>NC_092722.1:143202035-144402035 GCF_047496885.1 Scyliorhinus torazame | reverse complement strand
GGGGAAGGATTCACAAAGCAGGGAATGCGGCCTCTGTGGCCTCAGTGATTTCCCATGAGGAGGTTCTCCTCAGTGGGATCCCGTGAAATCCAAAAATTCCAGCCACATTTAATACCAGGAGTTTATCAAAGTCAAAATGTGATTTGTATTAGAGCTAGTGACTTTAAATCCATCCTTTGACTATCTCAAATTAGTTTTCCAACAAGCTACTAGATAGAACACTCATTTGCAATTAAACACTAAGCTGGATTTTATGGTACTCAGTGATCCCTGTACCTGAATCGGAAAATTTCATGGCTCAGCACACCTGTATAGGGAAAAAGTGCCCGTATGGCATGTGTGGAATTCATTTGGGCCCACCAAATATCAATGACGGCCACAGGGCCTGTTGAGTGCCGAGGAAGGCTTCAGGTTATCTGGGAATACATCCCAACTGTTCTGTTAAACATCCTCTAGCTCTCATCTCTCATACTTCCTTAAACCTTCAAACACCCCAAATGCCAATTCACACCAACTGATGCAAACCAGCATTTCCCACTCACCCCCAATAGCCCCCCCTTATCCTCCATGGTAAACTATGTCCTCCATCAATCCAATGGTCTGTTATAGTACCTGTTCCAAATTAGTGCCAATTAATGCCAATTCATGCCCCCCGCCCATCACTCTTTGCCCTTACATTTCATGCCAAATGACTCGGAATCCACCAAAGGCAGAACTCAGGAGCCAAGCAGGGATAAAATAAAGTTCTAAATATATATTCCAAAATTGACTGTATTAAAAATCTCCCATTTATAAAAGCGCATTCAATATGATTAAATATCCTCATGTACTTAATCACTTCTAAAGACAAATATTTTTCTTAATAGCCACATATCAAAAACAGCAATCTTTTAATATTCTTTTGGAGCTACCAATAAAATTGTGAATCTACAATCTTCCGCTTCTTAAACAGTCAATAATGATTGTATTTAGGATTATGATAATAGACAGTCAAACTTCTAATCCAGATTTTTCTGAACTCTCACAGGCACAAGGATGCAGTATTTTATTTTACTTTTAAAGGCTGGTCATTTAAATAGCTTGTCAGTTTGACAGTTCTACAGAACTAACCTGTCCTTCAAGACCATTTAAGACCTGATAAAAAATTTGTGTCTCTCACACTGCTGGACACGGCCCTTGCTCAAGTGAAAATTTAATTTGTTTGAATTTAGCACTGAGTTCAAAAGGCCCTGCTGAGTTTGGGTTTCCCAAATGTAAGAGTCATATCATGCCCTTGTTTCCCCCTGCACCCCAGTGAAAATCTTCTGGAAATGGGAGTAGGTCTTCTCCATCCAGGCCCCACCCATTTTTAAAGGACCCATAATCTTCATGCGGCATGGTGGCACTGTGATCAGTACTGCTGCCTCACAATGCTAGAAACCCATGTTCAATGCCGACCTTGGGTAACTGTGTCGAGTTTGCATTTTTTCCGCATGTCTGCGTGGGTTTCCTCAAATGCTCTGGTATCCTCCATCCAAAAATGTGCAGGTTAGGTGGACTGGCCATGCTAAATTCCCAAGTGTCCAAAGGTTAGGTGGGCTTATGGGGATTGGGCGGGCGACGAACTAGTTAGAGTGTTCTTTCGGAGTGTAGGTGCAGACTTTATGGGCTGAATGGCCTCCTTCTGTACTGTAGGAATTCTACTCTATTCTATTCTATACTGTGAAAACCAGTTCCAAGACTGCAGCAAAAAAGTGGATTTATGTTCTGCTCCAGATGGTGTAGATTTAGGAACAGTAGACCAGAGTTAGAAAAGTGGAGGGAGTATTCTGGTACATAAAGGTATAAAACATTGCAAGTGGATGAGAAATGTGAGTCAACAGAAAAATCTGTATGCCAGAATGAAGAATGTGAAGCTACCACCCTTGGAAACAGGGAATCCATTGGTGGTGGAAAAGAAGATGTTGGGTATATTCTTATGATCCCAGCTGATATTAATACTAGACAAGTCAGATCCTAGAGTAGAACATTGCTTGATAGATTCTAATATTTTTTGATGAAACTGTGGTGGATAGTACTGAACAAATTCATAGGAGTCTGCTAATCAGATTTGAAAATGAAATGAAAAAATGAAATGAAAATCGCTTATTGTCACAAGTAGGCTTCAAATGAAGTTAGTGTGAAAAGCCCCTAGTCACCACATTCCGGAAAGGCTGGTATGGGAATTGAACCGTGCTGCTGGCCTGCCTTGGTCTGCTTTAAAAGCCAGCTATTTAGCCCAGTGTGCTAAACCAGCCCCAGCTTTTAACACAATGAATAAAATCATTATTAAAAAAGGAACATTATTATATTATACCTCAATACAATCATTAGAAGACAATTCAAATTCCTTCATCCCAGCAATATCTTTGCAAACACGTAAAAATTAAGAGAAATGATGTAAATTACAATCTCTATCTTCTACTCTACTATTCATGGTAATTATGAGGTCATAGAATTTACAGTGCAGAAGGAGGCCATTCGGCCCATCGAGTCTGCACCGGCTCTTGGAAAGAGCACCCTACCCAAGGTCCACACCTCCACCCTATCCCCATAACCCAGTAACCCCACCCAACACTAAGGGCAATTTTGGACACTAAGGGCAATTTAGCATGGCCAATCCACCTAACCTGCACATCTTTGGACTGTGGGAGGAAACCGGAGCACCCGGAGGAAACCCACGCACACACGGGGAGGATGTGCAGACTCCGCACAGACAGTGACCCAAGCCGGAATCGAACCTGGGACCCTGGAGCTGTGAAGCAATTGTGCTATCCACAATGCTACCGTGCTGCCCATGTGAATTATCAGGTGCACTGTGGTCAAACACAATACACTTCAAAGTAAATGACAGATGTGACCAAAGCAGATTCCACGGGTTTTTCAACAACCCACCCAGATGTTTGACACACTGTGAGTCAACCAGTCTTAGTGAAACTTTATCTTTCTCACAAGTGTTTCCAATCTCCATATTTGAGGAACTTACCTTGGAATTCTTTTCAAACATTGCTCCCACTCAGGTGGCTTCGACAAGAGTCCACCCATAGGGTTTCAATCTCATTTTCTGGGATTCCTTTCCCCTGGAAAGCACTCAAGCTTCACCTCCCAAGCACACTTTCAGATCTTAGGCCATGCCAAGCAGAACACCACTGTTCTAAATGGCCCGCAATAAGGTGTCATCAACCTTTGGCTGCCTCCTCAGATTTTTAGGGCTTTTCTCAAGCCTTCTTCACTTCAAGTCTGCTCCTTGCAGTTGTTCCTTTAATTCAGAGCCTATTGCTCTGCTCCTTTTCTGACAACTTGACTTCTTGGAATTCTTTCTGATCCCTTTGTCTCTGCCTGGAACTTTCCTCTGGCACCTCTCCTTGCCCCCATCCCTGTGTCCTGTTTCTCTGGGCACCTGCCCCTGATTGGTGCCATTTCCTTGCTGGCATTTGTGTAAAAGGGTCGAGGCCGACTAGGAACTGGAATTGCCAACCTACAATTGCCGATTTAAAAATAAAGAAAGTATCTGTACTTCCTAACAATGTAGATGAGATGGAATTTATGTATGAGGATGGTCGACAGTCCTGTTCTGACTTTTCCGTGGCCAGTATTTTACTCTCCCACACCAGCAGGTTTTGAGGTGGGGGTAGCGTGAAATTGTAGTCACGGAATTTCCTCTGGGATTCTGCCCGTCTCAACCACAAAGCGATTCTATGCTGGGACAGGCAAGGCCTCGATTGGGAAGCCTGAATTTTCCCCAATTGAGGCCCTTAAGTGATCAACTAATGGCCACTTAAGAACTGTTTCTTGCCCAACCTCAATTTCTAGGCTGGTGGGAACATTGAACCTCTGTGGGGGGATGATAGCTGAAAGTTAGATCTCGGACAAGAAGGGAGGAGGAGCTCCATCAGAAGCTCCCTTCTCTCTGGGATGCCCGGAGACCTCCAGACTTTCCCTTCCATCCCCTGCCAGCTATGCCTCAAGACTCTGATTCCCCATCTCGTGACCTCCAGGCCTTCATTACCCTCCCTGCCCTGGGACCGTTTCCAATTAACCTTGTCTTGCAGCTCTAGCAATAGAATTAGACATGTTGGTGTCATTCCTCTTCTGCCCACTGCAGCGCTGTTGAAGCAGGGACTGGAGAACTGCCCGCCTCTAAACTGGGATTTCCTCCTGAGTAAGAGAAGGAAGTCCGGCCTGTAGCTAATTACTGCTCATTGAAGCATAAATTGTCTGTGGGGCCGTTGAGCGAGACCCCAAAATCTGAAAAATTCAAACCCACATTGCCTGTCAAAAGAGTTTTATTATTTTATGCAGCCAACGTCAAGTTCCGTTTTTGCTGTAGTCTGGACTATGATTGCAGTGTAAATTTTGAACTACTAGCTGTGGTTTAGCCGACTTATTTGTTAAAAGGCTGGCAATGTTTGGGCAGATTTTCTAGCCTCCTCATCATGTGGGATGCTCAGACACCCAGTATGCCGCAAGTGATTTTGCAGCCAGAAAAATCCACTGATTATTATTAACTCAGGCCCCAGACAGGCAACTTGCAGGTCTACAACTGTTATTATGCTCAGTGCTCATTGCAAACAGGGCTCTCCTATTATCTGGTCTCCTCTTCCAATAAAGAAATAAATCCTGTGTGTCAATACATTTAAATTTGTACCAAGCCAATTCCCTTTCTCATTACTCAATTTGGTACATCAAGACAAGCAAGTGGGAACAGTAATTTCCACTTAAAAATTGTACTCAGCTGAGAAGCTTTTCACACTTCAGAGGACATTGTAGTAAGGCTGGAATAAATTAAATATTAAATATTGTGATGTCACATCATAACAAAATGATAATAATTGCGGCAGAATTATTATTTCAGTTTTTAACATAGGTAAATTAAATTGACTCAATGGTTAAAAGTTGAGGCGATTTATAAGACTTGGTGATAAATTACAGAAACATCAATTTGTCAATAGGACTGAGTAACTGCAATTCATTATCTGACATTTTAAAGTATGAATTCACCCTTTTCGAAAGGCTCATGATCCAGTTTAAGAAGCATTTGCTTAGTTAATTGTTTTATACTAAATACATTGTATTTAAGTAGTGAGTGCTATATCTGAGTGCTGACTTGGGTTAACTACTGAGCATGATAATGCTCGTGTGCAGCGCTACTTTTATAGAGAAATTAAATCAACACTGAAGCACAGAAGGTTAATGATGACATCTGTGCTGATATTTATTCAACTCTCCCATTCTGCTGAGCGAGCCGTTCAAGCTAATCACAAAATGTTGCCACCAACTTTCACAGGCTAAGTAATAAAACATTGCTGGAAATGTGGGAATAAAAGTATTTCATAGTCAATCATAACATTATGTAAATATGTTGTTAAAAAAAAACGCAGCAAAAGTTGCCTTTCGTGATTTGCTTATGAGGTGTGTAGCCATCTGGGATGGCCACTTACAACAAGAAACATGGGCGTTCGCAAAGCCTAACGGGAAATATGGACAATGTAAGATTCAGGCAAGCTCAGAGCCTGAATGTATATCTGTGAGCAAAGAATCCAGACAGCATCGAAACCCCCAACCAATTAGCATTTTAATGGCCCATCTTGGTAAGACAAAGGTTGATACTCAGGTAACCGCTACAAGACCAGGCATTTCGGCGCCACTCCCTGTACTCAGGAAGCGTAAACAGCAGGGTCAATGACCACTTGGGACATGCCCAGCCATCAAGGCACCCGCCCCTTTATTGGCTCAGATCGAAGGCAGTGATCGAGAACTGCCCAATTAGTGGGGTCCAAACCTAAGGACCACCCAAAAGAGCGCAAAACTCCCCAAGGATAAAGAGAGACACTGCCATGTGTTCGATCTCTTTTGGACCTGGCACTCCAGCAACGGCCATCTCCAATTGGAGCACCACCAGAAGCAAGTTCAAGTTCAACACCCGCTACCAGATGGATGAGCCCAGCTGAGCAGCAGTTACTTCTCCAGACCCAGTAGATCCAGATTCGAACAAAGGCCACTGTTCCTCTGACCTAAGCCGGGTGCCTGAAGTTAAGTACAGGCTGTCATAGTTGTTAGGTGTAGTCTAACTAGTAGTGTTTATGTTGCATGTGTACGTTAATCTTGTGTGTAAATAAAGTACCATTGGTCTTGAACTAACTAACTGGTTGTTTGGCTCTTTGATCAATACTCGGTTGAACCTTGTGGCGGTATCATTTGATACCTGGCGACTCTGAGAGCATATCTTATTCATATCCATATAAAAGAAGGGCAACCTTATTGACGGCTATATTTATATTGAGTAAAAAAGGCAACAGATAATCACAAACTCTATGAGAAGCAATGACTCCAGCGTTGTTAAGATGTCGGAGGGAACATGATATGACAAAGCAGCAATCTCTGACTGAGATGTGGTACTGTCAGGATGGGTGGATGGATGTTGTGGAGATTTGTTTAATGACCTTTGGAAATGAAGGGGCATTTATACAGAACTTGATGACATAGCATTGTTTGACGGGACTAGGATTGTTGTCTTTTATTAATACTGATAATTCATATCTCCCTAGCGGCAGACTTTAATCATACTATATCTTTACTCATCAGTATATAGTTCCATCAGTGCTTGACCGCAAGTTTCATCGAATGTTATACCAAAAATGCTGTGAGCTTAATTCATTTTCCTCATAATCTGCTTAAACGGATCAAGTATTCTTGAAATTAGTTTAGTCTTTCTGAATTAAATAATCAAAACTCCAAGAACTATAATTATCTCCACTGAGTCATAACAGCTAACTGGCAGTTAGCTACCACTCAGTCTGCAACCTGACATTTAATTAGTTTTGTACATCATTACACATTATTTAGCCAGTTCTTTCATTCCCTTTTGCAATTCAATATATATAACTCCACTGAGATGAAATCTGCAGCCCTGCCCATCACACTCTTACTTCAGTTACAATGTTCAAGAAAATTGTGAGAAAAAGTGCCAGACCTATTTGAATATTACATCAGCTCTATATTTAAAGAGGTTAACAAGTTGTCTGGTATTTTTACTCCTGACAATTTAATTTTCACCATCAGGCTCAGAACAAGTCCAACAGGACAACTCAGAGGCCATCATCAATGACATCAATATGGATTGGATAGGATTGGATTGGATTTATTGTCACGTGTACGGAGGTCCAGTGAAAAGTATTGTTCTGCGTACAATCCAGACAGATTGTTCCATACATGTAAGAACATAGGACATACATTTAAAAAAAAAAATTTAGAATACCCAATTAATTTTTTTCCAATTAAGGGGCAATTTAGCGTGGCCAATCCTGCACATCTTTTGGGTTGTGGGGACGAAACCCAGGCAAACACGGAGAGAATGTGCAAACTCCACACAGACAATGACCCAGAGCTGGGATCGAACCTGGGATCTCGGCACCGTAAGGCCGCATGCTAACCCACTGCGCCACCGTGCTGCTCAGAACGTAGGACATACATAAATACACAATATAAATACATAGACACAGGCATTGGTGAAGCATATGGAGTGCAGTACTACTCAGTAGAGGACATGTGAGCTGAGATCAGTTCAGTCCATAAGAGAGTCATTCAGGAGTCTGGTAAAAGCGGGGAAGAAGCTGTTTTTGAACCTGTTAGTGTGTGTTCTCAGACTTTTGTATCTCCTGCTCGATGGGAAAGGTAGGAAGTGAGAATAACTCTGGTGGGACCGGTCTTTTATTATGCTGCCTGTTTTCCCAAGACAGCGAGAAGTGTAGACAGAGTCAATGGGGGAAGCGGTTTTGTGTGATGGACTGAGCTGTGTTCACGACTCTCTGTAGTGATGGCATTTGTAAAATTACTCCTCCAATTCTAGTTTATAGTCAAGGGTACACAAAATAGCACTCACTCAACCTTTCTGTGTGCAGTGTTTATGATCTTTTCCATTTATGGTGTCCATAACAAGATGCTTTGTTTATCCATGCTGATGACGGTAATTCGACTATCAAATTTATATTAGCCTTCTTTGAAGATCTATTGAAGGAAATAATTCCTCCTCGGGTGCATTTACTGTGCAACCAACAGTCTGGGAATAGTTGTTGCAATTCAAGTGCTACCAGGACCATTTTCCTTTTATAAAAGTTAATTTATGGGAAGTAGGCATCACTGGTTAGGCCAGAATTTATTGCCCATCCTAGTTGCCCTTCAGAAGGTGGCGGTGAGTTGCCTCCTTGAACTGCTGCAGTTGGTATATCCACTGTGTTGTTAGGGAGGGAGTTCCAGGATTTTGCCCCAGCGACAGTGAAGCAACGGTGATATATTTCCAAGTCAGGTAGTCAGTGACTTGGAGGGGAACCTAGCCTTTGACCTGTCCTATATTAATATGGCTAGTCCAGTTCAGTTCCTGATCAATGGTAACTCCCAGGATGTTGATTGTGGGGGATGCAGCGATGGTAATCCCATTGGATGTCAAGGGGCATTGGTTAGATCCTCTCTTGTAGGAGATGGTCATTGCCTGGCACTTGTGTGGCATGAATGTAACTTGCCACTTGTCAGCGCAAGCCTGGATACTGTCCAGACCTTTCTGCATTTGGACATGGACTGCTTCATTATCTGAGGAGTCGCGAATGGTGCTGAACATTGAGCAGTCATCCGCAAACATCCCATTTCTGACCTTATGATGGAAGGAAGGTCATTGATGAAGTAGCTGAAGATGGTGGGCTATTGTGTGACTCTTGTGTGGCTGCAACTTTAACTGCCCTGTTTAGGACTGAGCTCTGCATACATGCATGAATATATACATGTATCATAGATTATCATAGAATTTACAGTGCAGAAGGAGGCCATTTAGCCCATCGAGTCTGCACCGGCTCTTGGGAAGAGCACCCTACCCAAGGTCAACACCTCCACCCTATCCCCATGACCCAGTAGCCCCACCCAACGCTAAGGGCAATTTTGGACACTAAGGGCAATTTATCATGGCCAATCCACCTAACCTGCACATCTTTGGACTGTGGGAGGAAACTGGAGCACCCGGAGAAAACCCATGCACACACGGGGAGGATGTGCAGACTCCGCACAGACAGTGACCCAAGCTGGAATTGAACCTGGGACCCTGGAGCTGTGAAACAATTGTGCTATCCACAATGCTACCATGCTGCCCAATTCTAGTTGCCCTTCAGAAGGTGTAGTATCAGGATCTGTTGCATAAAGTGTTAAAGTGAGACTGATGTAAGAGAAAGCATGACCCGCAACTGGGATTCAGTGCAGTGTTAGAAGCAAGCATGGAGAAAGCTAGCTTGGACCTTTACTGGACTGATGTATATATTTTTTGTAGTTAATAAATACTTACTGTTGAACCACCTAAGACAACAAAAATCTTAATAAGACCTACTGAAGTCTGCCCTACACTTTACAAAATGGTAGCAATGAATGGAACAACTCAAAACCTCACGAGACTATGGAAGAATATTAAACTGAAAATAATAACTAAAGAACCACTCTGACCTGAAGAATAGCTCAGGGATCAAATTTACAGAAGGAAGTTGCCAGAAAAAAAGCTTCAAGGAAAGGCTTGGAAGCTGAAGGCAAAGATTAAAATCTTTACTGCAGAAGAAGACTCCATTGAATTCCATGGAAGTCCAGCTTAAATACCCAGAATGTTACGTCAGCCGGGGCAAGCTAAAATTAAAAATTCCTAGCCAATGCAAGCCCTGAAAAAAAATCAATACTGCAGTGGTACCTGATACCTGAGCCAGCATTTGAGCACACGGTGGCCAAGCTCGTTCCAAATAAAGAAAAAAAAATTAATTAAAAATGGATCACAATTGAGTAGGTAGCTTTAAAAACCCAGGAAAAGGTGCAAATCGACGCTATCAAGATCCGAGAACATAGTGCTCAAAGAAATCAATGAATCATCTCAAAATTTCATGACGTTATGGAGTTATTTTAACCTCAGAAGTAACAAAATCGTTCAAAGGGCTAAATTTAATAAAAGTGTTGCCACAACATTCTGGGCAATTGCACGGTCAATTCCAGCCCCACTTAGCACACTGGGCTAAATAGCTGGCTTGTAATGCAGAACAAGGCAGCAGCGAGGGTTCAATTCCTGTACCAGCCTCCCCGAACAGGTGGCGGAATGTGGCGACTAGGGGCTTTGCACAGTAACTTCGTTGAAGACTACTTGTGACAATAAGCTATTATTATTATTACTTGACCCAGAAACACAGATAAATTTAGATTTTATTTAAAATACCTGAGATCCTTGGTTGAGCCCAACATACTGCAGTCACCATGTTTGTAACTTTAACACAAGTAGCATTTATTACGTGCAGTATTCTAATTAAACAACAGAAAATTGTTTTCTAATACCCCTTTCCCAAGCTCCTTTCCTAACTACCCCCACTCTCTACACACACACACACACACACACACATGCAATCAATACAGGGGAAAGGGTGGTGGGAAGGTAAAGAAAACATTAATGAAATGAAAGGATAAAGATCTTTACTGGGATGATTTCCAGTTAACTCTCCAAAGTTCCGCTTTTGTTTTGATACTTCTTATTTCTAGGCTTGAGATGGTTTTCTCTGGCAAGGTTGTCTATCTTCTCTGCAGACTCAGCATCATTCCAAGTTCACAGCAAAGGATGTGCTGGGCACTCCGCTTTCAGAATAATAACGCAGTACTTTCACTTCAGTAGGCAGGAGAGTGAAAGAGAGAAAGAGAGTTCCTGTCACTTCCAAGGTTTAAAAGCTTCTGCCCAATTCTCTCAGAAAGCATCACGCAGGAACCAATAACGGACCGTTGTCAGGCAGGACACTGTCCTTGACTAACCCACCAGTTGTCAGCCAACCAATCGATCCAATTTCTTCCAAACCTGGTTTCCTAATATCCACAAACAAAAACCTGGGGACATAGTGTTCTGATAAGCAGGTTGCTTCAACTTTGAATCTTCTATTAAACAGCACATTCCGATCATGGGTCCACGGACCTTAATCATAAAATAACAAAAAAGAAATGGGAACAAAGGAAATAAACAGGAAGGATTCTTACAATATCCAGTAACAAGGAGATGTGATAATAGTAATAATGTAAATATATGGGGTAAACTGGGACAACTTGTAAATACATTGGATAAAGACTTGAGGAATGATGTAGTATTAGGATCTGGCACATAAAAGGTAAACATGGGACTGAGTACAGTACCCCCCCCCCCCCCCCCCCCACACACACACACAGTAACAGAACCTAGGGCTCAGTGCAGTTGGCAGAGCCGTATGTAGAAGTAAGCATGGAGTCAGCTCCCAGCCCGGACCTTTACTGTGCCTGTGTATATAGTTTTTAGTAGATAATAAACACATCCCATTGAACTGCCTAACAATACAAATACTTTAAGACCTACCAAACTATGTCCAACACCTTAAAACAATGCACATTGCTCTCTCCCAATGGTTTTATATTTAAACATCTCTAAACATTTCAATTGAATTAAAGGAGAACTCAGGGTTCCAGGTAGTTTGTGAACAATGTTATAGAGGATTGGATTGAAACGGCATGCTTTATCAAACTGAAATGACAGTGACCAATTCTTTCTTCTACACAAGTTCACTTTGGAGTTGAATAAAGCTCTGCCTTTGGATTTGCACTGTTTAACAGTTTAATGATTGTACTTAGTCAAAATTGCTTTGCACCAACACTAAATTTGCAGTGTATTTGGACACTTAATGGTTAGCAACTTCAAAAACAACAGGGATGAAATTGGTTTACTCTAGTAGAGAGAAATGGGCTCACAGTGAATCAGCAGACCTTTTTACAACCTGCCTCATTTTCTTTTCCATTGACTTCAGTCCTATTGCAATCTGATACAGTTTATGTTGCTATGATATCAGCAGCCAGGATCTGTGCTCAATGAAAAGGTTATTGCCATCTATTTTCTTGAAACCGTTTAAAACTTTAAGGGCAATATATCCCTTAGTATTGCTTTTCAATAAGTTAGTGGCAGTGGAAATGAATTTCTGTTAATCTTAGCACAGTTAATTTAAAGCAAATGTGGGTCAGTGAATTTCAGTGCAGACCATTTGCCCTGTGAACTGATTTCCAGTTCATTGCAGATCGAATGAAAATCTGCTCTACTTCTGACAGCTGTTAGTGGGATCGTTTGAAGCTGTCTCAGTCCAATATTGCCCTCGGATTTGCCACTCTTGGCATTAAACCAGCAATCTCATTCTGATTATGAGGACAGATGGTGTGGAAAATTGAAAAGTCACACTGGTTCAAAAGTGCATGTTTTTCCTGAGACAAGAGATCGTGTTACGATGGCATTAGGTTTAACCTGTGCCAAATCTGGCTGGGGTGAACCTGGATCCAAAAGTGTGAACATTCTAAGTTGCTGAGTAGTCTCCCTTTGTCTTATTGAATGCATTGTCACAAGAATATGTACACTATGTGCACTTGTATGTGATGAATGATAGATTTTGCGAGGATCACTCAGGTCATTAAATGCAGTAACTATATGAATCCTTTCCTGAAGATTTCCACTCGTCAGTTAATTGAAATGCCAAACGAACAAACCTCTGAGTGCAAGTACAATAGCGCTATACATAGCAACTAACATAATTCCTCCTGCTTGATGTCAAGGCAGAAATAAAGTGCAATCAAGTCCTATTTTGTTAAGATACAGCATATGTTGAACATCTGTGCCCTAACTTTATGCTGTTGTTGTCGAGCAAAAGCAAGAAGGTGAGAAATTGCTTATGCTAATACATTAGTGGAGAAGTATGAAAACTAAAAAATAAAATATAAAACAAATTACACCAATTTCACAATACAGTCACTGCTGCCGCATGTGAGGCCTGGGGATTGTGAGGCATGTTATGCAGGAGAAGATGAAAATTAAGCTACATTTTTCATCAATTGCATTTGTTTCTTTTCCCCCTACTTATTTTCATCATTTTGTAATGTCAGCCAAGGGGCTAGTTTAGCTCAGTTGGTTGGGCAGCAGGGTAGACAAGGCCAACAACACAGATTCAATTCCTGTACTAGCTGAGGTTATTCATAAAGGCCTTGCCCCTCTCCTGAGGTGTGGTGAACCTCAGGTTGAACCACCACCAGTCAGCTTTTTCCCCCCTCTTTCATAATTCTATCAATTCTTCTTCTTCAATTCCATCATATTTTAACATATTTTTTATCTTGTTATGCATCTTTGCTGATTGGTTCTGCTGCCTTGTTTGCTGACTCATCCTGTGGGTTGATTCTTAGTTATTGATTTCTGTGAATTCTACAGTTTTTAAGTCTACCTGCAGTTTAAATCTAATTGCAGTTACAACTCTATTTTTCTTCACTCTAATTCTGTGGAGTAGTGTGCCAATTAGTTTTGCCAATGGTTTTTGGTGATTAGTTCCTGCAGCTCCATATTAGATTTGTCATTTAATCTGTTAAATTGTTTGGCGGCCTGTTGCTAATTACGTTTGCTTCAGAGTCGCCACAAGGTTCAAACCCGAATACTGATCAAAGAGTCGGTACACCAGTTAGTTAGTTCAAAGTCAATACGATTTATTTACATACACAGCAATATCTACTCATGCATGAAATACTACAGACTAAACTATCACTACCGCTAAAGCCTATACTTAGCTTCGGGCACCCACTCAGTCAGAGGAACAATGGCCGTTGTTCGGATCTGAGGCTGCTGGGGTCGAAGTGGTAGAGGGGAACAGCTAAGGTCGTAAGTCTGGTAGCGAGCGTTGACCTTGGACTTACTTGCTTCTGGTGTAGCTGGTGGAAAGGTCTCTCTTCTGTGAGAGCCGATTCCAAGAGAGTGATTCTCTCCTGGGGCCTTCTTCCTATACCCGAAGGGGTTTCGCGCACTTTTGGGCGGGCCTTGAACTTGGCCCCAATCAATTTGGCCATTTCTTGATCATTCGCATTGACCCTGACCAATAAAGGGGTGGGTGCCCTGATGGCTGGGCGTGTCCTAGGTGGCCGTTGACCTGCTTTGTTTTCTGCTTTCAGTTTGGGGAACTGGCGCCGCGCAGTCTGGGGCCAGATCGGTTACTTAAGTATCTTCCTTTGTTCCCAGAGATGGGCCATCCATATGCTAAACAGACAGAACGATGATGACTGTGAACTTTGATGATTCCATATTTCTTATCTTTGGCCATTTTCAGAATATGTTGGAGTAATGGGGCTGAGGGTGTAGCCACCTAAAATGGCCGATTCCCTATTAATTTGGCCAAAACCCGATTTAAAATGGCTAACCGAAAAGGCTGATGGGAAAAGCAGCCAACAGGACACAAACAGACAGCTGCAGACAGAATATCTTATTCGGCTCTGGGGAAGTCAGCACAGATCGATACTCAAGACTATTAGCAGCACATCAACCCAGACATCTGCAGTTTAATCGGCTATCCCCGGGAACAATTGCAACATATTAGCAATTGAATGCCGGGCCAGACCTGTCGGCGCCCGCAGGGGCCAAAACAAAGACAGGTGAACGACCACCCCCCGATCGAGGAATCGCCCCGTTATTGGACATATCGAACCCAGTGATTGGGAACAAGTCCAATCACTTGGGACTCAGGGTCAAGGGCCGCCCTGAGAGACGGGAAGCCGCTGGGCCCTATAAAGTGAGGGGCCAAGTTCAGATCTCGCTCTCTCTCCCTTCTTCACCTGCTCGCAGCCTTCGCAAGAACCTTCAGCAAAGAACCGTAAGTTTGACTCCAGCGATCGCTACCCGATAGATTCCTAGCCATCGACCCGTATCAGCCCTTTTGAATCCCGCAGGCCAGATCCAATTCGATAAGCCATTCGTTTCCCTGACCTGGTGGGCCCTTCCTAAAGTTAAGTATTGGCCAGTAGTGGTAGGTTTCGATATAGATAGTAGGATTATTGTGTAAGCATTAATTGTTGCATATAATAAATGACCGTTGATTTCAATCTTACTAAGCGGTGTGCTGACTTATTAATCATAACTTGAGCTTGAACCATGTGGCGGTATCAGCAAAGGTGACATAATCAGAGCTAATAAACTAAGGCTAAAAAGAGCAACAAGGGTTGGGGCTTTCCGTCTGCGGAAATGAATCCTCTAGTTTCCCACAGGGGTAGGAATTCTGTTAAACTGTTGCAGACATATAAACTGTCCGAATATATGTCGGCTGGGGTCGGAAACGAGTCGGGGTGGTCTACAATATACGCTACGGCTGCCAGTTCTGCTGCCTGCGAGCCTAAATGGCCTGGCAATTTTAACGAAATCTCTTCTAGGGCGTCCTCTACATAAATGCCGCAACCGGTGATTCTTTTCCCATTTAAAACTGTGGAGGAGTCATCCACATAGATTCTAAGGGGTGCGCATGTGTCTGTGGGCGGGGGTCTCTGGGGTGTTGTACCTGGTTTCCTGGGGGCTGACTTAGGTATAAAGGGTCCTGTATTAAGCTTTGTGATGATGATCTCACACTCATGTGGGGTACCTGCATATTGTAAGTTATCAGCTAGGAAAGTGTAGGTCTTGGTTCTCTTAACCGTGATGTCCCGTCCCTGTAAAAGGAGGGTTCAACGGGCTGCGCGGATTTGGCTGACTGTGCCATCTTTAAGTTGGCCATCTAGTAGTAGCTGTGTTGGGGTGTGTGCAGTGAGAATGGTGATGGGGTTGAATCCTGTGATGTAGGCGAAGTACTGGAGAGAGAGCGGGTAAATGGAGTTGAAATCAGCCATGATTGAATGGTGGAGTGGACTCGATGGGCCGAATGGCCTTACTTCCGCTCCTATGTCTTATGGTCTTATGGTCTTACTGTACTGCCCAAAAAACTGTGAGCAGCTGCCTTTCGCAGGCAGAAAATTCTTGCTCGACTGGATCTAATATGCCACGGGGCCTAATAGATCATGTTGATCTTGGAGGAGCATGGCTGAAAGGGTTCGGTCGCTAGTTGCAACCTCAATTGCGTACGGTGAAAGTGGATCTGGGACCTGTAATGCGGGGGAAGTGCTGAGGGCTCTTTTTAAGGCATCCACGGCATCCGTGTGCTGTGGAAGCCATTCCCAAGGTGCTTGTTTCTTGAGAAGTTCGGATATGGGTGCTGCTTTTGTGGCGAAACCGTCGATAGGTTTTGGCAGTAGCCAACCAGTCCTAGAAATGACCGGAGGGCTGAGACATTATGGGGCAGGGGTAATTTGACGATCGAGTCGATTATTTTCTGCTCGATCTCACGTTTGCCATGTGTGATTACTGTTCCTAAGTAACTTCCTAAGTTACTTTGTATAGTTCCCGGTAATCAATGGTCAGTCACCATGATCCATTGGGTTTCCTGACGGACCAAATTGGTGGGTTATTTGTGGAGGCTACTGATCGGAGTACGCCTTGATCAAGCAGACTCTGTATAACTTTTGAGATTTCTCCCTCTGCTTCTTGGGGAAAACCGTATTGCTTTTGGGGTCTGGGGTCGGGTTGTAATATTCACTAAGCCAGCGATCTTGCCACAGTCGTGCTTGTGCTGTGCAAATGCTGCTTTGTGTTGCTGCAGGACTTCCCTAACATGTTTGTCCTGACTAATGGCTCGAGGGTCGAACCCGAAGTCTCCTACTGCACTGATGCTATTTTCGTACTCTCCAACTGTGAGCGTGGCGGGGGTGCTGCCTTTGCCATTCTCCATACACATTTATTTACCGGATCAAATGAGAGGTTGTGGGAGCTCATGAAGTCAATTCCTAAGATGTGTTCGGCTGTCTGGGGTAGATCGACCAGAACTACGGGTTGTTTTGTTTTAATGTTCCCTATCTCGATTGCTACAGGGGCTGTGATGTGTCCCTGCTGTAAATGTCCTGTAAAACCGCTGAGTGTAATGGTGTCTGTTGTGGGCCACGTGTCTCGCTGAAACATCGTGGAGGAATTGAGCGTGGTGCGGGACCCTCCTGTATCCAAGGTAATTCTATGGGGTGTCCCCGGACTGTTCCTGCCACTACCGGTCTACCGAACTTGTCCCAAAGGGTGTCGCAGACCCAAGTTGGGGAGCCCGAACACAGTCAGTCGGTACCGTTCATATCTGCATTCTGAGGACGGGCGCTAACGCTGTGGATTGGCTTTGCCCTATTCTTATTTAGGGGCCTGTCTGTTGGTTTCTCTGCTGCTTCTGGGGTGCATTGCACTCTCGTGCATAGTGTCCTAATTGTCCACAATTGTAACACTCCTGGGATTTGGGTTGCTGGGGGCTGTTCCTGCCCTCATTTACCCATGCGGGGTTCTGATGCGTCCTAACTGGATGCATGTCTGCCTGCTCTTCCTCTGTTTTAACAAATGCGGTTTTGCCTTGGATGGACTGTTCCCAAGTGCGGCGCAATCTTTTCAAAACCCATTTCTCGTTGTGGGCCTCGTCTGAGGGGTCGTAATTTGCGCAAACTCTCTGTCCTGCCTCTGTCGCATGAGAGACTAGGATGTGAGTCCATTTGGCCATATTATCTGGGGACAAATGGGCGCGGACTAATTCTCCGAACACTGCAGTAAAATGGATCAACAAGCGTCCGGCAACCGCTGTGGGGTGCTCTGTTTTCTTTTGCCTACACTTGTTTCGGCCTTCTACGTGGTCTCCTTTGTTATAGCAGATCGCATCTAGGATCGCTGTGTGCATTTCTTGTAGGGTGCCTCCTCCTACGGTCTGTGGGTCCGGAAGGGCTGCCACGACTGAAAGGTCGAGGCTTAAAACTGTGAGCTTCACTTGCTCCATTTCATCCAGGCTGTACATGGTCACCTGCTGTTTTACTCTAGCAAAGAACTGGTGGGGGTCCGATGTGGGTAGGAACGGTGTAATCTTATCACACGCGTCCCATAATTGGGTGACAGTTAACGGGGTAGTGTATAGCAAATCTGAGTCTCCTGCTGCGGCCCTGCGATGTGTGGTTACAGGGTTCATAGGGGTGTGTTCTGCTTGCGAATGAATGAAAATTGCTTATTGTCACAAGTAGGCTTCAAATGAAGTTACTGTGAAAAGACCCTAGTCGCCACATTCCGGCGCCTGTTCGGGGAGGCTGGTAAGGGAATCGAACTGTGCTGCTGGCCTGCCTTGGTCTGCTTTAAAAGCCAGCGATTTAGCCCAGTGTGCTAAACCATCCCCTGTGCAGTCGGGGGTTGGGGCGCTTTTTGTTTCTGCGGTTTTTCCTGTGTACATGTCCCATGTACATATCTGGGCAGTCTCATTTAACTCCTGCCAATCGGGGCCGTTTTCCTGGCCTAACTGCGGTCCAAATGTACTCTGAAACCCATTCTGAACAGAAAGCAGAGATTGCAATTCTGCAATTTGCTTCCGGCACTTTGCGTGATCTACCGAGCTCTGCCTTTGTTCCGTTGTGGAAGTGTGGAGTGCTCGTAGGGCTGCCTTTAAAGCACTGCACTGTTTCTGCAACTGCTCAACCCGTTGTTCGGTTTCCTGTCTTACCAACACCGCGCATTGCGTGTTTTGGTAGGCTTTGTCATATTGGGACTGAAAGCTGCACAAATGGGCAAGACAAGACTGGTGTGCCCACTTGGTATCCTCCACCTCCTTGTCCCTCTCCGCTAACTGCTCTCTCAGTTTCTTGTTCTCTCTCTCATATCCACTCACATCTCCTTCACTACTCTTGTCTCTCTCCTCAATCTCTCCACGGAGCGTCCTCGCGACCTCCTCTGTGCCTCGCAATTGTGCCAAGCAGGACACGATTGTCATCGGCTTTCAAGCTTTCCCTAAGCTCTTCTTATGGATCTCTGTCAGGTTCTCCCACCAAGTATACCCTATACTCCCGGGACCTGTTTCATCATTGGCGCAGAATTCACTCCAAAGGGGCTATCCTTTCTCTTTGAGATAGTTTCTGATCTCTTCTTTCCATACGGGACACTGTCCTACTCTACTGGTCGCTACGACCTCGAATTCCTGGGGTTTCATAAGGCGTTCCAGTGCCTTCATTGCCATTTTTCTCTATCTATGGGGGGTCTACCGAATTTGGAACAGGGGGGTGATAAAGCGGTGATGTAAACACAGGTACGGCTCACGCTAATTTCCGGCCATCAAAATTCCCGACAGTTTTACGCAACAAAATCTCTCAGGTTTACCTTATATCCCTGTTAGTATGCATGCATTAACACACTTCTGAATCTTGGAGGTTTGATCAGTATCGTTCTTACACATGTGGTTTTTCTGTTTCCAATTGGATTCCAATTCAAATTTGGGTTCTCTCGAAGTGACTAGGCCACTTCTAGGTCGAGTCCCATCAGAGTCGCCAGTAAATGTTGCTCTCTTTGGTTGTTTCTAAATATGGCGGTCAATATGGTCGCCTTCCTTAATTCTAATTACGTTTGCTTTTGAGTCACCAGGTATTTTTCAATATCGCTACAAGGTTCAAACCGGAATTCTCTTCGATCAAAGAGTCGGTACACCAGTTAGTTAGTTCAAAGTCAATACTATTTATTTACATACACAGCATTATCTACTCAAGCACAAAATACTACAGACTAAACTATCACTACCGCTAAAGCCTATACTTAGCTTCGGGCGCCCACTCAGTCAGAGGAACAATGGCCGTTGTTCGGTTCTGAGGCTGCTGGGGTCGAAGCGGTAGAGGGGAACAGCTAAGGTCGTTCGTCTGTTAGCGAGCGTTGACCTTGGACTTACTTACTTCTGGTGTAGCTGGTGGAAGGGTCTCTCAGCTGTGAGAGACGATTCCATGAGAGCAATTCTCTCCTGGGGCCTTCTTCTTATACCCGAAGGGGTTTCGCGCGCTTTTGGGCGGGCTTTGTACTTGGCCCCAATCAATTGGGCCATTTCTTGATCATTCGCATTGATCCCGACCAATAAAGGGGTGGGTGCCCTGATGGCTGCTTTCAGTTTGGGGAACTGGCGCCGAGCGGTCTGGGGCCAGATCGGTTACTTAAGTATGTTCCTTTGTTCCAGGAGATGGGCCATCCATATGCTAATGGGCCTACAGTTTCAGTCTCGTCTGGGAGCTGTTTCTGCAATATGCAGACAGGCTCTGTGCCTGCTTGCTTTCTTAACATTGTCCATTTTTCCCTGCAATCTTTGCAAATGTCCATTTTGTATTCTGGAAGTGGCCATCCCAGATGGCTACAGGCCTCAACTTTTTTGTCGGAGAAATAATTATATTTTAGTTGTGAACTGATTTCTTTTGTCATTCCAATACTTCATATAGACTGACTGCTATTCAGTTTGGTCATGTGTACGTTTTCGGCACAGGACAGTATTTCATACAGATTGAATGATGTTGTACGTTACATTTCGCTGTGGATTTTTTTGTTCATTGCAAAACTGGTGCATTTTACTTCTACTTTTGCTGTGAATTTTGCCATAATATTTTGCACTCAAGCATGCTATAAATTCCACCCTGCCCCCGTTAAAACAAGGTAAATGGGCCGGGATTCTCTGCCCGCAGGTTTCCCGGCGGCGTAGGGTGGCTTCAACAGGAAATCCCATTCACAAACTGTAGGCGTATAGAATCCTGCCGCCAATGAACAGCGCTGCACTAAGAAATACGCGACTGGGGATCTGAATAATTCTGCCCATGATCTCGATAGTTCGTATTGTGGTGCAATTTGTCTCCGTAATGTCAAACATTCCAAACCTATTGTTTGTGCCAATGGCATGCTTCATGTTTCACGCTGCACAGGCTATCAAGGTATGGCTTTTACCCATGAGTAAAAACACCTGTAATTTGAAAAAGGGGCCATAGTGCCTTCACTGACCTTAAGGTGGATATGTTTCTTTTCATTAAGTGCATTTGAATCACTTAGTTATTGGGTCATAAATTAGAAAGCTGCAATAATACTGTAATAAATTAGCTTATGCAATCTGCTAGAATAAGTAGGCATCCGTTTATATAAAAAATCTAGGTATAATAATCACATTCTCAATGTCCTAGATTCTCTTCTTATTGGAGGGAAAGGGGGTTGCAATAGAGTCCAATGGGGGGAGGGGGTGTTTCTGGCCAGCTGATTTTAGTGCTTGCCATTGTGAAATCACCACAAACACACTGTAATTTCCACTCAGAATCTTTATGAACCATAAAGTACTGTGTCGCTGCCAGAAAGAATTCTTCATTGGCTTACCGCTGCCTGGAAACAGAGAAATACATTTTTAGCACCCATTTAAACATTACTTATCAACAAGTAGAAGGAGCAGCAGCCTGTGGAAGGTCAGCCACTTGGAAGGGCCCGCATATTTTCCAATGCATTTGTGGTGGTGCTGCTGGCAGAAGTGGAGTCCATAGATGTACGTCTAATGAAGTGAAGACAGGGGATCCCATTAGGGGATGGCACAGCTGCCAGAAGGATGGCTGCAGAGGCGGTGTTTCCACCAGCCTCAGAACTACACATATTTGCAGAATTGACATCTAGGTGCTGGGAAAGAAAGCTTGTGATAGACAAGTGAAATGGTTTGAGTGGCAGAAGAAGAATATTGACATCACTCCCTACTTTACCTTGACTGCACTGGTGAGATCATTTCACTTCTTTGTGAAATTTGAATCACAGTCTAGGGGCAGGATTTCTGCTCAGTTGAGAAGAGCATGCAGACATCAAAGGTGTGCAGCACCCAAATGCAGAGGTCTCACTCCTATATCCAATTGATCAATATTTTTTCTGGTCGCGGAAAGTGGGTATGGTTCACCCACCCTGGAAAATCCAATCACAGCAGAGCCATTTGCACTAAATACTGAGTTCAAACAGACCCTGCATTGTCTGCTGGAAGGGCCTTAACCAACAGCAATGTTTTTCAAACCTTTTTTCCCGGGACCCACGCCGGCCGATCTTCAAAATACACCATTTTCACTTATCTTTTATGTGACAGGTGAGCTTGCTTGGTCCTCAGGATCTCACTCCAATTAGGTTCAGAGGAGGAGAGGGCATTGCGCATATCAGGTGCAGAGTTCAGCCAGTTCCTTTGTGCAGTCTTCATCTTTGTGAGGACTGAAACAGCTTCGTACATGTAGGTCATTGTGAAGGGCAATAGCAACAAGTTGCTTGTTTTACTCAGCACTGGAACTTCTCAGAGACGCTAGTCCAGAATTCTGACAGCCTCATGGACTTGTGGCGTGTTTTGAATGTGCTGTCACAGATGAGGCGCAGAAGTCCAGTCTCTTCATTTGGAGTCAGCGGCAAATTAATAATTGACTCCGGGATCTCAACCTCAAAAGAATTTTTCACCCATCAAAATCTGAAACTGCTCTGGAAAGTAGCAACTAAAACTGTTGATTAGCGCAGGCAGATGCGACTGAATAAGGCTTGCCCATCTATTGACAGTTCCCTTGCTGACCCAGTTTTCTTCAATGTGTCATAGCAATGTGGGGAACATGTAGTAGTTTTGGCTTTGTTCTCGCACTTGCCGAACTTTCAATGACTTTTGGAAAGTATCTATTTATTCATAGTGTCGAAAGCAATCATCATCCTCACCTTGCAATTTGAGATTCAGTTCGTTTAGAATTGAAAAGATGTTGCAAGGTAAGACACAGTTAGCATCCAATTTTTTTCACCAAATAAATCAGACAGAGGGGATGATTTCTCGAGGAGAAAAGTGTGGATTTCATACCTCAGTTCATAAACTCTGACAAGCACCCAACAATAAATGTGTGTGCTCTACCCCATATCAGAACGCAGAGCCTCAAAAGGCCTGGTGTTGAGTGCTCAACACCACTTCAAGATCGAATAAAATTACTTTCCATACCAATGACTAATGAGGGACAAAACAATGATTCTAAACAATGTCCTGACCAGCTACCTTTTTAATCCTTATTATAACTTTGCCTTTTTCCCCGTCATGTTGGCTGCCCAATCGTTTGTGATTCCTCTGCAATTAACCCAGTCAAACCCTCATTTTCCAACCAAGTAACTATTCAATGCTTTAAAAATTCCTGCATCACATATACTGATTAGTAATGTCAGGTAGCATCGCAAATCCTCAACAAATTCATTGTGCCAAACACACCTAATGTAAACTAGGTTGCACAAACTGAAATGTCTGTCCATTCATCCAGTTAAATTGAGACCTCCTGTGCTGTCTTTAAACAAGAGATAAGCTGGGCTTCTAAATTCTCAACGATATCACAGGTTTGGCGAACCACTATATTACGAGTAAATGGGATGTATTTCAGTTTTTCAGCTGACCTCTCATCTAGGGCCGTACACGCCATGTCTAATGATTCAGGCAGAATTCATCTATCTGCTACAGTGGAGGCCATTTTTTCTTTCGCTACAAGGTAAGATATCATGAAAGAGGCTAATTGTGCTTTGTTATTCAATGTTACATTTCTGCTAAGGACTTCAGCTGACGATTTAAGTTCTCGCTGAACCCTTCGGAAAAAATCAAGGTGTTTGTCCCCGAACTCAACATGCTTAGTCGTCAAATGCCTTCGAAGTTTTGAAGGTTTTAAACTTTCATTTGCCAGTGCTTCCCTGCGTATGAGCTTTGTATCCTGATTTGCATTGGCACAATTAACAAAGCCATACCTCAAGAAATCATCTTTATACTGCTTTGTTCCTGATTTCAGTTTTTTCTTAGTAGGCTTATCAACCAGAGACCCTAGAGCTCTGTATACTCTGTATACAGATCACACTAGCACTGCTTTGTCCTTTCATGGGCTCTTCTGTGCAGCTTTTTGCTCGTGGCTAGAACATTGAGAAATCTCTCCTCTGTGATTTAGCACCAAAAGCACAGATATACAGGGCGCTTAATGTTAGTGTATGTGCCGTCGCTTCTGGCAGGAAGACTGTATCGTTCACATTTAAAAGCGTTATGGCTGGGACTCTCAACTTAAAAAGCCCATCGTGGTCGTTGGGCGCTTCTCCCGAGATCAGGAACACGGTGACCGATCGCTCCGCGACCCCCCCAACACCTGCCCGCGACCCGCAGTTTGAAAAATCCTGACCTACAGTATGCACGAGTCATGGACTGATGGAGTAAATGGAATTGCTCTGGAAGGGCAGAGAAAGTTTGTGTAACTCTCATGATCTTAATTTGTTTTTAGATGTTTCATTCGTTAAACTTAAAAAAAGGCTGCAGCTGTCAATGAGAGTTTTAAAAAGCCCCCTGCTGCATTGCCTTGACAGATGTTGATTACGTCTGGTCATGCAGTTTCAGTAGAGTTCTTTCTCCAAGGGCTATCATTATTTTACTATGGATACTTGGCTGAGTTTCAAATGCTACAATTATTTCAGCAGAGGGGGTTCTGAGTTCAAAGTTTGAATGACAGATAATGAGGCTATTAATGATTATTTTTCAGCTGGGTCTAAATAGGATTTTTTAAAAAGAGATTAACCATATGACATTTACAAGCTTTGAATGAACTTCATGAATGGAGAGTTTTTTACTATTAAGTTTGTATGTTTGAGAGCTGTATTAGATTGTAGAAGTTTATTCATCTTTTATCTCTACATGGTGCCTGAGGTCTGCCCATGGTGGATACTGGGTTGATGGTCATGGGGGTGGCATTCAGGATAGGAGGAGCAATGGGGACATCAGCTGGCAATGAGTTTACCCAAATGATACGAGGGGCCAAGAGGATGTGCAGGAATGAGGGTTGTGAAGGATGAGGTCTAGACAACTTCTAAAACAACTGGAGTGAAGTTCCAGTCTACCAAGGTGGGCTCTCCAATCAGCCCATCTCGGCACCCACTCCATTGGCCACCTTGGATCGGCTTCTCGGGACCTGAATTAATCCAACCCCAACTCCACAGAGTGAAAATTGAGTCCAACAGAGCCCTTTAAACCAAGGTGTGCCCACCAGCAGGAAATCTCCTGACTCAAGCTAACTGCCTCAGTAGTGAAAATCTGGCCTTTTTCGTTTGCCATTAAAGAGACTTTGGTGAGTTGCTAACATTACAGTCTGGATTTTCCCACTGGGGTGTGAGTTCGGATTGCTTCTGTGTCCCAAACATCTACCTGCTGAGGGAAAACCATCACTCTGCATTTTTCTAGGTGGTTCCCACTTAATTGTAATGGAGATTTGTTCACTGTCCAGTTCAGATAAATGGCCAGGGTGTCAAAGGTGGGGGGCTAAGCTAAGGCCTTCCAGCTTGAGGGAAGCAGCAGCCTGCAATGGATAGTAAATAACTCAGAGCATGCATTAAGATGAAGCTGCCCTTTCACCAACATTTTAAAAGATTAAATCAGAAACAGGTACAGCAGCCCATGCCACCACTATATTTGGAGGGATAGTCGGGAGATCACGCTAAGAGAGACCTTTGGCTACACCCACACCTAGACAGGCAGGGAAGGTCGCTAAACCTGCCCCCAACCCCCATCCCCAGCCTGCCACTGGGTATCTGCCTCCAGGCAGTTAAACTGACTTCTATCTGGTTGGCAAACTGGAGCCAACTGGGAGATCCCAGTCGGCCCCCTTTAAATAAGCTGACAAAAGACCATAACAAACCGAATTGACTACACGTCTCATGGGTGAGGGTAGCTGTACCAACCCTAAACGTGATTTGACAGAAATGACCGCCACCAGGAAAAGGGCTGGGAAACTGGTAGACTGGCTGGTGCCAGGTAGTTTGGGGCCTTATTCATCACTTCTGTGCTAACCAGGAAGGAGTCATTAAAGTTAAGACTCATGGATACCTTGGCAGCTACCAAAATGCCCTCCTTAAAATGGAAGTTGCCTGCAGAGTTCCTCAAAGCAGGTAGCATAATTCGATAACTGCGTTGCTGCTGAACCTTAGTCTATGGAGTCAGTGCCCCACAGTAGTAGCAGGTAGGAGATATGCATTCCACATTGGCAAGTTCTGCAATCCATTTCTGGTATCGTTGGTTAACGCTTGCACCATTCCTTTGCTCCTTTCCATCATCGGCCATTAAATACCTTGAAAGGGGAAATGCTGAAAGTATTGGCCAGGAGACATTTCCGCAGCCTCGATCCAGGACAGAATGAAAGATTAGGGATGGAATAACAAATTTTAAATGTCTGGAATGGAGGTTTGTGCTTGAATGTGCTTCCTAATGTGTTTGCACTGCTTTTCCACCACAATTTATTTCTTTAACAAATGTACAACTCCTTGACACAGTTCCTTGCAGCTGTCCTCTTGAGGGAGCACATTAGAACCGCCAGCCTGCACTCTCGTTTTTCTCAGCGCTCATCCACTTTCCACCCTCCCTGGCAGTGCTGAGCCTTCCCCAGCGTATGTTTTACACCGGTTAATTGGTCAGCAGGTAAGAAACCACGTTTCTTAGCTGTTCGCTGTTGAAAGCGGGTTCTGCGCCTGATGGGTGGAAAATTGCGATCCATTAAATATGGGCTTGCAAAAAAGAAGTAAACACTACAGAAAAAGGTACCGGCTCCCCACATGCCAATTGACCATTAGAATACAGCTGAAATGTCCTAGGCAAATTCATGCATGCACAGTTTATGAAAACCAGGTAATTATGTGAATACACACACTGCAAAAGAACACATTACTGCCAGTTATAGAAATTTACAATGCTGTGCTAAGTTTTGCTCGGGCTCCTTGATACCATACTTGGTCAAGTATTGCCTTGATGTCAAAGGTAGCCACTCTCACCTCACTTCTGGAGTTCAGGGGCGGGATTCACCGCAATCGGCGAATTGGCCCGACGCCAAGAACGGTGCGAACCACTCTGGCGTCGGGCCAACCAGAAGTTGCAGAATTCTCCGCACTTCGGGGGACTAGGCTGGGCCGGAGGGGTTGGCACCGCGCTAACAGGCGCCGAAGGGACTGTGCGAGTTAGCGCATGTGCAGAACCGCCTGCGTGGTTCAGCGCATGAGCAGACTGGCCGGCGTATTCTGGCACATGCGCAGGGGGGTGTCTTCTCCGCGCTGACCATGGCGGAGCCCTACAGGGGCAGGCGCGGAAGGAAGGAGTGCCCCAACGGCACAGGCCTGCCTGCAGATCGGTGGGCCCCGATCGCGGGGCAGGTCACCGTGGAGGTCCCCCCCGGGGCCAGATCCCCCGTGCCTCCCCCCCTCCCGAGAACCGCACCAGCCGGCCTACCAGCCAGGTCCCGCCGTGTGGGACCATATCCAATCCACGCCGGCAGGACTGGCCAGAAACCGACGGCCACTCGGCCCATCGGGGCCCGGGGAATTGCCGGGGGTGCCCCTGTCATCGGCCCCCGACCGGCGTGGCGTGATCCCCACCCCCGCCTGAGAACTGGCGCAGGAGAATACGGCAGCCGGCGTCGGAGCGGCGGGGCGGGATTCGTGCCGTCCCCCCGGGGGATACTCCGACATGGCGGGGATCGGGGAATCCCACCCCAGCTCTTATGTTCATGTTTGAATCAAGGCTGTAATGAAGTCAGGATCAGCATGGTGGTTGTTAATTAAACAGCTCACTCTTGGAGGAGGCTCTACAAGTACCCCCAGCCTCAATGATGGGAGAACGCAAACAGAGCGTCACTGAGCAGGTTATTGCTGAGCAAGTGCTGCTTGAGAGCACTATTGATAACCCTTTTCAACATCTTACGATGGTTGAGAGTAAACTGATGGAACAGTAATTGGCACTGTTGGATTTGTCGTGCTTTTTGTGTCGGACAAACCTGGGCCATTTTTCACTTTGCCGGATAGATGCCAATGTTGTAGCTGTACTGGAACCACTTGGCAAGGGACGCACGTTGATTCTGGAGCACAAGTCTTCAGAATTATTGACACAATATTGCCAGGGTCCAAGGCCTTTCCTGTATTGAGTGCATTCAGCCGCTTCTTGACGTCACGCGGACTGAATTGAATTGGCTGAGGACTGGTATCCATAATGCGAGGGACCTCCAGAGCAGGTCAAGTTGGATCACCCACTCAGCATTCTGGCTTAAGATTGTAGCAAATGCTTCAGTTTTACCCAATCATTGAGAATGGAGATATTTGTGGAGCCTCCACCTGCAGTGACTTGTTTAATTGTCCACCTCCATTTACGGCTGGATGTGGAAGGACTGCAGAGCTTAGATCTGATCTGTTGGTTGTGGAATCGCATAGCTCTATCTATCACTTGCTGCTTAGGCAAGCCCTCCTGTACTCTTCATTGAACCAGGGCTGATCCTATGTTAATGGTAGAGTGAGGGATATGCCGGGCCATGAGATCATAGATCGGGTTGAGTTAAATTCTGCTGCTGCTGATGGCTCATAGAGCCTCCTGAATGCCCATTCTTAAGCATGGTAGCACAGTGGTTAGCACTGTTGCTTCAGAGCACCAGGGTCCCAGGTTCGATTCCTGGCTGGGTCACTGTCTGTGTGGAGTCTGCACTTTCTCCCCGTGTCTGTGTGGGTTTCCTCCAGGTGCTCTGGTTTCCTCCCACTAGTACCAAAAAGACGTGCCGTTAGGTAATTTGGACATTCTGAAGTCTCCATCTGTGTACCCGAACAGGTGCCAGAATGTGGTGACGAGGGGCTTTTCACAGTAACTTTATTGCAATTTAAGCCTACTTGTGACAATGAAGATTATTAATTAATTAAGTTGCTAGATCTGTTTGAAATCTATCCCATTTGGCATAGTGGTAGTGCCATACAACACAACATCCTCAATGTGAAGATGGGACTTGGTCTCCGTAAGGACAAGGCAGTGGTTACTGCTACCAATACTGTTATGGACAGATGCATCTGTGGCAGGCAGCTTGGCGAGGATGAGGTCAAGTATGTCTCTCCCTCTTGTTGGTTCCCTCACCATCTTCTGCAAACCCAGTCTAGAAGCTATGTCTGTCGGATTAGACCAGCTCAGTCAGTCAGTAGTGGTACTACCGAGCTCGTCATTGTGATGGATATTGAAGTCCCTGACCCAAAGTACATTCTGCGCTCTTGCCACACTTATTGCTTCCTCCAAGTGGTGTTCAACATGGAGGAGTACTGATTCATCAGCTGAGGGGTTTGATGTGGATGTAAAGTGTGGGGGGTGGTGGAGGCATGATAATCAGCAAGTGGTTTCCTTTTCTATGTTTGACATGGCTGTCATGAGGCTTCATGAATTCTAGAATCGATTTTAGGACTCCCAAGTCAACTTCCTCCCAAACGTATACCATTGTGCCATCACTTCTACTTGGTCTGCCCTGCCGGTGGAACAGGACATACCCAGGGATGGTGATGGCGGTGTCTAGAACATTGTCTGTGAGGTATGATTCTGTCAGGCTGATGCTTGTCTAAACTGTGAGACAGCTCTCCCAATGTTGGCACAAGACCCCTGATGTTTGTAATCATTAGACTTTTTCATTCCAGATTTTTTATTGAATTGGATTTGAAACCAGGCCCCCAAAGAATTACCTGGACCTCTGGAATGCCACTGCGCCACCAACTTCCCTCGAAGTAGAACCTGCGCCTTAAAGGAACAAGTCAGAATATCTAATATATAATTTACTCATGCTCCAGACATAAACCAGAGCTTCCCAAACTTTCTCCCGGTGTGACTCCATTTTAATGCCAGAAGTTTTGAGTGACCCTATGGTGCAAACTTTGGGGGTACCAGAGCTGTTGAGCAGAAGGGTGCGACTTCAGTTGTTGAGTGTTGGGGGTAGAAAAGGTATTGAGCATACCCCAGCTCTCCCTCATTCACCCCTACCTCCCCTTCCATCGCCCCCAATTCCCTGGGCTTCACCCCACCTCCCTCTCCTTCACACTATCTATAAGCAACAATATCTCATATTGGGGGAACAGAACCAAATTTGCAGTTGTGGGAACTCCACTTGAAGTACTCCAGACCCTCTCGGTGCTGAAGAAAACTGAGGCCTTCATCACTGAATGCAATAGCCTCTGATAGCTCAGAAGGGTAATTGATCACTCCAAGGCCAGTGACCTTTCATTTGTAAAGTTTTGGGGCTTCAGAGATTAATACCACTTCGCTGGCAAAAAAACTCTGCTGCCAGTTTATGAGAGTAATCTGGGCGTGTAATCGGAGAATCTGCAGACACTCCCATCTCAACATAGGAGATGGGATGGGTGGAAGATCGATCCAGGCCCTCCAGTTGGAAAATGGCTGCGTGGAGAGATGAGGGTGGAATTGCTATTGAGTCAGGCCCTGTCACGCATTTGTCAGGAGTGAAATCTACTCTTTGTTTGGCAATGGAGCTCAGTAGATTATTCAAAGGATGTGTGAGCACACAATGGATGGAGGAAGCCCTAACATTTTAAGAATGTTTTGCATTCAGCTTGGTTACAGTTAAAACCTATGTCCTCACTTTATTTTGAAATGCTCCACTACACAACTATTAATGTGCAAATTACAAAACATTAACTTTTTTTCTATAAATTTAGTGTACGCAATTCATTTTTTCCAATTGAGGGGCAATTTATTGTGGCCAATCCACCTACCCTGGATGCATTTCTTTGGGTTGCGGGGGCGAAACCCAGCAAACACGGGGAGAATGTGCAAAGTCCACACGGACAGTGACCCAGAGCCAGGATCGAACCTGGGACCTCGGCGCCGTGAGGCAGCAGGGTCAAAACATTAACTTTTACTTCAGCTCCAGCTCTGCCTTCCTCACAGCCTTGGGAAGAGGAGGGTAGCACCAATGTGGCTAACCTCTTATCATAGCCACAATCAGAGCAGTGTACGTTTCTTCCCAATGTAGGTAAGTTCATTTTTTTCTGGTTATGCCAGGGCCACCTTCCCTTATTATAGGTCAGGAAAGACGTCCGCTGATTCCTCAGACACTCAAGCTGGGACGATTGATTAAATATTTATGTGGCAGGTATTATTTGAAAGAGCATGATTTGTTCTCCTCCTCTGAGTTATATGTCAAAACCACCGTCTGGGTTTGCTGATTATTGATTAAGATAAAAAAAAGTAGTAGCTCTGAAATTTACCGAATAAATATGCAGCATGCTGTCAAACAAATTGCCTCAAAATGAACTCATTCAAATTTCTTGGGGATATATATTTTATTTGTGCTAAGGAATGGCAAGTTGGAAATGGTGTTGAATAACTCTCAGTGAAGGTGAGATAAAGGTTAAAGGCAGGAAGAAGAAGTAGCCAAAAAAAAAAATCAAATTATATGGATAGGGAAGGGGTGGATGATAATGAGATTGGTGAGTGATTAATGAACAGCTGGCTCAGGTTGCTTGAATTAATTTTAAATGCTTAATTTATGGAAAAAATGTAACTATTATATGAACTTCCACATATGGGGCGAAGTTCTCCCGAAACGGCGCGATGTCCGCCGACTGGCGCCCAAAACGGCACCAATCAGACGGGCATCGCGCCGCCCCAAAGGTGCGGAATGCTCCGCATCTTTGGGGGCCGAGCCCCAACATTGAGGGGCTAGGCTGACGCCAGAGGAATTTCCGCCCCGCCAGCTGGCGGGGCACCGAAGGCCGTTTCCGCCAGCTGACATCTCCGGGCGGCGCATGCGCGGGAGCGTCAGCAGCCGCTGACAGTTTCCCACGCATGCGCAGTGGAGGGAGTCTCTTCCGCCTCCGCCATGGTGGAGACCGTGGCGGAGGCGGAAGGGAAAGAGTGCCCCCACGGCACAGGCCCGCCCGCAGATCGGTGGGCCCCGATCGCGGGCCAGGCCACTGTGGGGGCACCCCCCGGGGCCAGATCGCCCCGCGCCCCCCCCAGGACCCCGGAGCCCGCCCACGCCGCCTTGTCCCGCCGTTCAAAAGGTGGTTTAATCCACACCGGCGGGACAGGCAATTTATCGGCGGGACTTTGGCCCATCCGGGCCAGAGAATCGAGCAGGAGAGCCCCCCCATCCGGTGCGGCCCGATTCCCGCCCCCGCCGAATATCCGGTACCGGAGACTTCGGCAACCGGCGGGGGCGGGATTCACGGCAGCCCCCGGCGATTCTCCAACCCGGCGGGGGGTCGGAGAATGACGCCCGTGATCATTGTATTTAATGTTATAAAAGTTTCTGTGTTGTATGTTTTCTATCCTGAATCTATACAGTGATGACACAGCAGGTCTCTGTGTATTGGAAGTTTACTTACAAGAGTTTTATACAATGCTGTACCTATCAAATCTAGTAATTGAAGGACACAACAATGGTGAACTTAGACTATGGGTGTAATTTTCCAACCCCCCCCACCACATGGCGTGTTTTCCAGCAACAGAGAGGGCTCACCATTGGACACCAGCACAACCTTTCAGTCCTGGCAATGTTTATGGTACTTTGCTCGGCTTGCTGGAGAACCTGCCACAGGGGGTCGCCTTCTGCGGAACCGGAAGATCCTGCCGGTGGGAAGGGCTGGAAAACCCTTTCCTACGTGTTGACTTTAAGGCGATAAACAAAACTGTTCAATGAGCTGGAAGCTAGAGTTGAAGCATGTAGTAGATATTTGAAAGCATTATAAGGAAAGGAAAGTCACCATAGTCCCAGATGATCCTCCTTTGAGTGGGAGAGCTGATTGGGGGTGGTTTAACCTGAGGATCACCACATGTCAAGCAAAGTAGACCTTCATGAATAATCTCAGCTGGTACAGGAATTGAGCACATGCTGCTGGCCTTATTTTGCATCACAAACTACAGAATGGATTCCGGAACTGTGGCGTTTTACGATGCCAAATCAGCGTCGCTGCTAGCCTATCACCGATTCCGGGACCGGTGAGGGGCTGGCAGTGGCGCCGGGTAAAACACCCAGCTCCTGCGGCAAAAACGGCCGGAGAATGGCCATCTGTGTCCGCGCATGCACACGGCGATGACCTGCAGTGGTCACGCCATACAACATGGCGCTGGCTGTGCACGGACCCGAGCTGCCAAATATGGCCCCACAGAACAACCCCTGGCCACCCCCTGGGCATCCCCCATCAGTCCCCCCAGCTCCTGTCCGACTGTGTGGCGCTGGACACAGTCTGCGGTCGGGCTCGTGACCGCTCAGACCGCACGCCAACTGTGCGGTTGGGAACTCGACCCATCAGAGGCAGAGCATTGGGGGAGGGCCTTCTGATGACGTGCCAACGCCGTTCTAATGGCGTGCGCCGCACGGCACAATGATGCCATTTTGGAGGGGGCGGAGACTTGAAAACCAGCGTCAACTGGCACCACCTCAGATTTGGGCATCAGAAAGGATTCTCCGCCCAATCGGCGATTATAATAAACGGCATCGGGCAACGGAAAATCCCGCCCAACCTGTCTAGCCAACTGAGTCAAACCGGCGCCGTATAAAATTCTTGGAAAAGTTCCTGCACATATAGAACTGGTATGTCATCTTACCATAGATCCAAGATAAATTCTGCACATTTCTCTGAAAAGCAGCATTGTACCTTTACAGAGAAATTTATATTTCCATTTACTCTCAGCCAGTGGAACTCAAGCAGAGAGTAATTTGTACTGATAGGTTTGCGAATGCCTTTCAATCTATAGTTGACAACAATCAGAGTGCATTTTGCTCAGACTTCAAGGTTGGTTCCTTCTGGTGAAAAGATTATTATGTATTAATTCTGAAGTGTCCCTAAATAATTAATAACTGTGTTTAAAGTGGTCTTCCAGCACAGCTGAACAATGTTACATCGGCAAAGTAGGTTGGGAGTTTAATTCCCTTGTAATGATAACCTTGCTACTAACTGAGCTTGAACAAGGCTCACATACCTTATTAGCACAAAATCTTTTAGGACAAGTGTTTCACGTGATTGTTCTGAAGTTTACGTATATTGAGGGAGATTTTTTTAGACGGTAGCAAGGCAGTAGAGGATTGAAAATCCAGCGTAAATCAGTTTTGATCAGCCAAGGTAAGGTAGAATTTTTTATTGATTTATCCCATTAAGTGAGCTGCCTGTGAAGTGGTGAATAGCACTGACTGTTAGAGATGATTGTGCAAATGAGGCCCATGGATCAATTTTTACCAATCTTCAGGCTTCTTAATTTGTGTGTCCAGTCTCTGCAGTGCCAAGCCGAGGCCCAGACTGATTTCACTCCATTGAGTCTGCTTTGGGACTTTCATGTATCTGAAACAATTGGACCCTTTTTATCAAACCAAGGAGTAATCAACGTTGACACATTATAGTCAAAACCCTTGTTTTTCTAATATCACAGAATGATTTCTTTGTTCTTATTTCAGCAAAGAAAATAAAATGGGCTGGATTATCCAATTTGGAGATGATGTCCTGATGCCAGCGTGGGAATGGTGGCGTTTTATGACCGAATAATCGGCTCCATGTGGTGGGGGGCTAGCAGGCACGCAGTGTAGAGCACCCAGTTCCAACTGCCGATACGGCCGGAGAATTGCCGGGTGCGTGGCCGCACACGTGCACGGCGGCGGCTTGCAGCGGCCACGCCGTGCAACATGGCGCCGGCCACGCGTGGACCTGGCCTGCTAAATAGTGCCCCCCTTTGGCCAGGCTCACCACCCTCGGACCATCCCCACCAGTACCCCAGCCTCTGCCAAAGCCTCTCCTGCCCACGGATCGGCTCTCCCCCGACCGTGGTGGTGCTGGACACAGTCCGTAGCCACCTCGTCGAGTTCCCGAAAAAAAATAGCATGAGTGACCCACGCCATCGGACCTCGGCCAGTCGGGGCCAGAGCATCTGGGGGAGGGCCTCAGGTAACATCCTGAGGCCGTCCATAAGCAGTGCGGTGTACTCCTTAGTACGCTGTTTTGCAGGGGGTGGAGATTCGCAAAGCGGCGCCGCCCCCGATGTCTGCGCCAATGTGGATACTCTGGCCAATCGACAAACGCAATTTCGGCATCGGAGACCGAAGAATCCCGCCCAATGAACTCACTGAATATGAACAAATTCAGGGCAAACTGAGGGGGTGAGTAGTCAAAATTGCCCAAGTTACATACCTATGATGGAACTGTCAGAAACCACCAATCACAATTTTAATCTTCCCAACTGTGTAAACGGCACATTTATTCACCTGATGAAGGCTCTTTTTACAGATGCATGTTGGGCCTCAATTATATCATTTGGAAGGAATTTAGCAGCCTGAGCGATAAAGTCAGGGAGTTTCCTACAAGGCTAACCTTGTGACGAATGTGATATAAAATAGTTACTTTAGAGATATTAGTTAATGTAATGTAGAGGTAGACCAGTCTAATTCTGGTCAGTTCACAGACAAAGGATTTCAGACCGCATGGAAAAGCAGGAAGAGGTGTGTCCACCAAAGCAGGAGAAAAGGATGCTGAGTAATAGGGGCCAAAGGAAGGGATTGGAAGTGAGCCAATCAGAACAGATCAAACAGGTCAGGAGGGATATAGGATGACCTATGGGCATCGAGTATGTGAAACTTGATGCCATTTGAATGTATCAGTACAGATTCCTTTGTCTCATATCCTCACTTGATTCCAGAAGTCCATGGAGCAGTATGTGCTTCATGCTCCTAGGAATTGAGGAAAGCTTGCAAGCTAAATAAAATAACTAATGCTGTACCTGCAAATCCATCTCGACTTTTATTGAGGCCAGACTGACGGGTAAAGAAACTTGGGATTCAACACTTGTACCCCAGGAGGAGCATGTGCACTTTTCCAGGCCTTGCTCTTCCTGATGTTTAAATGATCCAGATCCTGATGTGCAGGGAACAATTTCAATGAATGCAGATGATACAAAACTTTGAAGCTTCGTAAGCTGAGCAGGACAGTGTAGAGCTTCAGAGGGACATTGACAAGTCGGTTTAGCTGAGGGTCCTGCACTGATATTTGCAGCACTCCACTAGTCACAGCTTTCTAACTGGAATGTGCTCCGTTTGTCCCAAGACTTTGCTACCTGATCATTAACCAATGCCATGCTAATATATTACACCCAACTCCTTTTTATGCATTAACCATTTGATTTGAATGCCTTTTGGAAATCCAACTATGCCATATCTATAGGTTACCCCTATATCTGTTCTAAAGTGTTAACTAGTTTCATAAATAAACATTGTTTTAACTTAAAAGTACAGTAGATTTCTGTTTGTATCACACCTGCAGAGTAAGCCCGTGTGTTCCCCATAACCACAATCTATTAAAAGTTTTGGTCAGGCGAACTCATGATACACTTTGGGGTTCTCTAAAACCTAGCCCATAACAAATTTCAAGAAAAAAAAACTTCTGTGGTAGTAGAGGTATTACGGTACCTCGTAATGCTGGAACACCATTGGTAGAAATTGTATGCTTCCTATTGGTCAAGCTGTATGGTAGCTCCGCCCTGCTAGGCGGGGTATAAGAGCCCGTGCCGCCCCAGCAGCCTTCATTCTGTACCTGAGATGCTGGGGAAACATCTAGCTTATTAAAGTCTTCAGTTGGACTACAACCTCGCTTTAGTGGTCATTGATCGTGCATCAATTTAATAAGCTAGATATAAAAGGATGGAGCTCCGAATCAAGCCGGAGTGTCTGCAACTCAGCCCCCATGCGGCGAACTCAGCGGCAATCTTCAAGCACTGGTTGGCGTGTTTTGAAGGATATCTCGGGACGGCCGAAAACACACCCACCGGAGAACAGAAAATGCACGTCCTGCACTCGAGGGTGAGCCCGGAGATATACACCCTCATTGAGGAAGCGGAAGACTTCGATGCAGCAATAGAGCTGCTAAAAGGACATTATATTCGCCCGGTAAACCAGATCTATGCCCGACATCTGCTATCAACGAGATGACAAATCCCTGGGGAATCGCTGAAAGAATTCTACCGTGCACTCCTGGTTTTGGGGAGAAACTGCAGCTGCCCGCAAGTTTCGGCGAGCGAATACACTGAACTCTTGGTCCAGGACGCTTTCGGGGCAGGTATGCTGTCCTCCCAAATCCGCCAGTGATTGCTAGAAAAAGACAATCTAGGTCTCAAGGAGGCACGGGCCCTTGCAGGCTCCCTGGATGTGGCCTTCAGAAACGCCCGCGTTTACGTTCCCGACCGCGCGGCAGCCCCCAGGGCAGCATGGAACCCCTCCACAACCGACCCCGAGACATCCCCCATCCCCCCACAAGCTTGTGCTGCAAGGCGGCCTGGCAACCCCGGGGGGACACGCTGCTACTTTTGCGGGCAGGCCATGCACCCCCGCCAGCGCTGCACGGCCCACACATCCACCTGCAAGGGATGCGGTAAAAAGGGCCATTTCGCGGTGGTATGCCAGGCCCGTGTGGTTGCCGCAGTCTCCGGCGGCGAATGCGACCGCCACCACAAACCTCTCCACGGTCCCCATGCGGCCAGCGGGTGCCGCCATCTTCCTACTCCAGGGCCACGTGCAGCCCCTGGGCGCCGCCATCTTATCCCGCAGACGACACGTTAGATGGATGGGCGCCGCCATTTTGTGCATCCCCAGCCATATGCGACCAATGGGAGCCGCCACCTTGGATGGACCCGCAGGACCCTAGCTCGGCTGACCACACAATGCCCGAAGAGAACACTCAACTGCTGCGATTTGCCTCGATGACTCTGGATCAGTCCCGGCCTCGAACATTCTCAACTGCTACAACGACTGTATTTATCAACGGGCACGAGACGTCGTGCCTTATCGACTCTGGGAGCACAGACAGCTCATTGGGCAGCACGGTAGCATTGTGGATGGCACAATTGCTTCACAGCTCCAGGGTCCCAGGTTCGATTCCGGCTTGGGTCACTGTCTGTGGGGAGTCTGCACATCCACCCCGTGTGTGCGTGGGTTTCCTCCAGGTGCTCCGGTTTCCTCCCACAATCCAAAGATGTGCAGGTTAGGTGGATTGGCCATGATAAATTGCCCTTCGTGTCCAAAATTGCCCTTGGTGCTGGGTGGGGTTACTGGGTTATGGGGGATAGGGTGGAGGTGTTGACGTTGGGTGGGGTTCTCTTTCCAGGATCCGGTGCACACTCGATGGGCCGAATGGCCTCCTTCTGCACTGTAAATTCTATGATGTCTATGATGTCTATGATACACCCCGTTAATCAAAAAATCTCCCTGGCCTCCCGTTCCCACTCAGTAGAGATAAAGGGGTTTTGTGTAGCAAACCTCACAGTCCAGGGAAGGGAGTTCAAAAATGACCGGCTCTACGTCCTTCCCCACCTCTGCGCGGCCACACTCCTAGGTTTAGACTTCCAATGTAATCTCCAAAGTCTAACTTTCAAATTCGGTGGCCCTATACTCCCCTTCACTGTCTGCGGCCTCACGACCCTTAAGGTCGACCCGCCTTCCCTGTTTGCGAACCTCACCCCGGATTGCAAATCCGTCGCCACCAGGAACAGACGGTACAGTGCCCAGGACCGGATCTTTGTTAGGTCAGAGGTCCAAAGGCTACTGAGGGAAGGAGTCATTGAAGCTAGCAACAGTCCCTGGAGAGCTCAAGTAGTGGTGGTAAAGACCGGGGAGAAGCATAGGATGGTCATCGACTACAATCAGACCATCAACAGGTTTACGCAGCTGGACGCATACCCTCTCCCCCGCATATCCGACCTGGTAAACAGGATCGCGCATTACAAGGTCTTCTCCACGGTGGATCTTAAGTCCGCCTACTACCAGCTCCCCATCCGCACTAGTGGCCGCAAATACACTGTCTTCGAGGCAGATGGGTGGCTCTATCACTTCTTAAGGGTTCCCTTCGGTGTCACAAATGGGGTCTCGGTCTTCCAGCGTGAGATGGACTGAATGGTTGACCGGTACGGTTTACGGGCAACAGCAGGACCACAACACAAACTTCCGAAAATTCCTCCAGACCGCAAAGATCCTTAACCTTACATACAACAAGGATAAATGCGTGTTTAGCACCGACCGCCTAGCCATCCTCAGCTACGTAGTGCGAAATGGAGTTATAGGCCCCGACCCTGAGCACATGTGCCCCCTTATGGAATTCACCCTCCCTCACTGCTCCAAGGACCTGAAGCACTACCGAGGGTTTTTCAGTTACTACGCCCAGTGGGTCGTCCAACTATGCGGACAATGCCCGTCCCCTGATCCAATCCACAGCTTTTCCCCTGTCGATAGAGGCCAGCCAGACCTTCAGCCGCATCAAAACGGACATTGCAAAGGCCACGATGCATGCCATCGACGAGTCCCTCCCCTTCCAGGTCGAGAGCAACGCTTCTGACGTAGCTCTGGCGGCCACCCTCAACCAAGCAGGCAGGCCCGTGGCCTTCTCATGTACCCTCCATGCTTCCGAAATCCGCCACTCCTCAGTCGAAAAGGAGGCCCAGGCCATAGTAGAAGCTGTGCGACATTGGAGGCATTACCTGGCCGGCAGGAGATTCACTTTCCTCACTGACCAACGGTCGGTTGCTTTCATGTTCGATAATGCACAGCGGGGCAAGATTAAAAACAATAAGATCTTGCGGTGGATGATCGAACTCTCCACCGACAACTACGAGATCTTGTATCGTCCCGGGAAGCTAAACGAGCCTCCTGACGCCCTGTCCCGCGGCACAAGTGGACCGTCTCCGAGCCCTCCACGAGGACCTCTGCCACCCAGGGGTCACTCGCTTTTTCCACTTTATCAAGACCCGCAAACTGCCCTACTCCATCGAGGAGGCCTGGACAGCCACCAGGGACTGCCAAATCTGCGCAGAATGCAAACCGCACTTCTACCGGCCAGAGAAAGCGCACCTGATAAAGGCTTCGCGTCCCTTTGAACGCCTCAGCATGAACTTCAAAGGCCCCCTCCCCTCCACCGACCGCAACACGTACTTCCTGAACGTGATTGACGAGTACTCCCGGTTCCCATTCGCCATCTCCTGCCCCGACATGACCGCAACCACCATCATCAAGGCCCTCCATAGCATCTTTGCACTGTTCGGCTTCCCCGCGTACATACATAGTGATAGGGGTTCCTCCTTTATGAGCGACGAACTGCGTCAATTCCTGCTCAGCAAGGGCATAGCCTCGAGCAGGACGACCAGTTACAACCCCCGGGGTAACGGACAGGTAGAGAGGGAGAACGGAACGATCTGGAAGACCGTCCTACTGGCCCTACGGTCCAGAAATCTCCCAGTCTCCCGCTGGCAGGAAGTCCTCCCGGATGCCCTCCACTCCATCCGGTCACTGTTTTGTACCACAACCAACCAGACACCTCATAAACGTCTCCTTGTCTTCCCCAGGAAGTCCTCCTCTGGGACCTCGCTCCCGATCTGGCTGGCAGCTCCCGGACCCATCCTGCTCCGAAAACACGTGCGGGCGCACAAGTTGGACCCGTTGGTCGAGAGGGTCCATCTTCTCCACGCTAACCCCCAGTACACCTACGTGGCGTACCCCAACGGCCAACAAGATACGGTCTCCCTAGAGACCTGGTGTCCACCGGAGCCCCACGCACACCCCAGCCACCAGTCCCACCCTCCCCTCCACCAGGGCACCTTACAGGAGGATCAGTCCTTCCGCCGGCCCCATCTAGGCCCCCCCCCACCAACGCACCCCGCAGGCGCTCCCTTCCCAGGTCAACCATTTTCCCGACCAGCGCCATATAGGGATATCGAAGCTGCCACAGAGATCGAGGCCACAGTCCCGGAGTCACACTCCACCGGAGTCACCACCGAAGCTCCGACGATCACATAGGACGGCCAGGGCCCCCGATCGACTGATTGTTTCATTTTAAATTGGTTTAGTGGTCATTGATCGTGCATCACCATCAACTTCAAGATAGTTTCATTTTTTACCTTGTCACTTTCCTTTAAGAAATATGGACAATGAATATACATTTTTTTGACAAAACAAAACACCCAAACATTTAATAATAACATAGTCCATTTTTATTCTTCTTCCTCCTACTGGAATCCTTCTCGATTGACAGTCTCTTTGAACAAGAAGGTCTTTGCACGATCCATCCATTTCTCTAAGCCTCAGCATTTCTCTTTAAAGTCAGATACTTTAGTTCAATCTGATCACAGAGTTCCTTGTAATTCTCTAATGTAGGAGCATTGGTGATCACAACTTTCAGGCCGTCAAATGCCTGTTGAAACTCCGCTGTCCACTGAAATTCTTGACGTTTCTTCAGCAAGTCCATCAGTGGAGCAATGACGCTGCAAAGATTTGGCACAAATGTTCGATCAAATATACTCATGCCAAGAAATTGCATTATTTCCCTTTGTCTCGAGGGTATTGGAAACTCTCCAATAACTTGTGTTTTCACATCCCGTGGGACCATTCGACCCTGTCCGATTGTATGGTGAAGGAAAATGACTTGGGCTTTTCAAAATTTTCTTTTGGCTAGGTTTACCACCAAACCCGCCTCCTGAAGTCGATCGAATAACTCCATCAGATGCTTTAAATGTTCTTTCCATGTCTGGCTGATAATTACCAGATCGTCGATGTACACCACACAATTGGATAATCCTGAAACGATTTTGTTAGTTAACCGTTGAAATGTGGTTGGGGCGTTTTTCATGCCAAATGGCATAACTTTGAATTGGTACTTACCATCTGGAGTCACAATAGCCGAGATCTCCTTTGCCCTTTCGGATAAAGGTACCTGCCAGTAACCTTTAAGTAAATCCAGTTTGGAAATAAAAGCTGATTGTCCGACTTTCTCATTGCAATCCTGCAAACATGGGATACGATAAGAGTCCATTCTTGTAACTGCATTAACCTTTCTATAGTCCACACACAACTGTTGGGTACCGTTTGGTTTAGGTACCATCGCTATGGGTGAGCTCCATTGTCTGCAACCCACTTCAATTATGCCGTTTTTAAGCATACTTTCAATTTATTTGTTAACCTGTGCCAATTTTAAAGGATCAAGTCTATATAGATGTTGTTTGGTTGGAACAGCATTTCTCACATCTACATCATATATAGCCATTTTTGTGCTTCCCAACTTATCTCCACAAACATGCCCATGTGATATCAATAACTCTTTCAGATCAGTCCGTTTTTCCTCTGGAAGGTAATTCAACAATTTATCCCAATTTTTACGAACATCCTCGTTTTCCAATTTAACTTGAGGTATGTCAAATTCAAAATCATCTGGATTTGATTCGTCACTTTGAGTTAGAATCATTAAAACCTCTCCCTTTTGCACTCCTTCCCTTTCAAAGTACCTTTTAAGCATATTCACATGACACACGGTGAGTTTTCCTTCTATCTGGTGTTCTTACCACATAATTCACCTCACTTAATTTCCTTTCAATCTGATAAGGTCTACAAAATCTTGCTTTTAAAGGTTCGCCTACCACTGGTAACAACGCTAAAACTTTATCTCCACTGGCAAAACTGCGAACTTTGGATTTCTTGTCCGCTACCCATTTCATCACATGTTGGGCAATTTTTAAATGCTGTCTAGCCAATTCACCTGCTCTATTTATCATTCCCTAAAATTTGACACATAATCCAATAATGTAAGTTCCGATTTCTCACTCACCAATTTTTCCTTAATCAATTTAAATGATCCTCTTACCTCATGACCAAAAATTAGTTCAAAAGGACAGAATTTGGTTGACTCATTAGGTGCATCCCTAATTGCAAACAGTACAAATGGAATTCCTTTATCCCAATCCTCTGGATAATCATGACACTAAGCCCTCAACATTGTCTTTAATGTCTGATGCCACCTTTCTAATGCTCCCTGCGATTCTGGATGGTACGCAGTTAATTTAAATTGTTTTATACCAAAGCTATCCATAACTTCTTTGAATAACCTTGAGGTAAAATGTGATCCTTGATCTGATTGTATTTCTGTGGGTAGTCCATATCTAGTAATGAATTTAAGTAACTCCTCCACAATCTTTTTTGCTGTAATATTGCATCCTGGAATGGCCTCGGGAAGCCTAGTAGACACATCCATTCTAGTCAAAATATATTGATTGCCACTTATCGTTTTCAGAAGCAGTCCTACGCAATCAATTAAGACCCTTGTAAAAGGTTCCTCAAATGCTGGAATGGGTATTAAAGGCGCTGGTTTTATCACTGCTTGAGGTTTTCCTATCATTTGACATGTGTGACATGATCAACAAAATTTAACTGCATCTTTATGTAGTCCAGGCCAATAAAAATGTTTTTGGATTTTAGCTTGAGTTTTCCTTATTCTCAAATGACCTCCCACTGGTACCTCATGTATTACTCACAATACCTCCTTTATATACCCTACCGGCAATACCACTTGATGAACTTATGCCCACTTTTCATCTGCCTGCATATGTAAAGGTCTCCATTTCCTCATCAAAACATAAATTTTACGGTAATAACACTCTTGGTATACACTCAGATTCCTCTTCCGTGTATGCTTTCTGATACATCTGTTCTATTTCTATATCTTTCTGTTGTAACTCCGCCAATTTTCCTGAACTAAAAATATCTGCCTCATCCTCCACCTGTTCTTGTTCTTTTTCAACCATCTGATCAAAAATTGTTTCTGATAATTGTACTTCAACTTTATCTTTACTCTCTGATTTCTCCTCGTCTTAACCTGTGACTTTGCGACCTTGTTACTGCACGATCCGGAAAATTCCCAGGATATTCGACCTTCAACACTTCAGTTGACTGATTTTCCACTGGCTTATCAACCACAGTAGGCATCACTCCCACCTGCGATCCAGCTATATCATTACCCAAGATAAACTGTATTCCTGGACAAGATAGTTTCTCTATTACTCCTACTACCACTTCACCACTCATCACTGGACTTTCCAACCTTACCTTATATAATGGAACACAACTCGTCTCACCCTGAATTCCACGTAGTACCACCTTTCCTGGCAATATTCTTCCCAAACCACATAACTCCTCATCTCTTACCATTAAAGATTGACTAGCTCCCGTATCTCATAAGATTTTAACTTCTTTACCTGCTCCTTCTGGTACACATGAGTAAACTTTACCCACACAAGTAAATTCTTTAAAGACATCTGGCACCTTCTTATCAATCACCTCTTGTTCAGGCTGTACAACCTTTTGCACCTCCTTTGCTTCACTTGGGCTTTCCTTTACCACTTTAACAAATAACCCATTGTCTTGTCCTGTTTTACCATATCAGCCTTCCCAATGTTTTTCTTCAACCACCAACACTGTGACTTTACATGGCCTAGTTCATTACAGTGAAAACATTTGAAACTTTTCATTTCTCTTCCACACTCCTTTTTCTTTTTTAGTCTGAGGTACACTCTCCTTATTATCTCCCATCAGATCTCCTTTACCTCTACCACTTGAGTATTTCTCATGTCCCCAGTTTCTATCCCTCACAGGATGAAACTGATGTCAGAAACCAAGCTTTGATTTATGAACTAATTCATAACCATCTGCCATTTCTGCTGCTAAGCTCGCAGTTTTAACCCTCTGCTCTTCCACATGAGCTCTCACTACATCAGGAATTGAAGTTTTAAACTCCTCCAAAAGTATAATTTCTCTGCGAGCTTCATACATTTGGTCTGTTTTCAAAGCCCTTATCCTATCAAAATTACTCTGTTTGATCCTTTCAAACTCCATGTATGTTTGACCAAATTCTTCCCTTACATTTCTAAACCTTTGTCTGTAGGCTTCAGGCACTAGTTCACATGCACCCAAGGTGGATTTTTTCACCTCCTCATACGACCCAGATACCTCCTCCGGTAGTTATGCAAACACTTCACTAGCCCTACCTACTAGCTTTGATTGAATCAGTAATACCCACATGTCCATTGCCATTTCATTTGTTTAACTACCTTCTCAAATGAAATGAAAAAGGCTTCTACCTCCTTCTCATCAAACCTTGGCACTGTGTGGACATACTTAAATAGATCCCCACCAAGCCTTCGACTATGACATCTTTCTCACTATCCTCATCACTATTCTCCAACTGTATGTTTCCCTTTACGCCCGCCAATTTTAACTGACTATCATGTTTCATGGCCATTTTCTGAAATTCAAACTCTCTCTCTTTTTCTTTTTGTTCTGCTAGGGCTATTCTTTCTTTTTCTCTATCTTCTCTCTCCTTTTCTCTTTTCCTGATTGACATCGCCCTTTCTCTTTCTTTTTGTTCTTCTCGGGATATTCTTTCTTTTTCTCTTTCTTCTCTTGCCTTTTCTTTTTCCCTGATCTGTATCACCCTTTCTCTTTCTTTTTCTCTGATTGCATATTCAAGCTGCTTTAATTCTTTTTCATGTTCAAGTTACTTAACCTGCAACTGGATCTTTGCCATTTCCAATGAGTCAGACTGTATCTCAGGCAATTTTAAATGCTCAGCTACCACGGTAAGTACCTTTTCTTTTTGCATTTTGTTAGGTAATGTTAACTGCAATGTTTTTGCCAGATCTAAAAGTCTGCTTTTAGTCTCTGTCCGTAAGGTACTGCGTGTGACTTTCTCCACCCCACACTTTAGAGCCTCTGAAAGAGCCATTGTCCACAACACACTCCCTACTTAAACTGGAATACCACACCTGAAAAGCAAACACAATATGCTCACCCCTCACTGTCTTTAAGTTCACTAAGCCAATCCAGTAGATAAACTTTTATCCCCCTCGAGCCCCCAATTTGTAATGGGCCATGGTTTAGAGAACCCTATAGTGTATCATGGAGTTCACCTGACCCACAAATTTTAATAGATTGTGGTTATGGGAACACACGGGCTTACTCTTCAGGTGTGATGCAATGGAAATCTACAGTACTTTTAAATTAAAACAATGTTTATTTATGAAATCAGTTAACACTTTATAAACCCATAGTAAACATTTTAACAACTATCAACACCAATAAATCCCCAAAGAATACAGTACGCTATAAGTAACTCTTAATCTTTACTTGCAACATCCATAAGACACAATAAGAACCCTTTGTACAGAAAGACATCAGGTTTAAATTCTCTACTGAGAACAGTTACCACTTTGAAATCACCAAATGAACATTCCCCAGCCTGCGGAGGTTCACACACATCCTGCTGTGACTGCAGCTTCTCCAAAACTAAAACTAAACTAAACACACCCTGTCGCAAACAGCCTAAAGCGAAAGTAAAATCAGACAGCCCATCTCCACCCACACTCTGATATCACTGATAAAAACCCTTTTGTTAAAGGTACATCCACTACAGATATTTTTATAAACAGCCATTTCTTAAAGGTACTCTCACATGATAAGGGACTGTCTGTAAATTGGGAAAATTTGGAAAGTCATAACTATTTGATGCACTGGGTGAGATTCTCCATATGCCGACAACAGAATCAAGGTTGGGCGGAGAATAGATTTCAATGTCGAAATCACGGCGTGCGTCGATTTCACGCCAAATCGCAATTCTCCAATGCCTCGGCAACGGAGTCAATGTGTTCCAGAATGCATGTATAGTAAACACCTTTTGCATATCATTAGCAGGCCTGACCCAGAATTCTCCGGGGCCTCCCGATTCTCCGCCTCTGATGGGCTGAATTCCTAAAGGCGAGATTCACTTGTGCTTTCAAACATGGCTGCTGAGAGAGAGAGAAGGGGTAAGGAAAGTGTCCAACATCGCCATAGTGTGCTGACAGCTGGCCGAGGGCTTCTGCCAGGACCTGTGGGAAGTAGCTCGGGGTGGCCAGAAGGTGGGCTGTGGGGTCGGGGTGGACGGGCACGGATCAACATTGCTGCGACTTGCAAGGCAGCCATGCAACTGCGCATGCTGCTAACTGGCCACTTGAACTTCAGGCCTCAGGTGCCCCCTGGCCCTAGTCGATCCATCAGCGGGATGGTGCGCTTCAGCGCAACCAGTGCTATCTTGTTGGCTGGGATGAATGCGTGTGGGATATGTATATTTCCAAATTTCCATTGTGATGTGTATATGCAGCTACATCTTGTCAGCCTCCCGAGTGTCAATCACTGACCCGAAGAAACCCACACCGTTTCTCATTGGAATCGATTGTGTTTCATGTGGCACCGGTGCTAGTCCCTCCACAGTCGCTGAATCAGTTCAGGTTCGGTGCCAGTTTTGTAGTGGTGGAAGTCCACGAATCCTGCCCTGGCATCAACACTTAGTCGCAGGAACAGAGAATCCAGACCACTATCTCTGGAGCTAGATCTTTTTTTTTTCTTTTTTGTAAATTTAGAGGACCCAATTAATTTTTTCCAATTAAGGGGCAATTTATCTTGGCCAATCCACCTAACATGCACATCTTTGGGCTGTGGGGGCGAAACCCACGCAAACACGGGGAGAATGTGCAAACTCCACATGGACAGTGACCCAGAGCCGGGATCGAACCTGGGACCTCGGCACCGTGAGACAGCAGGGCTAAGCCACTGCGCCACCGTGCTGCCCTGCAGCTACATCTTTGGGAGTCGCGAGCTGAGTTACGTAGAGCAGAATTTCCAGCCTCTGATCTGCTTTTGTTGCTCCAATATTATATGGTTGGCCCATTTAATTTCTGATATATGGTAACTGCAGGATATTTATGATGGTAATGCCTTGAATGTCAAGGAGAGATGGTTAGATTCTGTATTGTTGGAGATGGTCATTACCTGGCATTTGTCTGACCCTGCCTCACTAACTTGATCGAGTTTTTTGAGGAGATGACAAAAATGATTGATGAGGGGAGGGTGGTGGATGTTGTTTACATGGACTTCAGTAAAGCCTTTGACAAGGTGCCTCATGACAGACTGGTACAAAAGGTGAAATCACATGGGATCAGAGGTGAGGTGGTAAGATGGATACAGAACTGGCTCGATCACCGAAGGCAAAGAGTAGCAGTGGAAGGGTATTTTTCTGAATGGAATGTTGTAACTAATGGTGTTCCACAGGGATCGGTGCTTGGGCTTCTGTTGTTTGTGGCATACATAAACGATTTGGAGGAAACTGTAGCCGGTTTGATTAGTAAGTTCGCGGATGACACCAAGGTTGGTGGAGTGGCAGATAGTGTTGAGGATTGTCAGAAGATACAGCAGGACATAGATAGGTTAGAGTCTTGGGCAGAGAAATGGCAAATAGAGTTTAATCAGGACAAATGTGAGGTAATGCATTTTAGTAGGCCACACATCGAGGGGAAATGGTAAAACGCTTAGGAATATAGAAAGTCAGAGGCCATGCAGCTCCACAGATCTTTGAAGGTGGCAACACAAGTGGACAAAGTAGTCACGAAAGCATACATTGGACGGGGCATCGAGTATAAAAACTGGCAAGTCATGCTGCAGTTGTATAGAAAATTGGTAAGGCCGCACTTCGAATATTGCGCACAATTCTGGTCGCCACAGGATGTGGAGGCTTTGGAGAGGGTTCAGAGGAGGTTTACCAGGATGTTGCCTGGTCTGGAGGGTGTTTGCCATGTGGAGAGGATGAATAGACTCAGGCTGTTTTCATTATAAAGACGGAGGTTGAGGGGTGACCTGATTGTGGTCTACAAGATTATGAGGGCCATGGATAGAGTGGGCAGGCACTCTTTCCCAGGGTGGAGGAACCAGTCACCAGGGGGCAAAAGTTTAAGGTCATTGGGTTAAAGTTTAGAGGAGATGGGCAAGGCAGGTTTTTTACACAGAGGGTGGTGAGTGCCTGGAAAGCGTTGCCAGGGGAGATTGTGCAAGCAGATACATTAACAGCATTCAAAAGGCATCTTGACGAACACATGGGAGGGATACGGCACAAGGAAGTGCTGAGGGTTTTGGCAAAGGTTGGTATCATGACCGGCACAGGCTTGAGGGCCGAAGGGCCTGTTTCCTGTGCTATATTGTTCTTTGTTCTTTGCACTTTGTTCTTTGTGTGTTACAAATGTTTGTCACTTATCAGCCTAAGCCCGAGTGTTGAACAGGTCTTGCTGCATTAGGACATGGATTGTTACAGCATCTGAGGAGTCATGAATGATACCGAACATTGTACAATCGTCAGTGAACATCCCCATTTGTGACCTTCTGGAGGTTGCCCGAACAACCTGCATGGTCACTGAGCCATGGTGCCACCAGGGATCTTTCTTCTCATATGCCAACAACTGCCTCACTCTGCTGGCCCTCCTGATTCCTGTTCCTCTGAGCAGTGCACCTTTTCCTACTAGCAGAGCTGCACTGCTGATGAGCCTTCAAGGAAGGCTGGCTCTAGGTAATGAAGGATTGCATTATGCGAAACCTCAGCTGCGTTCTGATCCTGGCAGCCTTTTAAAGATGGCATCAGCCACCGGTGTCACCTGAAGCCATAATATCTGCCTCCAATCCTGGAATGGTCATCCTGGACCCCCCTCCCTGCGCCCCGCTTACAACCCACTACCAAACAGTAGTTAATTGGTCAGCTGGCACAGGATCAGACATCAGTTCGGGAGTGACAGAGCCACCTCAGCTCTCATAACATTTCAGTCCACCTATGAGTTAACCATCATTATTTTGTAATAATACCTTATCAGGCCAATTCTGTACTTGCCAAATTGACCTTGATATTTCCCCACACAACACTGTCCCCAACAGCTGAAATACTTGTGCACGGTTCTGAGTAGATCTTGATAACAGGCAATTCTGAAACCTGAACTCGGGCAGGCAGCTGGAAATCTGTACATCTGAACTCTTTTTGAAATAAGCTTACGAGCACACAGAGAAACATATATTGTCACCTGAATATTTAATTAATCTGATAGACAGTTTCCAGTGCTTAAAGGTGTACAGTCATGATTCTTGGGAGGCAAAGTTAATTCTTCGTTTTGCTGTGCTTGTGCTTTTCAGGGACTATGAATAACTCCTTCAGTTTAATTTTAGCCTTAAGGAAAACTACACACACTGTATCACAAGGCTTAGCTATGCTAATTGGATTGATTTCGCTTTTGATTTGTATAATTCATTTTTGCACAAACAAAATTCCCACAGGAGATTCAGCTTTTTTTAAGCCTTGGCAAAGGTTATTTAAAATGCTCAGGAACAATCTTACATGCTGCTGTTGTACATTGATGAGCAGAGGCAGGCAAACTTAATTGGGAATCTGTCAAAACCTCTTTGTTTAATGTGGGGTTTGGATGAGCTTGGGCAGTCCTGTGTGGGAGATAACAAGGTCTCTCTGGCAGACATAAAATCAGTCATTCAAGGGGTAACTAAGAAATGCCTCCCTCCACACCTTTTTTTGGATTTAGATTTTACTGTTTAGATACTCGTTCAAACTGATTTACTTCAGTTTTTCAGTCATAAATATATAATAATTAACATGCAAATATTTTACTGTCACATTTCCATACACATTCAATATAATCAGCAGGGTTAATAAAGCATTAAGTAGGAAATTTGAAAGCCTGTGTGCTTTGTTGTGTTGGAAACTGGACAAACCTTTTTTGTATTATTTATTTGAATTACTGACACAGGTAATTAGTTACAATTTTGCTCAGGATGTTTAGTAAATAGTTGAGTAAAATATCAGCAATAAAAATTAATATAGGATTAGGTCATTCAGTTTCTCAGGCCTGTTTCACTATTCAGTTAGATAATTGATAACCTCTACCTCAAAACTAGTTGTCAACCTTTAGTTCCTATCCCTTGATATCCTTGATTCCCATCCCATCCTTAGCATCCGATATTCTCACTACCTTTTGTATTGAAAGTGTTTCTTAATTTCAGGTCTGAAACTATTGAGTTCTATTCTATTAAAAGGGGGGCCAGTTAGGTTAGCTGGCTAGGCTGCAATGCAGAATGATGCCAAGATTCAGTCCTTGTACAGGTTGCAATAGTTCACGGAGGCTTGGCTCCTCATCGTGCTCTACGTTTGCAGAGTGATGTCCCTCAAGCTCTACATAACAAATTGCCTCTCCTGAATGTCGAGGCGCTGATGGACTAAGGCTAATTGCCTCTATTCAATAGTTAGATCATTTCATGCATCAATTCTTTAATTTTAACTGTTATTAGTGTCACAAGTAGGATTACGTTAATATTACGATGAAGTTACTGTGCTCCCATGACCACTCCGCAACTTAGTAAACCCAAGGAAACACAACTCAAGTTTATGCAACCCATAGTATCCAAGGGCACAATATCCATTCCTAAATGTAGCACATTGGGGGTGGCATGGTAGCACAGTAGTTAGCACTGTTGCTTCACAGCGCCAGGGACCTGGGTTCGATTCCCGGTTTGAGTCACTGTCTATGCGGAGTCTGCACGTTCTCTCCGTGTCTGCATGGGTTTCCTCTGGGTGCTCCAGTTTCCTCCTACAAGTCCCGAAAGACGTACTTGTTAGGTGAATTGGGCATTCTGAATTCTCCCTCAGTGGTACCCGAACAGGCGCCGTAGTGTGGCAACTAGGGGATTTTTACAGTAACTTCATTGCAGTGTAAACCTACTTGTGATTTTACCAGAATGTTGCCTGATATGGAGGGCATTAGCTATGAGGAGCGGTTGAATAAACTCGGTTTGTTCTCACTGGAATGAAGGAGGTTGAGGGGCGACCTGATAGAGGTCTACAAAATTATGAGGGGCACAGACAGAGTGGATAGTCAGAGGCTTTTCCCCGGGGTAGAGGGGTCAATTACTAGGGGGCATAGGTTTAAGGTGAGAGGGGCAAGGTTTAGAGTAGATGTACGAGGCAAGTTTTTTACGCAGAGGGTAGTGGGTGCCTGGAACTCGCTACCGGAGGCGGTGGTGGAAGCAGGGACGATCGTGACATTTAAGGGGCATCTTGACAAATACATGAATAGGATGGGAATAGAGGGATACGGACCCAGGAAGTGTAGAAGATTGTAGTTTAGTCGGGCAGCATGGTCGGCATGGGCTTGGAGGGCCAAAGGGCCTGTTCCTGTGCTGTACATTTCTTTGTTCTTTGTTCTTTGTGATAGAAATAAAGATTAGATTAGATTACTGGAAATAAAGATTAGATTAGATTATTAGATTATGGGATGCCAAAAATTGAATGCACTTGATACAGGGTCTGACAAGGCTTTGTACAACTGAAGACTAATTTTCTCCCCTTTGATATAAAGGATACATTTCAGCTCTTGATGTCGGGATGAGGCCATTGAATCTCATGAGAGGCCTCTCGTGGGATTTGCGATGCTCAGAACATCGCATGAGAATCAGCGGAATCTTGTGAGAAGTTGTGATCTGGGCATGACCCCGATCTGCATATTAAAATGAGATGTATGGTTCATTTAAATATAATTTGCTGGATTCACCCGGCGCCCGGGATTCAGCGACTGCATCTGGGAGACCTCGCCAGAGCGTCGTTTCGTACTGGTCCACACAAACATGGATCAGTGTAATGGCACCTTGGGGGGTGTCTCCCAGGCCATTGGAGACCACTTGGTGATCAGAGACAGGAGGGCGGCATTCAGGCTCTCCCTCTGGTACATGGGAAAATTGTCACTACTAGCCTGATACCCTGGAAGTGCCATCTGCCAAGGTGTCAGATTGGCAATGCCAGCGTGACAGGTTGGCACTTCCAAGAGTTGGACCCAGGGGTCTTAGCAAGTGCGAGGGAGGGGGTGTTCCCGGGGCACGAGTGGGTCTGAGAGGGGATCACAACAAGGGCGGAGGGGCTGAAAGGGGGCAGGAGAAAGATTGGGGGAGCCTTCCAAAACGGCACTCCGATCTGCGAGGAGCCTTTCATGCTGGTGAACTTCAGCTCACCTGCAGTCAATCACTCTTAAGTGCGGCGACAGACAGAATCTCCCTGAGGCCAAAAAAACCCAACAAGGTACCATTGAATAGCAATATGTTTCTCGGCAATGCAGCCACTGAGAAACACCGCTCTAAACACGCCCCAAACTGGATATAGAGTTTTCAGATGAATTGCGACCAAAGTATCTACCCTCCAATTTGATTGTTAAAAGTCTTTCACGGGATGTGGACGCCGCTGGCTAGAACAGCACTTATTGCCCATCACTAATTGCCCTTGTGAAGGTGATGGCGAACCATGTTCTTGAACTGCAGCAGTTCGTCTGGTGCAGGTACACCCACAGTGTTGTAAGGAAGAGAATTCCAGGATTTTGACCCAGCGACAGTGAAGCAACAGTGATATAGAATCATAGAATCCTACAGTCCTTCGACTCTGCACTGACCCTCTGAAAGAGCACCTCACCCAGGGCCATCCCCTCTGGTCCAATTAAATTCTGGTCAATGGTAAGTTCCAGGATATTGAAGATGGTCATTGCCCAGCAATTGTGTGGTAAAATGTAACTTGCCATCCATGACTTTAAGCCTGAATGTTGTCCAGGTGCTGCTGTAGGTGGACATAGAACCTCTACAGTGCAGAAGGAGGCCATTCAGCCCATCATAGAATCCCTATAGTGCAGAAGGAGGCCATTCAGTCCATTGAGTCGGCATTGGCCCACTGAAAGGGTACCCCACCTAGAGTCAGGCCCCATCCTATCCCATAACCCCACCTAACCATTTGGACACTGAGGGGCAATGGATCATGGCCAACCCACCTATCCTCCACATCTTTGGACTGTGGGAGGAAACCGGAGCAACGGGAGGAACTCCATGCAGACACGGGGAGAAAGTGCAAACTCCCAATCACCCAAGGCCAGAATTGAACCCAGATCCATGCACTGTGAGGCAACAATGCTAACCACTGTGCCACCGTGCTGCGCACATGGACTGTTTCAGTATCTGAGTAATTGCATATCGTGCTGAACATTGTGCAATCATCAGTGAACAACTTTTGTTGGAGAGAAGGTCATTGATGAAGCAGCTAAGGTGGTTGGGCCAAGGGCACTACCCTGAGAAACTGCTACAACAATGTCCTGGCAGGGATAATTGCCCTTTAACAGCCACGGCCTTTGTTCTCGGTTTGACTCCCCCTGATTCCTATTGACTTCAGTTTTGCTTGGGCACTTGACATTCAGTCAAATGCTGCTTTGGTATCAAACGTAGTCACTCTCACCTCCCCTTTTGAGTTCAGCTCTTTTGCCCATGTTTGGACTAAGGCTGTAAACAGGTCAGAAGCTGAGTGTCCCTGGTGGAACATGTTGTTTAGCTCCTTTCTAGTTCTTTCACACCATTCTGAAGTGAACTATAATGTTTAATTGCAGTAATATATTTGCTCTGAGACCAGGAATTATGAGACATGAGTTATTGTTATTTGCTTATGTTACAATTGTTTCAATAAATATACTTTAAGCCAAGTCAATATTATCGACAAAATACTTGAACATTTTGACTTTAAACATTTAACCATAGGACCGCAATGCCAACAGCTGGGTTTTGCGGTAAGCATAACAGTGAGATCATTAGTGTTCGCTGTCATTTAGAAGTAAACCTGACAACAACGTTTGGCATCTGCTCAATGCGCAGTTATACATGGATATCGGCAGCGCACTCCCCTGCCCCAACCCTGTAATCCCATAACCCCACCTAACCTTTGCACACTCAGGGACAATTTAGCGTGGCCAATCCACCTAACCTGCACATTTATGGACTGTGAAAGGAAACTGGTACGCCCAGAGGAAACCCACGCAGACATGGGGAGAGCGTACATACGCCACACAGACAGTCACCCAAGGCCGGAATTGAAACCGGGTCCCTGCGAGGCAGCAGTGCAAACACTGCAAAGTTACCTTGCTTTGTTACAGTGGTACTTCTCCCAGAGACTCAGTGTAACTTACATGGATTTCTGCTCCTCCACTCCCACAAGCAGTGCCACAAAGACTTTTAACTTTCCCTTGCAGTGATCTCTGTATGTGCATGTACATAAGGGGTTAATATATAATCAGTAGCACCAGATGAGCACTAGAGGGCCGGACCAACAGGGGTATAAAAGCAAACACATTGTGTGTGTCTCTCTCTCTCTTTTGGATGTACTGTGACCAGTCCAGGGGTATCAGATTAGCTCAGATGGTTAATGTATAGTTACTGTAGTTAGATCTTGTTAACCTTATCACTAGTATTAATGTTAAAGTAAAGAACCCACGCAATTATTGTTCTAGTTACTCAATAAACCTTTTGTTACTACTGGACGAGTTTGAGTCTTCTTCATCGAGATTCAGAAGACCTCATCAGTAACCAAGGTTTGAGTAACACATATTACACTCCGTAGTATATCAAAACACACAAAGAAGTGTATTAAAAATGATACAGGAATGTAATAAAAGATGGTACCAGATCTGTTGGCTTTAAAAGAACTAGTTAGATTAGTTAGACCAAAAGAGAAGAAAATTAAAACCGGATATTCGACTGTGGAAGACTTCGCAGCATATGGATCCTCGACGACTAACCGATTTGATGGAACTCGTTGGAGCTCCATGGCAGATGGAAACAACCGGTAATTTAAGTTATAACTGGAAAATGTTTGAACAATTGTTCCAAATATTTATCGCAGCTAATTATTTGAGAACAGCCTCTGACACAATGAAAATAGCACTGCTACTCTCAACAGCAGGACATAAAGCTGGAGAAATCTCTAATTGTTTTAATTACTTAGAAGGTGAAGACAACATCAAATTAGAAGCAAAGTGTGAGGTGATTCATTTTGGAAGGAATAACAGGAAGACAGAGCACTGGGCTAATGGTAAGATTCTTGGCCGTGTGGATGAGCAGAGAGATCTCGGTGTCCATGTCCATAGATCCCTGAAAGTTGCCACTCAGGTTGAGAGGGTTGTTAAGAAGGCATGTGGTGCGTTAGCTTTTATTGGTAGAGGGATTGAGCTTCGGAGCCATGAGGTCATGTTGCAGCTGTACAAAACTCTGGTGCGGCCGCATTTGGAGTATTGCGTGTAATTCTAGTCACCGCATTATAGGAAGGATGTGGACGCATTGGAAAGGGTGCAGAGGAGATTTACCAGAATGTTGCCTGGTATGGAGGGAAGATCTTATGAGGAAAGACTGAGGGACTTGAGGCTGTTTTCGTTAGAGAGAAGAAGGTTAAGAGGTGACTTAATTGAGGCATACAAGATGATCAGAGGATTGGATAGGGTTTCCTCGGGTGGTGATGTCTAGCACGACATCTAGGGGACATAGCTTTAAATTGAGGGGAGATAGATATAAGACAGACATCAGAAGTAGGTTCTTTACTCAGAGAGTAGTAAGGGTGTGAAATGCCCTGCCTGCAACAGTAGTGGACTCGGCAACACTAAGGGTATTCAAATGGTCATTGGATAGACATATGGACGATAAGGGAATAGTGTAAATGGGCTTTAGAGTGGTTTCACAGGTCGGCGCAACATCGAGGGCCGAAGCGCCTATACTGCGCTGTAATGTTCTATGTTCTAATACTCAAAAAATTTGAAGATCACTGTAACAACAGTAACATGCTGCTTTAAGACATTCAATGCTCGGAGACCAAATTGCATAAGGAATAAGTGATGCGAAACTCAAACAATCATTATCAGAACAGAAAGTTTAACTCTAGACATCGCAATTAAACAGTGCATAGTGCATGAACAGAAAAAAAATCAATACTTTGAGTCTTTACAAACAAAGAATCATTATCAAGAAAACAGAACCCCAAAAAATGGCGTGAATACTCACCACAAGGCAAAGGCAGTGTTGAAACTGAAGAAAATGGATGTTCAAGGCGACAGCCATCTTGCACATGTGCAGTCTGACCAGTCCGCACATGCGCGAGAAGCCGCGCATGCGCAGTTGCAAGAAGAGCGCACAGTAAAGGAAAATCGAATTGCACATGTGCAATCGATTCCTATGCATGACGTCATGAGCATCATGACGTCAGAAGGCTCAGACCACGCCCACTTAATGAGGAAATGACCGAAAATTGAAGAAAAGAGTTTTAAAGCTACAAAACTCAATTTTGTTACCTCGAAAGACAGAACAATGCCTGAATTTCAACCAGCAGTTGAAAATAACCTCTGCAGCACCCTGGAACAACCAGTCTGCACCACCCAAAGTGAAGAGCACAATGACAAATCCGAAACCAAAGAAGATGATTTGTTCATTGAACAGGAAAGGCACAATAACAAATCCGAAACAAAAAAAGATGATTTGTATATTGAAGAATACTACTCAGACATGGCTGAGTTATTTGGATATGATGATCATAGCATCAGCGACACGGTTGAAAAGCTCAACACAACTCTACTCATGGTAGATGAATCCAATACCATGATGCAATGGCAGATCATTGAAAATGACACCACACAGAGAGTACTCACTGACTTCGTTGAGAGATCACAGATCGACTCCACAGAGAGAACACTGCACGTCTCCACAGAGAGCGATGAAAGACTCCACAGAGAGAGCGACGCAAGCCTCCACATAGAGCTCGCTGACAGACACCAGAATGGATGCAATTAAAGACTCCAGAGCGCCAGCCGGACACGAAGAAGACTATGAAGGTCTATCCACCTTATCTGAGCAACCAGAAGCAGACTATGAAAGTCTACCAAGCTCACGTAAACAACAAAAAGACCATGAAAGTCTACCTAGCACACATGAACAATAAGAAGACGATGCATGCCCAACCACTGCATGTATGAATACTGACACAGTGATCACAATCAGCATACATGATGTGCAAGATCACAGCGAGACCGACAGATCTCAGCTCATCTGTACAGAAGCACTCAACAATCAAAGTCAAACGACACAGGAGTCCAGTGAGACCACATCAATTAAAACCTCATTTACTCTAAACTACCCACAAGAAAATGAAATCTTGAAGATTTTTACTCCAGAAGAGGAGCACCAAGAAACCAAAGATGATTCCAATGAACCTGAAATGACTCCAAACGAGGAGCACCAAGAAATCAATGATGATTGAAGTGAACCAGAAATGACTCCAGAAGAGGAGCACCAAGGAAGCAAAGAGGAATCAAATTAACCACAAATGACTGATGTCACCAAGATCAATTCAACATCAGATCATTCTCACAATCCTCAATTCAAAAAGCTCAATGAAACATACCACAAAGGACACTGATACCAATAACTTTGAGAATGACTCAAATCATCCACACGAAACAGTCACTGAGCGCAACAAGAACAAGAACAAAAACCACAAGAAGCACACCAAGAACAACAACAGCAACAACAAAAACACCAAGAAGCACAACAAAGATAACTACAAAAACAACAACAAGAAGCATAACAAAGACAACAACAGAAACAACAAACACGACAAAACCAACAAGAACAACAATGAAAACAATAAAAACAGTCACAACAAAACAGCAAAACAGTTGTTGAGGCAAATGTAACACAGAATCGCTACCACAAGCACAAACAAAAAGTCAAAATCAGACAACGAAGTGATTCAACCATTTGAACACCTCATGATGACTTGTTGGGACTGAACCACAAGCAAACGGTAAAAGAAAACTAAAAGACTAAATGTATTATCATTTGACTGATTAACTCATTGATTTTATGAAATGCATTTGCAACCTGCATCCATTATGTTTGTTCAATATTCTTTACAACATACAGAAAATATGTAACACAAGAAAAAAAGGGGGATGTAGTGATCTCTGTATGTGCATGTACATAAGGGGTTAATGTATAATCAGTAGCACCGGATGATCACTAGAGGGCCGGACCAACAGGGGTATAAAAACAACCACATTTTGTGTGTGTCTCTCCCTCTTTTGGATGTGCTGTGACCAGGACAGGACAGATTAGCTCAGATGGTTAGTGTAGTTACGCATAGTTACTGTAGTTAGATCTTGTTAACCTTATTAATAGTATCAATGTTAAAGTGAAGAACTCACAGAATTATTGTTCTAGTTACTCAATAAACCTTTTGTTACTACTGGACGAGTTTGAGTCTTCTTCATCGAGATTCAGAAGACCTCATCAGTAACCAAGGTTTGAGTAACACATATTACACTCCGTAGTATATCAAAACACACAAAGAAGTGTAATAAAAGATGATACAGGAATGTACTATGTGAGGCAGCAGTGCAAACACTGCAAAGTTGCCTTGCTTTGTTTCCAAGCTTTGTTACACTGGTACTTCTCCCAGAGACTCAGCGTGCACTTACATGGACTTCTGCTCCTCCACTCCTACATGCAGTGCCACAAAGACTTCATGAAGCTGACCTAGCCTCCTTTGAGAGACTGATTATAACTGCATGGCATGTTAAATATGAGGTTCCCAGCCTCTGCATAATATTTAAATGAACAACCTGTCTTCTGAGAGTGGTCTGGCTGCCCTTTTCCTGACCCCTTTAAATCTGGACTTGAGTAGGTACAGTGCAGAATGAGGCCATTCGGCCCATCGAGTCTGCAGCGGCCCTCTGAAAGAGCATCCTAGCTAGGCCCATTCCCATGCCCTATTCCTGTAACCCCACCTAACTTTGGACACTAAGGGGCACTTTTGTATGGCCAATCGACCTAACCTGTACATCTTTGGACTGTGGGAGGAAACCGGAGCACCCGGAGGACCCCACGCAGACATGGGGAGAATGTGAAAACTCCACACAGATAGTCACCCGGAAGTTAACCGGGGTCCCTGGCTCTGTGAAGCAGCAGTGCTAACCACTGTGCCACCATGCCGCCCCCCTTCAAAATAGTGCCCTGGGATCTTTTATGTTGGCCTGAGTGGGTAGACATAGGCGTGGTTTAATGCCTCATCTGAGAGATGATACCTCTGTCAGTGCAGCATTATTAGAAGCTGGATTTTGCTCCATGTTAACTGAAAGTCAGTAAGGTGCTGAACTACTGCTTTTGAGTTCAGGAAGGTTCTATTGGTGATTTGGATTCATATCCAGCATCCCCTCAATGAACCAATCCCATTCCAATTTCCTGATCTCTAATGTTATGTTCTTGTCCATTTACATGGCGTAATGGGTTGCAAAATTGACCCATTTGATTTAGCTATAAAGGGCAGTCTGTTTTGTAAATTTTCTTTGCAAATTAAGTGCAATTAGTATGATTTAGATCTTGTCTGTTGGCTATTATACCCTTTATATTTCACACCACATACATGTTGAAACCATGGAGTGAAATCTGCTGTTAACTCTGATGTCATCACTTTCTCCTCCTATTGTTTAATTTGCTCCCAACAGCCATAAAAGTTTTCTCATTGTTCTACAGTAACATTGGATTAGTTTAATGTCGCAATCAGGTTTTTCTGACACATATTCAGCACTGACATGTAGTTCACCCCACTCCCAATCAGGGCACATGGCAATCTGTTCATCTGACTTGTAATTCCTGAGGGATCTCCAGTTTAGAGCAATAAATTAATGAAGTCATTCATTTGTTGCCTCAGAAGGGTTGCAAATGACTTAGGACAGGGTTAAGCACATGTATTTCAAAATTAAATGAGCATATTAACATTGAATTAATGAAGAAATGTATGTACAGAAGGTTACATCAAACAATTACCCATCAGCCTCCAGTCCTGCTCTTTACCATTTAGCAACAAGATTAAAGCTAAATGAAGGTTGCAAAAGTTTTTAACTGAGCAAAAAGAACTCTTTACTAATGTTCAAGACATGTTCACAGCCTAAGTATAGTCGTTCTCCATTGTCTGATGTAAAGGTTAAAATGTGTGAAGAAAAAATTATCTGGATGAATCAATGGCATGCTCTGGGACTGGGATTTCAGTGTGCACTATATATGTTGGTGGTGAGAACTGTATCTTACCCTGGTGTTTCCAGTAGCATCCAAGAATGCAAAATCTGATATGTAATTAAAACATTTTTTTCGAAATGGATTTTATTTTTGCTTCAAATACATCACAACTTAGAAACAAGGGTGATTATTCTTCGAATTAAATTCATTTTGTCTGCTTTGTTAGAATACAAATCACCCCACATGCCCCCATAGAGTAGGACAAAGTTTAACTGCCGAGCAAATTGGGATAGTGGATTGACTGGCTGGTTACATCCCTCTCATGTTTTGTTTACATCAAAATCTATCCGAATGAAATTACGACAGTGCGTAAGATGGTCAGTCAATGAGTAACCCATGAAAGTGAAAATTCACCCAATGGATATGCAATATTAGTTTGATGTCTTTGAAAGATAGAAATAATGGACGCGATCTAACGGGAGAAGCTCTAAGTGCCGTACTGGACGTGGTTTCTCGGGTGCTTCCTGACAGCCGACTCGGCGGGACCGAGGCTGGTATCGGTTGTATTCCGTGATCTTGTCTCTGCAATGAATCTACAGAACTGCTGGTGACTTAACTAGAATGATGATTTGTTGATTTACACATGGTAAGGTAACAATCAGAATACTATACAGACCAAGTTACTGACAGTCACCCAGACTCTCCCAGAACTACCCTTATGTGCGACTGTCCTGGTGTACGCCATACAACCTTCTGCCGATAGCCGGATGTCGCATGACTCCCTACATATCGGGGGCGGGATTTGCTGGATCCGGGGCTGGGTCGGAGAATCGCGGGGCTGGGCGTGATTCACGCGACGCTGCCCTGTCGCTGGCCCGCCGATTGTCCGGTGACCGGAATCAGCACCATTGGCGCCGGCGCGGTCGGGGCCTATCAATTGGTGGGCCGGCTTCTCCTGGTGACGCCCTCTTTTACTCCACGCCGGCCCCTGTAGCTCTACGCCATCTTGCATTGGGGCCAACGTGGAGAAGGAAGCTAGCGCTTATGCACGAGTTCGCGCCGGCTGCAGCACGCATGCGCAGATCCACAGTGCCCGGTTGACGCTGGTATCAGCTGCTGGAGCTGCGTGAGTTGCTCTGTGCTGGTCCCCTGTAGGGCTCTGGATTGCTGCTCCTGGGGCCTTTTGACGCCATTGTAAAAAGCGACGGCATTTACGACGGCGTCAACACTTAGCCTCAGGATCAGAGAATCCCACCCCAGGTACTTTCTAGCTAGGCACAAGGAAAAATGGGGGGAAATTCACTTGTAATGCCATTTTTCATCTCCTAAAAGCTGGTTATTGTAAGAGTGTAATGGGATCCTGATGTGGCCATTTGTATATGTACATGTGTACGTAGTGAAACCGGAATAAACAACTTTCAGTTGTTACTTGACTTTACATTTGACACGGTCTCCTTTCTGCCTGCAAATATATCATAGAATGGCAATGAGGTGGGATTGTGGATGTCCTGAGCTGAACCAATTAGGTTGGAAACGCTTCCAGCAAACCAGTAAAGGAATTGAGGCTTTTGTTTGCTGAGAAATAATTTTTAAAATCCAGTCTTGGTGAAAGGCTATTTGTACGTTTTAATTTTAATTTGTATAATTTTATTATTAACACTAAGAAGGTAAGTAAGTGATTTTTACTCATTTTTACTTTTGTACCTTTTTCAAATTGTGTGTGTGTCGGGGGGAAACTGAAGTGACATCACAGAAAAGCTGTAGCCTGAGTGCCTGGTTGGGATTCTACACTAAATTTAAAAAAAAAATTGAGCATTGGTAACTAATTAAACATAATTACTCAATTATAATTTAGAGGGACATCTAAGCCAGAGATCGGAGAGTACTATATTTACCTTTCGCATTTCTATTAGTAATCTAGTGCTAGGAAACAGATAGTTAACAGTAACTTTGAAATTTAAAAAAAAAATTCAAAAAAAAAAAAATTTTAAATTTTAATTTTAATTTTAATTAATTGACGCAATGTCAGTTAGAGGGGTGCTGTGCTCTGACTGTGAGATGTGGCAGGTCCGGGAGGCTTCCAGCGTCCCGGATGGCTTCATCTGCAGAAAGTGCACCCAACTGGAGCTCCTCACAGACCGCATGGTTCGGTTGGAGCGGCAATTGGATGCACTTAGGAGCATGCAGGTGGCGGAAAGCGTCATAGATCGCAGTTATGTAAATGTGGTCACACCCAAGGTGCAGGCAGAGAAATGGGTGACCACCGGAAAGGGCAGGCAGTCAGTGCAGGAATCCCTTGTGGTTGTCCCCCTCTCGAACAGGTATACCCCTTTCGGTACTGTCGGGGGGGGATAGCCTATCAGGGGAAACAGCAGCAGCCAGAGCAGTGGCACCACGGCTGGCTCTGATGTTCAGAAGGGAGGGTCAAAGCGCAGAAGAGTAATAGTAACAGGGGACTCTATAGTCAGGGGCACAGATAGGCGCTTCTGTGGACGTGAAAGAGACTCCAGGATGGTATGTTGCCTCCCTGGTGCCAGGGTCCAGGATGTCTCCGAACGGGTAGAGGGCATCCTGAAGGGGGAGGGCAAACAGGCAGAGGTCGTTGTACATATTGGTACCAACGACATAGGCAGGAAGGGGCATGAGGTCCTGCAGCAAGAGTTCAGGGAGCTAGGCAGAAAGTTAAAAGACAGGACCTTGAGGGTTGTAATCTTGGGATTACTCCCTGTGCCACGTGCCAGTGAGGCTAGAAATAGGAAGATAGAACAGCTAAACACGTGTCTAAACAGCTGGTGTAGGAGGGAGGGTTTCCATTATCTGGACCACTGGGAGCTCTTCCGGGGTAGGTGTGACCTGTATAAGAAGGACGGGTTGCATCTAAACCGGAGAGGCATAAATATCCTGGCCGCAAAGTTTGCTAGTGTCACACGGGAGGGTTTAAACTAGTATGGCAGGGGGGTGGGCACGGGAGCAATAGGTCAGAAGGTGAGAGCATTGAGGGAGAACTAGGGAATAGGGACAGTGTGGCTCTGAGGCAGAGCAGACAGGGAGAAGTTGCTGAACACAGCGGGTCTGGTGGCCTGAAGTGCGTATGTTTTAATGCAAGAAGTATTACGGGTAAGGCAGATGAACATAGAGCTTGGATTAGTACTTGGAACTATGATGTTGTTGCCATTACAGAGACCTGGTTGAGGGAAGGGCAGGATTGGCAGCTAAACGTTCCAGGATTTAGATGTTTCAGGCGGGATAGAGGGGGATGTAAAAGGGGAGGCGGAGTTGCGCTACTGGTTCGGGAGAATATCACAGCTGTACTGCGAGAGGACACCTCAGAGGGCAGTGAGGCTATATGGGTAGAGATCAGGAATAAGAAGGGTGCAGTCACAATGTTGGGGGTTTACTACAGGCCTCCCAACATCCAGCGGGAGATAGAGGAGCAGATAGGTAGACAGATTTTGGAAAAGAGTAAAAACAACAGGGTTGTGGTGATGGGAGACTTCAACTTCCCCAATATTGACTGGGACTCACTTAATGCCAGGGGCTTAGACGGGGCGGAGTTTGTAAGGAGCATCCAGGAGGGCTTCTTAAAACAATATGTAGACAGTCCAACTAGGGAAGGGGCGGTACTGGACCAGGTATTGGGGAATGAGCCTGGCCAGGTGGTAGATGTTTCAGTCGGGGAGCATTTCGGTAACAGTGACCACAATTCAGTAAGTTTTAAAGTACTGGTGGACAAGGATAAGAGTGGTCCTAGGATGAATGTGCTAAATTGGGGGAAGGCTAATTATAACAATATTAGGCGGGAACAGAAGATCATAGATTGGGGGCGGATGTTTGAGGGCAAATCAACATCTGACATGTGGGAGGCTTTCAAGTGGCAGTTGAAAGGAATTCAGGACCGGCATGTTCCTGTGAGGAAGAAGGATAAATACGGCAATGTTCGGGAACCTTGGATGACGAGAGATATTGTAGGTCTCATCAAAAAGAAAAAGGAGGCATTTGTCAGGGCTAAAAGGCTGGGAACAGACGAAGCCTGCGTGGAATATAAGGAAAGTAGGAAGGAACTTAAGCAAGGAGTCAGGAGGGCTAGAAGGGGTCACGAAAAGTCATTGGCAAATAGGGTTAAGGAAAATCCCAAGGTTTTTTACACGTACATAAAAAGCAAAAGGGTAGCCAGGGAAAGGGTTGGCCCACTGAAGGATAGGCAAGGGAATCTATGTGTGGAGCCAGAGGAAATGGGCGAGGTACTAAATGAATACTTTGCATCAGTATTCACCAAAGAGAAGAAATTGGTAGATGTTGAGTCTGGAGAAGGGTGTGTAGATAGCCTGGGTCACATTGAGATCCAAAAAGAAGAGGTGTTGGGTGTCTTAAAAAATATTAAGGTAGATAAGTCCCCAGGGCCTGATGGGATCTACCCCAGAATACTGAAGGAGGCTGGAGAGGAAATTGCTGAGGCCTTGACAGAAATCTTTGGATCCTCGCTGTCTTCAGGGGATGTCCCGGAGGACTGGAGAATAGCCAATGTTGTTCCTCTGTTTAAGAAGGGTAGCAAGGATAATCCCGGGAACTACAGGCCGGTGAGCCTTACTTCAGTGGTAGGGAAATTACTGGAGAGAATTCTTCGAGACAGGATCTACTCCCATTTGGAAGCAAATGGACGTATTAGTGAGAGGCAGCACGGTTTTGTGAAGGGGAGGTCGTGTCTCACTAACTTGATAGAGTTTTTCGAGGCGGTCACAAAGATGATTGATGCAGGTAGGGCAGTGGATGTTGTCTATATGGACTTCAGTAAGGCCTTTGACAAGGTCCCTCATGGTAGACTAGTACAAAAGGTGAAGTCACACGGGATCAGGGGTGAGCTGGCAAGGTGGATACAGAACTGGCTAGGCCATAGAAGGCAGAGAGTAGCAATGGAAGGATGCTTTTCTAATTGGAGGGCTGTGACCAGTGGTGTTCCATAGGGATCAGTGCTGGGACCTTTGCTCTTTGTAGTATATATAAATGATTTGGAGGAAAATTTAACTGGTCTGATTAGTAAGTTTGCAGACGACACAAAGGTTGGTGGAATTGCGGATAGCGATGAGGACTGTCGGAGGATACAGCAGGATTTAGATTGTTTGGAGTCTTGGGCTGAGAGATGGCAGATGGAGTTTAATCCGGACAAATGTGAGGTAATGCATTTTGGAAGGTCTAATGCAGGTAGGGAATATACGGTGAATGGTAGAACCCTCAAGAGTATTGAAAGTCAAAGAGATCTAGTACAGGTCCACAGGTCATTGAAAGGGGCAACACAGGTGGAGAAGGTAGTCAAGAAGGCATACGGCATGCTTGCCTTCATTGGCCGGGGCATTGAGTATAAGAATTGGCAAGTCATGTTGCAGCTGTATAGAACCTTAGTTAGGCCACACTTGGAGTATAGTGTTCAATTCTGGTCGCCACACTACCAGAAGGATGTGGAGGCATTAGAGAGGGTGCAGAAGAGATTTACCAGAATGTTGCCTGGTATGGAGGGCATTAGCTATGAGGAGCGGTTGAATAAACTCGGTTTGTTCTCACTGGAATGAAGGAGGTTGAGGGGAGACCTGATAGAGGTATACAAAATTATGAGGGGCATAGACAGAGTGGATAGTCAGAGGTTTTTCCCCAGGGTAGAGGGGTCAATTACTAGGGGACATAGGTTTAAGGTGAGAGGGGCAAGGTTTAGAGTAGATGTACGAGGCAAGTTTTTTACGCAGAGGGTAGTGGGTGCCTGGAACTTGATACCGGAGGAGGTGGTGGAAGCAGGGACGATAGTGACATTTAAGGGGCATCTTGACAAATACATGAATAGGATGGGAATAGAGGGATACGGACCCAGGAAGTGTAGAAGATTGTAGTTTAGTCGGGCAGCATGGTCGGCACGGGCTTGGAGGGCCGAAGGGCCTGTTCCTGTGCTGTACATTTCTTTGTTCTTTGTTCTTTGTACATGTGGGTGGACAGACTTCAGAAACATGTGTCACTGGGAGACTGGGAGAGTATAGTCATGACGAAGAGGCTTTTGCTGTGTATATGGAGCAGCTGGATATCTATCTCACTGCTAACAGTATCCTTGATAATCCTGATAATTCAGCTGTTAATCAACCAATAGGGGAAAGGAAGAGGTCATCTTCTTGGCAGAATGAGTGTATGAGACACTCAAGAATTTGCTTTCCCCACTTAAGCCAAAAGACATGTTGCCGTCAGACATTTTGCAGCACTGCAGTCCCAAAACAATGGAAGTTGCTGAAAGCTATGATTTGAGATCCAGGAATCCATTTCCAAGTGAGGACATTGGATAGTTTATTGTGGCGTTAAAACAGCTGAATGTCCATTCTAATTTTGGAGAATTTCAAGAGAGAGCATTGTAGGACAGATTTCCGTGCAGTTGAATGCATTTATAGTAAATTGCTAACACTGAAAGTTAACTTTCCTCATAGCTTGCAAAACAGCATTGCCCATGGACATGGCGGAACATGACTTGAGCGCAGTCAGAGGATGCAACTGCCAGTCGTCTGCTGAAGTAAATAAGATGCAGCTGAGTAAGTAGAAGGCCCTAATGCTGGCAGTTAGTAGTAGCTGTGGTACAGCTCAGTCTTATTACCGGTGCTTAGGCCAATGTTGGGCACAGAACTGTTCATTACAAAGCCAGGGTCTGACGCTGCAAGATGAAGGGTCATCTTGCTAAGGCATGTCAAAAGAATGTAAATGGAGAAAACTGTTTGGAGGAAATGGCCGTCACTGCGTACAGTTATTTAATAGCACCACGTCATTTAGGGGTCCATTGAGACCCATACAATTGAAGTTGAAGAATACCCAGTGAAAATTCGTAGGACACTGTATTCCAACTAGCATTGGCAGGAGCTCCAGTAAACATGGAGGTTGACACTGACGTACCAGTTAGCGCGATTCCTCAACAACAGCTGGAAAAATCACACATTGAATTATGAAGTTATGAAGGAAAGAAAATCAACATAATGGGAAATGTCAGTTCCAGTCACAAAAAAGAGCAATGTGCAAAATTACATATCTTTGTAGTGAAGGATGAAAAGCCAGCCTTGTTAGGAAGAAACTGGTTAACAGTGCTTAATTTAAATTTGAATGAGCTTTTTCTCACAGAAACAAAATTCGCAACACGTGATGACATGATTGCAAAACACCCTCAGGTGTTTAATGAAACCAGCAAGCCCATTCAAGTATGTAAAGCTAACACAGATGTCCCGAGGAATGCAAGACCAGTTTCAGATCTCAGAGGATGATTATTGCACTGCATGTCAAACAGAATGTAATAAGGACACAGGGAGCCGACTTTCGATGGCGCCATGTAGTTGGAGGTCACACATTCGGTGGCTCTCGCTAGAGCTTCTGCTTTCTGGTCCTTTTTCACCCAGAAGAAAGATGGTGGGGGCAAGCTTGCCAGGTGGGCCTTTGCCCATTATGGTGGACACGCTGGCCAAGATGATGGTGGTGGAGTTTGAGCGGCAGTTTGCCATACATTTTGAGGGCATGGAAAGGAGATGATGGAATGCTCAAACAGTTGGTGGACAATACCTTGGCCCCGATAAAGTAGGCTCTTGGAAATATATCATTTTTTTTCTGGCCGGAGCCAGTGTTCGGGAGGCAAGAGCGATCAGACGGTCATGGCTGTTGTCCATCCGATGGCACAGCACTGCCCCAATGCCATAAGGTGAATATCACTGGAAACATACAGAGGCTCAGAAGAGTCAAAATGCGTCAACCCCTGAAGAGGACAACCGCTGCTTCATCTTTCGAAATGTGTCTCTTGGGCTACGCCTCAAGACCAAGGCTGGCATTTCTTCAAAAGCAAGTGGAGGTGGGCAATACAGTAGCCAAATTCGGAATAAATCGCCTGGAGTAATTAACCAGCACAAAGAAAGAGCCAAGTTGTGTGGTGTCTCGCGGAGTGGGAGCCATTTTGATGACCCTTACATTCTCGGTGACCGGGTGGAGGCCATCTGGGTCCATCCGATATTCCAGATAGACTACCTCCATCGTGTGAAACATGCACTTTGTGCGACACAGGCGGAACCCATATTCGGAAAACCGCCTCGAGGTTTTGCAAATGTTCTTGCTCTGGAGCCCCTGTGGCCAACATGTCATCCAGGTAAATGACAATGCATGGCAAACCACACAGGATGTTCTCTATGATGCCCTGGAAGACTGCACACACCAAGGATACTCCAAAGGGGAGCCAGATGTACTCAAGAAATCCCTTGTGTGTATTAATCATTACATACTCCCGGAAGGATTCATCGAGCTCCAGCTACAAATATGCATTGCTCATGTCCAATTTTGTGAACGAGCAGCCACCAGATAACCTTGCATACAAATCCTCGATACACAGTAAAGGGTAACGGTCTAATTGTGAAGCTGTGTTCACCACTAACCTATCGTCTCCGCAAATGTGAGCGGTCTTATTCGGCTTCATTACAGGGACCACCGGCGCCGCCCAATCACCAAATCATCCCCAAACTTTCCAAACACCAAAGGTTGGTCTCAAACTTCTCCATAGCATAGCATAACTATAGCATAGGGAACCAGGCGGGCAGGTAAATATTTGGTCTGGGCATCTGGATCCACAGGGATTGTGGCCACAGTTCCTTTAATGGTACCCAAACCTGGCTGGAAAACTTTCAGGAACTTGCTCAGCATCGTACACAGATCGCCAGACTCCACTTGGAGGATATGCTGCCAATCCAACTGTAGCTGGTGCAACCAATCATGGCCCAACAGGCTGGGGTCGTTTCCTTGCACAACCATGAGGGGAAGACGAACTGACTGATCCCATAAACCACTGGAGTAAGGATGGACCCCACGATATTTAATTGGTCCCTGTGTAAGTGATCAAATGAGCCATTGTGTCTGTCAAAGCCAAAGTATGCACTCCTTGCTTGATAAGATCACCACCACAGCAACGGCCACTCCCATATCCAGCTCCATTTGGAGCATATGACCATTTATTTGTATCAGAACATGAATAGGGGTCATTTGGGGCACTGCCAAACAGTTCAACTGATTTAACTGATTCTCAACCTCATCCTCTGCCTCTTCTGGATCATCCTGATGCAAGGCCTGGCCCTGGGGATGATGTCTACCTCGACCGAGGTGCCTGGAGCACTGGCCTTCCTGCTGTCTGCATCTGCCTCATGTCCTTCAGCGACTGGGACATGATGTCGAGCCCTCAGCATCAGCCATGATCATCATAAACTGAGACATGCCTTGGGCACTCAAGACGTGGAGGTCGTACTCTAGGCTTTCCACTGTGGTTGCCATCCCAGCAGTGTTGGCCTCGGTGCCAAGCATTGGTGGCAGCATCTCCTGCGACCATAGCCTTTGCGACTCCTCCAATTGGCTGAGCAGTCACTGGAATCTCGCTCACACCTTCTCCTGAAATTCACAGCCATGTCCTATTATCTGCATCAGCTCTGGGAGAACCTTGTCCAGAGGGTCGGCATCTGACTGGGACTCAGCTGAGTCCTGGGATCCAGCAGACCTCCGACTGCTAACTCACTTGGATGTTCCTGCCTCTACCTGATGTGCAGCAGCAACTGTGTGGTCAATGAGAGGGGAGGATCCTTTTGTCTGGCATGGACTAGTCACTTGAGACCAGTTATCTGAGGGAAGGGGCAGTGGAGCACAGGCCAACCTCACTGTCGGTGACTGCCCTCTCCTTGGTCAACCACGCAATCTCCAGGGCCAGTTCCTCATAGGGGGTGAGGACTTGGATCTCTGGTATCCTGCCCCCCCCCCCCACCCCTCCTCCCCCCTCTTGGCCCTTTTCCACTTATTATGGGCTACCTGCAGGGATAAAGAGAAAACATTGTGAACCACACGCTTGATGGGTCAGGGAGGTCTATAGTCAGTTGCATGTCTGGGCACCGCACCTGGACATGAAGGGGTTGTGCTGGTGGGTGCTTGGGGGTTCTGAGGAGCAATGGATGTGATTGGATGTGGAGAGGGTGCGAGGTGTCAGCCAGGGATTTGTGGAGGTGGGGCCGGGTTTGGGAATTTGAAGGGTGGCTGGCAGATCTGATGCAGGAGAGAGGTGGTAACTTACCATTGCAGAAGGGTGGCAAGGTGGTACAGTGGTCAGCACAGCTGCCTTAAGGGGGCCGAGGACCCAGGTTTGATCCCGGCCCCAAGTCGCTGACCATGTGGAGTTTGCACATTCTCCCCGTGTCTACATGGATCTCACCCCCACAGCCCAAAATATGTGCAGGATAGGTGAATTGGGCATGCTAAATTGCCCCTTAATTTGAAAAAAAGAATTGGGTACTCTAAATTTATTAAAAAAACACAACTTATCCTCGCAGTTCGGTAGAGGTCTTTGGTCTTCTTCCAACATTGGATGGCGGTCCATCTGGACATGCTGCCTGAACTGACAGCTGCTGTCACTTCCTCCCAAGTGGCATTGCCGACTCTGCTGCTGGTCCTCCAATCCCCTCGGGGGAACAGCGTGTCCCACTTCTCATTCACAGCATCGCGCAGCCTTGTGAGGTTGGCATTCCCAAAGCGCAGAGCAGGTCTGTGCACTGCCATGCTTATGGGTTGACTGTGAGTGAGTGGTGAGGGAGTGTTTAAAAGCAGCTCCCCCTTGTTAGCGGTGAGAAGCTGAGACACATGTCTGGTGAATCAGACGGTGAGACAGGCAGAAATGGCGTGAATCTCATGGGGCTCATTTTTGTCACTAAGTGCCGTTCAATATGGGCCACAATCTCGCTAGCGCAGGCAACGAGAAACACCCCGGCAAACGGTCCAAAATGACACTTGGAAATGTTTCCCTTGAGTCACGCCCATTATTTGTGAACAGAGTAATACTCCCATAGTAATAGTAACAGAGTCAGATGGTAGTGTAAGAATATGTGAGGATTCTAAGGTAACTGTAACTCGGGTAAAGGTATATAATCCAGCTGTTAACTTGCCAAATGTGGACAATCTATTTCAAAATTAAATCTGACAAATGCCAATCTGCAACTTGGAGTTAAATGATGAGTCTAAGACATATTTCACTATTAATACTCCTTGGGTCTTTTTCATAGGGCAGTCATTTTCAAACCCAGGATCGCAACCTGAAGGTCGGTCGTGTGTTGGAACGACCGGCTTTTAAAAATGCCGGCCATGACCAGCTTTCAGAATGTTGGCCGTTCCACGCATGCATGCCCCCTCAGCAGTGCGCAGTCCCTGGGCCCAGTGGGTCAGTACGCCACCTCCTGACATCAGTGTGCAGAACCAGGAGCAGGTTTTTTTTCAAAGGAATGACGGCAGAGAGCAGGTCACACTAACATCACCTGTTCTGCTGTGAGTGATGTTCTTCCCCTTTGCAGTTGTCAGCAGTGCCGGTGTGAACTCCAGGGCCTCTGGTGAACAACCCATGAAGAAGAAGCTGAGGATGTGATCCAACGGCCACGCTGCGCCCGAAAATCAGCTTGCCGCGGTGCAGTGTGACCATTGAAAACCGGGAGACCCTGCTCCCAGGATCTATCCGGATTGCAACGCCTTGCGAGGTTCAATGAAATAGCATTAGACGTTGCGAGGTGAATCCCACAATGGGCGAGATCACTTTTTAGCAAATCTGCAGATTAGAGCAAAGCAGTAAGCCTCACTCTAACATGCAGATTCCCTAGGCACCTGAAGCTTTGTAATTCAACCCCTTTGCCTCAGAGACCTTTTTTGCATGGAATTCAGAGAGTGGTGTGCTATCTGGATGACATACTTACTTCAACTGCAGATGGTCAGAGCCATGATGACAGGCTGAATAACGTAACCCAATGTTTGGAAAAACATGGAATTTGGACAAATCACAAGTATGTGGCTGAATGCCAGAGGTGAGAGTGACTGTCCTTGACATCAAGGCTTCATTTGACCAAGTATGGCATCCAGCAGCAGTAGCTAAACTGGAGTCAATGGGAATCAAGGGGCAAAACCCTCCACTGGTTGGAGTCATACCTGGCACAAAGGAAGATGGTTGTGGTGGTTGGAGGTCAATCATCCCAGCTCCAGGCCATCACTGCATGAGTTCCTCAGGATAGTGTCCTAGGCCCAACCATCTTCAGCTACTTCATCAATGATCTCCCTTCCATCATAAGGTCAGAAGTGGAGATGCCCATTGATGTTTGCACAATGTTCAGTACCATTTGTGACTCCTCAGATACTGAAGCCCAAATGCATCAAGGCCTGGACAATATCCAGGCTTGGCTGACAAGTGGCAAGCAACAATCGTGCCACAAAAGTGCCCAGACAATTACCATCTCCAACAAGAGAAAATCTAATACAACAAATACATGGGAACACCATGAACATCTGGATGTTCCACATCAATCCACTTACCATTCTGACTTGTAAATATAGCATTATTCCATCACCATCATTGGGTCAAAATCCTGGAACTCCCTCTCTACCAGCACTGTGTGGGTGTACCACATGGACGGCAGTGGTTCAAGAAGGCAACTCACCACCACCTTCACAAGAACAATTAGGGTTGGGCAATAAATGCTGGCCGAGCCAGTGATGCCGACATCCCATGAATGATTTTTTTAAATGTGAAATTTTCTAACTGATAATATAGATGACCTTCAATAGATTGCAACCTGGCAATTAGCTTTCTCAACGTAATTTTGAGCAGAGGTTTTCGAAATGTGGTGCTTGGGCATTTTACCTGGTGGTCCACGGATTGGTCCAAAATGCAGGTTACTGTTGGACCATGTCATGGCTGAGCCCACTTGTGAGAACAGGCCAGAACCCTCACCCACTTTTACTTGCATTACATCATATAACCAGACTGGCTCCCATGAGTACAGCACAATGTTTTATCAGCTTGAGCAACAATAATCGAATTTTGTAAGCAATATTTCTCTTCCTGTTGTTATTATTTGATTAATTTAGAATCTAAGATAAATATTAGTTTCTTAAGAAGATTATTGCGAAGATTTTTTAACACATATTAGAATGTTTCAAATAAATATTTTCTCCTATATTAATGTTTCATAAAAAGTATCAATACTTTTACGTCTGGGATAAATCATTTGTTTTATTCTTGCATTGGTTGTTGGTGTCTTTGGCTAGGCCAGCATTTGATGCCCATACATAATTGCCCTTGAGAAGGTGGTGGTGAGCTGCTGCCTTGAACCCATTGTGCTGTTGGGATGGTAGTTTCAGGATTTTGATCCAGTGACAGTGAAGAAACAGTGATACAGTTCTAATTTAGGTGCAAAGCTTGGAGGGAAACTTGCAGGTGATGGTATTCACATGTCTTTGCTGCTCCTTGCCCTTCCAGGTGGTAGAGCTTGTAAGTTTGAACGGTGCAGTTGGAAAAGCCTTTGGTGAGTTGCTGCAATGCATTTTGAAGAGGGTACACACTGCCACCACGGTGCATCATGCATCATTGTTGGAGGGCATGAATATATTAGTTGGAGGATGGGATGTCAATCAAGTGGACTCCTTTTCCCCCAGATGCTGCCTAATTTCTTGAGAGTTACTGGAGTCACACTCATCCAGGCAAGTGGAGAGTACTTTATTATACTCCTGACTTGCGCTTTGCAGATGATGGACAGACTTTAGGAAGTCCGGAGGTAAGTTATTTGCCTCAGAATTTCCAGTTCGGACTTGCTATCATGGCAAGATCAGTTCAGTTTCTAGTCAACGGTAATCCCCAGGATGTTGACAGTGGGGGATTCAGCGATGGTAATCCCATTGAATGTCAAGGGTTAGATTCTCCCTTGTTAGAGATGGTCATTATCTGGCACTTTTGTGGCATGAATATAACTGCCACGTATCTTCCCAAGCTTAATCTTGCCTAGGTCTTGCTACATATGGAGATGGGCCACTTCAGTATCTGAAGCATTGCGAATGGTAATGAACATTCTGTAATCAGTCTCATACTTTTACCAGAGATGGTTTCAGAGTTATGATGACAAACTGCCCAGCAGCACGGGAATCCAATTCATTGTTTCTATTTATTTATGGGATGTGGGCATCACTGGTTGGGCCAGCATTTATTGCCCACCCGTATTTGCCTTGGAACTGAGTCATTTTGAGTCAAACACATTACTGTGGATCTGAAGTCACATGTAAGCCAGACCATTTTGCTTTCCCTTAAGGACATTAGTGAACCAGATGGGCCTTTACAACAATCGGCAATGGTTTCATGGTCATCATTAGACTTTTAGTTCCAGATTTTAATGAATTCAAATGTCACTATCTGCCTTGGTGGGAATCGAACCCCGGTCCCCAGAACATTACCATAGGTTACTAGACCAATGACAGCATAATGGGTGGCACAGTGGTTAGCACAGCTGCCTCACAGCACCATGGAGCCAGGTTCGATTCCCTCCTGGGGTCACTGTGTCGACTTCGCGCGTACTCCCCGTGCATGGGTTTCCTCCAGGTGTTCCGGTTTCCTCCCATAGTCCAAAGATGTGCAGGTTAGGTGGATTGACCATGCTAAATTGCCCCTTAGTGTCCAAAAGGTTAGGTGGGTTATTGGGTTACGGCAATAGGGTGGGTCGTAGGCCTAGGTATGGTGTTCTTTGGGAGGGTCGGTACAGACCTGATGGGCCAAATGGCCTCCTTCTACACTGTAGTGATTCTATGATTCTACAACTATGCCGTTACCTCCCCAATTATGGGGATAATAAGTAAGATTTTTGCAGGACTTTCCAATCTTCTCAAAGGCAATATACAGAACTCGGTAACTCACAGGAGTTGAGTGTATTATGGCAATACCTAGTCCCTTGCAATCTGACCCTTGCCAAAAACAGAAGACAACAATCATCCACAGGCACAATCCTGTCATTGCATAAGTCTCTCATTGTGTCTGCTACCACGAAGAGTGATCAGATCAATTAAAAGCCTTTGATCGCCTTCCTCCTCATCTCCCGTTCCTCAGATTGCTCTCTCTTATGTCCCAGTTATTATGGCTGCAATTTACTACACTACAGGCATAGTGAAGGCTGCTGATTGACCTGTGTTACCTCATGGATCCAATTAGCCCTTCTGCCGCCTCAGTCTGCTCAGCCATCCTAATTGGATGACACTCCTGGGGATGGTTTCTAAATTGGCTGTTTCCCAGAAGATTGTGTCTATTGTCACGCCATGCACATGTATGGGTTGTGACTGAAAATCAGCTCATTGTTGGGCTCATAACTCAGGAAAAATTCAGCCCGTTGGGGTGTCATTCATGGTGAAGTATGAAAGCACTTTAGGGGACTGCGGAGAAGGTAATTGATTAAAAGTGTAAATCATGATTTGTACAGAGCATTAATGGAAGGTTATAGGCAGTTCTCTCTTCCCCTCAATGCAGCACAATCTCAGTGGTTCCATGCAACTCTGCATCAAACCCACGTTGAGCAATATAACTAGCAAGAGCTATGAATCAAGGGTTCTCTCGGATGTATCTTCACTGTGTACATCTTCAATCAGAAAGGATAATATTAGTACAGGCAAAGATAGTCCCTGCACTCAGATGCTCTGAATATACTGGGTGTTAGCACAAGATGTTGCAGCTAGCTAAATCTTTTTGAAGGACAAGGGTGGAGACCTCAGGGAGCAGATCCTGGAACCTGTGCACCTGTGAAGTTCTCTGCATGAGCTTGTTTGTGAGCCGCTGTCCTGTAACACCTCGTGTCAACAAATGAGCCCTGCAGTAAAATTGATTTTATGGGGCTAGAAAGAGCAGGAGTCCTCCTCTCAGCTCCACATGAGTAGCATGCGCACCACCTTCCTGGGTTCCCTTCACCCCATCGATCAAAAGCAACACTTCCTTCACACCAGAACTCAATCCTGCGCCGCCCCCTCCCTCCCCCCCCCCTACCCCCAACCACCACCCAATTTACCTTTTCCCTGACCAGGTCAGTTTTGCGGAGTGTAGACAAGCTGCATTGGGTCTCCTATTTAGGAAGAGCAGCTCACTGTACATACTTTAAGGTCTTGCTCTCAAAATGTGCTGTGTCCTGCTACCACTGTCAGGCGGATGTCCAGCACTGTTTGGCTACTTGATAGTTAAACGTCTTCCCCACCTTCTTTTCAACTGATAGGATATTCTCAAGGGCAATGACTCAATAAAAGCACCATCCAATAACTTAATATTTTGTAGAACTAGAACTGCCAAACTTTTCTAATTTAACATGGATTTATTACTAATCCAATGAAAGTTTGTTAATATGGATTTAAGAATTACCTGAGAGGTGGACAGGAACCATGGAAGAGAAATAATAGTGCGGCAAGATTAATATTAAATACAGTAAAACTGCCAATTAAAAATAGTGGAATGGATGTCCACTGGTTCAGATCATCTTTTATAATTTGTAAAAAGAAACTTATCATAGTTTGACTTAATAGCATCGAGCCAATGAATATAGTAATGTGATTCAATTTTTAAGTTTGGCTGGCTACTAGTAAAAATGCGGACTTGCAAATCTCAGAAGCCGTAAATGTGTCCAAAGGCAGAACCTTCGGTTTATCCATATTTTATGACTACAAAGGTTGTTATGCAGCTAACCTCAATCTACTTAGGGGTTGGATATTATTATATTTGGCTTGATATTAGAAAGTGAGACTGATGTGCTCTGCACTTTTAAGGGGAAATTACCATCCAGCAAGATTGCTTTTGCTGGCTTGGTATGTGCAAACAGGGGTCAAGAGTTCAGAGGGGGAATCCTTCCTCCTAGATTCCTGCCCAATTAGCACGACTTATCCAAAGAACCTTTTAAGCAATCTGCAAGACTAAAATCAATTTAAATCTATACAAGTATTGTTGTGTATTTTTATGTCTGAAATGAGTATTAAGGTCCATGTGCAAGGAGGTTATTTTCCATGTGCTTTTTCATGAATTTATCACAGAATAGGTAGGACATGTTTGGACAGAAACAAAACGTGCCATATAATTGCTTGCAAATCAACTTCAAATTAAATGCAGTTGAAGCTTTTCATCAGAACAAGAAGGACTGACGAAAAAGGGAGGTGAAAAGCCTTTAACAATATAAACATTTACTGGAGTACTAGGATGAACAGATGTCTAAATGTAATCTACAGAGTCGAGAGGCAGTCATCAAGTAAAGTTAAAATTAATGATGGTGGTTATTGTGGAGAACCCTATAGTATATATGTGCCTGAACATGTGAAAAGGAAAACAATTTTTAAGCAGCCCATTGTTATAAATCCATTATTCCGTATCTACTCCCAAGTACAATCTCAACTTTTTTTTAATATCGAACTTAAACTATTTACATTACATTTTTGAACATTTGTAAACTTCATACCTGTTACAGACTCTATCCAACACCTACCATTCCTCTCCCAAGTCGCTGTCTTGAAGGGCATCAATTTTCCATGGTTTCCTGCTCTTTGTGAGGAGATTGTGGACATGCGCTCTCCATATTTTTCCTGAAATGTAAATCAGTAGGCTTCTGTTTTTCTGGCAAGTTTATGAATGGATGTCCTCTTCTGCTCCCTTTTCTTTGTGGAACTCAATTTTGCCATTAGGGAACAAGGTCTTCCTTTGTGAAGGAATAGGAATTTATCAGCTTCTCCAAGCATTTGTCCAGCTGTAGTAGGTCTGCAGTCTCCCAGTGCAATAAGTCCATTGCCTGACAAAGGTATCTAGTGATTCAGCTCATTCAGTGATTCCTGTCCCTGGAAAGACATGCTGCCAATGTTACATTCATGATTTAATCAGATGGATAAACAGAAGAATGAAGATTTTTCTCAAGCTTGGTTGATGATTCTTTAGTCAGTATTGCAGGGGTTCTGTAACAAATGCACATTCTGCCCTTTCAACTGGGCGTTTCCTCCCTTCACTGGACCTTGACACCTCAGGAGTTCAGCAATCAAATCAATATCAGCAGTAGAGCTAGATTTCACCTCAGTTTCTGTCAAAGATAGTGTTCTACTTGATTAGGTTATTGTTTTATTGTTTCTCTTTCATGTGCATCTGAAATGTGTGTGAGTTCAGCAGCTGGGACTTCAGCAGCCATTTGTTCTTCAGGTTTGAGGTCAGGTTTTTCTAAGTCAGACTTATTTTCTGCAGTAGGTATTCGGAGCTTGGAGGGGAATGTCCAGGTCATGGGTTCCCTGCTATCTATTGCTCTTGTCCTTCTAGATGGTAATGGTCAGAGCCCTCGCAAGGAAGTCCAAGGTGAATGAACCGTCGAGGGCCATGGTGATGAGATTTCATCGCTTCTCGGACAAGGAACTTGTCTTGCGGTGGGCTAAAAAAGAACAGAGCAGCAGGTGGGAGAACAGCGTGATACACATCTACCAGGACCTGGGGGCGGAGCTGGCCAAGAGGCGTGCTGGATTCAACCGGGTGAAGGCGACCTCTTCAGCAAGGGGGTGAAATGTGGGATGCTACACCCAGCGAGGCTATGGGTCATGTACAAGGAACGGCATCACTATTTTGAGACGCCGGACGAGGCGTGGACATTTGTCAAACAAGAAAAGCTGGACTCGGATTAAAGGATAGTTAAGCTTTGGTGGAATGCGGTGGTGGGGCTGGGTAACACGGTACCGTTTTAATATAAGATTCTATACAATGTTGGGTGTGTGTAAGGGCTGTGGCAGTGGCTGGTCGGTGCTGTGTTTTCGGCAAAGTTCGAGATACGGAGGGGGGAGGGGGCCCTGTACTTAGTGCGATTTTTCAGGAAGTTGGAGCCTTGGTTCAGTAAGTGTATCCTTACCGGGCTATGTTTATTTGTTTATTTTTCTTTTCGTATAACTATTTACTCTCTGGGGCTGGAGAGGTAGCTAAATTGGTTTATTCATGTGGGGAGACAGGTCCAGACAATGAGGCGACAGTCTGACCGGCACCAGGAGCGGGAGCTACTGGGGTCAGCATGGGTCAGCTGACTCTTGGGAGCGTAGTGGGGGGTGAGCAAGTGCTTAGCTGGTGCTTGACAGGAGGGTTTGGGTCATGGGGCTGTTGGGGGGGGAGTGGAGGGGGAGGATGCTGCTTTGCTGACAGAGGAGGTATCAATTTCGGGGAACCAATTGAGGGGTGGGGGCGGTGACTCCCTGTGGGGGCGCTCGAGGAAGCAAGGAGCGCGGGCGGGGGCGTTAGCCCCCTGTCCAGGCTGATCACGTGGAATGTGAGGGGTTTGAATGAGCCGGTCAAAAGAGCGCGCGTGTTCGCGCAGTTAAAGGGGCTAAAGGCAGACGTAGCAATGCTTCAGGAGACACATTTAAAGCTCGCAGATCACACAAGATTGAGAAAGGAATGGGTAGGCCAGGTGTTTCATTCAGGGCTGGATTAGAAGACCAGGGGGGTAAGGAACTGAAGGGTATTATGGAGCAGATGGGGGGGGGGGTGGATCCCTGGAGGTTCGCATGGCCGAGAGCGAAGGAGTTCTCTTTTTTCTCCCACGTTCATAATGTTTACTTCCGCATAGATTTCTTTGTCTTGAGCAGGGCGTTAATCCCAAAGGTGGCGGGGACGGAATACTCAGCAATCACAGCCTCGGACCATGCCCCGCACTGGGTGGACCTGTGGCTTAGTGAGGAGAGAGGGCAACGCCCACTCTGGAGACTGGATGTGGGGCTGCTGGCGGACGAACAGGTTTGCGGGCGGATTAACAGGAACATCCAGGATTACCGGGAAACAAACGATACGGGTGAGATAGCAGCGGCAACGGTTTGGGAGGCTCTGAAGGCAGTTATCAGAGGGGAGCTCATCTCAATTCGATCCCATAAGGAGAAGAGGGAAAGAGCGGAGAGGGAGAGACTGGTGGAGGAGATACTCTGAGTGGATAGGAGGTACGCGGAGGCCCCCGAGACGGGGCTACTGAGGGAGCGGCGGAGACTGCAGGTGGAGTTTGAACTGTTGACCACAGGGAAAGTGGTAGCACAGCTGAGGAAGGCAAGGAGGGCAGCCAATGAGTACGGGGAGAAAGCGAGCAGAATGCTGGCACACCAACTGCGAAAGAGGGAGGCGGCCAGGGAAATCGGGGGAGTAAAGAATCAGGAGGGCAACACGGTCTTGGATCCAGGGGGGGTGAATAGAGTCTTTAAGGAGTTCTCTAGTAAACTATATGAGTCGGAGCCCCTGGCGGGAGCGGAAGGGATGAGGCAATTTTTGGACCAGTTGAGGTTTCGAAAGGTGGAAGACGACCTGGTGGAGGGGCTGGGGGCCCTGATTGAATTGGAGGAGATTGTCAAGGGTACAGAGGGCATGCAATTGGGTAAAGTCCCAGGGCCGGACGGTTACCAGGTAGAATTTTATAAGAAATGTTTGGAAATACCGAGCCCACTCCTGATGAGGACTTTCAATGAGGCTAGAGAGAAAGGAACCCTCCCCCCAACAATGTCACAGGCCTTGATCTCACTCATTCTTAAACGAGAGAAGGACCCGGAACAATGCGGGTCATACAGGCCGATTTTGTGCTTAAACATGGATGCCAAATTGCTTGCTAAGATTCTGGCTACAAGAATTGAGGATTGCGTCCCAGGGGTGATAGAGGAAGACCAGACTGGGTTTGTTAAAGGCAGGCAACTTAATACCAATGTTCGGAGACTTTTGAATATTATTATGATGCCCTCAGAAGGAGGGGAGGCGGAGGTGGTAACAGCGATGGACGCAGAGAAAGCCTTTGACCGGGTGGAGTGGGAGTATCTGTGGGAAACGCTTTGGAGGTTTGGGTTTGGTGAGGGCTTTATTGGCTGGGTGAAATTGCTGTACCAGGCACCTGTAGCTAGTGTATGTATAAACCGGCTGAGGTCAGGGTACTTCAAGCTTCACCGGGGAACAAGGCAGGGGTATCCCCTCTCTCCGTTACTATTTGCCCTAGCTATAGAACCGCTAGCTATGCTGCTGAGAGTCTTGAGGAACTGGCGGGGAATGGGTTCGAGGGGGGAGGGGTGGAACATCGGGTCTCGCTATACGAGGATGATTTGCTCCTGTACATTTCGGAGCCCGTGGAGGTGATGGGGGAGGTTCTGCGGATTCTGAGGGATTTTGGTAGTTTTTCAGGGTACAAACTCAACATGGGAAAGAGCGAGTTGTTCGTGATCCAGGCCAAGGGGCAGGAGAAGAGACTGAAAGAGCTGCCGCTCAGGATGGTAGAGAAACGTTTTCGTTACCTGGGTATACAGGTGGCCAGGAAATGGGATACCCTGCACAGGCTCAATCTGACCTGGTTGGTTGAGCAAATGGAAGGGGACTTTAAAAGATGGGACATACTCCCGCTGACATTGGCAGGGAGGGTACAGACCGTGAAAATGACGGTCCTCCCCAGATTTCTGTTTGTCTTTCAGTGCCTCCCCATCTTCATCCCTAAGGCCTTTTTTAAGCGGGTGAGTAGGATAATTTCAGGCTTTGTGTGGGCGAATAAGGCCCCGCGAGTAAGGAGATTGCTGCTGGAGCGTAGTCGGTGGGGGGGGGGGGGGGGGGGGGAGGAGTGGGGGGGGGGGGGTTGGCACTGCCGAACTTTTGCAATTACTACTGGGCGGCCAATATAGCCATGATTAGGAAATGGGCGATGGAGGGGGGGGGGGGGGTCAGCGTGGGAGCGGCTGGAGGCGGCCTCATGTAAAGGTACTAGTCTGGGAGCTTTGATAACGGCTCCTTTGCCGTTCTCGCTGACCTGCTACTCCACAAGTCCAGTGGTGGTGGCGACACTGAGGATCTGGGGGCAGTGGAGGAGGTACAAGAAGGTGGAGGAAGCGTCGGTCTGGACCCCGATATGTAACAACCACAGATTTGTCCCGGGTAGGATAGATGGTGGGTTCCAGAGCTGGCAGAGGGCAGGCATCAGAAGGATGGGGGATCTGTTCATAGACGGAAGCTTTCCCAGTTTGAAGGCGCTAAAGGACAAATTTAATCTGCCGCCTGGAAATGCCTTTAAATATCTGCAAGATCGAGCCTTCCAAAAAAACAGGTGGTGGCCTTTCCGACGCTGCCGCCACTGAGGATACAGGACAGGGTGGTCTCCGGCACCTGGGTGAGGGAGGGGAAGGTGTCAGATAACTACCAGGAACTACAGGAGGCGGAGGAAACCCCAGTGGAGGAGCTCAAGGGCAGGTGGGAGGAGGAGCTAGGTGAGGAGTTGGAAGCGGGTCTGTGGGCAGAGGTCCTGGGCAGGGTTAATTCCTCATCATGTGCCAGGCTCAGTCTAATTCAATTTAAGGTGGTCCACCGGGCACACTGTGGTAGTCACCACTAGTAGTATATTATATGTATTACGGCACTGCCCGTATATTAGAGGTACAATTAAATCCCTGCCTGCTGGCTCCACCCAGTAGGCGGCGTATAAATGTGTGTGCTCTTCTGTGCTGCAGCCATTCTGGTTCAAGCTACAGGAGGCACAACATCTTGCTCAATAAAGCCTCGATTATTCCACTATTCCCGTCTTTGTGGTAATTGATAGTGCATCACACACATGATGGCAGCGAGAATGAGTAGGTTTTTGGGGGTAGAAGACAGGTGTACGAGGTGCAAGGGCAGCCTAGCAAACAATGTCCACATGTTTTGGGCATGCCCGGAGCTTAGAGAGTTCTAGCAGGGGTTTGCGAGGGCAATGTCCAAGGTGCTTAACACACGGGTGGTGCTGAGTCCAGAGATAGCGATCTTTGGAGTGTCAGAAGACCCAGGAGTTCAGGGGACGAAAGAGGCCGACGTCTTGGACTTTGCCTCCCTAGTAGCCCGGAGACGGATTTTATTAATGATGAGGGACTCGAAGCCCCCGATTGTAGAGACTTGGGTTAACGACATGGCTGGGTTTCTCAGCCTCGAGAAAATAAAGTTTGCCTCAAGAGGGTCTATGCTAGGGTTCTCTCAGAGGTGGCAGCCATTCGTCGACTTGAGTGAGAGTGCTTCATTGGGATGGTGTGGGAAGATTGAGTGGCGTGGGGTAATGTCTATTTAATTGTTATTGTATATTCACTTTTTGCACCATGTTAATGTTCACTCTATTTTGTTTTGTTATTATTGTTACTACTGTTTTATTATGAAAAATTCTGCAAAAACCTTAATAAAAAAAAAAATATTTTTTTAAAAAGGAGTTCAGAGATATATTTGGTAACAAGTGTTACATTCCACATCAACTGTGTGTGTGTTTATTGATTCATTTACTTAATAGTCAGAGAGTTGTGTAGTCCTGTTTCTGTGTGTTGTCTTTAATTTCACAAATAGTCTTTAATAATTGTTACATAATGACTGGACAGGTCATTCTCACTGGGGTTTCACCTGATTTCTCACGTCATACCAAAAACCTAATTGTACACCCCCACAAACTGGTGTTTCAAGTTGGGAAACACGTGCAGACCCCTTCAGAATGGATCGTGAGATATGTCACTGAGATCCTTTCCAGAATTATCAGGCAGATTGGCATTCTGGGACCTTCCTCAATGGCATTCTGGTTACCTTCACATTTGTCATTCATCCTCCCTTCGAAGAGGTTTACAATTGGTTGAGTTTCCTGCTATGGATACAGGCGTGAACATTTTCCCAGAAAACTGGCTCAGATTGTTCTAGATTGACCAGGGTTTTGACTGCAACAGGTGAATAAAGGAGTTGCAACTCGATACACGTTTTTACACTTAATAAAGATGCGCTTTGATTATGCAAGATATAGAGGGCGGAGGAAAGGAGGTCCTCCTTCAGAGAGGCCGGCGAGCCGATCGGTTGGCACTGATCGCGGGCCAGACCCCTTTTGAGCACCCCCCCCAGTGCAGGAACCCCCCCTCGTGTCCCCCCCCCCCCAGTGTTCCCGCGGTGTTCACGCCGGCAGCGACCAGGTGTGGATGGCGCCGGCGTGAAACCGTCATTTTGGGCAGGCCATCCGGGCCAGAGAATATCGGGAGAGCGGAGAATCGCCATTTTGGGGGTCCCGTGCGATTCTCTGGCCTGCGCTGCTCAGACCTCGACAGGGCCGTTCTCGCCGCTGGGGTGAATCGCGGGAGGGTGTCGGACCGGCGTCGCAGGTAAAAATGGCGCCCCAGGCGATTCTCTGAAACGGCGCGGGAGCAGAGAATCGCGCCCAGAAGGTCTCAGTAATCTTTCATCCTGTGTGGCAAAGGATGTTAGTAATCTGAAGATTTGTGCCACATGCTCCTTGCAATTTAACTCTTGATGATTGGCTGCCTACTGCTTCAGACATTCCAAATGGTCAGCCAGCATTGTAACACCAGCCCCAGTGTCAAGTTTGAACTCAGTTTTAAGACCTTTAACTTCCAAAGCAACTGACCAAGATTTTTCTTCTCGATCCTTTACTTCTAGGAAATGCATATTCTCATTTATTTCCTTATTATGAATTTCCTGGATTGTCTGCTTTTCATAGGCATTCTCTTGCTTTCTTCCTGTAAGTGCATATTTGGATTTACAAAATAGTTTGAAGTGTCCTGTCTTTCCACATTGGAAATACTTTTCACGCCCTGCTGGGTATCTTGCCTGCATTTTAGCAACAAAGCATGGGCACTTTATAATGGCTGCTGCAGGGTTTCCAATGGCTGCTGCAGGGTTTCCAAATATTGTCCCTGTTTTGACGAGCTTTTTAGTGGGCAGGGCTGCTGCCTTTGCTCTTACCCAACCAACAAACTTGTCCAAAGCATCAGTATTTCCACAGATTATGGTGTGATTTTGCTCCCTAAGTTTAGCCTGTTTTGTGTATTGAACCCCTTGTTTGAGTTTTAGGTCATATTTTGTTTGCAAAAAATCTTACAGCTTTTGTTCCTAGCTCCAACAACATGGACCAGTGAATCTTTCAATGCAACAACTGGCTCCCTATATAGTTCCACACGGAACAATTCAATGGATTCCTCTGGCTTTTGGGGTCCCTGATTGAAGTACACTCACTCAAATACGAGGTTCTATCTTGGGCTGAAGGTATGTATCAAATAAATTTGATTGAATTTTTGAGGAGGTGACTAGGTGTCTAGATGAGGGCGGTGCAGTTGATGACTTTTTTGATGACGTGGACTTCATGACTTTTGACAAGGTACCGCATGGAGGACTGATTAAGACTGATCATGAATCCAGGCCAATTGTTGGCATGGTGGTTAGCACCGCTGCCTCACAGCGCCAAGGACCTTGGTTCAATTCCCGCCTTGGGTCACTGTGTGTGGAGGTTTTATGTTCACCCCATGCCTGCATGGGTTTCCTCTGGGCACCGCTTTCCTCCCACAGTCCAAAGGTGTGCGCATTAGGCCGATTGGCCATGCTAAATTGCCCCGTGATGTGCAGGCTAGTTTGTGGGGTTACAGGATAGAGAGTGGGTGGATAGGGGAGTGTAAATGGGTAGCTCCACAAAACGGTCAGTGCAGATTCAAAGGGCTGAATGGCCTCCTTCTCCACTGTAGGGAATCTATGAATTTGGCAAATTAGATCCAAATTTGGCTTAGTGGCAGGAGGGAGATGGTCAAATGTTGTTTTTGTAACTGGCAGACTGTGTCCAGTGGTGCACTGTGGGGAACAGTGCTGGGTCCCTTGCTGTTTGTTGTGTACATGAATGACCAAGATGTGAATGGGGAGGAGTACAATCAGTAGCTTCACAGATGACACAAAAATTGGCAGTGTGGTAATTAGCGAGGAGGAAAGTCTTCGATTACAGGATGATATAGATGGGCTGGACAGATGGGCAGAACAGTGGCATCCCATTTGGCTCACTGTCTGTGCGGAGTGCTCGCTGTGTCTGCATGGGTTACCTCTTGGTGCTCCGGTTTCCTCCCACAAGTCCCGAAAGACGTGCTGTTAGGTGAATTGGATATACTGAATTCTCCCTCTGTGTACCCGAACAGGCGCCAGAGTGTGGCAACTAGGGGATTTTCAGTTACTTCATTGTGGTGTTAATGTAAGCCTACTTGTGACAAAAATAAAGATTATTTTATTTATTTAAATGGAATTTAATCCTGGAAAGTGTGAGGTGATGCGTTTTCGGAAGGATAACAAGGCAAGGGAATATACAATGAAGTACATGTTAGGAAGTACAGAGGAGCAGTGAAACCTTGAAGTGCATGTCTAAAGACCCCTGAAGGCAGTAGATAAGGTGGTTAAGAAGACGTAGAACATAGAACATACCGTGCAGAAAGAGGCCATTCGGCCCATCGAGTCTGCACTGACCCACTTAAGCCCTCACTTCCATCCTATCCCCGTAACCCAATAACCCCTCCTAACCTTTTTGGACACTAAGGGCAATTTAGCATGGCCAATCCACCTAACCTGCACGTCTTTAGACTGTGGAAGGAAACCGGAGCACCTGGAGGAAACCCATGCAGACACGGGGAGAACGTGCAGACAGTGACCCAGTGGGGAATCAAACCTGGGACCCTGGCGCTGTGAAGCCACAGCGCTATCCACTTGTGCTACCGTGCTCCCATATGGGATACTTGCCTTTATTAGCTGAGACACTGAATATAAGAGCAGGGAGGTTATGATGGATCTTTATAAAGCGCTCGTTAGGCCACAGCTAGAGTAGCATGTAGTACTCTAGAACTAGAGTAGTAGTTCTGGTCTCCGCACGATAGGAAGGATGTGATTACACAAGGATGAGTGCAGAGGAGATTCACCAGGATGTTGCCTGGCTGGAGCGTCTCAGCTATTAAGAGAGGCTCGATAGACTGGGGTTGTTTTCCTTGGAGCAAAGAAGACTGAGGGGGAATGTCATTGAGATGTACAAAATTATGAGAGACATAGATAGGGTAGATAGGAGCACCTTTTCCCATTAGTAGGGTAGATAGGAAGAGCCTTTTCCCATTAGTAGAGGGGTAAATAACCAGGGATCATAGATATAATGTAAGGTGCAGGGGGGGATTTGAGGATAAAAGTTTTCACCCAGTGTGTGGTGGGAATCTGGAACTCACTGCCTGCAAGGGTGTTAGAGGCAGAAACCGTCATAACATTTAAGAAGCATTTAGATGGGCACTTGTTAAGCCTTGGCGCACAAAGCTACGGACCAAGTGCTGGAAAATGGGATTAGAATAGATCGGTGTTTGATGGCGATGGCTGGCATAGACACAAAAGGCTGTAGGGTTTCTTTCTGTGCTGTAAAACTCCATGACTATGAATGCTTTCACGATAGTTCCAAAAATTTCTGCCCCTTGTCTCAGGAGAACATTGTCAGCAATGTGCCCCAGTGCATATAAGAATGAACTAAACGGCTGCTGCTGCTCCAGGGCATGCAAATGTGATGCTGCTCAATACCTCAGGAAGTGCTTTTCTTCCAACGCTGGTCTCTCTGTGGACTTTCAAGATTTTCAAATGCTTGCAGAAGGATCAGTGACTGCTCAACAGGTGCAGTCAAGGCGATAGGTTCTCAGTTTGACTCCCACCAATAAATCTTCTGATGGTTCCTTTGAAGAAGTCTTCTTCCAATTTCTCCCTGTGGGTATTCTATTGATGGCACCAAATCATTGTTAGATTGGTGTCATCATGGTTTATAGTTGGACTTCAACTTTGAATAATATTTGTATCTCTCTTCAGGTAATTTGTTCTGAATTGGGAAAGATTTCCACTACTTACGAGTGACTTAGGTCTAACTCTGGTAGATTCCTTCAAAAACGCCTTGATTTATCCTATAGTACATTTTCAGCTTCCAGGTGAGTACATCTATCATTAGTACCGATAATTCTCTCTTTTCAGTCTCATGCACATGACTGCTGATGTTGCTGTTACATTATGATTCACGTCACTATATCATTCATTAACCCATTATTCTACAGTATCTTCAGGCCTTGGCATACAAATTAGTGCTGCTTGAGAAGGATTGTGATAGCACATTTTCAGTTCAGTACAGACGTCATTGCTGGGTTTTACCAGTCTGTGAAATAAAGATGCCACTATAAGTGTCAGTCAAGGTCAATACTGCCATTGATGCCTCTACCTCTGATTATTTTGGGTCTAGCTGCAGGTTCTTTTCCAGTGTCAGCCAGTGTGACACAGCAGCCTGCATAGTGGATTGGCCATGATAAATTGCCCTTAGTGTCCAAAATTGCCCTTAGTGTTGGGTGGGGTTACTGGGTTATGGGGTTATGGGGATAAGGTGGAGGTGTTGACCTTGGGTAGGGTGCTCTTTCCAAGAGCCGGTGCAGACTCGATGGGCCAAATGGCCTCCTTCTGCACTGTAAATTCTATGATAGCCAGCACTAATTTATTTTCTACTCAGTAGCAACAGGTACACACTATGGCCATTGAATATCACCACACTGATACATTTCCCAAAGAACAGAAAAATTGTAATAGCAACTAGGTAATTATCACTTGCTTGTGCTCCTTCTTTTCCTCTGTCACCACTCATGCCTGTTGACCAGTGCATCAAGTGATGCTATTTCTGGTCTAGTTGAAGCCCGGGGGTATCTTTAGCTGTGTTGATGCTTTCAAACAGGGGAGAGAAATTCACTGCACCATCTTGCTTTGTGTCAATAGAATACTTACAATGGTAGAAATAAAACAAAAGTCAAATTATTGGCTCCATCAGACATCTTGGGCGGGATTCTCCGGACCCCTCCAGACTTGTGTTTCTCAACGGAGCAACTTTTGCCGGTGGCAGGATTCTGTCATGCTGCATTGTTAATGGGATTTCCCATTGAAGCCACCCCGCGCTGCTGGGAAACCCACAGGCCGAGGGTGCACTGCCAGTGGGAAAAGTGAATTGCAATGACTGGCCTATTGGATTCAACAATTATTTAGGGAGTCCTTTCAGAGAATCAGCTGGAAAATAAAATGATTCTTGAAAAATTACTGAATCTGCAGAAATATGGTCAAGTTATAAAAAATTGACTGAACTTTTGAACCCTGACCATGACTGTCTATAAATGATGATAAATGTTGCAAAAGATGTACTGTACAAATATGTCTAGAGAAACTATATGAGGGTACATTCAACGAATTTGCAACAATCTCGTAACAATGGTATAAGCTGAGACATGACATAAGGAGTTTGACCGTGGGACAGAATGCATGAGAGCCATGCAGTGTCAGGGGAAGGATAATTAATTTGGAGTAATTGATTAATGCCTAATTATCCATTCACCTGTTAACTGACTGACACTTTCCTGAACGAATCAAGGAGGGTCTCAGCTGAGAATTAGAACCAATGAAATAAGGGGCTAAACCATAGATAAGAATTTCCTTAAGAATGTGATCCGTATGACTGATTATTCAAAGAATTTTAACCTTCCGAGATTCTTGAAGCATCTGTGAAAATTACTTTTAAAACCTTTGTTGAAATTACTTTTATTTTGTAGCCTTTGCTGGAGCTACTTTTATTTTGAAGCCTTTTCTTTTACTTTCCCGTATCTCAAGAACTTTTCGCTGTACTCTCAAAGATTTTTCAATTTAATTTTGTGCAAATGTATTAAGTGAAGTCTTGAAAAATATAGAGGATGGGATTCTCCCAGCCCGGGGCCGGGCCGGAGAATCCCCGCAACCAGGCCACGCCGCCCCGATGTTGGCACGCGGCACGCTGTACGCGGCCGGGCCGGCGATTCATGGCCTGGGATTCGCTGAGCAGCTGCTCTAAAAAGGCAGAGACCCGCCGGTGCTGTCCACACGTGGTTGCAGCCGGCGGGAACTATGCGCGCAGGGTCAGGGAGGAGGCCTGTGGGAGGGGGTAGGGGGGGCTCCGACCCCGGGGGTGGGTTCCGATGGGGCCTGGCCCGCGATCGGGGCCCACCGATCGGCGGGCTGGCCTCTCGCTCCCCGAGCCTATTTCGTTCAGGATCCATGCCAGCAGAGGTGCCAAAGGGTCAGTGCTTCAGTAATGATCCCTGCACTAACAGGAACTCTCTCTGCCACCAAGGATTTGTCAATGCAACCGCTTTTTCTCTACTTGGTGATATCAAACAAAGCGGTTCCTGAAATCCTCTTTTGTACCCATTTCTGGCATCATCCCACCTTAGCCCACAGTTGTTGTTACGCAATAATGCTGTAAGTGTTCATTTCATTGTTTCTAGCCATTTGCACACATTACCTCAGGCATGAAACAATGCATTATTTCAAGATGTATCCCTTATCTCAAAACTGAACCAACATATTATTCATTAGGCCCTGCACTGGGCTAGTCAAGGACACTGTTCTCATAGAATCATAGAATCCCTACAGTGCAAAAGGAGGCCACTCAGCCCATCAAATCTGCACCAACTCTTTGAATGAGCACTCTACGCATGTCCACCCCACTCTATCCCCATAACCCCATAACCTAACCTGCACTACCTGGACACTAAGGGGCATGGTCAGTCCACCTGACCTACACATCTTTTGACTGTGGGAGAAAATCAGGGCACCAGGAGGAAACCCACCCAGACACAGGGAGAATGTACAAACTCCACACAGACAGTTACCAAAGGTCAGAATTGAACCCGAGTCCCTGGTGCTGTGAGTCAGCAGTGCTAACCACTGTGCCACCATGCCGCCCCGATGCTGGATAATGTAGGTTTCTTTTTCACAGATCTGTTACAGCATGTTTCAGACTTTAATCCTAACATGGGAATGTTAGTAGGAAATACAAAATAAATAGCATCTGACTCTTATTAACTACTTCATCATAATTACTTATCCTTCAATTACAAGGTAATTGAGGTACTTCTAATACAATCATCTGTTGCTGGTTAGTGACTACTTCACACTATGGTATTAGCTGGTTGTAATTGATTAACAACTTCAACATGGCTTCTTTTCTGACAGCTGTTAATACAAAATGGCTATTTGACCGAGTTGGTCGATTGCAGAATACATGTTTGGAGAAAACCTTGAAAATAAAATGGCCATGTTAAGTAAGCACACCGAATCCTACTAAAACAGCCTCTGAAACATCTCCCTGGGTTGAGGGGAACTGTATCATCAATATATTGATCCCTCACCAAATTTAATCTAATCGACTGTAATCATGTCTACTGCAGGAGTAGACAGGTTCTTAGTTCAATCATTATTCTTTGCTCAATTCTGACTGCAATGATCAATACAACCATAATGATCAGTTGAATCCAAACCAGAACATGTGAGATGACTGTAACCTTTGAGGGCATTTTAATGTCCAGGCCAAAGTCCCACCAATATCCTTTAACTCCAACATCTAGTATATCTAAATCAACTTTCTCATTCCATTGTACTAGCAGATAAAAATGCTAATTGGAGGAATTCAACCTCTGCATCAACTTTGTCAGGTGTCCAGGCAACGGTGGAATGACACACCCAAATCTATTATCATATTCATGTAGGTGATCCTTTACATTATCCCAAACAGTGATGTTTAACTGTTGGTTATTGTACCAGCTGTGTAATAGTTCTGACCCTATCAGCGATGGTAAGGCATGGGTAAAACACAAACGGGCAGATCTGACTACCAAACTGGCATCCTTGGAAGGTAGTGGTGACATAATACTCTCTTTTCTTTCTATATGCTGAACGTACAGGAAATTCTCTCCCTCTAGTGGCCATCAAAGTGCAGTTCGGGTTTCTTAAATCCAGACTACGATTTGGCCGTTTCAGGTACAGCCTTTCAAGCCAGGAGCTACCTAAGTTGTTCCATTTACCAGGACTATATACCTTAATTCCGGTAATACTGGACTATGTGCCTTTTGTGAGGGCCACAAAGAATCCAGCACGAGTTTGTAGAGTCGAAAGAAGTAACTTTATTTACAATTACATATATACAACAGCAGCAATACTCCACCACTGTGAGAGACAGAGACAGAGAGAGACGGAGATAGAGAGAGACAGGCAGGACATTCTGCTGGTAAGGCCTGGTCTGGGGTTCAGCCTGAGGGTGGTTTTAACCCTTTATGCTTGTTTGATGGAGTACTGCTGCTGATTCTTGGAAGAAGGCGGAGAGAAGGGTGGTGGCTGGTTCATCTGAATGCCTTGTAGCAGGAGAGGGAGGAAGGGTGGTGGCCCAAATCAACTGCAATATGTTGAAGGTTTGGAGGACTGATTTACCATCTGATGCTGCTTTTGTTTAGACTGCTGACTGTTTACTGTTTCTATGTTTGGAAGCCATGTGTTGTTCCTTCCGCTCCTACTTTTGTGGCCTGGACTGGGGCTGGCTGGAGCAGGTGAACAGATATTGGGACTACAGGAGGAGGGCGGTGGTGGCTCACCTCAACTGGACACCTTGGAGGCCATAATGGCATGTCCGTGAAGGCTGTTGGTCACTTCTGTGTAATAATGACTGCTTACAGTTCATGTTTGGGAGGCCATGTTAATGGCTGGTGTCTTTGTACTGTTGCCTATTGTTGTTTAATGTTTGCTCATATGCTTGTCATTGTTTCGGTGCTGTTTTTTGTCTACTGTCTAGGCTGGTGTCTTCACTATGTTTCTGCCTGTTTTTTGTGTTTTCTTTTGGTGCACTCTACAGATGCTGGTGGGGGTGGGGATAGTCCCTCTCCTTCTTCCGTTACCCCATGAGTTGGGCTGCTCGGAGTGCCCTTCCACCGATGTGGGTCCATGTGGCTGGGGGGTGAGGGAGACACTGCCTCGGCAGCTGGTGGCGTTGTTCCTTGTCTTTTGATATGCTCTGTACGGTTTGGTTATGATGTGCCAGGGTTATTCCGGACTGAATTATGTCACTCTTGAGAGGGGTGGGTTGTTCTTTCTCTCTCTCCTCTGCCGTGCTCCATGTTGGACGGGCCTATTCTTATGGGTTGGGCTGGTGTGCCTTTCCGCTGCTGGTGTAGGATGGGAAGGAGGGGAGTAGATGGTAGAGGAGGGGAGGGGAGGGAGGGGGGGGAGGGGGGGGGGGGGGAGTGTGTTCTGGAGTGCCATGTGTTTGGTGTCCTTGTTGTATTGTTTTCTGTATTTTGATAATGTTAATAAACTAAAATACTGGGCAATAGTCCCCAGCCAGTAGCAGGGCTAAATCTCTGGCTTTGAAAGCAGACCAAGGCAGGCCAGCAGCACAGTTCAATTCCCGCACCAGCCTCCCCGAACAGGCGCCAGAATGTGGCGGGTAGGGGCTTTTCACAATAACTTCATTTGAAGCCTACTTGTGACAATAAGCGATTTTCATTTCATTTTCATTTCATTTTCATCAGGCTGGTTATAACAGTGCCCTTTGTTTACTGCTCCAATATTTTCAATTCGAAATAAGGGTCTAGCTTTTTCGCTCTCGCTCATTACGGAGTATTATGTCGGTGTGGTCAGTTGGCTGGATGGCTGATTTGTGAGGAGGAGCAATGCCAACAGCGAGGGTTAAATTCCTGCACTGGCTGAAGTTATTGATGAAGGCCCCACCTTCTCAACCTTGCTCCTCACCTGAGGTATGGTGGCCCTCAGGTTAAATCACTACCAGTCTGCTCTCTCTCCAAATTAAAGGGGGAGAGCAGCCAATGGTCATCTGGGATTTTAGTGGCTTTCATTTCACAGGACTATTCCAATTATGTTCATATTGCTTTCAAAATGATATCCATGTTTCACTGGGTATACTTTTCCTCAACTTCTGGTGACACAAATGTGATATTGAAGCTGGTGAGTGGACAGGGTCTTCAGTCGTATGTCTGTGATCCAAGAAGGCAATTTCCCTTCTTTGATTCATGGTAATTATCTCTTCTATGATCTAGATGATCCATACAAGCATCCTTTTCTACTGTCTCGAATGATGTTTGCTGAGTTCTCTCAGGATGACAATCATTTGATGAGCATGTTCCTCAAGTTCTCCTGCCCCTTCTCGGAGATGTACTTTCATGACATGACCCTGAGAAAGTTCTTCCACCTCCATCTTACTTGTGTCAGACAGTGGGCGGGATTCTCTGTGCCGCCGCACCAGTTTTCTGGAACGGCGTGCCCCCACCGGCGGTGGGATACTCCGTCTTGCCAGCCAGCCAATGGGGCTTCCCATCATGGGCAGCCCCACGCCATCGGGAAATCCCTGGGCGTGGGAGCGCTGCCGGCGCAATGGAGAATCCTGACAGCAGAGAATCCAACCCAGTCTCTTTCCCAATCAATTCCGTATGGTCTAGACCAGTCAGGTTGAAGCTAATCACCATGGATGCACCCGTGTTGAATGCAGTGGTTGGATCATTCAGTACACTTCTTTGTGTTCAGTTGTGTTTTGTATTACTCTTGGATGGCCTAAGAGATGAGCAATTTCTTTCTTGGCTATCATGGGTTCCTGGGGCGGGATTCTCCGCAATCGGCGCGATATCCGCTGACCGGCGCCAAAAACGGCGCGTATCCGGCATCGCGCCGCCCCAAAGGTGCGGAATCCTCCGCATCTTGAGGGGCTGAGCCCTAACCTTGAGGAGCTAGGCCCACGCCGGACTGATTTCCGCCCCGCCAGCTGGCAGGAAAGGCCTTTGGTGCCCCGCCAGCTGGCGCGAAACTGACTGCCATGCGGCGCATGCGCGAGAGCGTCAGCGGCTGCTCACGGCATCCCCGCGCTTGCGCAGTGGAGGGGGTCTCTTCCGCCTCCGCCATAGTGGAGACCATGGCAAAGGTGGAAGGAAAAGAGTGCCCCCACAGCACAGGCCCGCCCGCGGATCAGTGGGCCGTGACCGCGGGCCAGGCCACCGTGGGGGTACCCCCGGGGCCAGATCACCCCGCGCCCCCCCCAGGACTTCTGAGCTTGCCCGCGCCGCCTTGTCCCGCCGGTAAGAGAGGTGGTTTGATTCTCGCCGGCGGGACAGGCATTCCAGCAGCGGGACTTCGGACCATCGCAGGCCGGAGAATCGCCGGGGGGGGGCCCGCCAACCGTCGCGGCGCGATTCCCACCCCCGCCGAATATCCGGTGCCGGAGAATTCGGCAACCGGCGGGGGCGGGATTCACGCCAGCCCCCGGCGATTCTCCAACCCGGCGGGGGGTCGGAGGATCCCGCCCCTGATCGTTTCCAAAATTATGAGTTAGCATTCTTTCCTGCAAGTCTCTGATTTTGTGTTTGTACCAAATTGACAACCCCACCATGTCAGTTAGGTTGAGCATTACTGGCAGCACGTCATGGTGCACACTGTGGTATTATACAGTGTGGGAAGGAATGACAACTAAACTGTTACTAGGGTCCTGTCTGAGTTTAGGATATTCTACTTCTCCGAAGGTGGTTTTATTTCAGATTTCAGTGTTGAAGATAAAATCTTCTAAAACACATTGAGGAGCAGCCCACTGTGTCAATATTCATGGGTCACCAGATATACAGGTGTGATCATAATCAGGGCCGCATTTGAGCCAATCTTCTCCATATAATAGGAGCATAATTACCTTGCCTGGATGTCCGGAGGTATCAATAATCAGGCGTACAAGCTGTTTCAGGTGGTGTCCTCTTTGTTACATCCCAATGTTCAGCTGCCTGGATCAGTGTCCCATGTATGTGTCATTACCCTTGTTGGTTTAGCTCAGTTGACTGGTCAGCTGGTTTGTGATGCCAAGCAAGGCCAGAGCACGGGTTCAATCCCTGGACCAGCTGAGGTTATTCATGAAGGCCCCCCCTTCTCAACCTTGTCTGTTGCCTGAGATGTGGTGATCCTCAGGTTAAATCTACCACCAGTCAGCTCTCCCTCTCAAAGGGGAAAGTTGCCTGTGGTCATCTGGGACTATGGCAACTTTACTTTTAACCGTGTGATGTTCACTCCACCACCACCTAGGCCAATATAACAACATAATTCTTGGATGGGTCTGGCATAATCACATTGGAGGTGGTATTTTTGTCTTAAGGATCCCCAATTTTTTCCCCGATGACACCATCTGTTGCCTGTCTCACGAACCAAGCAAAGTTGTTCCTTCTTTAAGATACTTCCAGCAGTATTCACATACTATGCATCCCCCTTGTCCTTCTTTTAATAATAATTTTTTTACTACATTTTTAAAATTATCTCTATTGTCACAAGTAGGCTTACATTAACACTGCAATGAAGTTACTGTGAAAAGCCCCTTGTCACCACATTCCGGCACCTGTTCAGGTGCACAGAGAGAGAATTCAGAATGTCCAATTCGCCTAACAGCACATCTTTCGGGACTTGTGGGAGGAAAATGGATCGGAGGAAACCCTTTTAGACCAAGGGAGAACTCCACACAGACAGTGACCCAAGCCGGGAATCGAACCTGGCGCTGTGAAGCAACAGTGCTAACCAGTATGCTACCATGCTGCCCATAATCGTTAAGTATTTAGTTAATTGATATATGTATTGTTCTTATTTAGCTTGCATTCAGTGAAGGTAATTTGGACATTCTGAAGGTAATTTGGACAAACTGAAGAAGCGGGAAAGAACCTCAACCCTTCATGCCTCTGTCTCTGAAGGAACCCGTTCTATTCTGGGTCTGCGCTGACAAGGATTCAACTCTGCCTATAGGCCCAGTACTTTAGTAATGATCCCCACACTGACAGGAACCCCCTCTGACCCTAAGGATTTGTTGAAATAAGCGTTTTTCCTCTATTTCGTGATCACAAACAAAATGGTTTCCAAAATCCTCTTTTATAACCAATCCTGACATCACCTCACCTTCGCCCACAGTAAGCAGTTTTGGATGGGTGCCAAATTGGAATCAATCCAATTCACCAGTAATTGGTTTTAACTCTCATGTTTGAATGAGAATTTAGACCTATAGGGTAAGGCAAGACTGTCGAGATAGTGAATTCAAAAAAATTGTATTTAACGAGAAATGTAAATTAGTACAGAGTTGTAATATATAATAATGAAATTACAATGCAGAATGATTTACGCACGGCGTGAGTGTGATGCTGATGAAATGGAGAATCCCACCGATGGAGGATTGAGCCCCACATCTGCCTTTAAACTCTTTAAGTGGTTGAAACCATGGGACCGCTTGATCGGTCCATTCAGTCCCCTAACATTGCAGGAGACTAGTCTGGTCAGAGGGCTCCTCGCGCCCCCTCCCCGGCCACTGATCTGCCATATTCACCTTTCAATGGATTCTGCCAGACCCCAGTTTCACCCACATCTTGAGGTCCCCTCAAGATGGCCACCGTCATCCTCCCCAGCCAACAGCTCCACAACAATCCTTTCAACGTCAATAACTCTCTCTTCTCCCCAGCCCCTCCCCATCCTAAACACAAAATGTTCCACCTCCCCCAAGCAACTAACAAAGAAAACCAATACCACCCATCCCCCCCAACCCCCCTCCACTCTTTCCACACCGCATCCTGTTGACTAGACTCCCTGCTTGCAGGATGACCTGCATCCGAAGCAACCGACCCACTCGCCCTGTACCAAAGCACCCTTCCACCCTCCTTGACCCACCAAGCCCTGCCTCCCCCCCCCCCTTCGCATTGCCCACCAAGCCCACACATTTTACATAACAAACCATAGTATACCAATAACAGGAGGCGAAAAAGGTACAATGCTTTACATATACACAATTAATTGGACAGAGTGGGTGGTAAAACCAAAATCCAACCAAACATACAATTCCCCTCCCTCCCTGAGTCCAACACCTCCAGTCCATTATGCAGATGAACCAGCTAAATCCAATGTCCTCAAATGTCCGTCATCCGTGGTCCCTCAAAAAAGCTGCTCGCATCCTCCTGTGTGTTGAAATAATGCTCCTGTCCCCATGCGTGACCCACAGACGAGCTGGGTATAGCACCCCAAACCGCACCCTGTTCCTGAAGGAGCCACCTTGACCCTGTTAAACCTGCCCGCTGCCTGGCCAGCTGCGCTCCCAAGTCCTAGTATATATGAACCATATGGCCTTCCAGGTGCACTCCCGTGTCTCTCACACCCACTTCAGAATCTTCTCCTTAACCAAGCACCGATGCAGCTTCACGATGGTCGCTGTCAGCAGCTCTCCCTCTTTCGACCTCCTCCACAGTGGCCTGTGTGCCTGATCCACTTCAGGAGGATGGTCAAAGACCACCCCCCCCAACCACCAAATGCTCAAAAATCTTGGCCACATACTTTGTGGTCTGCGTTCTCCTGATCCCTTCAGGCAGCCCCACGGCCCTCAGATTCTGCCTCCTCAAATGATTCTCCAGTTCATTGGCCTACTTCCTCAATCTTTTCTGAGCCTTCGCATCATCAGCATTTCAGACTCCAATGAGGCAAACTGATCCTTCTAGTCAGCCATCACCTCCTCCACCTTCTGGATCGACGTATTTTGTGCCTCCAGCTTCTGTTCCACTTCTCCACGGCAGTTCGAATTGGCTCTGCCACCTTGGCCAGGTCCTCTGAGGCTGCCTCCTTTTGCTGCTTGAATTCAGCCCCCAGGAATTGCACCAACTGCTCTGCTAACCCTTGTGCGGGCAACTGCGCCACAGGACACTCCGCCATATTTTCTCCTGCTGTGCCACGCTAGTCCTCGTTGGCCAAATGTTGCTCCTTATTTGCCGCACTCCTTGTTTGGTAACTCTTTGGCATTACCCACTGAAGGAGAATACCTTAATCTTTAAGATTCTCACTTTTTCCACTTGCCAAAGCCTTGTAAAAGGGGCAAAAAGGGTCAAATAAATCAAACTCGGGTAGGAGCCAACGTATGTGCGACCACTCCATGGCCGCCACCAGAAATATGTGTTTGCAGATTCTAAAAAAGGTTTTTTGATTGATATTTAACTTAAAACATATTACAAAAACATATCTGATAAAAACCCATGTGAGTTTAAAGTTAATCCTTACCATTGAACTTGAAATGATTAGTCCTTCTAAATAGGTATAACTGAAAATTAAAGCTTTGTGAATTATCTATTTCTCGGCTAGTATCCAATTATGCTGCTATGGTTACTGGCATTATTCCTAATACATTGTAACTCTGTCAAAGCACATGTATTTGCTGAATTTAATGGAAGTTTATAGTTTTTCAAAATTGCAGTGTCATGTATTTCTTCAAAAGACTTTTTAAGGAGTTTTAGCCTCATCTTTTAAAATAACTATTGATTCATCTAAACTTTTCATTTAAAATTAATTGAAGTTCACCATCTTAAAATCATCCGCTGCTGGCTTTTCTAATCCATTGTCAGTATCCAAAGTGCCCGAGAAGAATCCAAAGGTTTGTAATGTCTGAGACCCGCAGCAGCCTAGCTCTGTTCCATTGAGGTATTACATGAAAGCAAAAATGTGTCTGGATCTATCACAAGCAGAAAGAGCACATGCAGAGTGATTGATACGTATGCAACCTCCAGCTATTCTATTCATCACTGAGACTGCATATCCTGCAGCAGGATGTACATGTTGTTCAAGGGTGTTCCCTTGAAAATGTTCTGATGCTAAAGCTTTCAACCATAAACTGCAGCTTGAATGTGTGTCCTTCTGGAGTATTGGCTTGCATGGTAAAAGAGCAGTAAAAGAGATGTAAAGTTGGGTGAGGGCTTGGCATGGGTCAGTAATAAATGTGCAACCAATTGCTGGGCAACACTTTTGGAATGCAGATTAGGGCTAGCAAACTGAAAAAGAGGAAAACATTGACAATTTCCTTTGAGTGTACATCCCCCTGTGCCCCTGCTTCCAGATTCTGTGAGTAATGTACCGAACATTGACCTTCACCGTCACTCCCTGCCAGGCATCTTACAGTACATTTGTTGGAAAGAGTGCTTTGGAATGTTAAATGGGGAAAACCTCACATCGATATCACGTAGCAGCAATTCTCTGATACTGTTGCCCTTTTTAATACTAAATGGGATACTATCCCAACAGCTTCACCAAGAATGTTGCCAATTAATAATGATGAGATTGCTTTTCAGAGGACTGGTACTCAAGCATCAGATACAATTCCAGACACATTGGCGCCACTGCCTTCACCCAGGAAGTCCAAACAGCCAAGGTCAATGACTGCTCAGGACAAGCCCAGCCATCAAGGCACCCGCCCCCTTTATTGGCCAGGTATCGAATGATACCACCACAAGGTTCAACCGGATATTAGTCAAAGACCCAACAACCAGTCAGTTAGTTTAAGTTCAATAATGGTTTATTTACACATGAGATTAACTCACACATGCAACATAAAAACACTCCAAGCTAAATTACACCGAACACTACAACAACCTGTACTTAACTTCAGGCACCCGGCTTTGGCAGAGGATCAAGGCCTTTGTTCGGATCTGGAGTGGCTGGGTCTGGAGAATTAACTTTGGTTCTGCTGGGCTCATCCGTCTGGTAGCGAACGTTGATCTTGAACTTGCTTCTGGTCGTGGTGCTGCAGTTGGCTTCAGGTATAGGCCGGGCCGTAGAGTGCCAGTGTGCCAGGGCAAAAATAGATCAAACACATGGCAGTGTCTCTCTTTATCGTTTGGGGTTTCGTGCTCTTTTGGGCGGTCCTTAGCTTTGGACCCAATAATTCGTCAGGCTTCGATTACTGCCTTCGATTTGAGCCAATAAAGGAGCGGGTGCCTTGATGGCTGGGCGTGTCCTGAGCAGTCATTGACCTTGGCTGTTTGGACTTCCTGGGTGAAGACAGTGGCGCCAATGTGCCTGGAATTGTATCTGATACCTGAGTACCAGTCCTTTGTCCTGGGGAAATGGGCCATTAGAATGCAAATCGGCTAATTTGCAAATGCAAATTGTAAGTGGCCATCCCAGATGGCTACAGTCTGTCCTCTTGATCCTAAACCCGAAGAGTGGTGGATCACAATACTGATCCTTCATCTGTTCTTTGGTGTGCCGGGTACCCTTGGCCAAGGGCAGGTTCTATACTATTCTGTCCTATGTATTGGAGCATTTACCTAAGTTTTTAATACATCACACATTCATAAATTCTAATGGGGCACTATAACCTTTCATCATTCATTTAATTTCTTTACACAAGGGGAACCTCTAACTGTCCTTACCTAAACTACACTTATGCTGATAGCTAATAACCAAAAAGAGCTTATATTACAGTGCAAAAAATTTAAACAATAGCAGCATCACATTCCTACTTAATTACATTTACCGAAACGCGAAATTTATACATCAGAAAAGGGTTCAAAAAGAGTGTGGGGTCTGTTGAAGTCCAGCAAAAGGGGCTCGGAGTGTATATATTGGGGAGCGGGAGGCTCTCCTTCGCCATTTTCGAAGTCGTAAGTGTCTGAACGACACTGCAGAGTATTGCAATAACTAATAGGGCTTCTACCGTGAATGAGAGGGAATACCATTTGACGATGTTTTTGCACCATTTGGGGGTATCAGTGTTTATTTTCATGTGAGGTGTGGTGTCCAGGCTAGGGGTCTCATATTGCATGATCATGTTTGGGGCCAGTGTGGTGTGGGTTACAGGGGCCGTCGGTGCGATGATCATAATGGAGGTCATCAGTTCTGTCTTCATCATGTCTTTTTGTTCCTTGTATCCTCGTATCTTCCTGGGGGTGCAAGCATAATATCTGTTATTACCTTTGTTTAATATCACGTTTGTCTGTCTGTTTCTCCTTAATATCAATTTCCCATTAGAATTGTCACCATGTGTGACTCCCACATTTTTTTAAACCAACCATTTTGGAGACAAGACATCCGAAAATAACATTCTGTTAAAGTGCAAGGAATTCCCGCAGCCTGTCGATGCGTTGAGTGGGAGGACAATTTATCCGTCCAGAGCTGAGGTAGTTTTTGTAATAGCAGCAAATTTTGTTTCAACCAAGTGTGTTGAACATGTAAATAGCAGTTGGGGTTAGCGACCGAAGGGTCTCCGGAAACCAAAGTTGAGTGCAGAGACTGTGGTAAAGAGCATTCTTTAAACCACACGCAAAAAAAAACAGATCAGCGGAAACAAAGACCTGACAGAGACAGTAAAGATTTTAAAAAACTTTTCTAAATCAGTGATGGGAACATGGGGTGCGTATGAACCGCAGCAGGGCAAGAATGGGTGGAATCCCCGGGTAGGGCGGTGATCAGTGCCGTTGCTCCACTACCCGAGCTTGGCTGACCGAATACATAGGGGGTCTTCAGGCAGGGCGGGGATTAATGCCGTTACTCCACTGCCTGGGTGACCGTTACACGAGCGGAAAGACTTTGTAACAATATGGACTCCGACAATGTGCAGACGAGTAATCATGACTGCATCAAGAAATTTAGTGGACGGGCGACATTAATTAAACATTCGAGACCGGAAGAATAAAGTGTATTGAGAAATTTGAGAAAGAAAGGCGGGCAGGCTCCATCAGAAAATAGGACACCGTAAATCTCAATCGGTTCCTTTTCCTCATCATCTGGACACCTCAGGGTTCCATTTCAAAAAGCATCGTAAAAGGGTTACCATAACGGGAGTCAGACTCTGAGTCATCACCGTCTCCCAGTTGCCAAACTCGTGTCTGCCGTTTTCGTGCCGTGGCCGCGTGGGCCGATGTGGGATCAGAAACATTGTTCCGTATCAATCGACGAGAGTTATCGCGGTGACAATGGGGAATTCTTTGGTCAGAAGGGCGGTGGCGGTGACTCTGGTTGTGGCAATGAAAGGGGGTATGAGGGGCCCAACATAGCTCGGTCAGGGTTCCTGGGCTGGAGCGACTGGGGCCTGGGCGGTTGTGCCATTGGTCGTTGATTTCCAATAAGTCTGGAGCGCTGTCGCTAGTGTCCGAATCAAGTTTAAGGTGGAAAGTCGTTCCTGGAGGCGGGGACAAGGTCAGGTCTGTGGACGTGCTGTCCTGGCTGGGGGAGGGTCCGACTAGGTTGTCAGTGGGCGGGGCATAATCGTCTGCTATTGCCAGGGAGACGTGGTGTGAGTGGCTGCACTGGTTTCCATTAACCTTAAGTTGGCTGATATGAAACCATCCTGACTTTCAATTAGGATACGTTATTTTATATAACGAGGGACTTACTTTATCTGAAATCGAATAGGATCCTGCAAATTTAGGGGAGAGGAATAAACTGGGGTTATATTGGGAAACCATCACCTGCTGACCGACTGTATACTCTACTGGGTGTACTGTTTTATCAAAGCAGGCCTTACTCTGCTTTTTCCTAGCGCCTAGTCGGACAGCTGCAGCGAGCTGGGCTGCCTTAACATTTTCCATCACCTGTTGGACTGCTTTTTCGTGGGTGAGAGCGGTGACTGTGGGGCTGGCCAAAACAAGTTCTAATAAATATTCAGTTCCTTTCATGGGTTGTCCGGTCATAAGGGTGTGGGGGGTGAAATCTGTGGAATTTGATACCGTGTTCCTAATAAACATAAGTGCAAATGGGAGAACTGTGTCCCATGTAGTGTTGTGCTGTTGCACCATTTTCCTGATAGTCGCTTTTAGGGTTCTGTTCGTGCGTTCCACAATGCCGCTGGATTTTTTGTTTTATCCCCAAAATCGTCAAAACATTCTGCATCACTCTTCCTGTAAAATGAGAACCTTGGTCCGATTCAATGCTGCGGGGGAGTCCCCAGCATGTAAATATTTGCTGTGTTAAAATCTTGGCTGTTGCCTTAGCTGTGTTTGTCCTGGAGGGAAATGCTTCCACCCATTTTGGGAAGGTGTCGATCACCACCAACACATATTTAAAACCATTTATGCAGGGTGGGGGGGAAGGGTCCAATGTAATCTAGCTGTAAATTCATCCATGGGCCATTAACAGGGCGGGTGTGTCTTAACTGACCTTTCCTAGAGTATCTTTCTGAATTATTTTGAGCTCAAATTGAACAATTTTCAATATAATGTGTGACGTCAGCTTTTAAATCGGGCCACCCGCACAAAGGTCTTAAGTGCACAATGGTGGTTTCTATCCCCTGATGTCCGTGTCTGTCATGAAATTGACAAATAATCTGGTTCCTGTCCTGGGTGGGCACCACATAAATTCCATTCTTTAACACAATTCCGTCCTGTACTGTCAGTGTGTCCTTGAATTTGTCGTAGGGGCTGGGAAGTTACCGTTTAACATTTGCTGAAGAGTGTCGTCGGCCTTTTGGGCCTGTGCTCAATCTTGGATATGCGTCTGTGAGACCTGGACTGCGTGTACTGGGGCACTCTCGGGGGGTTGTCAAAAGCGACCGTGTCGTGATCTTGCCTTTGCTAGGGCGCCTGCTTTTACGTTGCCGGGTGGGGAGGAACGATGATGGCTTCTGACTTTTATTATGCCATATTTGCGGTCTTTAGCTGTTTCCAGAATGTGCTTCAGTAATGGCGCTGAGGGCAGGGGTTTACCGTCGGCGGATATGAATCCTCTAGATTCCCACTGCGGCAGAAATTCGGTCAAACTGTTATAGACTTATAAACTGTCCAAATATATATCTGCGGGGGTCGGGAAAGAATCAGGGTGCTGCACTATGTATGCGATAGCTGCTAACCCGGCTGCTTGCGATCCTAAATGTCCTGGTAATTTTAGCGATATCTTCTCTAATGCCCGTCCCTGCGCATCTTCCACATATATACCACACCCTGTAATCCGTTTTCCATTATCAACAGTGGAGGAGCCATCTACATAAACTTTTTAAGATTTATCCATAGGCTGGATTCTCTGCGGTCTGATGCCTGCTTTTGTGGGTACCGATTTAGGAATAAAGGGTCCTGTGTTGTGCCTGGCTGCGATGATTTCACATTCATGTGGGGGTTCCTTCATGCTGCAAATTATCTGCTATAAATGTGTGCGTATTTGTCCTTTTTACTGTGATGTCCCTTCCTTGTAAGAGTAGGGTCCAGCACGCTGCTCTAATCTTTTTTTAAAAATATATTTTATTCAAGAATTTTTGGCCGAACATAACAGTACAATGTTTTTCTTTTTAACAACAATAAAACAATATAAATAACAGTGGCCAGTTTTAAACAAATAAATAAATAATATATAAACAAAAACTAAATGGCAACTGCCTTATCAAAAATAGTTACTCTCCAAAAGTACAATCTAACAGTCCAATATACATTACCTAAAACAAATGCCCATACATATACAATGACATCCCTGAGAGCCCGCCCGGGCCCCCCCCCCACCCCCCCCCCCCACCCCCCACCCCCCCTCCCCCCTGGGTTGCTGCTGTTGCCTTCTTTCTTTTCCATTCCCTCTATCGTTCTGTGAGGTAGTTGACGAACGGTTGCCACCGCCTGGTGAACCCCTGAGTCGAACCCCTTAATACGAACTTGATCCGTTCTAGCTTTATAAACCCTGCCATGTCATTTATCCAGGTCTCCACGCCCGGGGGTTTGGCTTCCTTCCACATAAGCAATATCCTGTGCCGGGCTACTAGGGACGCAAAGGCCAAAACATCAGCCTCTCTCGCCTCCTGTACTCCCGGCTCTTCTGCGACCCCGAATATAGCCAACCCCCAGCTTGGCTCGACCCGGACCCCCACCACCTTCGAAAGCACCTTCGCCACCCCCACCCAGAACCCCTGTAGTGCCAGACATGACCAGAACATGTAGGTGTGATTCGCTGGGCTTCTCGAGCATCTCCCACACCTATCCTCTACCCCGAAAAATTTACTGAGCCATGCTCCAGTCATATGCACCCTGTGTAAAACCTTAAATTGTATCAAGCTTAGCCTGGCACACGAGGACGACGAGTTTACCCTACGTAGGGCATCAGCCCATAGCCCCTCTTCGATCTCTTCCCCCAACTCTTCCTCCCATTTCCCTTTCAGCTCATCTATCATGATCTCCCCCTCGTCCCTCATTTCCCTATATATATCCGACACCCTACCATCCCCCACCCATGTCTCTGAGATCACTCTATCTTGCACCTCCTGCGTCGGAAGCTGCGGGAATTCCCTCACCTGTTGCCTCGCAAACGCCCTCAGTTGCATATACCTAAACGCATTCCCTTGGGGCAACCCATACTTTTCCGTCAGCGCTCCCATACTTGCAAACGTCCCATCCAGGAACAGATCTCTCAGTTGTACTACCCCAGCTCTTTGCCATACTCCAAATCCCCCATCCATTCTCCCCGGAACAAACCTATGGTTATTTCTTATCGGGGACCGCACCGAGGCTCCCGTCCTTCCCCTATGCCGTCTCCACTGCCCCCAAATTTTTAGTGTTGCCACCACCACTGGGCTTGTGGTGTATTTCTTCGGTGAGAACGGCAACAGTGCCGTCACCATTGCTTGTAGGCTGGCCCCCTTGCAGGACGCCCTCTCCAATCTCTTCCACGCCGCTCCCTCACCTTCTCCCATCCACTTACACACCATTGAGATATTGGCGGCCCAGTAATAATCGTTTAGGCTCGGTAGTGCCAGCCCCCCCCTATCTCTACTACGCTGCAAGAACCCCCTCCTCACTCTCGGGGTCTTCCCGGCCCACACAAAACTCATAATACTTTTCTCAATTCTCTTAAAAAAAGCCTTCGTGACCATCACCGGGAGGCACTGAAACACAAAGAGGAATCTCGGGAGAACCACCAATTTAACCGCCTGCACCCTACCTGCCAGTGACAGGGACACCATATCCCATCTCTTGAAATCCTCCTCCATCTGTTCCACCAATCGTGTTAAATTAAGCCGGTGTAAGGTTCCCCAATTCTTGGTTATCTGAATCCCTAAGTACTGAAAGTCTCTTGTTACCTTTCTCAGCGGTAAATCCTCTATTTCCCTGCTCTGCTCACCCGGATGCACCACAAACAACTCACTTTTCCCCATGTTCTATTTGTACCCCGAACTCCCCAAACTCCCCAAGTATCCGCATTATCTCTGGCATCCCCTCCACCGGGTCCGCAACATACAACAACAAATCATCCGCATACAAAGATACCCGGTGTTCTTCTCCTCCCCTAAACACTCCCCTCCACTTCCTGGAACCCCTCAGTGCTATGGCCAGGGGCTCAATCGCCAATGCAAACAATAACGGAGTCAGGGGACACCCCTGCCTCGTCCCTCTGTGAAGCCGGAAATAATCAGACCTCCGTCCATTCGTGACCACACTCGCCATCGGGGCCCTATACAGCAACTGTACCCATCCGATATACCCATCTCCAAAGCCAAATCTCCTCAGCACCTCCCACAGATAATTCCACTCCACTCTGTCGAATGCTTTCTCGGCATCCATCGCCACCACTATCTCCGCTTCCCCCTCTGGCGGGGGCATCATCATTACCCCTAGCAACCTCCGTATGTTCGTGTTCAGCTGTCTCCCCTTCACAAACCCGGTTTGGTCCTCATGGACCACCCCCGGGACACAGTCCTCTATCCTCGTCGCCATCACCTTGGCCAGAATCTTAGCATCCACGTTTAAAAGGGAAATGGGCCTATAGGACCCGCATTGCAGCGGGTCTTTTTCCTTCTTTAAGAGGAGCGATATCATTGTCTCTGACATAGTCGGGGGCAGCTGCCCCCTTTCCCTAGCCTCATTAAAGGTTCTCGTCAAAAGCGGGGCCAGCAAGTCCATATACTTCCTATAAAATTCCACCGGGAATCCGTCTGGTCCCGGGGCCTTCCCCGCCTGCATGCTCCCAATCCCTTTCACTACCTCCTCCATCTCAATCTGCGCTCCCAGTCCCGCCCTCTCCTGTTCCTCCACCTTAGGGAATTCCAGCTGATCCAGAAAGCACATCATTCTCTCCTTCCCGTCCGGGGGCTGAGCTTTATATAATCTTTCGTAGAATGCCTTGACCACCCCATTCACTCTCTCCGCTCCCCGCTCCATCTCTCCCTCCTCATCTCTCACCCCCCCCCTATCTCCCTCGCTGCTCCCCTCTTCCTCAGTTGGTGGGCCAGCAACCGGCTCGCCTTCTCTCCATATTCGTACTGTACACCCTGTGCCCTCCTCCATTGTGCCTCTGCATTACCCGTAGTCAACAAGTCAAATTCTACATGTAGCCTTTGTCTTTCCCTGTACAGTCCCTCCTCCGGTGCCTCCGCATATTGTCTGTCCACCCTCAAAAGTTCTTTCAGCAACCGCTCCCTTTCCCTACCCTCCTGCTTTCCTTTATGTGCCCTGATAGATATCAGCTCCCCTCTAACCACTGCCTTCAACGCCTCCCAGACCACTCCCACCTGAACCTCCCCATTGTCATTAAGCTCCAAGTACCTTTCAATACACCCCCTCACCCTTAAACATACCCCCTCATCCGCCAATAATCCCATGTCCATTCTCCAGGGTGGGTGCTGTTCTTTTTCCTCTCCTATCTCCAGGTCCACACAATGTGGAGCGTGGTCCGAGATAGCTATGGCCGTGTACTCCGTCCCTGTCACCTTTGGGATCAATGCCCTTCCCAAAACAAAAAAGTCTATCCGTGAATATACTATATGAACATAGGAGAAAAACGAGAACTCCTTACTCCTAGGCCTGCTAAATCTCCAGGGGTCTACTCCTCACATCTGCTCCATGAAGTCCTTGAGCACCCTGGCCGCTGCCGGCCTCCTCCCGGTTCTGGACCTCGATCTGTCCAGCACCGTATTGAAGTCTCCCCCCATTACCAACTTTCCCGCCTTTAGGTCCGGGATACGTCCCAACATACGCCTCATAAAATTTGCATCATCCCAGTTCGGGGCATATACGTTCACCAGAACCACCGCCTCCCCTTGCAATCTGCCACTCACCATCACGTATCTACCCCCACTATCCGCCACTATGGTCTTTGCCTCAAACAGTACCCGTTTCCCCACTAATATAGCCACCCCCCTGTTCTTTGCATCTAACCCCGAATGAAACACCTGCCCCACCCATCCTTTGCGTAGTCTGACCTGGTCTTTCAGTTTCAGTTGCGTCTCCTGCAACATAACCACATCTGCCTTTAATTTCTTTTGGTGTGCGAGTACCCGTGCCCTTTTAATCGGCCCGTTCAGCCCTCTCACATTCCACGTGATCAGCCGGATTGGGGGGCTCTTTACCCCCCCCCTTGTCGACTAGCCATCCCCTTTTTTAATCCATCTCCTCCCACGTGCCCGTATATCCCCCCGACAGCGCCCTCCCGCCTCGACCACCCCACCCCTTACCAGCTCCCCCTTCTCCCCAGCAGCAGCAACCCAGTTAACCCCCCCGCTAGATCCCTTTCTAGCGTAGTTGCACCCCCGATGTTACTCCCATAAGTCAGCAAACTCTGGCTGACCACGGCTTCCCCCCGTGACCTCGGCCCCCACTGTGCGAGGTCCCCTCCTTCCTGCTCCCCTGTTCCCGCCATGATTACCATAGCGCGGGAACAAAGCCCGCGTTTCCCACTTGGCCCCGCCCCTAATGAACGGCACCCACAGTTCCTCATCCTCCCTCCCCCCCCCTCTCCCACAACATGGGGAAGAGAGAAAAGTTACAGGGTCGCAAGGTTAACAACTTGAAAAATCATCCCCTCCCCCTTTTTCCCCCCTTCACCCCACGTAATCACCCCACCACTTTGTCCCAAACGTTCTTTTTCTTGTCCGCCTATTCCAGCTTCTCGTCCACAATAAATGTCCACGCCTCTTCTGCCGTCTCAAAGTAGTGGTGCTTCCTTTGGTGTGTGGCCCACAATCCTGCCGGCTGCAACATTCCGAATTTGAACTTCCTTTTGTGAAGCACCGCCTTAGCCCGATTAAAACTTGCCCTCCTTCTCGCCACCTCCGCACTCCAATCTTGATATACGCGGATCACCGCGTTCTCCCACCTACTGCTCCGAGTTTTCTTCGCCCATCTGAGGACCATCGCTCTGTCATTAAAGCGGAGAAATCTCACCACTATGGCTCGAGGTATTTCTCCAGCCCTCGGTCTTCGCGCCATAACTCGATAAGCTCCCTCCACCTCCAACGGGCCCGTCGGGGCTTCCGATCCCATTAACGAGTGAAGCATCGTGCTCACATATGCCCCGACGTACGCCCCTTCTGCGCCTTCGGGAAGACCAAGAATCCTTAAATTCTTCCTCCTCGCATTATTCTCCAACACCTCCAGCCTTTCCACACACGTTTTGTGTTGTGCCTCGTGCATCTCTGTCTTCACCACCAGGCCCTGTATTTCGTCTTCATTTTCAGCGGCCTTTGCCTTCACGACCCGAAGCACCTGCTCCTGGGTCTTTTGCTCTTCCTTTAGCCCTTCAATCGCCTGTAATATCGGGGCCAGCAGCTCCTTCTTCATCTCCTTTTTTAGTTCTTCCACACAGCGCCGCAGGAAGTCTTGTTGGTCAGGGCCCCATACCAAATGGCCACCTTCCGACGCCATCTTGCTTTGTGCTTGCCTTCCTTGCCGCTGCTCTAGAGGATCCTCCGCAATCCGGCCGCTTTCCTCTCCTTTTTCCATCCGTATCCAGGGGGGTTCCCTTCTGGTTTACCACACAGTGTTTTTAGCCGTTAAAATTGCCGTTGGGGCTCCTATCAAGAGCCCAAAAGTCCGTTCCACCGGGAGCTGCCGAAACGTGCAACTTAGCTGGTCATCGCCACACCCGGAAGTCACGCTGCTCTAATCTTGCCAACCTTCTGCACTGTAAATTCTATGATTCTATGATTCTATGAACCATCCTTTAATCTACCATCTAACAGTAGTTGCGTTGGGGTGTGCTCAGTTAAAATCGTTATGGGGTTGAGGCCTGTGCTGTATGCAAAGTACTGAACAGCCCCAAAAACTGTGAGCAAGTGCCTTTCGCAGGCTGGAAATCCTTGCTCCACTGGGTCCAAAACTCGTGAGGCATAGGCTACGGGTCCTAAACGATGGTGCCTTTCTTGGAGTAGTACGGCCGATAGGGTTCGGTCGGTGGTCGCTACTTCTATGGTGTATGGGGAGTGTGGGTCGGGTACCTGCAAAGCGGGGGCTGTACCTAGGGCACGTTTTAATGCATCAATGGCGTCCGTATGCTGTGGAAGCCATTCCCCAGGGGAGGCCTTTTTTAGGAACTCGGAAAGTGGAGCTGCCTTGGTGGCGAAACCATCTATATGGTCCCTACAGTAACCAACCAGTCCTAAAAATGACCGGAGTGCAGTGACATTATGGGGCAACGGCAATTTAACAATCGAATCAATCCGTTTTTGCTCTATCTCTCTTTTTCCGTGCGTGATGACTGTGCCTAAATAAAAGACCTTTCCTTTTAGGATTTGGGCCTTTTTCGGGTTGACTTTATATCCAATTGAGTGTAGGAGACCTAATAGTTCGGAAAGAAGCAAAATGTGCTCTTCCTTGGTATCAGTTTGTAGGAGCAAGTCATCCACATACTGAATGAGGCATTCAGGTCGTGAAAATTTGGATAATCCATTTGCCAATTGTCGGTGGAAAATGGAGGGGGAGTTGTGGAAACCTTGCAGAAGGTAGGTCCACGTATATTGCTGTCCTTGGAACGTGAAGGGGAATTTGTATTGACAATTCTTATCTAATGGAATGGACCAGAAGCCATTGCTAATGTCCAGTACCGCAAAATACCTTGACTGTAGTCCCTGCTTTATGATTGTCTCGGGACTTGTGGCAACGGTGGGGGCTGCTAATGGAGTTACTTTATTGAGTTCTCTATAATCGATGGTCAGTCTCCATGAACCATCTGGTTTCCTTACGGGCCAAATTGGGGCATTGTTTGTTGAAGCTACGGGCCGAATTACACCTTGGTCTAGCAAACTTTGAATGACTTTTGCAATTTCTCCCTCGGCTTGCTGTGGGAAGCCGTATTGTTTCTGGGGCTTGGGATCAGAACCTTTAATGGCGACTGTTCCCGGAATTTTTCCACAATCGTGCTTGTGCTGGACGAAGCATGCTTTGTGTTTCCCTAGGACCTCTCTCATTGTCCTATCTGTACTAATGGCTTGCGAATCAAACCAATAGTCACCTACTGAGCAGATTCTGTGTTCGTAGTCTCCTACTGTGAGCATGGCGGTGGCTCTCACTGTTCTAGCTATTTTCCAAACACACTTATTCACGAGGTCAAAGGAAAGGTTGTGTGAGCTCATGAAGTCGATCCCTAAAATGTGTTCTGCTGTTCGGGGCAAAGCTACTAAAACAATGGGGTATTAACGTTTCCGATTTGAATATCTATGGGGGCCGTAATATATCCCTGCTGGATATGTCCTGTAAATCCGCTAAGAGTGATAGTGTCTGTAGTGGGCCATTTGTCTCACTGAAACATTGTGGAGGAGTTTAAAGTGGTGCGGGACCCTCCTGTGCCCCAAAGGAACTCTATGGGGTGTCCCCGGACTGTGCCTGTGACTATTGGTCTACCTGACTTGTACCAGAGTGTGTCGCAGACCCAAGTTGGGGAGTCCGAACACCATCAATCTGTGCTATTTATGGCAGAATTATCTGGGCGGGCGCTAATGCTGTGTATAGGCCTGGCATTGTTCCTATGTGGGGCGTTCGCTTGCTGATTCTGTTGCTGGTTCGGGGGGGCATTGCATTTGTGGGCATAATGTTCCTTTTGTCCACAATTATAGCATCCCTGTGCTCTGTGGTGTCTACCTTTGTTTACCCATGCAGGGTCCTGATGTGTCCTTACTGGATTCATATTTGCTTCTGCCTTCTCCTGCTCTGCATTTTTATGTAGGGATTGGTCTCAAGCTCTAGAAAGTCTCTTTAGAACCCACACTTTGTTATGTGTGGCGTCTGAGGGGTCATAATTCGCACAGGCTTTTTGACCTGCTTCTGTGGGAGATTAAAATACGGGTCCATTTGGTTGTGTTTTTGACATTTAAGTGTGCGTGGACTAAATCTCCAAATACCGCTTTGAAGTGTATCCAAAGGCTTCCTGTGTATGCAGTCGGATGCTCTCCCTTCTTTTGTCTGCAGCGATTTAGACCTTCTAAGGAATCTCCTCTGTTATAACCAATTTCATCTAAAATAGCTGCCTTCACGTCCTGGAGGCTACCTCCTCCTACATTCTGTGGATCTGGTAATGCTGAACTAACGGATGGGTCAAGGCTCATCACTATGAGCTTCACTTCCTCCGGTTCGTCCAGACCGTACATAACTGTCTGTTGTCTTACTCGCTCAAAGAAATGGTGTGGGTCTCTTGTGGGTTGGAATGGTTCAATTTTGGCACAGGCATCTCTGAATTGTGTGATGGTTAGTGGGGTGGTGTACACAAAATCGGGTTCATCGTCAATCGGTGACTTGCGCTGCGTGGTGACTGGATTCATGGGGTTGGGTGCTGCCTGTGCAGTCGGTGGTGCGGGTGCTTTCCTTTTCGGAGCCTGGGAGACTCTATTGTGATTTTCGGTGTCTTCTACATATCTATAGGCAGTTTCATTGAGTTCCTGCCAATCGGGGCCATCTTCCTGGTCTAAAGTTGTTCCAAAGGTGTCTCTGAAACCATTTTGCACTGAGAGCAGTGACTGTAGGTGTGAAATTTGTTGCCTGCATTTGCCGTGGTCTACTGAACTCTGCCTTTGTTCCGTTGTGGAACTGTGGAGTGCTCGTAAAGCTGCCTTCAAGTCTGCGCATTGCTTCTTTAACTGTTCTACCTGTTGTTCCATCTCTTCTCTTACCAAGACTGCGCGTTGTGTATCTTGGTAGGCCTTATCGTATTGTGTCTGAAAGCTGCTTGGGTGGACTAAACAACATCAGCCATCTCCTTGTCTTTTTCCGCTAGCTGCTCTCGGAGTTGCTCATTAACCTTTTCACACTTGCTAATGTTTCCCTCAGTCGTCTCCTCTTTCTCTACAAACTGTGTGTGGAGCATCCTCAAGACCTCCTCTGTGCCTCGCAATTGTGGCAGACAGGACGCGATTGCCATCAGCTTTCGAACTTTCCCTAAACTCTTCTTGTGTATCTTGGTTAGGTTGTCCCACCAAGTTTGTCCTGTCCTACCAGGACCTGACTCTTCATTCGAACAAAACTCAGACCAAAGGGACCATCCTTTCCCCTTTAAGTATTTCCTGAGTTCCTCTTCCCATATGGGGCACTGCTCTGCTCTGTTGGTCACTGCGACCTCGGGTTCCTGTGGATTCATAAGGTGTACTATTGCCTTTGCTGCAATTTCTACTGGTATCTCTTTTCTGTATCCTAAATTTGGGACAGGGGGGAATAGGGCGGCGATGCAAACAGCGGGTATGGCCTAAGCTATTTTCCGCTTCACAAAACTCCCGATAGTTTTATGCAACAAAATCTAACGAGTTTACCTTATATCCCTGTTAGTATGCATGCAAATAACTACACACTTCCAAATCTTGGCGGTTTGATCAATACGGGTCTTACACTTGTTGTTTCTTTCATTTTTCCAATTGGGTTTCTTTTTTTCTTTTTTTTTAATAAACATTTTATTGAGGTATTTTTTTTGGCATTGTAGCAGCAGCAATATAAACAATGTACATGAAAATATAAACATAGTGCAAAGACCACCTCCCTCCCCAACAGGTCCAACCATTAATTAACACCCTAATCTATGCTAACCGAACCCCCTCCCCCGCCCCTCTGCTGACGATTAATTTTCTGCAAATAAGTCGATGAATGGTTGCCATCTCCGGGCAAAGCCTAACAGTGACCCTCTCAAGGCGAACATAATTTTCTCCAGACAGAGAAAGCTAGCCATGTCCGGTAGCCAGGTCTCCGATTTCGGGGGCTTTGAGTCCCTCCATGCTGGCAATATCCGCCTCCGGGCTACCAGGGAAGCAAAGGCCAGAACGTCTGCCTCTTTCTCCTCCTGGATTCCCGGATCCTGCGACACCCTGAAAATCGCCACCTCTGGGCTCAATGCCACCCTTGTTTTTAATACCTTGGACATGACATCTGCAAACCCCTGCCAAAATCCCATCAGCTTTGGACATGCCCAGAACATGTGGACATGGTTCACTGGTCCTGCCACACAATTTGCACACCTGTTTTCCACCCCAAAGAATCTGCTCATTCGGGCCACTGTCATGTGAGCCCAGTGAACTACCTTGAATTGAATCAGGCTGAGTCTGGCACAAGTTGCGGTCGCGTTGACTCTACTCAACGCGTCCACCCAAAGGCCCTCCTCTATCTCCCCCCCCAGTTCCTCCTCCCACTTTTGCTTCAGCTCCTCAGTCTGTGTCTCCTCTGATCCCATAAGTTCCTTATAAGTGTCCGAGACGCTCCCCTCACCTATCCATCCTCTGGAAACTACCCTGTCCTGAATCCCCCTTAGTGGCAGGAGTAGGAAGGGTGATATTTGTCTACGCAGAAAGTCCCGCATCTGCAGATACCGAAATTCGTTTCCCCCCGACAATGCAAACTTCTCCTCCAGCGCCCTCATATTCGGAAAGCTCCCCTCTGTCAACAAGTCCCCCATCCTCTCAAACCCTGCTCTCCGCCATATTCGTAAACCCCTGTCCATCCTCCCCGGGGCAAACCGGTAATCGCAGATTGGTGACCAGACCAATGCTCCCACTGCTCCCACATATCTCCTCCATTGCCCCAAGACTCTCAAGGCCATCACCACCATGGGGCTGGTGGAGTACCGCGCCTGCGGGAATGGCAACGGCGCAGTTACCAGCGCCCCCAAACGTGTGCCCTTGCAAGAAACAGCCTCCATACACACCCATGCTGACCCCCCCCCCCCACCAGCCACTTCCTAATCATGGCTATGTTAGCCGCCCAGTAATAATTGCTAAAGGTCAGCAGCGCCAGCCCTCCCTCTCCCCGACTCCGCTCCAGCATTACTCTCCTCACTCGCGGGGACTTGCCCCCCCCCATACAAAGCCTGCTATAACTTTATTGACCCGCTTAAAAAAGGACCGCGGAATGAAGATGGGGAGACATTGAAATACAAACAGGAATCTCGGGAGGACCGCCATTTTCACCATTTGGACTCTACGAGCTAGAGACAACGGGAGCGCATCCCATCTCCGGAAATCACCCTTCATCTGATCCACCAGTCGGGCCAAGTTCAATTTATGTAGCCGGTCCCAATCCCGCGCCACTTGGATACCTAGGTACCTGAAACTGTCCCCTACCAATCTAAATGGCAGTTCCCCCAGTCGCGTGTCCTGACCCCTCGTCTGAACCGCAAACATCTCGCTCTTCCCCATATTAAGCTTATAGCCCAAAAACCGACTGAAATCCCCTAAAATTCCCATGATTTCTTCCATCCCCCCAATTGGATCTGAAACATACAGAAGCAGGTCGTCCGCAGACAGCGAGACTCTGTGGTATGTGCCCCCCCCACCACCGACCAGCCCCTTGAGGCCCTCAGAGCAATTGCCAGCGGCTCTATAGCCAGCGCAAACAGCAGTGGGGAGAGGGGGCATCCCTGTTTCGTCCCCCGGTGCAGTCTAAAATAGTCCGAAGTCGTCCTGTTCATCCGTACACTTGCCACAGGAGCCTGGTGCAGAAACCTGACCCAGTCACTAAAGCCCGTCCCAAATCTGAACCTCCCCAGAACCTCCCATAAATAATCCCAATCAACCCGGTCAAAAGCTTTTTCCGCATCCATCGCGATCACTACCTCCACCTCCCTACTTTCCGGGGGCATCATGATCACGTTTAACAACCTTCTTACATTGGCCATCAGCTGCCTGCCCTTAATGAACCGCGTATGATCCTCCACAATGACGTTCGGCACACAATCCTCAATCCTGGAGATCAACATTTTGGCCAACAGTTTGCCGTCTATGTTCAATCAGGAAATCGGCCTGTAAGACCCACATAGCTCCGGGTTCTTGTCCCGTTTCATGATAAGCGAAATCGTGGCCTGTGACATTGTCTGGGGCAGAACCCCTCTTTCCCTTGCCTCATTAAACACCTTCATCAGCACCGGTCCCAATATCCCGGAGAACGTTTTGTAGAACTCCACTGGGTACCCGTCCGGTCCCAGGGCCTTACCCGACTGCATGGCCTTCAAGCCTCCACTATCTCTTCCAACCCGACTGAGGTCCCCAGTCCTTCTACCAGCTCCCCATCCATCTTTGGGAAAGTCAACCCTCCAGGAAGTCCCTCATCCCCTCCGGCCCCGCAGGGGTTTCCGACCTGTACAACCTGCTGTCAAAATTCCTGAACGCCTTGCTCACCCCTGCTGAGTCCCCAACTAAGTTCCCATCCCCGTCAATAACTTTCCCTATTTATCTCGCTGCCTCCCTCTTTCTGAGCTGCTGTGCAAGCATCCTGCTGGCCTTCTCACCATGCTCGTAGATCGCACCCCTCGCCTGTCTGAGCTGTTCCACTGCCCTCCCTGTGGTTTCCAATTGGGTTTCTAATTCAATGTTTTGTGGGTTCTCTCGGAGTGACAAAATCACTTCTAGGTCGAATCCCGGCGGAGTCGCCAATAATGTTGCTCTTTTTAACACTGAGTGGGACACTATCCCACCAGCTTCACCAAGAATATTGCCAATTAATAATGATGATATTGCTTTTCAAAGTTGCCAGGTATCGAATGATACCACCACAAGGTTCAACCGGATATTGGTCAAAGACCCAACAACCAGTCAGTTAGTTCAAGTTCAATAATGGTTTATTTACACACAAGATTAACTCATACATGCAACATAAAAACACTACAAGCTAAATTCCACCTAACACTACAACAACCTGTACTTAACTTCAGGCACCCGGCTTTGGCAGAGGATCAAGGCCTTTGTTCGGATCTGGAGTGGCTGGGTCTGGAGAATTAACTTTGGTTCTGCTGGGCTCATCCGTCTGGTAGCGAACGTTGATCTTGAACTTGCTTCTGGTCGTGGTGCTGCAGTTGGCTTCAGGAATAGGCCGGGCCGAAGAGTGCCGGTGAGCCAGGGCCAAAAGAGATCGAACACATGGCAGTGTCTCTCTTTATCGTTTGGTGTTTTGCGCTCTTTTGGGCGGTCCTTAGCTTTGGACCCAATAATTTGGCAGGCTTTGATTACTGCCTTCGATTTGAGCCAATAAAAGGGCGGGTGCCTTGATGGCTGGGCGTGTCCTGAGCGGTCATTGACTTTGGCTGTTTGGGCTTCCTGGGTGAAGGGAGTGGCACCAATGTGTCTGGAATTGTATCTGATACCTGAGTACCAGTCCTTTGTCCTGGGAAAATGGGCCATTAGAATGCAAATCGGATGGGGGTTTCGATACTGTCTGGTTCTCTGTTAGCAAATATACATTTAGGCTGAGTTTGCCTGAATCCTGTATTGGCCATATTTCCCTTGAGTCTTTGCAAGTATCCATGTTTCCTTTGTAAGTGGCCATCCCAGATGGCTACAATACCAAGGGATAAACAAGAGTTTGAGTGCTGCATCATGTTCTCACTTAACTACATCGTTTCTTTTCTGCTTTGACATTGGTTTTGCTTTCCACTGGTTTATGCTTTATACAGCCTTTAGAAAGGCTGGCAACAATTGTTCTTCCCTGAAACAACCACATTTTTAAGTGCTCCTTTACGTTTGGACTGCAGCCCATGAAGCCTAAATAATAATGTTGCAATTTCTAACCCCTGGATTGCAGAGCATTGAAAATTGCACTGTGCACTTTGTCCATTTAAAGCTACCAGACACATGTACCAGCAGAGGGAGTCTAAAATAAATATAAAATGAAGAATCCATGTTTTGACAGCATGTGCAACAGTTCTGATTCTGAGTTGCTTGCTATACCTGCTTACTAACCTTTGTGACTCATGTATTACAACTCCGAGTTCTCGGTTTAAGTAATACTCCTCCTTTTTATTCTTCCTGCCAAAGTGAACAACTTCACATTTTCCCACATTGTACTCCATCTGCCAGATTTTTGCCACTCACTCAACCGATCTATATCCATCTGAAACGTCCTTATGTTCTCTTCACAATATACCACCCTATCTTTGTGTCATCTGCAAACCTAGCTACCATGTCTTCAATCCCTTCATCTAATTAATTGAAATAAGTTGTCAAAAGTTGAAGCCTCAACATAGGGATTCTGCTCATCATGCCCTGCCAATCAGAAAAAGATCCATTTATGCATACGATCTGACAGCCAACCATTCTTCTATCCATACTAATATGTTAGCACATGCACCATGAGCTTTTATTTTCTGCAATAGCCTTTAATAGGGCACCTGATGAAATGTCATTGGATGTCCAAGTACAGTCCTTCTGTAGGCTCCCCTTGACTACAGTGTATATTACTACATCAAAGAACGCAAATAAATTGGTTAACCCTAAATTCCCTTTCACAAAGCTATGCCGACTCTTCCCGATTACTTAAAGTTTCTCTAAGCGCCCAGCTATAATCTCCTTAATGATAAATTCTAGCACCTTCCTCACAACAGTTGTCAATCTAACTGATCTATAGTTTCCTGTTTTCAGCCTCCTTCATTTCCAAATAAAGGAGTTATATCTACTACTTTCCAGTCTGATGGACAATTTCCAGGATCTACTGAGTTTTGGAAAATCAACACCAAAGCGCCTACTACCTCATTAGCCACCTCTTCTAAGATGCAAAGATGAAGTCCATCAGGACTCAAAGACTTGTCAGCCTGCAGCTCCGTCAGTTTGCTCAGTACCGCTTCCCTTGTGATTGTAATTTCATCAAGTTCCTCTCTCCCTTCCATACCTATTTATACCTAGTACTGGAATGTTTTTTGCATCTTCAATAGTGAACACTTGTTTATTTTATCTGCCATTTCCTTATGACCTATTACTAAAGCCCCATTGTCACTCCCCATATAACACTCACTTTGCTTACTCACTTCATTTTAAATACCTGTGGAAAATTTTACTATTCATTTTTATATTTGCAGCTAGCTTCCTCTGATACTATAATGTCTTTCTCCTGATTAACCTTTTAAGTCATCTTCTGCTATTCTTTACATTCTGGTGAATCATCTGACATTTGCGCAGTTGTATGCTTTTTGCTTAAGTTTGCTTCTTTCCTCAACTTCTTTAGTTAACCACAGAAGTAGGTCCGTCCCTTAGAATATTTCTTTATAGAGGAATATACTTATTCTGAGTATTCTGAAATACTCTCTTAAATGTCTGTCAACGCTTCCCTACTGATTCAGCCTCTAGCCTCAAATCCCAGTTACGTTGAGCTACCTCAGGGCGCCCTCACGCTGAGGCTATTAGTCCTGTGACATTATACAATACTAAATCTAATATAACCTGCTCCATGGTTGGTACCAGAATGTGCTGTCCTAAGGAACTATCTTGAAAGCATTCTATGAACTCCTCATCCAGGCTATTACTGCCAATATGTTTATATGTAGATTAAAATTCCACATGATTATTGCCGTATCTTTATCACAAGCTCGCAATATTTCTTCTTGTAATCTTAGTCCTACATTGGGGTTACTGTTACTAGTGACTCCCTCTAATGACTTCTTTCCGTGACTCATCTCCACCTAAGTTGATTCTACATCCCAATATCCTGAATCAAGGTTATCTCTAACTATTGCACCATTACCATTCTTAATTAACAGTGCTAACCCGCCATCTTTACCTAGCTTCCTATTCTTCTTGAATGTCATATAACCCTCAATCCTTGTCATCCTGTAGCTATGTCTCCGTAATGGCTGCCAGATCATATTTATTTACTTCAATGTGTGTTAGCAATTCATTCACTTTGTTGTGAATGCCACAGATACAGAGCCTTCAGTGTGTCTTTTTGTTATCTATGTAACATCTAGTTTTGACTGTTGTTGTATTCTTAGTTTTTTTCTCTGTCCCTTCCTGCTCTCCTGTCTTGACTCCCACCCTTGATTTGATGCACCGACTCAAACTTGATCCACTCAACCCAATTGTTTATTTGAAAGCCCTTTCTACCTTCCTAGTTATGCAACTCACTCGAACACTGGTTGTAGCGTGGTTCAGGTGTAGATTACCCCAACAGTACAGCCTGTACTGTCTCAAGTACTGAAGCTGATGACGCACAAACTGGAAGGCACTCCACACACCAGTTTTTGAACCACACTTTCATTACCCTAATCTTATTTGCCCTATACCAATTTGCACATTGCTCAAGGAATAATCCAGAGAATATTACCTTTGAGGTTCTGCTGCTTAATTTTGTGTCTAGCTCTTCCTACTGACTATGCAGAACCGCTTTCCTTGTCCTGCCTATATCATTAGCACCTACAGCTCTGATCATCACCAGCAGTACTACTCGCACCACCAACTCACCACCAGTATCGTCACCACCAGCAGGACCACCAGCAGCAGCACCAAATACAGAATCAGCATCACTGACACCAGCACCATGACCACCAGCACCATTGGCATCAGCACCACGCACCACCCCACCAGCACCACCACCTGCACCACTACCAGACCCAAACCACCAGCACCACTAGCAGCAGCAGCACCATCACCACCAGCACCCCCGGCCACAGTAGCAGCAGCAGCACCACCAACAGCACCATCACCACAAATACCAGTATCACCGCTACCAGTAATACCACCTCCACCTCCGTGAGCTCCAATAGCAGTCAGCACCACCACCACCAGCACTGACACCGGTACCACCACAACCACCAACACCCTAAGCACCTCAACCACCACCAGCATCTCCACCACCAGCACCAGAACCACAAGCACCAGCAGCACCACCAGGCCCAGCACCATTGGCACCAGCACCACCAGTACCAGCATCACTAGAACCATCACCACCATAAGAAACACCAGCACGACCGCCAGCCACATGCTCTCCACCAGCACGACCAGCACCAGCGTCACTGGCTCCGGCACCCAAATCAGAACCACCAGCACCTGCACCGCCACGAGCACCTTCAGCACCACGACCGGTACCACCAGCAGCACCACCACTGGCAACAGCAGCACCGACACCAGCACTGGCACTACCGTCAGCACCAAGACCACCACCAGCACCACTTTCACTACCATGACCACCAGCACCACTTCCACTGGTACCAGCACCACCACCAGCACTGGCAACAGATGCACCAGCACCAACCACAGCATCATCAGCACACCACGACCAACATCACCATCACCGGTACTATGAGCAGCACCACCAGCCACCACAGTCACCAGTACTTAACTCTTTTATCTCCATGTCTCTACTCTCAGTCTCTCTCTTGCTCATGCTTGTTTATCTCCGCATCCCCACTCGCAGTCCCGATCTTTCTTTTGCTCTTCTAGCTCCCTTTCTCTGTTCTCAGTCTCGATCTTTCTCTCGTTCTATTATCTCCCTGTCTCTGCTCTAAATATCACTCTTTTTCACGCTCTTTAATTTCCCTACTTCTGCTTTCAGTGTTGCTCTTTCTTGTACTCTTTAATCTTTCCATCTCCGCTCTCAGTATCGCTCTTTCTCACATTCTTTAATCTCCCCATCTCCCTCTCAGTGTTGACCTTTCTCGTACTCTTTTATATCCCTGACTCTCTCTCCCAGTCTCACTCTTTCGTGTGCTGTTTTATTGTCCATCTCCATTCACAGTTTTGCTCTTTCTCACACTCTTTTTACCCACTCTGAGTCACGGTTTTCTCATGTTCTTTTAACAGCCTGCCTCTGCTCTCATTCTTGCTCTTTATTGCACTCTCTTATCTCCCCATCTCCGCTCTCCGTCTCGCTCTTTCCAAAGAACGTTCCCAATACGATGGTGCTTCCCCACACCAAACAGAATGTCTTGCTGACTGGAAAATAGTGGCAAGCATGTGGAAAACCCAACTATTTTAATTTGTAATTTGGATTGAGTCCGAGCAAACTACTTAAAAATGCAAGACCACATTCCAAATGAAGATGAGAAACAAATAAATCACCATCAGAAGAGTGTGAAGAGAGTGTTACTTCCTATAATTCAGACATGAATTGAAACTCATAACTGTCTAAGTATGAGACATTAAAAATGTTAAATGCTGGATATTGAAACAATGGTTGCCACAGTCAGACAGACCCAAAATCTCTTGAAAATACACAATGGGTGAAGCAGTTCTGGACCAGGCTGCCAACCACTTGAGAGCGATTGTAACTGACATAGGTGGTGTCAGGAATGCCTTCATCAGAAGAAACAAGCTACTCTCTCCCTCCCTTTTGGAAATTGGAATACGACCTTTGTCCGGTTTGAGAAGCCAAACCTACCAGTGAAACGTGATCTCATAATAATTGCAACATCTTCTATAGCTGAGAAACCAACTAACGTAAATTAGCCAAGGCTTGTGTGTGTGTGTCTGTGAGTGTGTGTCTATTTTTAAATTAATTTTGAGGCATGTCGAGGTTGCTGGCTGGGTCACCATTCATTCCCCACTCCTGACTGCCTGTGAGAAGATGGTGGTGGATTGCTTTCTTGAACCACTACAGCCCATGTGACCCACAATGCTGTCAGGGAGGGAGTTCGAGGAGTTTGAACCAGTGACAGTGAAGGAACAACAATATATTGGAGTGAGGATAGTGAATGGCTTGGAGGGGTCTGTCATGATATTCAAACATACATCATAACACATACATAATGATAGACAGAGCAACGGACCAATTAGCACACATAACACGACAGCCAATCACAGACAAGAGCAGACACAGTATAAAACAAGAAACACAACACTTCCCAGGGAGTCCATCTGGAGATGGCACAGGGCCAGGACCTCAAAGCAAGACACTCACACAGTCACAACGTGGCTGAGTACCAAGTCTGATGTATAAATAGTTTAATGGAATAAAACTGCGTTGTACCAATCGCAACTGTGTTGGTTCGTCTGTACCTCAGAGCACCCAACACTTCATGATACCAGGAGTGAATCGATACCTACCGGCAAATCTGCCATCCTGAGCCATGGACACCCTCAACAAACCACAGCCGTTGCAAGTCGCTGGGAAGCTGGGCACAAATTGGACGCTCTTCAAGCAGCGTTTCGAACTCTTCATGCAAGCCAATGAAAAACAGGGCGCCTCGGACAAAACGAAGATTGCCATGCTCCTCACTACCGCAGGTCAGCACGCCATCCATGTATACAACTCCTTGGTGTTCGCGGAAGGCATGTTGGTTCATCTGTACCTCAGAGCACCCAACACTTCAGGGTCCTTTCAGTTGGTTCTGTACACCTGCATCTGCTACCTGCGTCCTTTTAGATGAATTGTGATCGTCCATCTGGAAGGTTCTGCCTGAGGAGCCTTAGTGAGTTCCTGTAGTGCATCATGTGCATTGTACACACTGCTTTCATTGTTTTTGATGATGGGAGGGAATGAATGTTTGTGCAAGAGGTGCTTTCTCCTGGATGCTGTTGAGCTTCTTGAGTGTTGGTGGAGTTGCACTCATCCAGGCAAGTGGAGAGTATTCAATCACACTCTTGACTTGTACCTTGTAGATGGTGGACATGCTTTGGGGAGTCAGGAAGTGAATTTCTTGCTGCAGGATTCCTATCCTTTGACCTACTCTTGTAGCCACAGTATTTATACAGCTAGTCCAGTTCAGTTTCTGGTCAATGGCAATAGAATTATAGAACCTCTACAGCGCAGAAGGCGGCTATTCGGCCCATCGAGTCTGCACTGACCTCCAATAGAGCCCTCTAAACAGGTCCACACCCCCGCCTACCCCGCCCTATCCTCGTAAACCCATAACTTTAACTGCACATCCCTGGACACTAAGAGGTCATTTATCATGGCCAATCCACCTAAACTGCACATTTTTGAACTGTGGGAGGAAACTGGAGCACCTGGAGGAAATCCATGCAGTGACGGGGAGAACCTGCAAACTCTATACAGTCACCCAAGGCTGGAATCAAACCTGGGTCCCTGGCACTGTGAGGCAGCAGTGCTAATCACTGTGCTACCATGCCACCCCAAATATTAAATTCCACCAGCTGCTATGGTGGGGCTTGAACCCATGTCCCCAGAGCATTCACTTGGCCTCCAGTTTACCAGTGACATTACCACATCGTTTCAGTATCTGAGGAGTCGCGAATGGTGCTGAACATTGTGCAATAATCAGCGAACACCCCCGCTTCTCAGGAAGGTTACTGATGAAGCAGCTGAGGATAGTTGTGCAGAGGATACTCTCCTGAGGTTTGTGTGTGTGACTGCATGAGGGTCGAATGCTTGATGTCACATTTTTATTATTTTTCTTGGGTTTAGTAGTTAATAAATTGGCTCTTTTTTTGGCTGGGATTTTCTGGCCCGCCTACCATGTGTTTTCTGCCAATGGAGGTGGCTCCCTATTGGCCGCCACAAGGACCTTCCAGCCAACCAAAGTCAATGGATATTTGTATTGCTCATTGGCCTCACAGCTGGGGATCCTGTCCGGGGGACTGGAAAATCCTATTGGTGGGAAGTGCTGGTAAATTCTGCCCTTTGACTCAGGAAACCTTGTTTGACTGGCTCCTTATTGCTCACAGCATTAATACTTAAAAACATTCGGATTTGAAAAAGGCCTATCCTTGTGGAAAAGAAACTTAAACCTTTATTGTGACCAACTAAAGAGGTTAAACAGAGGGGAACCAGTTTAACGTTCCTCACCCGATCATAACAAAGTCTGTATTGCATCACCTGAATTAAACCTATATAACCCCAGAAACAGGAGGCTCCGCTTGCCCCTATCAAGGTACAATGTTTTCAAGTTACATGTCATTCATTATATCAAAGAACATTTGACGATTCTCAATCAAGTAGTGAATTAGAACACACATAGAACATAGAACATACAGTGCAGAAGGAGGCCATTCGGCCCATCGAGTCTGCACCAACCCACTTAAGCCCTCACTTTCACCCTATGCCCGTAACCCAATAACCCCTCCTAAACATTTTTTGGTCACTAAGGGCAATTTACCATGGCCAATCCACCTAACCTGCACGTCTTTGGACTGTGGGAGGAAACCGGAGCACCCGCGGGAAACCCACGCAGACACGGGGAGAATGTGCAGACTCCACACAGACAGTGACTCAGCGAGGAATCGAGCCTGGGACCCTGGCGCTGAGAAGCCACTGTGCTATCCACTTGTGCTACCGTGCTGCCCACGAATTCTAACGAAGGTAATTGGTTTGTTGCAACTCAATGACCAAGGTTAATTTCCTTACCAATAACTGTGGTGTATTATTGACAGGATAATGATGGGGTGACTACAACACCCATTATCATTCTTAACACACCTCAGAGCTCTGAGAAAGAGTGATACTGGACATGCAGTGTTAACTCTATTTCTCTCCCAACACAGGCTGCCAGACCAGCATTTTGTATTTTTGTTTCAGATTTCCAACACTCACAGTATTTTACAGAATTCTGGGATACTTGTAGAAAAATATTTATATATTATAGCTTTGTCATATGCTTCTAAAACGTTAATGCAAGCTTAAACTGGGCTTGACAAAAATTGTAGCTCAAAGGAATGGTTAATTTGCAACAGCCCTTTGATAGATGAGGTTAACAACCTAAGAAGAGCCTTGCAACAACAATTGATATCAGATACATGTCCCCTTATCAAGATTTAGATAACAGCTAAGTGGAAAAGAATTGTTTGTCTAATGGGAAGGCTAGATTGTATCAAACTAATTAAAAATGAGCAATTATAATGAGCAACGGTTTCTCCAGTTTGTCTGTTCAGTCGAATAGCATCCAGGAAAAAGATTACATGATTGAATTGATTATGTTATTATGGTCTAGATCGTGCTGCCTGGAAGGGTGGTGCAAGCAGGGTTCAGCAGTAGCTTCCAAAGAGGGAATATTTGGAGGATTATAGAAAAAGAACAGAGGCGTGGGATGATTTGGATATCTCTTCAAAGCGTCTGAGGTAGGGCCAATCGTCTTTCTGTGTTATACAGAGATATGATTCTGTAATCATACTGGGTGGTCATCAACTGGGTTTTCTTGAGGATAAATTAAGATATTTAAAGTCATGATTTGCCCACCCAAGCATCAGAACCTCAGATGTGCTTGAATGTTAAAACCTGTGAAGACCTTTTTGAAGTAGTTCTTCAAAAGCTGGCAAGAGCACAAGTTGTTTAGTCAAATAGAACTGAAGAATGCAAAGTGTCTCATGACAGTAAGCAAGTTTCTCAGCAAAGAGAGAAAGCGTAGGGTAACAAGACATAAACAATACATAAACAGGCAGCACGGTAACGCTGCCTCACAGCGCCAGGAATCCAGGTTTGATCTGACCTTGGATGACTGCAGAGTTTGCACGTTTCTCTCTGTCTGCGTGGGTTTCCTCCGGGTGCTCTGGTTCCTATCACAGTCGAAAGATGTACAAGTTAGGTGGATTGGCCATGCCCCTTAGTGTTCAAAGGTTAGGTGGGGTTATGGGGTAGGGCGGGGATGTGGGCCCTATCTACCCCTACATAGGGTGCTCTTTCAGAGGCTCAGTGCAGACATGATGGGCTGAATGGTCTCCTTCTGCACTGTAGGGATTCTATGGTTCGATGATTCAATGAATGATGCAACAAGCAAAACTGTTGCCTCTCATCTCTGAAATTGACTGCAACTTCTGCAAGCATGCAGTTAAACACAAACCATCCAGGAATCACTATTTCTATGCTTTCCTATAGGGTAGAAAATCCCACAGACTGCCATCAATTAAAACTCACTGAACTGCTGAGGACTTTTCCTTTTATTTTGTAATATCCCTGTTAAAATCCACCACAAAGAGTACTTCTTCTGAATGAGTTGGAGCTGGCGTTTTAACGCTGCAGTAGGTCACATCTACTTTTGAAGAACCTCCCTTGCCCTGAAAAAAACAATTTTATAATTTTGTCCAGTCACATTTTTCCATTCTGATAGCAAGTGTAATTGATAATATGGAAAGATGTGTCATTTGAAACATGGAAGTCTGGCAATATCTGGTCTGAGAGAAACATGAGAGAATGTAGGGAAAGATCCCACGAAGGGTTAACAGCAGCTGCAAAGAGCAGGATTATAAAATGCAGATTCCTTCTTCCAACCAGGCTTAGCAAACAAACAGGATTTTTGTATGAAGCTAAAAACAATGGCTCACACCTTCATTAAAATTAACCATCTTAGTAAGCATCTGGAAAAGCACGGATGAGGGTTTCAGTTGAGTTAGGTGATAAATGTAAACCTCTCACGTTATAACCAAGTCGATATTTAGCATTACGTTAAAAGCAATGATTCGCACCTTCATTGAAGTAAAATCAGCAGATAGAAAAGAATGACTAGGGAGACAAATATATAGATGTGAAGCTCTGCTGACATCAGGTAAATTAAAAGAAAATTGGAGACTATCAGTCTACGAGAAACATAATTTATAGCCAAAATCAAAGTCAAAATTATGAACTGGGGACACAATTGGAAAATAAAACTATAGAAATGACAGGGATCAAAATTCACACGTCTCTTGAAATCAAAGCATTTTGAACATCACAAAGGACACAATGTAATCAGATCTATGGGCCGAGGCCATGCCCAAAATGAATACTTAGTCGTGTTCGAAAAATTCAGATTAAAGGTACCTTTTACAATCCAAGTGAAATAAAAGTTACTTTACAATAAAGTCATAAAAACGTAATAACTGTTAGAAAAATATATAAACCCGAAGAAAGGGGACAGCCAGCAGAGCCAGCTCTCACAGCTCGGTACATGGGAAAGATAGGACATAGCAACCGAGCTAACCAGCGAATACATCTAAAGAAGACCAGACTTTAAAGAAGATTGATTGTCAAGGTGGGCCTGAAGGTCCCTTCAACCAACCAAAAGTATCCAGAAGCAAGATCTTTTTACTTTTCTGTAAAGACAGTGATTGCATCTTTTAAAAGAAAAAAAATAACTTAAAAGTTTTAACCTGAAACAGTGGTTATTAGCCTATTTTACTTACTTCGCAACGCAGGACCCAGGATATCAATGCTACTAAGGGGTAAGTAGGTAAAATTCTTCTGTGAAGGTATGGGCTATACCGGGGGAAAACTTGAAAACATAGTTTGACCTGAATAGCACCCACTGAAGCCTGCACAGGAGTCGGGGAGTGAGAATCCCTGTTCACCATTTAGAATATCGACCCTTTTTGGTATGGGGGAATTCTAAGAATAGTGGTGAGTTTTTAACTTCACAAGTCCAAGTTGTAATTTATTTTGTAAATTGCTTGTTGTGTTTCAGCTTCAAATGTGTATGCTCGGATTTATATTTAACCCTCTGTAAAATATAATGAAAGCGAAGGATAATCAGTTTTTATTTCTGTGAGAATTCTTTAATATGTCTGGTTGCTTACTCTGCTTGGTGACATCACTGTTGCAGGATTCCTGGAGATCTCCTGAGGTTGTCCCAGATTCAAACAAATGTTAGGAAAGGGGAAATCTACATGACTAGATTTGCTAGATACCAGTGTGAGCAGCTTACTTTGGGGTTAGTGTAAAACCCCTATCGCTTCGCTGCTGACTGCAACTTCTATGTCCAAGCTGAGGTAAAACTAGAAAGAAAAGACAAATGATGATGATAACAGATGAAAACTTGTCGTAGATGTTGCCAGAACAATGTATAGTTTGCTCACAAAGATTGAGCTGTGATTATTTTGACCTGTATCGATAAGGCTACACAATTTAACTGATGAAAGAGCAGCTTTAGATTGCTCAGATCTCAATTGCTTTTTGAGAAGACAATTTTGGAGATAGGACCAAAATTTCAGGCCGTGTGTTGCCAAAGAATATCATTGGGAAGCATGATAAAGTTTTGTCATTTTAAAATTTAGTACGAGCAGTGTTCTGTGGCACTGGCACATGATAAATGTATTGTTTTCTGACCACTGGGTCTCTTTTGGTTGCAATCTTTCATTATCAAAATTGGTTAAAAGATGGTCACGACTGGGAGTTAAATATCCAACGGTATCAGACTATACAAAAGGATAGAATGGACGGTCAGGGCGGTGGTGTAGCTTTGTTGTTTAAGGATGGCATCCAGGCAATAGTAAGGGATGATATTGGTGCTATGGAGGACAAGGTTGAATCAATTTGGGTGGAAATCAGGAATGGGGAGGCGAAAAGGTCACTGGTAGGAGTAGTCTATAGGCCACCAAATAGTAACAGGATGGTAGAGCAGGCAATAAGCAAAGAAATAACGGATGCATGTAGAAATGGTACAGCGGTTATCATGGGAGATTTTAATCTGCATATTGATTAGTTTAACCAGGTTGGTAAAGGCAGCCTTGAGGAGGAGTTTATAGAATGTGCCCGGGATAATTTCCTGGAACAGTATGTAATGGAACTACAAGGGAACAAGCGGTCCTAGATCTGGTCCTGTGTAATGAGGCAGGATTGATTAATGATCTCATAGTTCGGGATCCTCTTGGAAGGAGCGACCACAATATGGTGGAATTTAAAATACAGTTGGAGGATGACAAGGTAAAATCAAACACTAGTGTTTTGTGCTTAAACAAAGGCGATTACAATGGGATGAGAGAAGAACTAGCTAAGGTAGACTGGGAGCAATGACTTCATGGTGAAGCAGTTGAGGAACAGTGGAGAACCTTCCGAGTGATCTTTCACAGTGTTCAGAAAAGGTTCATACCGACAAAAAAGAAAGACGGTAGAAAGGGGAAAAATCGACCGTGGATATCTAAGGAGGTGAGGGAGAGTATCAAATTGAAGGAAAAAACATACAAAGTGGCAAAAATTAGTGGGAGACTAGAGGACTGGGAAGTCTTTAGGGGACAACAGAAAGATACTAAAAAAGCCATAAAGAAGAGTAAGGTAGACTATGAAAGTAAACTGGCTCAGAACATAAAAGCAGATAGTAAAAGCTTCTACAAATATATAAGACAAAAAAGAGTGGCTAAGGTAAATATTGGTCCTTTGGATGAGAAGGGAGATTTAATAATAGGAGACGGGGAAATGGCTGAGGAGCTGAACAGGTTTTTTGGGTCAGTCTTCACAGTGGAGAACACAAATAACATGCCAGTGACTGATGGAAATAAGGATATGATAGGTGAGGACCTTGAGATGATTGTAATCACTAAGGAGGCAGTATTGGGCAAGCTAATGGGGCTAAAGGTAGAGAAGTCTCCTGGCCCTGATGGGATGCATCCCAGAGTCTTAAAAGAGATGGCTAGGGAAATTGTAAACGCACTAGTGATAATTTATCAAAATTCACTAGACTCTGGGGTGGTCCCAGAGGATTGGAAAGTAGCAAACATGACACCACTGTTTAAAAAAGGAGGTCGGCAGAAAGCGGGTAATTATAGGCCGGTAAGCTTAACTTCGGTTGTAGGGAAAATGCTGGAATCGATCATTAAGGAGGAAATAGCGGGGCACCTGGAGGGAAATTGTCCCATTGGGCAGACGCAGCATGGGTTCACAAAGGGTAGGTCGTGTCTGACTAAATTGGTAGAAGTTTTTGAGGACGTTACCAGTGCAGTAGATAACGGGGAGCCAATGGATGTGGTATATCTGGATTTCCAGAAAGCTTTTGACAAGATGCCACACAAAAGGTTGCTGCATAAACTAAAGATGCATGGCATTGAGGGTAAAGTGGTAGCATGGGTAGAGGATTGGTTAACTAACAGAAAGCAGGGAGTGGGGATAAATGGGTGTTTCTCTGGTTGGCAACCTGTAACTAGTGGGGTCCCTCAAGTATCAGTGTTGGGCCCGCAGTTGTTCACAATTTACATAGACGATTTGGAGTTGGGGACCAAGTGCAATGTGTCAAAGTTTGCAGACGACACTAAGATGAGTGGTAAAGCAAAAAGGGCAGAGGATACTGGAAGTCTGCAGAAGGATTTGGATAGGTTAGGTGAATGGGCTAGGGTCTGGCAGATGGAATTCAATGTTGCCAAGTGTGAGGCTATCCATTTTGGGAGGAATGACAGCAGAATGGATTATTATTTAAACGGTAAGATGTTAAAACATGCTGCTGTGCAGAGGGACCTGGGTGTGCTGGTGCATGAGTCGCAAAAAGTTGGTGTGCAGGTGCAACAGGTGATTAAGAAGGCTAATCGAGTTTTGTCTTTCATTGCTAGAGGGATGGAGTTCAAGACTAGTGAGGTTATGCTGCAATTGTATAGGGTGTTGGTGAGGCCGCATCTGGAGTATTGTGTTCAGTTTTGGTCTCCTTACCTGAGAAAGTACATATTGGCACTGGAGGGAGTGCAGAGGAGATTCACTAGGTTGATCCCAGAGTTGAGGGGATTAGAATATGACTAGAGGTTGAGTAGACTGGGACTGTACTCATTGGAGTTTAGAAGGATGCGGGGGGATCTGATTGAGACATATAAAATTATGAAGGGAATAGATAGGATAGATGTGGGCAGGTTGTTTCCACTGGTCTGGGAATGCAGAACTACAAACAAAGAACAAAGAAATGTACAGCACAGGAACAGGCCCTTCGGCCCTCCAAGCCCGTGCCGACCATACTGCCCGACTAAACTACAATCTTCTACACTTCCTGGGTCCGTATCCTTCTATTCCCATCCTATTCATATATTTGTCAAGATGCCCCTTAAATGTCCCTATCGTCCCTGCTTCCACTACCTCCTCCGGTAGCGAGTTCCAGGCACCCACTACCCTCTGCGTAAAAAACTTGCCTCGTACATCTACTCTAAACCTTGCCCCTCTCACCTTAAACCTATGCCCCCTAGTAATTGACCCCTCTACCCTGGGGAAAAGCCTCTGACTATCCACTCTGTCTATGCCCCTCATAATTTTGTATACCTCTATCAGGTCGCCCCTCAACCTCCTTCGTTCCAGTGAGAACAAACCGAGTTTATTCAATCGCTCCTCATAGCTTATGCCCTCCATACCAGGCAACATTCTGGTAAATCTCTTCTGCACCCTCTCTAAAGCCTCCACATCCTTCTGGTAGTGTGGCGACCAGAATTGAACACTATACTCCAAGTGTGGCCTAACTAAGGTTCTATACAGCTGCAACATGACTTGCCAATTCTTATACTCAATGCCCCGGCCAATGAAGGCAAGCATGCCGTATGCCTTCTTGACTACCTTCTCCACCTGTGTTGCCCCTTTCAATGACCTGTGGACCTGTACTCCTAGATCTCTTTGACTTTCAATACTCTTGAGGGTTCTACCATTCACTGTATATTCCCTACCTGCATTAGCCCTTCCAAAATGCATTACCTCACATTTGTCCGGATTAAACTCCATATGCCATCTCTCCGCCCAAGTCTCCAGACAATCTAAATCCTGCTGTATCCTCCGACAGTCCTCATCGCTATCCGCAATTCCACCAACCTTTGTGTCGTCTGCAAACTTACTAATCAGACCAGTTACATTTTCCTCCAAATCATTTATATATACTACAAACAGCAAAGGTCCCAACACTGATCCCTGTGGAACACCACTCGTCACAGCCCTCCAATTAGAAAAGCATCCCTCCATTGCTACCCTCTGCCTTCTATGGCCTAGCCAGTTCTGTATCCACCTTGCCAGTTCACCCCTGATCCCGTGTGACTTCACCTTTTGTACTAGTCTACCATGAGGGACCTTGTCAAAGGCCTTACTGAAGTCCATATAGACAACATCTACTGCCCTACCTGCATCAATCATCTTAGTGACCTCCTCGAAAAACTCTATCAAGTTAGTGAGACACGACCTCCCCTTCACAAAACCGTGCTGCCTCTCACTAATACGTCCATTTGCTTCCAAATGGGAGTCGATCCTGTCTCGAAGAATTCTCTCCAATAATTTCCCTACCACTGAAGTAAGGCTCACCGGCCTGTAGTTCCCGGGATTATCCTTGCTACCCTTCTTAAACAGAGGAACAACATTGGCTATTCTCCAGTCCTCCGGGACATCCCCTGAAGACAGCGAGGATCCAAAGATTTCTGTCAAGGCCTCAGCAATTTCCTCTCCAGCCTCCTTCAGTATTCTGGGGTAGATCCCATCAGGCCCTGGGGACTTATCTACCTTAATATTTTTTAAGACACCCAACACCTCGTCTTTTTGGATCACAATGTGACCCAGGCTATCTACACCCCCTTCTCCAGGCTCAACATCTACCAATTCCTTCTCTTTGGTGAATACTGATGCAAAGTATTCATTTAGTACCTCGCCCATTTCCTCTGGCTCCGCACATAGATTCCCTTGCCTATCCTTCAGTGGGCCAACCCTTTCCCTGGCTACCCTCTTGCTTTTTATGTACGTGTAAAAAGCCTTGGGATTTTCCTTAACCCTATTTGCCAATCACTTTTCATGACCCCTTCTAGCCCTCCTGACTCCTTTCTTAAGTTCCTTCCTACTTTCCTTATATGCCACACAGGCTTCGTCTGTTCCCAGCCTTTTAGCCCTGACAAATGCCTCCTTTTTCTTTTTGACGAGGCCTACAATATCACTCGTCATCCAAGGTTCCTGAAAATTGCCGTATTTATCTTTCTTCCTCACAGGAACATGCCTGTCCTGTATTCCTTTCAACTGACACTTGAAAGCCTCCCACATGTCAGATGTTGATTTGCCCTCAAACATCCGCCCCCAATCTATGTTCTTCAGTTCTCGCCTAATATTGTTATAATTAGCCTTCCCCCAATTTAGCACATTCATCCTCGGACCACTCTTATCCTTGTCCACCAGTACTTTAAAACTTACTGAATTGTGGTCACTGTTACCAAAATGCTCCCCTACTGAAACATCTACCACCTGGCCGGTCTCATTCCCCAATACCAGGTCCAGTACCGCCCCTTCCCTAGTTGGACTGTTTACATATTGTTTTAAGAAGCCCTCCTGGATGTTCCTTACAAACTCCGCCCCGTCTAAGCCCCTGGCACTAAGTGAGTCCCAGTCAATATTGGGGAAGTTGAAGTCTCCCATCACCACAACCCTGTTGTTTTTACTCTTTTCCAAAATCTGTCTGCCTATCTGCTCCTCTATCTCCCGCTGGCTGTTGGGAGGCCTGTAGTAAACCCCCAACATTGTGACTGCACCCTTCTTATTCCTGATCTCTACCCATATAGCCTCACTGCCCTCTGAGGTGTCCTCTCGCAGTATAGCTGTGATATTCTCCCGAACAAGTAGCGCAACTCCGCCTCCCCTTTTACATCCCCCTCTATCCCGCCTGAAACATCTAAATCCTGGAACGTTTAGCTGCCAATCCTGCCCTTCCCTCAACCAGGTCTCTGTAATGGCAACAACATCATAGTTCCAAGTAGTAATCCAAGCTCTAAGTTCATCTGCCTTACCCGTAATGCTCCTTGCATTAAAACATATGCACTTCAGGCCACCAGACCCGCTGTGTTCAGCAACTTCTCCCTGTCTGCTCTGCCTCAGAGCCACACTTTCCCTATTCCCTAGTTCTCCCTCAATGCTCTCACCTTCTGACCTATTGCTCCCGTGCCCACCCCCCTGCCATACTAGTTTAAACCCTCCCGTGTGACACTAGCAAACCTCGCGGCCAGGATATTTATGCCTCTCCGGTTTAGATGCAACCCGTCCATCTTATACAGGTCACACCTGCCCCGGAAGAGCTCCCAGTGGTCCAGATAATGGAAACCCTCCCTCCTACACCAGCTGTTTAGCCACGTGTTTGTCTGCTCTATCTTCCTATTTCTAGCCTCACTGGCACGTGGCACAGGGAGTAATCCCGAGATTACAACCCTCGAGGTCCTGTCTTTTAACTTTCTGCCTAGCTCCCTGAACTCCTGCTGCAGGACCTCATGCCCCTTCCTGCCTATGCCGTTAGTACCAATATGTACAATGACCTCTGCCTGTTTGCCCTCCCCCTTCAGGATTCCCTCTACCCGTTCGGAGACATCCTGGACCCTGGCACCAGGGAGGCAACATACCATCCTGGAGTCTCTTTCACGTCCACAGAAGCGCCTATCTGTGCCCCTGACTATAGAGTCCCCTATTACTATTACTCTTCTGCACTTTGACCCTCCCTTCTGAACATCAGAGCCAGCCGTGGTGCCACTGCTCTGGCTGCTGCTGTTTTCCCCTGATAGGCTATCCCCCCCGACAGTATCCAAAGGGGTATATCTGTTCGAGAGGGGGACAACCACAGGGGATTCCTGCACTGACTGCCTGCCCTTTCTGGTGGTCACCCATTTCTCTGCCTGCACCTTGGGTGTGACCACATTTACATAACTGCAATCTATGACGCTTTCCGCCACCTGCATGCTCCTAAGTGCATCCAATTGCTGCTCCAACCGAACCATGCGGTCTGTGAGGAGCTGCAGTTGGGTACACTTTCTGCAGATGAAGCCACCCGGGATGCTGGAAGCCTCCCGGACCTGCCACATCTCACAGTCAGAGCACAGCACCCCTCTAACTGACATTGCGTCAATTAATTAAAATTAAAATTTGTCTTTTTTTTTTTTAATACTTTTTTTTTTAAATTGCAAAGTTACTGTCAACTATCTGTTTCCTAGCACTAGATTTCTAATGGAAATGCGATAGCTAACTATAATACTCTCCGATCTCTGGCTTAGATATCCTCTAAATTATAATTAAGTTATTATGTTTAATTAGTTCCCAAATACTCAAATTTTTTTTTTTAAATTTAGGTTAGAATCCCAACCAGCCACTCAGGTCACAGCTTTTCTGTGATGTCACTTCAGTTTCCCCCCGACACACAATTTGAAAAAAGGTATAAAAGTAAAAATCACTTACTTACCTTCTTACCTTCTGAGTGTCTGAGATGTTCTCAGGTTCTCTCGCTGACAGAGACTGCTCCTCCACCTCCGATCCTTGACCTGCACAATGCTAATAATATAATAATATAATATGGCACTTACCTTACTAGGGTGCATAGCCTCAAAATAAGGGGAGGTAGATTAAGGACAGAGTGTAGGAGGAACTTCTTCACCCAAAGGGTTGTGAATCTCTGGAATTCCTTGCCCAGTGAAGCAGTTGAGGCTCCTTCTTTAAATGTTTTTAAGAAAAAGATAGATGCCTTTCTAAAGAATAAAGGGATTCAGGGATATGGTGCACGGGCCAGAGAGTGGAGCTGAGTCCACAAAGATCAGCCATGATCTCATTAAATGGCGGAGCAGGCTCGAGGAGCCAGGTGGCCTACTCCTGTTCCTAGTTCTTATGTTCCTATGTAATCACTGGTCGAGAGTTGATCGCTGAAATAAGGATATTATCAGGTTAAACGTACTAAATTCCAAGAAAAATTAAGTTATCCAACAAACAATGGGGTGAAAATCGAGTAAGTTCTGCAATAAAATAATTAATGGACTGTTTCAACAATGCTTTGTAGCACGTAATTCATATTCAGCTCATTCTTTGTGTGAAGAATTATTTTTGAATTTTCTCATCAGTGTATATTGTTATTTTAAATGTGTGTCTTGTGCATTGCTAAATTACGTTTCCATGTGGTGAACCTTAGAAGAACAGGAAGGCTGTGGCAAAGTGATAATGTCACGAGACTAGCAATCCAGCAAGCCCACATTATGGGCGGCACGGTAGCACAGCAGTTAGCACTTTTGTTTCACAGCGCTAGGGTCCTGGGTTCGATTCCTACTTGGGTCACTGTCTGTGCGGAGTTTGCACCTTCTCCCTGTGTCTGTGTCGATTTCCTCCGGGTGTTCCAGTTTCCTCCCACAAATCCCGAAAGACGTGCTTGTTAGGTGAATTGAACATTCTGAATTATCCCTCTGTGTACCCGAGTGACTTCATTGCAGTGTTAATGTTGGCCTACTTGTGACAATAATAAATAATAATTATTATAATCTAGGGTCATGAGTTCAAATCTAACCACAGCAGGTTTGTAATAAATCTGGAATTAAGCCATTGTTTTTAAAAACCTATTGGGTCCAGGAAACCTGCTATCCTTTCGTGGTTTGCCCAACATGTGATTTCAAACCCACAGCAATGTGATTGACTCTTAAATGCCCTCTGAACTGGATGAGCAAACTCTTGCTCAAGGTGGATGTTGTCATTTCACCCTCTTGGGCCTTGCCCAACTTTCTGCTCTCCTGCAGATTTCTGCTGCTTGATGTTGGCCTCTTTTCTTTCACTGACTAACAACTTGCTGCCAGCCAAATTGTTTCCAAGGAGGATATTGATTCCTGCCACTGGTAGTTCAGAGACAGCTCCTACCATGACGGGAGCAACACAAAGTCACACTCTCAAAGGACCCTTTGGAGGGATGCAAACACAGGTCCTCTTTCTACTCCACTAGTCAGTGCTTTGGTCTTCAGGGAGGACGCAGTGGTGGAGTGTTTATGTTTCTCTCTGGCATTAAGGAGTGAAGGGCCCCTGTGTCCTGGAGCAATAAAACATGCTCACATTTTGGGACGAGAATGGGGACACTATTCCGAAAAGGACAAAACTCTGGAAATGCTCTGGGGGGGGGGGTCTCACTGGCTGGGTTACACATAGCACCATGCCCTCCAATGGGTAAGTTCAGTAGCGAGGGTCTCTGTCTGCTCTGCAGCCCTACCCAATAGGGCTTCTTTTTCAGGTGGGCTACTCGTATGGAGCTCTATTAGACCAACAGGCTCCACTCACAATCTCCAGCACTGACGCCTGGAATAGTCTATTTTATTGCAATGGGAATTCACTGGTCTCCAGGGGTTTTCCTTTCTGTCCACAAAGAGCCTCCTGCAACCTCTTTTGTGCTTTCTTTCATGGGTGGGGGTGGGCGTTTCCTATCTCGATTGCCTTTCTTATCTTTCCAATTCTCATGGTGGTTTGTTTAGAAAGGGACTTTCCAGGCCTATGGGTGAGATCATAGCAGTCTGCTGTGACAGCTGCAACCCAGCTAAAAGGATTCGCTGCTCCTCTAAGTGCATCTGCAGGTTGGAAGCTAAATAATTTTGAATGCTTCCAACAATACCAACTCACACAGTGCTTCCTAGGTGTGTGGGATTCTTCGGGATCCTACCCATCGCCGTTTGAACTCCTCTCACAGAATTGTTATGGTGCTGAAGGAGGCCATTCAGCCCATTGTGCTGCATGTAGGATTGTATGGGCTTCTTACGAGCATTCCGGAATTACTTATGATGTACCTCCAAGACTGACTTGTAGGCACTTAGGAGCCTTGGTTCACTCATAATTCATGGACACATTCATATTTAAACTTCCAAGTCAGGATGGTGAGTGACTTGGAGAGAAACTTCCAGGTTGTGGTGTTCCCATGTATCTGTGGCTCTTGCCCTTCTGGATGGTAGTGGTCGCGAGTTTGGAAGGTGTTGCCTAAGGAGCCTTGGTGAGTTGGCACGGAATAAGCTTCTTGGGCCCTCCCTGACAGCTGCCGTTCAATCAAAATGTGTACATCTCCAATGGCCATTTTAGCTGTCTTGCTACTTTCTCAGCAGTGGCAGAAAATTACCCCACATCACTCCATTCAAATTTGAGAATGAATCTAGCGTACTTGAGGGCCTCAGAGATGTTCGGGTGAGATGATGAGTGGCGCTATGAGGTAGAGAGAGATTTTCCCTTGCAGCCTCCAGGTGTCTCTTTCGCTTTGGGCTGCTAGCTCCATTTCCAATTTTCAGAGTTGGAGCTCTCTTTCCCTTTTCTGTTCCCTCTGCTGAGATTCTAGCTGAAATCTGTGCTTTCCTATCTCAGATTTAACCTTGCCAGGTGTGGTATTCAGACTCATATTTTTTAAAAATAAATTTAGAGTACCCAATTCATTTTGTTTTCCAATTAAGGGGCAATTTAGCATGGCCAATCCACCTAACTTGCACATCTTTGGGTTGTGGGGGTGAAACCCATGCAGACACGGGTAGAATATGCAAACTCCACTCAGACAGTGACCCAGGGCCAGGATTCGAACCCGGGTCCTCAGTGACGCAGTCCCAGTGCTAACCACTTCGCCGCCGTGCTGTCCTTTCAGACTCATGGTTGTGCTCTACATCTAACTGCCCTAACGGTGACATGGGATCCAAATGTTCTACAACAACGGGATCAGTTCACTTCACTTTACTGGGCATGTTTAACTGGATCTCCTAACCCACAGCTTACAGCTTTCTGTGAGAAGAGCTGCTAAACGTTCACAGTTAAAGTCCCCTTGTTGCACCCACATCTGGGCATCAAATGTTGCCATTTTCTGAGTGTTAGGGGAAAAGGAATTTGTTGCGGTAAGCTACCAGGTTTTAAAAGTTGTTCCAGCCCCCATTAGCCCTTTTATATCAGATTTGGCTCTTCTCCTAATTTGGACCCTGATCCAATGCAAATGAATTATCCCAGACTTGAGCCCCCAATTTCTGTTAGGGACAAGAGGTGATGGTGGTGGTGGTGAGGGGTTAATTAGTTTCTCCTCTCACCACACCCCTCGGAAACAGAAGGTGTTTCGATTTTCATTTCACCCTTTATGAGCTTTGGACTATTTCCCACCACCTCCATAGAATTGCTACAGTGCAGAAGGAGGCCATTCGGCCCATCGAATCAGCACCGACCCTCTGAAAGAGCACTGGTAGGCCCTGCCCTAACACCATAACCCCACCTAACCTTCACAGCTTTGGGCACACTAAGCGGCAATTTAGCATGGTCAAGGCACCTAACCTGCACATTTTTGGACCGTGGGAGGAAATCGGAGCACCCAGAGGAAACCCACGCAGAGACGGGGAGAATGTGCAGACTCCACACACAGTCACCCAAGGCTGGAATTGAACCTGGATCCCTGACACTGTGAGGCAGCAGTGCTAACCACTCTACCACCCACTCAGTTTTGGTTTCTGTGAATAAACACAAAGCAAACTCGCGATAGGATGAACTCAAATAATTAATTTATTTGCATGTACTCAAAATATGGGAGGGCTGTCACTGTGTAGTCCCCTGCACACTCACACAATAAAGGAGGAAGAAAGAGAAGAAAGATTTACAGGGCAAAAAAAAAACCACAGAGAAAATAATTATCGTTTTCACGTGAGTTCAGAGTTCAGAATCAAAATCCAAGGAGATATTTCTTCACAGAGATCAGCAGGTTGAAAATTGATGCGGCATAGTTCACTTTTCCAGTAAAGTTGGCTTCCATATAAAGATATAAAGACACCTGGAGATGAAACAGTCTTGTCGGCAATGGTACAAAGGTTCCAGTGGAAATAGGATATGTGGGACCAGGCATTCAAATCTGGACATGGCCCATTTTGTGTGCTGCTGCTTACAGATGGTTAAAATGGCAGACTGAACTTTGCAGTTCCACAAGACAATATTAATGTTTCCACCAGCTAGAAGTTCATGTCACATGACTCCCATCTTTCCATATCACTTTTGACAGAGGATGCGTATTCCTTGTCTGGGTCCGTGACAATGGGTGAAGGAATATGTCATCGATAGTGCTATCAAACAGCAATGACTCAGCAATAACCTGTTTGCTGTCATGCAGTTTGGGTTCTGCCAGGGCCACTCAGCTCCAGACCACATTACAGCCTTGATCCAAACATGGACAAAAGAACTGAACTCATGAGGCAAGGTGAGAGCAATTGCACTTGCTATCAAGGCAGGATTTGACCAAGGAACCCGAGCAAAACTGAAGTCAGTAGGAGTCAGGGGGAAAACTCTCCACTGATTGGTGTCATTCCTAGCACAAAGGAAGATGGTTGTGGCTGAAGGACGGCAATCACCTTAGTCCTGGACAATGCTGTAGGAGTTCCTCAGGGTATTGTCTTAGGCCCAACCATCTTCAGCTTCACAGACATTTAGCTCAGGGCTGCTAGTGTGGTCAGGCCTAGTTGCAGAGCATAGAAAAGTTGTAACCTCTTTTACTAGTGCAGTTCTTTAAGTAAGAGCTCACGCAGTTATTTAAGTTGTGTTGCTCAATAAACCTTCTATCAAACTTCTGGAGGACTTCTAGCCTTCTTCCAGAGCGTCTACTGTAACTGAGTTGAGTAGCACAGATTACCATCACGACAGGTAACAAAACATGGTACAGGAGTGGCTTTAATTGAACAGCACTAGACAGATTAGGTTAGAGACCAGAAAGAACAAAAGCAACCAGCAAAAGCAATGGGCCGGCCGCTCGACTGTGGAAGACTTCGCAGCATTTTGATTCCAAACAACCTACCGAAGCGATGGACCACACGCCACTTCCAGAGTTGCTGAAAGCTACCGGTAAATTAAATAGTAACTGGAAAATGTACAAACAGCAGCTTCAGATATACATGGCAGCTACGGACCTAAATGCAGCCACCGACGAGAGAAAGATTGGAATGTTACTCTCAACGGTAGGCCGGCAGACAGTAGACATTTATAACTCGTTTACGTATGGTGATACTGAAGATGAAACTAAATATCAAGTGATAATGGCAAAATTTGTTTGAGTACTGTAAATCACAGTCAAATGAAATCATGGAACGATTTAACCTGCGTAACAGATTCCAAAAAAATGGGGAGACTATCTCCAATTTTGTCACAGATCCCCGCTTGCTAGCACAAGGCTGTAACTATGCTGATGTAACAGACTCCATCATCAGGGATCAATTAATCTATGGTCTTTCAGACAAAAATTTAAGGGAATCATTAATGCAGCAAAATGAATTAACGTTAAAAACCACTTTAGCAAAATGCTTACAGCAAGAGCAGAAAAAACAGCAGTACCTGGAGTTTCTTGAAAATAAACATGGAGAAAATCCTCCACGAGGCAGAAGATGTAAGAATGGTGGCCACTCCTTACAGGTCTTTTTTTCCGGTGGCTGGCGCCCATAACGGCACCTCTGCGCATGCGCGCAGTCAGGACAGACGTGATCCCGGAAGGACCCGGTACACGCATGCGCAAGAAGCTGCGCATGCGCAGTACGCAAAATACCGACCCCAGTCCGAAGAGCGCGCTACGCATGCGCGAACGCTGCCAGCACGTGACGTCACGGACGTCATGACGTGCTACCGCTGTGGCACCGCCCATTTAAAAGGGAAATGTCCTGCACAAGGGAAAAAGTGTCTAAAATGCTCTAAGATGAATCATTTTGCCTTCCAGTGTCGGTCCACAGCCAAATGCTACTCTCCAATGCAAAGGCATGGAAACTTCAAGGTTCGCACAGTAGATGCAATGAACACTCCGACACCCGAAGAAAATTTTTCCGACCAAGAAGAGTTCCACTCCTGGGAGAACACGTATGGCGCTGGAATCCTAAACGTCACAGCGGAACCACACGAGCTGACCACACAGCCTCGATACGTGCATACCGTTGAATCCACAAGCGAATGGAGTGCCACGGTGCAAGTGAACAACTCCCCAATTACGTTCAAGCTTGACACGGGAGCATTCGTGAACTTGATGACAAGCAAAGATCTTGCATCCATCCCAGGAACACACGAGATGATACCTGCTGCATGCAAGTTAACAGACTACAATAGCAACCAGATCACCTCGAGAGGATCATGCCACCTACAAGTAGTTCAAAAGAAAGTCACAAAAGGACTACGTTTTGAGATCATGGACGACAAAAGAATGTCACTGTTAGGTGCTCAAGCCCGCAAGGATTTGCGGCTGATACAAAGGATTTTCATGAACACGGTTGACTCATCACGACTGGCCGATGACATACAGCCGCTTCTCAGTGAATAACCCGACGTATTTTCTGCCATGGGTACTTTACCCTACAAGTACAAAATCCTGTTCAAAGAGGATGCAACACCGGTCATTCATGCACCAAGGAGGGTACCAGCTCCGTTGCGGGACAAGCTAAAAGCAGAACGCCAATGCCTCCAATCTCAAGGCATCATCTCACAAGTCACACTAGAAGCTAACTGACTGGGTCAGCTCATTGGTGTGTGTCAAGAAGCCATCTGGTGAACTTAGAATCTGTTTGGATCCCAAGGATTTGTACAAAAACATTCGCAGGGAAAACTACCCTATTCCCAAGCGAGAGGAGACAACGAGCGAAATGGCACAAGCTCGCATATTCACCAAACTTGATGCCTCACAAGGCTTCTGGCAAATGCAGCTCGATGATTCCAGCTGACTGCTGTGTACCTTCAACACGCCGTTTGGACGTTATTATTATAATCAAATGCCCTTCGGGATTATATCTGCATCCAAAATATTTCACCGAATAATGGGGCAGATGACAGAAGGCATTGAAGGCGTCCGTGTATATGTTGATGACATCATAATATGGTCAAAGACAGAGGAAGACCACATTGCTAGGTTGAAACAAGTCTTCCAAAGACTCTACCAATTTGGGCTGAAGCTCAACCAAGCCAAGTGCACCTTTGAACGTTTGTCTCTGACCTTCCTGGGTGACACGATATCAGAGCACGGGGTGAAGCCAGATGCTGAGAAGATCGCGGCAATTCAGAACATGCAGTGGCCACGTGACGAGAAAGCGTTGCTCAGGTTCCTGGGATTCATCAACTTCCTCGGCAAGTTCATATCGAACCTAGCAGCACGAACGATGGCGTTACGGCAAGTGATAAGGAAGGACACAGAGTTTGACTGGACCCCACATCACCAAGACGAGTGGGTGGATCTGAAGCACCAACTGAAGGCAGCTCCAATGCTGGCATTCTTTGACCCGGCAAAACCCACAAATATCTCCACCGACGCCAGTCAACATGGAATTGGTGCGGTGCTACTTCAACGGAATGACCAGTCGGACTGTGTCCCAGTGGCCTACGCTTCTCGAGTGATGACCGCCACGGAGTGCAGGTATGCACAGATAGAGAAGGAGTGCCTGGGATTGATCACGGGTGTAACAAAATTCCACCACTATGTGTATGGTCTCCCTACATTTCTCGTGGAGACTGATCATAGGCCACTGGTCAACATTATCAACAAAGATCCCAATGACATGACGCTGCGCCTACAACGCATGATGATGATGTTGCGGAGGTACGACTTCACGCTGGTCTACACTCCTGGTAAGGACCTAATAATAGCTGACACCTTATCCCGAGCCATTGACGCTGACAATCCGCCTCCGGCTTCCATTAATGATGTGGAAGCTCATGCACAATGGTGCAGGGTGACAATCCCGGCAACGAACGAGAGGCTGCAGCAAATTCGTCAGGCGACACGGGAAGATGCGACCCTGCTTCAAGTCATGCACAACCTTCAGCATGGCTGGCCAAGAGGGCGGTGCCCACAGTTCCAAAATGTCCAAACTGAACTGTCCGTGGTGGATGGCATCATACTGCGGAATGACAGAATCGTCATTCCACAGGCGCTCCGGGCGGACATGCTCCACAGGATTCACGAGGGGCACCTTGGTGCTGAAAACTGCAAAAGGAGAGCACGGCAATCCATGTATTGGCCTGGGATAAACGAGGACATAACGAACATGGTGCTCACATGTGACACGTGTCAAAAACATCGACTGGCACAATGCAAGGAGCCACTAAAGCAGCATGAGATGGCTACGCTACCGTGGGACAAAGTTGGTATTGACTTGTTTCATTCCATGGGTCGACACTATGTTCTTCTCATCGATTATTACCCCAACTTTCCGGAAGTACTGAAAGAGGCTGTTTAGCACAGGGCTAAATCGCTGGCTTTGAAAGCAGACCAAGGCAGGCCAGCAGCATGGTTCAATTCCCGTAACAGCCTCTGCGAACAGGCGCCGGAATGTGGCGACTAAGGACTTTTCACAGTAACTTCATTGAAGCCTACTTGTGACAATAAGTGATTTTCATTTCATTTTTTTTTCAACTCCCGGAGCTCACATCAGCATCGGTTATCAAAGCCTGCAAAGAAACCTCCTTGAGGCATGGCATCCCACAGACGGTTATGTCCGACAATGGTCCTTGTTTTGCCAGCTGGGAGTGGTTGGAATTTGCAAAACAGTACAACTTCAAGCATGTGATGTCGAGTCCACACTTTCCTCAATCGAATGGCAGGGTGGAGAAAGGTGTCCACATTATTAAGCAACTGATCAGCAAGGCCACTGACTCGAATTCCGACATACACTTGGCCCTATTGTCATACCATTCGTCGTCTTTGAGCTCTGGGCTGTCACCGGCTCAAATGCTCTTCAATCAAGATGTGCAGACAACGCTACCGGTGTTACACTTCGCCAATCCAGATCACTCGCCAGTCCTGGACAAGATGTGTCACCAACGTCACGGACAAAATCGGTACTATGACCGGCAGGCAAAAGTGCTGCATCCGTTAGCAATCAACGACAGGGTGAGGTTGCGACACCCGGCTGAGGGTTGGTCTAACATGGCGATGGTCCTCCGCCAAGTATCCCCATGATCTTACGTTGTGAAGTCTGATGATGGAATACTGTTTCGACGCAATCGGCGAGACCTGCTGAAGGTTCCACCTCGTCAACCTGTATTTCCGATGTTAGATCTGCAGGACTCTATTATGCGACATCCTGGGACTCCAGCAGTGGGTGACCGAATGGACATAAAAGCCTCTGGGTCTCCATGCCCACTCAGGAGGTCTACCTGAATCAGACGTGCACCTAACCATCTGAACTTGTGAACATGGACTGATACAATCATTGCTCTCTGTTCTGTATTTGTGCATGAAACTAAGTGTGTTTGAATTTTGTTTTTAGTGACAGCTCTGCAACTATAAAAAAAAAACAAAGTGGAAAAGGGGGATGTAGTGATCCTTACTTGGGTATGTACAGAAGGGGCTGATGGGTAATGGAAAGACCACCAGGGGGCAGCACTGGCATGTATAAAAGAGAGACGCAGACAGCCCTCCCCCTCTCTCTGGCTGATGTGACTGTGAGGAGAACCGGAACAGAAATTTAGCTCAGGGCTGCTAGTGTGGTCAGGCCTAGTTGCAGAGCACAGAAAAGTTGTAACCTTTTTTGCTTTCAAAATTCTGGACGACTTCTAGCCTTCTTCCAGAGCATCTACTGTAACTGTGTTGAGTAGCACATCACCATCTCTACAGCTAACAAAACAATAAGGTGATAAGTGGAGATGTTTGTGACTCCTCAAATACTGAGGTAGTTCATGTCCTTATGCAGCAAGATCTGAACAATATTCAGACTTGGGCTGGTAAGTGGTAAATAACATTTGTGCCACACAAGTGCATGGCAATCACCATCTCCAAGAAGAGAGAATCAAACCATCTCACCTTGATATTCAATGGCATTAACATCACTGAACACCCCACTATCAACATCCTGGGGCTACCATTGACCAGACATTGGTCAATTGGACGAGCCATGTAAATACTGTGGTTACAAGAAGCTGTGAATCCCGCAGTGAGTAACTCATCTCCTGACCCTCTAAAATCTGTCCACCATCAACAAGAGAACAAGTCAGGGGTGTGATGGAATACTCTTCACTTGCCTGGGTGGCTGCAGTTTGGGCATTGCCAGAACCGCTCATTACCACCTTGGTCCAAACATGGACAAAAGAGCTGAAATCCAGAGGTGAGGTGAGAATAATTACCCTTGAAATCAAGGCAGCATTTGACCGAGTGTGACAGTAAGGAATCCTAACAAAACTGAAGTCAATAGGAATTGGGGAAAACCCTCACTGTTTGGAGTCATATCTAGCACAAAGGAAGATGGTCACGGTTGTACAGTCCCAACACAACACTGCAGAAGTTCCACAGGGGAATATTCTCGGTCCAACCATCCTCAAGCTGTTTAATCAATAGCCTTCCCTTCAATGTAATGTCAGAAGTGGGATGTTCGTAAGTAATTTGCGCAATTTTCAACACCATTTGCGACTCCTCAGATATAGAAGCAGTCTATGTCCATATGCAGCAACACCTGAACAATATGAAGCTGTCTATGTCCATATGCAGCAATACCTGGACAATATTCAATCTTGGGCTGACAAGTGAACAAGTAACATTCATGCCATACAAGTGCCAGGCAATGACCATCTCCAAAAAGAAAGAATCCAACCATCTCACCGTCTTATTCAATAACATTAACATCATTGAATCCCTCAGGAGCAACATCCTGGGGGTTACCATTCACCAGAAACTGAACTGGGCCAGACATATAAATACGTGACTACCAGAGCAGGTCTGAGGTTGGGAATTCAGTGGCAAGTAATTCACCTCCTGACCCCCTCAAACCCTGTCCACCAACTACAAGGCACAAGTCAGGAGTGTTATGGAATAATCTCCACTTGCCTTGTGAGTGTAACTCCAACAGTACTCAGAAGCTCATCACCATCCAGGACAAATAAAGCCGCTTGATTGGCACCACCCCTATACTGTAGCAACTCATCCAGGCTCCTTCAACAGTACCTTTCAAACCCACAAACTCTATTACCTAGAAGGACAAGGGCAACAGGTGCATGGAAAAACCACCACCTTCAAGTTCCCCTCTGATATATTTCTTTGTTGCCACAAAGAGAAAAGATATGGAGGTGCCCACATTCTCGACTCTTGTAAAACAAGATGGTGATTTGCCCAAAGCCTGTACAAATACTCTGATGTATCACATGACATTTAACAAGCAGGAATGTATTATCCGATGCATAACATCCTCCAAAACACACACTACCCTGACTGAGAAATATATCGCTGTTCCTTCACTGTCACTGGCTCACAATCCTGGTACTCCCTCCCGAACAGAACTTTGGGTGTATCCACACCACATGAACTGCAATGGTTCAAGAAGGCAGTACACCATCAACTTGTGTGATTAGGGATCAGCACTAAATGCTGGTCCAGTTAGCGATGCCCACATCCTAAAAATGAACGAAAAAAACCCAAATAACTTCCTGATAAGTACAGCAAATTCGGTTCGCTAATAGTTCAATCAATCAGTCTGTGTGATACGACTGCAAAATAATCCTTTAGAAGAAAATAGCTGATTGATGTCCATAGAAATGAAAAACAGAAAAAGATAATAACAGAACATCCTAGTTGATTCACAGACATGTTTTTAGTGGAGTGGGATATGCAATTTTTTGTATTGCAAAGGTGAGTCTGTTAGTAAATCCGCAATAGTCATTATTCTGGTAGGGTAGCTATAGAAAGCAAGCACTTATTTCTCAAGTAGTTTATTTTTCCATTCATAACAGGTATCCCAGAAAGTCCAGAGTAATGTAACTGGATGGCAGGGCCCAAATTTAGGCTTGCAATTTTGGATACTGTAACTAGTTCTAAAGCAGTTGTAGACTATATAACCTAAACCTGTAATTGGAGTTATCTTAAATAGAAGATGTAATGCTTAACATTTGTAATATTTGCGCGATTGACGACTATGAATTTTGAACAACAATAAATTATTTATTAGAATAACTATGGGTGCGATTTAACTAAATGGGGACAAAATCCCATAGCGAGCGCGTTTAGCCACGTGTTTCCCGTAGTTCGCAGCATCGAGAAAAATAATGCTACCTAACGCCACTTGGGGCCTCAGCGGGGAACGGTTACCGGAACTCCCCTGGAGCCCCCATTACAACCCCCACTCACCCGGAACCCCCACAACTCTCCCCCTCCCCCCCCCCCACCCCCCCCCAACCGGGCGACCCAACCCAATCTCCACCATCCAAAAAATGTCAGCTTGGCACTTTGGCAGTGCCAACCTGGTACCCTGGCAGGACTCTTGCCAGTGCCAGACTGAACCCACATGGCACTACCAGGGTCCCAGCATGGCACCAGCAGTGTCATAGTACCACCCTTCCCAAAGGGCATGCACCTGGGGGCCTCCAACCCCTCGAAGATCCCAACGAGTGCCATTCAATCTGGTCCCCATTTGTAGAGACCAGTACTGAACAGCGTCACCCGAGGTCTCCAAGGCAAAGGGATAATGTCTCAGGTGCCTTGGGTAACTGCATATTAAAGTGAGGCTAGCTGTCTTGCTCTAATATACAGATTTGTCAAAACGTGATCCCACCCACAATTACGTTAGATCGTATGAGACGTTGCAAGCCAGAGAGATACTGGGAACGGGGTTTCCCAGCTTCTATCAGTTCTGTTGTGCCGTGGCGCGCTGCTTTTCGAATGCAACGTGGACGTTCGAAAGCACTCTATATCTATATACATAGTGCTAGGATGTATGACTTCTACAGCTCCAGGATTGATTCTGCCCAGGAAAGCCCACAAGGGCTCAGTCCCCGGGATCCATGTGCTGCAGTCCGTCTGATCAATCAGGTGACATAATCCTCCAAACCTCGCCCCTTCAAGGGGCTGGCTACCTCATCCCTTCACCTTAAGTCCCTTACTATAACATGCTATAAAAAGGGCAATAAATATTTTTTTTATCGTAGTTCATTATAAACTCAGTCTATCTGGGGACTTCCTCCTCCATCAGGAATGGCATAGCTCAATAGGTTGTGTCTCAGCAGTACAGGTAGTCTCGGTTGGAGTCTCAGAAATTTGACTTCCTTTTAGCAAGGGTGCAGCAGTGCTCCTTACTTCTTCAGTTCTCACTGGAATAGTACTTGGCCCTTCTTCAGGCTGACTTGCCTCTTTGATTCCTTCACTTACAGCCACATTACTGGCAGGTACTATTAAAGCTGCCCTACTGCTTCTCGAAGTGACTCCCCTTTCCTCAAATTATCTACATGCTTTTTTGGATTTTGTCCTGTAACCCCCCCCCCCCCCCCCCCCCACATATGATACCAGGCCCATTCCGGCCACCACAATACCAGGGACCCAACTTGGTCCACTTCCAAAATCTTTGACAAACACTGGATCATTTACTTTGAATGTCCTCTCAACCCTTGATGAACTGTGATTCGTCTTATGAACACTCTGACTTGATTGCACTCTCAAATTAGGAAACACCAGGTCCGACCTGGTCCTTAACCTGGTTCATTAACTCAGTAAGAGTTACTCCAATGGTCATGTGTGGCATGGTTCTGTAAGTAATGAGCAGACATGCCAATTTTGTCTTCAGGGATGCTGGTGGTGGTTTTTCTATGGCTGCCTTAAAGGTCTGTACAGCACACTCAGCGAGTCCAGTTGAGGAGGGGTGGGAAGATGGGGTATGTATGTGTTTAATCCCATTTGATGACAGGAAAATATTGAAACTTTACACTGGTAAATGCTGTCCCATTGTCTGAAACTAGAACCTCTGGCAGACCATGGAGGACAAAGCAGTGACATAGCTTCTCCACTGTATCATAGGCCATTGTGGACTTCATCTCATAAACGTCTAAGTGCTTGGAGTGCACGTCCACTCATAACAGGAACATTGTACCCATAAATGGGCCTACATAAGCAACATGAACTCTCACCGAAGGCTGATCTAGTCATTCCCAAGGGTGCATTGGGGCTGCAGTTGCATTTGACACACTGTTTTACCATTCCTTCGATATATGTCTATTCTGGGCCACCAAACATAACCACGAGCCAACATCTTTAACTTTGACATTCCAGAATGGCTGCTGTGCAATTCAGCAAGTAATAGCTTTCTTCCAGGTATGGGGATGACCATTCTTGCCCCCCCCCCCCCCCCCCCCCCCACAGGAGGATACCATCCTCACAGCTATGTTCATCCTTCCTGGTTTGATAAGGCTTCAATTGTTCTGACATCCTGTCATGATGCCAACCATATAGAGTCACCTCCTTGCCTTCTGACACTATCGGATCTCTCTGGGTTCAGTACTTCTGTTGTGCAGATACAGGTATTGTTTCAAGAAAATTTAAGGCTAAGATGGTTTGCTGAGGCACTGGTGGGGACGGCATATGACATCTACATTGGCGATGTGCGCCTCTGGTGCTGGACAGGATATTCATAAGCAGCTAATTACAAAACACAACACTCTATCCTCGGAAATGCAATTGGGAGGATTGCTTTGTGTTCCTTGAAAAGCCCAACTAAAAATGTATAATCGGTGATGAGTGTGAAGTGCCTTCTATAAACGTATTGGTGAAACTTTCTGACACGTGCAGTGGTGCTTGCATTGTTGATAAGTTGGGAATGAACCGCCTATCGTAATTTATGATTCCAAGAAAAGATTTTAGCTCTGATGTACCTTGGGGTTGGTGCTCCCTTAACAGCCCTCACTTTACCTTCCATTGGATGTAACCCTTGTGCATCCGCTCTATAACCGAGATAAGACACCCCATTCGCTTGAAAGGTGCATTGCCCTTCTGTTTTTAAACTTAAAAAGTGATTTCCAATAAAGGGGCAAATAAACGTGGCCAATCGACCTACCCTGCACATCTTTGGGATGTGGGGTTGAGACCCACGCAGACATGGGGAGAACGTGCAAACTCCACATGCACACTGATCCGGGGCCGGGATCGAACCCGTGTCCTTGGTGCCATGGGGCAGCAATGCTAACCACTGCACCAATGTGCTGCCCACATTTCTCCCCCTTTAACCAAACTCCAGCATTCTAGAATCTTTTTACAACTTCCTCCGAGTTGGATAAATGCTCCTCCTATGTGGCTCCCTTGTCTAAGTAAATTATTACATTTGGTAAATCTTGCAGCGGATTCTCCATCGCATGTTGAAAAATGGCACAAGCTGACGAGACTCCAAATGGCAATCACATATACTGGTATCGCCCTTTGTGTGTATTAATAGTGACCAGTTCTCTGGAAGCATTATCCAGTTCAAGTTGGTGGTGCGTATGAGTCATGCTTGTGTATATTAGACCACCATCTAATTTCGCAAGCAGGTTCTCTATTTTATGGATGGGGTACCTGTCTACTTTTGTCACCTGGTTTACTGTCAATCTGTAGTCTCCGCAGATGCGAGTGGCCTTGGCAGGTTTGACTACAGGCACAATGGGTGTTGCCCACTCTGCAAATTGTACGGTCTTGATGATGCCCAAATCCTCTAATAGCCTTAACTCAGTCTCCATTTGTTCATGCAATGAGTAAGGTACAGATCTGGCCCTATAGAACCAAGGTTCCAGACCTACATGAATCTTGGTTTTTAACCCTCTGATTTTACCCAATTCCTCCTGGACTATCTCTTGGTATTTCCTTAGGATATCATGCAGGCTTCCATCATCTATCTTAGAAATTGCCAGCCAGTTTAACTTGATCCCTTGGAGCCAATCACACCCAATAAAACTTGATCCCTGGCCTGAAATTACAATTAAGGGTAGCTGGGCAGACTGCTGCCTGGAATTCACAGGGGTCTTTGTTGTCCCTACGATCTTGATAGCCTCACCTCCATATGTGGCCGGCCTGGCTGTGGTGTTCTTTAATTTCAGGGGTTGAACTCCTCCCTGGTGATATCGGTAAATTTGTTCACCACCTACTGTGGCAGAGGCTTCCGTGACTATCTCCGTCTTGAGTGGACCACCATTGACCACTAACACTATTGTAATTGGGGCTACTCTACCCACCTTTGTATTATTCAATCTAAATATGTTCGGTCTGTTTTCTGGGTTACCCTGCATGCTGTGCACTGGAACCAGATTGCTGATCCTGCTTTCACTGGGCAGGCCCAGATTATTCCTGTACTTGTACCTTATGTGCCCTTTACTACCACAGGCAAAACACACAGCTTCTTTAAGTTGGCACTTCCCCTAGGAATGAACCCCACACCTATAGAACTCTTCAGTATTTCTGGACTGCTGACTGAATCTTTTATATCTTTGCATTGTCTCGCTTTCTTCATTTCTCTACTCATTAAACCCACGTCTTCAATCTTGGTGCTGCTGATGCTAGCAGCTTCTTTCCAGACCTTGTGGACTTTGCAGCCCTCTAAGCTTTGAAGTTCTACAGCACCTTTTTTTGTGCATTTCATAGCTATAGCAACCTTCAATGCCTTCTTCAGGGTTATCTCAGACTCTACCAACAGTTTCTTCTGAATCGCAATGTTATTCACCCCACAAACTCGACAATCTCTGAACACGTCATTAAGGGCAGGTCCATATTTACAGTGCTCTGCTATTTGCCTTGATCTGGCCACAAAGGCTGCTTTCACTTCACCAGATGCTTTTGTAGTCAAATTGAATTTATACCTTTGCATAATTATCGAGGGCTTTGGATGGTGATGCCCTTTCACAAGATCTATTGACTCTGTGAAAGTCTTTGTATCAGGAGCATCTGGAGATGTCAAACTTCTGATTAAATTAAATGATGAAGTTTGGGCTCCAAGGTTGTCAGTAGTATTATATTTCTATTCTCCTCCAACCCTCCCCCCCCCATTTTGTTTGCCTGGAAAAAGTACTGCAGATGTTCAGCATATGGAACCTGATCTTCGGCGTTCGAATCAAATGACTCCACTTTGCCATAAAGTGACTCACTGGTTGCCGACTGGCTGGACTTGAATTATTTGAACACAAGGTCTGTTTCCTCTTTTGAGCAGAGGTTCAAAGAAGTTTCTGATGATCCTCGTCGGCAGTATAATATCTGCATGATTGACGACATCTATTTTTTAAAGAAAATATTTTATTGAAGCATTTGTAATTTTCAGTTTAACACGTTAACATTTCTTAAACAACCGCGTGGGCCGACACAATCAAAACACCTAAATGAACACAAAACGTCCCCTACTTCCCCCACCTTATTCCTTAATTACCCGTATACTAAGTTCCATGTCCTTATCTTACATTGGCATGCCTCCTGTATTCATCCCCCGCCCCCCCCCTTTTTCCCCTGCCCCCTCCTACTGCTGACATTCAATTTTCCTTGAAGAAATCGATGAATGGTTGCCATCTCTGGGTGAACCCCTGAATTGACCCTCTCAAGATGAACTTGATTTTCTCCAGACTGAGAAACCCTGCCATATCGCCAACCCACATTCCTGCCTTTGGGGGCTCCGAGTCCCTCCATCCCAGCAAAATCCATCTCCGGGCCACCAGGGAGGAGAAGGGCAGGACATCGGCTTCCCCCCCCGCCCCCCCTCGCAATCCCCCGCCAGGCATTCGATGATCTAAGGGCCATTGCTAAGGGCTCTATGGCCAGGGCAAACAGTAATGGGGAGAGCGGGCATCCCTGTCCCCCTATAGAGACTAAAGTATTCTGACCGGACTCGGTTGGTTCTTACATTGGCACCAGAGCCTGATATAACAGCCAAACCCAATCCACAAATCCCTGCCCGAACACAAACCTGCCTAAAATTTCCCATAGGTACTTCCACTCCACCCAGTCGAAAGTCTTCTCCGTGTCCATGGCTACTGCCACTTCAACATCGCGCCCCTCCGCTGGCATCATTATAACATTAAGAAGCCGCCTAATATTGGACGTCAGTTGCCTGCCCTTCACAAATCCTGTCTGATCCTATCTGATTACCTCCGGGATACAATCCTCTATTCGGGTGCCAAGATCTTTGCCAGCAATTTAGCATCCACATTCATAAGGGTAATTGGCCTGTACGATCCACAGCTCTCCGGGTCCTTGTCTCGCTTCAGGATGAGAGAAAATGATGCCTGTGATAGCGTTGGGGGAAGCACTCCAAGTTCCTTGAACTCGTTAAAAGCTTTGACCAAAAGCAGCCCCAGTAGCCCTGAAAACATGTTATAAAATTCCACTGGGAATCCATCAGGTCCATTTCGTCTATCCCTCCCCAAGCCCAATTGGGCCCCCCAGGACTTCCACCAGCTCCCCATTTACCTTTGGGAACTCTAGCCTCTCCAGGAATTGATTCATATCCTCCTCCCCGACCAGGGGTTCTGATTCATATAATCGAGTATAGAATTCACGGAATGTTGTTAACCGCCTCCGAGTCCATCACTACTTTCCCCTCATATCCTTGATTTTCCCTATTTCTCTCGCTGCCTCCTGCTTCCTCAGCTAATGCGCCAGCATCCTGCTCGCCTTCTCTCCATATTCATATATTGCCCTTTTACCCTCCTCAGCTGTCCCTCCGCCTTACCTGTGGAAAGGGGCCCAAATTCCATTTGGAGTCTGACGCTCCTTTAGGAGCTCCTCATTCAGAGACTCCACATATCTCCTGTCCACCTGTAAGATTTCTCCTCCCAACCTGCCCAGTTCCACCCGTTCAGTCTTCTCCCTATTGGCCCGAATCAAAATATATTCCCCTCTAAAACCGCCTTCAATGCCTCCCACACCACCCAGCTGCGGTGTCTCCTGTGCCGTTGTTCTTTATATACCCCTGAATGGCCTCCCTCAGTCGCTCACCAATCTCGTTGTCCGCTAGCAGCCCTGCATCTAATCTCCACTGTTGGTGCTGGGACTTTCCGGTGCTTACCCACAGGTCTATCCAATGTGGCGCGTGGTCTGACACCACAATTGCTGAGTACTCGATGTCCTCCACCCCCGCCAACAGTGTTTTATCCAGTACAAAGAAATCTATCCTGGAGTATGCCATGTGCACATGAGAGTAGAATGAATATTCCTTGCTCCATGGCCTCTTGAATCTCCACGGATCAACCCCTCCCATGGGCTCCATGAACCCTGCAGTTCTTTCGGCATTGCTGATACTTTCCCTGGCCGAGAACTTGACCGGCCTATCCTCGGATCTAAGACCATGTTGAAGTCACCCCCCATAACCAACTGGTGCGAGTCAAGGTCCGGGATCTTTCCCTGCACCTTCCTGACAAATGCAACATCATCCCAGTTTGAATATAAGTAAATATCTTCTAAATACCATAGATCTGAGAATGTTTTATTATTTGTGATGTTGTGTATGCCTGTTATTGTTGAGGACCGTTCAGTTCTTTGTACTAAATTTTGTGTACATTTATAAGCTGTGTTAACATTCAAATAATTAGTACAAACCCTATTGCCCATTTTCATCCCTTTAGAGTGATTACTAATGAGGCATACTGATCCTTTTTAGTTAATATTAGTTGGAAGGCTAATATATTTAGGATTTGTGTTAGTGTTATATTAAAGTTGGTGCCATCCTGAAAAGATGTTTAGTGGATAGCCTGCAGATTTTCATAAGTTAATAAATTTCTTCAGATAAATCTTGTACCTTCCTTTTTCACATGAATATGCTCCAGAACTGACCACTACAGAGCGAGGGACACTCTGATAGACGTACCATTCTGCTGTTTCTGAAGCATTAAAGGGGATAGATAAGAAGGGAATATCCTCTCCTGAGTTAGTAGGGGTTGAAATGCATACCCAACAATTGGAAATGTTGAAATTTTTAGCATGTATCTTAGATGTGGAAAGGAATGTGTTTCATAGATTATCATAGAATTTACAGTGCAGAAGGAGGCCATTCGGCCCATCGAGTCTGCACCAGCTCTTGGAAAAAGCACCCTACCCCAAGTCAACACCTCCACCCTATCCCCATAACCCAGTAACCACACCCAACACTAAGGGCAATTTTGGACACTAAGGGCGATTTATCATGGCCAATCCACCTAACCTGCACATTTTTGGACTGTGGGAGGAAACCGGAGCACCCGGAGGAAACCCACGCACACACGGGGAGAACGTGCAGACTCCACACAGACAGTGACAAGCCGGAATTGAACCTGGGACCCTGGAGCTGTGAAGCAATTGTGCTATCCACAATGCTACCGTGCTGCCCTTAAGAACAAATTAATCTACACTATATCATTCTACCATAATCCATGTACCTGTCCAATAGCTGCTTGAAGGTCTCTAATGTTTCGGACTCAACTAATTCCACAGGCAGTGCATTCCATGCCCCCACTACTCTCTGGGTAAAGAACCTACCTCTGACATCCCCCCTATATCTTCTACCATTCACCTTAAATTTATGTCCCCTTGTAATGGTTTGTTCCACCCGGGGAAAAAGTCTCTGACTGTCTACTCTATCTATTTCCCTGATCATCTTATAAACCTCTATCAAGTCGCCCCTCATCCTTCTCTGTTCTTCTGAGAAAAGGCCTAGCACCCACAACCTTTCCTCGTAAGACTTACTCTCCATTCCAGGCAACATCCTCGTAAATCTCCATTGCACCTTTTCCAAAGCTTCCACATCCTTCCTAAAATGAGGCAACCAGAGATGTACACAGTACTCCAAATGTGGCCTTACCAAGGATTTGTACAGCTGCACCATCACCTCTCGGCTCTTAAATTCAATCCCTCTGTTAATGAACGCTAGCACACCATAGGCCTTCTTCACAGCTCTATCCATTTGAGTGGCAACTTTCAAAGATGTATGAACATAGACCCCAAGATCTCTCTGCTCCTCCATATTGCCAAGAACCCTACCGTTAACTCTGTATTCCGCATTCATATTTGTCCTTCCAAAATGGACAACCTCACACTTTTCAGGGTTAAACTCCATCTGCCACTTCTCAGCCCAGCTCTGCATCCTATCTATGTCTGTTTGCAGCCAACAACAGCCCTCCTCACTATCCACAACTCCACCAATCTTCGTATTGTCTGCAAATTTACTGACTCACCCTTCAACTCCCTCATCCAGGTCACAAACAGCAGAGGACACAGAACTGATCCCTGCGGTACGCCACTGGTAACTGGGTTCCAGGCTGAATATTTGCCATCCACCACCACTCTCTGACTTCTATTGGTTAGCCAGCTCGTTATCCAACTGGCCAACTTTGGAATGTGTTCTCATTCAGTTCTGGTCCAACATTTACAAAGCCAATCAAATAACTGAAAATGAATATTACGGTGAACATTTTTACTGATCTTAATACTTATATGCACGCTTCACATATGATGCGTGGATCCAACTTTTCTTTCCTTACTATTGCTTAAAACATTGATATACTGATTAAAAATTGATATCATGATTATGTAATTCAGTAATAAACAATTAATAATAATTTCATGTATACAAATAAAATGATTATACAGTAAAATAACTGAAGTTGAGTATATGATTTAGTAATAATTGGTAAAATGATTATCAAAATTGATTATGTAATTTAGTAAATATAATGATTAATAATAATTCACTAATAAATGAATAATAATGCAGTAAATAATAGTTCAACAGAAACATTCCATTTTGATGTTATTGGCTAGTGGTGCATATGAATTAATATGAACCATGTGGATTGGTGAGGCACTATGGATAGGTATGCATTAGCCAAAATATCTGATCAGCAGCATTAGTACGTAAATGATAAGTCCAAATATGCAAAATAGGAGAAGTCCCTTAATGATGTTAATTCCAGTGTCACCCAACCAATTGGAAAGCCAACCCCAGAGAGTGTAATCAAAAGGTTGGTCAAGTTTTTAAAAAACTTTGTATTGGATGTGAATTGCCAAGTCTTTGACATCTTCTGGATTATACACAAAAGCCTGTTGAAAGGGTTAATTTTCTTGCAGAGACAAAAAGGGGCGCATAGCTTGGAATGATGCCATTCGCATCTTTCTCAAACGTTTTATTTAATAGATATATGTCACTCAAATGGACTGGGTGTAAAAGTTGGATTGCTGCCAAATTCCCATTGTCAATTGTCTTAGAACGGTGTGTTCTCTCCACGGATTTGCTTTTAATCAGAGTTACTTTTCTTAAAAACAGCTTCCACATTGTCTGAAGTTTTAATTTCCAAGCTAATTTTAAACATTTATTTTAAAATATCAAACACAATAACTTATTGAATATATGACTGAACCAATCTTGCGCTGAATGAACTTGGTTTTCTGTAGATGAATTTGTCGGCTCTGTTAAAGAAAACACAGCTAACAAGATTTGTTAATTTCTTAAAATTCATAAAGCAATATTCAAAATAATGACAGTTTTCTCAAGTTAACAGTTCTTGGCAACTTTTTGGCGAAACGTGTCTTAGGGCGTATCTCTGTAGCCAGGAGGTGGGCCTTCATTGTAGGAGTCCAGTTTGTAATCATGAAATCTGAAATTCGCAAAATGGCCGTCTTCAACACGAGAAAGGAATTTCATATATTTTCTAGAATTCTTTTTCGAAGTGAGTACAGGGGTTGAATTTGTCGTTAACGGAGGAGGAGAAGCAACGATCGATGTGCTATTTTCAGCAGTTGCTGTTTCGGACTGAATCTGGGTAGGATCAAGTTTAAAGCTGCAGACAGTTCTGGTTTTAAACCAGTGAAAACATGGGTTTTAGATGATAGATCTTTTAAATGGTTTAAAACCCAGGCTGTTGCCTTTATCACTTCAACTCCAAGCTGTTTGGTGCTTAATGGGTTACTCCAAGCTGTTTGGTGCTTAATGGGTCAAGTTGTATTAAACTTTGTTTGCCAATAGGCTTGTTGCTCAATCGAACAGGCATTTCTTGTTTAAAAATCTCACTGTCTGTTAAAGCTGCCATGAGAGGCTTTCGGATCGGGGACAGCAGCATGTCGTGGTCGGTCTCAGAGTAAGATAACGGTTTGTTCTGGGGTAAAAGGGTCCTTGAACCTGGAACGGACAGATAGTCCATTTGGCCAGACTCCCCCGTGGAACCTCGATCAGTGTATTCATTGTTTTCATGTCAGTAGCAGGTTGCAATAATGTAGGATTTGATTCAGATATCACTGGTACGTCTTGGGCCTTAGTTAAAATCATTTCAACTCTTCCCGTTGGTGGCACTGTTAATTTGTCTGTCAGTAATTTATTATGACATTTCATGGTGTCCATGTCACTTTCCAAAATACATTTTTCGTCAAGTAACTGGCAATTTTGACTTTTAAGACCATCATTTTCTGATATTAACTGTTGAAGTTTGGATTCTGAGTCAGTATTTCTCTTTTGGAGTTCATTAATTTGTAATAGTTTGAGTTCATTAATTTGAGTTCAGCATTTTGAGTCTGCCAACAGTGTTTCAGTTTGATCAGGTTTCTCGAGCTTAGATTTTCCAGCTCGCAATTGGTCAATGACTGCCACTAGTTCTTCTTTGGCAGTTTTAAGTTTGCAATTGTGTTTTGTGTTTGTGACTGTTTCTTGCTGCTTATGGAGCTGTGCCATTACTGCAAAAGACCATTTCATAGGTTTCTTTTAGGTCAATCGTGTGGTCTTTTCCAAAACTTTTTTGATGTTGTCAAGGGACCACTGTCCTTAAGGGGTGTCATATTTTGATTCAATTTTTGTGGATACTTTAGACAGTCCAAAATGTCTATAAATCAAAGATCTAAGATCTCCCAATATATCGTCAACAGAGACATCTGGCACAGCGCGACCTCCCCTTGTGGGAAGTTGTTCTGTACCTTTTGAAGGTTCTAAATCTATTTTAGGAATCATGTCTGCCATAAACTCAGCCTTACACCCAATTTTTTGGTCGTCAACTATGTTTTTGTGCAATCTTTGATTACACCGCATTACACCGCCGTGACTATTTAGTATTCAGTCCAATTTTATTTTGGTTTCTACGACCGGCACCCGATTGAATAACACCTTCTGAAAAAGGTCCTTTCTGAGGGGTCGAAGCACTATTTGATGTGGCTTTAAGACTTTTAATGGGTTAAAAAGATATTTTCTTACCCCAGTCTTAGCCGTTTTTCGTATAGATGTCTTTGGGTCTTCCGTCCTTCTGGTCTTTCTTCAGTCTTCCGATTTCCTCCGACTCTGCGCTCCTTCCATCCTGCCGACTCTGCCAAACTGAAGAGATCGGCCATGCGGATCTAGTGAAGTCTTGCGACACTAAATCTCAGGAGACATTTGAGTTAAACTTCTCGGATGCAAACAAGAATCTTTTATTGCCTCTACTTGATTACAATTGAGAGAAACTTAAATCTATTCTCAATAAAGTCCGGCTAGCAAAGGACTTAAAGAGAAGTAACTTATAAACAATTTAACTTTCAAAATAATACAGAAATGGTTTCTTGCTTACGGAAAAACAGCTTGCATTTACTTCAAGAGTTAGAGTGGAAAAGTGAAAATATGAAAATAAACATCTAATGATCTAAAGTAGTTAGATTCTTTTTCGACCTCTATGTCGTCCTAATTGGTTTGGGTGAGAATCAAATACATTTGATTCGATGGTTAACTGTCAATCCTTAATGTGCAACATAAGTTCTGAATGTTTCATGTTTGAATATTTGTGTATGCTATGGAATGCTATTTTGCGCTATTATCAAGACTGGTTTCTACTGGTTTTCTGCTAACTTTGCTTTATCTATATTCTGGACAATGGTGCCTTCATATTGCTATGGTGCTACTTAACCTTGATCTCGATTACTGGTACAGCTTATTTCTTAATGTCAAGCTGACTTTGAAAATATGTTCATCAGAACAATAGCTTTTCATTTTCTCAGTGAAAATGTTTTAATCTACAATTAGTGTATGCATGTGTCAGGCTTTTGTGCTTCTGTTGAAGTTATGTGTTTTGTCATGACCTGAGGTTATGAGTGCTGAAATCCTTATTTTAAAAATGGGTATTAAAACTGGACTTTAATTTTTACATTAGAATAGCCTTTTTACCTATCAGATCTATCAGGAAATAGTTGATTACTATCAGGGCATATACATTTACTAACACGGTAAATGGGCAGCACGGTAGCTCAAGGGGTAGCACGGTAGCACAAGTGATCCCAGGTTCGATTCCCTGCTGGGTCACTGCCTGTGTGGAGTCTGCGCGTTCTCCCCATGTCTGCGTGGGTTTCCTCCGGGTGCTCCGGTTTCCTTCCGCAGTCCAAAGACGTGCAGGTTAGGTGGATTGGCCATAATAAATTGCCTTTAGTGACCAAAAGGTTTAGGAGGGGTTATTGGGTTACGGGGATAGGGTGGAGGTGAGGGCTTAAGTGGATCGGTGCGGACACGATGGTCCGAATGGCCTCCTTCTGCACTGTATGTTCTATGTTCTAACACTGCCATTCCCTCCAGTTTCCTGCTAACCATAATAAATCTGCCTCCCGGGTCTGCCTCTATCTTCCCTACCCCAAATGCAACCCTTTTGTTAATCAGGATGACGACCCCCTTTGTTTTAAAGTCCAGTCTCGAATGGAAAACCTGTCCGGCCAGTCTAACTTGGTCTCCCAGCTTCAGGTGTGTCTCCAGTAGCGTGGCCACGACCGCTTTTAGCTCTCTCAAGTGTGCGAACACACGATGCCGTTTGACCGACCCATTCAGTCCACAAACATTCCACATAACCAGTCTGGTAGGGAGGGCTCCTGCCCTCTCCCCTATTGATCAATCATGACCTTTCCTAGGCCAGCCCTTAGCCCATGTCCCTCACCTCCCCTGGCCCGCCCCTCGGCAGCCACCACCATCTGGTCTCCATCTCCAACCTCCTAAAAGTCCCCTAATCGTAAGCAGTCCCCTCTCCCTTCCCGCCCCCCCCCCCCATTCCGTCTCTCTTCAGCTCTCCCCCACTTCGCTCCCATGAACCAGCTCTCCCAGCTAGCCTAGCAGCTCCCACCCCTGGCGCCTAGCATCCTTCCACCTGCTGGATCCTCACCCCCCCCATTCTTTACATAAGTTCTCAAAACAATAGCAACAAACACAGAAAGCAAACAAACAATCCCCCAAGGTCCGGGAGCAGAGGCCCACCCCTCCTCCCTTACAGCATCTTATCAGTATCATCACCTTCAAACAGAGCCGAAAACAAGAGAAGAAACATCAAGCCGGTTAAGAAAAATAGATTTTTTGCGTGCAAAAACTCAAAACAACTTTTCTTTTTTCTTTCCCCCCCCCCCGAGAACATTGCAACTTAAAAACTCTTTTACTGTACCTCGGTACATACAGCAGGGGCTCAAAATCAAACCAATTCGAGATATCCTTATTTTCTCGATCCCCGCAACTTAAATTACAGTGAAAGGCTAAGACTTTTAAAAATAAAACAGCACAAAACTTTTAACTCAGCCCACTACCATCTCGATTTTAAAGTCATTATGCCTTTACCAGATTATTGTCCTTCATGAAAACCGTCACTTCTTCCGGTGAGCCAAAATACAGTTCCCGGTTCTCGTAGGTCACCCAAAGACGGGCCAGGTAGGGCAGTCCAAATTTTATTCCCGTCGCATACAGGGCCGTCTTAACCTTATTAATACTCACCCTCCTCTTTGCAAGTTCTGCTCCCAAGTCTTGATACGCCCGGATCTCAGAATCTTCCCACATAAACCGTTTTGGCTGCCTGGCCCACCTCATAATGCGTTCCTTGTCCAGGAACCGATGCAGCCTCACCACCATCACCCTCGGGGGCTCATGCCCCTGGGGCTTACACATGAGCACCCTGTGAGCCTGGCCCACCTCTAATGGCCTGTCGAATGCATCTGCCCCGAGAATCTTCTCCACCATCGTTTCCACATACGCACCGGCATCCGATCCCTCCTTTCCTTCTGGCAAACCGACGATCCGGATATTCTGCCTGCGAGAGTGATTCTCCAGGTCCTCCACCTTCTCCAAGAGCCATTTCTGCCGATCCTATAAGATATTAATTTCCATTGCAGTGGACTGCTCTTCTTGTTTTGGATTGCCTGTCCCTGTGTCGTCATTTTCTCCTCCACCCGGTCGACCACCTCCTTAATTGAGGCCACCGCCCGAATCAGGTCCTCCACACACTCCTTACGATGCCGGGCGAACTTCTCATCCAAGTATTTAACCCACTGATCCATCGTCCATTGAGCTGGCGTGGTCGAACTTTGCTTCTCTGCCATTGCATACACTAAACTCTGAGCTTCACTCCCAATCAACTTTTGATTTCTTCTTTTATGATTGTTTCTTGGGCACAGCTCCAGAAACTAGTGGTCATCCTCCTCTCACTTTTATGAAAAATTCTCACGGAAATCCAGCTTAAAAGCCGTTCAAAGACCACTAAGAGCGGGAGCTGCTAAATTTGCGACCATTCACTCCATGGTCGCCACCGGAAGTCAGCGATTGACTACATCTATAAATGACATACAGAGTGGTAGGATGTTCTCCCGACTTCTACAGATCCAGGATCGATTCTACCCAGGAAAGCCTGTGCTCAGCTGCCAGGATCACTACACTATGACCTGACTGGTCAATCAGGTCGCATAACCCTTCGAAACCTTGCCCCAATCAAGGAGACCGCTACTACAATGTTGAAACTGTCAGGAAAGAGGAAACTCTAAAGTCTAGGCCCTGTTTGAATTTGAAAGAGGTTCAAAGCTCACTTCAGAAAGCAGATTAATATATTTCATCAGAATGCTATCAATCCCACTAATGTCTCATACAAAACAATGATTCTGAGTTAATGGAAGAAAGATATTAATATCTTGTTTGGGAAAGGTTCTAATCAGTGAATCTCCTGAAGAAAGAGTATGTACGGTAAAGGTCATCTTGAAATGATAAGTGATGTCTTGATTGTCTTAAATTACATTTCATGAGGTTGCACCATAATTGTCTGGACAGTGCATTGCACTCATACTTGTTTATAGATGATGCAGCAGCAGAACAGGCTAATCTAAAACAAATGACATGTTTACAGCCCATGACAAAGCCTGGACAAAGCTAAATTACTCTGTAGTTTGTACAGAAACAAATTGATAGTCATTCAGTCACAAGTGACAGATTTTCCAGAGTAATTTGATGTGTCAACCATTAACCACAAATCCAACACAAACCATAAAAGGCTGTTTTGTACGATCACAGACGCTCACACAGACATGCGGATTTGATGAGGCTTAAACTATTTTAAATATAAATTTAAGGAAAATTACTTCTTAAATAGGACCAATAATCTTTTTATGTCAATATTGGTTGCGTTGGTTTTAACATTTTGAAGACACCTGTTTCCATGGGCCGATTTTCTGTTTGGTACAAATCTTTAGTTTCATATAAAACATGACCATTTTTAAGGTGGACAGGGAAAACGTGGCATCAGCTCCACTCAAATCACATGTTGTGAATGACCATCGCTGATTTACCATCAGTGCAAATGATCGGAGGGAAGCCTTTGGATCTGATTGGCCTACCATTTGTATAAGAGATCTGTAGTAGTGACAAGTCAAAAAAAAATAGCTCTAAATTGAAGGTTTGTAAGTGGTTGGAGAGATTGCAATATCAAATGTGCAGCTCCCAGAAATTTTGGAGCCAAAGGTAAAATCATGTCCAAATTCACATCCATTAATCTTGCCTTTGGTTGTTGCAAACAAATTTCCCAAGAGAATGCATTTTTGAAGAATATTTGTCCTGTGGTAATGCAATTAGGTAACAATTTGGAAATAAGTGCTCAGTTTTTCCAGATAATTTTGATGAAGTGATAAGTGAGATGCAATATGTAAAGTGTTACTTTTACTATTGGAACATTTAACTTTTCACCACACAATTATAAAGAGCAAAGTTGACGTATTTTTCTATTTTCTATGGTTTACTTCTATGGATTACATGTCAGGCTTGAAAACTTGTAGTTTAAACAGTGTCTCATCTCGGCATAAAGGAGAAGATGTTTCAAGCATGATTTAGAGAGTGGTGTTCAATGCCCTGCTTTTGCTACAGGCTTATGAATAACTTAAGCAGCTTGTTATTTCTATAAATATCCCTCGGCAGCCTCAGAACTACAAACACAGCGTATCTCCAGCTTGAAGTGTGGCATAAATCTTTACACTAACTAAACTTTTGCATTTACCTCCCATTACTCTGGAAGCCAAGGAGATTTGTATCAAAACATTTCTGCAATATCCTTCTAACTAATGGCAGTTTTAAAACTCCATTTTAGCCTATTTTCATGCTTTTTCTTTAAAGAGCTATTGTTTCTCAATGCATGCACAATGTTATAGGTCTGAAAAGAGATGGAGAAGAAATTGTTCACGAATATGCAAAAAGGGAAATAAGTCACAATCAGAAAATATAGGCCAACTTTACCTGAAAACATTGGCATAATTCTGCAGGCAAAAATGTTACCTTGCACTCGACTGCAATACTTTGAGCTCCAAAGTGATCTCCCGGTCATTATTTGACATCCCGAGGGGAGGGCAGCAGGGGGTGATGAGGTGTGATCAGGGGATGGGCCCTGGGGTCAGGGTGACTCCCCAAGGGACTGGGGCATCAAGGCATGGACTGCCATTGCCACGGCCTGCAAAGCGGACATTTTACTGCACACCTCACTGAACACCCACCGTGGCCTTCCAGGCACGGAGTGGGGACCGTCCGGAGTCTCACCGAGCTCGGTGCACAGGTGCATCTGCACCATCATGGAGGTTCTAAGTGCCCAATCAGCACAATATATCAATTTCAATGTGGACTGAGCCCACCAGGATGCCAGGCAGCGGAGTTCGCTGGCATCACCGAGATGCTCCAGGTCCAGGAGATGCATGTCGACCTACGAGCAGCAGCCCATAATGGGCCGTTCTTCTTAAACTGAAAGGGGTTTCATTCAATGAACGCACAGCAAGTATGTGACCATGAGCTGCATATCTGGGCCCGATACCCTGGCAGTGTGCACAACGCCTTCAACCTGGCACGTGCAATGTTTCCTGACCTATTCGAGGTGCACCCCCAGTTGAGGGATTGGCTCTAAGGTGACAGGGGTTATCCAATCCGAGTGTGGTGATGACGCCTATCCGGAGGCCACATAATAATACGGAGACCCGCTGCAACGATGTCCATACAGCGATCAGGGGCGTGATTGCTCGGTGCTTCGGCATCCTGACGATGCGGTTAAGGTGTCTGGACCGCTCTGGAGGGCCGTCCAGTTTAGCGCTAGGAGAGTCTCCCACATCGTGGTGACCTGCTGCATCTTCCAAAACATCATGCAGCAGAGCAGCGACATGTTGAAGGATGAGGATGAACGCCAGGATTCGTCCGACGAGGAGGATGCGAAGGAGCGTGAGTTTGGGAAGGACATGGGCCCGGCCTGCACAGGAGGCTGCAGAACGTGTGTGCCAGGGCCGATGTGCACAGGATGCTCTCATGTCCTCCAGGTTCACCGACTCAGGGGCCTCGCCAGCGGCATGGACACCCCGTCCTACTCCGCGGCTGACCACTCCCACCCATGAACACCCTCCATGTGCCATCTTCTCCCCCCCCCCTTTGATTCATACCTGCCTCACTATGGGGTGCAGGTCCTGCGTTGCCAGTGACAGCAGATCTGGTCCATGGGATGGAGGACGATGACAACCCGCTCTGTGATGAGCTCTGTTATTCGGCACTATTTGGCAATGTCTGACTCCTGCCCAGGGTAGCACTTTCCAGCCCATCCCTCACACCCGTCGGACAGAGCACCGAGGCATGTTGAAATATTGTGAACAGGTGTTTATTGTGAAACGGTGAACATATATATATATATATATATATACAGGTTTATGCCCTAGCCCCGATGGCTATACTGTGTACTGCACCGTGACAACTTAATTGGTGTCTACCTTTCTGGTCTTACGGGCGCCCTAACGTTACGTGTAGGCGGATCCCCAGGCGGTACATCAGAAGTGGAGGTGGCCTGCTGTGAATCCCACGCTATGATTTGGGTCCCCTTTGGTGGCCGTCTTCTGGGCCGACCGGGTCTGGATGGGACTGGCTGCTGCTCGGATGTCCCAGGTGGCATGGTCCCAATGGTGCCGCCCTGTTCTGCCCGCTGCCCATCAGAAGCACCAGGGACAGGAGAGTAGAGCCTGAGGCGCTGTGGTGTTCCGGGCCCTCCCCTTCAGGAGTGAATGGCATGGACTCCATCATCACTTCCTTCCTTGGCGTGCCCAATGGCTCCCAGGCTACTCCTTGAGACAGGCATGCGAGGGAAGCTAACCCATGAGTCTTACCCAGTTCTGGGGTCTCGCTCCTGTCTCAACTGGGGTGTCGATGCTCACAGCCATGGAGGACAGGGAGTGGTTCCAGTGACTGTGCCACCACCCTCTGGGTCTGTCCCACATCGGCTTGCTGAGACTGAGCCATGCTCTTGAGCGCGCTGATACATGGCTGCCTGTGACAGGGCAGCCCTGTCCTGGGCCTTGGCCACTGCCTGCACAGAGTGCCCTAGGCTTTGGACATCTTGACCTCTGGCATATACCTTCACCCCCCAAGGCCTCCACTGCGGACGCCACCCATGCCGTGTTGGCCTGGGTGGCACGCATGGTCAGCATCACCTCGTGACCATGCAGGCCGCTGAACTCCTCAAATTGCACCTGCAGGCGCTGAATGGTTGCTGACAAACCCCTCATGCAGTCCCTGGCTCTGCGTCTGCATCTCCGCTATTGCTGGGACCACCCTTTCCAGACGCCCGAAAGCCGTCTGGATGGTAGCTAGTCCCTGGGCTTGGGCAGCCCGCTGACAGGCCTCCCCCTTGGAATTCCTACCTGCACATAATGTACCGTAGCTTGTGAGTGGTGCGCATCAGATAGAGTCCCAGGAGTCTCTTCGCTAACATGCCCAACGGAGGTGAGTGTCTCTGGGATGGTGGAGGGTGTTGGAGCCAGCTGTGTCGGGATGTCAGTGTCTTCCCCGGACTGGTGCTCCAGGGTGTCTCATGCTGCTGTTCAAGGGCACCCATCGCTGTCCCTGTCCTCTTCCTCGCTACTACCCACTTGGGATTGGGGTTGTGGTTGGGGTCAGGTGTGGGGGACACCAGAAGGGCCCGCCTCATCGCCAGGAGATCCTGCAAGACACAAGACATGAAGCATGACTGGATTGCGGATTAGGGTGGTTGTTGGTGGTGGTGGGGTCTGTAGGGGTGATGTGGGGGGCTGATGGTGGAAGGGGATTGTTGGGGGTGGTGTGGGCATGGCGGGATGTGAGGGGTTTGCGGTTGGTGTAGGGTGGGTGTGGGTGTTGGGCTTGTGACACACGTGACATGGGGAACCGCCACTCAGCGGGCTCTCACTTGCTTGCCCGATGCCGACCTCCGCCTCGGTGACAACCCTCTCTCCAGGCCCACCTACCAGGTCCAGTGCCCACTTCAATGCAGGTCCGGCGGTCCCCCTTCAGTCTTTTCTCTCTCCTGGCCTTCACCTGGGGGTGTGGGGAGACAGAAAGCGCACAGTGTTAGACGGGCCGATGAATGCAGTACAGGGGGTGGGTAGCTGGTGGCCTTTGTGGCCAGGGTAGCTGGCCATGGCGGCCGGTGTGGGTGCTGACATGTGGGGTAGGGTGGGAAAGCTCGCCCTCTGGGTTGGGGGGCCTCCATGTCTGGATCCCTTCCTGGCCTGACGGGTGGCTGGGTCCTCAATGTGTGGGGTGGGGTCTGGCACATGGGCCGCCACCTCGAACCTCTGTTGATGCTGCTGCCGCCGTCTCCAGCGCCTGGCTCTCCTTGGTCCAGAATATCGCTCATACAATTCAATATCTGTAAGGAATTGGAGAGGGTGAGAGACTGACCAACAGAGCTGTTTTCCACTCTGGGGCTCTCCATTCCGCCACTGATCCCCCTCTCCACCACAGCGGGAACGCCCTGACCAAGCACACTCCAGACGGGACGAGGGCCCCCGATCACCGGACTCCAGACCCTCTACCCCTGACACCCGCACATAATGTTACCTAGGCTGGTTGCTGGCCTGCTCACCATTGCACTCACACTCCCTCCTGCTGTGGACATGTCCCCAGGGCTGGGGCCCATCCCAACCCCTCTGAACACAGGTACAGCAAGCCCAGTGCCCCTGGGCTCAATGCCTGTGCGCGAAGATAGCTACTCACCTCCTCGGGTCTCCGCAGCAGCCCTTTGGCCAGATTCACGTTTTTACAAAGAAGTACTCAGCGGCACCAGCGTGAGCACTTGCTGGGGAAGAGGTTGGATCACAAGAGACCATTGGATATGGGGTGGCTCCTGTTAATTGTATGGATATCGGTGTTGTGGTGATTATTGGTATCTGGCCATGTTGCAGCGGGATCGCGATTTCACCAACGGGAGCGGGCTGGTTGAATCACAAACGGTTTGGCGCCCAGCGCGGTTCTCATTTTTGGCCTATCGAGTGCAACGAGGCCACTGAATTGTGCCCATAGTATTAGGCTGCATTACTAAGACAACCCAATAAAAAATCAACTCCAAATGATTTAATTTCTTTGTGAAAGAGCTTGCCAAGGCATCATTTAGAATACTGTGTCCAGTTTTGGTTCTCTCAATGAGCAGGCACTGGAAAGGTTCAGATGAATGCCAGTAGATTGGTATCTGGTTTGGAACCTATTCGGTATTGTGACATATTCAGACTGCATACTTTAGAAATGCAAAGTGGGAAGATTTGGTTGAAGTAGTTAGAATAAAGAAGGGACCAGACTATGGTGATCTTGGTGGACATGCTCGAAGTGAATCCACTGCCGCAGCACTGAGGGTCAACTTTTGGGAACAAATTGGCTCAGTGAAAGCAGCTTTATTGCTGGTGTTCAAAGGCAGATTGACTTGTTCCTAGCTATTACTGACATTACTGCATACAAAAGGTAGATAGGATGTTGGGTGATGCACACCTTGACCAGTGTGGTCTCCTATAATTCACGCTGAATAGCCTTTTGGGGACGTTCAGGTAACTTTCCGCCAAATCTTACTTTACTTGAAATGGCCCGGGGATTTAGTTTTGCCTCACTCAGGAGATAACATGTTGGTGGGTGGGTGGCATTAACAGTCATGATGCTTACTTGAAACGTGATTGTATCGGACAGGCTCAGAGAATTAACTGGTCTTTTCCCATCTATCAGTTTGGTGTGCTATTATTGTCATCCTTATGTGTTTTCAAACTGGCTTTTAATGAAACAGAGAAAAAGATTATAGGAGTGACAAATAATTTATTGTTACCAGAGCTAGGAAAAGTATTTTAATGGTCTAATTTTCACTGGCTGGTACAAAGTATAAAGGTTACACTCAGTGATCGTACAATGTGCAAAATTTACTGTTTTGCCCTTCCTTTCAGTAGAGATGGTAGCAAGCTATTGTCAGAAAGATAATGGTAGAATGAGTTAGCATTTTGTGTGACCTTTCATAATTTTTCTCTTATATTGCTAAAGACAAATTTGCTCCTGATATGTTCAGCAAGTAACTGGAATTATATTTCCAATAGTTTAATAGCCTCCAGCAACAATATGTTACTTCACCTACTATTTCTCAAGTTTTTATGTTCTTATTAGCTGTATCTCACTATTTGTCTGAGCTGTTGCCTATTTTATTACACAAAAATATTAATGTATGCTCCTGAGGAAGCTTTCTTTTCCATCATCAGGACTACCTATTTAAACTTCTATAATATTAGACCATAAAACCATAAGATACAGGATATAAGATATATATAAGATATAAGATTCGGCCCATCGAGTCTGCTCCTCCATTTAATCATGGCTGATATGTTTCTCATCCCCATTCTCCTGCCCTCTCCCCGTAACCCCTGATCCCTTATTAATCAAGAACCGATCTATCTTGGTCTTAAAGACACTCAGTGATTTGGCCTCCACAGCCTTTTGCGGCAATGAGTTCCATAGATTCACCACCTCTAGCTGAAGAAATTTTTCTCATCTCAGTTTTAAAGGGTCATCGCTTCAGTCCGAGACTATGCCCACAGATTTTGGCCTCTCCTCCTAGTGGAAACATCTCCTCTGTGTTCATTTTATCTAGGCTTCTCAGTATTCTATAAGTTTTAATGATATTCCCCCCCCTCATCCTTCTAAACTCCATCAAGTACAGACCCACAGTCAACTGCTCCTCTGATGACAAGCCTTTCATTCTTGGGATCATTCTTGTGAACCTCCCCTGGACCCCCTCCAAGGCCAGCGTATCCTTCCTTAGACATGGGGCCCAAAACTGCTCACAATATTCCAAATGGGGCCTTCTGCAGCCTCAGCAGTACATCCCTGCTCTTGTATTCTAGCCCTCTCAAAATGATGGCAGCTAGTCCCTTGGGTCGGCCCGCTCTCCGACCCTCAGCCCCTCGGGAGTTCTACCTCTACCTGATGTACCAGAGCAGCTGTGTGGTGTGCACCAGAGAGTAAACCAGGAGCATCTTCACGAAAGTGTCCAACCAAGGTGAGTGTCTCTGGGATGGATGTGACAGTGTTGGAGACAGCTGTGACGGAAAATCAGTGTCATCCCATACTCGAGCTGTGGGGGGTCCTGGGTTTCATGTCGATGGCTCCCATCTGTTTCGGTGTCATCCTCATTGCCCATTGGCACACGGGGGGTGCTCAGGTTGTGGCGCTGGCTGAGGGCAGGGACACCAGATGGACCTGGCCCACCACCAGCAGGTCCTGCAAGACACAAGACAAGACGTATGATTAGACCGTGGGCCGAGGGGGGGCAGTGGGAGTGATGGGGGTGAGAGTGAGGGTGAGGATGGTGTGGAGGTGAGGGTGGTGTGGGGGGTGGTGTGGGGCTGGGGTGGATCACAGATGTATCATGGGGAACTGCAACTCAACAGATCTCACTTCCTCACCCGCGGCCAACTTCGACCCTCGCAACTTCCCTTTCTTCTGGCCTGCCGACTACTTCCAGCGCCGGCTGCTCAGCCACGGTGAGGGGCCCCAGTTCGGCAGTCCCCCTCCAATTTTCTCCCGCTCCCAGCGGTTATGTGCAGCCTTCTCCTGGGCAGGTGGGAAACAGTAAAGGACAGTGTTAGGCAGTCCGATGCATGCAGCCCAGGGGGTGGGGAGCTGCTGGCCTCAGTGGGCAGGGCACCACTGGTTTGTATGGGTGCCGCCATGTGGTAGAGGGTGGGGGTTTGGCCGCTCTTCAGGTTGGTGGGGTGGGGGGGGGGGCAGTCACGGTTGTGTGGGAGGTCACGGTTGTGTGGGATGGGGCTTGGTGCATGGGACACAGTGATGCCTACTCACCCTGGCCGCCCTGACGAGGTTGTCCATTTTTTTCTGCAGGCCGGTCTGGACGATGTTGCTTATGGCGCTGACCGCCTCGGCCACCTGCACCCAAGCACGGCAAATAGCGGCAGTTGGCAGCATCCTTTCTGGGTTGGGGTACAGAGTGGCCTGCCTGCCTCCACCTCATCCAGGAGGGTCTCTAGCGCGGCATCGGTGAATCGTGCTGTCCCGTTGCCATCTTGTTGGCTGGGATGGTGTGTATGCGGCTGCAGCTTGTCAGCCTCCTGAGTGTCAATCGAGAACCCGGTGAATCTGGCACCGTTTCTCGTTCAAATCGATTTGTGTTCCACCTGGCACCAGTGCTATCCCCTTAACAGTCGCTGAATCGGTCCAGTTTGGCTGTTGTTGAAGTCCACAAATCCTGCCCCGGCATCAAAAGTTAGTCTCAGGAATGGAGAATCCAGCCTTTCGTCTTTCTAATCTAACAACTATTTCTCTTTTTACCTTTAATGTGGAGCAATTTGGGATAGATAATGCAAATTAGCAGTTACCATTTTCCTATGACGTATCTCCTGGACTGCTTTTCAAACTCGGCCCGCTACCCAGAAGTATCCCTTTCAGCTTCAGCTTTTTAAAAATCTGCATGTGATAAATGATAAAAGTAGTAAGGACACCGACCTTACCCACTATTTACCACTCAGCTCTCTCACTTGTAACCTCAATTGCTGCAGCAGTGCAAGACCACTCACTGAAGATTTCAAAAGTTACAAAGCAAGGAGAAAAAGCAAAAAGCACCTCTTCCTGTTCCACACCGAATTCCCACTCTGTTTCAAATTCCCGTTAACCAGATTTGCGCTGGCTGTGTCTCTCTCCAGACGTGGTCTCTCCCATTGATTGTAAGCAAAGCTCATCTCTGCCCCTGTCTCAAATCATCTTTTACTGAAGATTCTTTGTTAACTCCCAACTTAAGCACTCCAAAGAGCTCCCAGACAGCTGGCCTCTCATCATTCAGTTTTCTTAAGCTTAAAAACATCCAAAATTACAGTGTCTGTATCCTAACTCATATCAAGTTCCATTCACTCATTATCCCTGTGCCCACTGACCTACAATGGTTGGCGTTGGTTCGCCAATGCCTTGGTTTAAAGATGATCATACCTGTGTTCAATCTAACTATGGGGTCATCCCACCTTATCTTTACAATACCCCTCCTGTCTGATCACCTTCCAAGAATTCTTCATTCCTTCAAATCTGATTTCTGGTGCAACCCCCAATTCCTTCACACCACCATCTATGTCCTAAGTTATGGAATTCTGTCTCTAAACCTCGCCACCCATCCACTTCTCTCTCTCTCTCTCATTCTTTCAAATGGTAATGAAAGCATACTTCTTTGACTAATCTATTATCACCAATTCTAATGTCTCATCCCTTGGCTCCGAGTCAATGTTTGTTTAATTAGGCTTATGTGAAGTGCCTTGGGACATTTTCCTGTGTAAATAGAAGGTGTTATTGTTTTTGTTGTATTCAATATTATTTCTCTGGGTATTTTCCCTCCGTAAACAGCAAAACTCTTCAATGATCACAAGAAATTCCAAGGTTTGGGCAGCACGGTAGCACAGTGGTTTGCACTGTGGCTTCACAGCGCCAGGGTCCCAGGTTCGATTCCCGGCTGGGTCACTGTCTGCACGTTCTCCCCGTGTCTGCATGGATTTCCTCTGGGTTCTCCAGTTTCCACCCAGTAGTCCTGAAAGACGTGCTGTTAGGTCATTTGGACATTCTGAATTCTCCCTCTCTGTACCTGAACAGGCGCCGGAATGTGGCGACTAGGGGCATTTCACAGTAACTTCATTGTAATGTAAGCCTACTTGTGACAATAAAGATTATCATTATAGGTAATAATAAAACTAAAGAGTTTTGAGCTTCTTTAGCATTATTATTTGGGGCTGAACAAGATAATAAAACTAGGGGATCTACATTTACATCACCAGCATCATTCATTCTTTTTTATGCCATTAAATGCTCCCAGCTCGACTGAAGCCTTTTGAATAGGCTTCTGTATTATAAATGATTTTTCAGATAATTTGACAGTTAAAATGCCTCGAGACCGGTTGTTTATGTTTGTTAGAAGTTGTCTTTTACAGGTTTTTCATAATTAATACCTTTACAAAAAGCAGGCTGGCATATAGAATATAGAACCGTACAGCACAGAACAGGCCCTTCGGCCCTCGATGTTGTGCCGAGCATTGTCCGAAACCAAGATCAAGCTATCCCACTCCCTGTCATCCTGGCGTACTCCATGTGCCTATCCAATAACCGCTTGAAAGTTCCTAAAGTGTCCGACTCCACTATCACAGCAGGCAGTCCATTCCACACCCTAACCACTCTCTGAGTAAAGAACTTACCTCGGACATCCCTCCTATATCTCCCACCCTGAATCTTATAGTTATGCCCCCTTGTAACAGCTACATCCACCCGAGGAAATAGTCTCTGAACGTCCACTATATCTATCCCCCTCATTATCATGGGGCTTGTCGGATGGATTATAATTTCAAAGAAACTGTTACTCTCAACAGGCTATGCAAAGACTCAATAAGATTGATCTCCCAAGTTGTACATACTGAAGTTGGGGGAAATATATAATTAGATACAGATTTTAGTTGAATAGACCTCAACAGCAGTTCTAGGAAGCTTTTACCAGCATTATCTTAATATGTGTATTCCCATAAAAGCTATGATTTTACAGTTGGTCAGAATTAGCTTCACATTTTAAAAAAAACTCCCTCACTGTACAATGTAATTGTTACAGCTTATTTAAAATCAGATAGTTTTGATTCCAATGACTTCCTTAACCCTGTGGTCTTCTCACTGTACTTTGCCACAGTTCTGTCCAGCACAGCACTCTGCAAGACCTTACATGACTAACCCAGCATATCCTTTGACCTCGCTTTATATATATTTTTTCCTCTATCATCTTTTCCCAATTGTCCTTATCATTTTAGAAAATTTACCTTTCTCAAAATATAAAAAATGTTATGTTCTTCTTCTGTCCACGACTTTTGGGTAAAATAAAATTGAATAGCTTTGCCTCATTTATTATGACTTTTACGTACCCCGTTTGAAATTTAACAACTAGAAATTCAAATCATCACTTATCACCTAATGCAAATTTCTACTCATGTTCTGTTACTTGTAAGACATCCAACTTGGCCCTATGTACTTCATGCAAGCCGTGATCCTCACCAATGAATCCAATATGGGAAGACAGTGAAACAGCAATGGCAGGCGTTTTGGGGTTATTCGAGAGGCACAATAGAAATTAATCTCGAGGAGGAGGATACATGCTAAGGAGAGGATAAGACATCCATGGCTGATGAGGAAAGTCAAGGACAGCAGAAAAGCAAAAGAAAAAGCATACAAAGTGGCGCGAATTATCGGGAAGCCAGAGGATTGGGAAGCCTTTTAAAAGCGAGCAGAGGACAACTAAAAAAGCAATAAAGGGGGGGGGAGAAGGTGAAATATGAGTACAAGCTAGCTAGTAATATAAAGGAAGAGATTTTTTCAATATATAAAAGGTAAGAGAGAGGCCAAAATCGACATTGGACCACTGGAAAATGTGGCTGGAGAAGTAATAATAGGAAACAAAAATGGCAGAAGAACTGAATAGTTACTTTACATCAGTCTTCACAGTGAAAGCACCAGTGGGATGCCAGAGTTCCAGGAGAATCAGAGGCAGAGGTGAGTGCAGTGACCATCACTAAGGAGAATGTTCTGGGGAAACTGAAAGGTCTGAAGGTGGATAAATCACCTGACCGCATGGACTACACCCCAGGGTTCTAAAAGAGATAGCGGAGGAGATTGTGAAGGCATTGGTGGTGATCTTTCAAGAATCACTGCAGGCAGGAAGGGTCCCAGAGGAAAGTGGCTAATGTAACACCACTGTTTAAGAAGAGCGGGAGGCAGAAGATGGGAAAATATAGGCCGGTTAGCCTAACTTCGGTCATTGGTAAGATTTTAGAGTCCATTATTGAAGATGAAATTGCGGAGAACTTGGAAGTGCATGGTGAAATTGGACTGAGTCAGCACGGCTTCATCAAGGGGAGGTTGTGTCTGACAAATCTGTTAGAGTTCTTTGAAGAAGTAACAAAGGAGAACCAGTGGACATGATTTATTTAGATTTCCAGAAGGCCTTTGACAAGGTACCACATAGGAGACTGTTAAATAAGTTGAGAGCTCATGGTGCTAAGGGTAAGATCCTGGCATGGATAGAGGATTGGCTGACTGGCAGAAGGCAGAGAATGGGGATAAAAGGGGTCTTTTTCAGGAGGGCAGCCGGTGACTAGTGGTGTGCCTCAGGGGTCGGTACTGGGACCATAACCTTTTATAATATACATTAATGATCTGAAAGAAGGAACTGAGGCACTGTTGCTAAGTTTGTGGATAATACAAAGATCTGTAGAGGGACAGGTAGTATTGAGGAAGCAGGCGGGCTGCAGACTTGGACAGGCTAGGAGAGTGGGCAAAGAAGTGGCAGATGGAATACATTATGGAAAAGTGTGAGATAATGCACTTTGGAAGGAGGAACGGAGGCATAGACTATTTTTAAATGGGGAAATGCTCAGGAGATCAGAAGCACAAAGGGACTTGGGAGTCCTTGTTCATGATTCTCTTAAGGTTAACGTGCAGGTTAGGAAGGCAAATGCAATGCTAGCATCATGTCAAGAGGGCTAGAATACAAGACCAGGGATGTAATTCTGAGGCTGTATAAGGCTCTGGTCAGCCCCATTTGAAGTATTGTGAGCAGTTTTGGGCCACGTATCTAAGGAAGGATGTTCTGGCCTTGGAAAGGGTCCAGAGGAGGTTCACAAGAATGATCCCTGGAATGAAGAGCTTGTCGTATGAGGCACAGTTGAGGACTCTGGGTCTGTACTCGGAGTTTAGAAGGATGAGGGGGGATATTATTGAAATGTACAGAATGCTGCGAGGCCTGGATAGAGTGGACATGGAGAGGATGTTTCCACTTGTAGAAAAAAACTAGAAGCAGAAGACACAATCTCAGACTAAAGGAACTATCCTTTAAAACCGAGATGATGAGGAATTTCTTCAGCCAGAGGTTGAAGAATCTATGGAACTCTTTGCTGCAGAAGGCTGTGGACGCCAAATCACTGAGTGTCTTTAAAACAGAGATAGATAGGTTCTTGATTAATAAGGGGACCAGGGGTTATGTGGAGAAGGCAGGAGAATGGGGATGAGAAAAATATCAGCCATGATTGAATGGCGGAGCAAACTCGATGGGCCGATTGGCCTAATTCTGCTCCTATGTCTTATGATCGTCTGGTCTTATGGGTGTCAAACAGACGCTCTTTTTTCACCTTCCTCACTGCAACACTCCACCCCATCACCATGAAGCTCCCTGCTGGAGTGGAGCTAACATACAGGACAAGCGGGAATCTGTTCAACCTCCAATACCTCCAGGCCAGAAACAAAACCACCCCAACTTCTGTCATCGAGCTGCGATATGCAGATGATGCCTGCGTGTGCATACACTCAGATGCCAAACGACAAGCCATTTTCGAGGCATATGAGAGGATGTGCTTCAGACCAAATACCTAGAAAACACATGTTCTCTACCAGCCCACTCCTGCCACACAAAACATCCCCCCGGCCATCAAGATCTACGGCAATCCCCAGGACAACATGGACCATTTCCCATACCTCAGGAGCCTCCTCCCAACGTGATCAGACATCAACAATGAAATCCAAACCGACTCCAATGCAACAATGCAGCATTCGGACACCTGAGAAACAGAGTACACGAAGACTGAGATCTCAAATCCAGCACCAAGCTCATGGTCGACAGAGCGGCCATGGTCCCTGACTTCCTGTATTCATCAGAAACATGGAAAATGTACAACAGACACTTCAAGTCCTTGGAGAGATATCACCAAAGTTGCCTCCGCAAAATCATGCAAATCCACTGGCAGGATAGGCGTACCAACATGAGCATCCTCTCCTAGACCAATAACCCCAGTTTCGACACACTGGTCACGCTTGACCACGTGTGATTGATGGACCACATTGCTCGCATGCCAGACACAAGACTCCCTAAACAGGTGCTCTACTCTGCAATGGCAAGCAAACATGAGGAGGGCAGAGGAAATGCTAAAAAGACACGCTAACAATCTCCCTGAATGCAATGTCCCACTGACACATTGGAATCGCTTGCCCTAGAATGCACAAATTGCTACCCAGGAGTCATACGCCTGCACGATTTGACGTTGTCTGTTGTCATCAGGGCCTGCAAAGACACCTTTGCTGGCCACGGCATTCCGATGACTGTCATGTCGGACAATGGGCCCTGTTTTACCAGCCATGAATGGTCGTCCTTTGCTGCTTCGTATGGCTTCACACACGTGACGTCCAGCTCTCTGCATCCCCAGTCCAATGGAAAGGCGGAGAAGGGCGTTCACATTGTCAAGCGGCTCCTCTGCAAGGCTGCTGCTGCCGGGTCGGACTTTTACCTCGCTCTGCTGGCCTATCACTCGGCCCCACTAGCCACTGGTCTCTCACCAGCACAGCTGCTGATGGGTCGCGCCCTCAGAACCACTGTGCCTTCCATCCTGGCACCAACAATAGACCATGCTCCGGTACCGCATAGGATGCAACTGCAACGCGATCGCCAGAAGAGATTGTATGACATACGGGCGACTGATCTTCCCTCCCTGGCCCCTGGAGACAACGTCCGCATCCACCTACCAGATGGTGACTGGTCAGCACCTGCCGAAGTTCTCCGACGCATGGCTCCCCGCTCGTTCCTGGTACGCATGCCGGATGGATCCGTGCGTAGGCGCAATCGCCGAGCCCTTCGCTTACTTCCACGCTCGCAATGGGACCCTACACAGACGTCGTGTCCTCCACTGGTTCCTGATAGCGACTTCGTGGAGCTGCCATATACCATGCCCCTTCTGTCGCTGCCCGTGGCCAGGCTCGCACCTCAGCCGGTGGTTCTCGACCCACCCTTGAGGCGATCAACCCGAATTCGTCGCCCACCTACTAGACTGGACTTATGAGACTGTTCACACGTCAAACCTTAGCAACTACTGTTTTGTAACATGTCACTGTTTTATCGTTCCAGGCCTCGTTTGATCGGTCCAAATTTCAACATTGTTCTTCTTTTGTTATGGTACAACCTCATTAGCATGTCATACCTGACATCGCCCCTTGTATATAGTTAAGCCCCATGTACATGATGTAAATATTGCGCACACACACCTTTAGCTGCACTCAGGACACATTTATATTTATAACCACGTCGGCACATAATCTTGTAAAAAAAGGGGGATGTCATGATATTCAAACATACATCATAACACATACATAATGATAGACAGACCAACAGACCAATTAACACACATAACACGACAGCCAATCACAGACAAGAGCAGACACAGTATAAGACAAGAAACACGACACTTCCTGGCCAGTCCATCTGGAGACAGCACAGGGCCAGGACCTCATTAGCAAGACACTCACACAGTCACAATGTGCTGAGTACCAAGTCAGATGTGTAAATAGTTAGTTGGAATATAACTGTTGTACCAATCGCAACCCTGTTGGTTCGTCTGTACCTCAGAGCACCCAACACTTCATGTTACAGATGCCCCATGGCTCAGAAACAATTGGTGAGCTTGTTTACCTGGTGTGAAGCCACTCTGGCCTAAAGACCCCAATCATCCTCCAGAGGTATCATTTCAATACAGCAGGAAGGACCCCGGCGGAACCCATCATCAAATTCCTCAATAAGCAATGGAAAGTGATGGAATACCGTGAATTTGTCCTGTCCCAGACCAAAATGCTACATGATAGATTGGTACGCGGCATAAACAATGTAACAACAGTAGTATCTTCTGGTTGGGAGGATGGGCCTTGTGCAAAAAATCCCATACCTTAAATGGAAGCACCTATGTGAGTCGACCATTCCCTGATTGAAAATCCTCAGGGACTTCCTGGTAGTTAAGGAAAACTCATGACAATCCCAGGTATAGCAAGGCGGCCAGAATTGGCAATATGCGTATTATCCAAGCAAGAAGGCAGGCTTGTACCATGCAGGTATACCAACTTCCAGACGAAGAGACAATGCAATTGAACTGCATTGTCACAACTAAGGTTTCCCCGATAATGATAAGGCTACTTGTGAATGGCCATCCATTAGAGATGGAAGTGTACATGGGCTGCTGTCTTTTTCATTGGAGTACAGACTGACATCTCACCTCTTGAGTTTACAGGACACACAGCAAAATTATCCACCTATACGGGGAACCTTTACAGATTATGGGAACCACAACTGCGCCAGTGACCTAGAGGCAACATTCAACTCAGTGGAACAGACTGAATAGGCTGTAAAATTTCAGATTGGACATTGAACTACTTTACAAAATTATCAGTAAATATCGAGAAGTCTTCCAAGAGGGCCTTGGAAAAACAAATAGAGCCAGAGCCAGAATCGACGTTGAAACAGACGTCATGGCCAAATACTTCAGGACTGGACCGGCCCCATACTCGTTTCTAGTCTTGCACAAAACTAGATATGAGGCACTCTGACCTCCAACTCGAACTGGACGAACCCTCCGGTAAATATGGCACAACGAACACACACATGAGTGTGTACGAGTATACATGCCTGCCCTTCAAGTCATGTCGGCATGTGCCATATTTCAGAAGGTTATGGAGAATATACTCGAAGGGTTATTCAAGGTGGTGGTGTACATGGATGATGTTCTGATAACAGCGACTGCTGAGCATGAGTACCTAGAAAACATAGATGAGGACCTGCAGCATTTTCAAAAACTAGAGTGCATCTTGAGAAAAGTGTGTTTGTGAATGAAGTAACCTATCTATGTTACAGAGTGGACAAAAAAAGCCTATACCCCATGGAGGACAAGGTCAAAGCCATTAAGGAAGTGCTTATCCCATGAAACACCACAGAATTGAAATCCTTTGTGGGACTAGTCAATTATTATGGGAAGTTCAACCCAAATGTGGCCTCCTTTTTCTTGCCATTACATCAACTATTAAGGAAATACCAGAAATGGCCCTGGGAAGCACCACATGAAGAGGCCTTTGAGTCAAATAGCAGCTATTATCGTCCAATGTATTGGCCCGTTATGATCCCAAGAAGTAGCCCATAATGACATGAGATGTCTCTCCTTGTGGAGTTGGAGTGGCACTCTTGCATCGTTGGAAGGGTGAGACAGAACGATCCATTGCCTACGGGTCCAGGACTCTTTCCAATGCAGAGCGACGCTACTCCCAAATTAAGAAGGAAGGCTTGGAAGTTATATTTAGTGTACCAGTACGTCTATGGTAGGCATTTTGTGATACTGACAGATCATATAAAATATAGTGACACAGTAACAAAGTGGTTAGCACTGCAGTCTCACAGCATCAGGGACCTGGGGTGGGATTCTCCGCCACCCGGTTGGGTGGGGGGTTCCGCCGTAATGGAGTGGTGGGAACCACTCTGGCGTCGGGCCGCCCCAAAGGTGCGGAAGTCAGGGGCCAAGCCCTTACCTTGAGGGGCTAGGCCCGCGCCGGAGCGGTTTGCACTCCACCGGCTGGCGGGAAAGGCCTTTGGCGCCACGCCAGCCAGGACCGAAAGGTCTTCGCCGGGCGACGCGGGCCGGCACATGCGCGGGAGCATCAGCGGCTGCTGACGTCATCCCCGCGCATGTGCAGGGGAAAGGATGTCTTCCGCCTCTGCCATAGTGAAGACCATGGAGAAGGCAGAAGAAAAAGTGTGCCCCCATGGCATAGGCCTGCCCGCGGATTGGTGGGCCCGGATCGCGGGCCAGGCCACCATTGGGGCACCCCCCAGGGCCAGATCGCCCCACGTCCCCCGCCCCAGGACCCCGTAGCCTGCCCGCGCCGCCTTGTCCCGCCGTTCAAAAGTTGGTTTAATCCACGCTGGCAGGACAGGCATTCCAGCAGCGGGACTTCGGCCCATCGCATGCCGGAGATTCCTGCCCTCGCCGAATCTCTGGTGGCGGAGACTTCGGGACACGGCGGGGGCGGGATTCACGCCAGCCCCCGGCGATTCTCCGACCCGGCGGGGTTCGGAGAATCCCGCCCCAGCTCTTAATTCTGGCCTTGGGTGACTGTCTTTATGGAATTTGTACATTTTCCCTGTGTCTGCGTGGGTTTCCTCCGGGTGCTCTGATTTCCTCCCAGAGTCCAAAGATGTGCAGGTTACATGGATTGGCCAGGCTACATTGTCACTTCGTGTACAGGTTACATGAGGTTATGGGGATATACAGAGGATCGGTACAAACTCGATAGGCCGAATAGCCTCCTTCTGCACTGTGGGAATTCTATATTCTAAGATAGAATCCATTCTGTTGTCTTTACCCTGATACAGTATTGGGCTTGTTACTGGCAGCCTACGAATATTCCTTGCAGCCTCGCTCTGGAATGCGAATAGCCAATGCTAATGCTTTGAGTCATTTCCTGATGCCCACAAGCTTGGCTCCCACTCCTGCTTTCGAAGAGGTCACAAGGACCTTGAATTACTTAGAAACCCTCCCTGGTATCGGCAAAGCAAATCAAAGCTAAACCACATTATCCTAAACGGTGAGATCCAAAGACAATCCACGAATGACATGAAACGATACCTAACTAAGCGAAAAGAACCCAGTGTCGAGGATGGTATAATCTTGTGGGGATCCCAGGTAGTTGCTCACAACTCAGGGGAATGACATAACAGCCACCCTGGGGTTTCCAAAATGAAGATGCTCGCCAGGAGCTACGTTTGGTGGCCTGGGCTCAACACGGACATCGTGGACCTGGTTAAACATTGTAACTTATGCCAGAAAAATCAAAAACTCACCTCTTCAGCCTCCCTACACCCATGGCAGTGGCCAGGTAGGCCATGGGTTCGGATACATATCTACTTCAGCGGGCCTTTCTTGGGGCCTACATTCCTGATATTAGTGGATGTGCATTCCAAGTGGATAGAGGCACATCGCATGGCCTCTACAACCTCCCACACCACTATCGAGAAACTTTGACAAAGTTTTAGCACACGTGGCCTTCACTAATGGGGAATTCGTGAAGTCAAATTGCATCAAACACATTAGGACGGCTCATATCACCTGTTATCCAACTCACTGGCAGAGTGAGACCTTCAAGAACACAAGGAAGAAGTAGCTGGCTGCATCTATGGAGACAAGGCAGGCATGGTTTTTATTTGATTACAGGACCATTGCCATGACTAGTCTCCCTGGCAGAACTATTGATGGGACGACAGCGTCACACCAGGATAAGCTTATTATTTTCAAACTTGGTAATGAGGGTTTCCCAACAGGAAAATCGAAAATGAAATCATGATGCTGTAAGATCTGAGAGAGTTTTCAAGACTGGTGACCCAGTCTACTTATGGAATTTCGGAGAAGCTCCAGTTGGATCATTGGAGTCTTATTAAAGAAGACCGGACCTATATCCTATAAGGTCAAGGGCCAAGACAAAGTTCTGCGGAAGCACTTGGATCAGTTCAGCAAAATGGAGCTTGCTCTCGTTGAAGCTTCATCTCCGACTCCAGTGGTGGCCATTGCTGGCACAGGGCTGTAATATGTATAAGCTAAGGAGAGTAAAGGGTTAACAAGATGATGTTCATGTCTATCAACACTAGATGGCATCACTGAGTAGTCTTATAAAAGGCTGCGTCTCTGGGCATGCTGGGAGAAGCTGACGGAGAAGTCGATGTAGAAGGATAGTGTGAGGTTGAGTTAGGGTGTAGCTTATATATTAGAGAGATTATTAATTACTGTCTCACAGATTCAATACTATTATTTTGTTAACTGTTACTCAGTAGAGTGTGTGAACCAAGATAAGTAGTGTAAAATAAATTAGTTTTGATTTAAACATATATCTTTATGTTCTGAGCCATCTTGGAGAACAAAACAAGGAACACAACAAGGGCTACCACCCGTGGAGGATCCAAGTCCATCTTCCCCTGATTGTGAAGATTTGTTCTGACATGGAGGCCAAGGAATTCGGTATTTCCCGATAGACAATGCCAAAGAAGAACCCCTGTTGGTGACCTTAAGGCACTCCCTGTGAGAGCAAAGATTGCCAATCTGTTTCATCCCTTTGGATCATGCTCCACCTACTGAGCCAAGTGTGAAGAGGTGGAAAAGGCCTCCCAATCGTGGCAGCACCAGGGGTGAAACTGACCTGAGGGGGTAGACAACTACGAAGGACATGAGGGATCGTCAATTGAACTCCCTGTGGAGTTCCCTTATCGAGTGGGCGAAGGCTCACACAATACGAACCATTCAGTATGAGTTTAAAATCCACAGCCCCTGGGCTGGGACGCAAGCATTGTACACCGCAGCAGTGGTTTTTTTCGTTGTTCGAATAGATGAAGCCTGGCCTTGGCGAATTATTACACAAGGAAACTATACCTTCTACAAAGCTGTACATTTGTGTCAACAATGGGAGAAGACATTAAATAATATGTTCTACATTTACCAAAGATATAATCGAATCTATGTTTACACCATCACAATCATACTACATTAATAATGAAGAATAGTACTCTTTACTCTGTGAAATGCATTTTTGGCAACCAGACAACTCTTATGTTATTAGTTGCCTCACTGTATACTGGCATGATAAAAAAGGTAATGTTTGATGTTGAAAAACTGTTGTTAATAAATCCTACTTGCCACTTATACTCAATTGTGGAAGCATTGATTTGAAATGTTTGGACAAGGTTTAGCTAGAGTTGTATAGTATATGTCAGTCAAGGAGATTACAAATCTTTTACAAGCATTGAAATCATTATTCTAATGCCATATGTTGAAGTAAGAGTAACTGCCCTTGACATTAAGGCTGCATTTAACCGAGTATGGCATCAAGGAGCCCTAACAAAACTGGGGTCAATGGGAATCAAGAGGAAAACTCTCTACTGGTTGGAGCACAAAGGACGATGATTGTGGTTGTTGGAGGGCAGTCATCTCATCTTTAGAACATCACTGCAGGAGTTCCTCACTGTAGTATCTTACTGCCAGCCATCTTCAGTTGCATCATCAATCATCTTCCTTGTTCGCTGATGACTGTACAATGTTCAGCACCATTTGTAACTCCACAGATACTAAAGTAGTCCATGTCCAAATGCAACAAGACCTCAACAATATCCAGGCTTGAACTGATAAGTGGTAAGTAATATTTGTGCCACAGAAGTGCCAGACAATGATTATCCCCAACAAAGGGAGAATCTAACCATCACCCGTTGACATTCAATAGCATTACCATTACTGAATCCCCCATTATCAACATCTTGGGGGTTACTATTTACCAGAAACTCAACTGGATTATTATGGCTTCATCCACCACCAAAATACAGTAGTAGCAGTGTGTACCATCTACAAGATAAACTGCAGGAACTCATGAAGGCTCCTCAGACAGCTTCTTCCAAACCCAAGACCACTACCATCTATAAGGACAAGGGTAGCAGATACATGTGAATACCATCACCTTGAAGTTCCCCTCCAAATCACTCAAGATCCTGACTTGGAAATATTTCACTCTTCCTTTACTGTCGCTGGGTCATAATCTTGGAACTCCCTCCCTAACAGCACTGTGGATGTACATACACCACATGGACTGCAGCGATTCAAGAAGGCAGCTCACAACCACCTTCGGAAGGGAAACTCGGAATGGGCAATAAATGCTCACCTAGCCAGTGATGCCCACATCCCATAAATTAATTTTGAAAGTTAGAAGCTCTATCCTTGCTCGATCTATGTAATTGGTACCAACATGGAACTTGACCCTCCCACTTCAATTCCTCTATTGTCATATCCCAAACCCAAGCGCCAGGCAACCTTCTGGATTGCTAATTCTGGTCACAGAGAACAGTGTCTATAGCCCTAACTATACTATCCCCGATTAAGACTACATTTCTTTCTCTCCCCCACTTGAATGGCTCTCTGTGCCATGGTGCTGTGATCAGTTTGCTCATCATTCCCACAGTCCCGCTCTCATCCACACGGAGAGCAAGAATCTCAAACCTGTTGGACAAGGACAAGGGCTGAGGCTGCTGAAGCCTTACCTGCAGGATCCCTCACATCCTCCCGACCCTGACCACTGGCAAATGAAGGTACTTAATCTAAGGGTGTGACTTCCTCCTGAAACACAGTGTCCAGATAACACTCCCCCTCCCTGGTGTGTTACAGCATCCGAAGCTCAGACTCCAGCACATCAACTGTGAGCTGAAGTTCTTCAAGCAGCCAACACTTGCCACAGATGTGTTCACCAGGAACCACAATGGGGTGCACCAGGCTCCCACCTCATGCAGGTGCAACACATCGCCTGGCCCTTCATCTCTATTTTATTTAATTTGTTTTTAATTACTTTTTTAAATTTAAATTTCCAGCTGGTCTTTCTAACACGTAAAATATTTCTTATCTGAAAGTAAATTAGAATAGGAAATATAACTAAGCAGCGACTTACCAGCCAATCTATTTACTTTTTCCTATTACTTAATTCCTTGTTCTACTCTGTTTATGGTGAGCTCCTCTCCCACTGACCAGGCCCTCCTCTCTCCCTGGGTCCGCCTCTCTCTCCCTGGGCCAGCCCCTCTCCCCGTGCCCGCCCGTCTCCCTGGACCCGCCTCTCTCCCTCCGGGTCCGCCTCTCTCCCTCCGGGTCCGCCTCTCTCCCCGCGTCCACCGCTCTCCCCCCTGGTCTGCCTCTCTCCCCCCTGGTCCGCCTCTCTCCCCCCTGGTCCGCCTCTCTCCCCCCGGGTCCGCCTCTCTCCCCCCGGGTCCGCCTCTCTCCCCCCGGGTCCGCCTCTCTCCCCCCGGGTCCGCCTCTCTCCCCCCGGGTCCGCCTCTCTCCCCCCGGGTCACCCTCTCTCCCCTCGGGTCACCCTCTCTCCCACCAGGTCCGCCTCTCTCTCTCCCCGGGTCCGCCTCTCTTTCCCCGATCCGCCTCTCTCTCCCTGGGTCCGCCTCTCTCTCCCTGGGTCCGCCTCTCTCTCCCTGGGTCCGCCTCTCTCTCCCCGGGTCCGCCTCTCTCCCCCCGGGTCCGCCTCTCTCCCCCCACGTCCGCCTCTCTCCCCCCGGGTCCGCCTCTCTCCCCCCGGGTCACCCTCTCTCCCCTCGGGTCACCCTCTCTCCCACCAGGTCCGCCTCTCTCCCCCCGGGTCCCGCCTCTCTCCCACCGGGTCCCGCCTCTCTCCCCCTCCCCCTGGGTCCGCCTTGTGGTGATATACATCACTAAGTACACAAAGGGTTAATGTACATACACTACACCTAGCTAGACACTAGAGGGAACACCAGAGACATGACATACAGGCAGTCAACCAATAGGTCAGTAAGATAGGACACGACCAATGGGCAGTCACGATACACACAGAGGTGACACTACCACAGGAGGGCTTTACACCAACCTACAGAAAAAGACACATCACACATGCTCAGTCTCTTTCCAGTGGAGACATTCAGTGAGTACAGACACAGGGTTGATTGAACATCACACCCACCATGTGGATTGTAGCAGACTGGTTAGTCAGTCTGAGTAGCTGTAGCAGGATTATCAGTAGCGTTGAATCCAAGTAGGAGAATTGTTAATAGTTTAATAAACGTGTTAAAGCTATCTCCAAGTCTGAACCTTCCTTTGTCAGAGTGCACATCAAGGAAGCAGCTTATGCTACGTCAAGAGCATAACAAAACATGGTTCCAGGAGTGAACTGTTTCAATCCATATAGTTAAAACTCAGCAAACAGTGACTACCAGCAACAGCAGCCAGGCAAGATGATGTTTGAGATTCCAGTTTCACAGCAGCTCAGCTACCAAGGCAATCTCAGTGAAAACTGGCGTTGGTTCAGGCAGAGATTCTAGATCTACCTGGTAGCGTCCGATCCAGATGGTGTGGCGGATTCAGAGAAAATAAAGCTTCTAATTACTATCGCGGGTCCAGAAGCAGCTGAAATCTTCCAGACCTTCAAATACTCAAAGGGGCAAAACATGAGCGATTTCCAGGCAGTCCTTCACAAATTCCAACAATTCTGCAAGGAACATACAAGAAGAAAAGGTAAAAGAGGCACCAAAACTCACCGCGAGGTAGGCTTGCAGCAACAAACGGCAGTTTTGAATTGCAGCCATCTTGGAAAAGGTGCTGCACATGCGCAGTTGCGCGAAGTGCGCACAGAACGGGAAGGTCCATTTGCGCATGCGCGTGAATCAGCGCATGCGCAATTGAGAACAAGGCCCAAGTAAAGGAACAGCGATCTGCGCATGCGCAATCGCTTCCTACGCAGTACGCCACATGCTTCATGATGTCAGAGGCCCTGGACCATGCCCACTTAAAGGGGAAATATCCCAAAACACGGAAAACAGTTTTTAAAGCCTCAAAACCAGGGGCGTGATTCTCCGACCCCGACCGGGTTGGAGAATCGCCGGGGGCTAGCGTGAATCACGCCCCCGCCGTGTCCCGAATTCTCCACCACCAGAGATTCGGTGGGGGCGGGAATCGCGCCACGCCGGCCGGCGGAAATCGCTGGCGATTCTCCGGTCCTCGATGGGCCGAAGTCCCGCCGGCGTGGATTGAACCACCTTTTGAATATACTAAGTCAAGAGCATAACAAAACATGCCCCTCTCCCCCCGGATCCGCCTCTCTCCCCCCGGGTCCGCCTCTCTCCCCCCGGATCCGCCTCTCTCTCTCCCCGGGTCCGCCTCTCTCCCCCCGGATCCGCATCTCTCCCCCCGGGTCCGCCTCTCTCCCCCCGGATCCGCCTCTCTCCCCCCGTGTCCGCCTCTCTCCCTCCCCGGATCCGCCTCTCTCTCTCCCCGGGTCCGCCTCTCTCTCCCCGGGTCCGCCTCTCTCTATCCCCGGGTCCGCCTCTCTCTATCCCCGGGTCCGCCTCTCTCTCCCCGGGTCCGCCTCTCTCTCCCCGGGTCCGCCTCTCTCTCCCCGGGTCCGCCTCTCTCTCCGGGTCCGCCTCTCTCTCCGGGTCCGCCTCTCTCTCCGGGTCCGCCTCTCTCTCCGGGTCCGCCTCTCTCTCCGGGTCCGCCTCTCTCTCCGGGTCCGCCTCTCTCTCCGGGTCCGCCTCTCTCTCCGTGTCCACCTCTCTCTCCCCGGGTCCGCCTCTCTCTCCCCGGGTCCGCCTCTCTCTCCCCGGGTCCGCCTCTCTCTCCCCGGGTCCGCCTCTCTCTCCCCGGGTCCGCCTCTCTCTCCCCGGGTCCGCCTCCCTCTCCCCGGGTCCGCCTCCCTCTCCCCGGGTCCGCCTCCCTCTCCCCGGATCCGCCTCTCTCTCCCCGGATCCGCCTCTCTCTCCCCGGGTCCGCCTCTCTCTCCGGGTCCGCCTGTCTCTCTCCGGGTCCGCCTGTCTCTCCCCGGATCCGCCTCTCTCTCCCCGGGTCCGCCTCTCTCTCCGGGTCCGCCTGTCTCTCTCCGGGTCCGCCTGTCTCTCTCCGGGTCCGCCTGTCTCTCCCCGGGTCCGCCACTCTTCCCGGGTCCGCCTCGCTCTCTTGGTCCACCTCTCACCACGCTGTTTCTTGCACTGAAGCTGCTCTCGGATTTGTTGTGATGTTCAGATGCCGGCGTTGGACTGGGGTTGACACAGTAAGAAGCATACAACACTCGGTTCAAGTCCAACAGGTTTGTTTGGAAACACCAGTTTTCACTCACCTGATGAACGTGCTATGCTCCGAAAGCCAGTGATTCCAAGGAAACCTGTTGGACTTTAACCTGGTGTTGTAAGATTTCTTGGGCGAAATTCTCCTACCCGCCCCGCCACATTTCTGCCCCGACCGGCCGGCGGGAGTCTCCGTAACACCGGCCAGTCAATGGGGTTTCCCATTGTGGGGCAGCCCCACGCCGTCGGGAAACTCCCGGGCGCCGGCAAAACGGAGACTCCCGCCGGTGGAGAATGACGCCCCTTATTCGGATTTGTTGGGGATGTGTTCCCCGCTAACTGTCCAGATGTCCAGAAGCGAGAACCCTGCCTTCCAAAATTACACGTCCATGTTTTGATGCCTGGAATACATTTGCCTGGATTTTACTTGATCCTAATTAAAGGTGCCTTTTGTATTTTCAAAATTCCAAGCATTTTGTTGAAGTTGTTTTTGTGAAGGGATATCAGAGTTAGGGGGTCTCCTTTCCTTCTTTCTGAATTTCATCCATGTGAATTTGGTGTTCAGCTTTTCTGGATTTAATTGTGTCAGCAATAATCTAAGCTTTCAAGGTTACTTTAATTGGTTCCCAAAACCATTGCTATAAAAACTTATCTACATTATCAATGGAGGACATGTAGTGTTCAAGGATACATACTCAGCATTTCTCCTGGGCGAGAATTTGGTTTAGTCTCCACTGATCTTACTACGTGTTGGCTGAAGGTATAGTCAAATTTAACAAGAACAGTAGCGTCAGCTGCAGTTAGTCCTGATGCTAACTCATTTAAGATGAGAATGAATTCCAAGAATCAGTCAATTTGTTAATGCTTTATCAAAATGAAATTCCCTCTATTCCCCTCATGATCAGCTGGTTAAGTAATGGAAAAACTGAATTTTGCACACCAGAACACTGGTTCATTACCTGACCTGTGTTGAGGAACTAAGGTCTCAGACATGGTGACAGTAAAGCAGATCAGTATCACTGGGCTAGGGAGGAAGAAATCACTTTTGATCTATCCTGTAAGAGACATAATCATTTCTCTTTTATTAATACTAACAAAGTAAAAATAATTAGGATTGACAAGTGACTAAGATAAAGATTAAACATTTTCAGTGTGAAAACAAAATGGGGATTTGTGTTTTCTGAAGTGTCATTATTCTATACTGTTATATTTGCTCAGGTATACTTACAATGAAGTGCTATGAAACAGCATAAACTTCAATGCTGATAAAGGTGTCGAAAATTAAAGTGTTCTGGGGATGGTCAGTAATCTATTCTGTGCAACATATTGGACCAAAGAGAGCTGAAAAAAAGAGGCTTGTCAGATATCACCTTTCAAACAGATAACAGAAAGAGATTTTTGCCATTGTTCCATGTTGAAGGGTGATTAACAATATACTTAAAATTATTGGACTAAATAGAAAAATACCAAACGCAGATCCATAATAACTAAATTATGGACAAATACTGATCTGAAATTGAGAACAGTTTTTTAAAACTCTGAGATAATTAAAAATTGAAGATCTATTATTAACCCTCAAGTCCATAACTTAATCTTTGTCAAAGGTTAGTAAATAGCTTTCAATGAATTGTTCAGGTCCCAATTACTGACAGAGAAAGAGCGATACATTGAAACCTCCACTTCCCTTCCCTTACTGTCAGCAAACAGTGCAGTTATTTTGCTGTTATTTTGGAAGGGTAGATGTGTGCGTTTCCAAGCCCCCTTTTTGTGTGGTCAATTTTAAAACAAGCAGCAGGTATAAATAAAGATTATCTATTCACACACTCACCCCCGACGATCTAAATATTATATCATTTACACTCCACACATTCAGGAAAGATTCAACTAAAGAAGATAATACATTTCTACAATGTTAACCCAAAATAATAGCTTAACAGTTCATTGGCTTGCTACAGGAGAACTGCCATTGTGGACTTGGTAAAGAAAGACATCTTTTTCACTCTTGAGTTATAGTTCAGATGGGTTATCAAATGGTTGAAGTCAGATACCCAGATTGTTGAAGGATTCCCTTGAAGAGATTATTGTCAAATTCCTTTACAGATGGACTTGAACTTTTGGAATCAGGCTGGGATGTTCTTTTCAGGTGTATGGCCTTCAAGTCCTTCACACCAAAGATGACATAGCCTTTTCTGAATCTCTTTCGGTATTTATAGCAGATTGCTCAAGTATTTCTGGACCTTCAGCTAAAAACCTATTTCCAGCCAGTTTCAGTCATATGACCAATACCGATATTGTCCAGCTGGAATTGCTTATCTGAAAGTCATTGCTATACAATAGAGGTAATAAAATAGCCCTTCACGCTTACTGAGGATATATTGGTTTCTGTCCAGATCTCATTATTTAGCTCCATCTCAGAGAAAAGAGGGCTGGACTTGAGATTTGTTTGGTAAAACCCCAAACAATAGCAGATGAGAATCCCACAGATTTTCTTTGTCTCCAGGAGTGGAGGCCCCCACCAAGGTTGACGTAATTAAGACATTTTCAGAGGCTTTAGGTAATCTGTGGTGAAGTTGCAAAGTAATCTGACCTAAGACAGCCATCTTAACAGTTCATCAGTTTCCATTTTAAGTAAAAGACAGTTCCAGAAACTTCCATATGATCATAGAGTCCATATTTAAAGTATGAATATGACACACCTTTACTGAGCATATAGCACTTTGATTGCAATACAGGCTGCTAATTTCAATGATTTCAGGGATGCCATTCATCACTTGGACATACAATCAGGGAATCAATATTGTGAGTGACTACAGACATTTCTAGCTAGGCTGCGCTTCTTAATTGTACTGACAGTTGTGCAGGAAGTGAATCTGACCCAGGAAGTACTGAAGTATAGTTCGAAATGGTTTAGAGCAGGCCCCAAAGATTTTGGACACCTCACTGGAGACCTTGGTGGAGGAAATTGAAAAGAGAGGTGTCCTGCATACACAAGGAGGCAGAAAACACGGCAGGCAAATGGACAGAAGGCAGTGGGAGCTGACAACCAGTGCAAGGATTCAAGCTGGTTCTGGATATCTCAAGAAATTCAATGACTTTCCATGATTGGCTGGCACCTCTTTGAGTTGGGATCTCCTCCCTTACTGGGACAGGAGCCCAAATGGCAATTAACCAGCTGCTAGGTTGTCATTAAATCCAGCAGGGGCTTTCATTAATGGCCAAAATGATGGTTTTCCCTCCCATCATTGGGGCCACTGTCATATGCAAAAAACATCCTTTCTATCACACTGGTGTTCAATTTGGCATATTTGTGGACCAACCATGATGCAGTGACTGATGGCCAAGGTCACTGCTATTACAATGCAAGCAGCAGCCACTCAAGTGCTCATGTTGTCAGTCGAATTTGTCCTTCAACAGAAAGAAAACAATTTTCCTCTCACCATTGCCTCCCTGCCAGTGTCTTTACAGCTGCCAGTAAGTCAGGCAGCCCAGACTGTTGCCACCCATATCAGCATAGTGCAATCTGCAGCCAGGTCTTGTGGGATTAGAGCTGGCAGGCCATCTCCAGTCTCCTCCACTGAAACTCAGCAGCCTTCCATCAGCCATGCTGCAGCACTTGGGATCACACAGGCACTGAGGGAATGAACAAGCCTAATTTTTGTATGTGATATGGCATGATGTCATTTCAAAATTTGGTTGGAATCCTTATTTTATGCTGGCTTTAATCTTTGCATTGTGGCTGATTGGACACTGAACTGGACAGGAACAGAGATAAGTTAAGGCTAGTAAAAGGAGAATCGGAGTTGTCTTATTGGTATTGCACTTAGATGAGTCCTTCATGGACAGTCCAGTCAGAAAGGGATTGTCTAATCTCTTCCTCTTGCTCCTCAGGATGCTCATCGTCCTCCTCCTCTTCCTTCAACTACTGTACAGGTACCCGAGCTACTTTCCCTATAGCTGCGGGAAAGCGCTATGCCCTCATGAGATGATGCAGCATTCAGCACACCACCAGGGATCTTGTCAAGAACTGCAATTTTCCTCCAGAAGGGTCCAGGCAGTGGAAGCATGGCTCCAGCATAACAATAGTCTGATCTATCACATTTCATGTGGTGACAAGTCTTTTTATTCACGTGCGCGCATGGCTTGTGCACTTGAGTCGTGAACCATGATGTCAGTGGATAACACTTGTCATCCAGAAACCACACTTTTGTTTGCTTTGGTCACTCAAATATAGTCGATATATTTGATTACCATAACATGAAGGCATTATGGCTGTTTCCAGGAAGATGGACATGATTCGCTTCCTGTGTTCGCAAACCAGCTGGTGATTGAGAGAGTGTTATGCATTTCAGTTGTGATACGAGTTAGAGTTGACATGCATTGACAGAAAGTGATGTGAATACAGTCAGTGGAGTGCAGTCATTTAGAAACCTGTAATCCTTGCAGAGCTGTGTTTAATTTTTTAACAGAGGCAAGGCTCTACATCTTTTGCATTGGCCGACTTTGCTGATCTTGATGCTCGTTCAAATGTTCTCGCTTAGACTACCTTGAGTTGATAGTCTATTAGTTGATAGTTGAAGTTAAATTTTATTTTAACGGCTGCATAATTGAACTGAATTTATGTAACCAACTGTATTTTTCTATATGCCGTAAATGTCTCAGTGCAATGGGCATTTTAAAATTCAAAGTCTGAAGAACTTACACTCCGAGAAATTTAAAGTCATGACATAGTAAATACAAACATAACTAGAGCAGATCATTAGAAATCTTTAAACTTATCAACGGAGATAGTTTAGGTCACAGGAAACAATGTAGGGATCAAACACCTGCGCTATGAGAGAAGCGTGGTCCACTGTATGTCATTAAGCAGAATTACATAATCTTAAGAGTACGACTGGCATTTCATGGTCTATTTCACTAGGTTAATGTGATTTGCTTTAATCCCCCTGATACTTAGTCAGCATTTATTTTTCATCCTCATTGGTTATAAAAGGCGGACTTAAAATGGAAAATCTTTGTTTTAGGAAGTGTTATAATATATGCAGCTAATCAAATGTTTAAAAAATGTATAAATCACTGTTCAAATAAAGTATCGAATTCCACAATACCTATTTTATAATATCATACTATTTCTTACAGTCTTATACATTTTAATCTCCATCGGTAGCACGGGTGGCTCAAAGGTTATCATTGCTGCCTCACAGTGCCAGGGAATCAAGTTCAATTCCAGCCTTGGGTCACTGTATGGGTGAAGTTTGCACATTCTCCCCGTGTCTGCGTGCATTCCCACCGGGTGCTCCAGTTTCCTCCCATAGTCCACGGGTTAGGTGGATTCGCCATGCTAAATTGCCCCTTATTTTCCAGGTATGTGCAGGTTAGGTTATGGGTAATGGGGATAGGGCAGGATGGACATGGGTAGAGTGCTCATTCGAAAGGTCGGTGCACACTCGATGGGCTGAATGGCCTCCTTCTGCACTGTAGGGATTCTATGATTCTGTACATTGCAGAAAAACAAACTTCCAAATACATTGTTTAATTTTTCAACCTACATTTAGGTTTCCAATGAGTAAATTTTCCTTGGGTTTCTTCTGCTCGTCGAAAAGATCCATGGAAATTCTGGAAAAACGGCTGATGGTGGTATAAGAAAAACACCAATGAAAGTTCATCCATCACTGTTTGGTAGGAAGAATATAAAAGCAGAATATTTTTTAAAAGGAATGGAATCTTTAAATACTGATGTTCAGATACTTTGGTATGCTCACACAAGGAACACAAAAGGTTAGTGTGCAGGTTTAGCAAGCAAATTGTTTTTATTTGTTCATGGGATGTGGGTGTCGCTGGCTGGGCCAGCATTTATTGCCCATAACTAATTGCCCTTGAACTGAGAGGCTTGCTAAGCCATTTCAGAGTACATTTTAAGAGACAAACGCATTGCTGTGGGTCTGGAGTCACATGTAGGCCAGGCTGGGTAAGGGTGGTAGATTTCCTTCCCTAAAGGACATATAGTGAACCAGATGGTTTTTTTATGACAATCGACAATGGTTTCATGGTCATTGTTAGACTTTTGATACAATTGCAGCAAGCAGTAAAGAAGGCACATGTATGGTGGCCTTCGTAGTGAGAGGATTTGAGTACAGGAGCAGGGATGTCTTGTTGCAATTATGCAGGACTTTGGTGAGGCCACATCTGGAATATTGTGTGCAGTTTTAGTCACCTTATTTCAGGAACATAGAACATAGAACGATACAGCGCAGTACAGGCCCTTCGGCCCACGATGTTGCACCGACATGGGAAGTCAAAAAACAAAAGCCATCTAAACCTACACTATGCCATTATCATCCATATGCTTATCCAATAAACTTTTAAATGCCCTCAATGTTGGCGAGTTCACTACTATTGCAGGTAGGGCATTCCACGGCCTCACCACTCTTTGCGTAAAGAACCTACCTCTGACCTCTGTCCTATATCTATTACCCCTCAGTTTAAGGTTTTGTCCCCTCGTGCTAGCCATTTCCATCCACGGGAGAAGGCTCTCACTGTCCACCCTATCTAACCCCCTGATCATTTTGTATGCCTCTATTAAGTCTCCTCTTAACCTTCTTCTCTCTAACGAAAACAACCTCAAGTCCATCAGCCTTTCCTCATAAGATTTTCCCTCCATACCAGGCAACATCCTGGTAAATCTCCTCTGCACCCGCTCCAAAGCTTCCACGTCCTTCCTATAATGCGGTGACCAGAGCTGTACGCAATACTCCAAATGCGGCCGAACCAGAGTTTTGTACAGCTGCAACATGACCTCATGACTCCGGAACTCAATCCCTCTACCAATAAAGGCCAACACTCCATAGGCCTTCTTCACAACCCTATCAACCTGGGTGGCAACTTTCAGGGATCTATGTACATGGACACCTAGATCCCTCTGCTCATCCACACTTCCAAGAACTTTACCATTAGCCAAATATTCTGCATTCCTGTTATTCCTTCCAAAGTGAATCACCTCACACTTCTCTACATTAAACTCCATTTGCCACCTCTCAGCCCAGCTCTGCAGCTTATCTATGTCCCTCTGTAACCTGCTACATCCTTCCGCACTGACAACACCACCGACTTTAGTGTCGTCTGCAAATTTACTCACCCACCCTTCTGCGCCCTCCTCTAGGTCATTGATAAAAATGACAAACAGCAACGGCCCCAGAACAGATCCTTGTGGTACGCCACTTGTAACTGAACTCCATTCTGAACAATTCCCATCAACCACCACCCTCTGTCTTCTTTCAGCTAGCCAATTTCTGATCCACATCTCTAAATCACCCTCAATCCCCAGCCTCCGTATTTTCTGCAATAGCCTACCGTGGGGAACCTTATCAAACGCTTTACTGAAATCCATATATACCACATCAACTACTCTACCCTCAAGTCACCTTCTCAAAGAACTCGATAAGGTTTGTGAGGCATGACCTACCCTTCACAAAGCCATGCTGACTATCCCTAATCATATTATTCCTATCTAGATGATTATAAATCTTGTCTCTTATGATCCACTCCAAGACTTTACCCACAACAGACGTGAGGCTCACCGGTCTATAGTTGCCGGGATTGTCTCTACTCCCCTTCTTGAACAAAGGGACCACATTTGCTATCCTCCAGTCCTCTGGCACTATTCCTGTAGCCAATGATGACATAAAAATCAAAGCCAAAGGCTCAGCAATCTCTTCCCTGGCTTCCCAGAGAATCCTAAGATAAATCCCATCAGGCCCCGGGGACTTATCTATTTTCAGCCTGTCCAGAATTGCCAACACCTCTTCCCTACGTACCTCAATGCCATCTATTCTAATAGCCTGGGTCTCAGCATTCTCCTCCACAACATTATCTTTTTCCTGAGTGAATACTGACGAAAAATATTCATTTAGTATCTCGCCTATCTCTTCAGACTCCACACACAACTTCCCATTCCTGTCCTTGACTGGCCCTACTCTTACCCTAGTCATTCTTTTATTCCTGACATACCTATAGAAAGCTTTTGGGTTTTCCTTGATCCTACCTGCCAAATACTTCTCATGTCCCCTCCTTGCTCGTCTTAGCTCTCTCTTTAGATCCTTCCTCGCTACCTTGTAACTATCAAGCGCCCCATCTGAAACTTCGCTCCTCATCTTCACATAGGCCTCCTTCTTCCTCTAAACAAGAGATTCCACTTCTTTGGTAAACCACGGTTCCCTCGCTCGACGCCTTCCTCCCTGCCTGACCGGTACGTACTTATCAAGAACACGCAGTAGCTGTTCCTTAAACAAGCTCCACATATCCAGTGTGCCCAACACTTGCAGCCTTCTTCTCCAACCTATCCCCCCCAAGTCATGTCTAATGGCATCATAATTGCCCTTCCCCCAGCTATAACTCTTGCCCTGCGGGGTATACTTATCCCTTTCCATCACTAACGTAAATGTCACCGAATTGTGGTCACTGTCCCCAAAGTGCTCACCTACCTCCAAATCTAACACCTGGCCTGGTTCATTACCCAAAACCAAATCCAATGTGGCCTCTCCTCTTGTTGGCCTGTCAACATAATGTGTCAGGAAACCCTCCTGCACACATTGTACAAAAAACGACCCATCTAATGTACTCAAACTATATCTTTTCCAGTCAATATTTGGAAAGTTAAAGTCTCCCATAATAACTACCCTGTTACTTTCGCTCTTATCCAGAATCATCTTCTCCATCCTTTCCTCTACATCCCTAGAACTATTTGGAGGCCTATAGAAAACTCCCAACAGGATGACCTCTCCTTTCCTGTTTCTAACCTCAGCCCATACTACCTCGGAAGAAGAGTCCCCATCTAGCATCCTCTCCGCCACCGTAATACTGTTTTTGACTAGCAGCGCCACACCTCCCCCTCTTTTGCCTCCTTCTCTGAGCTTAATAAAACACCTAAACCCCGGAACCTGCAACAACCATTCCTGTCCCTGCTCTATCCATGTCTCCGAAATGGCCACAACATCAAAGTCCCTGGTACCAACCCATGCTGCCAGTTCCCCTACCTTATTTCGTATACTCCTGGCATTGAAGTAGACACACTTCAAACCACCTACCTGAACACTGGCCCCCTCCTGCGAAGTCAATTCTGTGCTCCTGACCTCTATACTCTCAATCTCTCGTACCCTAAAACTACAATCCTGGTTCCCATGCCCCTGCTGTATTAGTTTAAACCCCCCCAAAGAGCACTAACAAATCTCCCCCCCAGGATATTTGTGCCCCTCAGGTTCAGATGTAGACCACCCTGTCTGTAGAGGTCCCACCTTCCCCAGAAAGAGCCCCAGTTATCCAGAAATCTGAATCCCTCCCGCCTGCACCATCCCTGTAGCCACGTGTTTAATTGCTCTCTCTCCCTAGTCCTCATCTCATTATCACGTGGCACGGGCAACAACCCAGAGATAACAACTCTGTTTGTTTTCGTTTTGAGCTTCCATCCTAGCTCCCTGAAAGCCTGCCTGACATCCTTGTCCCCTTTCCTACCTATGTCGTTAGTGCCAATGTGGACCACGACTTGGGGCTGCTCCCCCTCCCCCTTAAGGACCCGGAAAACACGATCCGAGACATCACGTACCCTTGCACCTGGGAGGCAACATACCAAATGTGAGTCTCTCTCGCTCCCACAAAATCTCCTATTTGTGCCCCTGACTATCGAGTCCCCAATTACTAATGCTCTGCTCCTCTCCCCCCTTCCCTTCTGAGCAACAGGGCAGACTCAGTGCCAGAGGCCCGTACCCCATGGCTTACCCCTGGTAAGTCCCGTCCCCCCCACAAGTATCCAAAGCGGTATACTTGTTACTCAGGGGAACGACCGCAGGGGATCCCTGCACTGATTGCTTCTTCCCTGTCCCGCTTACAGTTACCCATCTATCTCCAATCTTTGGTGTAACTAATTCCCTGAAGCTGCTATCTATGACCCCCTCTGCCTCCCGAATGATCCGAAGTTCATCCAACACCAGCTCCAGTTCCCTAACTCGGTCTTGGAGGAGCTGGAGATGGCTGCACTTCCTGCAGGTAAAATCAGCAGGGACACTAACTGCATCCCTCACCTCAAACATCCTGCAGGAGGAACATTGCACTCCCTTCCCTCCCATCCCTCTAACCTCCAACCAAGATCTAGTTAATAAATAAAATTTAAAAAAAAATATATATATAATAATAATATGGCACTTACCTCACACCAATGGGTCTCGGGTTTCCTCTCCACCAGAATTTATTGGTTAGTTGGGGGGGACCTTCCCAGAAGTCCGCGGGTCGAACGTCCGGTTCCCGCCTTATATTAAAAAAATATATATAACAAAATAAAACAGAAAAAAAAGAACAGAAACGGGACCAGGTAAGTGTTTTTAAAGTAAAAACTTACCTCCCAGAAGGCCCTTGTGCACCGCTCCCGCCAAAATCCAAAGGCCTGCTCCTGCAAAGGTAAGTGCTTTTAAAGTAAAAACTTACCTCCCAGAAGGCCCTTGCGCACCGCTCCCGCCGAAATCCAATGGAGTGTGTCCGTTGGAAGGATGTCTTTACTCCAAAAGGAGTGCAACAAAGGTTTACCAGACTGATTCCTTGGATGGCAATTCAAACGTATGAGAGATTGAGTCAGTTAGGATTGCAATCACTGGAGACAGGGTCCATGCAAGAAGGATGATCCACATGATGGGGGTGGCCAGAACCAAGGGCGAGAGTCTGAGGATATGGGGTAGACTGTTTAGTACAGAGATGAGAAATTTCTTAACCCAGAGAGTGGTGAGCCCATGGAATTCATTACCAAAGACGTAGCTAAGGCCAATACGCTGTATGTTTACAAGTAGCAGTTAGATATAGCACTTGGGGTGAGGAGGATCAAAGGATATGGGGGAAGGTGGGATTAGGCTATTGAGTTTGATGATCAACCATGCCTACAATGAATGGTGCAGCAGGCTCAAAGGGACTAATGGTCTCCTCATGCTCCTAATTTCTATGTTTTGAATTCCAGATTTTTAAAAAATTTAATTCAAATTCCAAGAGCTGCCATTGTTGAATTCAAGCCCGTGCCCCCAGAGAATGACATTGGATTTCTAGAGTACTTGTCTAGTGACATTACCGCTACCCCATCGTCTTCCCAATTAGGAAGACAAATGTCAGGCTGGATTCTCTGTTCCACGATGCCCAAAGCATGTTTCCTGATGGGATGGAGAATGGGGCGTCAGGGGAAAATCATGATCGGCGCTAGGTATCGGTCCAAAAGCGATCCTCAGACCCCTGGTTGGCGCTGTGATCACGACTGCACTCCAATGGGAGGATGTAAGTTAGTGCAAATGGCTCTTAATTACCTATTTGCACCCATTTATCGCCAGAACCAGAGTCTCCGGCCCTCCATGATTCTCCGGTCTCCTTGGCCGGGAATCAGTGGGCGCGGATCACTTCTGGTATTTAGCAGGGTGACCTTGACATGATGGACCCAGCGGTGGGCGAAGGGGTTGACCCCTTAATAGAGTTTCCCCAAAGTTTATCTGAGGGCCACCCTCCCCCACAATAATGCCACTCCTCCTCTACCAGACCCCCCCCCTCCCACGCCATCCTCTTCCCCCAGGGATCCCTTTAATAAGGAGACCCCTCCCAGAGCCATATGAATAGGGAGAACCCCCACCCCTCAGGAACCCCATGAAAGGGGGACCTCTCACAGATACCCCATAACTAACGGGATCACCCAGAGGCAGCCCCCCAACTAAATGGGACGCCCCCACAGGGTCCCCCAATCTAGAGGGACCATTCTCAGAGACCACCTAACTAGAGGGACCCCACAGTGACCCCCTGACTGGAGGGATCCCCTCCACAGTCCCCCCCACCCCAGAAATGAGATCCCTGTCTGGAAGCTAAAGAGCAATCCAGACAGAGGCAGTAAAAAAAATTACAACTGAACACCTACTTGGAGGCTCCTGATGTCCATTCCTCAAAGGAGAACAGATATGAACCGTGTTTCAACCCCACAGATCCATTAGCTGCAAGTCATTCATTCCTTTCCAGTAGTGGGCTGTGAATGTCAGAGGTAGGTTCTTTATTCAGAGAGTAGTAAGGGCATGGAATGCCCTGCCTGTAACAGTAATGGACTTTATTCAGAGAGTAGTAAGGGCATGGAATGCCCTGCCTGTAACAGTAATGGACTCGCCAACACTAAGGACATTCAAATGGTCATTGGATAGACATATGGACAATAAGGGAATAATGTAGATGGGCTTTAGAGTGGTTTCACAGGTCGGCGCAACATCGAGGGCCGAAGGGCCTGTACTGCGCTGTAATGTTCTATGTTCCACAAACCAGATAAAGCCTTGATTCATTCAGCTCCCTCCATGGATGAGTGACTTGAAGTGCTGAAACCCCATTGTTTGCCAACATCAACCACGCTTGCGTAATTGGAATACACTTACCATTCTTTGATGTGGTTGATGTTTCATTGGGTTTTCAGCACTTAAGAGTCATGTTTATTGAATTTTACTTTTTTTTAAGCATATTCTTCACACACATTTATTCCCTTTGCAGTATGGAGATGGTGGAAGGATTATCAGCCCATTGAACTGTGAATATTCCTTCCATGACTAGCAAGACCTGTCGTAAACTTGGTTCCTACCACTGCACCACAAGCCTTTCTGTTTTTCTTCATTCCTGGGAAGTGGGCTTCGTTGGCTAGGCCAGCATTTATTGCCGATCCCTAATTGCCCTTGATAAGGTTGTAGTCCATGTGGTGGAAGCACATCCACAGTGCTGTGAGGGTGGGAGTTCCAGGATGTTACTGACTAGTAAAATTAGCCTAACGGCCACTGGATTCACAGCTCCAGGGTCCCAGGTTCGATTCCGGCTTGGGTCACTGTCTGTGCGGAGTCTGCACATCCTCCCCGTGTGTGCGTGGGTTTCCTCCGGGTGCTCCGGTTTCCTCCCACAGTCCAAAGATGTGCAGGTTAGGTGGATTGGCCATGATAAATTGCCCTTAGTCTCCAAAATTGCCCTTAGTGTTGGGTGGGGTTACTGGGTTATGGGGATAGGGTGGAGGTGTTGACCTTGGGTAGGGTGCTCTTTCCAAGAGCCGGTGCAGACTCGATGGGCCGAAAGGCCTCCTTCTGCACTGTAAATTCTAATTCTATGATGTTGACACAATGGGCGCGTTTCAGTGAGTCCGTTGCACCCAGCACAGAGCCAGGCAGAAACGTGAACCCCAAATCCTGCTCCAGGCTGAGCAACAGGCCAATCGCGAGTCACCCGACTCGCTCCACCCAGCCCAATCTGATCCAGATCTGACTAGTAAAATTAGCCTAACGGCCACTGGATTCACCTGATGCCAGTGACTCACCGCAGAGACCTTACCAGGATGCCATTTAGTTCTGATCCACACAAATGTGAACCAGGCATAATGCTATCTGGGGTGGTCTCCCAGGCCATTGGAGACTCCCGGGTGGGGACATGGCAGGGTGGCAGGCACCCTGGCACACTCCCTGGCACCTGGGCACTGCCAGCCTGACACTGTGGAAGTGCCACCCTGACACCATAGCAGTGTCAGCCTGGCACTGCCAAGGTATTTTGCAAGGGTGCCCACATGCCATGTTGACACTGCCGGGGTCGTGCCTGGGGGGGGGGCCTTGCCAAGTAGAGGGGGGTGAGGAAGGATGAGGGGTGAATGAGTGATGTTCCCGGGGCCTCCCCAAGCCTTAGATTTCTCTCTTGATGGAGGTGGTCATTGCCTGGCCCTTGTGTGGCGTGAATAATACTTGCCACCTTTTTGCCCAAGTCTGGGTATTGTCCAGGTCTTGTTTCCTTTAGACATGGACTGCTTCAGTATTTGAGGAATGTCCTTTTGAGATGGGGACAGAGAGGGTTGACATTGTTAATACAGTAGATGTAATTTCAAAAGACCTTCAATAAGCTACCCCATAACAGACTAATGCATCAAGTTAGAGAATGTGGAATCAGGGCATAAGTGGCCAAATAGATTACTAATTTGCGTCGAGCAAGAAAGCAAAGAATAGGAGTAAAGAGTAAATATTCAGAGAGGTAGCACTACAGCACTGCCCCCCCCCCCCCCCCCCCCCCCACCCCCTCACCTGCTTGTGTGGATGCAGCCAAAGACCAGCCTGTTGAAGTATTCCTCAACCTCCCACCCCACTCATCAACTCCATTGCCCACAGTCATGGCTTGGTTGCTTTAATTTTGAATAAAATGTTTTAAAAGTGTCCGGAGGACACCTTCATGTTAGTGTTGTTCATGGACCCGGAAACTATTTTGGCTCACATTTCTCATCCTCAAGATGAAAATTCAGTATCTTAGCACTTTTGACGCTGCTGCTGTCCTGGTCATGCCCAAAAGCAGGGCTATGGCAGGATGAAAAAAATTGCAAAACTAGATGCCAGACTCCGAATAAACAAATTAATAAAATTGTCCCTTCAAATCTCCTCCAACCGTGCCAAGGTTGCAGTTAATACAGGTGTCTTTAACATCTTAAACATTGGTATCTAGAATCAGTAAGTTTCCCGCTTGTTTTATCCTGGAGTTTTGCATTTAAAACTCTATTTCACTCTTCTCAGCTTGGCTATTTCAAAAGTCAAACTCACTGTTAGAAGTCCTTCAATTAACAAGAATTTTAAACCCTTATAGCCAGCAGCAAGAACTTTAGTTAAATACTGATGGAAAGAAATGATCCCCGCTCTGCAGCCAGATTTTCTAAATTAAAATCCTGCTTGAGATGAGAGCCATATGCAGGGACCAACTTACCACTTTAATTAATATACTGTTGACCCTTTTCCTATTGTTTATCTCCCTGGCAACTTGGTCACATGGTCAGTTCCTGGAAGTAAAGTGCTTTACAAGAAACCTTTCCAAGAAATCTAGTTCTGAAAGGAACGATCATCTCAACATAAAATACAAGTTTGCCCAAAAGCATAGGTACCATCATAAAGGTACTATATTTAACATTATAAAAGGATTCTACACTTAACATTATATGTAAGATCTTCCAGCTGCTCACACTGGCGGGATAGTCTGGTCCCGTTGACGGCACACCTCTGCCGTAGGTTTTCCAGTGACCTGGGGTGGATTTTAATGGGGAATCTCGTTGACAGCGGTGCTTGCTGAAAATCCCGCTGCTGAGAAACATACTGGTGGGAGGCCAGAGAATCACCCAATGTATATACTACAAGTTATATGCAGCATCTCAGCAAACATTACAAAGCCCTATACTACAGGGTAATACACCAATTTTTTTTGTACAACAGTATACATTATACAGTACTTTATAACCCTGTACAATGTATTATGGGTGTGCATATATTTCATTCATATGATAGCTTAAAATGTATATTCTGAACCAGTAGTCCAGAAACTTGAAGTACTATAATAATAATCGCTTATTGTCACAAGTAGGCTTCAATGAAGTTACTGTGAAAATCCCCAAGTCGCCACATTCCGGCGCCTGATCGGGGAGGCTGGAACGGGAATTGAACCCACACTGCTAGCCTTGTTCTGCATTACAAGCCAGCTGTCTTCGCCCACTGTGCTAAGCCCCTCTGATATATACTGATCCAAAATTTAAAGTTCTTCCATGCAGCAGGAGAATTTAAATTCAAATCAATTCAATTAATCTAGAATAAAAAGCTGGCATCTATAATGGTGAATATGAAGTTACCAGATTGCCATAAAAACAATCTTGTTCACGAAGTTCTTTAGGAAATCAATCTTCTGTCCATACCTAATCTGCCTTATATGTGGCACAATAATTTGGTTGACACTTAACTCCCTTAATTGCCCACCAAGCCACTCAGTGGTAACAAATCACTGTGAAAATATCTACTCGGAATAAAACTAGACGGACCACTTGGCGTGGGCCTAGGCATTGGACATGAACAAAATGGTAGAGCATGCTAAATCAATTACTGCAGGGATCTCCTCACTAACACCTGGGAACTTGTGCCAACATTGGGAGAGTTGCCCAACAGATTGATCATACAACAGCCTGAATCATACCTTACAGCTAATGCCCCCAACACCTCTGTCACTATCCCTTGGTATGCCCTTTCCCACCAGAACAGGACAGATTCACCAAAGGTGCCAGCCAAATCAGGAGAAAATAACCTTTGATGTATTCAACATTTCCTTTGGACCAAGTGAAGTCTCATTGCATCATATCAAAGCATGAATAAGAAAACTCCTGCTGATTACCACCTCAAGTGATGAATCAGTGCTCTTGCATGTTGAACACCTCGTGAAAGAAACACTGAATGTAGCAAGGGTGGATTTTCACAGTAACTTCATTGCAGCGTTAATGTAAGCCCACTTGCGACACAAATAAAGATGATTATTATTGTTACAAAATGTACTCTGGATGGGGGACTTCAATGTCAATCACCAAGAGTGGCTTGGTAGAAAAACTGGATCAAATTGGCAGAATCATGTGAGATATATCTGCAAGACTGGGCCGACAACAAGGGATGAGAGAACCATCAAGAAACAAAAACATATTTGACCTCACACATATTAATCTACCTGTCACAGATGTATCTGTCCATGATGACATTGGTGGGACTGACCATTGTTTTGTTATGCTCTTGACATAGCATAAGCTGCTTCCTTGATGTGCACTCTGACAAAGGAAGGTTCAGACTTGGAGATAGCTTCAACATGTTTATTAAACAATTAACAATTCTCCTACTTGGATTTGATGCTACTGTTAATCCTGTTATAGCTACTCAAACTGACTAACCAGTCTGCTACAATCCACGTGGTGTGAGTGATGCTCAATCAACCCTGTGTCTGTACTCACTGAGAGTCTCCACTGGAAAGAGAAAGATCTTGGGCGTCATTCTCCGACCCCCCGCCGGGTTGGAGAATCACCGGGGGCTGCCATGAATCCCGCCCCCGCCGGTTGCCAAAGTCTCCGGCACCGGATATTCGGCAGGGGCGGGAATCGGGCCGCGCCGGTTGGCGGGCCCCCCCGCTCGAATCTCCGGCCCGGATGGGCCAAAGTCCCGCCGATAAATTGCCTGTCCCGCCGGCGTGGATTAAACACCTTTTGAACGGCGGGACAAGGCGGCGTGGGCGGGCTCCGGGGTCCTGGGGAGGGGGCCGCGGGGCGATCTGGCCCCGGGGGGTGCCCCCACGGTGGCCTGGCCCGCGATCGGGGCCCACCGATCCGCGGGCGGGCCTGTGCCGTGGGGGCACTCTTTCCCTTCCGCCTCCCCCACGGTCTCCACCATGGCGGAGGCGGAAGAGACTCCCTCCACTGCGCATGCGTGGGAAACTGTCAGCGGCCGCTGACGCTCCCGCGCATGCGCCGCCTGGGGATGTCATTTCCGCGCCAGCTGGCGGGGCAACAAAGGCCGTTTTCGCCAGCTGGCGGGGCGGAAATTCCTCCGGCGTCGGCCTAGCCCCTCAATGTTGGGGCTCGGCCCCCAAAGATGCGGAGCATTCCGCACCTTTGGGGCGGCGCGCTGCCCGTCTGATTGGCGCCATTTTGGGCGCCAGTCGGCGGACATCGCGCCGTTTCGGGAGAATTTCGCCCCTTGTGTGTTGTGTCCTTTTTATATGGGTTGGTGTAATGCCCTCCTGTGGTAGTGTCACCTCTGTGTGTGTCGTGAATGCCCATTGGTCATGTCCTATCTTACTGACCTATTGGTTGACTGTATGTACATTAACCCTTTGTGTACTTAGTGATGTATATCACCACAACCATGGGACAGTCTTAGTGGAGGTAAAGTCCAATCTTTACACTACATGCTCCATGGGGTTGTGTGACTCTGCAACCATGCTAAATGAGATAGATTCAGAACCGATCAAGCAACTCAAAACGGGAATGTTGAATCATGAGTAGCAACAGCATTGCACTGAACCACAAGCTGTCATTTTTTGACCAAGCAAATCTGTCAAATTCCATTCCCATTATTCCAAACTCTGGTTCAAATGTAGAGTACAGAGTTTTAGAATTTGTTTCAGCTTTTGAATTAAACAACTAATGAGAGGAGAATTCAGCACAGGACTGTAAAAGATAGCTTTAAGAGTTAAAAGCAACCTTCAGCCAGAGATCTTTGATCCATCTTGGCTTCCTCCCGAGGATGTTAGATATTAGACTTAAACCAATTGGATTGCCTTCACTTGCAATGAAGAATAATTGAACATGCAGCCAAGGATATCGTCCCTGACAATATAATGGCTGTGCTCCAGAACTAGCTGGGCCTCGATAGCTAAACTGTTCCAGTACAGCTATAATAATGGGATCTACCCAAGAAATTGCCCAAGTATGACCTGTCCACAAAAAAGGCAGGGCAAGTGCAAATCAGCCAATTACTGCCCTATCAGTCTATTTTTAATCAGGGGCAAAGTGATGTAAATGGTTCTCAACAATGCTCTCAAGTGGCACTTACTCACTAATGATCTGCTCAGTTTGGTTTTGGCAGGACCACTTCATATCAGGCCACATTACAAATTGATCCAAACATGGACCAAAGAGCTGAATTACAGAGGTGAAGATGACTGCCCTTGAGGATATGAAAGCAATATTTGACCACATTTTGAATTAAGGAGCCTCAGTCAAATTGAAAGTCGGGATAATTCTCTACTGGTTGGAATCATAATTAGTACAAAAGGAAGATGTCGCTAGTTGTTGAAGTTAATCACCTCAGCCCCAGGACATCACTGCAGCCATCTTCAGCTGCTTCATCAATGACCTTCCCTCCATCATAAGGTAAGATGCTTGATGTTTGCTAATGATTACAGTGTTCACTTCCAGTCAGACGTCCTCAGGTAATGAAGCAACATGCCACAAGCAGCAAGATCTGGACAACATTCAGGCTGTGTTATTCAGTGCCAAAGTGACAATCATGCAACACAGGTGCCTGGCAGTGATCATCTCCAAGAGGGAGTATGATCACGTCCTCTTGACAACGAACTGCATTACCCTTGTTCAATCCCCCAGCATCAACATCCTATGCACCATCATTGATCAGCCACATAAATACTAGCCCAAATCCTCCAGTCTCTAGGTTGTCAGAGGCCGGACATACAACTGAAGATGCGTATTGGCACCCTGTGGACCCGTCGCTTGGATCTCCATGGAAATTGCTTGGGAAGTTTCAACTTCTGATGGACGATTCCCCGACTCTCTGGGACCCTCCGTAAATGTCTCTGACTCTGAGTTTTAGTTGGAGTCTTCGGACAGTTCTCCCTCGTACTTACCTGGGTGGTTACCCGGGAAATATTAAACAGATTAGAATAGAGTCTAACACTTGGCTAACTCTACAACCAACCCCCAATCACCATTCCCTCCTCCTCCCCCATTAACCCTCCTGACCACCCAACCACCCCCAACATAATTTAACTATGCTCTTGACCTAACACGGCCCAACCATACTCCAACATGACCAACCATCTCCTGACACAATTACACCTCCCAACACCCCGATTAAGACCCAAATCCAACCATGTTATCATCCACCTTTCCAACCCGACTGGACCCAATCCAAGTACACCGACATGACCCCAACTGACCATACCCCAACTACCCGACTACCCAACCCAAACACCCCCGATCCAACTCAATCAAAGTACCCTCAAAAACCCAACCCGATTACCCCCATGACTCTACCCCTTCCCAACCCGACCACTTCTCTGACCACCTGACTACTTCCCAACCACCTGACCACCCTCTTGCCCGACCACCAGTTTAATTACCGAATACCCTCAGAACAGATTACCCCCTCACCCACCTGCCAGCTCACCCACCTGCCACCCTACAAAACTCCCACCTTACCCATCTGTTACCTCACCCACCTGTCATCTCACCCATCTGCCACTTCACTTACCCTACCATGTCAGCCACCATCCAATCACCCAGTCTATCATCTCAGCCATCCACCCCTTACCCACTTGCCCCTTACCTGAACCACCTAACCATTCACTCATTCACCTCTCCACTAGAATTCATTCACTAACATTCAAACTGCACCTTTAAACTTACCACACTGCAACTAGTGCTGTTTAAAAAAAAAAAATGCCCTCTCTTCCCCTAACTCTATTCTGCTTCATCAGAGTCCTCCAACAGGTGCTGCATTGTTCATCTCAGTGGAAGTTGGGCTCTGAAGTAGAAATGTGCAGCAGCATTGAGTCGGGGGGTATGATCATTGTCACTTTGCAGACGATCCGGAACACAGTGACTGCAAAGGCAGCACACAGGATAGGCATTCTGCGACAAATAACTCATATCCTGATTTTCCAAAGGCTTTCCACCATCTATAAGGCACAAGTCAGGAGTGCAATGGAACACCTTTTACTTGCCTGGATGACTGCAGCTCCAACAACAATCATGAAACTCAACACAATCCTGTACAATGCAGCCTGTTTGATTAGCACACCATCCACCACCTGAAGCATTCACTCACTCCACCACTGACGTACAAGATGCCCAGCAGGAACCCATCAAGGCTTCTTTTATAAGCACCTTCCAAATCTGCAAAGTTTACCACTAAACAGAATTAGGAATGGCTAATAAATGTTGACTTTGCTAGTGAGCCTCAGAGCCCATGCAAAGCAAAATCCTAATTTTACATAACTTCAATACGGTAAGGTATTTAACTAAAATAAACAAAATGGCTACAACAGTGGTGACCAATAATGAGATTAACTTAAAATAATCACAGCCCTGTAGTTTGTAGCCTTCTTCCAATTCCATTAGGATTGCCCAAATTTGCATTCTTAAAATAGTTGTCTTTTATGATTAACATATGGAGTTGAGCTGCAACCTGCCATGCACCTTCTAATAATACATTCCTCGGAATCTGTGGTAATAGCCTAAGTAATTCTGATAGCCTCAACTGAATATTTAAATAAAATTGCTGAGACTTCATTTGTAAGCTGATGAAATGCATGCGGTAATACCAACTTTACAAAAATCAACCAAACAAAAGGACAAAGAGCTATTGATGAACAAAATCTATATTGTTACACACAAGCTATTAAATATACCCAGCCTTCCATTTCATTACCATGTTAATCAGAGATATTTAAATAGGATAGATTTTGACCCTGAGTGTAAAAGAGGTGATAGAGAATCGTATTAACTTCAATGGAAATTAAATTCAGCACTGGGCTAAATCGCTGGCTTTTAAAGCAGACCAAGGCAGGCCAGTAGCACCGTTCAATTCTCGTACCAGCCTCCCCGAACAGGCGCCGGAATGTGGCGACTAGGGGCTTTACACAGTAACTTCATTTGAAGTCTACTTGTGACACTAAGCGATTTTCATTTTCATTCAGGAGAGGTGTAAAACTGACTGCTAATTCATTAATATCGGTTTTACACAATTGCACCGTGCCAAAATTATCCCCAGTGGGTCTAAATGTTTCCAAAATAATATGTAATTCATAGGACTTTGGTTCTGTTATCTCTGATTTGAAGCTGTGCTTAATAATAATCTTTATTATTGTCACAGGTAGGCTTATATTAACACTGCAATGAAGTTACTGTGAAAATCCCCTGGTCGCCACACTCCGGCGCCTGTTCGGGTACATTGAGGGAGAAAACCGGAGCACCCGGTGGAAACCCACCCAAACACTGGGAGAACGTGCAGACAGTGACCCAAATGGGAATCGAACCCGGGACCCTGGCACTGTGAAGCAACAGTGCTACCCACTGAGTATCAATTATTTCAGAATGATTAGTATATGCATGACCTGTAACCGAGATTAACCACTATATTAAGGCTTGTGTTTCTTTGTTCATGGAGTTTGTGGGGCGCATGATGGTGACAGGCTTTCCTGTTAAAGCTTGATTAAAGATTGAAAGATAAACAAGAACTCTGTGTGTCACCAAGTCACTTGAGGGGTTGAAGTGCATGGTAGCTATATAGCTGTGAAGTTCCCTAACAAATGGCGATGAGGGTGGGATCCACGCAGGCCAGTGTTGGGTGAGTATACACTTGACTGGGTACTGTTAGACAACAGCAGCCAATTTAAAAGATCATGGGCGAAATTCTCCTACCCGCCCCGCCACATTTCTGCGCCGACCGGCCGGCGGGAGTCTCCGTAACACCGGCCGGTCAATGGGGTTTCCCATTGTGGGGCACCCCCACGCCGTCGGGAAACCCCCGAGCGCCAGCAGAACGGAGACTCCCGCCGGCGGAGAATGACGCCCCATATCCGAACCTAGAGTGCGAGGGAAACAATGGGTGGAATTCTACGACCCACCGCCGGGTCGGAAGAATCCCCGGCGGGCCGCGCGAATCGTGCCACGCCGCCCCGATTCCGGGACGCAATTCTCCGCTCTGCGCCATTGGGACCGGCATAGTCAGCGCGGCGCTGGCCGGGGTATGCGATGACTCTCCGCCCCGGGCCGGCACAAGCCAGCGCATCGATTATCCGGCCCAGATGGGCTGAGCCACCGTTATCAAAAAGCTGAGTCCCGCCGCCGCCGTTCTAACATCCTCTGAGCCGGCGGGTCCTCGGCGTTGAAGGGGATGGGGGGGGAGGGGCCTCTGTAGTGGCCTGGCCCGCGATCAGGGCACACCAATCGGCGGGCCGGCCTCTCTGCCCCCCCCCCTCCCCACTCCCACTCCTTTCCTCCGCGCCGGTTCCTGTAGCCCTGCGCCATTTGGCGTTGGGGCCGGCGCGGGGAGGAAGGCCACTGCGCATGCGCTAGTTGGCACTGGCCCAACTGCGCATGCGCGGATCCCGCGGCGCTGGGTTCAGGCCGGGATCGGCAGCTGGAGCGGCGTAGGCCACTATAGCCACTGTGGGCCGCAGAATGGGGTCCAGGAACGGGCGCCGACGCTGGAGTAAAACACCCGATAGGAGAATTCTGCCCAATGTACATAGTGGCTGGATAATTGTGATGTTTCCCTCAAGAGGGACACCCTGAGAGTAGTCAGAAAAAGTATGAGAGCAAGAGCGGTCAAAGAAACCGCAAACCAGAGCATTAAGTGCCGAGAAGGCAAAAGCCGACAAGGCGGTACACAAATTTGTTACAGAATGTGAAGGGAAGGAACTATATCCCTTTGCCTCGCCTGGAAATATCGTAAAATTATTGGCAAGATGCAGAAACAAGGGTGGGTTCCTGTGGACCACCTCTGCACAGTGAGAAGTGGTGGGAGGCTCGGATTGGTGACGAAACTGACAAAACCATTGTCCCGATCCTGAGCCTCTATTTACAAAAAAACAAATCCTCATCCCACGTCGTCAGCCCCTGTGGCTCAGCGGAGAAAACTCAGACACCAAGTAATGACTGGGATCGAGATGATGAAGCGGCTACAAATCACAGCCGATGGGAAGGCTGAGGATACAGACAAAACCCACCTCCTTCTAAAAGTTGTAAAAAATTAATGGCAACCTCAACTCCAGTGCCCATGGCACTATCGTTCTACCTTTTACCACCACTCAGAAGCCGACGATGTTGGATGCCTTGATTCCTCAAGAAAAATGATGACACCTAGATTTTTTAAGTAAATGAGAAGAATTCAGGGAAGCACATTAACTCCAAGGGATGTACACCCACTAATAAAGGCCAAAATTAATCGATCTTCATGGGCCAAAATGGGCGGGAAGTTTAAGAATGGGACCTACTCAAATTACAGTGGGAGAGATGACTACCCCACTGATCATGACATGTTTAAGAGGTAAAAGGACACCATCAAAGATGCCTGGGGGAGGCAGTACCAAACTCGGATTTAGTTATGGGAACTAAGCAAAAGAAAGTCGAATTGCCCTCTGAGTACGTGGAAAGGAAATGCATGGCGTGGTCACGGTGGAGTACTGAACCTGCAGTGGAATAACCCAATGTTCCCTGGCATGCTCAAGGAAGGGTTCAGTGAGGACCATCAGAGAATCTAAAACGCTGGCCTAGCCACCACCGACACTTACCTCAGATTAATGATGTGGGTCGAGAACTTGGAACGAAAAGGGCAGGAGGGAAGGCAGCCGCAGTCGAGATAGAATCCCCAACGGGAGTAAGTGTGGTGGTGACGGAAGTTACCTGCTAACACTGCAATAGGAAGGGGAACCTGGCTAGGGAATGCTGTTAGGGGAACGGGAATAATGGAAACAAGCCAAGAAAATGCTGCAAGAATTGCAATAAACCAGGCCACACGAAAGCAGAGTGCTGGATGAAAGAAGGAGGAAAAGAGGGGGAGGGGAACCCAAGCAGCAGGGAAGCCCGAAAGGATCTGATCCCATTACCCATGACGAATTTGCCAAATTCAATTTGTACCCGGAGAAAGCGCCAACTGCCTTGACAACCCCATTATATCCCCTATCATGGGAACCACGCCCATGATGTACAACAAAAGATCATCGGAAAAAAGCAACACCCCTATGCTCCTCCCCCTTCCCCCCCCCCCCCCCCTCTCCCCCCATTATTGCCGTCCACTTATCTCAACTTCTCAAAGCAATAGCCAACGGCTCTATTGCCAGAACTTTACAGACAACTTTTCAGGAATGGTCAGCCCGATTCAAAATCTGGGCTACTAGTGAGGAATTGCAAAAGGCAAAATGGACAGAGGAGTTTGAGAGCGCCTTCACCATCATTAAACAATGATTGGCCACAGCTCCAGCATTAGGGCTGCCAGATTTGACTCACCCTTCCGGGGGCGCGATTCTCCACTCCCGCGCCGGTTTGGAGAATCGCCTGGGTCGCCAAATTTTCCCGCCATGTGTTTTGCGCGGCGCGGTCCAGTGACTCGCCCGAGACAGCCAAAATGGCAATTCACCGGTACCCCTGCGATTCTCAGTGCCGGATGGGCCGAGCGGCCTGCCCAAAACGGCGGGTTCCCCCCAGCGCCATCCACACCTGGTCGCTGCCGGCGGGAACAGCACGGGAATGCTGGGGGGGGGGGGTGGCCGGCGGGGGGGGGGGGGAGGGGGGGAATCCTGCACCGGGGGGGTGCCTCAAATGGGGTCTGGCCCGCGATCGGTGCCCACCGATTGTCGGGCCGGCCTCTTTGAAGGAGGCCCTCCTTTCTTCCGCAGCCCCACAAGATCCGTCAGCCATCTTCTTGCGGGGCGGACTCGGAGAGGACGGCAACCACGCATGCGCGGGTGACACCAGTTATGCAGCGCCGGCTGCGTCATGTATGCGACGCCGCCTTTACGCGGCGCCAAGGCCTGGCACGCGTAAATGACGCGGCGCTGCTCCTAGCCCATTGGGCTGCTCCTAGCCCATGAACCTCGACGGCGCAAACACTCTGCCTCCATTTCGGAGAATCCCGCCCCAGATATGCTGCCACCATAATGGGAATTTCTACACTGCCAGAGTGGCCCGGCAGCATGGAGACCAATGTGGGGTCCCTCGGAGGTACAGGGGATATGTGAGAGAATTAAGCAAACAGCTACACATGATCAGGAAGGAAGTCAAGGACCAACAGGCAGTTCAAGACTTGGATCAGCAATTTGAAAAATGAAAGGTACTCCGAGTTGGTGATGGTTAAGGTAGGACCAGAGCCTAATGAGCTGCAACCGGCGTGGCACGGGTATACGATTTAATTATGATAAGTGATGCATGCACGCTTACTGACACAAAGACGGGAAGTGGGTGGAAACATTAAATTCATTTAAAATGAAGATTCTTTGAAAGTTAATGGCAACCTGGCTGGCCGGGGCGGATGTTAATGCCTTCACAAGTACCTGCTGGACCCGGTATCGCTCATAGGCATGGGAACCACCTGTGGATGATGTGAAAAATAACACGTCATTGCATCTCGGACAATATGTACAACTGACCAGAGGCACTGGAAAATGGCTAAAGAAACCTAACTCAGGATTTTGGAATAGGTAACAGCCGCTAGTCTTTGAACACAAACAATCGTACCTTCCTGGGACATGACCAAGAGAGAAGGTATGGTCATTGTGTCCTTGGAATGGTCGGGACACATGTTCTGCTTGTCAATCCGGGCTGTGGGTGGGCAGAGAAGTGGGCGAACTACGTGAAGTGGGAGCCCAGGACTGGGATTGTACCAACAGAATGGTATTTTGATAGAGACATTGGTAGGGGCCGTCTGTTTTTGGACTCAAAGCCGAGGAGGATTTAGAAGGCTATCTGGGCGTTAAGGGAATATATGATTTGACCACAGGATGAGACACATGGAGATACTTCTACCTAATTAACATTATGAATGGGCTTAACAACTCAAGGGTACCTCACACCTGTCATCTTCGGACAGGCGGTGAATCTGATTGCACAATTACCCCTATTTGTATGGGAGCCTGGTATTACTGACAGTACTGCCAAACGTTTTACATGTGTGTACTGGATGAAAATGAATGAAATGAAAATCGCTTATTGTCACAAGTAGGCTTCAAATGAAGTTACTATGAAAAGCCAATAGTCGCCACATTCGGGCGCCTGTTCGGGGAGGTTGGTACAGGAGGCTGGTAGATAAACTTGAGAGTATTGATGTTAGATGTTATAACACTAGTACATGTAGATATCAATGACCTCTTCAATGTCCTAAGATGGTGATCCCCCCCTCCCTCCACCTGGCCCCCAGATGGATTTGGGGCAGCACGGTAGCATTGTGGATAGCGCAATTGCTTCACAGCTCCAGGGTCCCAGGTTCGATTCCGGCTTGGGTCACTGTCTGTGCGGAGTCTGCACATCCTCCCCGTGTGTGCGTGGGTTTCCTCCGGGTGCTCCGGTTTCCTCCCACAGTCCAAAGATGTGTAGGTTAGGTGGATTGGCCATGATAAATTGCCCTTAGTGTCCAAAATTGCCCTTATAGTGTAGGGTGGGGTTACTGGGTTATGGGGATAGGGTGGAGGTGTTGACCTTGGGTAGGGTGCTCTTTCCAAGAGCCGGTGCAGACTCGATGTGCCGAATGGCCTCCTTCTGCACTGTAAATTCTATGTAAATTCTATGATAATGGATTAGTCAGGATTGGGAAGGCTAAAACATTATTGCCCAATGTCACCAGGATTTCCTCTCAGGAGTAACATACAACATTTTGGGTCAACTTGAAATATTACATACAGCCTGTCTATACCACTCTAATTGAATGGGCCAGAGTACAGCTGAAGGGAATCATTGATACATATCAGCTCATCCTAGAATAACCAATATGAAATAAAAGGAAGAGGGGTATGTTAGGGGATAAAGGGGGGTTATTTGGAGCGCTAACTCGACCACCAATTTAGTGCAGCTAGCTGAGTCTAATAGTTATTCCTGTTGGATAGCCACAGAAGTTGGAAAAAGGCTATAAAATGGAGCATATGGATAACGGTGTGCTTTAATCGTTATAGATCTACAGGGTAAGGAGCTTCTGCAGGCACTTAACCAAACTACCAAAGAGCTAATCAAGATAGCTGATTTCCAGGCAAAGGGGTGAGTATATCTGTTACCTGGCCCAAGATCGAATAGACGGTCCACATTGGAGGTTTGGAACCATTCCCAGGCACCTATTCACCTCCGTATACCAATCAAACCTCCTCAATATACATCGAGACTGACACGAGCTAGCAGTCACCTGGTCTTGCATTGTTCATGCGGACGGGGCCTTTAACTTTATTATGGCATTCCCACAAGAAAATCACACCAACATTATTTTTTAAAGAATATTATAAATTTAAATCACCGGGGGTAGAGTTGAGTGGTTGTGTGTGCCGAACCGAGTCAACAGGATACCTAATCCACCAAAGAGGCCTGACATATGTGATTACCGTAGATTGCTGCACAGAATCAGAACATCATGTTGTTTGTGCATGCAAAACCTTTGGGCCCCTAAAGAATGATAGCAATGTCAGCGTTGATGTCCTGCCATCAATGGGGGCCTACTCAGTGGTATTACGTGACAGTAGAAATGGAAATAATCTTTGGGGCCTAGTCTGCACTACTAATCATAGCTTTTGTCTCCAAGTAATGGATTCACTAACCGTGGGCAACTTCCACCTTCCAGGAAAAATCTTGGGGTATTTGTTTGGTGCTTGGTGGGAAGACGCGTTGTTTACCAATGGAACCCTGGAAAAGGTACCTCAACAAGCTTTGCAGAATTCTACTAAAACCACTCAAAAATATGTCGGGCACTCCCAGGACAAACCCACAAACACGTATGCAAATGAACGTCCCACCCAATCTGCCACCAGGGTAAGTCAATGTGGGACTCATCACTGGTGGGATATCTTTATGCCAGGATCCAGAGGAAATTAGCTGTCCAACTGGTTGGAGATTTTTAGAATAGGATCGACCACAGGCTAAATGCTTTTATGGGCATCAATGATGAGCTGCCACCAACGAACAGCTGCCAAATCCCCTGTTCTAATTGCACCCCAATATATACCGATGACGCCTGTCAAACAGGAAACAGATGGAAAGCTAGAAGCTGACCTTTACAGTAGGATAGTATAGGATATCTCCCGATATCCAAAGGATTGGGTAGTATTCTCAACACCAACTTGGCCCGTTTGAGTAAGCCAAGGGCTAAAAGGGGGGAACTGAAGGGGTTAAATTCATTGCAGCCACAAAATCTGCATAAAACCGTTGGAACTACAAAACACAAGGAACAATGGACAAAAAAGAACATTGATTAACCACCAGACTCCATAATTAACTGATGTGGTCAGGAACTTACAGTTGTATCCTGCTTATATCTGTTACCTGCAGAAACACAAGGAACAATGGACCCTCAGACTCCATAATTAACTGATAAAACTTAGTTGTATTCACTTAGTTGTAATTATAATGTGGAGATGCCGGCGTTGTTGTGGTGAGCACAGTAAGAAGTCTTACAACACAAGGTTAAAGTCCAACTGGTTTGTTTCAAATCACTAGCTTTCAGAGCATTGCGCCTTCCTCAGGTGAATGACGAGGTCGGTTTCAGAAACATATATTGAGACAAAGTCAAAGATGCAAGACAATGCTTTGAATGCAAGCATTTGCAGGTAATTAAGTCTTTACAAATCCAGAGAGAGGGGTAATCCCAGGTTAAAGAGGTGTGAATTGTCTCAAGCCAGGACAGTTGGTAGGATTTCGTAAGCCCAGGCCAAATGGTGGGGGGGTGGACATGAATCCAAGATCCCAGTTGAGGCCGTACTCATGTGTGCTGAACTTGGCTACATGTTTCTGTTTGGCGATTCTGCGTTGTCGCGCGTCCTGAAGGCCGCGTTGGAGAATGCTTACCCAGAGAGGCTGAATGCCCTTGACTGCTGAAGTGTTCCCCGACTGGAAGGGAGCATTCCCGCCTGGCGATTGTCGCGCGATGTCCGTTCGTCCGCTGTCGCAGCGTCTGCATGGTCTCGCCAATGTACCACGCTTCGGGACATCCTTTCCTGCAGCGTATGAGGGAAACAATGTTGGCCGAGTCGCACGAGTATGTCCCGCGTACCTGGTGGGTGGTGTTCTCACGTGTAATGGTGGTACCCATGTCGATGATCTGGCACGTCTTGCAGAGATTGCCATGGCAGGGTTGTGTGGTGTCGTGGTCCCAGCCTTCCCATCCTTCAGAGCAGCGACCATATTTAGCTGTTTGAGCCCGAAGCTCTGGAATTCCCTCCCTGAACCTCTCTGCTTTCCACCTCACAACGCCCTTCTAAAATCTAACTTTCTGGTCACTTGTCCTATACCTGGCCTTGATGTCAATTGATGTTTGATAAAGCTCCTGTGAAGTGTCTTTGAGGTGTTTACTGCACTAAAAGTGCTGTCAAAATGAAAACTGTTTTTCTTTGATCCTGCCATATGCACAAAATTATGGGTTGGTGACTATAAGCTTCAAGAGTGCTTGATGCCGGAGTGTCTGAGATGTAATAGCCTCAAATAGTACTTTCCACGGCTGACAACATCACTGAGTGGCACATATACAACTGTAAACCCACTTTACAATAATGAAACCAGTCATGCCGATGTGGTGAGAGACAGGTACTAGCAAAAGATTCATTTGATTTTGCTTGAGTCTACATTGGGGTTAATAAACCTGAAAAAATAGTTTCATTCCCAACAATTCACATTCTTAAATGAGCAACAAAAAAAAGACTATTTAGAGCTTGGTGTTTTTTTTCTGATTCGAAGAGCATAATTACTCTTGGTGAGAAAATTACCTTAATTTGTTAGAAAGTCGTGTGCAGCTGTTGCAAATTTTTATTATGTGTTCTTGGCAAGGAAGGCTGCCCATCGATAGTGCAATGGCAGAAAGCTACCATTCTAATGGAGAGGAAAACAACAGAGCAGAATATACACAGGGGTTGTAGCTACATAAGAAAGACCAGAAATAAAGGATTTTACCTGACTTAGAACATGTTGAGTTTAGAAAAAACAGCAAATGAACTAAAACCAAGATATCAAACTGGATAAGTTAAATCCAAATATATTGAATCCGCATTTAAAGAAGTCCTTGCATCACTAGCTATGAAGTGATTTAATTGCCTGCATCCTAGATGCTGCCACTGGGGACCAAATATTTTTCACATGGACTATATTCATGATGGCATTCACTCAAAATGGATTGTTGTGTTTTCATACTCCCCTCAGACACATAGAAAGTGTAAGAAACCACCATCACAAACAGTCGAGATAAAGACCTAGAAATTTCACACAGCGAATCGCACCACTTAGCCAGGGTTACCTGCAATATCAGAATCATTACCAACATCTGCTTTCCAAAACTGGGAGCAATTGTTAAATCTTTGTTGAACTCAATGTTGCTGCTGGAACACTGTAAAGTGTCTAACTGAAAGTTGAGGGATTGTTCCTGAAGGTGAACAGCGTGGGAGTCCAATCACAGAAAGATCAGAGTGAGAGTGCGGGGTGCTGAATTAAAATAATTCCAGGACGTCGGGCTGGATTCTCCGATTTTCAGACTAAGTGCTGACGCCTGGTGTGGGAACAGTGGAATTTTACGACAGGAGAAACGGCACAACAGCTGCACTGATTCAGCAACTCGAAATGGGCCAGCACCACCGACACGTGGAACGCAATCGGTTCCATGCAAAACTGCGCTGGATTTGCCGGGTCTGTGATTAGTGCAGATGAGGCTCACACACCGCAGCAGCACTTAAACTATCCATCCCCCCACACACACCAACCCAGCCAACAAGATGGCTGGAAGGAGAGCAGCGCCACTGTTCAGGGACGCTGAGCTGGACACCCTCCTGGACGGCGTGGAGACGAGAAAGATGACCCTGTACACGGGCCCGGGAGGAAGGCCGTGAGGCATGGCTGTTCACCGCAGGCGGCAGAGGCACTCAGCACAGTGGGCAACGTCATCCAATGTGGCATACGGTGCGAGAGAAAACTGCACGACCTTCTCACTGTGACCAGGGTGAGTTGGCAGCACTGTGCCCCGACCACCAACCATGCTCCCCCCCATACACTCGTAACCTGGCCCCTCCCCCAGGATGGCCGAACCACCACCCTGCCCCACGTGCCAGCACCCATGCCAGCCACAATGGCCGGGTGCCCTGGCCACTGATGCCATCATCTACCCAATCCCTGGACTGCATGTGTCGGAATGTCTAACACGGTCATTGTTTGTGTTCCCCCCCCACCCCCAGGAGAAGGAGTCACACAACCGCCAGAGAAGACCGGAGGGGGACCACAAGACCTGTGGCCCCTCACTGTGCCCGAGCAGAGGGCAGTGGACGTGGCCGACAGCCCAGAGGAAAGGGAGGTCGCTGACACGGAGGTCGGCAGCGGGCGAACAAGTGAGACGTGCTTAGTTGTGGTTCCCCATAATACATGTGTGGACACCCCACCCACATTCCCCTCAAACCCCCCTCACTCACCTCAGCCCCCATCACCCCCTTCATCCCTCACCCGCCCAACACACACCCCCTCAACCCGCACACCCCCTCAACCCGCACCCCCTCACCCCCTTGACCCTTACCCGCACCCCCCTTGGCTGCTGTCTAATTATATATGCCGTCTTGTGTCTTACAGGACCTATCGGAGATGGGGCTGGTCCATCCAGAGCCCCCCCGCCCGCAGCGAGTGCCAGAGCCGGTGCCCCCCCAGACGTCTGAGCATTGACGGGGAGAACAGCCCAAACCCCAAACCTCTGCCCGAGACTCAGGACACCCTGGAGCTGGGGTCGGTGGAGGACATCGACTTTCCGTCACAGGTCTCCTACACCCTCTTACATCCCAGAGACTGTCACCTCGGTTGGGCACATTAATGAAGAGGCATCTGGGACACTATCTGATGCGCACCACACATCGCATCCGGTGCAGCAGGTGGAGGTAGGTAGGAGCAGCCGAGCGGCAGCACGGTCGGAGGGCAGGCTGGTCCCAGGAACCAGCTGCAGCCCAGACGGCCTCCTGGAACATCCAGTCCCAGCCACAGTGCAGGTTAAGTCAGCGAACCAGGGACTACAAGAGAGGATGACAGCGACCGTCCAGCACCTGCAGGAGTAGGTGGAGGAGTCCATCCGTGTATAGAAGCTGGGGGTGGTGCCGGTCATGCGTGCCACCCAGGCTGACACCGCATGGCTGGGGTCAGCGGTGGAGGCAATGGGGGCGGTGGTGTCGGCTATGGGTCAGTGTGCAAGGCCTGGGGCATTGTGTGAAGGCAGGGGCCGAGGCCCAGAACAGGTCTGCCCTCTCACAGGCAGCCATGTGCCAGAGCCACCTGGAGATTGCAGCGGCGCTCCTTAGCGTGGCCCAGTCACAGCAGGTCATGAAAATGAAATGAAATGAAAATCACTTAGTGTCACAAGTAGGCTTCAAAATGAAGTTACTGTGAAAAGCCCCTAGTCGCCACATTCCAGCGCCTGTTCGGGGAGGCTGGTACGGGAATTGAACCGTGCTGCTGGCCTGCTGTGGTCTGCTTTCAAAGCCAGTGATTTAGCCCAGTGTGCTAAACAGCCCCTCATGGCTGGGAACGTCGGCGGCACTGCCCAGCGCTGGCTTGCATTGCGGAAATACAGAGGGAGGTGACCCAGTCCTAGAGGGAGATGGCCCAGTCCCAGAGGGAGGTGGCCCAGTCACTGGCTGATGTGGCACAGACCCTAAGGTTAGTGGCACAGCCACACCATGATGTGGCGCAGTCCCAGACGGAGACAGTCCACTCTCGATGCTCCATGGCCGCAAACGTGCATACCCTGGTCGAGACCAGAGCGGACCTCCAGGACTGGCAGCACCAGGGGGCGGGGGAGGCCTCCGGGGATGGCTCCGCTCACACTCCTGTCCCATGGAATAGCCCAGGGGCCATCGGGCACCCTGAGGGAGGAGGCAATGGGGCTCGTGCAGGGGAACTGCCGGAATACCGCAGCACCTCGGACTATTCCCCCCTTTTGTCCCTGGTTCATCTGGGTGGTCAGTGGGCATAACAGGGTGGCACCAAGTCACCTGTGTCACCCGAGCAGCGGCCGGGCGCATCCAGGCCATGTCGACCCAGGAGGCAGAAACCCTTGACGCAGGGCAGAAATCACAGCAGGCTGCCTCAACTCCAGCTGTGCCGTCTGTGAAACCACCTAGGTGCAGTGTTCGAGCCCTTATGGCCAGAAAGTTAGACACCAATTAAGTTGGCATGGGTGCAGGGCACAGTTGAGTTATCGTCGGAGGCTATTCTCCACCCAATCACATTTCGCAATTTTGCAAATGGAAAATCCTGCCCCATCATGCCGTAGAAAGCAGAGTCACCATCGTCATAGAGGACCATAGCCTACTCTCCCCTTTGAGAGGGAGAGTTGAGTGGTGGTGATGTATCCTGTGGATCACCGCACCTCAGGCGAAGGACAAGGTTGAGAGGCGGGGCTTTCATAGTAACATTAGCAGGAATTGAATCTAATCTAATAACTCGACCCACTTTGTCGGAATTTCTTACAGGTCATTTCTGAAGAACTATTATGGCTACTTCTCACCGTCCCATTCTCCATACAGCATACTTACATTAGAAGTTAAAATCAAGCCTTATGTCTCCATTCTACATGGCTATGCTCGACATCGCATAATTCCTGATATTTGTTCATACTTTAATTAGAAGGCTGTCACATCATATCAGCCTCCTACCATATAGGTTTATGTCAATGTCAGAGTCTAAGGACTCATAATATTGACAGCTGAATATGATCATTCAGCTTTCAGGAAATAAATATCTGTGCTTTTATGTTTCACAGATGACATCTTAATAATCAAGAACTTCAATTGGATTCCCAATTTGTACACTTGTTGCAATACAATATTAAAACAACTGATAAATTCTAACATAACATTTCAGCCTGATTTTAATGACTAATGGAAAATACTGCCAAATCTACTTTTTTTATTGCTTCACGAATCTTATCCAAGGGGACCTCCCAGCTGCAGTATGCCAATTTGTCTATTTGTCATCGGGTATTAAAACTCCTGACTCATATTTGTAAATTGTCAGAATATTTGGGAGGATTAGGTTTGTTGTATTAGTTTTGTGCTGTTTCTCCTGAGGTTCTATTGCTCTCTTGCCAAATTCACAGTTGCAGATTAGGTTAAACTCTGCGGAATTTCAGGGTCTGTGTTGAATACAAATAGGTGTTTTGATGTATTATTTCTTTACAATGGTATGTATTTTTTTAAATAACTATATTTTCATTTAGGAACATAGAAATAGGAATAGGTCAATCAGCCCTCAAGTTTGTTCTGTCATTCAGTTAGATCATGGCTCATGTGTATTTAACTCTATTTGCCTATCTTGGTTCCATAATACCCTTACCTGCCTATCTTGGTTCCATAATACCCTTACCTATCAAAGACTTCAACATCAATTTTGTATTTTTTTATTGAACCTGCCTCAACAGCTTTTGGGAAGGTCTGGATTTCCACTACCCTTTGTGTATTGTATAGTTTTATTATGCAGTTTTAATAACTGAAGTTTCATTTACATAATTATTCTAACAAATTTAACCTTGGCATTTGTGTAAGTCGTCCTGTGAATCATTTAACAGCAAATCAGAAAGTCATAAAATCTGGGCAGAAGACAGATAATTACATATGGCCCACAGTCAGTTCCACTTATTTGGCAGACTGAAGCTTTAATGAAATTAAAATTATTTAATTTAAGTTTTTATCGCAAAACAATGGAGCAGTGATGAGCAACAGCAGTTAAATACATTATAATAGTCCAATTTAGCCTGATTTAATATTGTTTCTTCAGAAGCTGTATTTATTAAAATAGGGAAATCCTGAGGGTGAGATGAACATGACTGTGCCACATTACATGCAGCTCCAAAGATAAAGGTTTCTTGAAAATTTAAAATGCTGGAATAATAGTACAATGGATGAGTCAGAAGCTTAGACTTTCTGATCGGGCATGAACTCACCTGGAAGCAGTGCCAGAACATGATTTACACCTACCCCCCATGATGAGTGCTTATTTTGCCATCACCTTGGGATTAGCCTTATTTCACTTGAGTGAGCTCTAAGTATTCAAAATATTACTGACTTTGTTCTTGTATGTATTGCTGCACTATTAAAAGACTTCCTGCAGCTCATAGGGCCAAACGTCAATAGCATAAGGCACTGAAGTGAAGTAACAGTAGGAGTGTGTGATAACTTGCTAATACAGCAACCAGAGTCATGTGGAAGAAAGTAGGAATAATCTTCCAAACAGTGCAGGTCAGCAAAGGTAAGTATAATGGCAGCAAGCTTCTGCTCCTTCACATTTTGCAGACCTCAGTGCAATATTCAATCTAAAGCTGCAATACCATACTCGGGAGTGTGAGCATGTGAGCTACGTGAGTTGTCACAGACTCTTTTATCTTGAATCATTATCGCACTGGAGAGACTGCATTAAATATCTCCCGCGTGCAGTCTTTGACTGGTGGGCTATTCAAGACTTGGGTGACATAATGGATAGATCAATTTCAATGACTTCAAAGCGCTCCAGGGCATGCAGCATTTTGATAAACTTCTTATCTCAAGGGTAATAGAAAATTAATAATTCCATCAGGTCTGTGTTCCTACAGGTCTATGGCAAGAAATATTTTCCACCCATGCCTCATAGGATAGTGAAAAATGGCTCCAGGGAATTTGTCCTCCAGGCAGTAACATCAAGAGGTTCTCTGCCTGTCACATACCTTCAAAGGTGGAAGAAAGTCAGCAGGTCAAGACTGAGAGTATAATAAGCCCAAAGAAGCCACCTGACACAGGTCCATCCCAGGTCCGTGGCCATGAGTGAAAAACTCCTTCATTCCAAGGGATTCATAGTCATATGCAGTGATGAGTGTTAAACTCAGAAAGAGGTAACATTTGAAAAACATCAGAGTGTGCATTGCAATGATTCTAAGTTACATTTTGGTTCCTAACTTCCAGGAGCTTTATGTTACTGTTGTCAGAGAGTTTTGCTGATATTTTTAATGGAGGTGCTGGCCTCACCCCTTGGTTGAAAAGTCAACTGCGAGCCTGCCTCTGTATCGGGTGTCTTGAAGCATTTTAGAATCATAGGATCCCTACAGTGCAGAAGGAGGTCATTTTGCCCACTCAGTTTGTGCTGACCCTTGAAGGTGCACCCCATCCAGACCCATTCTCTGGCTGTTGGGCCATTAATTGGCCCAGTGCGAGACTTTCACTGCCATCTGTGAGGAAGCCCTGTATCTGAGAGCTTCCAGCCAATCCAATGACTGACAGCTCTCCATTCTGAGCAGCTGCACTGGGAGTGGTGGCCACTGCTGGAACTGCAGACAGTCCCCGAAGAAGAGATGCAATGGACCAGACTTACTAATACGTATGGGGGTTCAATGCGGCAAACCTGCATGCCCTTGTGAGGTGTCTGGTTTGTTCAGAGCACAGCAAAGGGAGTTTGCACGCAAGGGGCTCTATTGAGTACAGGATATCCAAACAGAAGGCCTTTCTGAAGGGTGAAGTTGTGGGGAATACAACTGAAGACCACTTGATGCAACATTGGAGTTGGAACATACTGAAGGGAATCTGGATTGATCAGAATGCAACCCCTTTGATGATGGTGGAAGCAGATTCAGTAATAACTTCCAAAAATAACTTTTCTACATACTTGAATCGCAGAATCAGAGAATCCCTATATTGCTGAAGAAGGCTATTCGGCCCAATGGGCCTGCACTGACCCTCTGAGATGTTGCAATCTGGATCCGGTCCACGTCGGGCTGGACTTAAATTTGCATATTTAACCATGCAGGTAGGCACACTTAAATACGTCTCTACCAGAGCTAACTAGCATCCGGGATCTGAAGGACTCACTGAGGAGACCCCAGCAGGGCGCCATTTAGCAATGCTCTCCACAAACGCAGACCATGTGGAACGGCACTTGGGGGGTCTCCCAGGTGATCGGTGATCTTGGGTGGTTGGCCTAAGGACACCATGGTATTATTGCACTGCTCATGCCACCTGGGAACCTTGACACTGCCAGCTGGCACCTGGACACCTAGGTGACATGACCAGGCTGCCCAGGTGTCACTTCCAGTGTGCCAGGCTGGTCAGGTAATGCCTGGATAGCTTGGCAGTGCCACCTGTGTGGCACCCTGGCACTGCCAAGGTGCCCATGTGGCACTGCCATTTTGGCAGTGGCAAGCTGCCATTTTGCTTGCGCCGGGGATCGACCCTGAGGGTGGCCCTGCCCTTATGAGGTGTGTAGAGGGCTTGAGAATCCCCAACAGGTAAGTTGGGGGGGGGGGGGGGGGTCCGGGGTCGTGTTGGGGAGTCAAGAGATTGGAGATCTCTTCCTGCACTGGCAAGTGGAGCTCCTCAGTGCAGGAAATGAAGGTGAGGCACACTTGGTTGATAAAAATAAGACTCAAAAAGTTAAAATAGTCTGGTATCATTCCAGAATGGCTAGGTTAACCTGAACGCAGTGCATCCATACACATGGCTCAGGGCAGAGTGTGGGGGGTGGGGGTGCTTTCCTCCTTTGGGGTTTCCCCTGCGCACATGCTCCCTGAACATATCGCTGCGCTGTCTCTTGCAATTCTTCCCAATCAGGGCCGTCTTCCTGTTCTAAACTTTCCCCAAAGGTTTCTTGAAATCCCTTTTGGACAGAAAGCAGTGCTTTCAAGTCTGCAATCTGCTTTCGGCACTTTGCATGGTCTAAAGTACTCTGCCTTTGTTCCGTTGTTGTGGCGTGGAGCTTCTCTAACTGGTTTTCTGTTTCTTTCTTTACCAGGACTGCACGCTGCAGGTCCTGATAAGACTTCTCATATTGTGACTGGAAACTACTCAAGTGCGCCAGACAAGATTGGTGACCCCGTTTGGCGTCAGCCACCTCTTCGTCTTTTGCTGCTAATTTCCCTTTGAATTCCTGGTTCTATTTCTCAATTTCACATATATCGGTTTTACTTATCCGATGTATGCCTTCTATTTCCTTGCGGAGCGTCCTGACGACCTCCTCTGTGCCTCGCAATTGTGCCAGACAGGACACAATTGCCATCGGCTTGCGCGCTTTTGCTAAACTCTTTCTGTGAATCTCACTCAGGTTCTCCCCCAAGTATGCCCTATACTTCCAGGACCTGAGTCGTCATTATTGTAGAAATCCTTCCACACGGGCCATCCTTTGCCCTGCAGAAATTTGCGGATTTCCACCTCCCAAACGGGACACTGTCCCACTCCTACGCTGCTGACTGGTGCGACAGCAAAATCTTCAGGGTTCATGAGGCGCTGCATCGCTTGCATTGCCTGCATGGCTCTCTCTTATCTGCTCGGTACGTTCGAATTTGGAACAGGGGGTTAAGGTGGTGTGGTAGATACGGGTACGGCTTGCGCTAATTTCCGAAATACCAACTGCCGATAGTTTTGACGAAACAAAAAGTCTATCAGTTTTGCCTTATAACCCTGTTAGTTACGCATGCATATACACACTTCCGAATTGTGAATTATTAACCAGAACCGCTTGAACACTTGTGTTTTTTTTTTGTTTCCGATTGGATTCTAATTCAAAATGTTGGGGTTCTCCCGGAGTGGTTTTGCACTTCTATGTCGGGTCCCGTCAGGATGTTGCCAATTATGTTGCTCTTTCTAGCTTTAGTCTATTTGCTCTGTTTAGGTCACCTTTGCTCATGAGTCGCCAGGTATCTTTATGATACCGCCACGTGGTTCAAGTTCAGGTTATGATTAATAACACAGCACACCGCTTAGTAAGGATTAAAACAACGGTCATTTATTATATACAACAAGCAATATTAATACCCTAATTCTACTTTCTATATAACAAACCTATCGCTACTGGCCAATACTAAACTTAGGAAGAGCCCACCAGGTCAGGGAAACGAATGGCTTGTCCAATCAAATCTGGCCCGCGGGATTCAAAAGGCTGCTACAGGTCGGTGGCTAGGTGTCTCTACCGGGTAGCGATCGTTGGATTCAAACTTACGGTACACGGTGGCTGGTCTTGCGAAGGTCTCGAGCAGGCGAAGATGAGAGAGAGAGAGATCTGAACTTGGACCTTTACTTTTATAGGGCCCACGGGCTTCCCGCCTCCCGGGGCGGCCCTTGACCCTGAGTCCCAAGTGATTGGATTCTGTCCCCAGTCTCTGAGGTCGATGTGTCCAATGGTGAGGCGATTCCTCGATCGGGGGGTGGTCGCTCACCTGTCTTTGTTTCGGCCACTGCAGGCGCCGACAGGTCTGGCCCGGTATTCAATTGCTAATATGTTGCAATTGTTCCCGGGGATAGCCGATTTAGCTGTGGATGTCTGAGTAGATTAGGTGTAAACAGTCCTGAATGAAACTGCGGATACCTGGGTTGATGGGCTGTTGATAGCTCCTGAGTATCGATCTGGGCTACGTTCCCCGAGCTGAAGCTGCAAACCTGTCTGCAGCTGCCTGCTTGTGTCTTTTTGGCTGCTTTTCCCAGCAGTCTTTCGGGTTAGCCGTTTTAAACTAGGTTTTGGCCAGATTAATCGGATCGCAGCCATTTTACATGGCTACAATAGTCAGTGTCTCAGATATAAGGACAGCTGTATTTCTTCAGTGTGTACTCAGTGAGACTCTTTACTGAACTGATTTTACGATGTCTGCCTCATGGCATAATCACGTGAATATGGAAATCCAGGGGTGTCAATCAGAATATTTACATTTGTAAACCTAAACAGTCGGGAGCTGGGAGGGGTATTTGGGTGGTCAGGGGGGATAGTCAAATGGTTGGGGGGCTAGTCAGGGTGGGGCAGTCAGAGGGGATGTGAGGAGCAGTTGGGTAATTGGACTAGTCAGGAGTTGGGAGTGTAATTGGGGGTAGCCGGTGGGTCAGGCTGGTAGTCGGGGTAGCTGGCACAGATAGTCAGCTGGTCAGGAGGTTGCCGGGTGATCAGTTGGGATGTAGTCAGTAGCCTTGGGGGGTGGGGGGTGGGGGGGTGTCCAGTGGTGTTTGTACAGTTCCCCAGGAGTTGGAGCTGTTTTTAATCCTTCAAACCTTTCCTGAGTAACTATTCTCCTAAGTAGTTCGGAACCATTCCAGGACTTCAACTCCAACACAGATTTTGCAGGGTTCCAGATGCAGAGTAATTGTCCAGTGAAAGTTAAAACTTCCCAGGCAATTCCTGCGGAATTGAACTGGGACCCATGAGATAACCCCAGCACATTTTCTGGGATACGTCAGGGGTACAACCATCAAGAGACCAGGAGATCTAGGCCATTGTGACTCAGGCGAAACCATCCAGCAAGTTGGCATTTGCACACTTAAAAGACGGAAAATGCACTGTGATTATATAATTGAGATGAGAAATGCACACTAGGTTTATGAGGTAAGTTAAATCAACGAATAAAATAACAATTTAAATTTACTCAAGTCCTCTGATAATTTAAGACATTTTGTGAAACCAAAATGACAAATTTAAATTCTGAGAGGCTTTACTCAGACTCATCTTTTTATAAAACATTTTATGTGAGCATAAACCACTGTTCATATTGTTCTTTTTTAATGCAATTGCTCAGAAACATGTTTAAGTCAGTGAATGGAATATAGGATGAAAAACTACAGTAATTATCCTTGGTCCAACCAACTCCACACATCTGAGATCAAAAGAGCCTTCTTTGCGCTAAGCAACTTTCTTTGAAGAAGTTTCAAGATCCTTTTTGAATAGGTAAACAATCAGTTATACCTTCCAGGCAGATGTAACCAGAACACTTATCTTTTGGCAACTGATTGATTTTACCATAGAACAGACAGTGCAGAAGGAGGCCATTCAGCCCATCGAGTCTGCACCGACCCTCTTAAGCCCTCACCTCCACCCTATCCCCGTAACCCAATAAACCCTCCTCACCTTTTTGGTCACTAAGGGCAATTTATCATGGCCAATCCACCTAACGTGCATTTCTTTGGACTGTGGGAGGAAACCGGAGCACCTGGAGGAAACCCACGCAGACACGAGGAGAACGTGCAGACTCCACACAGACAGTGACCCAGCGGGGAATCGAACCTGGGACCCTGGTGCTGTGAAGCCACAATGCTATCCACTTGTGCTACCGAGCTGCCTGTGCTACCGTGCTGCTAAGATTTTGAATCGAAATAAGCACCCAAATAATTAGATCTTATGCTTATCTCTTCTCACTGTAGCCACCTGGAATTGATTAATATTTCAAAAGCCTTTCTTGTATGGCCAAAGCAAATAAAAACAACAAAGTAAATAAATGCTTTTTGAACCTCAGGATCAAAGACAAATGGGAACTAAGCATTTGTTCACCCACAGGCCCTCACACCTACACAAAGGATAGAGGAAAACTTATCAGAAGCAGAAATGTGCTATCTGCAATTCAAATAAAAACAACTGGCTCCAAAAAGCTACAGAATATGATAGTGGTGGTATCATCAAGAACATGCAGCCAATGTCTATGTCTTCAGCATTAATTTTACTAGGGTTAGCAAAGTCATCAGATATCTAATTTACCCGGCAGGCATATATATACAGCCTGAAAACATGACATTGGCCTTTGGGGAAGTTTCCCAAGCCCACTGTGTAAAAGAGACACGGAACATTTTCCATTATCTTGTTTACATCCCCAATCTGCTCTTTTATCCTTCCAACTATCAGTAAAATGCCCATCTGGAAACCAGTATGCCTCACTTCACTCAGTGCACTTGGTTGCAATAATCCACCAGTTCAAAGGTAGTAACTCCATACAACACCCAGAAATTTAAAGATTTATGCAAATCTCATTCACACTGTACTGAACTGTCTTAGTTATCATTGTGTAGCACTGAAGACCAGCAAAGTCTGTGCTTGACCATCACTTGCAATATATCCATCAAATGTTTTCAAGACTAAACATGGGTGGACGCATTTCGCAACTCTGGTGTCATTTATTCCTTCCTATACAACATTTGCCCTGTAAGGGGTGGGCACAGATTGTGCCCCTGATACTTGTCACAAAGTCCCAGAAATGGTTAATCCTGATAGAACTGGATTTGATTTGTCTCCCACCAAGGTAATGGTAGGAGACAAAAGAGACTGTTAAAGATTATTGGGGCAGCAATTTGCCAATACCTCTTAAACTGAAACAGGATAGAATCTATTTCCAACATATTCTGAAACTGAGACGGTAAATACCGAGAATCAGGAGTTGGAATGATGGAATCAGCAAATTATGCATAACACAAGAGTGTTTAGCTGAGATGTTTGGTTCACAGAGAGAAGGCCTATTTGCCTGTATAGTAAGAGTATTAACATGACATTTTCCATCATTTGGAGTCAATAGATGGTCTTAAACACAGCAATAATAATATTTGGATATTGCTAAGAAATAGATATAATTTCAAGCAATTTATATTTGTATTTATGCATTAGGAATATCTATAGCTTTAAGGATAAGTTTTAGTCTCACTTTTAATAGCTGCCTAAAAGTCTGTGGGTAACAGGGACATGAAGAGAAACTACAGAGAGCAGTTCCCAAACTAAAGAGCAGAAAAGCAGGGAATGGAACGGACTGAAGTTCCAGGAATACTGTGAAGTCAAGGAACAAAGAACAGGAATCTGGAAAAAAAAAGATTCTGTTCAGTAAAGTTGAGAACGAGGAGCAGAGAGGTTCAAAGTTATAAACAGGGCTGCAAGATGGAGGCCTGCAAACATGAGTTTATGAGAAGCCAGAGATCCAAGATGATCCAAAGTTTGGTCTGACTATGGGATTGTAAAGCAGTGGTGTTCTGTTGATGGCTGGATATTTGAAAGATTGCATGGTCGGCGAGATTTGAATGCATGTGGTGATCCAGGGCAGATGAATACCAAAAGGTGAGGTTACAACCCTGGAGTTGGGACCTTTTTGAAGACATCCAAAAGAAAGCATAATTCAGGAGAATACTTTAAGGTGTGTTCTTCGAAAGCAGAGATTGGAAACCCTTGTATGGAAGACAGAGTTCCAGTGATACCAGTTGACTCAGAGCAGGACAAGTGTTTGGGGGTAAACTGATGAGAAATCAATAGAAATTATTTGGGTGGCATCTGCCACTTGGGTTCAGAGTATGGGGTGTCTGAACACAGGTTGCCTGGTTCACATGGACTGGGTACTTACTGAGAACATTACAGCATAAGATAGATTTTGTAACTTGTGTTCTCATTACAAATCTGTATATATCTGTAAAAGTATAGTTGGGGTGAAGGAGCAGTTTATTGTAGTTCATCTTTGCTTGTTTAATAAATGCTTTATTCTTTTGTTGAAAGTTCACTAGCATACTCCTGTGACTGTTCATGTATCTAAACAAAAAATAGAAGTTAGAGGGCGGGATTCTCTGGTCGCCGACTCCAAAATCGCATTCGGCGATCGTCTGGAGAATAATTGTTTGCGCCGAAATTGGGGCGGCGCCGCTTCTGCGATGTTCCGCCCTCTCAAAAACGGCAGACACGGGGAATATGCTGCGCGCAGTGTGGACAGTCACAGTCGGGGGGGAGCCGTTCCGCGGGTAGGGTGGGCTTTGCCGGGGGCTTGGGGCACTGGTGTGGGGTGGTCCGGGGTGGCGAGGGGTGTCACAGTGGACAGTTTTTGGCAGGCCGGGTCCATGTGCGGCCGGTGCCATGTTGTACGGCACAGCCACCGCAGGCTGCCGCCATGCGCATGCACAGCCACAGACCCAGCAATTCTCCAGCCGTATCCACAGGTAAAGGCGGGGACTTTACGTTGAGCAGCTGCTAGCCCCACATCGGACAGAGTATCGGTGCGGGGATGGCACTGTTTTTTCTGGTGTAAAATGCCACCGTTCCCACTTCAGCATCAGCATTTCGTCTGCAAATCGGAGAATCCAGCCCAGGATCTATCAAACTAGGTTCCACTCTGGGACCTAACTCGTCCAGTAGTAACATCAGCTTGGATTATAACAATATAAAAATAAAGCTGTCAACAGTTTAGGTGGCAATATTAAAATATAAAATATCAGCTATTGCATTTACATCATGGAATAACTTTAAGGTCATGCATTTGGCTATTTTTGGATTGGATGACCACACATCTAAAGATGTGCATGCATGGTTTTAACTAGACATGTTAACCTTGATGAAAACATATTGATTAGTTAGATTGCCCAAAGTAGATTTTGGTTGTGGTATCTTAAAGTATTAAAGCATTCTAAAAGATGACAAAATGACATTGTCCAGACGTGTCTGAAATGAAATGAAATGGAATGAATGTTGACAAATGTGTAAATTTTCACTGTTGGCATGGGTTCTTGGTGTGGCCAATCAGAGGCAAGTGTTGTTTCACAGTGAACCATTGTGTGCACACCAGCCTGCTTGCATATGAAAAGCTGTGATGATGAGGACCCAGATTTAAATTTGTGAGGGTTTTGGCCTCAGCAGGATAAGCTAGGCAATTCTTGGGGAGTCATTTTTAAAGGTCGGCAGGTTATTATTCCCGATTCTTTGTGACCTGTTAATCTTCAACAACTTCATCACATGGTCATACATTGTACGAGAAGATTCGTAAGGGAGACAGTCAATTGGCCAGCTATGAATCTATGAGTCTCTAAGATGTTATATTACTGAAATGCAATATAAATATTACTCATTTGTCTTGCCGAGTTGTATTTAACTTGATGATAAACAGTCGTAGTCTTCCAGTTGATGATAAATTATTTATTGAGTAACAAAATAATATACTTCTGAGTTCTTTCACTTTAATACTTTGATGAGTAATATAATTAACTAAGATTAGAGTAAACTAACAATTATGATGATACACGACACTCTGATCTGTTATGTCTTTACTCTAGCTGCACTACACACACACTAACCTACAGAAAGAGTGGGAAACTCCTTAAATAGTCCTGTTAGTGTTGCCATCTAGTGATCATCTGTCTATACTGACTGCCCATTAAATAATCGTGTATTAACATATATAGAGATCACAATATCACACATAAAGGTAATTAGTACACACTGATTGGCAAACCTGATGTCTTTCGGTGATGGAGTAGTTGCCCTTAAAAGTGTCTGGACCCTGCTTACTTGACCATGTTCTAAAGGGCAGTGTGTGCGAGCATTTCACCTCCTTCCCCCTTTGCCACTGCTTGATAAGAGTGCCACTCACAGTGGTTTCGACTTTCGGTTACAATAGGGTCTTGGTAATCGGGATTGTGATCCTTGTGTGACTGGAGAACATCCACTGTGCTGATGCACATTTCGCAGGCTGCCGAGTGTGCCAAAGAAAATAGAGAGTTGTTGGAGGCTCAGTGTCTTGGTTACTCTGATTGAGCTCCAGTTCATTTACCCTGTTGCTGCTCTGAACCGTGCTGCAATGTGGCTGGTGGTATAGGCAAGCTGCTGTGGCTTGGATCTACAGCATTTTGCAAAATCTTTGCATTTGCCACATTTGTTACAGCATTTACCAAATGTTGAACATGTTGTTCTTTTTTGCGAGGCACAGTGGGCTAAATAGCTGGCTTGCAAAGCAGAACAATGCCAGCAGCATGGGTTCCATTTGTGTACTGGCCTCCCCGAACAGGCGCCGGAATGTGGCGACTCAGGGCTTTTCACAGCAATTTCATTGAAGCCTACTTGTGACAAGCGATTATTATTATTATTATCAACTCTTTACTGCTTCTTTCTGTCTGCTCATTCAGCATACAGATGTTGAGGGAAAATTCCAACGTTAGATCTCTCTCATGAAGAAGCTACTTGTGGGCAACATCACTATGAACCCTGCACACAATGAAACCTCTCACGTTCGTCGGTGAGTGTGTCAAATGCGCATTTCTTTGCTAGGATTTTTAGGGTCTGGGTGTATGACTGAATAGATTCATAACATTTTTGGTTGGTGGTATTAAACTTGTCTCTATGCAATATAATATTCTTTATTAGCATGCATATGTGCTCAAATTTTTTTTACCAACATTTCGGGGTCCTCCTTCCCTTCTTCCGTTTGAAAAGCAATGATTCAAATATCTCGACCGCCTTGGGGCCCGCTAAATTTAAACGAGTGTACACCTTCACCTTCTTTGATTTGCCTGATAATCTGGCAGCGCAGCAGATATGCCACTCTTTTTCAAATCCTGTCCAGTTGCCTGCTGCATTTTCATCAAACACAAGTAGGCCAATGCGTCAAAGTTCCTGTGCCATTCTGCCAACTCCTGACACCATGTAGAAGTACTGGGTTGCAATAACTGCCGACCAGAGTAAAGGTTTACTGATAACACGGAGCAGCTCTTACATGCTGGTTGTCTGCCCGCACCCAAGGGAGAACTCCTTTTGTGCCCAACACATAACCTCTTTTGTACACGCGTCAATTCAGCATCCGCGTGACCACCCAGTCTACATTATCTTACTTATTTCAATTTTGTTGAGCCCCTGAGCCTGTTTGTGTGTCCTGTCACTGAGTTATTTCATCTGCTGCAGGCCAACTAGCAGATAATTTTTAGAAAAGAACATCTCTTCCCCTACCTGTAATGGTTGTTGCAGAATTAAGCATTATTGCTATTTTCTTGATATACTTATGGTTTGCACATGGGATAACTTGATAGGCATCTGTTCTGGTAGCAATGCATGAGTATATCAAGGAAATAGCATATGCTCTATTTTCTGAGATGAACGCTTTCAACACTTTCACGACAAATAAGACATCAGCATATTGGGTGAATTTCCTGCATTTGTGCCCTCAAAAATTTTTTCAAGCCAACCTTTCTCCCATGTCAGCCAGAAGGTGAAGATCTGCCTCCAGACTTTGGCGCTGCTGGCAAGTATACCACCGCGTGGCAAATATGGGCACGAACAATGAACACCACCATCAGGGAGCTCAGATAGCTACTCTTTCAAATGAAAGTATTTCTTTTCCACTTGTTCCCAAACACAAAATAACAAGTAATTTGAATTCTTAACAAATAACCAAAAAAAAATCAGAAAGTAGAATTTACGAAATTGTGCTCCTAATGCAGAGGTTCACATTTCAGTAGTGCCTATCAGGAATTTAAATGAGGAGGTTGGCCAGGTCTGCAGGATTTTCCATTCATTAATTTTAATTTGAATTTTAGTTCTAATTTTAATGGGCTAGGAATCCTCTGAGATGCACTGATCTTTATACCCAAATAATCTCCATGCTGGAAGTTTAAATTAATCAAATGTACCCTCACATGTCTTTATATTAATAAGATGCAAGTTATATAAAAAACTATGTCAGCTTATGAATATTATCTGGCCGTAAAGACTACAGATGATAACTTGGCAAAACATGCAAGTGTGTTATGTTAAATCAATTGCTGTCTGCATTCTCGCCTGGGTCACATTTAAACTTGGATAGGTTTCATTAATTTGACATGTTCTTTTTGTTGTCATACTTTTCTTGGAACTTTTGCTGACTTTTTGAGGGTGGTGTGAAGTGAAATTTTTTACATTATAAGGGTCCTTCCGGTTGATTTCCTTTTTTCCTCTTTCTTTATTCTTGCTGTTATCATTTTGATCCAAGGATGTTTAATGAACATGTGTCTTTAAGTCCAGCAGCAGAGAGAATGAGGAATTCAAAAAGTTGCAATATAGTATATGGTACAGGTTTTTTGGACAGGAGAACTCAGACTTTGTAGCTCCCAAGAAATGGGGTTGGACTTGGTTCACTTGGTTGGCTGGTGGTCAATGAATTGACCAAGGGGATGGTTTAGCACAGTGGGCTAAACAGCTGGCTTGTAATGCAGAACAAGGCAGCAGCGCGGGTTCAATTCCCGTACCGGCCTCCCCGAACAGGCACCGGAATGTGGTGACTAGGGGCTTTTCACAGTAACTTCACTGAAGCCTACTTGTGACAATTGTCGTGTTAAGCACAGTAAAATAACACGGGCTGCAACTGGATGCAGCTTTACCTGAGAGATACTCCACACCTTGAAGTTAGTTCAATATGATTTATTGAACCTGTCACACAGTTAGCTCAATCCTCTGTGAGTTCGACACTCTGCTAACCTAGTGTGATTAATCTGTCTGACTGAACCAGACTAGCTCTTAGCCACGTGCTGTAGGAGTTATATGATATGTGCACCCTGACTCACACTGTAGATGTCACCAGTGGAAAGAGGCGGTGTGAGTGCCTCGCGCCTTTTATATTGGAAACCACCCCCAAGTGTTCTGCCTGCTGATTGGTTATGTCCTGTTCTCTGTATTCATTAGCTGCCTGTTTGTATCTCATTATGTGAATGTCTGCTTATCATGACATCTCCCCTTTTGAAATATTTTTCTGTGGCCTATGTGAAAGTATTTACATGTGTAGGCCGAAAAACTAACTTATTTACATACAGTAACAGATGGGAACATATGTACATGTAAAAACAGGTGTCTAAGGTGCAAAAACAGAACATAGCAAACAAAACAAGTGTTCATAAGTCCAGTCTCTGAGGCTTGCGTCTGATCCTGGTCGACCGCCGGAGAGGTGGTGGTGGGGACGACGGCGCCTTGATTGGCGGGATTGAAGCCTGACTGGTGGCCTCATGGTTTGAGGTATCAGGAGGTGGCACAATAATGGATGGAAACAATGAAGAGTGTGGTTGCGGGCAGGCAACTGCGCGCAGTGCCCGTCTATTACACCGCACAACAGAACCATCAGCCATACGCACAACATACAATCGGGGAGCAGCCTGTCGAACAACAACAGCTGGAGCTGACCAACCTCGGTAGCTTGATCCAAACAGCATCCGCCGGGGATAGCACAGGCAAATCAGTGGCATGAGCATCATAGCTGTGCTTTTGCCGGCCCCTGAGTTTCTGCACCTTCTGCAGAACCGGGAGGTGATCCAGGTCAGGCAAGTATATGGCTGAAAGAGTCGTCCGCAGGTCCCTGTTCATCAGGTGACATGCCGGTAGACAGAGGGGTTGTCCTTTACGCAAGCAGCACAAGGTTGATGTGAGAAGCAGAATCCGCAGCCTTGCAGATGATCTGCTTCACTATGTGCACCCCTTTCTCAACTTTCCCGTTGGACAGCGGGCTGGAAGTGACGTGATGAAACTGATATACCTGGGCAAATCTTGACCACTCTTGGCTGCTGAAGCAAGGACCATTGTCACTCATGACAGTGAGTGGAATACCATGCCTGGAGAAAGTCTCCTTATAGGCCTTGGTGACAGTCTTGGATGTGAGGTCCGAGAGCTTCACAACTTCTGGGTAGTCAGAAAAATAATCAATGGTTAACACATAATCACGACCAGTTTCATGAACGAGGTCGATTCCCACCTTGGACCATGGGGAGGTCACAATTTTGTGCTGCTGAAGCATCTCCTTGCCCTGTGGTGGCTGGAAGTGTTGACAGGTCAGACAGCTGAGGACCATATTTGAGATATCCTGACAAATCCCAGGCCAGTAGACAGCCTACCTGGCTCTGCGCCTGCATTTCTCGACATCCAGATGTCTCTCATGGATTTGCCGGAGCACCAAGCTCTGGAGACTGAGTGGAATGACAATGCAGTCCAGCTTGAGGAGGATGCCATCAACTACCGTCAGGTCGTCCTTCACATTGAAGAATTGAGGGCACTGCCCTTTTTGCCAGCCATTGGCGAGGTGGCGCATGACACACTGCAGAAGAGGGTCTTTGGCTGTCTCCTCGCAAATGCAAATCACCTTTTCATCAGTCGCCGGGAGGCTGCTGGCCCACAGCTGCACCTGTGATTCGATCTGTTGGCTGAATGCTGGTTATGGAGCGGGACAAGGCAACCGTAATAATGAGCTCCTTGCCAGGCATTCAAAGTCATAGCACCGGAGTCTGAGGAGGATGCGCTGCAGCCAGGGCGTCATGTCGTTCAGGTCCTGTGGATAACGTGGACCAGAGGCCTGTGGTCCGTCTCGATGGTGAACGTCGGCATAATCGTGGAACTTGAGAATTCCAGTACGCAGGCCCAGGCATTCCTTTCCAATTTGGGCATACCACTGCTCGGTGGGTGTCATTGCCCGTGATGCGTAGGCAACCGGTGCCCAGGATGAGGTGTCATCGCGCTGGAGCAACACCGCGCCGATGCTGTCCTAGCTCGCATCTGTCGAGATTTTCGTTTCTCTGTCAGGGTCAAAAAATGCCATACAGGTGCAGTGGTGAGGTTGGCTTTCAGCTCCAACCACTCTGCTTGATGAGCTGCCTACCACTCAAAGGCAGTAGACTTTTTACCAGGTGTCTGAGGGCCATGGTGTGTGAGGCCAGGTTTGGGATAAACTTGCCCAAGAAGTTCACCATGCCTAAAGAAACGCAGTACCGCCTTCTTGTCATCAGGGGTCTTCATGGCTTTGATGACCTTGACCTTGTCTGCGTCCGGGCGCACACCCTGTTGAGATATCTGGTCACCGAAGAACTTAAGTGTCGACATGCCAAAGCAACACTTGGCCCTGTTCAGCTTGAGGCTATTGGCATGGATACTGCGGAATAGCTGCTGAAGACGAGAGATGTGCTCTTTGGGGGTCGTGGACCATATGATAACGTCGTCCACATACACATGAACCCCTTCAATGCCCTCCATCATCTGCTCCATGATTCTATGGAAGATCTCCAAGGCCGAGACAATGTCAAACGGCATACGATTGTAGCAGTACCTGCCAAACGGTGTGTTGAAGGTGCAGAGCCTTCTGCTGGATTCATCCAGCTGGATTTGCCAGAATCCCTGTGACGCATTTAGCTTTGTGAAAAACCGGGTGTGTGCCATCTCACTGGTGAGTTCCTCCAGCTTCGGGATGGGGTAGTGTTCCCGCATTATATTCTGGTTGAGATTCTTGGGATCAATACAGATGCGCAGCTCACCCGAAGGCTTTTTCACACATACCAGCGAGCTGACCCAGTCCGTCGGTTCCGTAACTTTAGAAATGATGCCCTGGTCCTGAAGAGCCTTGAGCTGTACCGTCAGGTGCTCCTTCAGTGGAGCCGGGACCCGGCGTGGTGCATGGACCACAGCCTGGCATCAGGCCGTAACAGGATCTTGTACCGATATGGCAGAGTGCCCATCCCGTCAAACACATCCGGATACTGAGCTAGGATGTCGTCAATGCCGGCTTGAAGATCCCCATTGGGGAGGGTCATTGTGTAGACCCGCTGCACAAGGTTTAGCAGCTTGCATGCCTGTGCGCCGAGCAGGGAGGCCCTGTCTGGTTTGACGATCGCAAACCGTAGCCTTGCGTGATTGCTCTTGTTGGAGACGAGCAGATGGCAAGATCCCTTTGCTGTGAAATGAAAATGAAATGAAAACCGCTTATTGTCACAAGTAGGCTTCAAATGAAGTTACTGTGAAAAGCCCCTAGTCGCCACATTCTGGCGCCTGTTCGGGGAGGCTGTTACGGGAATCAAACCGTGCTGCTGGCCTGCCTTGGTCTGCTTTCAAAGCCAGCGATTTAGCCCTGTGTTAAACAGCCCCTATTAATGGCATTGCTGTTATAGTCCAGGAGCTGGCAGGCTGCTGGAAGGAGCTTGGGTGGCTTCTTGATGCGGTTGAAATCCGACTGTGAAAGGAGATTAACAGACGCACCTGTGTCCAGCTTGAACTGGATTGAGCATTGACTTACTTGCAGCACCGCACGCCATTCGTCCGCAGAATCCACAGTGATGATGGGCAGGCGTCGTGATGATGTCGGTAAGGCATGTTCACGTGTGGTAATGATGTTCACATGGTAGGGGGACTCCAGGCAGTCGCCCTCTGGGTCCGTTGTACTGCCAGGATCAGAATCCTGTAAACCTTGCTGTACACTCCGAACGCGTCTGCGTTGGAATTTGGAACGCCAGCCCTTGACTGATGGTGCAGACCTGCAAACGGCTGCATAGTGTCCAGGTTTTCCGCAATTTAAACATCTCCTGCCACTTGCAGGGCAGTGTTTCTTTAAGTGGGCGGTGCCGCAGTTCGGGCACGTTATAACGTCATTACGCTCCGTGCGTCGTCTCACCTGCGCAGTGCAGTCGGCAGACGTTCGCACCTGCGCAGAGTGGTAATCGGCTGCTTCATCGGCCCAGTCGCATCGCGCATGCGTGGGGCTCCAGGAAGAGCACGCAAAATGTACTCATTAGCTGCCTGTTTGTATCTCATTATGTGCATGTCTGCATATCATGACAACAATAAGCGATTATTATTGTTCTTATTAAAAGGCCATATTCTGCCTGATAACAAGCAGATTGGATCCTGCCCTGAGTGGGGTGATTTCCGGAGATCTAAGGAAAGCAGTTTAAGTCATAAAGTCAGAGACAAGGACCTGCTCTCTCTCTCTCGCTCTTCTTTCTCACCAGAAAGGTTGTAAGTTGCTGCATTTCTGAAACTGCAGAGACCATAATGAATCTGCAGGGAAAACAATTGCAGACTGGAAAGCAGAAATCTCAACACGAAAGCTTCCTTTGAAGGAAGGTGTGCTGAAAGACAACCATTTGAAACAAATACTCTTTTATTCTTTTATTTATTATTTTCAGTCCTCGCTTCCCCTTTGTGCTTCTTTGTCTTGTGTGTGTGTGTGTTATATATTGAGCTGTGACTGCGGGGTCAAAGGGGGCTGACCACACCCTAACCCAGGGTGTCATAACAATTATTACAGCTATTATACAAGCTCAGGGCAGTCTGACCAATCAAAATCCTTTCAACAATTAGTGCAGCTAATTTACACAATGCAAATTTTTACTGCATGAGAAGAGAGTGCTGATTGGTTGGCAAGTGGGCTGTGGTTGCTAAAGGCACTGCCACGGAGAATGCAAAATTTGTTTACATTCATGCCAGGCAGATCCACTCTGTCAATACATTACACTGAGGAATGAACTAGGAAATGGCTGTCCCCCAAGCTTTTGTTCAGATGAAAAAGGCACAATGCATGGACATGCTTGTTTTGTCTGTAAATGACAGGGCCTGTGTGTGAATGCATGTAGCACCTAGCAAATGGAAGTGAGCCACACTGATAATCTTAAATTGGTCAGTGTAACTCTTAGTACTACCAGGATTCTTTAGCAAGTGCAGTCAAATCGTGGAATCACATCTAATAGGAACAAACAGGATGCTACCATTAAGCCAAAAAGACATTCTGCCTGTCACACAAATGAGTAATGTTGTGTATGAGTTTCTGTGCAGTACAATGCTAGGTATGCAGGCCATACATCCCAATGGCAGGTGCATTATATCAAATGTCACATCCCTTTCGCTGTTCACCACAGGCAAGATACTGAGCGGCCTATGTTTGCAATATTCAAAACAGCGTACAAAATGAGATGGAATTCCACAATTGGGCAGCCCTTGTTAAACAATCCTGATTGTGCTAAGAATTACACAGCCAAACAATTCATGATTATCAGTCAGGCTCAGTGTGACTTACTTCCCCATACTAGAAGCTATATGTATTCACAAACAGGGCCCTGTCCTTTTCAGAAAGGAGGAGCATGTCCATACGTTGTGCCTTTGTCAACTAAACAAAAGCTTTGGGGACAGCAATTCCTGGTTAATTCCTCAGGGTAATGCCTTGATCAATCAAAGTGAAACTACCTGCTTTGAATTTAAACAAAAGCTTGGCAGTTAACTGTTCCCTAGTGCATTCTCCATGACAACACCTCTGCCACTCAATCCACTTGCCAACCAATCAGTATTCACTTCTCATGTAGGATCAATTTTTGTTCCCTTTATGAATCTGCCCTGATGAGTACAAGATGCAAAGCTCTGACAGTATGTCCCTTTTTTCAGCAATACTCAAATTCTGTGCTACAAAATGGCAAATTACACAAATATGTCTTAAAACTGTAACTGATAAATTCAATTGTCATAATTTCTCAATCTCTATAATGGATTGTGAATTCATGAAATATAAATAATCACCCAGTATTTAGGGTTATAATGACAGCAAACTCTCAACATTTGTCATCACTATAACTGTGAAAGTTACAGCAACATCTGACATCTGCACATGCAGTTTTATGTGGAAATCCAGACATTCGGTCAATAACTCTTTACTCCTCTACACAATACACTGTTGAAGTCCCTACGAATGGAAATTTTTAAAAGCCACTTGAATTGATGTGAATTTCCATTTCACCTTATTATTCTCATTTTAAAATCCTTGAAAAAATTGCACCTTGTTGAATGAGGAGTAACTGGGTTTTTAATAGCATACTGACTTCATACTTACTCCTAGACTACCTTGCTGCCGCTGAAAATCAGATTTTATATTTGTGGAATGGCATATTTCTTTATCATGCTACAAAAATCCATACATTTTGAAATAACATTTCTTTAACGTTTGATTGTGACATTTCCGTTTCTACCTTAAACCCATATATGTGTTCCAATTTTTATTTTGCTGTTTGTAAAATAACTACAAAGCGAAGGATAATCGGCACTTTTTACTTCCTGGTTTTCTGTCTGAGAATTCTCCCATTTGAGAGCTGGATTCTCGCTATCTCTAATGCTGGTCACCCAGAATTACCCCTCAGTTGACACCAGAATTAGACAACATCACGAAAAGGTGAAATACATGCCACAGAATTTCCTAGGTTCTGATAGGCAGGTTTTCTTATATTGTCTGAAGCACATTACATGAGGAGGAGTAACGCTAACTTCAAAGATTATTTCATCCTTCTGTTGCAGAATAACTCGACCAATTGCCTTGAACCATTTGACCACCAGGTTTCAAGAGCAGCTCAAATGCCATTTTAATAATCTTTTAATAATCTTTATTGTCACAAGTAGGCTCACATTAACACTGCAATGAAGTTACTGTGGAAAGTTTCTCGTCGCCACATTCCGGCACCTGTTCAGGTACACTGAGGGAGTATTCAGAATGTCCAATTTACCTAACAGCACCACGTCTTTTGGGACTTGTGGAAGGAAACCAGAGCACATGGAGGAAACCCACGCAGACACAGGGAGTACGTGCAGACTCCGCACAGACAGTGACCCAAGTCGGGAATCGAATCTGGGACCCTGGCGCTATGTAGCAACAGTGCTAACCACTGGCTTTTTTATGGCTTCAAACAAGTTAATATGGGAAAGACCAAAACCAACACCTGGGTAATTTGTATTCCTGCTTAGAAGACAAAGATGCAGTGTAGCTGGTCTGAACAAAAAAACACCGAACAAGCAAATGAATGTTTAAAAGGTAATAGCAGAATTATGTTTAAAAAAAAAGTGCTGAAGAAAATACTATTCTTTTGTTTGACCATGCGTTTCTCCCAGGTTTGATATTCAGCTGCCGAGGTGTGGTGCTGTCATCATAGGAACTGGAGTTGCGCTGTGTGAGGATCTCTCGAAAGTGTAAGTGGGAGTAATTGCCAGAAGATGCCTGAGAAGCTATCAAGAACCGAAGAACAGAAAGGTGCCTGCAATCGACAAGGTACTGACAAGAATACCAGCACAAAGGAGCTCATGGACTTGTTCAACAAGATCTGGACTGCGGAGGAAGAACTGGATGGCTGTAAGTGAGGACCAATTGTCAAGCTGCCAAAGAAACTGAACTTCAGTCGTTGCAACAACTGGAGGGGTATAACACTGCAGTAAGTATCTGATAAGGCCTTTAGCACAGTACTCAACCGAGTGAGAGCAGAAGTATGCAATATCCTTTGTGAAGAACAGCTAGGTTTCCAGATGGCAGATCATACTGCAAGCAAATCTTTACACTCAGGAACATCACAGAGCAGAGCCAATTGTTATTAACTTAATTGATTTCAAGAAGGTTTTTGACAGTAATCATCAGCAGTCACTCAGGTACATTGAAAGACAGTACAGGATCCTGAAACGGTATATTAACGTCTTCAACGCCTTCTACCTGAACCCCAGCTGCTGCATCAATACAAGCACCGACACCATGGACTCCTTCAACATGCATGGTTACATACTCTCTGCATTCTTTTTCCTCTGGGACACTGATTTCATCATGACGAAGGCAATGGCGGGTGAAGGCTTTAGCACCGTGACAACACCTTACATTACTCTAAGGTCCCTGGTTGGATTTTATGACAGCCAGAAAATAAAGTTGCTAATAATTTGATAGACTTGGATTTTTCAGATGGCGTTTTCTTGCTAGCCAAGGAATTGCGCACGTTTTAAGTCAGATACACCGTCTTGAGAGCAATGGTGCCAAGGTTGGTCTTCACATCAGCTGCGAGAAGACCAAGGCAACGGTGACTGGATGGCAAAAAGAACTTCTCATCAACCTCGGATAACAAGACATCAACAACATTGGTCTCTTCCCCAACCTATGAACTAACATCGCCAGAGAGGGTGAGATCGACATCTACACAAAAATTGGCAAAGCAGCACCAGTCTACCATTGGTTACGCATAGTCTGGGCATCCAACCTCATCAGCATTGCCCTGAAACTGCAACTCTACATGTCCAAAATAGCACCAACTGTAATCTATGCCAGTGAGGCATGAAAGAGAACAGCAAAGGTGTCACATATGTTGGACGTCTTTCATTAGCATTACATCCGTAAGACTCTGGATGTCATCAATGAAGAAATACTGCAAAGGAATGGTCAGAAGACCTTGCAGGATATCATGATGAAGAGACAAATGAGGCCAGCAGGACACGTATTTCACCTCCCGGATGGAAGCCTTGCTGGAGTGGCAATAGAATGGACACTCACAGTGATGCTCGATCAATAACTCCAAAAGCGAGATTGGAGACAATTGAAGGCTTTATTACACTAGATAATTCCCCCAGTAGCGCGGGTACAGAAGGCAGCTGCTGGGGAGACAGGGGCTCTTATACTCTGCCTTACTGGGCAGAACCAATGAAAACAGTACCTCCTACACCAATGGTCTTACAGCATTATAGGGTAGCGTAATACCTCTAATACCGACTACCACACACAGACAGCAGTAGAAGATAAGGTAGCAGGCCAAGGAAGACCCGGTGAAGTACATTTAAGGAGGTCCTTCAAAAATGGGGCACCACCTGGGCTGGAGTGAAAGAGGGTTGGTGATCTAGTCTTATTGCCCACTGTCCCCAACATGACGGGAAGAAGTAAGACTAATATTGTTAAAGAACAACAACAGGACCTTAACAACTGTGATAAGCATGTGTATGGAATTTTTGAATAATACTTAAAATACTTCTTTAAAGAGGAAACTTTACATTACTCTAAGGTCCCTGGTTGGATTTTATGACAGCCAGAAAATAAGGTTGCCAATAATTTTTATATTGCTGCTTCAGATAATTAAGTAACAGAATCAAACAACCCAAGTTTTCCAAATTGTCCTTCTGCATTCTTCGCTTGTGTATTAAAAATATCTCCCCTTCAGCAACATTTTTTACGTACCTTTTGATGTGAGTTTTAAAGGTTGAACAGATATTGATTTTCCATGCTGCATCTTTTGAAGCACGTCTCTCTCATTCAGAGAAGGAAAGAAATCAAAGCTCCTCAAATAAGCTGAACAAGGATATCACTGTTGCCTTGTACTTATCAACTACAAAGATTAGTTTGTATCATAGCAACAAGGACGATCGTTCACTATTCTGAAGGCACTTTTATGGCACACTGAATGAATGCATAGATGAACTACGCTTCAGCACCAGGCATAACTGGACTATAACTGAATATTTTACAACATCATCAGTGTATTGATAGCTGAGAGCGGTATGCTAGAGGATGTGAAAAAGTCAGTAACATTGGTGATTTTGTTCTATGGATGATTTTCTGTTGGGCGCGATTCACCCAATGGGAAAGTCCCGTGGCGTTTAACTGTGTGTTTCCTGGCGCTCGCAGTGCTAAGAAACAAATGGCTATTCAACACAACTCGCATTGTATAAGGGGCCTCAATGGGAAATGCGTGCCCGAGGCTACACATAGCCCTGTTTTGTACAGTGGGGTGCTGTAGAAATGGCATCCCGATCTCCGAGGCCACCGAAGTGATACCCGACATCCCCCCCCCCCCCCCATTTTGAACAGATTATGGGAGGGTCCCCAGCCCCAACCCTGAACCCTCCCCCGCACCTCATCCCCCCCAAGACCCATGCAGGGCAAACCCGGCCCAATCGCGCATGTGTGCAGAAAATGCCAGCTTGGCATGGTCACAGTGCCAACCAGGCAGTGCCCATGCCAGCTGGCAATACCATCTGGACACCTTGGCAGTGCCAGGCTGGCACCAAGATTGCACTGCCAGGGTGCCAGGCTGGCACTGCCAGGGTGCCTAAGTGGTACAAGTCTCCCCTGGGAGACCCCCACAAGTGCCATTGCATTTCGGTGACCAGTGCTGAACTGCACTCGCCTTAGGTTTCTGAGGCAAAGGGGATGAAGGAGACACCATAGCACAGTGGTTAGCACAGTTGTATCACAGCTCTGGGATTCCACTTTCGATTCCTGGCTTGGGTCACTGTCTGTGCGGAGTTTGCACTTTCTCCCTGTGTCTGCGTGGGTTTTCTCCGGGTGCTCAGGTTTCCTCCTACAGTCCAAACTTGTGCAGGTTAGGTGGATTAGCCATGGTAAATTTCCCTTAGTGTCCAAAAAGATTAAGTGGTGTTACTGGGTTACGGGGATCGGGTGGAGGGGGGGCTTAGGTAGGGTGCTCTTTCCAAAGGCCGTTGCAGACCCAATGGGCCAAATGGCCTCCTTCTGCACTGTAAATTCTATAATTCTATGATCTGCACATCAGAGTGAGACTGATATGCAGATTTTCAAAAAAGTGATCCCACACACAATGGATTTACACTGCAACGTCTCTCGACATCACATTGGATCTCTCGAGACGATGTGAGCCAGGTCGATCCCGGGAGCGGGGTCTTCCCGGCTTTTAAGGACCACGCTGTACCGCGGCACACTGGTCCTCCGGCACAGTGTGGCCATTGGATCACACCCACTGTGTCATACAGGGAAAGTAAAAAGAAATCTACAGATTACCCCGACTATTCTTTTAAGATTATTCATCCATGTCTGAATCATTACAAAGGTATCAACACCGAGGATCAGAAAGGACAATCTTGGCCCACCTGATCCCCAAAGTTCAAAAACAGAATATTCATTTTGCTCCCTAATTTGCCCAGTTTCTTTTTGCAAAAGACTGGTTTACTCCACTTTAAAATTACTGGTGCTGTCAGCTGAAATTGCTTCCCTGGACAAGCCATTCCAAGCAACCATCACCCTTGGTCCAAAATAGTTATCTCCATTTTCCTCCTCTGAGCCTCATCTCAAGTCCCTCATTGACATTTTTGGTGCCAAAAACAATTTCTCAAAGCTAAACTTGTCGATTAACTTAAAGGTTTACAATACCTCCAATACTTCAAATGCCATCAATTGCCCCCTTCTGCTTCATTCCTCTACATTGTAATCAATGAGAGATGGATGTTCAGTTAATGTTCAGATCTAGTTAAGGACATTTATTTCCTCTATTACAGTGTGTGAATATAAGTTGCCACACGGCTATACATTGGTGCCAGCGCTTTATTTCAAATATGTCAACTTGATATTTTTTCAACTGTAGTGCAATTCCCCTTGTAGAGGGAGTAAGTATGGTGAGTGATACATTTTCCCTGACAAGTTAGCCACATCTGAGGTTGTGGTAACTAACTTCTGTTATTCTCTTTAAACCAGCTCTTTTGCACCAAAGGTGATTGTTATAGCTACTCTTCACAGGTAATTGCAGAATGGTTTTTAGTTCTGAATCAATTGGTGTTCTACACTGGCTGGATTGGATTTTACCAGTCCCTTTGGGACAGGTTGGGATGAAGGAAGGCTGACAAAATGGTGTAAGGATGATGTTCGGTAGGGAGGGTGGCTGTTGTCCTCCCATCATTTTGTTAGTGGCAGCAAAAGTGACATGTTAATCGACAACCAGGTGCCCGATTAAACCAATTAAGGGATGTTTCTCACTTCCATTGACATTCTGCCGGCATCAGGAGGGCCTTCTGTCACATGGGGAGACCTCGTGGTCAACCCTGACAGCCTGCCAGTGGGGTCAGAGGGAGGGGCGGGGAGGCGTACTAATTTTTGATACTGAATGGCCCAGAGAGGATCTCCTTGCCACTTGAAACCACCCCCTCCCCCCAACCCCGCAACTCCCCCACCCACTCCCAAAATGTTGGAGCCTGTGGCCGCCAAGCTGTATCTCCAGGTCTCACTTACCTTTTTTGGAGGACACCCGGCTTTTGTGTGCTCTCAACCTGCCGGCCCAACCCCAGCAATGGTTACCGCTGGCAGTGGAGCTGCTGAGGCTCCTGAGTTGCTGGTTGCTGCCTCTCTGAATTGGGTAGCAACTCCGATGATCAGTCCACCATCCTTAATTGGACTGAGAACCTGGTGACAATATATCTCTCCCAGGGCCGCGCTGCAGGAAATTTCCACCCTTGTGGCAGAACTGCTGCCTCTGCTGAAAAGGTCACGCCATAGTTGAGCAAACAGTTAGCCATGAGGAAATCATCAAAATAAATCTTGTTGACTCCTCGGAATTGAAGGATGCAACAGCGAGAGTGGTCACAGACTGACATATCTCGATTATTCAAAGGGTCAAAAACACCATGCAAACTGAAGAATAATCTTGAAAACTAGTTTCATTCTGTTAACAAAAATAACAAGATGTGAAGAAGTTAATGCTCTCTATATTGCAACTATAGTCACAATGGCTATATGGAGAGGAGTTAAAATATTCATTTTTTGAGCAGATATTCCTTACTTTGATGACACAGCACTTCATAGAACCATTAAATAGAAAAGCAAAGAGGGGGGCCATTTGTTCCATCGAGTCTGTGCCAGCTCTTTCAAAGAGCAATTCAGTTAGCCCCACTCCCCCACTCTTTCCCAGAAACCTGAAACGTGTTCTCCTTCAGGTATTTATCCAATTCCCTTTGGAAGGCAATTATTGAATCTATTCCCATCACCCAATCAGGCAGTGTATTCCAAATCCTAATCACTCACCTAAAACATGTTTTTCCTCACAGTCATACAGGACAGAAAAGGCCCTTCGATCCATCATGTCTATGTCGGTCAGAAACAACCACCTGACCATTCTAATCCCATTTCCCAGTACTTGACCCATAGCCTTGTCTGCCTTGGGACCGCAAGCGCACATCTAAATACGTCTTAAATGTTCTGAGGGTCTCTGCCTCCACCACCTTTTCAGGCAGCGAATTATAAACTCCCACAACCCTCTGGGTGAAAACGTTTTTCCTCACATTTGTAAGCCTCCTACCCTTACCTTAAGTCTGTGCTCCCTGGTCATTGATCCCTCCACCAAGGGGAAATGTTTCTTCCTGTCTACTCTATCTATGCCCCTCAAAATTTCAGGTATCACAATTATGTCCCATCTGAGTTTCCTCTGCTCCAAGGAAAACAACCCAAGTCTGCCCAATCTCTCTTCATAACTAAAATATCCCAGTATATCTCCTCTGCACCATTTCCAGTGCTATCACCTACCTCCTATAATGTGGATTTGAATTGCACACAACACTCTAGCTGTGGCCTAATCAACATTTTATACAGTTCCAGCATAACCTCCTTGCTCCTAAACTCTATGCCTCAGCTAATATAGGCAAGTATACCATATGCCTTCTTAACCACCGTATTCACCTGCTCTGCTATCTTTTTTAAAATTGTTATTGTTTATTGAATACAACAGTAGTGATGTTATGCTTCACTTATGCAGGACATTGGTGAGGCCACATTTGGAGTATTGAGTACAGTATTGGTCTCATTTTTAAAAATGTTTTTTATTTGGTATTTGAACATTGTATATTTACAGTTATGTACACAGAATGAAATATAACAAAAACTGGTAAGATATTGTACACCAGCTCAAAAACAGCAACTCTGTACAGTTAGCAATATTATGTTTAACAAATAAGTAGACACATGTTTGTGGGGGGGGGGGGGGCGGGACTGGGGAGGTATATATAGAACATAGAACCGTACAGCACGGACAGAAGAAGAACATACATTTTTTTATATTTTGAGAAAGGTACATTTTATAAAATGATAAGGACAATTGGGAAAAAATGATCGAAGAAAAAATATATATAAAGAGAGGTCAGAAGATATGCTGGGTTAGTCATGTAAGGTCTTACAGAGTGCTGTGCTGGACAGAACTGTGGCAAGGTACAGTGAGTATAGATACACATTTGGGTGCCGGAGAAACAATTACCGTAGTTATGTCCAATACAGAGAGGGCAGTACAAGAATAGATCTGGTATTGGTGTTACTTCTCCCGGACGGTTTTTGCTGCCGTTGTTGTTGCGCGTTCACCTCCGCTTCGACAGTTCATCCCATCTTTTTTGCCGTATTTTTTGCTCTCTCTGTGTTTCCTGAGTTTGGTGTCATTTCCTGTGCTCTCCTTCTGGCTTTCATTCCCTCACCTGTCCCTCACTCTCTGGTTCCCCTCTATTGTTCCCTGTCTCCTCCTTCTTCCCTCTTCCCCTCCCTCTCCCCCTTCTGCCCCCCTCCCCCCTTTCCTCCCTTCTCCTGAGGTTCACCTTTCTTTTCTCAGGTTTAGCTGTACCCCTTCCCCCCTGGGTCTTTACCCCCATCTCATGCCTTGGCTACTTTCCCCTGTTTCTTGGCTACTCTTCTGCTTGTTCGTTGGCCACAAACAGGTCCTGGAACAATTGGGTGAATGGCTCCCACGTTCTGTGGAAGCCGTCGTCCGACCCTCGGATGGCAAATTTGATTTTCTCCATTTGGAGAGATTCCGAGAGGTCGGACAGCTAGTCTGCCGCTTTGGGTGGTGCTGCTGACCACCAGCCGAACAGGATTCTACGGCAGGCGATCAGGGAGGCAAAGGCAAGGGCAGCCGTCCTCCTCCCCATAAATAGATCTGGCTGGTCTGATACCCCGAAGATCACCACTTTCGGGCATGGCTCCACCTTCATCCCCACCACTTTGGACACTGCCTCCAAGAAGGCAGTCCAGTACCCCGCAAGTCTTGAGCAAGACCACAGCATGTGAGCGTGGTTGGCCGGGCCTCCTTGGCACCACTCACATCTGTCCTCCACCTCCAGGAAGAACCTACTCATATGGGTTCTTGTTAAGTGGGCTCTATGTACCACTTTTAGTTGCGTCCTGTACAGTGTCGCGACAGTTTCCTTTATCTAGGATGTTTGCGTCCAGTAACTCTTCCAGTAATGTCTGCAGTGGCGGTTGTGGGTACGTCCTTGTCTCCTTTCGGTGGAAGTTTTTGATTTGCAGGTAACTTAACTCATTCCCCCTGGCTAGCTGGAATTTCACCGTCAGTTCCTCCCGTGTTGTGATCCTGCCGTCCCTATATCGGTCCCTGACTGTCAGTGTCCCTCCATCCTGTCCCCGCTTTTTAAAGGTGGCGTCAGTCAGCGCTGGTGTGAACCTATGGTTGTTACAGACGGGGGCTTTGTCCGACAGTTTGGTCAGGCCAAATTGCTGCTGTAGTTGGTTCCAGGACTGGAAGGTGGCTATCACCACCGGGCTGCTGGAGTGTTTTTTGGGTGGAGATGGGAGTGCGGCCGTGGCCTCCCGGAGGGAGGTCCCCATGCAGGAGGCCTCCTCCATGCGCACCCACTCGGCTTCTGGGTCCTTGATCCATCCCCTTGTTCGCTCGGCCGTCGCTGCGCAGTGGTAGAATTGTAGTTTTGGGAGGGCAAGCCCCCCCCCCCCCCCCCGGATTCTGTTTTTTGTAGGACCTTCTTTGGGATTCTAGCATCCTTCCACCCCCCATATGAATGCCATGATTAGTTTGCCTAGTGCTTTGAAAAAGGCCTTGGGGATGTAGATCGGGATAGATCTAAGTAGGAAGAGGTACCTGGGCAGTACGTTCATTTTGATCGTCTGGACTCTCCCTGCGAGGGCGGGTGGGAGTGTGTTCCATCATTGCAGGTCCTTTTTGACTTTCTCTGTCCTAAAAGACCCAAAGAATTTTTTTTTTTTTTTAATTCAAATTTTCAGGAGAGGAGAAAAAAAAAGTTTTATCCTCTCCGTGGTCTTTGAGTCCTCCAACTTTCCGGCTGTTTCTTGGGGAACAAAGTCGCAATCCTCACTCCTCCTCCACGTGCAGCCGTTCCATTGTACTCACCAGGACCAGGCTCTCCTCTCTCACCCTTTCACCTCTCCAGCTCTGTGGGACGGAGTTTTGACGCTTGAGCAGGGCGAGGGAGGCAGGTCGGACTTCGGGTACGTTTAATTTTTTTTTTTAAACCCGGGGAATCCCCTGAAAAAGATCGCGATTTCGTGGACCGGCTGGAGCCTATTTAGTGCTGCAGCTCCGCTCGCAAACGCCACCGGAAGTCGCCTGCTCTGCTATCTTAAGGGACCCGTGTACATGCACACCAAGGTCATTCTGATCCTTGGTGCTTCCCAGGTGTTATGATATGCAGACATGCAACCAATGAACACTCAGAATAGGACACAGCCAATGGGCAGTCAGGACACTCAGAGGTGGCATCACCACAAGGGGGCATGACATAACCACTATAAAAGGGATGAGGCCTCTTTCCACAGACAGACATCTAGAGAGTTAGACAGTGTTGATCAGCAGCATCACACCCCAGTGCGTGGCTTAGAGCAAGCTGGTACAGTGAGACTGAGTTACTACAGTTAGATTAGCAGAGAGTAGAACTCATTTGAGAACTGTGTTAATAGTTCAATAAACACGTTGAACTAATTTCAGAGTCTGGAGCATCCTTTAGTTAAGACTGCATCAAGTAGCAGCCTATGTTATCCTAAGCAGCATAACTCAACATGATACCAGGTGTGACTGTTCAATCTATTTAGTTCAACTCAGCAAAATCCGTGACAACCAGCTACTGAATACAGGCACAATGGACAAGATTCAGGCTCCTCATCAGCTCAGGACCACCGGCAATTTTAGTGCCAACTGGCGATCATTCAAGCAGAAATGTCAACTATACGACCTCAATGGCGCGATCGATGCTCGGAAGATAGCTCTTCTACTCACCACTGCGTGTGACCATAGAGATCTTCAACTCCTTTCACTTTTCTGAAGGGCAGGACAAAACGAAGTACCAACCCATCCTGGACAAATTCAACAGCCACTGTGAGGTGGACACCAACAAAATCTTCGAGCGCTACATCTTCAAGCAGAGGATGCGAGGTAAAGACGAATCCTTCAACTCCTTCAAATCCTAACCTTAAGTTAGCTCAATCCTGCAACTTCGGTGAAATCACTGACTCCATGATCAGAGACCAAATCGTTTCTGGAGTCCACTCTGATCCTCTGCGGGAGCAATTGTTGAAAATCAAGCACATGACCCTGCCAGTCGCGATTGAAACGTATACTGTGCATGAGCACTCTAAAAATCTCTATTCACAGTACAAAACGGCAGAAAGTGAAAAACAAGCCTCCCACGAGGTGGAGTGTGTTCAGGCCATCTCCCAGATGCAGCGCCTCCACATTGACGAAAGTGGCCATTTTGCGCACTCTTCCCGGGTCCCGATGCATACGCAATGCGATCGGGAACACGAAGCAGCCGAAAACCGCACTGCGCTGGCGCAGACGTCTGAGAACCGCACCGCGCATGCGCAACGACACACTGAGCGTCATGATGCCGATGTCATGATGTGTGCGAACTGCGGCATTGCCCATTTAAAAAAACTGCCCTGCAAGAGGAAAATTCTGTTTAAACTGTGGGAAACCAAACCACTATGCAGCCCTGTGCAGATCTGCACCACCAGTCAGGAGCCAGCGCTCCCAATTCTGAAGCGCGCATCAGAAGTGTGCAACACCGAATGCATGACTCTGATCCAGGCAGTGCGACGGATCCAGATGATGAACACCCGGACACTTACCCAGTGGGCATTATTACGAAGTGCGAATACGCCACACCGGACTCACCCGTGAGTCCAATCAACCCTGGCCGTGGATTCGAGGACGAATGGCATGCGGTGATGAAGGTCAATCACTGCCCCATCCAGTTCAAACTGGACACAGGTGCCTCCGCCAACCTGATTTCGTAGGTGGACTTCAAGAGAATCAAGAAGCCCCCCACAATCCTTCCAGCTGCCTGCAAACCCCTAGACTACAATGGAAACGCTATCAAGGCACTGGGGTCCTGCCATCTGCAGGTGTCCAGCCGACACACACAAGCAAGCTTACGCTTTGAGATTGTTAAACCAGACAGGGCGACCCTGTTAGATGCGCACGCCTGCAAGCAACTGAACCTCATTCAAAGGGTCTACACCACGACGCCATCCCATTTGGATCTTCAGTCCAGCATCGATGACATCCTAACCCAGTACCCAGATGCATTTAACGGGATGGGCACGCTGCCGTACAAGTACAAGATTCTACTGCGGCCTGATGCCAAGCCAGCGGTCCACTCACCATGACATGTCCCTGCTTCACTGAGAGGCAGAGCTCACAAGTCTACAACAAAAAGGCATCGTCTCCAAGGTCACTGAACCAACCGACTCGGTCAGCTCAATGGTGTGCGTAAAGAAGCCTTCGGGGGACCTACGCATCTGTATTGACCCCAAGGATCAAAACAAAAACATTATGCGGGAACATACCCCATCCCAAAAAGGAAAGAAATGATGAGTGAGATGGCACATGAGCGCTTCTTCACAAAATTGGACGCATCCTAAGGATTTTGGCAAATCCAACTTGAAGAATCCAACAGAAGGCTCTGCACCTTCAACACGTCTTTTGGCAGATTCTGCTCCAACCGAATGCCATTGGTATCATCTTGGCATCAGAGATTTTCCATCGCATCATGGAACAGATGATGGAGGGAACAGCAGGGGTTCATGTCTATGTTGACAATATCATAATCTGGTCCACAACCCCAGAGGAACATGTGTCGCGACTCAAGAAACTATTCTGACACATACATGAACATGGCCTCAAGCTAAACAGGTCCAAGTGCTGTTTTGGGACATCCACGCTGAAGTTACTGGGCGATCAGATTTCGCAACACAGTGTGCGCCCAGACACAGCCAAAATTAAAGCCCTCGAGGCAATGAAAGGCCCCGAAGACAAGAAGGCAGTACTGCGCTTCCTGGGAATGGTCAATTTCCTTGGCAAGTTCATCCCGAATTTGGCCCATACACCATGGCCCTACGCAACCTGGTGAAAAAATCAACTGCCTTTGAGTGGAAGGCAGAACACCGAACAGAATGGCTGGAGCTGAAAGCCAAGCTCACCACTGCACCCGTCCTTGCATTCTTTGACCCAGACCGAGAGACCAAGATATCCACAGATGCGAGTTAGGATGGCATTGGGGCGGTGTTGCATCAAAGAGACGACACGTCATCCTGGGTACCAGTAGCATACACGTCACGGGCAATGACACCTGCTGAGACCAGATATGCGCAGATTGAGGAGTGTTTAGGTCTTCTCACCAGCATCCTCAAATTTCATGATTATGTCTACGGCTTGCCAACATTTACTGTTGTGACGGATCATAGGCCTCTGGTCCACCTCATCCAAAAGGACCTGAACGACATGATGTCTCGTTTGCAGAGAATTCTGCTCAAACTCCGGAGGTATGATTTCAATTTGGTATACACACCTGGCAAGGAGCTCATCATCGCCGATGCATTGTCCCGCTCCATTAACTCACCCAGTGAACCACTAGAGAACATCCAGCACATTGAATTGCAGGTACAATTGAATGCAAGCACTCTCCCGGCAACAGGTGAGAAGATCGTTCTCATCCGAGAAGAGACGGCCAAAGACCCCCTGCTGCAGTGAGTCATCCACAACCTCAGCAATGGCTGGCAGAAAGGGCAATGCCCTCAATTCTACAACATCAAGGACAACCTGACGCTGATCGATGGCATCCTGCTCAAGCTGGATAGGATAGTCATCCTGCTACGTCTTCAGAGCATGGTGCTGTGGCAGATTCATGAGGGACACCTGGGCGTAGAAAAGTGCAGATGCAGGGCCCAGCAAGCTGTCTACTGGCCCGGCATCAACCAGGACATCACGGACATGGTCCTGAACTGCGAAAACTATCAGAAGTTCCAACCAGCGCAGAGCAAGGAGATGCTCCAACCACATGACCGAGAGACCTCTCCGTGGTCCAAGGTTGGCATTGACCTATTCTACGCAAATTGTCGCGACAAAATCTTAATCATCGATTACTTTTCAAACTATCCTGAGGTGCTGAAGCTGCCAGACCTCACCTCACGGACTGTCATCAAAGCGTGTAAAGAGACACTCTCACGGCATTGCAACCCGAACACCGTCATGAGCGACAATGGCCCGTGCTTCCACAGTCGAGAATGGTCCACGTTTGCCAAGAGCTGCAATTTCAGGCATGTCACCTCCAGTCCGCACTATCCTCAGTCCAATGCAAAGTCGAGAAAGGGGTGCACATCGTTAAGCAGCTCATCCGCAAGGCCTCAACTCTGCTTCCGACATACACCTTGCACTACTTGTATACCGGGCGACTTCCTTGTCCACTGGCATGTCGCCAGCTCAACAGCTGATGAACAGGGACCTGCGGACGACTCTTCCAGCCATACACCTGCCTAACCTTGATCACCTCTCGGTGCTGCAGAAGGTGCAGAAGCTTCGCGAAAGCCAGAAGCAGGGCTCTGACGCACATGCCACCGATCTGGACGTGCTATCCCCGGCAGACAGTCAGGATCAAGATACCGGATGGTGGGTGGTCTGCTCCGGCTGTCGTTGTTCGACAGGCCGCGCCCAGATCCTATGTCATACGTATGGCTGATGGCTCCATTGTGCGAAGGAATCGAAGGGCACTGCGAAAAGTTGCTTGCCCACAACCACTTTCCCCTCCATTTCCACATGTCGATTTGCCACCTCCAGATACCTCGAACCACGAGGCCACCAGTCGTGCCTCCCACTCGCCTGTCAAGACACCGTCATCCCCTCCACCACCTCTCCGGCGGTTGACGAGGATCAGACACAGCCTCAGAGACTGGACTTATGAGCATTTGTTTTGTTTGTTCTGTTCTCTATTCCTCAGTCAGTCACATTAGACAGACACATTCACATGTATATACATCCAAAAAAAAGCAGGAGATGACATGATATGCAAACATGCAACCAATGAACACTCAGAATAGGACACAACCAATGGGCAGTCAGGACACTCAGGTGGCATCACCACAAGGGGGCATGACGTAAACACTATAAAAGGGATGAGGCACTCACACCCTGCCTCTTTCCACAGACAGACATCTAGAGAGTTAGACAGGGTTGATCTGCAGCATCACACCCCAGCACATGGCTTAGAGCAAGCTGGTACGGTTAGACTGAGTTACTACAGTTAGATTAGCAGAGAGTCAAACTCATTTGAGAACTGTGTTAATAGTTCAATAAACACCTTGAGTGGCTGCAGCTGCTCCCTGTCTCTGTTGCTGAGTGCTGGCTGTTGCTGACTTGCCTGGAAATCAGAGAGAAGAAGGAGAGAGGAAGGAGGGAAGAAGAGGAAGGTGGCTGCAAAAACAAGGTGGGAGTAAAGCCCCTTTGTACTGTTTGTTTGCTGGGCCCCTCTCGGGCTGAGGGCCCGGTTCTGCCCAGTTCTCCCAACTATCAGGCTTTCCTCATTCCATCTAGTGAGCGGTTGCTGGGCACCTCCCGGGCTGAAGATCCCATACACTAGGAGGGAGGAGATCGGTTCCATTGGGTGGTCATTCCTGGGCGGGGACTGTATTTTTCTGAGCCCTACTTGGGCCGAAGACTCCTTTAAACCAGCGTCACTTACCTCAAGTGTGGGCCCTCTCCTGGGCTGAAGATCCCCAATCCTCCCACCCTCCAGCTTCACCCGGAGTCTCAGGAGTCTCTCACCTCGGGCACCGTTCCATCTACAGTGCCCCACCCTCCTGTGTTGCTGACCTCCTCCAACAGTGCTCCTTGTTCTCTCTTCTCTTCCCTTCCAGGCTTTGCTCCCCTGTATACCTTCCAAGGGGGAGAGTACGTCATTCCACCTCGCTCTTCCCCTGACAACCCCCTTCCCACTATCTATTTTGTCAATTAAATTCCGACGCGACAATGCCCACATTGGGGTGGGCGTGGCACTTGCCCTGACGGCCACTCCACCTACGCCAGTGGCGGGGCCGACCAGAGTCACCTCTGCAGGGGTGGTAGCCTCTTCGGCCCCCACTGCTCCGGCAGCCCCGCCAGCTTTCAGGTTGCTGACCCAAAAGCTGGGCGTAAAGTGCTCCCGTCACCATAGAGGCGTGCGTTTGCGCGATGGCCCGGGTCGGCGGCCCCTTGGCCATTGTGGCTGCCTCGCGAATGTACGGGAAAGTTGTGTTGTTCCTGAGGGCCATGAGGGTGGTTCACCTCCTCCTTGAAAAGGGGCTCGAGGTGGGCGGGACCTACGTGGCAGTGGACCCTCTTGAGGCCACTGCCGAGGGGGTCATATTGTCCAATGTCCTGCCTTACCTCCCTACCGAGCTCTTCCTCCCCCACCTCCAACTACTGGGGGAGGTTCGTTCTGAGGTAGCGCCGCACCCCATCAGCCTGAAGGACGCGCAGAAGACGGCAACATCTCGAACCCGGGGGCAAAGTGTTGAGGGAAGGGGGAAGTGTTGCAAGAATGGCGATTTCTTCGGCGCAGGGCGCCCCCCGCAAGCGGCCCCACCCCTTGTTGGGGGGGAGAGAAACATCATGATCCCCCCCCCCCGGAACGGAGTGGGTGGCGCCCCCGATCCCTGGCCCTCTACATTACACCGCGCCCCCAGAAAGGGATTCGACAAAGTCCATCTTCTGTCGACACCTGAGCTGCCGCAGCCCCCTGAGCAGGATGCCTCGGGGTCGGGTGCGAGCAAGACGCCCGAGGGCTCGTTCCGCCGGGTGCCATTTTGCACCCCAGAGGCGTTCCTTTTTACAACGCCGGAGGGCTGTGACGGCTCCCTGACCTCAGGGTCATTGGGTGGTGGTGGCGAGGAGCACCTCCCCTCTCCATCCCAGCCTCCGATGCCGGCAGTCCCCATGTCCACCCCGGAGATTATTCCGGAACTGTTCCCGGGTCTATCCGGTGGCCCGGCGTCGCAAGAGGAGGGGGGATCTGAGCTGCCACCTCCCTCTGGCCTGATACAATTAGAGGAGTCTGCGAGGAACCCCTCTGTCGACGGATCCGGGGGGTGGGATCGAGGCAGACCCAGGGCTGGTTAGGGGGACCGTGCCGTCCGCCACATTCAATGTGGCAGAGGACTCGGTCCCAGACGGCGACTGGCCGGAGGAGGACGGTTGCTCGGTAGGGGGCACGGGGGATGATTTTGGGTGCATCAGCAGCGAGATGGTGGACTCCCTCGTGTACGACATCCCCAGAGGGAAACTCCAGAATTTCCTGCTTGCAAACCGCGGTCGCCGAAACTGAGTGTAGCTAGCCCTCGACCGGTGGTCGGACATGGCGCTGTTCATCCGGTCTTCCCACACCTTTGTTAAAGAGGCGGGAGACGTGTATGGCTCTGAGCAGCGCTGGCAGAAATCTTTCCTCGCCCGACTCCTGAGGGAGCAGAGCCTGCGTTCTTCTGCTCCTTCTGATCACTGAAAAGGTGAAGGTAGCACTTTACTACTGACATGGAGGTGACCATAGCCAGCCTCAACATTAACGGCAGCAGGGACGTCCTCCGCAGGTTCCAGAACTTCTCAGTCCTCTGGGATGGGAAGTATGCGGCAGGCTTCCTGCCAGAAACCCACACCGCTCTGGGAGATGAAGCCACATGGCTCCTGGAGTGGCGAGGGGGGGGTCTCCATGAGTCACCAACCTCACATTTGGGCAGGGTGGCTATCTTGTGGGCCCCACATTTTCAGCCGGAGATCTTGTGGGTCAAGGAGCCAGTGCCAGGCCGGTTGCTGCAATTGACGGTCCGCGAGGGGGTCGAGGTACTTCACTTTGTGAATGTTTACTCTCCCCTATAAGCCTGGGGGAGGTGACCGGCACCCTCGACAGCCTGTCTAGGGGCAAAACCCCAGGGCTGGACGGGCTGACTGTGGAGTTCTTCAGGGCGTTCTGTGACGTCCTGGGGAGCGATTATGCGGGGATCGTGGGGAAAGTATCGCACCCGGGGAGATGCCTCTCGCATGGCGCAGAGCCACCATTACCTTGCTGCCAAAGAGGGGCGACCTCCGCCACCTTAAAAACTGGCGTCCCGTCTCCCTCCTCAGCACGGATGACAAGATTTTCACCAAGGCAATGAGTTTGCACCTTTGAAACGTGCTGGACCACATGATCCACCATGACCAGTGCTACACGGTCCCGTGCCGTACAATCCATGACAACATTCATCTGGTCCGGGACCTGGTCCATCATTCTCAGAGGGCTGGTATGTCGAGCGCCTTCCTATCCCTTGATCTGGAGAAGGCGTTCGACAGAGTGGATCATGAATATTTATTCGGGACTCTGCAAGCATTCGGGTTTGGGACGCAATTTTTCGCCCGAATCCGACTTCTGTACACTGCCGCAGAGTGTCTCGTTAAGGTTAACAGGTCCCGAACGGCACCCCTTCGCTTTGAGAGAGGAATGCGTCAGGGCTGCCCTTTGGCTGGCCAACTTTATTCTATTTGCGTGGAGCCTTTCCTGCGCTTCCTGTGTAGGAGAGACTGTCGGGACTACTTCTGCGCGGGCCGTGCATTGGGGTGGTCCTTTCGGCTTACGCTGATGATGTGCTTGTGGTATTAAAGGTATTACGGTACCTGATAGGCTAAAGCACCATTGGTGGAAACTGTATGCTTTCTATTGGTTAGAATGTATGATAGCTCCGCCCTGATAGGCGGGGTATAAGAACCCATGCCGCCCCAGCAGCCTTCATTCTGTACCTGAGCTGCTGGGGGAAACTTCTAGCCTATTAAAGCCTTCAGTTGGACTACAACCTCGCTTTAGTGGTCATTGATCGTGCATCAGTGCTCCTCGTGTTCACTGACCCTGCTGACCTGTGGAGGATGCGAGAGTGCCAGGCTGTGTACTCCGTCGCGTCCTCTGCCAGGAGCAACTGGGCCAAATGCTCTGGACTACTGGTCGGTCCGTGGCAGACGGACCCCCTCCCAGAGGAGCTCAGGCATTTCACCTGGAGACGGACCAGCCTCCTCTGTTTGTGAGTCCATCTTTGCCCGGCTGAGGAATCCTGGCCGGCTAACTGGCAGACCAAGGTCACCGCTCACTTGAGACGCTGGACAGGACTGTTCCGAGTGCTGTCTTACAGGGGTCGAGTTTTCGTCATAAACCAGCTGATAGCCTCCATGTTGTGGTACCGGCTGGTCACTTTGACCCCTCCCCCTGACTTTGTCAAAAAGATCCAGAGAATGCTTGTAGAGTTCTTCTGGGACAAGAGACTGCACTGGGTCGCTGCTGAGGTTCTGAGTCTCCCGCTTAGGGAGGGTGGCCAGGCGCTGGTGTGCCTTCACACCCAGGTGGCGATCTTCCACCCTCAGACCCTGCAACGATACCTTTATGTTGAGCCCCCTCCACGGTGGTGTGCCCTAGCGACGCATTTCTTCCGCCAGATGTACGGCCTGAATTATAACGTGCATAAATCTGCAGGGTCTTCATTACCCACTGCAGGCCCTGCACGTCTTTTACCAGGACCTGCTCAAAGTCTGGAACATGGTCGCCTCGCACCGCAGCTCCCCCCCCCCGTCAGGAGTGGTGGCTGTCATCAGGGAGCCGCTGCTCAGGAATCCGCACCTCCACCAATACCATTTTGAGTGGCTGGCGGCGGAGCGAGCCGTGGCTGCTGTGGTGACCAGGATTGGGGACCTGCTGGATGGCGGAGGAGTGGGCTGGATGACACCCCATGAGTTAGCACAACGTGCAGCGGTGGACATCCGACTCGCAGTCAATGCCATCCGAGACCTCAAAACTGTTGTGCTCGGACCCGATGGCACTCGTGGTTTGGAGGACGCGCAGGAGTGTGGTGGTATCCCGTCTGGGCGAACCCCTGCCCGGACGGAATTCCACATTGGTCCCAGGCCCCGAAACCTCCCTCGGGGGCTGGTGCCCACAATCCTAGCCGCCTCGTGGAAATACCCTCCATGCCTTTTCGCACTGCACGGAGGGGTTTCCTGTACAGGCTGCTGCTGCACACCCTTCACCTCCTTACCCTTGCCCGTCGCCCGGACGCGCCATGGCATGCCTTGTTGCCGTCCGGCGGTGGAGGTCCCCACTGATGGTCCCTCTATGGAGCAGTCCTCCCCCTCAATCTTGGGGACCTGTGGTGGAGGGTGTTGCATGCAGCAGTGCTGTACAATCACCGATTGCACCGGTTCATGGACTCCCAAGAAGCCTGCTGTTTTTGCAGCCTTGTGGAGTCCGAGGACCATGTCTGTGTTACATGTTTTAGGCTGCACGCCCTTTTTAGTTTTCTAGCCAATCTTTTGCTGGAGTTTTTTTTGCACTTCAGCCCCACCCTCCTAATCTACGGGCACCCAGTGCGGAGGGGGGTGGGGAAGGCAGAGGACCTTCTTGTGAACCTGCTCCTGGGCCTGGCAAAGTGCCCCATTTATAGATCCAGGCAGCGGGCAACGGAGGGGGTCATCCGGTCAGACTGTCTGTCCCTCTTTCGCAGCTTCATTTGTGGCTGGGTGTCCCTGGAAAGGGAGCATGCAGTGCCTCGGGCACCATCGAGGCCTTCAGTGCCCGGTGGGGTTGAGGTGCTTTATTGACCCCTTTAACTGCACTCTTAATTGATGTTTTTAAGTTTCCGTAGATCTTTGTTATGTTTGGGCAGTGCCCCTAGCAGGAGCTTTATCCCTCAGTTTGTTTTCCTTTCTTCTGTTTTGTTGGTGGACCTCAAAAGAATGGCCAATCCACCTAAACTGCACATCTTTGGGTTGTGGGGGCGAAACCCACGCAAACACAGGGAATCTATCAGAGTTATGATCACTGTTTGCAAAATGTTTCCCCGCTGATACTTTAACCATGTGACCAGCTTTGTTACCAAAAATTAGGTCCAGCCCCCCTCCTCCCCTCTTGTCGATCCTTCTACACACTGGCATAAAAAGCTCTTCTGGATACGTTTTAAGAATTCCGCTCTGTCTCAATCTTACACACTATGGCTACCCCATCTACATTGGGGAAGTTGAAATCCCCCACTATCACTAACTACCCTATTACTTTTACATGTTAGTTCTGGTTCGCCTTAAGTTATGCAAAAGCATGAATTCAAGTGGTTGTAATCAGGTTTTTTGAAGGAATGAAAAGAACCCCACTCAAGAATATTAAGAAGATTAATCATGCACTTCTAGTATTTATTTAACTTCTGATGATATTTTTCAATAATAATAGACTTTATGCATGACTTGCATGCAAGGCAAAGAAAATCATAACAAGATCATTAAACTATAGCTTCGTAAAGTGACAAGCTCAGCAAATCTAAAATTAAACTGAACACTACTTTAGTATATAAATCTGTTCTCAACAGGCTCATTCAGCAACAGTAGCAAAAAAACATAGCTGAAATTTTTATCTTTTATTAGGAGGCGATACAGCAGATATCCATATTTTGGTTGGGTTGGGGGTGGTTGTAGGCAGGACAGTGGGGGGGAGCAGAGGTCGGTGCTGAGTCAATCCAAAACACCCGAAAGCGAAGAAGAAAACCAAAAATCTATTGATATCACAGTTGTTGATTAGTGCAGATCAGTTGACCATTCAGCACAATAGAGCAGAAATGCCCACAGATAAAACTAGCGGATTGTACACAATGTGTTCTTTTATCTTTTGACATTCATGGGACTTACTGTTCTAACCTTGGTTTAGGCAGTTAAAAGTAATAGGATTTAAAGCACTTTGAACTTTATATAACGGCCCGATTACAGAAAGTCACACTTTATACTTCACTTGACTGTGTTTAGTGAGCAAAGTCATTGTAAATGTGATAGTCTTTTAACTGTTTCTAACAGCATCTTTTTCTCATATGAAAGGTTTTTCTCCAAATGCTGCCGTTTATTTCGGCGACAGCTAGAAAATATGTGAGCCATTTCTGGTAGGTGGTGGCAATTTAACTAGATCTTGTGGTTCATCTGCAGACATTTTTATCATATTTTAGAACTATCCATGCAATAAAGTAATAAAGCAGTTTGGAGCCCACGGTCTCACTTGCAACAGAAAAAAAATACTAAACGCAATAAGGAACGATTATGTACGTTTCTCATTCAATATTGCTCAGTGTGCATCTACAAACAAACAAGCAATCAAGACAATGTACATATCTGACGTTTTTATACAGCAAAACTATCCTTGCTGAATTTTGCTTTCCTCTATTTCAATAATAGCAACAATAATTCTCAGATAAATGCTCAAGAAATGCCTATATTGGAATTATTTTGACAGACAGCATTATTTTTGTTCACAAGAAATGTCTCCTGTACTTTAGGATCTCAATAATTGTCACATGCTTTTGCAGAATTCGTAATGTGATATAAAATAATTTGGCAATACATTTCTATTTATTGGAGCAAACCCTGCCATCCATATCGATCATAAAAGAAAACATTACATTACTTAAAGGCCCATCTCTGAACGCAATGCAATTTTAAGTGCAAATCATTATTATTTTAAAATTAGTTTCTTGCCATATGCTGCTTGAGTTTTGAAGGCACTTTATAAAAAGTGTGGTGTTTTTTTCAACTGAATACATGAATCATTCCTCTAAAAGTGATGTGTCATTACATAATATATTTCATGATTAATCTTACGATTTTCAGCAGGTAGCACAATTTTCTCTCTGAGTAATGCCTTTTTCTGAAGTGTTAGTGTGCCAAATTTCAAGCCGGCCTTCAAGGCTTACCTACTGTTCCTCCTCCGTCCCAAACAAATAAATCATAAAATCCCAATGGCAAAATCATTTTGAAATTAATATTTCCCTTTATTTATTTGTGATACCTTTGTTGTTTACAGCCTGTACATTTTGTCTGTGAACAGCAATGTTTGTTATTAAAAATATTTAATTAAGCACGTGCCAGGCACTGCTATATGTGTTAGACAAGTGGACTGTAATTCCCATAACCGCTGCACTGCTAGCTTTCTGTCATGTTGCATACACAACCATCCCGCCCCTCCAACCCCTCACAGCAGAACACTATACACATAATCACAACAGCAAGAGCAATAACTTGTATTAATATAGCACCTAAACTTTTCCAAGCTATTCACATGAATATTATGAATATTTTTTTTAAATTGGCACCAAACGGGTAAATTTTCTGGTCCCGCCCACAGCAGGAATCGTTGCAGGCAAGACGGAAAATTTGAAAGCTCAGCTGACCTAGGGCAGGAATTTCCGATCCCAGAGCAGGCAGGACAGGAAAAGCCCACCCATAATTATCCGAGGGCAAAGTCACACCACGGGAAATTGATTGGCCAAAACATTGTTAAAACAGGGAATCTAACAACATCTACTGTCAGTTATACTTGTATCTGTTGCTCCTTAGCTCAAAAAATGTTTACCCACAAAGCGTTGAAAGTGTGAGCTGATAACGGTACAGCGAGGCATCGGAGAAACTCGGAGCTAAGTGAACAGGATACTTCCTTAGCCAATCAGATTTAAGGACTTGGCTGAGCAGGAGGGTGAATTAAAAGAGGCTGAGTTCAATATTTCCTGGTTCCCCAAAGTCCAAGATATCATTGGTGGAACCCTATTGACTACCTGGACCCTTACAGGCACATTTCCAGGCCTCCGTAAACCACAAGTATTTACACTTGTTAATGTTCTGGTGATTAGTGTCCAACAATGCAATATCCTGCAGACCAATTCTTAGTTCCTAGGTTTTGTGAGGGTCAAAGAATCCAGCACGAGTTTTAAGGATACAAAGAAATAACATTTATTTACAATAACATATATACACAGCAGCAACTTCTCTTGCTGCTCACTCCTTCCTGCTGGTTCCAAACTGGCCAGCTTTATTTATACAGGGAGTCTGCTGATGATTTCTCCGCCTCCCTCATCGGGGAAGCTCATACTCCCACAGGATTGTGGGATTGTCATTAGTCCCCAGCCAATGGTAAGCAGGCAGGTTATAACACTAGGCAACAAACGCAATTCCTTCATTCTAAAGTAAAGTTATGTGTGTCTGTATTTGTTAAAGGGGAAGGCAATAGACTGGGACCATACACTTTGCACATTTGTGCTTAATATCCTCCATCGATGCTCCCTCCCTCTCCATCAGTTCCTTATAAATATCACCTTCCCCTCCCCTATTTCGCCCCCTGATAACAGCTTGTCTTGCAGCACCGGAGGCAGCAGCCCTGGGAAGGAAGGCATCTCTCTCCACACAAAATCCCTCACCTGCAGGTACCAAAATCCATTCCCCTTGGGCAACTCATAGAATTCCTCCAACTCCTCCAGCCCCGCAAATTTGCCCCTATAAACAAGTCCCTGAAGTACTCAATCCTCACCTGCCGCCATGCCCGGAACCTCGCGTCCAGCCTCGCCGGCACAAACCTATGGTAATCGCAGATCGGCGCCCACAATGATAAACCCTCCGACCCAAAATGCTTCCTTCACTGCCCCCACATCTATAAAACTGACACCACTACTGAGCCCATGGAGTACCTGGCTGGCGAGAAAGGCACCAAAAACAAAGCCCTCACACTCGTTCCTCTACATTCGCCCCAGATTGACCGTCCCTTCTCAGCCCATTTCCTCACCATCTTAATATTTGCTGCCTAATAATAATTTCTCGAATTCGGTAAGCCAACCCCTCACCACCTCCAAAGAGCGCACCGCACCTGCGGGGCATTCCCCGCCACAAACACCCCGAGATCAGCCCATTGATGTACCTAAAAAGAGACTTAGGGACAAAGATAGGGAGGTTCTGAAATACGAACAGAAACCTATGCAGCACCGTCATTTTCTGCATCCCCCAGCCAGTGACAACGGCTACACATCCCACTTCTTAAAATCCACCTTCACCCCCTCCAGCAATCAAGCCAAGTTCAACCTATGCAGCTGGGCCCAACTCCGTGTCACTTGAATACCTCGGTACCTGAAGCTCGTCAACATCCCCAATCTTCTTTCCTGCCATCGGGAACAGGAACCGATGGTCAAGGCTGATCGGGAAACCTCACTCTTTCCCATGTTTAATTTATAGCCTGAAAATTGGCCAAATTCCCTCAAGGTCTCCATAATTCTCCCAATGCTGCTCATCAGGTCCGAAATATATAATAAGTCATCAGCAAATAGTGAAACACTATGCTCGGCAACCCCCCACCGCTCAATCCCTCTCCAAGCCATTGACACCCTAAGTGCCATTGCCAATGTGACCAAAGCAAAAAACATTTGGGCGAGTGGGCACTCCTGCCTCATTCCACTGTGAGTCCAAAGTACCCCAAACTCACTTGCTTCATCCGCACACTCGCCAATGGTGCCTTGTATAGCACCCGGACCCAATATATAAACCACTGCCCAAACCCAAAACGCCCCCGCATCTCAAACAGATACACCCATTCCATATGATCAAAAGCCTTTGCTGCGTCCATCGCCACCACTACTTCTATCTCCTGCCCCTCCGAGGGTATCATAACCATGTGAAGTAACTTCCGCACATTCGCCGACAACTGCTTTCCCTTCACAAAACCGGCCTGATCTCCCCTATCGCCCACAGTCCTCAATTTGCAATGCAAGCACCTTCGCCAATAGCTTGGCATCGTCATCTCCCCAGACTCAAACACTGCCCCTCTGCCACTGCTCCACCGCCTTACGTAGACACTAACCCAAACTCCATCTGGACCTCTGCCTCTCCTTCACAACCCGTCCTCCGGTGCTACCTAGTACCTCCTGTCCACTTCAAAATCTGTGTCTGCAAAATATGTCACTGCCTCCCCATGACCGCATGTTCCTACCTCATGCACCTACCCGGATTCCACTTCACATTCATCATGCTATCTGGCATGAAGTTCCAAGCTGAGGTTGTGGGACTATGGACCTCTTGCTTTCCACTTCACCTACCTTCCCTTAATCCAACACTCCCCTTCCATATTTTTTCATGTTAAATGCATAAAAACTGTTTCACAGTCAGCTATCTCAACCTCGGCATGAAGATATAAGCAACAGCTCGCACTTGTGCTTAGGAATGAAAATCAGTTATCAATGGGACCATTCTTCAATGATAATTGGAACTGGCCCATTTGAGCTGTATCTAGTTGGCCAGTTGATTGTTCCCAGTTCCCAGTTAGCACTGATAAGTGGCCTGCCATTTACAGGCAGCACTCAGAGAGTGGCACTGCATATATCTTATGATAGTTTGGATCCAGGAGCAAAGCATGGTGAATCACTGAGTTTTAGTGGGCTGTAGCCAGGCCAGGGGTAAACAATAATGCAGGTGCCAGCTCACAAGAGGGCACAGTCGGAGATGAGTTCTGCTGCAGAGGGTTCAGCTGTGGACTTTGAATGACTAGCTTTCAGGAGAATGCTGATGAGCTTACACACAGATATACTGAGTACTGGCAGGGCTATCCGGACAAATGTGAGGTAATGCAATTTGGAAGGTCTAATGCAGGTAGGGAATATACAGTGAATGGTAGAACCCTCAAGAGTATTGACAGTCAGAGAGATCTAGGTGTACAGGTCCACAGGTCACTGAAAGGGGCAACACAGGTGGAGAAGGTAGTCAAGAAGGCATACGGCGTGCTTGCTTGCCTTCATTGGCCGGGGCATTGAGTATAAGAATTGGCAAGTCATGTTGCAGCTGTATAAAACCTTAGGCCACACTTGGAGTATAGTGTTCAATTCTGGTCGCCACACTGCCAGAAGGATGTGGAGGCTTTAGAGAGGGTGCAGAAGAGATTTACCAGGATATTGCCTGGTATGGAGGGCATTAGCTATGAGGAGCGGTTGAATAAACTTGGTTTATTCTCACTGGAACAACAGAGGTTGAGGGGTGACCTGATAGAGGTCTACAAACTTATGAGGGGCATAAACAGAGTGGATAGTCAGAGGCTTTTTCCCAGGGTAGAGGGGTCAATTACTAGGGGGCATAGGTTTAGAGGAGATGTACGAGGCAAGTTTTTTACACAGAGGGTAGTGGGTGCCTGGAACACGCTGCTGGAGGAGGTGGTGGAAGCAGGGATGATAGTGACAATTAAAGGGCATCGTGACAATTACATGAATAGGATGGGAATAGAGGGATATGGACCCAGGAAGTGTAGAAGATTTTAGTTTAGATGAGCAGCATAGTCGGCACAGGCTTGGAGGGTCGAAGGGCCTGGTCCTGTGCTGTACTTTTCTTTGTTCTTTGAAGCAGAGCCTATTGTCATTGTCAAGGAGCATGGAGTACTCCAGCTCCAACGTGGCACAGGGCTTCGTCCAAAGCTTACAGCTCACCCTTTCCAGGGTAAAAGTGGCAGCAAATTCCATCTGCGGGCCCAGTCATGATAAAGTATTGGGTGTCCGATGCCTTGTGGCACAGGCAGCAGTCGCCAATGTCTGAGTGCTGCAGTGAAAGTTCCAACTGAGTTCATGAGGTTCATGCTTGTTGGCATGCAAATCCATCTTTGTGGCATACAGTCTTAACTGCTGACATCATGGATATGGGCATCAATGCTCAAAGGGGTATGGAGGCACTCACAACAGTCCAGCTATCCATCCTCCATCGCATTGTCAGAATTGCCGATACATCGCACCTGGTGGGTGGCAATGGTTCCATCATCCACAAACTTGATGTCATCTCTCAGAACGACAGCATGTGTGCTCCCACCCCCTCTCACTCTACCAGTGCCCTTGATTTCATAGATTTCATAGAATTTACAGTGCAGAAGGAGGCCATTCAGCCCATCGAGTCCGCACCGGCCCTTGGAAAGAGCACCCTACTTAAGCCCCATGTCTCCACCCTATCCCCTTTATCCCCTTTAACCCCTTAACCGCACCTAACCTTTTTGGACACTAAGGGCAATTTAGAATCGCCAATCCATCTAACCTGCACATCTTTGGACTGTGGGAGGAAACCGGAGCACCCGGAGGAAACACACGCACACACGGGGAGAACGTGCAGACTCCAGACACTGACCCAAGCCGGGAATCGAACCTGGGACTTTGGAGCTGTGAAGCAACTGTGCTAAACACTATGCTACTGTTGCTGCCTACCAGCTCAGAATACTGCTGACCATGCCAAAATGATGCAGTGTGAAGCAGAGCCCACAAGGCCCAAGCTGCAGTTGTCCTGCAAGGTCTCTGCAGTCACCTGCACTGAGGTTCAACAGCTTTCCATCAGCCATACTGCAGCTGATGGGCTGGAGTGCAAAGGAGCACTAGGCCAGACAAAGGCTTGTCTGGTTTGGAGGCTCCTAAGTGCCAACTGGCCCCCCTGCTTCTGAGGCTGCTGGATGTAAAACTAGTTTGCCTTGCTTCTTGAGGGTTCTGCCAATTATACCCATGTTCCACTTTGATTCTGCCTTTTGTGTATTTAGCTATCTGCCCAAATTCCTAGACTCTAGACATTAGCATGTGTACCTCATTGATCTTCCAATCGTCTTGATAAGCTGTTTCTCCTCATAAGCCATTCTGATTATATCTAAATGCCTTCTAGTCTGGGAGAGATGGATCTCATCCAGCCTTTTGAATACTGGCTACTGTTGTCGCTAGGCAGATTGCTGGGCAGGTCGCATCCTATTATGTCTTGTTAAATTCATGTTACAACTACTAATACTCAGCAAATCCATGAGGAAGTACACATGAGGCTGATATAATAATTATGTTAGATCATATGACTTGAGAAGTAAAAGAGATCTGGTCGGAGGAGAAGCTCCAATCTCATATGGAGATCCAAATGTGTAAATACTTGCTGTATATAGAGTAATAGTTTTGACCCCAAACACAGAAAAAAACACCCAGTAAACCTGCATTAAATTTAAGTTGAATATGTTTTATATTAGGAACACCTGACAAGAAATTACAACAATGCACGAGTGCTGGGTTAACATGAACTATTAAATACTGAAACTTTTTTTTGGCTTCACTCCAAACTTAGGCTCGTATTCCAGAAAGGAGTTTCTATTGCAACTTTTAAAAAGTTATTTTATGGGATGTCGGCGTTACAGGCTAGGAATCTGCATGAATTTAACTCAACTGAACAAATCAGTGGAATGTGAGATCCGGCGGATGATTTCGGTGGATGGAAGCTTCAACAAACTATCCAAGAATACTTTAGTTACCAAATGCTTTTTTTTAGAAATATTTTTATTAAAGTTTTACATTTGTACACTATACATGCATTATCATAGAATTTACAGTGCAGAAGGAGGCCATTCGGCCCATCGAGTCATTAGACACGGCCCATTAGAAATACATGAGACGGTTACAGTTAACATGTTCTTTTTTGGCACCCCCCTCCCCACCCTACCCCTGCCCCCCTCCCCCCCCTCCCTCTCATGCCACACTCCTTCCTTTTTTAGTTGTTTCAAGATCTTATTTTAGGCCATTTACTTCACCGTGGGTGGTTTTCCGGTGTTTCTCTGTGGGCAGTGCTCTTCTTCTTCCTTCCCTCTCCCTGTCGATTGGCCTTCAGCCCTTTATTTTCGCACTTCATACCCTGTTGTCTACCTGTTTTTTGAAGGTTCCTTTTCATGTGGCCGTGTATTGGGCCTTCTCATCCCTGTGTCAGTCACTCTCTGGCCCATCCCTTGCTGTTTCCTCTGGTCTCTCTCCCATTGTTCCCCCCCCCCCCATTTTTGTCTACCCCTGTGTCCCATTGGCACCTATGCGCACCCACCCCCTCCTCTATCAATTGTTGGCTTCCAACAGGTCTTGGAACAGGTTGGTGAACGGCTCCCACGCTTTGTGGAAGCCATCTTCAGAACCTTGGATGGTGAACTCTTCTCCAGCTGGAGATATTCCTGGAAAACTGGTCTGCCAGCCAGTCTGCAGCTGTGGGTGATGCTGTTCATCACCGGCTGAGCAGGATTTTGCGGCGGGCCATTCGGGAAGCAATCCCTAATATGTAGTTCTGGCTGGTCCGGTACCCCGAAATCTGCCACTCTCTTGGGCACGGCTCCACCCTCACCTCCACAACCTCGGACATTGGACAGCAAAACCCAACAAGTCTGGGGCAGGCCCAGAACACGTGGCCATGGTTATCTGGGCCTCCCTGGCGCAGTTCACAATTATCCTCCACCTCCGGGAAGAACCTGCTTATTCGGGTTCTTGTCAGGTGCGCTCTGTGCATGTGGCTCAGCCTTTTAACTGCATGTGGCTCAGCCTTGCACAGGAGGAGGGGAAGTTGGCCCTGTTCAGTGCTTCGCTCCAGCGTCCCCACCCTATTTCCCACCCCACCCCACCCTCTAGCTCTTCCCCCTATTTAGCAAATTGGATGCAAACAATGGATTTTGGCAGTTGCTTCTGGACAAAGAAATCCTAACAATGCGGTCATTATTGTTTCAATAACTTGCCCTTTAGAAAGCATCTATTCCAGAAATGTTCCTGATTTAATGACCAAGGAAGCCAGGATAGGAATGACAAAATGTATTTATTTATTTTATAATAAATTTAGAGTATCCAATTAATTTTTTCCAATTAAGGGGCAATTTAGCGTGGCCAGTCCACCTAGCCTGCACATCTTTGGGTTGTGGGGGTGAAACCCACGCAAACACAGGGAGAATGTGCAAACTCCACAAGGACAGTGACCCAGAGCCGGGATCGAACCTGGGAGTTCAGCGCCGTGAGGCAGCAGCACTAACCACTGCATCACTGTGCTGCCCAGCCAAAATTTATTTTAACGAAACATAAAATCTACCCACGGCAGCAATTATACATCACACTCCCTGTTGGGACAACAAACATGCAGCTTCCTGCTCGGGCCAACTTTTCTGCTCTGTTTTACAAGCCCAGCTTCTACCAGGGAAATTTGTACTCCACGAGCGTAACAGGGAGATTGATGTGGTTTCCTCGTGGGCCTTGTGGGGGGTTATGACACCAGAGAACAATTTGTGACATGCTCGAACACATGGAAGGAGTAATATGCTAAATGGACAATATAATTATACATGGTTCAATGCGAGAACAGCATAATCGCAGGTCAGACCACCAGTCTCACAGGGTGAAAATGTGAGTTCACCAAACCTAGGATCAAGTTTTGAGGTCACATAGCACAAGCTACTGGAATCACAGTTGAGCGACAGAAAATGTAAGAAATCAGAGAATTTTCACAACCCAGGAAGGTAACTGAGCAGCAAAGATTCCTTGAGATGGCCAACTAGGTGCGCAAGTTCCTACCAAATTTAGCAGAGGTTAATTAGCTCTTGCTCTTGAGGCAGCTCTTGAGCTTATGAAAGAATTAAACAACTTTTAATCTCTTTTGAAATATGACTCTGAAGTACTGACCATAGAGATGTCTACAGGTCTGGGGAAGTGCAGAGATATAGCAAGCTTAGACCAGTCTACTATGCCTCCAGGTCTCTAACAGAAACAGAACAATGATAAGCTGCAATAGAAAAAGAAGCACTGGAAGCATAGTAGGGGTGCAAAAACTTTTAAAACTATGCTATGAGACTGCGTTTCAACATTAAATCAGACATAAGTCATTAGTCATCCTTCTGAACATGAGAGAAATTGTGAAGACGCCACCCAGAATCCAGCAGTTCAGGTTAAGATCGATGATTATGACTGCATCACTGACTATGTGCAAGGGAAGTATCAAACATACTATCATAAATACTATTAGAATGAACCAAACAAAAGGATTTACAGTTCGTTGAGGAGATTGAAGCATATATATTTTTAAGCACTGAGCACTTACCAGCGACTTCAATAAAGTAGTAGGAAACAAAGCAGGCTCAGCAACGAGATGAAGAATGTCTCCAAATCTGGGAGTATTGTCTGAAAGGATGGCTTGACTATATTTCCATTAAACTGATTCTGTGGTAGTATTTTGAACAGTGCAAGCAGCTTGCTGTCATTTTTTAAAGTTCATTCAAAAGGCTGTGGCCTTCGCTGGCTAGGCCAGCACTTATTGCCGATCCCTAATTGCCCTTGAGAAGGTGGTGGTGAGCAACCTCCATGATCTGGTGCAGTCCGTGTGGTACAAGTGCTGTTGGCGAGGGAGTGCTGTTGGGGAGGGAGTTCCAGGATTTTGACCCAGCAACAGTGAAAGAATTGCGATACATTTCCAAGTGAGGGTGGCGAGTGACTTGGAGGGGAGTTGCAGCAATCAGTCTGGTGGCCAGACTTTACTCAAATCTGAATGTTGTCAACACGTCCTCAACATGTGCCAGGCTCAGCCTGATTCAGTTTAAAGTCGTTCACTGGGCACACATGACAAGTGGTCCAGATGTGCAACTTTTTTAGGATGGAGGACAGGTGTGCGCAATGTGCGGGAGGGCCAGCAAACCCTGCCCATATGTTTTGGGCATGTCCGAAGCTTAGGTGATTTTGGCAGGGTTTTACAGATGTCATGTCTCCGGTGCTAAAAACAAGGGTGGTGCTGAGTCCAGAGGTGGCGGTTTTCAGAGTGTCGGAAGATCCGGGAGTCCAGGGGGTGAGAGAGGCTGACGTCTTGGCCTTTGCCTCCTTGGTAGCCCATGATTTGTTATGTTCTAGGTGTAACATAAGCGGCTTCCTTGTGGTGCACTTGACAAAGGAAGGTTCAGACATGGAGATAACTTCAACACGTTTATTAAACTATTTACACTTCTATTACTTGGGTTCGACGCTACTGCTAATCCTACTATAGTTATCCAGACTGACTAACCAGTTGCTGCAATCCACGTGGTGGATGTAATATTGAATCAACCCTGTGTCTCTACTCACTGACTGTCTCCACTGGAAAGAGGCAGATCATGTGTGTGGTGTCCTTTACATATGAGTTGGTGTAATGCCCTCCTGTGGTTGTGTCACCTCTGTGTGTATCATGAATGTCCATTGGTCGTGTCCTATCTAACTGATCTATTGGTTGAGTGTGTGTGTGTGTGATGTCTTTGGTGCTCCCTCTAGTGTCTAGCTAGCCTACATGCATTTACATTGATGCACATCACCACAGCCCGGAGACGGATATTGTTAGCGTGGAGGGACTCAAAGCCCCCGAATTCAGATATGTGGCTTAGTGGCATGGCTTGGTTTCTCAGACATAAAATAAAGTTCACCCTAAGAGGGTCAATGCTAGGGTTGTCTGGAGGTGGCAGCCGTCTTCTTTGGAGAAAGCTAACTGTCAGCAGAGGTGGGGGCGGGGGAGTTAGATTATTGTTTACAGGAAGTGGGACTTGTGAGGGAGGGAGGCAGTGTTTGCAGTATGTTTATATTTGTATTTGTACTGTTTGCTATTATTATTATAAAATTATAAATGTCTTAATAAAATGCTTAAAAAAAAAGACAGAGATAGATATATTCTTGATTCATAAGGGGATCAGGGGTTAGAGGGAGCAGGTAGGCGAATGGGGATGAGAAACATATCAGCCATGACTGAAAGGCAGAGTAGACCCGATGGGCCAAATGGCCTAATTCTGCTCTTATGTCTTATGGTGTTATGTAGGTAGTAGTGACACACGAGGCAGCTCCTGTCAGGATATTTTATTTTTAGCCTTTTTTGTCCAGTTTTTGGGAGATGTTTGGATTAGAACTTCACTAATTCAATGGGTTAAGGTTCCCACACAAGAAATGTTCCCAGAACGTCCAGGTCAAGGAAGCCAGCAAATAAAGAATAGTCGACGGACTTAGAGGGTTCCCGAGGCTCACCGCTGAGAAAATGGCGGTGGAGGCCATACCGTGACTTTGGCCACTGCATTGAAGACCGGAATGCTGACATACATTTTTGCAAAGGAATGCCAGAAACATAAGTGAGCTGTCTCCAACGACATCCACTAGTAAACAGAAGAGGCCCGATCTCCCATTCGGTCGGCGTTGGTGAAGACGGATGAGACGATAAAGGCACATGGCGCCGAGTTACATGGTGTGAAGGTGGCTCAATCGAGGCAGGGCGATCAGATTGTCTCGTTGGAAGCAGAGATGGCACCACTGGCTGCTGATAATAAAGCATCGAGCGCCAAGGTGGATGATCCGGGGAATCGCTCCTGGAGAGAGAACCTTAGAATTTTGGGATTGCCAGAGGGAACGGAAGACCCAGATCTGACTGACTACATCACAACGTTGTTTGGGAAGACGGTGGGAGAGGGTGGATTGACATCCCCTCTCAAGCTGGTCACTTAGGCAGAAGCCCCATTCTGGTGAACCACCACAGGCAATCATCGTTCCACAGCTTGCAGGAGGAGGAATTAGTCCTAATATGGGCAAAGAATTCTCGGGACTACAAATGGAAGGGCAAAGCCATCAGGCTCTATCAAGATGTGGGCATGGAACTGGCCAAAAGGTGGGCGATGTTAAACAAGGCCGCGTTGTATAAGAGTAAAGCTTGATTTGGGGTGGTATACCGTGCACAACTCTGAGTGACTTATGATTCGATGCACTAAAGGAGACAGGTGCTTCGGTTTGGAAGCATGGGCTGATGGTCGAGTTAATTGTAATCTTGATGAGGTCTTTGTATTATGGGAGGGGCATGTGGTTATGGGGATTTGTTAGGTTTTCTTGTTCAAGTTTGTATTTTCTTGCTCTTATGATGTTGCATTGAATATTGACGTTGGATGTGGGCAGGGTGCTGATTCTTATGGATATTTAGTTGTCTTTTCTCTGCATGTGGGCCACCCTACTGGCTGAAGAGTTAGCTGACGGGAGCAGACTGGTGGGGGTAACTGCAGCTCATTATTTTAGGGTAGCTTTAGAGAATGAGCTTCGGGTTTCGTTTAGTCTGAGATTTGTGTTGTTTAATTGTTCACTAGGATGTGGTATTGTTGGAAGGTAGGGAGGTTGGGGAGGGGTGTAAGGATAGTTTTCTGATGGTGGCTACAGCTTGATCTTTGTCTTGTCATGAGAGAGGGCTTGGCGGCCATTTTGGGTGGACCCGATGCCTTTAGCTTTAGGTATTTGCCGGATTACCCCTCTTGGAAGAAATGGCTGACTCTGGTTTGGATATGTCACTCCTTCCTGGGGTGAAGAATGCGGGGTACTCGGCAATTGATATCTCAGACCATGCCCCACATTTTGTGGGTCTGATGTTAGAGCCGGGTCTCTTTCGACACCCGCCATGGAGAGTGGCATTATTGGCAGACAAAGGATTTTGTGAGCGCATATCCTCTGCCAATGGGGAGTACATGACGTTTAATTAGAGTGAGTCTATATCACCTTCTATGTTGTGGGAGATCTTTAAGGCAGTCATTAGGGGAGAAAGAATTTCCTACAAGTCACATGAGGATTGGATTGGAAGGGTGGAATGGCAGATATTGGTGGATTCCATCATTGAGGTAGACCGCCAGTGCTCACTTGCCCTTAAGCAGGAGCTGCTGGCAAGTAGGAAAATCTTGCAGATGGAACTTGAGCTACTCTCAATGGGTAATGCAGTAAGCAAGATGCAGTGCTTGAGGGAGACGTTCGATGAACATGGGGGGGGGGAAGTGAGTCACCTCCGAGAGCACTAGCTGAGCGGGTGCCTCCATGAGATTCTGCAGGTAAGGGGTGCGAGTGGCAGGTTCATTTCCACCCATCGACGGTTAATGCTGCGCTTGAAGCCTTTTATAGAAGTCCTTATAGATTGAGCCCTCGGTCGAGAGTTTGCCCATGGTGCAGCTTTTGGAGGGGTTGTCCTTCCGGGTGGTGGAGAGGGAGAGAAGGGAGGAGTTTGAGTCCGCAATGGGCTCAGATGAGATTAATGCAGTTGGGTAAAGGGCCCAGATGGATTCCCCATTGAGTTAATCATAGAATCCCTATAGTGCAGAAGGAGGCTATTTGGCCCATCGAATCTGCACTGACCCTTTGAAGGAGCACCCTACCTATCCCACTGATATTGGGCATGTTAAGGATTCCTTGTCCAGGGTGGGTACTGCTGGTTACTCTGGTGTAGGCCTCAATTTCCCTGATTTTGAAGAAGGATAAGGACCCTACAGAATGTGCGTGGTGTCGGCCTGTCTTGTTGTTGAATGCGGATGCTAAATTGCAGGCTAGAGTGTTGTCAATGCGGCTGGAGCCCTGCCTTCCAGGGGCGATCTCAGAACAACAGACAGGTTTTGTCAAGAGTCGGCAGTTGTCGAGAAGCATACAGCGATTAAATATCATTCTATTCCTGTCTCCGGGGCTCGAACCGAGGGGATTGTCTCAATGGATGCCGAAAAAACGTTTGATAGGGTCGAGTGGGATATCTATTTGAGATTCTTGGGAGGTTTGATTTTGGGCCAAAGTTTATATCTTGGATTCATCTTCTGTATAGGGCTCCCACTGTAAATGTTCACATAAATGCCTTGAGTTCGAGTTACTATCAGTTGTACAGGGATACGAGGCAGGGTTGAACATTATCATCACTTTTATTTGCTTTGGCAATTGAGCCCATGGCCATACCATTAGGATCTTCCACTGAGTGGAAGGGGATAAGGCGGGAGGGAACATAGGGTGTCCTTGTATGTAGATGATCTGCTTCTTTATATCTCAGACTCAGTTTCCACCATGGATAGGATAACGAGGTGATAACGAGGTGAGGTTTGGCTCCTTCTCAGGGTAGAAGTTGAATTTGAAGAAGAGTGAATGCTTTCCGTTGAATCTCTTGGGGAGGGGAGCTGATCCGGGGATGTTTCTTTTCACTTTTCCAGATCAAGCTCTTGTTATCTGGGTAGCCATGATTGGGCCTCGCTCCATAAATTAAAGTATGTTAGTCTGATGATTGGGGTCAAATCGGACTTGCAGAAGTGGAATAACCGCCCCCAATCCTTCGCGGGCAGGGTTCAGACAGTTGTGTAGTCACGCTGTCCCAGCCCCACAAACCCCAGAGCCCAAACACAAGTGAATGAATCGATAATTCATGTATTATTTGCAGAATCTTTGGCCCTTTGACTGCTCAGTAAGTTAAATCTACCAGGCTTGTAAGTTGAACACAATACTGTTTATTTATAACAGAAAAAGTTGAAATATGCAGTCATTATAAGGGGCAGCTATTCTACTCCTGCCTTTTATCATCCCACTCCCTACCAAAACACTTACACAACACAGACACACATAGAGGTGGAGGAAGGGGTAAAAAATGAGAGAGGTTTAAACGCAAAAAGAAAGATGAGTGTTCTTGCTTCCGATGTTGAAGTAATTGCAGCAGGCTGTCCTCCCAGGATGCTTGCGGATCGAAACGACTGGTGTCCATGTCGATGTACTTTGTCGATTATTCTTTTTGTCTAATAATAATAATTGCTTATTGTCACAAGTAGGCTTCAATGAAGTTACTGTGAAAAGCCCCTAGTCGCCACATTCCAGCACCTGTTCGGGGAGGCCGGTATGGGAATTGAACCTGTGCTGCTGGCATTGTTCTGCATTTCAAGCCAGCTGTTTAACCCACTGTACTAAACCAGTCCCCGTACTTTTAGTTTACTCTTTTAGTTTTGTTTCTGGTATCAGAGCTGAGAGCAGCTATTCTGATTCTCTGGTGTTGTTTAAACGTCCCTGAAAATGTTGTGGGGAATTCTGTTCTTTCATCAGCAAAGCTGCAGGATATTCTGGTGACCCTGGACATCAATTAAGTTTAAAACTGTGGCTGGAGCTAGGCTGAAGTGAAACAGAGAGTCTTAAGACTTAAACAGACCTGAGGCTGTTCCTTTGAGTAAAGTCCCAGGTTAATAAAAGTTTAAAGTGACTCTCTTGAGGAAATCCTACTGTCTGTGAGTACTGGCTGAATACTACTGCTGGAAGATCATCTCTAACACTACATTGATTCATTGATTGATTGATTTTACATGGACCGAAGTACAGTGAAAGGTTTTTCTGTGCCCAAGGGAACGTATGCAGGACGTACACAGTAGACATTATTATTATTATTATTACATGGCGGCAGCTGCGTGCGGATCCCCTTTGGCCAGGCTAGCCACCCCCGGACCATCCCCCACCAGTGCCCCCAGCCCCCACCAAAGCCCCCACTGCCCGTGGAATGGCTCCCCACCAACTGTGGTGGCGCTGGACTCAGTCCGCAGCTGCTACGCCGGGTTCCCCCCAAAATAGCAAACGTGCCCCAAAAATAGCCAAGCCATCGGGAATTTGGCCCATCAGGGCCTTGTTAGCACCTCCTGATCCACTATTATTATTACCATTAAACTCTCCATCCCTTCCTGCTTTTCTTTACCTAAATATGACACTGCTCCACTACTTTGAAGTTTCCCTTTAGATTTCAAAATTTCTCATCACCTGGCCACCACTTCCCTGTTACATTTTTTGTTTAAGATGACAGATTTTCATAGAGTAGATAAAGAAAAATTATTCCCTTTGTTGAGCAGATTAGTAACAAGATATTTGACATGATATCACAGAATTGTTACGGCACAGAAGGAGGCTATTTGGCCCATCATATCTGCACCAGCTCTTCCTGCCTTTTTCCCATACCGCTGCACAAGTAATCATCTAATATCCTCTTGAGTGCCTTGATTGAACCTGCCTCCACCACACTTCCAGGCAGTGCATTCCGGACCCAAATCACTCGCTGTGTGAAAATGATCTGAAGGGTAAAAGATTGAAGAGAATCGTCAGGATCTGGCATGTTCTACCGGAAAAAAAGTGGTGGATAATTTAAAAGAGATTTCAATAGGCACTTGAGGATTAAATTCTTAAGAGCATTATAGACAAAGAGCCTGAATGTGGGACTAAGCAGGACCGTTCCGAAATATCTTCTTCTGCATGTGGGAGTTTCTATGATTCTTAGTCACTAACAAATCCAATAGGGAATTCAGGAGGAACTTCTTTACTCAAAAGATAAGCAAGTGGAATTCACTATCATGTAGAATCTGTGAGGCAAAAAGAATAGATGCATTTAAGGGGACACTGGATACCTGGATTAGGAGAAAGGAAGAGAAGGAAATGGCGCTTGTGCAAATTGAATTAACTGGGCAGAAGCAGGCTCATGTGGAGCATAAACACAGTCAGGGTCAGTAAAGCAACTTTGAAGCAACATTATTAGCACATTCGTCATAATGTATACTTCTCCTTAAACCATGAAACAGACAGCCTTGGGAACTTTAGGGAGACATTTTGAACTTAACCACAATACTGCCAACCTACAGAGTCATTTATGTCTCAAAGCAAAACCGATCGCTAATTCATCACATAAATATTAATTAGTGAGCTGAAACATTTTATCGCACATGCCTACAATAATTCCAATTGTTATGTCCTGGAAAACTCCTTCGAGAAAAATGTTTTTGTTACATTTAAGATTCTTGGGACAAACATTACAAAAATCCCATCCATGACAGAAACTCTCAGAAGACAGGAAATCATCCTGAGCTTTTCTTTCTTATATTTGTTCAGAAGCAACCGTTGAAGAAAATAACATCTGATTAATGCAGACAAGTTCTAATCCCAGTGAAAAGAAACTGATTTATTTTGGCTCCGAGAGGCAGAACCCTTGTCAACTTAAAACATTGACTATTAGTTTAAAATGTTGATTGTGTGTATATATGCTTACTTCCGCAAGTCCCTGGGATATTTCATGGCATGGTGACACAGTGATTAGCACTGCTACCTCACAGTGGCAGGGGCCCGGGCTCATTACCGAACCGTCCTTGGGTGACTGTGCGGAGTTTGCACATTCTCCCAGTGTCTGTGTGGGTTTTCTCCAGGTGCTCCAGGGATGTGCAGGTTAGGTTAAGGGGTTATTGAGATAGGACGGGGATTGGGCCTAGATAAGCTGCTTTTTCAGCGAGTCGGTGCAGACTCGATGGGCTGAATGGGCTCCTGCTTCATTGTCGGGATTCTATGAATGTGTGAGGCATTGTTATTCCTAAATAAGGCATTAAAATAGTATTCTGCTCTTTCTTCACAATGGGAAATGTTTTATTCTTGGTTGAATTAGTTTAAAGTGATGGCTGGAACAATTTGGCAACAGCATTAAGGTTGGCAAGCTCATGGGCTTGATTGCTTGAGTAGTTCTTTACTGAACCATCTGAAGGAGTTTGCAGGTGCAACCCAGTAGGTGTTCAAGTACATAATGGGATGATTTGGGTTGATAAAATGTTGCATTATCACTAGTAACTGTAAGTATTCTTATTCTAAATAATGTAAAATGTTTAATATTTGCGTGAGGAACCCTGAACAATAAGACATGAATTGTTTAGAAATTAATGTGATGAACTTGGGAGTGCATTTGAATGGAATTGAAGTGATAAATGACCCCTTTCCCAGACTGGTATCTGGCAGGTCCTGCCTACTGCTGGCTAATTTCTCTTATGTTAGTGTAAGTGTAGGTGTTTTGAGGTATCAAACCCTTATACCTAAAATATTTAAGTTCTGAATTCCTAATGTCTTCTCATCCCGTATTTGGAAATAGTCCAAATGAATTTCTCTCATTGGCTTAGGATGAGGATCTGGTGTCGCCCCACCTCTGAAGACAAATGTCCATCCCTTATTCCTTGGGGCACCAGATGTACATTCCATGGAACAAATGTCACCCGCTGTTAGTCACAGAGCAGTCATGCAAACCAAAGTTTTCCTCTAACGCACAGATATGATGATCGCAAAAAGCTAATAATACATGGCTCTGATTTAAGATAAGGGGTGGGATTTCCCAGCCCTTCCCAATGGCCTGATCTTCCAGTCCTGTTGAAGGCAATCCCAGCAGTGTGTTGCTTGGTGGTAAAGCGTGAGATCCATACAAAACATCATAGACCCCCTTGGGACCAGAAGATCACACCAGTGACCAATGGAGAACCGCCTCCACCACCAAAAATTTGCCTGAGAGAGGGGGCGAAAATCCCGACCCAGGTGTCATCCAAAGTTCATGCTGCTGAGTTCAAACCTTTTGCTTATTCCTTTCAAGCTAACAAAGAAGCCCTCACTGCATCGTGTAATTAAAACAACTGCAATTCCTCAAAGGTCGATTTTTGATTAATTAAGTAATTTTTGAGTATTAAGTCATCAACACAGTTCGGCACATACTGTAAATTGTCCAACTAGCATAAAATTAAACTGAACTGTTTTAAAGGTGGCTAAGATTAAACCAACATGGAACCCTGAACATAATAGTATGATAAAAATCTTACATTATTTAAGTTTTTCCAGAATTTACTATTATTCCTGATGGATATCATAACTTTTAAAGAATAAATGCATCTGGAAACTTTCCCCTCCTTAAAACAAATTACAGTAATATTGAAGTGCAACTAGCAAAGATTGCAAGCTGTTAAGAAAGTCAGAAATTTGAAGAGGTTTCTTCTATGATGTTCTGTTATAACCTGCCTGGATCCTATTGGCTGGGGTCAATTGGTTACCCCAGGATCCTTGGGGAATATGGGATCCCCCAATGAGGAGGGGCCAGGGCAATTATTAGCAGTGCAGCTGTATAAATAGAGCTGGCCAGTGTGCTACCGGCTAGAGTGGGAACCAGTAGTGAACCGCTGGTAGTGAATGAAAAAATGAATGAAAGTGAAAATCGCTTATTGTCACAAGTAGGCTTCAATGAAGTTACTGTGAAAAGCCCCTAGTCGCCACATTCCGGCGCCTGTTCAGGGAGGCTGGTATGGGAATCAAACCGTGCTGCTGGCCTGCTTGGTCTGCTTTAAAAGACAGCGATTTAGCACAGTGTGCTAAACCAGCCCCTGTGTACATATTGTTGTAAATAAAGTTACTTTCTGTTTGTCTCTACAAACACGTGCTGGAATCTACGTGGTTCTCACAAAATGTTTATAGGCCTGTAACTTCTTGCTAGTGGCGGGAAATCCGCGCACTTACCTGTGCTCCAATGATACGCCCAATGTTTCTCTGCGACAGCCTCGGACCTCCAGTGCCCCGGTCAACGCAGGAGGATTGCAGCCCTGCCTCCTTATGATGCGGCTAGTTTAGAACGCTCATTGAGGGCAGGCACTGAAACAGTAGATTTAGATAGAAACATCAGGCAATTATTTTAGCAAGTATTTTAAAGGTATGTAGAAGGTTTTTTTGCTCTCTTTTCAACAGGCATTACTGTTGTTGATGGTTATTTTAAAATAATTTTTAATTTGTGATTATTTATAAGTGAACATTTGGTTATTGGTTTTAAATCTGTGAAACTATTTATATCTGCACTATTTTGTATAATTTTACATGTGGCATGCTTAAAAATGTTTGTATGATTTAATTTAGATTATGGTCATTAGATTTGAAAAGTGCCCCAGGGCTTTTTGCTGTTGCTGGCTTTGTAACTTTGTATTTATAGAATAATTACAGTGCAGAAGAAAGTCATTCGGCTCATTGAGTTTGCAACAATACTCTGAAAGAGCAGCCTATCTAGGCCCACTCCATTTCCCTATTCCCCTAACACCACCTAATCTTGGGACACTAAGGGGCAATTTATCAAGGCTAATCCACCTATCCTTCACATCTTTGAAAACTGAAGCACCCGGAGGAAATGGTGGCGGCATGGTGGCACAATGGTTAGCACTGCTGCCTCATAGTGCCAGGGAGTCGGGTTCAATTGCAGCCTTGGGTGACTCTGTGGAGTTTGTATATTCTCCCAGTGTCTGTGTGGGTTTCCTCCAAGTGCTTCAGTTTTCTCACATAGTCCAAAGCAGTTCTAAACAGTGTGCCAGCTTGTTACCTATTATGTTTCTGCCTTGGTTACTTCAATTATCTTATTCAAAATATTGTGTTTTGATGTTTTGGTAAGAAATTTGTAGAAGCTTGTAAAGTTCAATGGAAACACTTAGTAAAAATAATTTTATAAATACAAAACTTTGAAACTAGTTAACATTTAACTTTATCAGCTGGACAATGACATAAAACTACCTCAACTTTTACAAATTTCTTGCAATAAAATGTATTTTCTCACTTAAACACGATGATCAATAAAGTATATTTTTCCACATAAACATTTGTAAAGGGGAGGGGAGGGTTTTGATTAATCAATTGTTAATTAAGCTCAATGTCCGAAAGCAGCAGCTGCCAGGCAATCTTGAAAGGCCTTGGTGTATCTGGAGGCTGGGCCTGCACACCTGCACCAGGAGGTATGCCTGCATCAGGCTTCAAATCACCTTCCTCCAGCTCGTCCATTTCTGGTGGCAAGTCATCTTCCAGTGAATGCTCAGTCCATGCTGAATGATGAAGTTTAATGGGCAACTCACTATACCAATCTTTGAGACTATCTCTGGTGCATACTGTAACATGCCCCCTGACCTGTCCAGGCATTGAAAACTTGATTTCTAAACTGTTCTCTTTACTACCTGATGTGTTGCTCATGAGAACGGTTGTATCCTTCCTATGCTTCATCGTTGGTCCTCCGGGATGGTGTCAACAAGCCATGCTGTCAATGAGTATCCCTTTTCGCCCAGCACCCATCCTTCAGTTCCTGATGGTGTTGACATTGAGCTTGGACAACTGAATCATGGGAACATCCCCGGTTGTTTGCATTTACAGTGAGGATACTCATCATCACATTTAAAGAATGGAACACTTCCTGTTGATAAATGAACAGGATCATTTCTTGGTGTCTTCAATGCAATATGTGTTCCATCAACAGTCCCGATTACTTTTGGGGAACCAGCAACCTTGTAGAATGCATTGGACCTCTCCTTCATCTTCACAAGTTATGAGTCAAAGATAAAAAGCTCCGAAGCCTTACAAAAAATTGCATGCATTACTTGGTGAATGCAAATCCCAGCAGCGTTCTGTGAAATTTTACAAATTTCATTAATGCCATGTTGAAAGGACCCAGATGCAAAAGATTTCAGCACTGTCATGAGTTTCATTTCCACTGTTAAGGCAGTGCGGCAGTTAGACTTTGGCTTCAGGTCTTCCTTCAACATTTCACAAAGGCGCCCCATTGCTTCCTTGCATCTCCTCTGACATCATTTCATATCATGTCATTTGCCTATATACTGTTAGGGGTGGGTAATGGATTTCTTTCCTCGCCAGGCAGAGATGATGTCTGACCCTCCTCATGATCCCTGCGCACATATCAACGCTTCAAAAGAAGTTCAAGAATTTTAAGAAGCAAAGGAGCGTGGTGCCCCAGTGGAGGTGAAGCATGACTACAGATTTTGAACCTGCATTGGAATCTACAATGCCTGTCAGAGAGATAGTTCACATTGGCTTATAGGAGGGCTTACATATGTCAACTAAGGCATTGTTAATGTTAAAGCATTTTAAGTAATTACTCAGGCTTGTAAGGATGAATATTACATCAGGGAGATTCTTAAGCAACACAGCTTAAAATACATTTCAATATCCAAATGTACTTCAGCTCTGAATCAGCTGGGTGGACAGACGTGCTAACATTAGTGTCCTTGATGGAGTCAATAACACCAGTATAGAGGCCGTGATCACCTGAAACCAACCCCGCTGGGCCGTCCATGTGCTTAGGATGTCAAACATCCTGACTGCCTAAGCAAATCTTATTCGCTCAGTTCAAGGAAGGATCCCAAACAAGAGGAGGAATAAGGAAGCTCTTAAAAGACGCCTGAAGGCTTACCTCAAGAAATGGAACACAAAACAATGCCTCGGAGACCTTTGCTCAGAAGAGACCTACTTGGAGGAACCTCCTGATTGAATGGTCACAATTCTTTGCGAACCAATGGCAAGTGAAAGCCCAGAAAATTAGCTTGAGAAAGGAATACCCGTGACTTAGCATCCAAGGACCAATCCTGCCGTTTGATAACCTGCCAAGTGCGTGATTGAAGATGTGTCTCTAGGATCGGGCTCATCAGCCAGGAAAGGTTCCACAGAACCCATGAACAGTAACACTGAATATCTTAGGTGGACAATCAAACTCGTTCACGATTGATCACCGCATTCTATCCATTATAGTTCCTTTAATAGAATTCATCCTTATGACAAATAGATATATTTATCTTCCTTTGATTTTAAACATATTTATAGATGCTTAACACTAATAGTGTAAAATATTAACCTCTAAAAAAAATTGCCTCCTGCCTCTCTAGGCCAAAGATTTTCAGTGTAAATAAAATTGTGTAAAAACTCACCTAAAATCCGGGTAAGTGGTCCAAATTTACACTGGTTGTATTTTTCATTCAGCTGCTCCAGCGCAGGGTTTCAAACGGTAAAACAAAAACGGCCGGGAGTTTGAACACCGTGCTCTTCCAGTTCACATGTCTGTACACCTGCACTTCTGTATGTGGTTCCAGCGACTTCAGTCGCAGGCTGGAATGGAAATTACAGGCTATAATGATTTTTGCTGAAATGAAACACGGACAAAGCTTTTCATTATAGATAAACAAGTTATAAATCTCAAAAAAGAGAAACATTTAGCTCTTGGCAAAACATTATGAACATTTTGCCATTAATTGTCACGATCTCTCTGGGATCATCCTGGAGCACCCTGAGAGAATAGAGTGGGTCACAGCAAATTGAGGGAAAGCAATAGGAAACTAATTGAAGAAAATGAAAGAGAAAAGAAAAACATCAGAGCTGTTAAATAAATTAACAAGAGAATTGTGTCAGCACATTTAAAAAGACGGCCAGTAGGAAGAGGAGGCAATAAAGCAGAGTGCATCTGGGCCCACGACCAAAGTAAGAATGTGTAAAAGGAAATCCCATTGACAGTGGTAGAACCAGAAGGTCCCCCTGTCGGCAAACGGCAGGCCGCCTCGAAAAAACGAAAGGAGGCCAGAGAATCTCACCCGGCATCATTTTTACCTAACTAACCCTCCGCAGTAGTTTTGTAAAAAAAATAACCTTTATCTTGTTTAAAAATAAAATCTCACTGCTGGGTTATTTTTAAATTAAATCACCAGCAAATTTAAAAGGGGGCTACAATCCTCAGATTCTGTCGCCTGGATCTGTTTTCCAGGACTTCCATTTTGGCTCGCAGACCCTTGTTGGTCTCTATCACCCTCCGCAACTCCTTCCCCATCGAGGTGAGTTGATCACTGTGTTGCGATAATGCCTCTTCCACTTCCTTCAGTGTTTCACCTTGCTCCCGCACCTCTGCCGCTGCGTTTGATACCGCTGTCCTCACCGGGCCAATCGCCTCCTCCACCAGCACTTTCAATATTGCCCCCATCTCTTCTTCATCGCTTCCATGTGCTTTGTGAACTGTTTTTAAGTTCCACAGCCATCACCTTGGTCAATTCTTCTGCTCTGAGCGATGCGGCCTCCCCTGGTGCTCCAGCCTCTGCTTTCCTTACAGTTCCTGCACTGACTTTTTCACTCCCCGGCGGACTTCCGTTAACCCACTTTTTCACGGCCGTTTTTCTCCCAAACTTGGACATTTATCCTCCCTGTGCCTTCTTATGGCCTTTTCAGCCTCCGTTGCCGCCGGGACCGGGCGTTAAAACTCCGAAAATCCTATTCCCGAGTGAGAGCCCTCCAGTGTGCAACTGCCTCCCGCCCGCCGTCACGGAGGTCCATTAATCAAAACGTATCGTCAGTGATAGTCACCATGAAGCTATGATCAATTGTCATAAAATCCCTTTGTTCACTAATATCCTTCAGGGAATGAAATCTGCTGTCCTTACTTGGTCTGGCCTACACATGACTCCAGACCCACAGCAATGTGGTTCATTCTTAACTGCTGTGCTCAGGGACGGGCAAGAAATGCTAGTCTTAACAGCAAAGCTCACATCCCATTAAAAAATTCTATATAGTCAATTTAGCCACCTCAACTGCACTGGCACAATGGGAACATAGATATGTTAAGTGAGTGGGAAAATATCTGGCAAATGGAGTATAATGTGGGCAAATGTGATATTGTCCATTTTGGCAGGAAGAATTAAAAAAGAAGCTTACTATCTAATTGAAGAGCTCTGAGATTCAGAGAGATCTGGGTGTCCTAGTACATAAATCACAAAAGGCTTGTGTGCAGTACAATGTTACTAGTAAAGCTAATAGAAAATTATCATTTATTACGAGGGGAATTGAATATATAAGTAGGGAGGTTATGTTTCAATTGTACAGAACACTGGTGAGGTCAGATCTGGAGCATTGTGTACAGTGTTGTGTTTCTTATTTAAGGAAGGATGTACATGCATTAGACGCAGTTCAGAGAAGTTTTACTAAACTAATACCAGGAACGGGCAGGTTATGTGGAAAGATTGGGCAGGCTGGGCTTGTATCCGCTGGAGTTCAGAAGAGTAAAAGGTGATTTGATTTAAACATACAAGATCCTGAGCGGTCTTCACAGGGTTGATGTGTAGAGGATGTTTCCTCTTGTGAGTGAATCTAGAACTAGAGGCCACTTTCTCCGTCCCGCAGCACCAGGCATTTGGTGCGTCGCACCCCCCGCCGGCAGCGGGACTCTGCGTCCTACCAGCCGGCCAATGGGATTTCCCATTGTGGGCAACCCCACACCGTCGTGAAATCCCTGGGCGTGAGTATGCTTCTGGCGCAACGGAGAATCCCAACAGCGGAAAATCCAGCCCATGGGTCACCTGTTTAAGACAGAAATGGGAAGAATTTTATTCTCACTGAAGGTAGTGAGTCTTTGGAACTCCCTTACTCAAAAGGCAGTGGAAGAAGAGTCTTTGAATATTTTCAAGGCAGAAGTAGATTGATTATTGATAAGCAAGGGGGTGAAAGATTATTGTGGGTAGGAGAGAGGTTACAGTCAGATAAACAATGATCTAATTGAAGGCAGAGTAGACTCGAAGGGCTGTGTGGCTTACTCGTGCTCCTAAATTGTATGTTCAATATCACTGGTGTAGACCTTGTTTACAAACATTGAAACAGGACCAGCATAAGAACGGGTGTATTGTCGTGTTCATCAGACCGGTAAATGTCAGGCTACATCTTAAGTAATGATTCCCATCAGTTCCCATGTCTAATCTGATCCCAAGTTATACAAACATCTCAGATTCAGCAGTGTGATGATTAATGTCCACAACAATTGCTTGATAGTGCTGAAGCTATTGAAAGCTTATACTCCATTTCCCCAACTTATTCTTCCAAATAGTAGCACAACTGGGATTGAAGTAAGGTTGCTGCAGCCTCAGATTCACAGTCTACCATTTTAAAGTTAATTAGTCTGTTACCACTTTGTTGCTGATATAATTGCAAATTACCACACTCTACAATTAGACGAGATTGATTAGAACAATAAGGTCTTGGCAATTATAGATTAACTGAACCACCAGACTTCATCATTGCATAAGTGAGATACATACAGGATGTTGAATTCCATTGCCCTGATGGATATTATCGCACATATACTTATTAACAAGTTGCTGATTTACAGAAATGCAGAGTATTTAAAATCTCAGGTCAAGGACCAAAGTACCTTTGTTATATTGTAGAGAGTTTACATCAGGCTTCCTGTGGCCTTCATAATGAAATGGTGACTTAAAGTATCGAAATTTCCAGAGCCACTAACAAACAACCATCAAACTGACAGTCTTTCGAGTGAGCTTTTACGCAATCAGGCCCAATATGTCCCGTGGGTCTGCAGGCCAAGTCCAGCAGTTAATTCAAGCTGAATAAAGATCAAACAATATTCCCTACTAATTCATTTCGGCTCAATTGCACAAAGGCTGGCGAACTTTGCCTTGTTTAGCCGCTTCAGTGTTAAGATCCCCACTGCTAACCGGACTAAGCAGGTATTCTGGTTAAAATTACTTCAGATGTTGGTTAGCATCTTTCAGTCCTCAGTCATCATAATCTTGTCTACCCATTTTTGTACAGATCCAGGTCATTGCCAATCATTTATTTCTAAAAAAGCTCATTAAATTCATTAAATTTTGCAGAACTGTGCCAACCTTGTGAATCCCAAGAAAGTTCCCTTAGATTTTTGAAAATATTCCTTTCTTGAGTGCTTGGAACAGCAACTCATATCAATTTATTTTATCAATTCTATTTTCAGAAACAGGTGGAAGGCTTTCAAAAAAAATACCGCACAAGAGGTTGGTAAGCAAATTTAGAGCATTTGGAATGATATCCTGGCATAGATTGAGAATTGGCTACCAGGCAGAAAGTGGGATCAAACAGATCATTCCCAGGTTGGCAGGTTGTGACTAGTAGGATACTGCAAGGATTTGGATTTGGATTTGGATTGGATTTGTTTATTGTCATGTGTACCAAGGTACAGTGAAAAGTATTTTTCTGCGAGCAACTCAACAGATCATTAAGTACATGAAAAGAAAAGGAAATAAAAGAAAATACATAATAGGGCAACACAAGGTGCACAATGTAACTACATAACACTGGCATCGGGTGAAGCATACAGGTGTGTAGTGTTAATGAGGTCAGTCCATAAGAGGGTCGTTTAGGAGTCTGGTAACAGCGGGGAAGAAGCTGTTTTTAAGTCAGCTTGTTCTCAGACTTTTATCTTCTGCCCGATGGAAGAAATTGGAAGAGTGAGTAAGCCGGGTGGGAGGGGTCTTTGATTATACTGCCTGCTTTCCCCAGGCAGCGGGAGGTGTAGATGAAGTCAATGGATGGGAGGCAGGTTTGTGTGGTGGACTGGGCTGTGTTCACGACTCTCTGAAGTTTCTTGCGGTCTTGGGCTGAGCAGTTGCCGTACCAGGCTATAATGCAGCCAGACAGGATGCTTTCTATTGTGCATCTGTAAAAGTTGGTAAGAGTTAATGTGGACATTCCTTCGTTTTCTGAGGAAGTATAGGTGCTGTTGTGCTTTCTTGGTGGTAGGGTCGACGTGGGTGGACCAGGACAGATTTTTGGACACATGTTCCTCTAGGAATTTGAAACTGCTAACCGTCTCTACCTCGACACCATTGATGCTGACAGGGGTGTGTACAGTACTTTGCTTTATGAAGTCAATGATCTGCTGTTTAGTTTTGCTGGCATTGAGGGATAGATTGTTGTCGCTGCACCACTCCACTAGGTTCTCTATCTCCCTCCTATATTCTGACTCGTCGTTATTCGAGATTCGGCCCACTAGGGTCGTATCATCAGAAAACTTGTAGATGGAGTTGGAACCAAGTTTTGCCACGCAGACGTGTGTGTACAGGGAGTATAGTAGGGGGCTAAGTACGCAGCATTGCGGGGCCCTGGAATTGAGGACTATAGTGAAGGAGGTGTTGTTGTTTATTCTTACTAATTGTGGTCTGTGGATTAGAAAGTCGAGGATCCAGTTGCAGAGAGGAGTCCTAGGTTTTGGAGCTTTGATATGAGCTTGGCTGGGATTATGGTGTTGAAGGCGGAGCTGTAGTCAATAAATAGGAGTCTGATATAGCAGTCCTTGTTGTCGAGATGCTGTAGGGATGAGTGCAGGGCCAGGGAGATGGCGTCTGCTGTGGACCAGTTGCGGCGGTATGCGAATTGCAGGGGATCAAGGGATTCTGGGTATATTGAGGTGATGCGCTTCATAACCAACCTCTCGAAGAACTTCATTACGACTGAAGTCAGGGTCACCTGACGGTAATCATTGAGGCACGTTGCCTGGTTCTTCTTTGGCACCGGTATGATGGTGGTCTTCTTGAAGCAGGTGGCGACCTCGGTGCGGAGTAGGGACAGGTTAAAGATGTCCGCGAACACATCTGCCAGCTGGTCCACGCAGGCTCTGAGAGCAAACTATATGGGCCCAACCTATATCAATGATCTGGATGTGGGGATCAATATTAATATTTCCAAGTCGGCTGATGATATAAAACTAGGTGAGAATGTGAATTGTGAGGAGGGTTCAAGAGGATTTAGCCAGGCTTAGTGACTGGGAAAGAGAATGTCAGATGGATTGTAATATGGGAAAATATGAAGTTATCCACTTTGGTAAGGAAAACAGAAATTCAGAGTATTTGTTAAATTATGAGAGACTGGGAAGTGTTGATGTCCAAAGGGACCTGAGTGTCATTGTTTATAAGTTACTGAGAGCTAACCTCCACAACCCCCCACATTGGTTTTTTTTTGTTAAATCGTGCCCAGAGAGCATTCTGGGCGGTATTAGTGAGATCATTCCTGGTGCTTGCAGCATCGGGAACTGCACCGCTATCGAACAATACAGTTTTGTTTACGGGCCCTTAGAGAACCTCCCCCCATTTCCCGATGCTACACTTTAGCATCAAATCCTGCACTGAGGAGCTCACCACCCGCTGGTGCAACCTCTGGAATCCCCCTAATGCCTCACTTGTTGGGTGCCCTTGAGCTTCCTCCCCCGCACTCCACCACATAATGGGAGGGCATCCCCGGGCCCGATGCGATCAAAAGCCAGTTGCACACCTTGGCACTGCCAGCCTGGTACCCTGGCAGTGTCACCCAGATGGCATCATGGCACTGCCAGGATGCCCAGGTGGCACTTCCAGGGTGCCAGGCTGGCAGTGTCAAGGTGCCTAGGTGGCACCCTCCCAGAGGCCAACCACCCGGGGACATCTGATTATCTGGGAGACCCCCCCCCCCGGCCAAGTGCCGATCCGCCTGGTCTGCGTTTGTGGGGATCAGTGCAGAATGGCGTCTGGCTGGGGTCTCCTCGGCGAGGCCGGTAGATGCCGGGGGCCAGGTAGGTCTGGCATCAGCATAGCTAAGTGAGATTTTAAGCTCTTTTAACTATGAGAGTCTGGGTCCCGCCCGCATTACAACGGTCAGGAATCCTATGAGAGGCATTGTTTCTTTCCTGGTTAAACATTCCAGAACCACCAATATCATTTTAAAAATTAGAATCAGCTCCAAAAATCAACGACTCCTTGGCATTGGTCAGAGATTCAAAAGTGGTGATTACTTATGTGACAATTTCATATCAAAAATTGGAGGCTTTTACACAAATTACAACAAGAATATCATTGTGACGACAATAACATTCAAGTTTTCACAACTTAATCGATTAGTTAGCCTCAAGAATGCTACTTTAATTCAGACCAATACCCTATGAACCAAATACAAAACAAAAAAAACCAAACCCAATAAATGACACCTTTTACGTTCTTCAGGCAGCATTCCGAATGACTGTAGAATACACAATGTAACTGAAGAAAAGATAATCTCCCAATAAAACTTTCAAACATTCTTACACAAAAAGGGCAAAAATGAATAGTTCCCCACAGAATGTTGGCTCTAAACATTCACACAGGCTTTTCAAAGAGACACAGGTTGAAAACAAAAGAATTCCTGAAACTTGTGACAGTAGAAAAGGATAGAATCTTCCTTTATTCTCCATTATTTCATCATTTTCTTTGGACATTTTACAATTTATGATTATTTCTTAGTTATCAAAATCTTAGTCTTGAGGAGCACAATAGCATGTGTCAAACGGGGAATAACAATGCCTTGAAAAGTTCCAATTGATTGAACACATTGCTTTTCACCGTTGCATGAGCAAGCTATAAGAAAAATATACCCACACCATCATGTGGGTATTGACTCTTGGCCGACAATATATAATAAGCCTTGGCTGACAGCCCAGAAATCCATTAGTCTGTTCAAACACCTGAACTTCATGGAAAACATTTCTTGACTGACAGCTCTGGCTCGCTGGTCTTGTTATCAGTTGCACAATGCTTATTTCAAGAGCTTGTTCACACTTTCACACTCATAATCATAAAAAAATCATGATTAATTAATGTTTTTTCCTTGTTTTTAAAACAAGAAGAAAATTACCAGTCTTGTGAATTTGTTCCTCCACACTTTATATCAAAATAATAAAGTTACAGAGCTGGATTCTCCGTTTCAGCAGCTAAGTGCCGGCTGAAAAGGACAATTCACAACCGTTTTACGACGCCAAAATTGGCGAGGAACCCTCAGCGTCATTTTTACAGGGTAGGTGCTGAAAGGCTGGGTTGGATATTTCCATGGACTTCGGGGCCCTGATATTGTGACTAAATGGAGTATGAAACCTCTGCTTACTGGCAGCAAGACCAGCTCAGAAACCTACCTGAAGGTGGCCTTCTAATTGGCTGTCTTCAAGCTCATCAGCCTATTTATGACTGTTGGGCAGGGTTCAAATGTTGAGGGCCAGGAGTTCTGAAGCCTTGGCAGTCCCATTAAGAGAGTTGGGCTATGCTAAGGGAGTGTGGAGTTACATTTTAAGGTGCCCTTGGAAAGATAAATTAAAATAATTAAAATCCAAAGAACAAAGCAGGCAGTCCCACTAGAGTCACAGAGGTAGCATACCCTACTAACACTTGTTTCCTTGGGACATGGAGCATCCATCTCCAAAGGTTCCCAGGGCGGCTGCAAGAAGGTGTGTTTGAAGGTACAGGAGCAAATTTGCAGACTCCCTCATTGAGTCAACAGGTTGCACATTCTCACTCCCAGTCAATCTTGCAAGAGACAGGAGACCAATGGAAGGAGTTACCTGACTGGCAGGGAAAGTTAGCTAATATTTATCAATTCGGAACCTACTGAGGAGGCAGGTGAACACACCCATGATCTGCCCAGCTTCAAAGGGATCCATCTGCTGAGTGCCGATAACTCCATGGAGTAGCCTCTTGATGGCAGGAACGCTTCATCTGAAGCACACACATTTCCTCTGGAAGGACATCCTCTCCTCTCCAAGGAACCCTCTGGTTTTGGTATTCGTTAATTTTAAATTTGATGTTTGCCTCAAGTGTGACCGACCAAAACTGGGAAGGCTCATTTGGGAAGGCACTGAACACATTAAGATCTTTCATCAGGAATGCACAGAAATGTAGTCAAGGTGTTGAGGGGAGTGCATAAAACTCCAAGCAACTCATCTACCCAACCCTTCAAGCACTACCTGCCTCATATGTGGCTGAATGTACAGATGCATATCGGACTTATTAACCATTTTAGAACCCATTGAATCAGAGTGGAAGTAAATTGTCCTCAATCCCAAGGAACTGCCGAGAAAAAGATGGCTTTCATCATACACACCAGTGACTTTTATTTAAAAGCATCAGACCATGGTGCCCAAATTCTGTGAAGGAAGAGAAACTGTATGGATGACTCACGGCAGGACCAGGATCCCTCTGCATCTGTGGCTGATAGACTCCTTGAGAAACCACAAAAGGAAGAGGCAGACCACAGCCCGGAACCTTAAACAGTTCCTACTAGGCTGCCACTACCTGCAAGAGAAATGTGTTGGGAAGATTGAGTGCAATGAAAGGATCTGTGCGTTATTATGGGAATGGGTGTGCACAATGCTTGAAATAATATCAGGCTTGATGGGCCTCCCAAGGAATGTGACCAATTGGGGAGCGTATTTAGCTTTGTCTGCTAATCACAATTTCTCTTTCTCTACTGAGTTGCTGCCCTTTAGGAGCAATCCCAGTGTCCGATTTTACAAGTTTCAACCAAGTGTATTTCTAGCCAAGCTACCCTTAGCCTAGTGAAATATGGAATGGAACTTACCAAAAAATCTAATGCTGATGACCCCCTGCAGTATGGGTGTAGATCAACCAGCACATCGGTATATGCTGCCTCAAATTTATATTATTGGAAAATGTTTGCCCTCAATATATTTTCCCAAAATTCAAATAATGAGAAAGGAAGTGATCCATGAAAAGAAAATGTAACATAACTAAACTTGGTTATTGGGGGTTTCTTACTCAGGATTTAATGAGCTTGTCTCAACTTTACATGTAGATATATCTGAAGTCCGGTTTATTGCCCAGAAGTTGTTAAAAATTAAAATATGGGAAATAGCAAAGCAGCCATTTCACAAATTAAATAACCTCCGATAGGTAGTTTAATGAAAAACCATGCAACAGAAATGATGTGAAAATAACTGCTAGCTAAGCTATTCTTAAAGGAAGCACTATTTGTTTTGATCAGGAATTCCAAGTATTGTTTGTAATTGAATAGACGTAAGGGAAAATCCAAACAGCCTTCTTGTAATCAATTAACAGACCCGATATCAAAACAATTTATCATATTTATTTGAACCATAAGGTGGATTGTAATCTCTGCTAATGATTCGGCATTCTGTGTGAGGTATTAAATTAACCACAATGATTTTAATTGATTGTGATACTTTTCAATAAATCTTTGTTTTTTTTCTTAATCTGCAAAAGAAATCAAAGCTGATTTACAGAATGCCATTGAGAATTCAACCATAACAGAGTCATCCAAACGCGTAGTTGTAATTCTAAAAATACACCTGGGACAGATTTTATCTGGATGGCTACACATACTCATCCTCAGACATGGGTGTTTAAACAACCAAGACAAGGAATTTAAAGCAACCTAACTGGTTATGAATATACCAGATTTATTCTATGTTATCCAAAACATTTTGGGATTGATGCAAAACACTGTTCTCCTGAATGTTGAAATCATAATATGCTGAACTAGTGCAACCGCTAGTCACCCTTATGAATTGTCCAGGAAAATTTACCAATTTAGTGTCATGAACCTGTGCCCACTTGAACTAGTTTGACATTCTTCCCATTTAATTCATATTGTCATCTTGCAATCAACCCATCTGGTTCACTTAATGTCCTTTAGGGAAGGAAATTGGCCATCCTTATCTGGTCTGGTCTACAGACTTCAGACTCATGGCAATGTAATTGACTCTTAAGTGCCCTCTGAAATGGTCAATAAAATTACCCAGTTCAAAGGAAATTAGGGGTGGGCAATAAATCCTTGCCCAGCTGGTGACACCACATTCCCTGATTGAATTTTTAAAAATAGAAAGCAAAGTATTATCCCACTTGTCGATGAGATTGAAACCTTACAAAAGTGAACCAAGAGTGTCCTTGCTCCATCAACGTTGCTTATATTGCTCTTAATTGTTTCTAAGATCAGAAAAAGGGGTTTCAATCAATTATTTTGAACTTTTACTTTGAAAATTTCCCTTTCATTTTCTGGCCATTCGCCATAGCTTATCGCAAGCTCATATGTGCAATCTTTTGTTGCCAAAAGGGGGAGGTTCTTTCAGCTTGTGCCACTGTTAGTGCCCTTTGTACAGCAGGGGGTGTATACTGCTGTGCCCATCTAGGATGCTTTACTTTCTTCACCCATGTCGCTTGGACTCGAATAGCAAATATTAGCATGGTTAGGCCTTGAATTCCAACTGCATTACTGTGCCTATCCCTTGGCTCTTTCCCACGACATTATATAATACTGATGCAAACTATTATTTCTGTAAATTTACAAACTGATCGTTGGAAAGTGTTTGCTCATTGAATCAGAAGTGATTTCATTATTTAAATGGATGGGCCAAAAATTGAGGCTAGAGTCCTTTGAACGGTAATTCCTTTCTAAAAATATATTATTGTAGTTGAACGATGTTGGTAAAAAATCTGATCCATGATCAAACAATTAGAAAATTAGGAAGCTTTACTTTCTTGCATTCACCAAGTGAACCTTGGGGGGCAGGTGGTTGAAGAGGTCAACTGACCATTATAGATCCATCTGATATTTGTTTCTGTTGATTTCATTACATTGGAAGATCGCAGAATCATAGAATTTACAGTGCAGAAGGATGTCATAATAATAATCGCTTATTGTCACAAGTAGGCTTCAATGAAGTTACTGTGAAAAGCCCCGAGTCGCCACATTCCACCGCCTGTTCAGGGGGGCCGGAATGGGAATTGAACCCGCGCTGCTGGACTTGTTCTACATTACAAGCCAGCTGTTTAGTCCACTGTGCTAAACCAGCCCCTGGCATACTGGCATACAACCCAACTAGCATAATTGACCCATTGAGTCTGCACCGGCTCTTGGAAAGAGGACCCCACCCAAGTCCACCATATCCCCGTAACCCAGTAACCCCACACAACCTTTTTTTCAGAACTAAGGTCAATCCACCTAACCTGCACATCTTTGGACTGTGGGAGGAAACCGGAGCACCCGGAGGAAACCCACGCAGACATGGGGAGAACGTGCAGACTCCGCACAGACAGTGACCCAAGCTAGGTATCAAACCTGGGACCTTAGAGCTACAAAGCAACTGTGATAACCACTGTGCAACCGTGCCGCCCATCAGTGGGGTGGGGAACAGAGCCCCATAACTTTTCACACCTGCTGAAGCTGAAAGTTAACTCATGTTTACCGGACTGGAATACTTTGATGAAATTTTAATTCATTGCACTTCTCAGAAACAGAATGAACTACGTATGCACTGTTCTATAACAATAACACAGTTTTAGATGAGAATTGGTCATCCTGCTTTATTATATTTTATTTGTTTGCTCCATTGAAACTAAAATACACCATTCAATTAAGCAATGATTTTTGCCACAGTTGGTCAATAAGTCAAGTCAATATTCCTTGTATCTCCAATAATGCAGCACTCCCACATAAAGACTTCACCTGTTCAGTGGCACAATATGAAAACAGAACCATGTTACATGTTCCATGATAATTCAGGCTCATCCTTTTGTACTGGCTGTTTTTTTTTTTAACCTTATTTGCAGACAACAAATGGATACAAAATAATACAAAATAAACATTCATATGTTGTCTTATTTATTGTGAAGAATATAATGCAGTTAAGTTTCATATTCACTTTTGAAGATGCTATTCGCACTCCACATGGAAGAAAGTACTTCTTGTGAAATATAATTTTCTGATAGTACCAAGCTTAGTGCCTCGGGACAAATATAAGAGAAATAAAATGCATTGAAAAGAATCCAAACCCATTAAGCAGATGGCAAAGGAAAGGCTTTTGAAATAGAGGAACAAGACACAACACAGAGATGCCAATGTACAATATACTGAAACATTGATAATCGGCTCCAAAACATTTGGCACTTAAAAATCAATGTGCAAAAGAGCCTTGAAATATACTTTATGGTGGTGACCATTGCTTCAAGGTGACTGAATAAGTTAACCTGTGGACCTTTACATTAACTTCAGGTTTTCTAGTGCCCTGTTGTTGGCACAGGGGCCAGGAAAACAGGTGATATCTGGGCCCTGGATGATTTGTGCGAATAACTGGACATATTGAGTGGCCATGTGAAAAACACTGAGTTGACAATTTGTAAATTGTGGATTAAACAACATTCAGGATGATTGTTAAATGCATTCAATTCATAACCCTTCCAGTGGTAAGCACTGCTGCCTTACAACGCCAGGGACCCAGGTTCGATTCTGGCCTTGGATGACTGACTGTCTGTGTGGAGTTTGCATTTTCTCCCCATGTCTGCGTGGGTTTCCTCCGGGTGCTCCAATTTCCTCCCACACTCGATAAAGATGTGCAGGTTAGGTGGATTGGCCATGATAAAAAATTGCCTCTTAGTGCCAAGGATGTATAGGTTAGGTGGGGTTATGGAATTATGGGGATAGTGTAAGGGAGTGTGGTAGGGTCTCTTTCAGAGAGTTAATGCAGAATCGACGGGCTAAATGACCTCCTTCTGCACTGTGGCGATTCTCTGGTTCTATGATGTGACCTGGCACGGTTTCCATTTATTCACAGTCTGGTTTAACACCCACCTTAGTCCATCTGCTACTGAAACCCTCATCAATACCTTTATCATATCCAAGCTAGTCCATTCCCTTTTTTTACCTTCAGTTGATTCAAAACCCTGCCCTCCATATCTTGATCTGCAGAAAGTCCCATTCACTTATCTCTCCTATGCTTGCTGAGCCATATTGGCTCCTGGGCCCAAAGTAAAACACTTATCTTTGTTTATAAATCTTTTTGACTTTGCACCTACCTCCAAACGTTGAAGTAACAACCATCTCTAATTGCTGAGAATAACATGCCAGATTTAGTTACTTTAGGAATTCAACACAATCATAACGTCAGTAATCTTTCATGCTTTTCTTTCAAATTAATTTTGAACTCAAACATGGAACAGTAATTAGATAGCTTCTCCCTAAAAGAAAAGAAAATACTAATAATGAGCTGAGGTTTGTGTTAATATTGGGATTTCTATTTGAGTTTTATAGTTCAATTGTCACCATCAAAAAGAGTGGTTCAGTGCAGACAGGTAAATGCTTTAATTTCCTATTAGTAATTTCCAACCACATGTCTGAGCTGTGGGGCTGGATTCTCCGCACCCCAACGCCGAAATCGCGTCCGGTGCTGGGGCGGAGAATCCAGTTTCGCGCATGGAATTGGGACCGCCGCCGGTTCCTCGATTCTCTGTCCCTGAAAAGCAGCGTACTTGGGGAGTACACTGTGGCGGGTATCCCCCACCTGCGGCCATTGCTTGAGGTCCGCCCTGCTATTTTCCGCCCCCGACCGGCCCAAGTCTCGACGGCATGGATCTAATATAGTCCCAGCCGTTCGGGAAATTCACGAGGCAGCTCCGAACTCAGTGCGTGGCCACCATAGCTGGGGGCGGGCTGATCAGAGGGCAGGGGGGGCCTCATACGGGAGCGGGGTAATTTTGAGCGGGTGGTCCGGGTCGGGCACGCGGACGACCGGGGGCACTATTTCCGCGGTCTGAGTCGAACATGGAGCATGACTCGGCCGCTGGAGGCTGCATCCGTGCGCGGCCTCTGACCCGGAAGTGCAGGGTGCCGTATCTGCAGCTGGAGCTGAGAGCTTCACGACGGCTCGTTGCTAGCCCCCTGCAGGGCTGTGAATCATGGAACAGTGGGTTTTTCTGGCGTAAAAAAACACAGTTTTCACGACGGCCTGGGGCCATAGTCCCTGAAATGGAGAATCCAGCCTGTGATGTGTACAGGAACAAATGACAAATTACACCATTGCACTTTCCAAAGTAATTGCCCTGCACATGAAAACTCGATGTAACATGTACTAAGTCTAGAAGCATAGACTTTGAATTGACAAGGCACAAAGGTAATCCTTACAATATTCTCCTCAAGAACGTCATGCATCCACTTACCAATTAGAAGCTCATGGAACTTTCAGCATTATTCTTACTCGTGTATTTAAGTCTGAGAATGAAAGTTGCATTGAGACTTTGGTGTGCATTTTTCACAGGAGATTCAATTAACCCGTTCTATGCGGACATGACAACTGGATGCAAGACCTTAGGCCACAAAGACCTTGAGCTGTGATTCAGTTGACAGCACTCTCATATCTGGTCAGAAGGTTGTGGGTTCAAGGTCCAATCTAGAGACTTTCACATTTAGAATTGCCGTCTTTCAGATGAGAAAACTGATCCCTTGTTTGCTCCCTTGAGTGGACATGAAAGCTGGTATGAAGAAGAACATGGAGTTCTCCCAAATGTCACGGTTAGTGACATCTGTTAACCAACACCATTAAACAAATCATATGGTTGTTATCTCTTTGTGGAATCTTAATGTGCAAACTGGCTGCCATCTTTCCTCTATTCCAACAGTGTCTAACTTCAAAAGGTTTAATTGGCTTTAAAGTAATTTTGAACATTCTGAGGTTGTGACAGATGGTAAATAATTGCAAGCCACTGGAGGCAAAGTTGGACGGACCCAAAAATGGATGTTGAGATTATAGTGCATGATTATTACTATTTTTTCTAATGATTTATAGGAAATGGGCATCACTGGCCACACCAGCATTCATTGCTCATCCCTAATTACCCTTGAAAATGCAGTGGTGAGCTGTCTTCTTGAACCGCTGTGGCCCCTGTGGTGCATGTACACTCGCAGTGTTGTTAGGGAGTTCCAGGATTTTGACCCAGTTGTCACCATCATTCAAGTAGTTATGACTGAGGCCCTGCTCAGTGAAAGTAGTGAAACTATTGAACATAGAAATGTACTCAAATGTAATCCTCCTTCCCCTATTATCCCATGCTTTTTGCCTGTGATGTGGGTGGCACACAAGCTTCAAGCTGTCTGCGCAATCAAATCATTGCAATGTGCAGCCCAGCATTAAATGCGCTCGTTAGTGGCTACACATCTCAGTAGGAGGCCCAAATTCATGCAGACTAGCACAGTGCTTAAAGCCAGCCTGCACCTGAAGGAGGTGCATTCTGGCTGGAACAGGTGGAAGAAGTGGCCGCGGAAGAAAGCCTGACCTGCAAGAAGAGTGACTAATGGGGCCACAGAGGAGACAGTGCCCTTCCTGGTTCTCAGATAGTGCCTGGAGACAGTACAGGAGGAGGAGAGGCAGCCTCTATCCACTTGGGGCCTGGAGGCCCTCCAAAATATACATTACAAAGGCAATTGGGCCAGATATCCTTAATGCTCATTGCCAGCAGTGTAACCATGAAGATCTGGATCTGTGCTACAAGAAGTGCGATGACTTCATATGAATGGTCAAGCTCAGTGAGTGCATTTTCAAAAGTTCTCTCATTACAGCTGGTGCACGAGCCTCAGACATTGATCAATTCACCACAATCCCAGCACTTACTTACCAATATCCTTTATCACAAGTTCATACCTAATCTTTATAGCCTCTTTTAGCATTGCTGCAACACTCACACCCACATCTTGTACACAATTCAGTTGCTTATCCATAACAGTCACATCACCATGAAGGATTGCACCACACTCACTGACTCGCTTGCCTCTCTCTTTCAGGAAAAGGTAGTGCTTAACCAGAAACAACAGTATCAAAGTGTCAGATGAGTCTGCATGTTCTTACTTATCGAGAAGCCAACTGTCACCGTTGTGGTGTTGGGTGTTCTAACACACAGAAGAGCCAACACAGTTGCATATGGTACAACACTTGTTTATTTAAACTTGCTATTTACAACTTGGTCTTTGCACTCTGCACGTGGGGGGCTCCCTGCTTGTGGTGTTTCAACAGCTCTTTCATGCTTCCTTCTCCCCAGACCTACTGACCTCCAGGTGTCGTGCTCGTGCTTTTTATGTGGTTGGTGTTCTTGTCTGTGATTGGTTGTGGTGTTGTGTACTCTGATTTGCCTGTTAGTGTGTCCATCATGATGTGTGTGTTTGAATATCATGACATCCCCCCTTTTTACAAAGATATGTGCCTACGTGGTAATAAATATGATCGTGACGTGAGTGCATCTAAGAGTGTGTGTGTGTCGTGTGCAGCATGTGTCTATGACGGAACTATGTACATGGGGCGATGTCGAGTGCGTCACATGAATCCAGTTGTACCATAACATAACAGAAATGCGAACGAGAGAAGAAGAAAAAAAATTTTGAACAGTTGTCCAGTCAGACGACATCTGGAACGATAAACAACAACAGGTTATCATGTAAAATTGTCCAACTTATTAAACATATGAACTGTATTATAAGTCCATTCTAATGGGTTTGCGACGAATTCGGGTTGACCGCCTTAAGGGTGGATCAAGAACCACCGGCTGCTGTGCAGGCATGGCCATGGGTGGCGATGGAAAGGGCGTGATGTGCGGCAGCTCCACAAAGTCATCCTCGGAAGCCTGTTGAGGATCTGGCGTGTTGTGTGGCTGTGAACGTGGAAGTCGGCGAAGGGCGCGCCGATTGCGGCGACGCACGGAACCATCCGGCATGCGAACCAGGAACGAGCGGGGAGCCACTTGTCGGAGGACTTCGGCCGGTGCTGACCAGCCACCATACGGTTGATGGACGCGTACTTTGTCTCCGGAGGACAGGGGGGGCAGGTCCGTCGCTCGTGTGTCGTACCGACCTTTCTGGCGATCACGCTGCAGTTGCATGTCCCGAAGAACCGCCTCATGGTCTGTTGTCGGTGCCAGGACGGAAGGTACCGTCGTCCTGAGGGAGCGACCCATTAGTAGCTGCGCTGGCGAGAGGCCCGTGGATAACGGGGCCGATCGATAGGCCAGCAAGGCAAGGTTAAAGTCCGATCCGGCATCAGCCGCCTTGCACAGGAGCCGCTTTGCGATGTGGACACCCTTTTCAGCCTTCCCGTTCGATTGTGGATGCAGAGGGCTGGATGTCACATGAGTGAAACCATATGCTGCGGCAAAGGACGACCATTCACGGCTGGCAAAACAAGGTCCATTGTCTGACATGACAGTCCTTGGAATGCCATGGCGAGCAAACGTTTCCTTGCAGGCCCCAATGACTGCGGACGACGTCAGATCATGGAGAGGCATGACTTCCGGGTAGTTTGAGAAGTAGTCTATAATAACAATGTAATCTCTGCCGAGCGCGTGAAATAGGTCAACACCCACCTTCGCCCAGGGGGACGTCACCATCTCGTGTGGTAGAAGTGTTTCCGGAGGTTGCGCCGGCTGAAACCTCTGACAGGTTGTGCAGTTGAGCACCATGTTGGCTATGTCTTCATTAATACCCGGCCAATATACCGCCGCCCGGGCCCTTCGTCTGCATTTTTCGACACCCAAGTGGCCTTCGTGTAGTTGACGAAGAATCATCTGGCGCACACTGTGTGGAATGACGATCCTATGCGATTTCATAAGGACCCCGTCTATATTGGTGAGATCATCTCGCACATTGTAAAACTGGGGGCACTGCCCTTTTAGCCACCCTTCCGTCATGTGGCGCATCACTCGCTGCAGCAGAGGGTCAGTCGCCGTCTCTGCGCGTATGTGGGCCAGACAAGGATCATCAGCTGGCATATTTGCTGCTGTCAGAGTCACGTGTGCCTCAATTTGACGCACGAACCCCTCCGCATCTGGTGGTGTGCTCACTGCTCGGGAAAGAGTGTCCGCCACTATGAGTTCCTTCCCCGGAGTGTAGATCAGTTCAAAATCGTACCTCCTGAGTTTGAGTAAGATGCGCTGGAGGCGAGGAGTCATGTCGTTCAGGTCTTTGTTAATGATGTTGACCAGGGGGCGGTGGTCAGTTTCGACCGTGAATCGTGGCAGGCCATACACATAGTCGTGGAACTTGTCCAGTCCAGTTAACAAGCCCAGGCATTCTTTTTCGATTTGCGCGTAGCGCTGTTCGGTAGGGGTCATGGCTCGTGAGGCATACGCAACCGGGGCCCATGATGACGTGCTGTCTTTTTGCAGGAGTACCGCTCCAATACCAGATTGGCTGGCGTCTGTTGAGATCTTTGTAGGGCGAGTCGCGTCAAAGAAGGCCAGCACTGGTGCCGTGACCAGTTTGTGCTTGAGCTCCTCCCATTCCTGCTGATGCGACTGGTGCCAGTTGAATTCCGTCGATTTTTTTACGAGATGGCGCATGTTTGTTGTATGAGAAGCCAGGTTGGGAATGAACTTCCCAAGGAAGTTGACCATGCCCAGGAATCTTAAGACAGCCTTCTTGTCAGCCGGTCGTGGCATGGCTGTGATGGCGCTAACCTTGTCTGCATCGGGACGGACCCCGGACCTTGAGATGTGGTCCCCGAGGAATTTCAGCTCCGTCTGGCCGAAAGCACACTTCGCACGGTTGAGACGCAGGCCATTTTGCCGTATGCGGGTGAAGACACGTCGAAGACGATGCATGTGTTCCTGCGGAGTGGTGGACCAAATGATGATATCGTCCACATATACACGTACCCCTTCGATGCCTTCCATCATCTGCTCCATAATGCGGTGGAATACTTCAGATGCCGAAATGATGCCGAATGGCATCCGGTTGTAGCAGAATCTGCCAAAAGGGGTGTTGAATGTGCATAGTCTTCGGCTGGCCGGGTCCAGTTGGATCTGCCAGAATCCTTTGGACGCATCCAATTTAGTGAATATGTTGGCTCGCGCCATCTCGCTGGTGAGGTCTTCTCGTTTTGGGATGGGATAGTGTTCCCGCATGATGTTGTTGTTCAGATCTTTTGGATCTATACATATACGGAGCTCGCCAGAGGGCTTCTTTACACAGACCATGGAGCTGACCCATGGCGTGGGCTCCGTGACCTTGGATAGGACCCCTTGGTCCTGAAGAATCTGCAGTTGTGCCTTGAGGCGGTCTTTGAGAGGCGCAGGAACCCTGCGAGGTGCGTGAACGACAGGGATGGCGTCCGGTCTGAGTCGAATCTTGTACGTGTGTGGCAATGTCCCCATGCCTTCAAAAACCTCCTGGTTGTGAGCGAGGAGGGAATGGAGATTCGCGTGGAACTCAGCATCCGGGAAGTCGGATATCTCATCTGGAGAGAGAGACATGATGCGCTGTACCAGGTGAAGGACCTTACACGCTTGTGCGCCCAGTAACGAGTCCTTTGATGAGCCCACAACTTCGAAGGGGAGTGTGGCCGTGTACCTCTTGTGAGTCACCTGTAGCTGGCAAGATCCTACGGACGGGATAACGTTCCCGTTATAGTCAACCATCTTAAGCCGGGATGGTGTGATGAGTGGTTTGACCTTCATGGCCTGGACTGCAGAGTAAGCAATCAGGTTGGCGGATGCGCCGGTGTCCAGACGGAAGGCGACGCGCGATCGGTTGACCGTCAGGGTGGCACACCACTCATCGTCTGGATTGATGGCATTGACCTTATTGACATCAATGACGGCAACTCTGAAGTCATCCTGGTCATCTGCATCACTTAACTGGAAGTCTTGATGCGTGGGCTGGACGGTCCTGACTCGTGTGCGAGGTTGTCGAGGATGCGCCGGATCCATGGGTTGAGCCGCACGACAGCGGGCTGCGTAGTGGCCTATCATGGCACATCTGTTGCACTGTTGGTATTTTGCAGGACATTGCCCTTTTAAGTGTAGACCTCCACACTTGCTGCACGTCATGACGTCACGGCGTTCGTTGCGCCACTGCGCATGCGCAGTGCGATCTTGCGGTGGGCGCGCCTGCGCAGTGCGTCCCTCGTTGTGGCCGTTATTCTTGGCGCGCACCTGCGCGGGAGACCGCGAAAAGCGCGGGAAGCGGCCGCTGTCGTCCGGGCCGTGGGGCGGGAAGAAATCGACGGCCTGGATGCGTTCAACGTCGTGGGCGGCCTGGCTTGCCGATTCGACGGCTGGGGACCCCCTCCGTGCCAACTCGGACGCCTGAAATCGGGCAAAACGGCAGGTCGCATTTTCATGGAGGACACAGGCTTCCACAGCAGACGCTAAGGTGAGGCTCTTTATTTTAAGAAGCTGCTGGCGTAGGCCACTGGAGGCAACGCCAAAAACAATCTGGTCCCTGATCATGGACTCTGTGGTGGTGCCGTAACCGCAGGACTGCGCTAGAATCCGGAGGTGCGTCAAAAAGGGTTGAAAAAGCTCCTCCTTACCTTGCAGGCGTTGCTGAAAGATGTATCTTTCGAAAGTTTCGTTTACTTCAGTTTGAAAGTGCTGGTCCATTTTGAGGATGACCGTGTCATATTTGGCCTGGTTTTCGCCTTCCTCGAACACCAGTGAATTAAAGACATCATTTGGGTGGGGGCCTGCGTAGAAGAGGAGCATTGCAATCTTCGAATCATCCGAGACATTCTGTTTTTCGGTGGCACGGATGTACAGGTCAAATCGCTGCCTGTAGAGCTTCCAGTTGGTGCCTAGGTTCCCCGTGACTTGCATCGGCTGCGGTTTGCCGGTGTGGTCCATGTCCAGAATGGCAGGTTGGTAGGCAGGTATCGATCCACTCCTGTACCATGTGGTGTTGGGTGTTCTAACACACAGAAGAGCCAACACAGTTGCATATGGTACAACACTTGTTTATTTAAACTTGCTATTTACAACTTGGTCTTTGCACTCTGCACGTGGGGGGCTCCCTGCTTGTGGTGTTTCAACAGCTCTTTCATGCTTCCTTCTCCCCAGACCTACTGACCTCCAGGTGTCGTGCTCGTGCTTTTTATGTGGTTGGTGTTCTTGTCTGTGATTGGTTGTGGTGTTGTGTACTCTGATTTGCCTGTTAGTGTGTCCATCATGATGTGTGTGTTTGAATATCATGACAACCGTTATTGGAGTGGCCATGATTGAGGCCTTGGTCAGTGAAGACAGTGAATCCATTGAAGATAACAAAATGCTCATGCCTAATCCTCCTTCCCACATTCCACTTATCCCTCTGCCCACAATCTCTTCTGATTTATAATCAATGATTGTGGCTGGTTTAGTTCAGTGGGCTAGACAGCTGGTTTGTGATGCAGAACAAGGCCAGCAGCGCGGGTTCAATTCCCGTACCAGCTTACTCGAACTGGAGTCGGAATGTGATGACAGGGGCTTTTCACAGTAACTTCGTTCTTGTGACAATAAAAGGTTATTATTATGTATGCATGGATCTCATGATTTCCATCCTTCCCCTGAGCACAACTGTACAAGCTTACCTTTTTGCCTTTCACCTTTCAAATACCAAAGACCTGCAACCTGGCCAAGTAGTGGTGGAAGCAGAAGAAGTGGAAGATTAGGAGGACAGTGGTGAAGAAGAAACACTGCCTCTTCCTCTCACACACATAGCCACCAGCTCAGATACTGGCACTGTAGGTGCTTTGGAGGGTGGCTGGAAAGAAGGATCTGTGGTGGCAGACTGGACATGAATAGCCTACAGCTAGTGCAGGGAATATTGGATAGCACAGGTGTTAGCTTTCTGGAGGACTCTGATAAGGATTTTAACATGTGTTACGGAAAAAAGAAAGCATTTATATTGTGTCTTTCGCAATTACAGAACATCTCAAAGCGCTTGTCAGCCTATTAAATACTAAGTTGTATTTCACAACACTGTTGTGGAAACATGGTCGCCAATTTATGCACAGAAAGATCCCAAATAACAGCAAAGGGATAATAAACAGATGATCTGTTTTTGTGATGAATGAGGGATATTTATTGACCAGTACACTGGAGATAAATGAAATGAAAACAGAAAATGTCAGAAATACTCAGCAGGGGGCAGCATGTGATGCAATGGTTAGCACTGGGACTGCGGCGCTGAGGACCCGGGTTCGAATCCCGGCCCTGGGTCACTGTCCGTGTGGGGTTTGCAAATTCACCCCCACAACCCAAATATGTGTTGGTTAGGTGGATTGGCCACGCTAAATTGCCCGTTAATTGGAAAAGAAAAATAATTGGCTACTTTAAATTTATATTAGAAAAAATACATACTCAGCAGGTCTGGCTGTATCTGTGGAGAGTGAACGAGAGTTAGGCCGTAATTCTCCGGCCATTCACTGGCTGCGGGATTCTCTAGTTTTCTGGCGGCGTGGGGTGTCTAAAATGGGAATTCCCATTGACAGTGGCAGGAATGGAGAATCCTTTCGCCAGCAAACGGTATGTCATCTCCCGCCGCCAAGAAACATGCAGCTGGGAGGGCAGAGAATTCCACCCTTAATGTTTCAATTTGATGACATATTATTAGAACTGCACGAGATCCATTATAAAACTTGCAGGATCAATCATGTTGCAGCAATGGCTGATGCCTCAGCTTCCACCATAGCACAAGAAGTCACCCAATGTCTGAGTGCTGCAGTGGAAACTCAGATTAAAGTCACGCAAGCTCAACTTGCTACCTTGCAAGCTAGGACTGTTCTCAAGCAAGTTCATCTTTCTGCCACAAAGGCCAGCCCCCAGCCATCATAGATAGAGATACAAGTGTTCAAAAGAGCTTGAAGAGTGTCACAGAAATCTAGCAATCAGTTAGTCAGCCAACCTAGACTGTTGCTGCCCAAGCTGAGTCCAAAGTCAGCCCTTCTAGGGCTAGAGGTGCTTAAGACAATCCTGCAAAGTGATCTGCAGTCTCCCTCTTTGTAAGTCAGCAGTCTTTCATGAAACATGTCACAGTAACTGCTGTAGCTCCTACATAGGAGCACTAGGGCAGGTATGATTTTTGGGTATCAGATCAGATAGATTGAACGACCAAGGAGGCTTAATGGGGAAATTAATTTGTCCATCTGGCCATCCTTACCATTAGATCCATACGGAATGCTCTAATGGCAGCATTAACTTAATTTTCTTCCAATCTAATATCTATTTGCAATTGTTCAGCTTCAATTGCTCACACTTACATTCCTTTCAGTAATACTTTGCAAGAATCTATATGACTAGTCCAGATATCATTAATCTAAATTTCTCCAGAAGAGATGACAATGGTAAGAGAAAGGCATCAAAGCAAACATTGTGTACTCTCCTCAGCTATCTCACATTCTGCAATTATTTGAGGTATTTTTCTACTTTAATGACATCCATCATCCTTGTGAAATATTTGTTTGACTGAGAACTCTGATTTTTTTTTTGTATCTGTCGAACTTTTATGCCATTCCATTGTGCGGAGGAAGATTGTTTGAAATCTATTCACCAGGATGATAAGTACTTTTTCTTCATATTGCAGCTCAAGTGCATTATCAAAATGCAAGATTCTATGAGGCTTTTGTGTGAAGAAAAATAACATCCATTTTGGTAGGCAGTTGTGGCATTTTTTCATTATTGTAACCTAATATAGGCAGTTAGTGGGGATTTTCTAAAGATTATTTCAGTAGACAAGCTTATCCGTCCTTCTGCAGCCTCTCTGCTTCCTCAATACTACCTGTCCCTCTGCATATCTTTGTAAGAGAATTGGGAGCAGTTTAGAATCCAGAAAAGGAGGACAAAGGGGTTGATGAAGAAGAGGAAAATAGAGTTCAAGAGTAAGCGTGTAGGGAACAAAAAAACTGACTGTAAAATCTTCTGTCAGTATGTGCAGAGAAAAAGATTGGTGAAGACAATGTTACAGACCCCTTACAGTCAGAAACAGGGGAATTTATAATGGGGGAAAAAAACATGGCTGACCAACTGAATACATATTTTGGTTCTGTCTTCACAAAAGAAGACACAAATATTATATCAGAAAAATGGGGAACACAGGGTTTAATGAGAGGGAGGAACTGAAGGAAATCAGTATTAGTCGGGAAATGGTGTTGGGGACATTGATGGGATTGAAGGCTGATAAATATCCATGGCCTGATAATCTACATACTAGAGTACTTAAGGAAATGGCCATGGATATAATGAATGTTTTTGCGGTCATATTCCAAGATCCCATAGATTCTTGAATACTTCCTACGGATTGAAGTTAATGTAACCCCACTATTTAGAAAGCAGGTAGAGAGAAACAGGGAATATGACCAATTGGCCTGACGTTGTTCGTGGGAAAATGTTAGTCCATTCTAAAAATTTAAGAGCAGAGCACTTGGAAAACAATGGCAAAGTCAGAATGGATTTACGAAAGAGAAATCATGCTCGGCAAATCTATTGGAATTTTTTGAGCATAACTGCTAGAGTTGTTGACGGGTGCATGTGATATATTTGGACTTTCAGAAGGCTTTCGATAAGGTTCCACATAAGAGTTAGCGTATAAAAGTAAAGTGCATGGGGTTGGAGATAGAGTATTGAGATGGATAGAAAACTGATTGGCAAACAAGAAACATAGAGTAGGAATAAACAGTATTTTTCCAACTGGTAGGCAGTGACTAGTGAGGAACCATAGAGATCAGTGCTAGGACCCCATCTATTCATAATATATATTAACTATTTAGATGCAGGAACTAAATGAAATATTTCCAAATTTGCAGATGACACAAAGCTGAGTGGAAGGGTGAGCTGTGAGGAGGATGCAGAGATGCTTCAGTGTGATTTTAGACAAGTTGAGTGAGTGGACAAATGCATGATAGATGCAGTATAATGTGGATAAATGTGAGGTTATCCACTTTGGTAGCAAAAAGGAAAGGCAGATTATTATCTGAATGGCTATAGATTGAGAGAGTGGAATGTGCAACAAGACCTGGGTGCCCTTGTACACCAGTCACTGAAAGTAAGCACACAGATGCAGCAGACGGTGAAGAAGGCAAATGGTACGTTGGCTTTCATAGCAAGAGGATTCGAGTACAGGAGCAGAGATGTCTTACTGCAGTTATACAGAGCCTTGGTGAGACCATACCTGGAATAATGTGTGCAGCTTTACTCTCCTTATCTGAGGAAAGATATTCTTGCTTTGAAGTGAGTCCAGCAAAGGTTTATTAGACTGATTCCTGTGATGGCAAGACTGACATATGAGGAGAGATTGAGTCAGTAAGGTTTATATTCGTTGGAGTTTAGAAGAAAGAGGGGGGATTCTCACAGAAACCTTTAAAATTCCAACAGGACTAGACAGGGTAGATGCAGGGAGGATATTATCGATGGTGAGGTAATCCTAAACCAGGCGTCATGGTCTAAGGATACAGGTTAAACCATTTTGGACTGAGATGAGGAGAAATTCCTTCACCCAGAGAGTGGTGAGCCTGTGGAATTCTCTACAACAGAAAATAGTTGAGGCCAAATGTATGTTTTCAAGAAGGAGTTAGATATAAATTCTGGGGCTGAAGGGATAAAAGTATATGAGGGAAATTGAGAACAGGTTACTGAGTCTGATGATCAGCCATGATCATAATGAATGGTGGAGCAGGCTCAAAAGGCCGAATGGTCGACTCCTGCTCCTATTTTTATGTAACCCATGAATCCTGCCACCTAGATGGACAAGGGCAGCAGATGCATGGAAATACCATCACCTCCAAGTTCCGCTCCAAGCTAAACACCATCCTGACTTAGAAATATATCGCCATTCCTTGGAACTTCCTTCCTTTTGTAAAAAAATATTTTTATTGCCATTTTCCAATTTTAACAGTTGAACATATAAAGCACATAATATTCACAAGGTATGATGTTTATTATTTATGCACACACCTTTTATCGGCCCTCCCCTTCCCTGTTCCCCCCACTTTGTCCCCTGTTCATAGTTGGGCTCCTTCCTTACACCCCCTGTTGTCTTTGTGGGTTCGCTGGGGTGGTGGTGGGAGGACTCCGTGCCCTCTTCCCATCTCCCTCTTATTCCATCTCTCTCTCTGCCAATCCCCTGGGCTCCTTCCTTGCCTTCCCACTCCTCTCTGTTTTGTGTGCTCTTGTCTACCCTCATATGTCACCCGAACCCCTTTCTTCCTAGTCAGTATTCGCTTTAAACAGGTCTTGGAACAGACTGATGAATAGCCCCCAGGCTTTGTGGAAGCCCTCATCCAACCCTTGGATGGTATACTTGATCTTCTCCAGGTGGAGAAATTCCAACAGGTCTGCCAGCCAGTCTGCCTGTGGATGGTGCGGCTGATCGGCAGCTGAGCAGGATTCTCCGGCCTGCGATTAAGGAAGCAAAAGCCAGAGCATCGGCCCTCTTCCCCATATGTAGTTCTGGCTGGTCCAACACCCAGAAGAATCTTGGGCATGGCTCCACCCTGTTAAGTAATGGGTTAAGAGGCATTCCAATTAGTTGTCTCATTTATGTTAAGTATCCAATAATTGACACTGATATGTAAAGACGCTTCAGGTGGCCTTTGTGTCAGGTGATGTGATGGTAGAGTTTTGTGCAGAATCTATTAAAGTGAAATAAAGGTGTTTGTGAAAAGGAGCAGAACCTTTGACTCTTTATACAACAGCAGCTAAATGTCTAACAAATGGTAGCAGAGGATGGTTGCTGTGCAAATGTGAAGGGTTGAAAGATACAACTTTTCCGGATCAAACCAAGGAGTGAATGAGAAAAAAAAGGATACATGGCTGAATCTAGGATAAAGATGGCTGGATATGACTACCCCTTATTTTCTGAAATGGGATCGTACGACCAATGGAGAAGTGCAGTAGTTATGTGGACTAAGGTAACTGCCTTGGAAAAGAGAAAACAAGGTATGGCATTGGCTCTTTCTCTACCTTATGACAGTAAAATCCGAAGCAAAGTGTTTCCTGAGCTGGAATTGGAAGAGTTAGACTCAGAAGAAGGTCTGGAGACTCTATTACAATATATGGATAAGATTTATAAAAAGAATGACTTGTTAAGTGCATATGAAGCATGGTCGGATTTTGATAGGTTCCGGAAATTAATGGAATTTGACAGACTATATAAAAGGCTGCAGAAACAACCTGTAATTTTCACAGTCTATGTTGGCCTTTAAATTACTTGACTGCGCTAGAGTGAGCAACATGGATAGGCTCCTGGTTTTGACAGGAGTTCAGTTTGCGGATAAGGATACCTTATTCGATCAGATGACAGAAGCTTTAAAAAGGTTTCTGGGGAAACATTCGATTCCGATGGCTCTGATGACCCAAATAGGTCAGCCTGCAATAAAGCAGAATATGGAAGATACACTACGAACAGGATGGCAAAATCGCACGGCTACAAACAGGTTACAAGACTATAGAAGGAGATCGGGACCTGGAAAGTATGAAGACAGAAACCCGCCGGGTCGGAGAATCGCCGGGGGCTGCCGTGAATCCCGCCCCCGCCGGTTGCCGAATTCTCCGGCACCGGAGATTCGGCTGGGACGGGAATCGCGCCGTGCCGGTTGGCAGGCCCCCCCCCCCCCCCCCCCCCCCGCGATTCTCCGGGCCGGATGGGCCGAAGTCCCGCTGCTAAAATGCCTGTCCTGCCGGCGTGGATTAAACCACCTCTCTTACCGGTGGGACAAGGCAGCGCGGGTGGGGTCCTGGGGGGGGGGGCACGGGGCGATCTGGCCCCGGGGGGTGTCCCCACGGTGGCCTGGCCCGCGATCGGGGCCCACCGATCCGCGGGCGGGCCTGTGCCGTGGGGGCACTCTTTTCCTTCCGCCTTCGCCACGTTCTCCACCATGGCGGAGGCAGAAGAGACTCCCTCCACAGCGCATGTGCGGGGATGCCGTGAGCGGCCGCTAACGCTCCCGCGCATGTGACGCCCAGCAATGTCATTTCCGCGCCAGCTGGCGGGGCACTTCCGCCAGCTGGCGGGGCGGAAGTCAGTCCGTCGCGGGCCTAGCCTCTCAAGGTTAGGACTCGGCTGGTCACGGGGCGGCGCGATGCCGGACTGATTTGCACCGTGTTTGGCGCCGGTCGGCGGACATCACGCCGATACCGGAGAATTTTGCCCCCAGTTAAAACCTACAATAGGAAGATGAACCCCAGAAATGCCCGGGGTATGATAAATGGATGTTTTCGCTGTGACTCTCAATACCATTATGCTTTCAACTGTCCAACACGTTATAATAGGGTGTTTGAAGTGACACATGACACGGAAGAGTCAGAAGACGAAAAAGATAGTGACCAGAACGAAGGCATTGTCCTATTGACAAGCAGTTTTTTGCTGGTAATGAGGATGTTGGTTGCAGAATCCTTCAATTGTGCTGTATTGGACAGTGGCTGCACGCCTACTGTGTGGAGTTGACTGGTTAAAATGTTACCTGGACCCTTTGAATGCTGAAAATCGCAACAAGGTTAAGGAATTTGTAAGCTCCACAAGTTTCAGATTTGGGGATGATAATACTCTGAAGTCGTTGAAAAGAGTAGTGATCTCTTGCAATATTGCCGGAGTGAATCATTTCATTAGCACGGATGTTGTATCAAGTGAGATACCTTTGCTTCTGAGCAGACCGTCGATGAAGAAAGCACACATGAAACTGGATATGGAACAGAATAAGGCAACAGTTTTTGGAAAGACGGTGGACTTACAATTTACACAGTCGGGACATTATTGTATTCGATTACTGACAAGTAATATTTCAAGTACAGTTGTGTAGGATGTGTTAATGGCAGTTGAAAATGGGACTTTAGCTGATAAAAAGCTTGTTGTATTAAAACTGCATAGGCAATTTGCTCATCCGTCTCCTCGGAGGCTGAAAAATTTATTAAAGGATGCAGGGGTAAGGGATGAAGACTATATTAAACTGATAGAACAGGTTTGTGATCGCTGTGAAGTTTGTAGGAAGTACAGAAGGACACCAGCATGACCGATAGTAACCCTACCTTTGGCCAGGGAAATTAAAGACGTTGTGGCCATGGACCTTAAGATCTGGGATAAAGCCAATAATATATTTATTTAGCATTTTGTAGATTTAGCAACCAGATTTAGTCAATCAATGATTGTACGAAGTAAAGAAAAGAGTAATTCTGGATCAAATCGTGGAAACTTGGATAGGGACAGGAATGGGCCCACCGGCAAAATTCCTCACGACAAAGGGGGAGAGTTTGCTATTGATGAGTTTAGGGATATGTGTGAAAACGTGAATATCACAGTTATGAATATGGCCGCAGAAAGCCCATTTAGTAATGGTGTGTGTGAAAGAAACCATGCGGTAATAGATGACATGATCCGGAAAATTTTGGCAGATAGACCAAACTGCAAGCTAAATTCAGCTTTAGCATGGGCGGTACAAGCAAATAATTCATTGCAGATGGATGGGGGCTATAGTCCCTATCAATTAGTGTTTGGTAGAAATCCTAAAATTCCGTCCATTTTGGATGACCAGCCTCCAGCTTGGGAAGAGACTACAATTAGCTCTGCCTTTGCTGAGCATTTAAATGCATTACATAGCAGTAGTAAAGCTTTTTTGGAAGCTGAGGTCTCTGAAAGAATTCGCAGAGCTTAAAGACAGAATGTACGGCCATCAAATACCATTTTTCAGCAAGGAGACATAGTATACTATAAGAGAGACAATTTTAATGAATGGAAATGCCTCGGGAAAATCATAGGCATAGATGGCAAAACAATTATTTTGCAACATGACAATCAAACTGTTAGGGTACATTCATCAAGGATAATGGGTACAGATTACAAATTTTCTAATTTAGACAGAGCAGACAGACATGACGAGGAACCAGGGTCATCTGGTATGCACGTGTTACAGAACTATGAGGACCAGTTAACTAATATAGAAAGGGTTTCTGTAGAGGAAAACAACACTTCTGATGAATTAGAACAGGCAATCTTTCCGAAAGGACAACTGCCAAAAGGTGGTACAAAAGTCTTGCCTGAAGGGTCTAGTCAATGGAAGGATGAAACTGTTATTAGCAGAGCAGGGAAGGCAACTAGAAAGAATAAACATTGGTTGAATGTACAGCATTAAGGGGAGGGAGTCAAGACAATGGATTGGGAACACAAAGTTCAAAAATGGAGGGCACAGAAACATAGTGCCAGTTCAGATAGTACATCGGGTAATGAACAGGTCCGCAGGAAAAGGTCGAGACCTATTGAAGGGACATCCCACAGCAGAACAAAGAACAAAGAACAAAGAAAATTACAGCACAGGTGCAGGTCCTTCGGCCCTCCCAGCCTATTCAGATCCTTTATCTAAACCTGTCTTCTATTTTCCAAGGATCTACTTTCCTCCATTCCCCGCCCATTCATATATCTGTCTAGATGCATCTTAATTGATGCTATTGTGCCCGTCACTACCACCTCTGCTGGCAAAGCGTTCCAGGCACCCACCACCCTCTGCGTAAAAAACTTTCCACACACATCTCCCTTAAACTTTCCCCCTCTCACCTTGAAATCGTGACCCCTTGTAATTGACACCCCCACTCATGTTAGTGCACCCTTCCTATTTCTTAGCTCTACCCATATTGCCTCAGTGCTCGAATCCTCCATCGTGCCCTCCTTAATCATAGCTGTAATATCATCTCTGACCAGTAATGCAACTCCTCCACCCCTTTTACCTCCCTATCTATCCCTCCTGAAGCATCTATACCCTGGGATATTTAGTTGCCAGTCTTGCCCTTCCCTCAACCAAGTCTCAGTAATACCAATAACATCATATTCCCAGGTACTAATCCAAGTCCTAAATTCATCTGCATTACCTGCTACACTTCTCGCATTGAAACAAATGCACCTCAGACCACCTGTCCCTTTGCGTTCATCATCTCTTCCCTGTCTACTCTTCCCCTTAGTCACATTGAGTTTATTATCTAGTACCTTACTGGCTTTAGTTGCTGCCTCTTTACTGACCTCTAACTTCCTAATCTGGTTCCCATCCCCCTGCCACATTAGTTTAAAACCTCCCCAAAAGTGTTAGCAAAAGCACCCCCTAGGACATTGGTTCCAGTCCTGTTCAGGTGTAGACCATCCGATTTGTAATGGTCCCACTGCCTCCAGAACCGGTTCCAATGTCCCAAAAATCTGAACCCTTCCCTCCTGCACCATCTCTCAAGTAACGTATTCATTCTGACTATTCTTGAATTTCTACTCTGACTGTCTCGTGGCACTTGTAGCAATACTGAGATTACTACCTTTGAGGTCCTACTTTTTAACTTATCTCCTAACTCCCTAAAGTCTGATGGTAGGACCTCATCTCGTTTTTTACCTATATCATTGGTGCCTATATGCACCATGACAACTAGCTGTTCACCCTCCCCCTTCAGTATGCCCTGCAGCCGATCTGAGACATCCCTGACCCGCGCACCCGGGAGGCAACATACCATTCGGGAGTCTCGTTTTCGACCACAGAAATGCCTGTCTACTCCCCTTACGATGGAATACCCTATGACTGTAGCACTGCCAGTCTTTTTCCCACCTTCTGTACAGCAGAGCCAGCCACGGTGCCATGAACCTGGCTACTACTGCCTTCCCCTGGTGAGTCATCTCCCCCAACAGTATCCAAAACGGTATACCTGTTTTGGAGGGAGATGACCTCAGGGGACACCTGCACTGCCTTCCTGCTCTTTCTCTGCCTTTTGGTCACCCATTCCCTGTCTCCCTTATCCTAATCTGCGGTGTGACCAACTCACTGAACATGCTATCCACGACCTCCTCAGCATCGCAGATGCTCCAAACTGAGTCCATCTGCAGCTCCAGAGCCATCATGCGGTCTAACAGGAGCTGAAGCTGGACACACTTCCCACACATGAAAGAGTCAGGGGCATCGGCTGCGTCCCTGAACTCCCACATTGAGCACGAGGAGCATAACACGGATCTGGGATCTCCTGCCATTTTTACACTTTACCTTTACTGATCACAAATATAATATCAAATAATGATGTGGAGATGCCGGCGTTGGACTGGGGTGAGCACAGTACGAAGTCTTACAACGCCAGGTTAAAGTCCAACAGTCCATCTCCAGGAAGATCGCGCATATAGACACTGACATTAAGTTTCTACAAAGATGCAAGAAAGCAGACAAGATCCCGAACCTGAGGAAGGAGCAGAGCTCCGAAAGCTAGTGACATCGAAACAAACCTGTTGGACTTTAACCTGGTGTTGTAAGACTTCGTACTGTGATCAAATAATGAATAAGTGAAAGGAATAAAGATTTTACTTACCAATCGCAATATTTACCAACACATGAAGAGTTCAATTTCTCCCAGCTACTGCTAATTGGAGCACTTTCCTTACCAGCCAATCAGGTCACTGCTTTGCTGTGATGTCACTCTTCAAGGTAAATTTTTAAAGCTTTTAAAGAGGAAAACCTACCTTCCCGACAGACCCCTGGCCACTGCTCCTGGCAAAAATCTGAAGGCCGCTTCTCCGGCAGCTGTGTCCCCACCGCTCTCCTCGCGCTCTTTTATCCTGTGTCCCTGCCGCTCTCCTCACGCTCTTTCACTGTGTCCCCACCGCTCTCCTCGCGCTCTTTTATCCTGTATCCCCACAGCCCTCCTCGCGCTCTTTTATCCTGTGTCCCCGCCGCTCTCCTCGCGCTCTTTCACTGTGTCCCCGTCGCTCTCATCATGCTCTTTTATCCTGTGTCCCCGCCGCTCTCCTCGCTCTCTTTCACTGAGTCTCCGCCGCTCTTTTATCCTGTGTCCCCGCCGCTCTCCTCCGCTCTTTTATTGAATCTCTGCCGCTCTCCTTGCACTCTTTCACCAGCAGTCACTCTGTCCTCACTCCGACTGGATTCAGCTGGAAACTCCCAATAGTAAGATTTCCCCACAACAGCCAATCAGCAGCTCCGCTCTACTGCCCTCTGTAAGATCAAGCAGCAGCAGTACAGAACTAGATACCAGACAGGAGAGAGGACGTAGTTTATCAAGGTCTTGGAACATGAGTAAGATTACGAATACTATTAGGAATAGAAGCCCACATGCTCGTGAGATTTTGGTGGCTTCCAATAAATTAGATGAAAAAGTTATCAAAGATGCCAAACAGCAAGAACTGCATAGTTGGAGTGAATTTTGGGTATTCACAGAAGTACCGGATAGGGGACAAAGAGCTCTATCCCACAGATGGATTTGCATGGAAAAGGTTCTTCCGGATGGAACGTATAAGGCAAAGGCCAGGATGTGGCAAGGGGATTTGAAGAAAACTTAGAAGATCAGGATTTAAGGGTAGATTCACCTCCGACAGGAAAGGTTATTTTAAAGATATTCTTGGCTCTATTAGCCACAAAGGCATGGGAATGCAAATCTATAGATATAAAAGCTGCCTTTTTGCAGGGGCATCAGCTCCAGAGAGACATTTTTCTCCGTCCTCGTAAAGAGGCAGCTAACACAGAAGGGGGACCCTGGAAGTTGAACAAACGTGTGTTTGGATTAAATGATGGTATTTTTCGGTAAGGTCAGTTTTGTTAAAATTAGGCTGTTGCCAGTTGAAAGCAGATCCTGCAATATTTTACTGGCACTATGAAGGAAACCTTTCTGGCATCTTCATGCTGCATGTCGTTGATATTTTGTGGGGTGGGACTAGTAATTTCAAAGCTATTGTAGTCTCTGGTTTGAGGAAAGAATTCAGGGTTGGAAGTCAGGCTTCCGGTAAATATAGTGGACTGGAAATTGGACAGATTAAGTTAGGGCAACATTACATCAGCAATCTTATTTGGAGAGCATCAGCCCAATAGCAATTAGTTGTGGTCGGGTTTCACATAAAGACGCAGTGGTTTCAAAGATGGAAAACGAGCAACTGCAAAGTTTAATTGGGCAACTGAATTGTTTAGGTAGACAGACTAGACCGGGTGATAGTTTTGATGTCTGAGAGTTGAGTACAAAAATGAATGATACCAAAGTGGAAAACATGATAAGCGCAAATAAAGTGTTGGTCAAACTGAAAATGGTTTTAGGTGACCTTAGGCAAATGAAACTCATCGTTTATAGTGATGTGTCTTATGCAAATTTGTGTAATGAAGTTTCAAGCGCAAGAGGTTTTATAATTTTCCTTTTGGGGTACAATGGTAAATGTTGCCCTCTTGTGTGGGAAACAAAGAAAATAAGGAGAGTGGTCAAAAGCACTTTGGCTGCTGAAACGTTAAGCCTTGTCGAGGTGGTGGATATGTCCTTTTATATATCTCAGATATTGACAGAAATTTTGGGATTAGGGGATTTGTGTAGTATACCTATTGAATGTCACATTGACAATAAATCCCTGTGGGAAAATGTGCATTCTACAAAAGTGTCAATGAAGAAAGGTTAAGGATAGACATCGCAAGTTTGAAGCAGATGTTGGACAGAGGGGAAATAACAAAAATTAAATGGGTCGACAGGACCTATCAATTGTCAGACTGTTTTACAAAATGAGGGGTTAGTTCACAGAAACTTTTGGATATTGTTAATGAAGAGCGCCTGTTTCGTGACTGTTTTGTTTTCTTCCAAAAAAAAGGGGGGGGAACTTGCGTGTGTGTTTTTGAGTTTCTTGTAATTTTGTTTTCACCTAATTTTTTTTTTTTCTCCAAGGAAGGGGAGAATGTTAAGTAATGGGTTAAGAGACATTCCAATTAGTTGTTTCATTTATGTTAAGTATCCAATAATTTACCCTGATATGTCAAGAGGATTCAGGTGGCCTTTGTGTCAGGTGATGTGATGATAGAGTTTCGTGCCGAGTCTGTTGAAGTGAAATAAAGGTTTGTGAAAAGGAGCAGAACCTTTGACTCTTTATACAACAGCAGCTAGACGTTTAACACACCCTCAACCCCACAAGCTCAGACATTGCCTTTAAGAAGGCTGTCCAGAACCCGACAAGCCTGGGGCAGGCCCAGAACATGTGGGCGTGGTTGGCTAGGCCTCCCTGGTACTGCTCCCATTTATCCTCCACCTCCGGGAAGAACCTGTTCATTTGGGTTCTTGTTAGATGAGCTCTGTGCACCATTTTAAACTGCGTGAGGCTCAGCCTTGCGCAAGAGGAGGTGGAGTCCTCCCATTTCTGCCTATCTCTGTCCAATGGTGTCCTTGCCCTTTCCAACAGTGGTCCGTAGATGTCCCCACAGATCCCCTTCTCCATACTCTCAGTATTTAGAAGTTCCTCCAGTAGAGTGTCTCTTGGGGCCCTGGGATACCTCTTTGTCTCTGTTCAGAGAAAATGTTTAATTCGTAGGAGCTCCTGTCTTTCGGTAGCTCCAGTTCTTCCATTAGTTCGTGTAGGGTCACGAGTCTGTCCCCCATGTAAAATTCATTGACTGCTAGCGTCCCTCTGTCCTGTCTCCACTTCTTAAAAGTGGTGTCAAGCATGGCTGGTGTGAATTTGTGGTTACAGCAGATGGATGCCATGGAGGATATCTTGGATAAACTGAAATGTTGCCTCATTTGGTTTTCTTAGCAGAATTAAATGAGTTGAGTTCTTCAGACCGTATGAAACGTAAACAAAATTTCTTTTAATACCATATGCATGCGGGAGAGCTGAACCTGGCCATCTGTAACTGCAGCTTGGTCCGAATCACTCTGGCCTATGAAGCTGTCTTACATATCTTATACAGTTTGGATAGTACAGACTAATTCAAAGGAATACAAAGTGATTCAAAGTACTACGATACAATCGATTATCGATACCGGCAGTTTGATTAGGTTACAGTCACTTCCCTGATTAGATGACATGGATACATTGTCTGACATACTCTACTTTTGGTCGTTCAGTGGACACATCTTGTCCATCTGCTTTGCAATACAAAGGAATGTCCTTTAGACAATCAGCCCGTAATGAGGTGGTGAGTACTGTTTCCCTGATACATGTATATGGGTGGGTCCACAATGCCCCTTCCAGACGTTCAGGACCCAGGCTGAACTTCTCGTTTTGTAGGCTATGAAATTGTTACCTGAGATATGCCTGTGTTTAGTATGCTAATTTGCATTTGTCCACATTATGGGTTAACCATTTACAGGCATTCCCTTCCCTGCTGTCCCATGTATACCTTAGATCGGCTCTTGGCAACATTCAAGAAAGCCACTAAAAGCCATTACTTCAATTTTTCCTTTTTCATGTATTTATCACTAAACATTCTGTCTTGTGGATATCACCGCCGGTCCTTGTGAATGCTCCCCTGTCTTCTGGTTTATGTTGAAGACACGGTACCGGATCTTTTGGGTGGCCGGCCTTCCAGATCATGGAAAGTGACCTAAACGATCCTGCTGTAATTATCAGCTACTAATTTTTCCCCTTTCCAGGTTTGGAGAGATGCCACTGGAGTGGGTACAGGGATGTTAACTTTGTCCCTTTTTTGCTACTGACAGCACATGATGGTTGCCCATGCCAGTACTACACCCGTGCCAATGGTCATCCCCATTCTAAATACCTCATACCCATCAGTCAATCGGTTCCCTGCTGACCCTGGAAAGAACATTTCCCACCAATGGTATGTCCCAGAGAGTCCTACCCGAATGGTTGTCTGTATTGCTAGGTTTACCTTGCTCCTTCCCTTGCTCGTTTGTTCCTTTGAGTACCTGACATATTCCTGAGCGAGTTCTGTTGCCCTGTCCATGGCCTTCCTGATTATATTGCCTGGTGTCGCATCAATGTACAAGGAATCATCCCACCAGGCCCAAATAGGTAACCTCATGTCCTTCCTGGGAGGTGAAACTCGCCCATAGTTAAAGAGTCCATCACTTGCATACAGAAACTGTGGCTGCTACTACAAAGCAGCCCCCTGGGATTATCTCCGTCTCTGGTGAGGTGAAACGCCACTGCGTCGGGCCTACCTCTATGGCTTTGGAAGCTTCCTTTAATGGCAGAACATCAACTAATACCTTGCTATGATCTGACAGGGGTTCAAGTGTCTTACATGCACATAGTATGTAATGGGCTGACTCCAAGCAGCAGTGGTCAGTTATGCCAGGCCTCCTTTGTGGGCCATCTGCACTCTGGATCCAGTCCGGTAAACCTAGCCCTCCCGCACTGTTCCCAGTGATTCGAACCTGTAACTATTTTTAAAGATTCCTGTCATAACCTGCCTGCTTACCATTGGCTGGGGACTAATGACAATCCCACAATCATGTGGGAGGATGAGCTTCCCCAATGAGGGGGGCGGAGAAACTATTAATAAACTCCATGTATAAATAAAGCTGGCCAGTTTGGAACCAGCAGGAAGAAGTGTGCACCAAGGGAAGTTGCTGCTGCTGTTATATATATATGTTATTGTAAATGAATGTTATTACTTTGTATCCTTAAAATTCGTGCTGGATTCTTCGTGGCCCTCACAAAACTTCCTTTTGAGGGGTCCTCCTATGGAACTGCCTGTGGTGAACCACTGTATTAGGAGATGTAAGGTAGGACCTGCACTACAGGTTCGCCGGTAGCCCCTGCCGGCTGGCTCCGCCCACGGAGAACTGTATAAATATGCATGACCTCCAGTGCCCTGCCATTTCGCCAGCTGCAGCAGGAGGCCACGCATCTGACTGTAATAAAGCCACAGTTGTACCCAACTTTAGTCTTTGTGCAATTGATCGTGCATCAATTTATTACAGTCAGATTTTCCACAGAATAGAATTCAGAATTAAACCCGATCGCCTGCAGCTGGATCCGCACTCGCCCGACGCCAGAACAGACTTTACTCACTGGCTAGCATGTTTTGAGGCCTACATCAAAGCGGCGGACCCCGCGCCAACGGAGGCTCAGAAGATAAACGTCCTGTACTTCAGACTGAGCTCCAGTGTGTTCCCGTTGATCCAAGATGCCACGAATTACACAAAAGCAATGGAACTCCTTAAGGAACACCACGCGCAGAAGGCAAACACGTTCTTCGCCAGGCATGTACTTGCCATTCGGAAGTTGGACCGGCCATGCACGGCATTCGAGGCGGACTGTCGCCTCTACCACTTCCTTAGAGTCCCTTTCGGCGTCACAAATGGGGTCTCGGTCTTCCAAAGAGAGATGGACCAAATGGTCGACCAGTACGGTTTGCGGTCCACCTTTCCGTACTTAGATAATGTCACCATCTGCGGCCATGACCAGCAGGACCACAATGCCAACCTCAAGAAATTCCTCCGCACTGCCACTCTTCTCAACCTGACCTATAATAAAGAGAGGTGTGTATTCAGCGCGACCCGTATAGTCCAAAACGGTCTTCTCGGGCCCGACCCCGACCGCATGCGCCCCCTCATGGAACTTCCCCTCCCCCACTGCCGCAAGGCCCACAAACGCTGCCTGGGGTTCTTTTTCTACTACGCCCAGTGGGTCCCAAACTAATCGGAAAAGGCCCGCCCACTCATCCAGTCCACCTAATTTCCCCTCGCGGCCGAGGCACAACACGCTTTCGCCCGCATAAGAGCAGACATCGCCAAGGCCGGGATGCGCGCAGTGAATGAGTCACTGCCTTTCCAAGTAGAAAGCAATGCTTCAGACGTCGCCCTTGCCGCCACTCTAAACCAGGCAGGCAGACCCGTGGCATTCTTTTCCCGCATCCTTCACGCCTCTGAAATTCGACACTCATCCATCGAAAAGGAGGCCCAAGCTATCGTTGAAGCTGTGCGGCATTGGAGGCATTACCTGGCCGGTATGAGATTCACTCTCCTTACGGTCGGTAGCCTTCATGTTCAATAACACACAGCGGGGCAAGATCAAAAATGATAAATTCTTACGGTGGAGAATAGAGCTCTACACCTATAATTACGAGATTTTGTATCGCCTGGTAAACTCAATGAGCCCCCAGATGCCCTCTCCCGAGGTACATGTGCCAGCGCACACGTTGACCAACTCCGGGCCCTACACGACAGCCTTTGTCACCCGGGGGTCACTCGATACCATCTGGTCAAAGCTTGCAATCTACCCTACCCCGCCGAGGAAGTAAGGAATGTCACCAGGGACCGCCAGGTCTGTGTGGAGTGCAAGCCGCACTTCTACCGGCTGGACCGTGCACGCCTGGTGATGGCTTCCCGCCCCTTTGAACGCCTCAGCGTGGATTTCAAAGGGCCCATCCCCTCCACCGACCAAAACATGTACATTCTCAGTGTGGTCGACGAGTTCTCCAGATTCCCCTTCGCCACCCCATGCCCCGATATGACGTCTGCCACCGTCATCAAGGCCCTCAGCACCATCTTCGATCTGTTCGGTTTCCCCGCCTCCATCCACAGTGACAGGGGATCCTCATTAATGAGCGATGAGCTGCGTCAGTTCCTGCTCAGCAGGGGTATCACCTCCAGCAGGACGACCAGCTACAACCCCCGGGGAAACGGGCAAATAGAACGGGAGAATGGGACGGTTTGGAGGGCCGTCCAGCTGGCCCTACGGTCCAGGAGCCTCCCAGCCTCTCGCTGGCAGGAGGTCCTCCCTGACGCTCTACACTCCATCCGGTCACTATTGTGCACCGCCACTAATAACACACCCCATGAACGTGTTTTTACCTTCCCCAGGAAGTCCACATCCGGGGTGTCGCTCCCGACTTGGCTCGCAGTTCCAGGACCGGTCCTTCACCGTAGGCACCTCCGACTCCACAAGGTGGACCCCTTGGTGGACAGGGTTCACCTGCTCCACGCCAACCCTCAATATGCCTACATTGAGTTCCCCGACGGCCGCCAAGATACTGTCTCACTCAGGGACCTGGCACCGTCAGGTTCCACCCCAACACAACCCCCGCCCATGTGCCCCCCCCCTCCCACCGCGCTGCCAATATTGACCCCACCAGGTCACCCCCCCTCCCCTTTTCCGCACAAGAGGATGAAGAGCACGCTCCCGGAGTTCCCCGACGACTGGCCAGCATCAGCACCGCCACCACCGCCATCGGTGCCACCTCCACCACCGCCATCACTGACTCCGCCGCCATCATTACGCTGTTCCCAACGAAGCACCAAAGCATCGGACTGGCTGAACCTTTGACGGACTCTGGACCGTCAACATGGACTTTTCTTTTTCCTACCACTGTACATAATTGTACTAATTGTATATAGTTTTATGTCACCCCCGCCAGACTCATTTTTAACAGGGGGTGAATGTGGTGAACCACTGTAATAGGAGATGTAAGGTAGGACCTGCACTACACGTTCGCCGGTAGCTCCTGCCAGCTGGCTCCGCCCACGGAGAACTGTATAAATATGCATGACCTCCAGTGCCCTGCCATTTCGCCAGCTGCAGCAGGAGGCCACGCATCTGACTGTAATAAAGCCACAGTTGTACCCAACTTTAGTCTTTGTGCAATTGATCGTGCATCACTGACATAATGAATTTTATTCCTCACTCTACTTATTCACCACCAGTTCGGGTGACCAACTCAAGCCTGTCCCTGTGTATGTTTAGGAGGTTTATTTTATATAGGGAGGTGAATAAGTTCCGTGGGATAGTTCCAAATCTTAAGTCCTCAATATCAGCCCAGATACGATTAATTAAATCTCTAGCCAGAGTATCACTGGTTCTTCCCTTTTCTTGTGCCAAGGTGGTGTTGATTATGCCTGCAGCTATTTTGACCAAGGCCTGCAGGAGCCCTTCTCCTTGTAGGCTTATGGCAGTCAGTGCATACTCAGTCCCATAAGCCCCATATTGTAGCCCTTTTCCAACTTCCGTGGCTACCCAAGAGGCATATCTATTTACTTTGGCTATGGGAATAGTGTTCACTACTGAGTTTGCACTGCCAAACAATCCACCAATCCTAGACTGCTCCTTTTACTTGAATTCAGGAGTGATCCTATAGTTGTAATCATCTAGCGTCTCCTGCAGTCTGGTTTTTGCCCACACAAATGGGATGATTGTGGCATTTAGATTGTAGGACTTCTTCTAACCCTGTGAGGTTATCTGTAATTTCTAAAGACACCAGGGTGACATTGTGTAATAGGGTCTTTGGTTTCCCAATCCTATCTAATCCGTCTGAGGGGAGCGCAACCAACTGAGGGCATCGGGTAGGCTTTTGATATCCACAGCTTCTAAGATTAAAACATCTAACATCGCTACATCCTAATCTATCGAGTATATGTGTGCAGTATTCCTGACAATATTGACCGTCAAGGCCAGGTTCCCACACAAAGGGAGGGAGATTAGCCCATCCGGCAGTTAAGTTTAAGTATGGGCCGACTACCCATACCTCTTCACTTGATTGTGTCATGTTACATGTGAATGCCCACATTCCCAATCCCGTGTGTGTCATATGTTCCTTTTATGAGCAAATGTCCTTCTGAGTCTTTCTGTTTTTAGTCCTGGTTCGGAGGGTGTATCAAACCAGTGTCCTTTGCGCGTTTCCTGAAGAGCGTGCCACCCTGAGGGTTGTTTGGCGGTGTGGAGTCCGCAGTTTGTGTCGGCCCATCTGCAGCCCGGGTCCTTAACTCGGATCCCGGGTCGGTGGAGGGGCACGAGCACAGTGCGATTGGTCATCCATCTTCCCCAAGTGTTATGACTTGATTCCGATGGCTGGCGGGAGCCACCCGCTCCGATATCCAAGTGCTGGGCTTCTTGATCCCATTCCCCTGTTCCTCCCAGGGGAAGCTGGACATACTGCCCTGGGCGCAAGCAAGTATTTCCGTTCACGTGTACGGTCGGCGCCTCCCAGGCCCTCGTGGTGGCCATCAATGGAAGCAGGAATTTGGAAAATAGTAAGATTAGCCCCACCAGCTGGAGGGAAGTTCGGCATCTTTTGGTTCATTATATAATTTTACTTGAGTACAATGCTTCCATCTCGGTGAGCCTTTCATATCTATTAGTGCACAGGTATCTCCTGCACCTCCGGGGTTTGTTCGGTAAGAGTTTTTGCACCTTATTTGCATAATCATTGCCCCGCTGATCGAGGGTCTGGATTTTTCTGTGGGCACTTATCTTAATTACTGCAGCCTCCGCTGGGGCTTTGGCTGCCTCCACCAGTTCCCTTGCTTGGGTCTCATGCTGCACATGCCCCCTGAGTAGGTTATGTACTCCTGCCGAGCCCAAGCTATCATATAGTCATGCACTACCCCGATACATACCGGCTGTCGGTATAAATGTTCGCCCTCTTTCCCGCTGCTAAGCGCAATGCTTTGGTGAGGGCTATTAATTCTGCCACTTGAGCTGACTGGGATCAGGCTCCCTCTTAGTGCTGTGTCGGTTCTGTCCACTACTACCTATGCGCTCCATGGGACCCACTCATGGTGTCTCCTAGACCCATCTACATAACTCTACTTCATTCTTTCCTTCTGATGGTTCTTCTGCTATCCCGCCACTCTTGCCCTCATCAACTTCCTTTGAACAACTGTGTTCCGTATCTTCTTTAACTATCATGGCTGTGGGGTTAAGGGTTGAGTCTTTCACTGTCCGTATGTGTTTATCCGCCGGAAGTAGCACACTTTCCCATTTGGCCCGACGGCTGTCTGAAACTGCCCTCAGCTTTCCTGCTTCTAATAACTGCACTATGGAGTGAGGGGAGTGGAGGATAATGGTTTCAAAAAGCACTATGGGTTCGGACACCTCTATGGCCCACGTTGCGCAGTCTAAAGCCTGTGCGCACCGGTGTAATCCTGCCACTACGGGACTCCGTTTTATGGAATAATATGCTACTGACCACATCCTATCCCCATGTTTCTGACCCACTACTGCTGTGTAATGTTCCCCTGATTGTCGCAATACAAGTGGAAGGGCATGGCTAAACCTCGTGTCCCCAAAACTGGGGTGGAGGTGAGGGTCTGTTTTATCCATTGAAAGGCTGTGTCCTGCTCTTTCCTCACTCTGCACCCTTTCGGGACTGTTTACCCCCCCCCCCCCCCCCCCCACCGCCCCCCCTCCCCACCCCTGGTCAGTACTTGCAACGGCTCAGCGAGTTCAGAGTAATTCCTACATATAGTTGAATAGCCCCAGTGCTTGCCTTATCCCTCTTACAGTCTGGGATTTGGGCATCACTAAAATGGCTTTCTTCCTTTCTACTGGGATCATCCTTTTGTGGTGAATGTATTATGCCAATAATCCACCATTGTATTTGTAACTGTGCTGCTGCCCTTGTATTTGAATCTGTGCTATGCTGTTGCCCTTGTGGGCTCCTCCTATGGTCCATTGTACGGTAGCATTGTGGATAGCACAATTACTTCACAGCTCCAGGGTTCCAGGTTCGATATCGGCTTGGGTCGCTGTCTGTGTGGAGTCTGCACATCCTCCCCGTGTGTGCGTGGGTTTCCTCCGGGTGCTCCGGTTTCCTCCCACAGTCCAAAGATGTGCAGGTTAGGTGGATTGGCCATGATAAATTGCCCTTAGTGTCCAAAATTGCCCTTAGTGTTGAGTGAGGTTACTGGATTATGGGGATAGAATGGAGGTGTTGACCTTGGGTAGGGTGCTCTTTCCAAGAGCCGGTGCAGACTCGATGGGCCGAATGGCCTCCTTCTGCACTGTGAATTCTATGATAATCTATGATTGTATGGCATTATCCATAGGGGAACATGTTGGGGCCTGTATGGGCTCTGCCCATGGCTCCACCCCTTGAAGGGAGGTATAAAGAGCAGTCGACTTGTAGGCGGTTATCAGTATTGGATCAGTCACAGGCAGGCACTGTTCTAAGTTGATTAAAGCCACAGTTTACTTCTACTCCCGTCTCCAGTGAATTGATGGTCGCATCAATTTTATCAACTTAAACGCAACTATGGTTTCGGCACCCAAACCTGACCGACTGGAACTCGATCCGCAGGCCGCGGAGGCGAAATAAATGTTTTTGCACTGGCTCCGCTGCTTCAAGGCCTATCTCGCAGACTCCTCCACGGCTTCCATCACCGACGAACAGAAGCTGAGCCTCCTCCACGCACGGGTGAGCCATCGAATCTCTGTTCAACTCGATGAGGCCTCCTCCTATGTAGGCGCCCTCGCGATGCTCTAACGCCTCTATGTACGGCCTGTGAACAAGGTCTACGGGCGACACATTCCTCTCCATTCGCGACCAGCACCCCGGGGAATCGTTAGAAGTCTACCTACGCGACCTCAAAGTCCACACACGCAGCTGCAACTACCAGGCCGTTACGGCCACTCAACATATGGAACTCGCTGTCCAAGACGTCTACGTGGCGGGAGTCCGGTCCAACTAGGTGAGACAGAGCCTACTCGAAAAGGGGGCCCTGGACCTGGATCAGACGTTAAAGTTAGTCTCCTCTCTGGAAGTAGCGTTCCAGAGTCTCAACGCGTCCCCGGCTGACCACGCGACCTCATGGACCCCCGACCAAAGACTATCCCAGACCTGTGCCGCGCGGCCGCCCGCCCACCATGGGGGGCTACCCTACTATTTCTGCGGCCAGTCCCAACACCCCCGGCAGCACTGCCCGGCCCGTAACACGAACTGCAGCAGCTGCGGGAGAAAAGGACATTTCGCCAAAGTTTGCCTTGCCAGGTCCAAGAACTCAACTCACAGGCCCGATCCTCAGACTCACAGGCCCGCAGTGTGGCAGCGTGTCTGCCGACTCCGCCCCCTGTAGACGTATCATCAGCTTTGTGCTATCCGTGGAGGCAGCCATCTTCCAACCCTCACAGCACGTGCGACTCACGGGGGCCGCTATCTTGGCCATCCTCCCCCACGCGGCCGGCCACGTGCGATCTATGGGGGCGGCCATCTTGGACGCCATCTTCCTCACCGCCTGCCACGCTCAACCAACGGGGCCGCCATCTTGGCCGCCATCTGCTACGCCGCTCGACGCGTACGATCAACAAGGGCAGCGATCGCGGAACTGGCCCAGCACCTCTGACCACGCCTGCGACCCGCAACTCAGCGCGGTCACCCTGGGCTAGTCGTAACCCAAGCACATCCGGAGTTCCATGATGACCGTCCGGGTAAATGGGCACGAGACGCCTTGCCTTTTCGACTCCGGGAGCACAAGGAGCTTCATTCACCCGGACATGGTAAGACGCTGCTTGCTCCCAATTTTCCCGGCGCACCAAACTATCTCCCTCACCTCTGGGCCGCACTCGCTGCAAATCCGAGGGTGCACTACCGCAACCCTAGCAATACAGGGCACCGAGTACGCCAATTTTGAATTATATGTGTTCCCAGACCTCTGCGCTCCTCTCCTATTGGGACTAGATTTCCAATGCAACCATAGGAGCCTAACCCTGTAGTTCGGGGGGCCCCTACCCCCACTCACCCTATGCAGCCTCGCGACCCTAAAAGTCGACCCTCCCCCACTCTTCACAAACCTCACCGCCGACTGCAAACCAGTCGCCACAAGAAGCAGACGGTATAGCAAACAGGACAGGACTTTTATCAGGTCCGAGGTCCAGCGACTCTTGCGGGAGGGAGTCATCGAGGCCAGCAATAGCCCCGGGAGAGCTCAGGTGGTGGTCGTCAAGACCGGGGAAAAGAACCGGATGGTTGTAGATTACAGACAAATCATAAACCGGTACACGCAACTCGATGCGTACCCCCTTCCCCGGATTGCAGACATGGTAAACCAGATCGCACACTACTGGGTGTTCTCCACGGTGGATCTGAAGTCTGCATAACACCAGCTCCCAATCCGCCCGGAGGACCGGCACTACATGGCTTTTGAGGCAGACGGCCGCCTTTTCTACTTCCTCCGGGTCCCCTTCGGCATCACGAATGGGGTTTTGGTGTTCCAAAGAACAATGGGCCGAATGGTGGACCGGTACGGGCTGCGGGCCACATTTCCGTACTTGGACAATGTCACCATCTGCAGCCATGATCAGCAGAACCACGACGCCAACCTCCAAACCGCCCAAACCCTAAACCTCACGTACAATAAGGAGAAATGCGTTTTCCGCACAGCCAGACTAGCCATCCTCGGCTACGTCGTGGAAAACGGGGTTCTAGGACCCGACCCCGACTGTATGCGTCCCCTCCTGCAACTTCCCCTCCCCCACTTCCCCAAGGCCCTGAAGAGGTGCCTTGGCTTCTTTTCATATTATGCCCAATGGGTCCCCAACTATGCGGACAAAGCCCGCCCACTAATCAAGGCCACCATCTTCCCACTGGTGACTGAGGCCCGCCAGGCCTTCAGCTTCATCAAGGCGGACATCGCCAAAGCCACGATGCGCATGGTGGACGAGTCCGTCCCCTTCCAGGTGGAGAGTAACGCATCAGACCTCTCGCCGCTACCCTCAAACAAGCAGGCAGACGGGTAGCGGTTTTTTTTGCGCACCCTCACCACCTCCGAAATTCGGCACCCCTCAGTCGAAAAAGAGGCCCAAGCCATCGTGGAAGCCGTACGGCACTGGAGGCACTACCTCGCTGGTAGGAGGTTTACCCTCGTCACCGACCAACGATCAGTAGCCTTCATGTTCGATAATACGCAGCGGGGCTAAATCAAGAACAATAAAATCTTGAGGTGGAGGATCGAACTCTCCACCTATAATTACGATATAGTATATTGTCCTGGGAAGCTCAACGAGCCCCCAGATGTCCTGTCCCACGGCACATACGCCAGCGCGCAAGATGACCGACTACGAGCTATCCACGATGACCTCTGCCACCCGGGGGTCACCCGGCTTATCCACTATATCAAGGCCCGCAACCTGCCCTACTCCACCGAGGAGGTCAGAGCCATGACCAGGGACTGCCAGATCTGTGCGGCGTGTAAACCGCACTTCTATCGACCAGATAAGGCCACCTGGTAAAGGCATCCCGGCCCTTTGAGCACCTCAGTATCTATTTCAAAGGGCCCCTCCCCTCCAATAACCGCAGTACACATTTCCTCAATATTATTTATGAGTTCTCCTGCTTCCCCTTTGCAATCCCTTGCCCCGACATGACCACGTCCACCATCATTAAAGCCCTACATAGTGTCTTCACCCTGTTACGTTTCCCCAATTATGTCCACAGTGACCAGGGCTCGTCGTTCATGAGCGATGAACTGCGTCAGTACCTGCTCAGGAAGGGCATCGCCTCAAGCAGGACTACCAGTTATAACCCCAGGGGAAATGGGCAGGTGGAGAGGGAGAACTCGACGGTCTGGAAGACCATCCTACTGACCCTGCGGTCCAGGAGTCTCCCAGTTTCTCACTGGCAGGAGGTCCTCCCCAATGCGCTCCAATCTATTAGGTCCCTACTTTTCACGTCCACAAACGAGACCCCTCATGACCGCCTATTTGTGTTCCCTAGGAGCTCCACCTCAGGGGCCTCGCTTCCGTCCTGGCTGAAGACACCGGGGCCAGTCCTACTCAGGAAACAGATCAGGAGCCATAAGTCCGATCCTCTGGTAGTGAGGGTCCAGCTCCTGCACTCCAACCCCCAGTACGCATATATCAAACACCCCGATGGCCGACAGGAAACGGTCTCCCTCCGGGACCTGGCGTCCGCCGGTTCCACCACCACTACCACCACCGCCCCTCCACCCCATCCCACCCAACCTACCATGACCAGCGTACCCACCCCAAATGGCTCCCGCACTCCCTCCTGCCATTCCCCCTTCACCGATCCACAGGAATGAAGCTCCAAAAGAAACACTCCCGGAGTCCACGTCTGTACCCGCACCGGCGCCCTCACTACCGATGCCAGTACAGACGAGCTTGACACCCGGGCCAGCAACAAAGCCAGAGCTTAGGCGATCACAGCGCACTATCTGTGCACCGGACCGGTTGAACTTATGAACCCGCCACCCCTGCCGGACTTCATTTTTTTAACAGGGGGTGAATGTATTATGCCAATAATCCACCATTGTATTTGTATCTGTGCTGTTGCCCTTGTATTTGTATCTGTGCTATGCTGTTGCCCTTGTGGGCTCCTCCTATGGGCCATTGTATGGCATTATCCATAGGGGAACATGTTGGGGCCTGTATGGGCTCTGCCCATGGCTCCTCCCCTTGAAGGGAGGTATAAAGAGCAGTCGACCTGTAGATGTTTCTCAGTATTAGATCAGTCGCAGGCAGGCACTGTTCTAAGTTGATTAAAGCCACAGTTTACTTCTACTCCCGTCTCCAGTGAATTGATGGTCGCATCACCTTTCCCCCTTTATGATCTTAAAGGAAAGTTTAAAAATCCATAGTCTTCGCTATATGAAAATTCCCAATAGTAAATTTGATGTGTCATGAGTTTACAGAGAAAATAATGAAATCTCTACCAGTTTGGGAACAAACAGAACAAAACATATAAATGTAGGTACATCAAGGTTGCCTCTAACATAGAGGCACAAGGGCTGAGCAAACAAAGAATGCCTAGTCGTCGCATTCCAATTTAGATTCCTTCGTTCTCCCTTTTTTCACCTTGACCTAAAAGCACCCAAGTCTATGCCGAGTTCAAACTAATCATTTAGAAATCCCAATTTATACATTTTGATTTTTGTTTACTTCCTGAGAATTGTTTTCTAAGTAACTTCCACAATGTTAATCATTATTACTGATTTTCTAAAGAGCTTTCAAATACTTACCCCATTTGAAATCACACCTTAAATCCTGTTTACAACTCCCAATTGATGTGAAACTCGGTTTTACAAAAAAAAAGAATTTAAAAATGAGAAACACAAAAGGAAATTCACAAATCCTTATTAAACACACACACACACACTCAGCCATTCAGCAACTTAGCAAACACAAATTCCCTTTTTTCAGCTGCCAGCATATCTGAATGAGTTGGTTAAAGCCTGCAAACGATCTTTTAACCTTACTGATATACCTTCAATTCACTGAGAGGCAGAGGGAGCGAGTGAACATTAGGCTTTATTAGTCATGAACTTGCCTAGCCAGAGTCGGATGTACAGATGAATGCCGCCCATAGGCCTATATATAGCCCCGGTGAGGGCGCAGCCAGAGGCAGAGTCCACCGGGGTTATGGTACAGTACCTGGAAGCAGCTCGTAACACCACTTCCAGGTCATAGGTTACAGTATCATGCATGCATTAGGTGAATACATTCACCCCTGTTACAAAATCAAGTCCAGAGGGGGTGACGTGGAGTCATTACATATTCAGTCTATCTGGAGGCCAGATCGTTCTCTTCGACCTCCTCAGCTCTAGTGGTGCGGCAGGCATGGTTGTTGCAGGTGGTGACTCCAGGGGCGTTGTGTCGGGAGCTTGAGCCTCAGTCTGGCGTGTCGGAGACGGTTGGGGTGTGGGAGTAGGCAGTGGGGTGATGGGTGGCGGCAGTGTCGGCGTGGGACAATACTGGAGACCCAGGGGAGCGTACGGGCGCTGGGGGTGGTGGCGGGCAGCGGGGCGCGTTGGTAGCAGAACCAGTGGGCGCCAGGTCCCGTAGGGAGACCGTATCTTGCCATCCGTCCTGGTGCGCGATGTAGGCGTACTGGAGGTTGGCATGGAGCAGCTGGACCCTCTCGACCAGGGGGTCGGTTTTATGGCTCCTCATGTGCCTCCGGAGGAGGACTGGTCCCGGAGTTGTCAGCCAAGATGGAAGCGAGACCCCGGAGATGGACTTCCTGGGGAAGATAAAAAAACGATTGTGAGCGGTCTCATTCGTGGCTGTGCAGAGGAGTGATCTGATGGAGTGGAGGGCGTCGGGGAGGATCTCCTGCCAGCGGGGGATCGGGAGACTTCTAGACCTGAGGGCCAGAAGAACGGCCTTCCATACCGTTGCGTTCTCCCTCTCCACCTGCCCATTTCCCTGCAGGTTGTAGCTCGTAGTCCTGCTCAAGGCGATGCCTTTGTTGAGCAGGTACTGACATAGCTCATCGCTCATGAACGATGTGCTCCGGTCGCTATGGACATAGGCAGGGAAACCAAACAGTGTGAAGATGCTGTGCAGTGCCTTTATTACAGTGGCCGAGGTCATGTCGGGGCAGGCGACAGCGAAGGGGAAGCTGGAGTATCATCGATGATGGTGAGGAAGTATATATTACAGTTGGTGGAGGGGAGGGGCCCTTTGAAGTCAATGCTTAGGCGCTCAAACGGCCAGGAGGCCTTTGCCAAGCGAGTCTTGTCTGCCCGGTAGAAGTGCGGTTTGCACTCCACGCAGACTTGGCAGTCCCTGGTCATTGCCTTGACCTCCTCGGTAGAGAAAGGCAGACTGCGGGCCTTAATGAAGTGGGTAAACCGGGTGACCCCCGGGTGACAGAGGTCATTGTGGATCACCCTAAGTCGGTCAACTTGCGCGCTGGCGCATGTGCAGGGCATCTGGGGGCTCGTTGAACTTCCCAGAACGATACTTGATATCGTAATTGTAGGTGGAGAGTTCGATCCTCCACCTTAAGATTTTGTCATTTTTTACTTTGCCCCGCTGTGCGTTGTCAAACATAAAGGCTACCGTCCGCTGGTCGGTGACGAGGGCGAACCTCCTACCAGCTAGGTAGTGCCTCCAGTGCCGCACGGCTTCCACTTGGCTTGTGCTTCCTTATCGACCGAGGAGTGTCGAATTTCGGAAGCGTGGAGGTTCCTAGAGAAGAATGCTACTGGCCTGCCCGCCTGGTTGAGTGTGGCGGCCAGTGCGACGTCTGATGCATCGCTCTCTACCTGAAAGGGGATGGACTCATCCACCACATGCATTGCGGCCTTGGTGATGTCGACCTTGAGGCGGCTGAAAGCCAAGCGGGCCTCGATGCGGCTAAAGGCCAAGCGGGCCTCATCTGTCAGGGGAAAACTGGTGGTTTGATTAAGTGGGCGGGCTTTGTCCGCATAGTTGGGGACCCACTGGGCGTAGTATGAGAACAGCCCCAGGCATCGTTTTAGGGCCTTGAGGCTGTTGGGAGGGGGGAGTTCTGTGAGGGGGCGCATACGGTCAGGGTCAGGCCCTAGGACTCCGTTCTCCACGACGTAGCCGAGGACGGCTAGTCGGGTAGTACGGAAGACGCATTTTTCTTTGTTGTATGTGAGATTGACGGATTGGGCGGCCTGGAGGAACCTCTGAAGGTTGGTGTTATGGTCCTGCTGATCATGGCCGCAGATGGTCACATTGTCCAAGTACGGGTATGTAGCCCGCAAACCGTACTGGTCCACCATTCATTCCATCGTTCTCTGAAAGACCAAGACCCCGTTAGTAACACCGAAGGGGACTCTGAGGAAGTGGAAGAGTCGGCCCGCTGCTTCAAAGGCTGTGTAGTGGCGCTCATCCGGGCGGTTTGGGAGCTGGTGGTAGGACAACCTAAGATCGACTGTTGAGAACACACGGTACTGCGCAATCTGGTTGACCATCTCCGCTATAAGACCATAAGACCATAAGACATAGGAGCGGAAGTAAGGCCATTCAGCCCATCGAGTCCACTCCACCATTCAATCATGCTAATTTCAACTCCATTTACCCGCTCTCTCTCCATAGCCCTTAATTCCTCGAGAAATCAAGAATTTATCAACTTCTGTCTTAAAGACACTCAACGTCCCGGCCTCCACCGCCCTCTGTGGCAATGAATTCCAGAGACCCACCACTCTCTGGCTGAATAAATTTCTCCTCATTTCTGTTCTAAAGTGACTCCCTTTTATTCTAAGGCTGTGCCCCGGGTCCTAGTCTCCCCTGCTAATGGAAACAACTTCCCTACGTCCACCCTATCTGAGCCATTCATTATCTAGTAAGTTTCTATTAGATCTTCCCTCAACCTCCTAAACTCCAATGAATATAATCCCAGGATCCTCAGACGTTCATCGTATGTTAAGCCTACCATTCCTGGGATCATCCGTGTGAATCTCTGCTGGACCCGCTCCAGTGCCAGTATGTCCTTCCTGAGGTGTGGGGCCCAAAATTGCTCACAGTATTCTAAATGGTGCCTAACTAATGCTTTATAAAGCTTCAGAAGTACATTCCTGCTTTTATATTCCAAGCCTCTTGAGATAAATGACAACATTGCATTTGCTTTCTTAATTACGGACTCAACCTTCAAGTTTACCTTTAGAGAATCCTGGACTAGGACTCCCAAGTCCCTTTGCACTTCAGCATTATGAATTTTGTCACCGTTTAGAAAATAGTCCATGCCTCTATTCTTTTTTCCAAAGTGCAAGACCTCGCACTTGCCCACGTTGAATTTCATCAGCCATTTCTTGGACCACTCTCCTAAACTGTCTAAATCTTTCTGCAGCCTCCCCACCTCCTCCATACTACCTGCCCCTCCACCTATCTTTATATCATCGGCAAACTTAGCCAGAATGCCCCCAGTCCCGTCATCTAGATCGTTAATATATAAAGAGAACAGCTGTGGCCCCAACACTGAACCCTGCGGGACACCACTCGTCACCGGTTGCCATTCCGAAAAAGAACCTTTTATCCCAATTCTCTGATTTCTGCCTGACAGCCAATCGTCAATCCATGTTAGTACCTTGCTTCGAATACCATGGACCCTTATTTTACTCAGCAGTCTCCCATGAGGCACCTTATCAAAGGCCTTTTGGAAGTCAAGATAGATAACATCCATTGGCTCTCCTTTGTCTAACCTATTTGTTATCTCTTCAAAGAACTCTAACAGGTTTGTCAGGCACGACCTCCCGTTACTAAATCCATGCTGACTTGTCCTAATCCGACCCTGCACTTCCAAGAATTTAGAAACCTCATCCTTAACAATGGATTCTAGAATCTTGCCAACAACCGAGGTTAGGCTAATTGGCCTATAATTTTCCATCTTTTTCCTTGTTCCCTTCCTGAACAGAGGGGGTTACAACAGCGATTTTCCAATCCTCTGGGACTTTCCCTGATTCCAGTGACTTTTGAAAGATCATAACTAACGCCTCCACTATTTCTTCAGCTATCTCCTTTAGAACTCTAGGATGTAGCCCATCTGGGCCTGGAGATTTATCAATTTTTAGACCTCTTAGTTTCTCTAGCACTTTCTCCTTTGTGATGGCTACCATATTCAACTCTGCCCCCTGACTCTCCTGAATTGTTGGGATATTACTCATGTCTTCTACTGTGAAGACTGACGCAAAGTACTTATTTAGTTCCTCAGCTATTTCCTTGTCTCCCATCACTAGATTACCAGTGTCATTTTGGAGCGGCCCAATGTCTACTTTTGCCTCCCGTTTGTTTTTAATGTATTTAAAGAATCTTTTACTATCATTCCTAATGTTACTGGCAAGCCTACCTTCATAGTTTACCCTCTCTTTCCTTATTTCTCTCTTTGTTATCCTCTGTTTGTTTTTGTAGCCTTCCCAATCTTCTGACTTCCCACTATTCTTTGCCACATTATAGGCTTTCTCTTTTGCTTTGATGCATTCCCTAACTTCCTTTGTCAGCCATGGCTGCCTAATCCCCCCTCTGATAACCTTTCTTTTCTTTGGGATGAACTGTGTCCTCAATTACTCCCAGAAACTCCTGCCATTGCTGTTCTACTGTCTTTCCCACTAGGCGCTGCTCCCAGTCGATTTTTGTCAGTTCCTCCCTCATGCCCCTGTAGTTACCTTTATTTAACTGTGACACCTTTACATCTGATTCTACCTTCTTTCTTTCAAATTGGAGATTGAATTCTACCATATTATGATCACTGCCTCCTAAGTGTTCCCTTACTTTTAGATCTTTAATCAAGTCTGGCTCATTACATAACACTAAGTCCAGAATGGCCTGTTCCCTCGTGGGCTCCATCACAAGCTGTTCCAAAAAGCCCTCCTGTAAACATTCAATGAATTCCCTTTCCTTGGGTCCACTGGCAGCATTATTTACCCAGTCCACCTGCATATTGAAGTCCCCCATGATCACTGTGACCTTGCCTTTCTGACATGCACTTTCTATTTCGTGGTGCATTTTGTGCCCCTGGTCCTGACCACTGTTAGGAGGCCTATACATAACTCCCATTATGGTTTTTTTGCCTTTGTGGTTCCTCAACTCGACCCACACAGACTCCACATCATCTGACCCTATGTCGTTTAGTGCTATTGATTTAATTTCATTCCTAATTAACAAGGCAACCCCGCCCCCTCTGCCCACCTCTCTGTCTTTTCGATAGGTTGTGAATCCCTGGATGTTTAAATGCCAGTCCTGAACCCCCTGCAACCACGTCTCTGTGATGCCTACCACATCATACCTGCCAGTCACAATCTGGGCCACAAGCTCATCTACCTTGTTCCGTACACTGCGCGCATTTAAATATAGCACCTTTAATTCTCTATTGACCGTCCCTTTTTGTTTTCTTAGTGTGGTGGACCTTGGTTTACTGAGCCTTTCCATACACTGTGTCATATTTTGTGGGATGGGGACTATCGTAACCTCTCCTGAGTTCTGTCTTTTCGTGATTTTTTTGTATTCCTAAGCAGCTACGCTTCCCACTGATTACTTCACTTCTTGGTTCCCTGACTTTCCCTTCCCCCCCAATCTCTAGTTTAAAGTCCTATTGACCACCCTATGTACTCTTTTCGCCAGAACACTGGTCCCAGCTCGGTTCAGGTGGAGGCCATCCCAACGGTATAGGTCCCCCCCTGTCCCAAAACTGATGCCAGTGTCCCATGAAAAGGAACCCCTCTTTCCCACACCACTCTTTCAGCCACGTGTTAACTTCCCTTATTCTTGCCTCCCTATGTCAATTTGCACGTGGCTCGGGCAGTAATCCGGAGATTATGACCCTTGAGGACCTGTTTTTTAATTTGAATCCTAGCTCCTTATAATCTCTAAACAGGTCCTCTTTTCTAGACTTGCCTATGTCGTTGGTACCGACATGGACCACAACAACTGGATCCTCCCCCTCCCTCTCCAGTACCCTTTCAGAGATGTCCCGCACCCTAGCACCGGGCAGGCAACATACCATGTGGGACTCTTTATCCTGCTCACAAAGGATACTATCTATCCCCCTGATAATAGAATCCCCTACAACTACAACTTGCCTATTTACTCCCTCCCCTTGAATGGCCTACTGAACCATGGTGCCTTGGTCAGCTGACTCATCCTTCCTGCAGCCCTGTTCGCCATCCACACAGGGAGCAAGTGCCTCATACCTGTTGGACAGGGTCAAGGGCTGAGGCTCCTGAGTTCCTGACTGCTGGTTCCCTTTACCTGCCTGACTTGCAGTCACACCCTGCTGTCCCTGGCCACTGGCAGGATTTAAACTACTTACTCTGACAGGTGTGACTGCCTCCTGAAACACATTGTCCTGGTAAGTCTCCTCCTCCCAGATGTGCCTCAGTGTTTGAAGCTCAGACTCCAGCTCATCAACTTTGAGCCGGAGCTCTTCGAGCAGCCAACACTTACTGCAGATGTGGTCGCTGCAGCTCGCAATGGGATCTGCCAGCTCCCACATCAAGCAGCTCAAGCACATCACCTGACCAGTCATCACTAATTAATTAATTAGTTTAATTTAAGTTTACGAGTTTAGCTGTGTTTTTTTTAAAAATTGGGGCAGATTTGCTATCAACCAATCAGATCACAGCTTCCCTCTGATGTTACCTTTGGAAAAAAAAACTGGAAAACAGGAAGTTACCGTTAGGTTTTTTATACTCACAGAGACTGCTCCTCCTCCTCCGAACGGCTCCTGAAATTAGGCCCGAAGAAAGAGAGAACAAAACAGTCGGGAAAAAGCACCTTCTCCCACTCTTCACCGAATTACCTCACTGCACCAAATTACCAAATTCTCACTCTGTCTGTGTCTCACTCACTCAGGCTGTGTCTCCTTGACCAGCGCAATGCTTACTAAGTGCGCTTTCTGTCTGTCTTTTATACAGACTTTAGGATGACTCACACTAAAACTGCAAAGAGAAGAATACAATGTGTACCTTTGTGCCCCTTAACAGGCCTCAGGTGACTGCCAGATAACTGCCTCTCAGCAATTAGGGTGGGGGCAGCTTCAGCCAATCAGACACTAATCTACACTGCACTTTTAACTGAAAAACAGCACAGATTAACCACTTACCTTTCCTGGTTACCTCACTGCACCAAATTACCAAATTCTCACTCTGTCTGTGTCTCACTCACTCAGGCTGTGTCTCCTTGACCAGCGTTATGCGGGGGAGGGGGTACGCATCCAGTTGCGTGAACCGGTTAATTGTCTGGCTGTAGTCCACAACCATCCTGTTCTTTTCCCCGGTCTGGACGACCACCACTTGTGCTCTCCAGGGGCCATTGCTGGCCTCGATGATCCCTTCACTCAACAGTCGCTGGACCTCCGACTTGATAAAAGTCATGTCTAACGAACTGTACCACCTGCTCCTGGTGGCGATGGGCTTCCAGTGAGGTTCGCAAAGAGTAAAGGGGGGGAGACCTTGAAGGTCGCGAGGCTGCACAACGTGAGGGGGGGGCAAGTGTCCGCCGAACTGTAAGGTCAGGATTCGGTGATTCCATTGAAAGTCCAATCTGAGCCGTAGGGGGGGTGCAGAGGTGGGAGAGGACATAGAGCTTAAAACGAGCCGACTCTACGCCCTGCATCGCGAGATTGGCGATACAGTACCCCCGGATCGGAACCGAATGGGACCCAGAGGCAAGGGAGATTGTTTGGGAGGCTGGGTAGGTGTGGAGGGAGCAGTGCATTACTGTGTTGGGGTGGACAAAGCTCTCTGTGCTCCCAGAGTCGAAAAGACAGGGGGTCTCGTGCCCGTTGACCCGGACGACCAGTTAGGAGTTCTTCAGCTGTTTCGGCTGCGACTGGTCGAGAGTGACTGAGTCCAGCTGCGGGTAGCCTGTGTGGCCGGTGGAATCACAAGATGGCGGCCCCCATGAGTCGCCTGTGTCGGGCTGGGGCATAGATGGTGACCAAGATGGCTGCCCCATCGGTCGCATGTGTTGGTCGGTGCCGGAGCCGACGGCCAAGATGGCGGCCCCCATTAGTCGCACGTGTCGGTCTGTGTTGGGGCCGGTGACCCCCACGAGTCGCACAATGCTGATGACACATCTGAAGGGGGCACGCAGCCACATTGCGGGGTCTGTGGGGCTGTGAGTCCATGGGTCGGGCCTGATGCGTTTTCGATTTCTGAGCCTTAGGTCGGCCCAGACAGACGAGAGCGAAGTGCCCCTTTTTCCCACAGTCGCTGTGCGGGCTGGGCAACACTGCCGGAGGTGTTGCCCCTGGCCACAGAGGTAGCACTGCGGTTCCCCGGGCTGGGCTGGCAGACGCGCGGCGCAGCCCCGCGACGTAGTCGGGTCCGACGGGGGCTGCGACGAGGGTGTCCACAAGGTGTTTGCCAGGCCCGCGGGGAATGTACTGAGATTCTGGTCGACCACCTTTATCGATGTAGCTAGCTCTACCGTGTCCCGCAGGTCGGAGGTCCCGTTTTCCAGCAGGCGCTGCCTGATGTAGTTCGAGCAGACCCCCGCCACATAGGTGTCCCGGATCTGTGAGTTCATGTGTTCCTCCGCCGTCCTATCTCGATAGCTGCAGTTCCTTGCGAGTAGAGTCAGGGTTTCCAGATACTCGTCCAGCGATTCTCCGGCGCGTTGACGGCGAGTAGTGAGGAGGCAAATACTTCATTTACAGGCTTCGCGAAGTGTGCCTTGAGGTTTGCGACCACCGCCTCGTATGTGGCCACTTTCTCAATCATTACTGAGATTCGATGGCTCGCCCGAGCGTGGAGGAGTTGCAGCTTGAGGGTCTCCGTGGGAGGCGTTGTGGAGGAGTCGAGGTAGGCCTCGAAGCATCAAAGCCAATGTTCGAATATCTCCATGGCTTCGGATGCGCGGGCGTCAAGTTCGAGCCTGTCTGTGCCTGTTCGGCGCTGGGTAGGGGCGGCGGCAGTACTGACCCTCCGGTCAGGTGCTGCGGGGAGGGTGGGGGCAATGGTGCGGGTGCGCGTGGGGCTCCGGCGGGCGCCAGGTCCCGAAGGGAGACCGTGTCTTGGCGGCCGTCGGGGAACACTACGTAGGCGTACTGGGTGTTGGCATGCAGCAGGTGGACCCTCTCGACCAACGGGTCCGACTTGTGCGCCCTCACAGGTTTCCGCATCAGGACGGGTCCGGGTGTCGCTAGCCAGGTTGGGAGCGAGGTCCCTGAGGAGGACTTCCTGGGGAAAACAAGGAGACGTTCGTGAGATGTCTGGTTTGTGGTAGTACAGAGCAGCGACCGAATGGAGTGAAGGGCCACTGGGAGGCCTTCTTGCCAGCAGGAGACCGCGAGATTCCTGAACCGAAGGGCCAGCAGGACGGTCTTCCAGACCGTTCCGTTCTTCCTCTCTACCTGCCCGTTTCCCCGGGGATTGTACCTGGTCGTCCTGCTGGAGGCGATGCCTATGCTGAGCAGGAATAGACATAGTTCGCCGCTCATAAAGGAGGACCCCCTATCACTATGTATGTAGGCGGGGAAACCGAACAGTATAAAAATACCCTGAAGGGCCTTGATGACGGTGGTCGTGGTCATGTCCGGGCAGGGGATGGCGAATGGGAACCGGGAGTATTCGTCAATCACGTTCAGGAAATACGTGAAGTGGTCGGTGGAGGGGAGGGGGCCCTTGAAATCCATGCTGAGGCGTTCAAAGGGACGGAAAGCCTTTATCAGATGCGCTCTCTCTGGCCTGTAGAAGTGCGGTTTGCACTCCGCGCAGATTCGCCAGTCCCTGGTGATTGTCCTGACCTCCTCGATGGAGTAGGGCAGGTTGCGGGTCTTAACGAAATGGAAGAAACGAGTGACCCCCGGGTGGCAGAGGTCCTCGTGGAGGGCTCGGAGGTGGTCCACTTGCACGGTGGCGCAAGTGCCGCGGGACAGGGCATCAGGAGGCTCGTTTAGCTTCCCCGGACGGGACAAGATCTCGTAATTGTAGGTGGAGAGTTCTATCCTCCACCGCAAGATCTTGTCGTTCTTAATCTTGCCCCGCTGTGCATTATCGAACATGAAGGCCACCGACCGTTGGTCCGTGAGGAGAGTGAATCTCCTGCCGGCCAGGTTATGCCTCCAGTGTCGCACAGCTTCTACTATGGCCTGGGCCTCCTTTTCGACCGAGGAGTGGCTAATTTCGGAAGCATGGAGAGTGCGCGAGAAGAAAGCCATTGGCCTGCCTGTTTGGTTGAGGGTGGCCGCCAGAGCTATGTCGGACGCGTCGCTCTCGACCTGGAAGGAGAGGGACTCGTCGATGGTGCGCATCGTGGCTTTTGCGATGTCCGCTTTGATGCGGCAGAAGGCCTGGCGGGCCTCCGTCGACAGGGGGAAGGTTGTGGACTGGATCAGGGATGGAGCCTTGTCTGCGTAATTAGGGACCCATTGTGCATAATAGCTAAAGAAGCCGAGGCAGCGCTTTAGGGCATTGGGGCAGTGAGGGAGGGAGAACTCCATGAGGGGGCGCATGCGTTCAGGGTCGGGGTCTATGACTCCATTTTGCACTACATAGCCCAGGATGGCTAGACGGTCGGTGCTAAACACGCATTTATCCTTATTGTAGGTCAGATTAAGGATATTCCCGGTCTGGAGAAATTTTTGGAGGTTGGTGTCGCGGTCCTGCTGGTCATGGCCGCAGATGGTGACGTTATCAAGATACTGGAACGTTGCACGTAAGCCGTACCGGTCAACCATTCAGTCCATCTCACGCTGGAAGACCGAGACCCCGTTCGTGACACCGAAGGGAAACCTTAAAAAATGATAGAGCCGCCCATCTGCTTCGAAGGCAGTGTACTGGCGGTCGCCATGACGGAGGGGCAGCTGGTGGTAGGCAGACTTGAGATCCACCGTGGAAAAAACCTTGTATTGTGCAATCCTGTTGACCAGGTCGGCTATACGGGGGAAAGGGTACGTGTCCAGCTGCGTAAACCGGTTTATGGTCTGGCTATAATCGATGACCATCCTATGTTTCTCCCCGGTCTTTACCACCACTACTTGAGCCCTCCAGGGGCTGTTGCTTGCTTCGATGACCCCTTCAGCAGCTGTTGGACCTCAGACCTGATGAAGGTCCGATCCTGGGCACTGTACCGTCTGCTCCTGGTGGCGACGGGTTTGCAATCCGGGGTGAGGTTCGCAAACAGGGAAGGCGGGTCGACCTTAAGGGTCGCGAGGCTGCAGACAGTAAGGGGGGGGGTATAGGGCCGACAAATATAAAGGTCAGGCTTTGTAGGTGTCACTGGAAATCCAGTCCAAGAAGGGTGGCTGCGCATAGGTGCGGCAGAACGTACAGGCGGAAATTACGGAATTCCCTGCCTTGGATAGTGAGGTTCGCTAGGCAGAACCCCTTTATCTCCACTGCGTGTGACCCGGAGGTCAGGGAGATCCGTTGGTTTACGGGGTGGGTGACAAGCAAACAGCGCCTTACCGTGTCGGGGTGGACAAAGCTTTCCGTGCTCCCGGAGTCGATCAGGCACGACGTCACGTGGCCGTTGATGGCGATCGTTGTGGTGGCTTTCGCTAGCGTCCGGGGCCGACTCTGGTCCAGGGTTACGGAGGCCAGCTGCAGCAAGGGGGAGTTCTGGTCAGGCAGCATGGAGTCGGCAGTGCTGTGGGCTCGAGGCCCCATCCAAGATGGCGTCAGCCACGGGTCGCACATGGAGTCCGGGAATGCAGAAGATGGCGTCGGCGATGGACAAAATGGCGCCCACCCATCCAGCGTGGTAGCCGGGGGGGCAAAATGGCCGAGCCCGTGGGTCGCACGTTGTCTGGGGATAGAAGGGCGGCGGTGGGCCTTGGACGGCCGGGACCTGGAACAAAGGCTGCTGATAGTCGCCGGCGATCGCTGCCACGGCGCGGGCCTGGCAGACCGCGACATAGTGGCCTTTCTTGCCGCACCCTTTGCAGGTGGCGGTGCGGGCCGGGCAGCACGCGTGGGGATGATTCGCTTTGCCGCAGAAGAAGCAGCGTTGGCCGGCGGTGAAAACGGGCCGTCTAGCGGCGCAGGTCTGCGGGGTTAACGGGAAAAGCCAGTGCGTTTTTGTATGCAACGTCCATGGACCCTGCCAGGGCCCATGCCTCAGTGAGGCCCAGTGTGTCCATTTCAAGGAGCCTTCTGCGGATGTCGCGGGAAGTCATACCTGCTACAAAAGCGTCCCGAATTAAAAGTTCCGTGTGCTCGTTCCCCGTGACTGCTGGACAGCCACAGTTCCGGCCTAGTACTAGTAGAGCCCGATAGAAGTCTTCCAGTGTTTCTGCAGGGCTCTGCCTTCTGGTTGCCAGCAGGTGATGGGCGTAGACCTGGTTCATGGGACGGATGTAATGTCCTTCTAGCAGCTCGATAGCTGCAGCATAATTCTCCGCATTATTTTAAGCTATGTTGTTAATTTATCTCTTGGTGTTAAACCTGCAAGTAGCACAACAAAATAACATCTTGTTTAAAAAAGCTCATCTGCGTATATTTCTTTCTGCATGTTTTACTTTGCTTTTTAATATCTTCTCTATTGTTGCAGTAACACAAAATCATCGTGACATTTTAGATTTTGCATGTACATGCTTGTACATCTATATAATTAACTTTTGTGCACAGCCCACATTTTGAGGGTTGGAAAGAACAAAAAGTTTTACAGCACAGGAACAGTCCCTTCGACCCACCAAGCCCACCTCAATCCAGATTCCTTATTTAGACCCACTACTTATTGCCCAGACGATCTGTATCCCTCCATTCCCCGCCCGTTCGTGTGTCCAGCAAGATACATCTTAAATGTTGCTATCGTGCCTGGCTGTAACACATCCACTGGCAACGCGTTCCAGGCATCCACTACCCTCTGTGTAAAATACTTTCTCCACACGTCTCCCCAAACATTCCCACCTCTTACCTTGAACCTGTGCCCCCTTGTAATAGAGTCTTCCACCCTGGGTAAAAGCTTCTGTCTATTCACCCTGTCTATACCTCTCACAATTTTGTAGACTTCAATCAGGTCTCCCCTCAGCCTCCGTATTTCCAACAAAAACAATCTGACTTCATTCAACCTCTCATCATAGCTAACACACTCCAGACCAGGCAACATCCTGGTAAACCTGCTTTGCATTCTCTCCAACGCATCCACATCCTTCTGGCAGTGTGGCACCTAGAACTGCAAGCATTATTCCAAATGTGGCTGAACTAAAGTTTTATACAACTGTAACATGACCTGCCAACTCTTGTACTCAATACCCCGGCCAATGAAGACAAGCATGCCATATGCCTTCTTGACCACCTTATCCACCTGCATTGCCACTTTCATGGAACTATGGACCTGAACGCCCAGATTCCTCTGTATGTCAATGCTCCTAAGAGTTCTGCCATTTACTGTAGAATTCACACCTGAATTTGATCTTCCAAAATGCATCACCTCGCATTTGTCCGGATTGAACTCCATCTGCCATTTCTCTGCCCAACTCTCCAATCTATCTATCTTCTGCTGTATTCTCTGACAGTCCCCTTCACTATCTGCAGCTCCATCTATCTTAGTGCTATCTACATACTTGCTAATCAGGCCACCCAAATATTCCTCCAGATCATTTATATATACTACAAACAGCACTGATCCACGTGGAACACCACTAGTTACAGATCTCCATTCTGAAAAACTCCCTTCCACTGTTACTCTCTGTCTCCTGTTGCCAAGCCAGTTCTTTATCCATCTAGCTAGCACACCCTAAATCCCATGCGTCTTTACCTTTTGTACCATGAGGGATCTTGTCAAATGCCTTACTAAAGTCCATGTAGACGACATCCACAGCCTTACCCTCATCAATTAATTTTGTCATCTCCTCAAAAAACTCTAACAAGTTGGTAAGACATGACCTTCCCTGAACAATACCATCTTGCCCATCACTAACACGTCCATTCTCTTCCAGATGTGGATAAATCCTCAGTATCTTCTCCAACAGCTTCCCCACCACTGACGTCAGGCTCACCAGCCTATAATTAGCTGGATAATCCCTGCCTCTCTTCTTAAACAAAGGGACAACATTGGCTACTCTCCAGTCCTCTGGAACCTCGTCTGTGATCAAAGATGATCAAAAGATATCTGTTAAGGCCCCAGCTATTTCCTCTCGCCTCCCACAGTAACCTGGCCCAGGGCACTTGTCTACCTTAATGCATTTTAAGATATTTAACACTTCCTCCTTCATTATGCTGACATGTCCTAGAGTATTCACACACCCATACCTAACCTCAACATCACCCTTGATGAATACTGATGCAAAGTACTCATTAAGGATCTCACCCACTTCTTCTGACAGCAGGCATAACTTCCCTCCTTTGTCCTTGAGTGGGCCTATGCTTTCCCTAGCTACCCTCTTGCTCCTTGTATATGTGTAAAAGGCCTTGAGATTTTCCTTGACTCATTGCCTCTTTAGCCCTTCTAACTCCCCGTTTGAGTTTGTTCCTACTTTCCCTATATTCCTCAAAAGCTTCATCTGTTTTTAGTTCATAGACTTTATGTATGCTTCCTTTTCCTTTTTTAAAAATAAATTTAGAGTACCCAATTCATTTTTTCCAATTAAAGGGCAATTTAGCGTGGCCAATTCACCTACCCTGCACATCTTTGGGTTGTGGGGGTGAAACCCATGCAAATACGGGGAGAATGTGCAAACTCCACACAGACAGTGACCCAGGGCCGGGATCGAACCTGGGACCTCGGCGCCGTGATGCAGCAGTGCTAACCACTGCACCACCGTGTTGCCCTTCCTTTTTCTTTTTAACAAGTCTCACAGTTTCCACTGTCATCCATGGTTCCCTAATCGTGTCATTTCTGTCCTTCATATTCGCAGGGACATGCCTGTCCTGCATCTAATCAACTGCTCTTTAAAAGACTCCCACATATTAAATGTGGATTTACCCTCAAACAGCCGCTTCCAATTCACATTCTCTAGCTCTTGTCGAATTCTGTTGTGGTTAGCTTTCCCCCAGTTTAGCGCCCTCACTCAAGGATCACTCTTGCCTTTATCCATGAGTATTCAAAACTTATAGAATTATGATCACTATTCCCAAATTCTTCCCCTATTGAAACTTTAGTCACCTGTTGGGCACATTCCCCAATACTAGGTCCAGTAAGCCCTCCCGCTCCCTGGTTGGACTAACAACATACTGTTTCAAAAGAAAACCTTGGACACACCTAACAAATTGCTCTCCATCCGAACATCTGGCACTAAGAGAGTCCCAGACAAAATGGGGGAAATTAAAATCACTCACCACAATAACCCTGCTATTTTCATATCTTTCCAGAATCTGACTACGTATCTGTTCCTCTACATCCCACTGGTTGATGTGAGGCCTATAGTACAACCCCAACTTTAAGACTGCACCCTTCCTATTCGTGAGCTCTACCAATAATACCTCACTGCAAGATCTCTCCAAAATATTCTCCCTCATCACAGCTGTGATATGTTCCCTAACCAGTAATGCAACTCCCCACCCTTTCTGCTACCACCTCTGTCTCATTTAAAACATCGATATCTCAAAATGTTAAGCTGCCCGTCCTGTCCCTTGTTTAAAAATGTCTCCATAATAGCAACAATATTATAAATCCTCCAAGCTCTAGGTTCATCTGTCTTACCTGTTAGACGTCTTGCGTTGAAGCAGACGCACTCCAGACACACTGAGATCAACAACTTCCCTCTGCCTTCTTTCCCTCATAGTTATATTTGTCGTAATCTCAAGTTCTTCCCCAGCCTCTACACTTGCTGGCCTATTGCTCCAGTTCCCACCACCCTGCCATACTAGTTTAAACCCTCCTGAACAACATTAGCAAACCACCCAGCCAGGATATGCTTGTGTAGGTTCCACCTTCCCTGGAAGACATCCCAATGATCCACATTTCTGAAGCCCCCCCCCCCCCCCCCCCCAGCTATTTAGTCATGTGTTCAACTGTAGAATCTCTCTCTCTTCCTAACCTTATTAGCACGTGGCATAGGGAGTAATCCTGAAATGACTGTCCAAGAGATCCTGTTTCTTAGCATACTACCTAACTTCCTGTAATGTCTTTGCAGGACCTTGCTGCTTTTCCTGCCTATGTAATTTGTACCAATGTGGACAATGACATCTGCCTGCTTGCCCTCCTGTTTCATGATGTCCTGTACCCGCTCAAAGACATCCATGACCCTGGCACCAGTGAGGCAACCCACCATCCTAGCATCTCTTTCGTGACCACAGAAGGGCCTCTCTGTGTCCCTATCGAATCCCCAATTAGTATTGCTCTATTATGCTTTTTCCCCCTCCTCTGTACAGCAGGGCCAGCCATGGTGTCACTCTGGCTATTGCTGTTGCTGTCACCTGATGGGCCATCCCCTCATCAGTATCCAATAAGGCATACTTGTTAGAGAGGGGCACAGCCACAGGGGACTCCTGCACTGACTGCCTGCCCCATCTAGGGGTCACCCATCTATCTTCATGTACCTTGTGTGTGGCCATGTCTCTATAACTTCTATCTAAGATGCTTTACGCCATTTGATTACTTCTTAGTACCTTCAGCTGCTGTTCAAACCGATCCATTTGTTCAGTCAACATGTGCAGCTGGATATACATTTTCCACAGATGTAATAGTGAGGGATGTTGTCAACATTCATGATTGACCGCATGTTGCAGGCAGAACAGCAAGCCCCACCAACTGTCATGCCTAACCCTCTGTTAAATATTAAATGACTTTAATAAAATAAAAACACTCACGAGGATGTACTCAATAATCAGCTGCCTTCTTAAATCCACACTCAGAAGAGTGTTCCTTGCAGGTGCTCTCCTAAAGTGCTGTCCATTGCATGTCAAAGCTGTCACATAAGGAGTACTCATTAACCAACAAGTCTTACGGGCACATTAAACAGTAACACATCAGCATTAGATGATTCATTTCTCAAAATCCAATGGTAACAACTTACATTTATATGTCACCATTATCATAGGAAAACATCCTTTGGAGAGAACATGTATCCTTAGTGAAGGAGTTAAGAAACAATAAGATCAGAAAGATTTTGAAGAGGTTTTACAAGATGAGGAGAGAGAGGTGATAACAATTGTTGTAAATATTGTACTTTATTAATGTTAGATACTTATTAATATTGTGCATCATGCCATTACTACTTACGTTAAAAAATCCTATTTCACTTGGTTTGATTTTAGTGCACTGTTATGGATTAAAGACCTAGCTAAGTGTGATCTGTAGCTTTTGTAGAGTGTGCTCTAAAATGATTTGGAATTTATAGCACATTTAAGTTAACTGAATCTGTGCACAAAAAATTGACAAACTGAGAGCTTTAGTCAAGTCGAACAAAATTAAATTTTATGTTGAAATTTGTAAAGTAGCATAAATATTAGAGGAAACAGTGGCATAATGATAATGTTGCTGGACTAGTAATCCAGTGACCAAGACTAATGATCCGGGGATAAGGGTTCAAATCCCATCTCAGCAGCGAATGTAATAAATCCTGACTGTAAAGCTAATCCCAGTATTGGGATTATCATTGACTGCCCTAAAAACCCATCTGGTTCTCTAATGTCCGTTAGGGAAGGAAATCTGACATCCTTACCTGGTCTGGTTGATATGTGATTCCAGAGCCTAGCAAGGCTCATTCAAGGGCAATTTGGGTTGGGCAATTAATGCTGACCTTGCCAGCAACGCCCACATCCCATGAAATAAATGTTTTTAAAATCCTAAATAGACCAAAAGTGTAATGATAAACTGTCAAAATGACAATAGTGGACACAAAATGCAACCATTAACCTTAACTTTGCAGAGCACAATAGGGAATGTGGTTAAGAGTGATCACTAGGGCAGCACGGTAGCATTGTGGATAGCACAAATGCTTCACAGCTCCAGGGTCCCAGGTTCGATTCCGGCTTGGGTCACTGTCTGTGCGGAGTCTGCACATCCTCCCCGTGTGTGCGTGGGTTTCCTCCGGGTGCTCCGGTTTCCTCCCACAGTCCAAAGATGTGCGGGTTAGGTGGATTGGCCATGCTAAATTGCCCATAGTGTCCAAAATTGCCCTTAGTGTAGGGTGGGGTTACTGGGTTATGGGGATAGGGTGGAGGTGTGGACCTTGGGTAGGGTGCTCTTTCCAAGAACCTGCGCAGACTCGATGGGCCGAATGGCCTCCTTCTGCACTGTAAATTCTATGATAATCTATGATAAAGTGCTTATTTTTTAAAGCTGGAGGTCAAAGCTAGTGTTAATGGGGCCTAGAGGCTTCACCTTTCTCCTAGGTGTTAAATTGCTGGTAACTGCTATTGAAACTGGGCAACTACAAATTTATGCTAAGGTTTTGATGAAAGACTAACAGCCTGCCATTATCAATGTACAAATCAGCCAATGACTTGTAGCAAGATATCCCATGGTTTGCGCATCTTCGCAAGTTGCTGGCCGATTTGTGCTCCTCCATCATCAGCTTTGTGAAAACTGCATTTGGCCCCATAATCACCCCATGAAGTTACTATATTTGCTTATTAATTGTCCATTAAGCTTATCACAGAAATTTCAGTCTAGTAATAAACAGCATAAATGTTTTTCAAACGATATGATTATTTTTAATTGAGGTAAACAATTAAATGTTCCAGTCTCACCTCTTCAGATGAATTGTTGGGGATTTTAAAAATGGCTATTTTTATTCTCCTTGTTCCTTTTCCCTTAATCATTTTTTTCTTTCTTCCTCTACTGTCTCCTGCAATCCAACCCAACATCCTAATTAGGTGTAAATAATAAGCAGCCAGGGAAGTTGGCAATATCTATAATATCCTATGCAAACAATTACATATATATTGTACAGTGACTGATTGAGAGTCCTTGCAGTTCACTGTATGTAGATATGTATGCCATTTAATCAATGAATGACACCCTGGATTTTTGGAAATCTTGTTGGGAAAGGTTATTTTGAACAGTTAACTTGCATCGAGCACTTTACTTGTCTCCTTCATTTGGAGTCATGTGCTACAATAAAACCTTTGCTGTGAGTTCAAATGTTGCTCATGGATAAATAATCAACAAATTAATTACTAAAAACAGATGAAATTGTCTCAACTGTACAATACTCATTAACCTTTGCATAAAGTGCTGGGGGGAAAAGAGACAGTCTTCAAAATAAGGTCACCTTCCACCTATTCAGTAACATTGAGGTCATTCATTAAATTAGAAAAGGAAGGCTGCCTATAAAAATTAAACGCAAGAGTAAAGTGCACACATTCTAGATTATGTGGCTTAGTGCATTGTATTTCTCAACAACAGCCAGCAACAATTGATTATTTAAACAAGAGCCTGAAGATGTGTGGTGTTTTTTTTCTTCCTTTTAATGGATTCTAAGTTAAGTTTTGTTTTTCCACCCCCGCTCACAAGCGCTTACTCTCTGGGCTGTTTCTGAGCAAGCTAAAAATAACCTCAATCAAATGGGTAGTTCAGATAGCTCGTGGAGATTAGGACAACGGTTTAAAATATCAGCACTATTGAAAATATTACATGCTGCACTGTACTTTCTTTATTGATCCCAGCAGCCTGCAGAGATTCAGCTGATATCCACTCACCCTTCCACTCTGAATGTCCTTAGTTACGAAGCTACTGACAGATGATTGGATCTTCCTGGATCCACTTTTGTGGACCACTTTGGATTATCAGAAACACTTAATATTTTGTAATTAATGAATACAAAAGTGTGCACATTCGCACAGCAGCAAATATTATGATACACTGAAGTTGAGATGCAAAATACAGTCGAGCAGTTGCTCAAACCAGAGGAAGTTCACTTTTTTGTTCTTTATTGGTGTGAAAGGTATTGTTTTGGTAAGCTTTTTAAGAGTTAAGGGTGATGAATCTTGCATGTTTAAGTGGGTGATAAGATTTCTTAGCTGACTATTTTGACGTATTTGATACAGACCTGCCACCTAGACTTCACATAGTTGGTGAAGTGTCATAAGCAGACGTGATGTGCCCACATGGTCGGTGGAGCTGAAATTCCTGCCTTTGCAAATAGAACACAGAACATAGAACATACAGTGCAGAAGGAGGCCATTCGGCCCATCGAGTCTGCACCGACCCACTTAAGCCCTCACTTCCACCCTATCCCCGTAACCCAATAACCTCTCCTAACCTTTTTGGTCACTAAGAGCAATTTGTCATGACCAATCCACCTAACCTGCACGTCTTTGGACTGTGGGAGGAAACATGAGCACCCGGAGGAAACACACGCAGACATGGGTAGATCGTGCAGATTCTGCACAGACAGTGACCCAGCCGGGAATCGCTGTGAAGCCACAGTGCTATCCACCTGTGCTACCGTGTTGCCCTATTTTACTGAAAAGTGCAGAATAGAGTAATTTATGGAGAAAGTTCTATATTTGGCTGTGTTGATGTTTGTCTAATGACTCCCACTTTTCAAAATTAATTTGCACCATTTTTTTCTTTACAAGGAACAATTATTGAAACCCAGTCACAATTATAAAGCACTGACAATCTTTGCAAGTTGAATATTTAGCAGTAAATTGGCTGAATAAGGAATTGTTAACAAAGTAGTTACAGTCATGTACTTTTTCACTCTACAACATTGGTGCAGGGTTTTATTGAATTTCTCTTAATTGAAGAATAGAAGGTTATTAGAGATTTAATATTCTCTCCAGGAGCCATCTCAGGCTGTGGATCTAATTTAGCAGGATCAGCAACTTTGGTGTTCCAAGACTTCATCAGGAACCTTCAATTTCCAACAAGGAACACCATAGAAATCGGCTATTTAGCTGTGCACTGTTCCAGTGAGACAAATTTATAGTGATTAACTGCATCAAAGATCACTTAAGGTTTCCAAAATGCTAGATTTGTGCACCCACCATTTTTCTCATGGCATAATTGAACATGCAAATAGTGTCCATTAATAGAAAATAATGCCCTTATTGCACTCTTACACATATAGTTAGTACTTTCATTTTGAGGCATTCTACCATAATATAGCTCTTAAAAGAGAATGAGGGCAAGATGTCTACTTGAAACGTGAACTGTACAGACACCATGGAGGATAAATACCTCTGCATAATTCCCTGGATAGGGTGGATGTGGAGAGGATGTTCCCACTTGTAGGGAAAACTAGAACGAGAGGACACAATCTCAGACTGAAGGGACGATCCTTTAAAACAGAGATAAGGAGGAATTTCTTCAGCCAGTGGGTGGTGAATCTGCGAAACTCTTTGCCACAGAAGGCTGTGGAGGCCAAATCACTGAGTGTCTTTAAGACAGAGATAGATAGGTTCTTGATTAATAAGGGGATCAGGGGTTATGGGGAGAAGGCAGGAGAATGGGGATAAGAAAAATATCAGCCATGATTGAATGGTGGAGCAGACTCGATGTGGCCTAATTCTGCTCCTATGTCTTATGGTCTTATAGTAGCTACAACAAAAAGAATGGTTTGGACTTTGCTCTAATTATCTCTTTGCATGAGCAATTTTCAAATGCTTGAATTAGTCAAAGGCAAGGATGCTAAAGTATTGATCACAGAGGACTGGTAACATTATAGCAATGTAAGCTCATGATAGACATAGAATGAGGATCAGTTCTAAGAAGGCCCATTATGGATATCAGGCTTTATGCACTGGAGCCAGGGAAACAAATGCCTGCCGAGTTTTTTCCAATTTAATTATAGAACATAGAACATACAGTGCAGAAGGAGGCCATTCGGCCATCAAGTCTGCACCGACCCACTTAAGCCCTCACATCCACCCTATCCCCGTACCCAAATAACCCCCCCTAACCTTTTTGGTCACTAAGGGCAATTTATCATGGCCAATCCACCTAACCTGCACGTCTTTGGACTGCGGGAGGAAACCGGAGCACCCGGGGGAAATCCACGCAGACACGAGGAGAACGTGCAGACTCCACACAGACATTGACACAGCCGGGAATCGAACCTGGGACCCTGGTGCTGTGAAGCCACAGTGCTATCCACTTGTGCTACCGTGCTGCCCTAAATTCTGCAATTGGGCGGTGATTTTATTATTGAATGAACATTTGCTTTAACTGGCTACTATTTGTAGATATATTCATTACGTTTATTAAATAAATGCTTTATTTTCTTCAGAATAAATATGTAGTGGATTGAAAAGTATGGCGAATTTGAATAAATTTGATTCAGTATTTCAGTGTGTGAGATAACCATGTTTAGAAGTAAAGCTTCATCGAGGTTTACAGTTTATTCAATCTATCATGTCTGTGCCAGTTTTATTGCAGAACAATCCAAAGGTTTCCCATTGCTCTGTGCTTTTCCCATACCCATGAATATTCCTTTGTTTCAACTATTTATCAAATTTTCCCTTATTCAGACTTTATGGCAAAGCATTTCATGCTCCAAATACAGAATTCTCTGCATTGAGACTTCAGCCAATCTCACCTCATTCTTTGTAGCCATTTCAAATTGAAATCCCCTTACCACTGACTCTCCAATCAGAAAAAAAATGATTTTCCCTCTTCACTTTATCAAACACTTCAGGAAACCTCCATTAAATGTCCTGTTGGACTTTTCTACTAAATGACAGCAGCTCCATTACACTGAGTTGTTCCTCATACATGTAGTTTCTTATCACCCTCGTTTTACTTGGCAAATTATGTTGTACGTAATCTGTAGGTTGTGTCCAACACTGTACATGACTTCTTCACTCTTATTCTCCATTACTCAATTCATAAAACTCAAAATTCTGTTGGCATTCACACTTTCATGGAATTATGCATTTGACCCTCAAGACTATTGATCCCTTCAATACCTTTCTGTTAAGTACAAACTCCCATTTTTTGCTTTACCTTACAAACTGTATTATCTCACTTTAATCCACATGAAATTGCACTTGTCATCTGCTGGCTTGCTCCACTAACCTCTCTGTTTTTCTGAAGTCTTTTACATTTAGCTTGGCTACTTGCCAATCCTCCTACTTTTGTGTTACCAGGAAATTTTAAGATAATGCTCCCAACATCCAAGTCCCAATCGTTTATATCCAGAGAGAGACATAGTTCTAGCATTCACTTCTGGTGCAAATCACTCACCAACCTACTCTAATTGGAGTAACACACAATTACTCAAATGCTTGTTTGCTATTTGATGGGCAATGTTTAATAGGAGCCCTGCGGCGACTTTGGAAATGAGGACGGCATTTTGTCAGGTGGGATGATGGTGGGTGGGGACACAGTCACCTTCCTGCCTCCACCCTGATTAAATCCATGGCTGGAAGGCCCTTGGATGAGCTTCGAGCTCCACCACCAATCGGCCCCTTAAGTGGACAATTAATGCCCAATTAATGACCTTCACTATTAATATGGTAGTATTTGAAGTAGAAGAAAATAGAACACTATGAAGATAAAGTAAAAAGGTAAAGTCACCATAGTCCTAGATGACCATAGGCTGCTTTCCCCTTTGAGGGGGAGAGCTGACTGGTGGTAATTTAACCGGAGGATCACTACACCTCAGGTGAGGCTAAAGCTGAGAAGGTGGAACTTCATAATAACCTCAGCTGGTATGGGATTGAACCCATGCTGTTGGCCTTGCTTTGCATCACACACCAGCTGTCCAGCCATCTGAGCTAAACCAAGCCCTGAAAATAAAAGAGAACAAATGAAGCAGGATTAGATTAGATGGTTCTCGCAAACATTGGCAGAGACAGATTAGCCAAATGCTGTGAGCGGGATTCTCCATTTGCCAACGGAGAATAGGTGCCGACTCCAAAATCGCGGCGGGTGCCGATCTGACGCCAAATTGCGATTCTCCTTCCCCTCGACTGCAGTGTCAAGGCATACCAGAACGCACGTACAGTAAACCCCGTTTCATACCATTAGCAGGCCCGACCCGGTATTCTCTGGGGCCTCCACGATTCTCCACCTCTGATGGGGCACGTTCTCGACGGCACGGTGTGGTAGTCGGTATTAGGGGCATTACGGTACTCTGAATAATGCTGTAAGACCATTGTGGGAGGTACCTGAGACTGCTGTTTTCATTGGTGAAGCCTGCCTGCTGGTTCCGCCCAGTAAGGCCTGTGTCTCCCCAGCAGCTGCATTCTGTACCTGCGTTGCTGGGGGAAACATCTAGTCCAATAAAGCCTTCAATTGTCTCCAATCTCGTCTCAGGAGTATTGATCGAGCATCAATTTATTGCACTAGATTTTAAAGAATGGAGCTTCAAATTAAGCCGGAGTGTCTGCAACTCAGCCCCCATGCGGCAAACTCAGCGGCAACCTTCAAACACTGGCTGGCGTGCATCAAAGGTACCTCAGGATGGCCACGACTGAACATACGGAGAACTAGAAACTGCAAGCTCTCCACTCGAGGGTGAGCCCAGAGATCTACACCCTCATCGAGGATGCGGACGATTTCGAGGCCGCAATGACCCTGCTGAAAGGACACTATATTCGCCCTGTAAACCAGGTCTATGGCCAACATCTGCTAGCGACAAATCCCCGGGGAATCACTGGAGGAGTTCTACCGTGCGCTCCTGGTGTTAGGGAGGAACTGTGACTTCCCACAAGTTTCGGCCAGTGACCACACAGAACTTTTGATCCGGGACGCTTTCATTGCAGGTATGCTGTCCTCCCAAATCCGCCAGCGATTGCTGGAGAAAGAGACACTAAGCCTCAAGGAGGCACGGGCCCTTGCTAGCTCCCTGGATGTGGCCTCCCGAAACGCCCGCGCTTACGTCCCTGACCGCACGGCAGCCCCTTGGGCAGCGTGGAATCCCCCTGCAGCCGACTCCGATGCATCCCCCATCCCCCACAAGCTTGCGCTGCAAGACTGCCAGGCAATCCCGGGGGGCCCCGCTGCTATTTATGTGGGCAAGCCAAGCACTCCCGGCAGCGCTGCCCGGCCCGCTCATCCATCTGCAAAGGGTGCAGCAAAAACGGCCATTTCGTGGCAGTATGCCAGGCCCGGGCGGTCGCCGGGGTCTCCGGGGGCGAACTGGGACCGCCACCACAACTCTCTCCACGAACCGCGTGCTGCCAGCGGGCGGCGCCATCCACCTTCTCTAGGGCCACATGCGGCCTCCGGGCGCCGCCACCTTGTCCTCTGGGGACCACGTGTGACGGATGGGCGCCGCCATCTTGTACACCTCCAGCCATGTGCAACCAGTGGGCACCGCAATCTTGGCTGGACTCTCAGGACCCTGACTTGGATGACCAAATACCGCCCGAGGAAAACATCCAAATTTTGCAACGACTTGCCTCCGTGACCCTGGACCAGTCTCGGCCCCGAACACTCTCGGCTGCGACGATGGCCGTGCGCATCAACGGGCATAAAACATCCTGCCTGATCGACTCCGGGAGCACAGAGAGCTTCATACACCCCAATACGGTAAGGTGCTGTTCTCTTCCCATCCACCCAGTCAACCAAAAAATCTCCCTGGCCCCCGGGTCTCACTCGGTAGAGATCAAAGCGGTTCTGCATAACGAACCTCGCGGTCTAGGGAAGGGAGTTTAAAAATTACGGGCTCTACGTCCTTCCTCACCTCTGCGCTGCCACGCTCCTAGGGTTAGACTTCCAATGTAACCTCCAGAGCTTAACTTTTAAATTCGGTGTCCCTATATCCCCCTCACTGTCTGCAGCCTCGCGACCCTCAAAAGTCGATCTGCCTTCCCTGATAGTAAACCTCACTCCGGATTGCAAACCCGTCGCCACCAGGAGCAGACGGTACAGTTCCCAGGACCGGACCTTCATTAGGTCGGAAGTCCAGCGGTTACTGAAGGAAGGTATTATTGAGGCTAGCAACAGTCCCTACAGAGCTCAAGTAGTGGTTGTAAAGACCGGGGAGAAGCATAGGATGGTCATCGATTATAGTCAGACCTTCAACAGGTATACGCAGCTCGATGCGTATCCTCTCCCCCGCATATCTGATCTGGTAAATCAGATTGCACAATACAAAGTCTTTTCCACGGTGGATCTAAAATCCACCTACCACCAGCTCCCCATCGCAAATACACTGCATTCGAAGCAGATGGGTGGCTCTACCACTTCCTAAGGGTTCCTTTCGGTGTCACAAATGGAGTCTCGATCTTCCAACGGGAGATGGACCGAATAGTTGACCGGTACGGTTTGAGGGCCACGTTTCCGTACCTCGATAACGTCACCATCTGCGGCCACGACCAGCAGGATCACGACACCAACCTCCGAAAATTCCTCCATACCGCAAAAATCCTTAATCTAACGTATAACAAGGACAAATGCATGTTTAGCACTGACCGTCTAGCCATCCTCGGCTACGTAGTGCATGATGGAGCTATAGGCTCAGATCCCGAACGCATGCGCCTCCTCATGGAGTTCCCCCTCCGCCACTGCTCCAAGGCCCTGAAATGCTGCCTGGGATTTTTTTCGTATTATGCCCAGTGGGTCCCCAACTATGCGGACAAGGCCCGCCCACTAATTCAATCCACAGTTTTTCCCCTGTCAGCAGAGGCTCGCCAGGCCTTCAGCCGCATCAAAGCGGACATCGGAAAGGCCACGATGCATGCAATCGACGAATCCCTCCCCTTCCAAGTCGAGAGTGACGCGTCCGACGTAGCTCTAGCAGCCACCCTCAACCAAGCAGGCAGACCCGTGGCCTTCTTCTCACGTACCCTCCATGCTTCAGAAATCCGCTATTTCTCAGTCGAAAAGGAGGCCCAGGCCATAGTAGAAGCTGTGCGGCACTGGAGGCATTACCTGGTCGGCAGGAGATTCACTCTCCTCACTGACCAACGGTCGGTTGCTTTCATGTTCGATAATGCACAGCGGGGCAAGATAAAAAACGATAAGATCTTACGGTGGAGGATCGAGCTCTCCATCTACAACTATGCGATCTTGTATCGTCCCGAGAAGCTAAACGAGCCTCCTGATGCTCTATCCTGCGGCACATGTGCCAATGCACAAGTGGACCGCCTCCGGGCCCTCCACGAGGACCTCTGCCACCTGGGGGTCACTCGATTCTTCCATTTCATTAAGACCCAAAACCTGCCCTACTCCATCGATGAGGTCAGGGCCGCCACCAGGAATTGCCAAATTTGCGCGGAGTGCAAGCCGCACTTCTACAGGCCCGAGAAAGCACAACTGATAAAGGCTTCCCATCCCTTTGAACGTCTCAGTATGGACTTCAAAGGGCCCCTCCCCTCCACCGACCGCAACACGTACTTCCTGAACGTGATTGACGAGTACTCCCGGTTCCCATTTGCCATTCCCTGCCCCGACATGACCGCAGCCACCGTCATAAAAGCCCTCCACAGTATCTTCACGCTGTTTGGTTTCCCCGCCTACATACACAGCGATAGGCGTCCTCCTTCATGAGCGACGAACTGCGACAATTCCTGCTTAGCAAGGACATTGCCTCGAGCAGGCTGATCAGTTACAACCCCCGGGGAAACGGGCAGGTGGAGAGGGAGAAAGGAACGGTCTGGAAGACCGTCCTTCTGGCCCTACGGTCCAGGAATCTCCCAATCTCCCGCAGCAGGAGATCCTCCCGGATGTTCTCCACTCCTTCCGATCACTGCTGCGTACCACGACCAACCAAACCCCTCACGAACGTCACCTTGTCTTCCCTAGGAAGTCCTCCTCCGGGATCTTGCTCCCAACCTGGCTGGCAGCTCCTGGACCCATCCTGCTCTGCAAACACGTGCGGGCGCACAAGTCGGACCCATTAGTCGAGAGGGTCCACCTCCTGCACGTTAACCCTCAATACGCTTACGTGGCTTACCCTGACGGCCGACAGGTAACGGTCTCCCTACGGGACCTGGCGCCCGCTGGATCCCCACCCACACCTCCACTACTGACCCCATCCTCCCTCCCACCGCCGCACCCCACAGCCGCCACCTTCCCAGGTTCATCAGTCCTTCCACTGGTCCCATCTACGGGTGATGAAGCTGCTGAAGAAGCTGAAGCCAAGCTCCCGGAGCCACGGATGCCCGAGCCGGCGCCTGCATCACCGCCGAAGCTACGACTAATTGGTTCACTCTGACTGTAAATAATTACTGTAATAGTTGCGACATATAACGAGGCAAAACACTGTGCTAATGTAGACTGGGTACCACCATAACCTACAGCTCTACCATTGTATAACGTGAGACCACCACCCCCGCCAGACTCTTTTTTTAACAGGGGTTGAATGTGGTAGTCGGTATTAGGGGTATTACGGTACCTTGAATAATGCTGTAGGACCATTGGTGTGGGAGGTACCTGAGACTGCTATTTTCATTGGTGAAGCCCGCTGGTTCCGCCCAGTAAGGCGGAGTATAAGAGCCCGTGTCTCCCCAGCAGCTGCATTCTGTACCTGTGCTACTGGGGGAAACATCTAGTGCAATGAAGCCTTCAATTGTCTCCAATCTCGTCTCAGGATTTGATTGATTGAGCATACGGTTCACTAGTGCTTTTAAAAATCGTGAAACCTGCGTGGTGGCTGGTGAAGGAGAGAGAGAGGAGATAGGACACAGAGAGGAGCAACTGCAGGCTGCCAGGCTGGACACTGGCTGGGCTGGTTGCGGCGGGGGTGTGTACCAGGGCCGGGGGAGAGGGGAGATGATGGGGGCACAGGCCGAGTGGCCAGGGTAACTCCTATGGGACTGGGGCGGTGCCCAATCACGGACCGCCATTACTGAGGCCATCTTGCTGCGCACCCCACTGACCACCCACCTTGGCCCCTGGTTCTGCAGAGTGACACCGGCCGCATGGGTGCCCACACCCCACCCTCGGTCACACCCTCCACAACCGCCACAACCCCCCACCTGGCTGCCACCCACTGGCAGTTCACCCAGGGCAACACCCACTGTAGCTCCTACAGAATCGCGGTGCATACCCCTGGCAAAGACAGTGCCAGCTGGTGATACCCATTGCATCAGGGATGGGTGCCAGGGCCAGAGTCGCGCACGGTGCCGCCCACCGACAGGGCCAGTGGTGCGGGGATTGTTGAGGGGGGGGGGGGACACTTGTTCCCAGTAACCGTCAAGGTGACGGTTGCCTTGAACGTTTACATCACGGGGTCCTTCCAGGGAATGAGTGGAGACCTGGATTGGATTGGACTTGGATTTGTTTATTGTCACGTGTACCGAGGTACAGTGAAAAGTATTTTTCTGCAAGCAGCTCACAGCTCATTAAATACATGGGAAGAAAAGCGGCTCAATACATCCACTTCAATGTGGACAGAGCCACCAGAGTGCCCGGGCAGCCTGTGTATCGGGTGCAGATGCTCAGCTGATGGTCACATATCAGCTGCACGTTTTAACAAGTGGAACCCATTTTGGTTTGTGACCTGTCAGCTGCAGGTGCTCGTAGGGGGACCTGGATCCTGACGATCACCCCTGGGACCCAGGGCATCCCAGCGATGGTGGCGATCCGCGCTGCCCGGGCACTCTGGTGGCTCTGTCCATATTGAAGTGGATGTATTGAGCCGTTTGGCATATAGGGCATCCATGATGCATCTGTGCACCGAAGTCTGTGAAATCCCGCACAGGGATTCCATCGGCAGGAGATACAGTACTTCTTCCATCGGGCAGGAGATGCAGAATTCTGAGAACACGCACAAACAGACTCAAAAACAACTTCTTTCCCGCTGTTACCAGACTCCTAAATGACCCTTTTATGGACTGACCTCATTAACACTACACCCTGTATGCTTCATCCGATGCCGGTGCTTATGTAGTTACATTGTATACCTTGTGTTGCCTTATTATGTATTTTCTTTTATTCCCTTTTTTTCTCATGTACTTAATGATCTGTTGAGATGCTCGCAGAAAAATACTTTTCACTGTACCTCGGTACACGTGTCAATAAACAAATCTAATCCATCCAATCCAATGATTCACTCCGGCAATATTGCAAGGGATCACCACTCTTTTCAGCGACTTCAGAGTATTATCATCCCCAAACCTGAAACCTGTGGAGCTTTCAAATTCCTTAACCTTGTTACGATTTTCAGCATTCAAGGAGTCCAGGTAACATTTTGCTCGCAGAAAAATACTTTTCACTGTACCTCGGTACACGTGACAATAAACAAATCCAAATCCAATCCAATCCAGGTCTCCACTCAATCCCTGGAAGGACCCTGTGGCATAAACGTTCAGGGCAACCGTCACCTTGACGGTTGCTGGGAACAAGTCCCCCCCCCCCCCAAACAATCCCCGCACCACTGGCCCTGTCATGCAGCGACCAGGTCCATGATCGACTGTTGTTCGGCCTCCTGAAGATTCCTGACATGTTTGATGTTTGATGTTTGAGGTGCCCCCCCCCCGCAAGCCGGGGTTTTGACTCCTGGGCAACTGTGGTCGTGGCTGATGACATCTGTCCGGAGGCCACAGACCGACTCAGAGACCCGCTGTCCATGAGTTCATGAGTTCTGCATTGGTGTCAACACTTAGTTTCAGACATGGAGAATTCTGCCCATATTTTGTGTTCTACATATGAGGGGTGAAATTCTCCGTTATCGGCGCAAAGTCCGCCGATCGGTGCAAAAAACGGCGCAAATCCGACTTGCGTCACGCCGGACAAATGGTTGAAAAGTCTCCGGCCCGAAATGGGCTAGCAGCGACGTGACGGGATCCGCGCTTGCGCACATGGTTCACGCCGTGCAGCGTCATACACGCCGCATGGTGTGACGGCTCATAAGGACGTGCTGCTCCCCCCCACCCGACCGGAACACCCGACCGGAACACCCGACTGGATGGCTGGCCGCCGCTCAGCCCCAAGGTTCCAGTCACGCGATGTGGAGGCGCTCCTGGACGCGGTGGAGCAGAGGAGGGACGCCCTGTATCCCGGGCACGGCCGCAGAGTTGCCCCACGCCACAGCCGGCGTTTGTGGAGGGAGGTGGCAGAGGCCGTCACCGCTGCGGCCCTGACACCACGGACAGGCACCCAGTGCCACAAGACGGTGAACGACCTCGTCAGAGCAGGCAGGGTGAGCCTCCCCCCCGCCCGATATCCATATCCCCCCCCATATCCCCCCTCCCCCATATCCCCCCCCTCCCCCATATCCCCCCTCCCCCATATCCCCCTCCCCCATATCCCCCCTCCCCCATATCCCCCCTCCCCCATATCCCCCCTCCCCCATATCCCCCATATCCCCCCCTCCCCATATCCCCCATATCCCCCTCCCCCATATCCCCCCTCCCCCATATCCCCCATATCCCCAAGTGAATCCAGCCCTAACCTTAACCTCTGCAATACACGCGCAACCGATGGTGTGCATTCATATACCTTCCTAATACTGTTGCGTTTTACCCCTGCCACCACCCCTCCCCCCGCCACAGGAGAAGCGCGCACACAACAATAGGGAGCATGTGAGAACTGGAGAAGGCCCCGCTGATGAGAGGCCACTGACCGAACACGAGGAAAGGGCCCTGGAACTGGCTGGCGGACCTGAGGACCGGGAGGTTGCTGATGCAGAGGTCAGGGGCGTACTAGCAAGTGAGCCACCGACAGCCCATCCCCATATCCCCCCTCCCCCATATCCCCCCTCCCCCATATCACCTGATCATTGCCTGCGTGTCTAACCATGCATGCTTCATTGTGTATCGCAGGAGCAAACGTCGAGGCACCCATCCCTGCAGATGCAGACCGCCCGCAGGATGCCACTCGGAGGCCATGGGAGACGGAGAGACCCGGACCCTCCGGCATGCGATGCCCGCAGGATGCCCCTCGGAGGCCACGGGAGACGGAGAGACCCGGCACCCAGGACACCCCTAACCGGGACAGCACTACCCAGGAAGACGAAATACCGGACAGTGACTCAGAGTGGATAGGTGGAGACGAACCCCCACCTCAAAGTGTCATGGACTCAGAGTGGGACGAAGAGCACGACACAATGCCACTGCTGTCACCAACACCCTCCACCATCGCAGAAACACTCACCTCGGTTGGGCACTTTAGTGATGAGGCGTCTGGTACACACACTGGTGCGCACAACACAGCCGTCCCGGTACAGCAGGCGGAGGTAGGAGCAGCAGAGGGGCCGGGCGGTCGGAGGGCAGCCCAGCCCAAGCGAACATCTGCCGCCCAGATGGATCCCGGGTTCCTGGAGTTACCACACCCACACATAGATCCGATGCAACCACCGACCCGGAGACGAGCGAAGAGGGTGACGGCCGGCTTGCGGCGGCTGCAGTCGCAGGTGGAGGAGTCCACCCGCGTCCAGGAGCTGGGAGTGGTGCCGGTCATGCGTGCCACCCAGGCCGACACCGCACGGGTGGCGTCCGCGGTGGAGGCAATGGGTGCGACGGTGTCAGACATGGGGAACGGTTTGCGAGGCCTGGGGCTTTCCGTGCAGGCGGCGTCTGTGGCCCAGGACATGGCTGCCCTCTCACAGGAGGCCATGAGCCAGTGCCAGCGCCAGATGGCAGAGGCGCTCAACGCCATAGCCCAGTCTCTGCAGGCCATGGCCCAGTCTCAGCAGACCATGGCCCAGTCTCTGCAGGCCATGGCCCAGTCTCAGCAGGCCATGGCCCAGTCCCCGCCGACGTGACCACGGACCACAGGGGGAGAGGTGTGTGTAGGGTTGTGTGTGTGTGTGTGTGTGTGTGTGTGCGGCGGGGGGTGGGGGGGTTAGAGTGGGGTGGGCTCCGGGGGTGTGCCGGGAGGGGGTAGGTGCAGGGGACGATGACTGCCGGGGTAGGGGGGGGGGCTCCGTGCCGGGGAGGTGGCCGGGGGGGGATCCGTGCCGGGGAGGGGGATGGGGAGGTGCGTGCCAGGGAGGGGGACGGGGAGGTGCGTGCCGGGGAGGGGGACGGGGGGGATCTGTGCCGGGGAGGGGGATGGGGAGGTGCGTGCCAGGGAGGGGGAACGGGAAGGTGCATGCCGGGGGGGGGCGGGGAGGTGCGTGCCGGGGAGGGGGACGGGGGGGATCCGTGCCGGGGAGGGGGATGGGGAGGTGCATGCCAGGGAGGGGGCGGGGAGGTGCGTGCCGGGGAGGGGGGGCGGTGAGGTGCGTGCCGGGGAAGGGGACGGGGGGGGGGGCCGGGGCTCCGTGCCGGGGAGGTGCGTGCCGGGGAGGGGGACGGGGAGGTGCGTGCCGGGGGGGACGGGGAGGTGCGTGCGGGGGAGGGGGACGGGGAGGTGCGTGCCGGGGAGGGGGGGCGGGGAGGTGTGTGCTGGGGGGGGGGGAAGGGGATGTGCGTGCGGGGGAGGGGGATGGGGAGGTGCGTGCCGGGCAGGGGGGCGGGGAGGTGCGTGCTGGGGGGGTACGGGGAGGTGCGTGCAGGGGAGGGGGACGGGGAGGTGCGTGCCGGGGAGGGGAGCGGGAGGTGCGTGCTGGGGAGGGGGACGGGACGGGGGGTCCGTGCCGGGGAGGGTGACGGGGAGGTGCGTGCCGAGGAGGGGGACGGGGGGGGGGGTCCGTGCAGGGGAGGGGGACGGGGAGGTGCGTGCTGGGGAGGGGGACGGGTAGGTGCGTGCCGGGGGTGGACGGGGAGGTGCGTGTGGGTGAGGGGGACGGGGAGGTGCGTGCCGGGGGGGGACGGGGAGGTGTGTGCGGGGAGGGGGACGGGGAGGTGCGTGCCGGGGGGGGACGGGGAGGTGTGTGCGGGGAGGGGGACGGGGAGGTGCGTGCCGGGGGGGGACGGGGTGGTGCGTGCGGGGGAGGGGGACGGGGAGGTGCGTGCGGTGGAGGGGGACGGGGAGGTGCGTGCCGGGGGGGGACGGGGAGGTGTGTGCGGGGAGGGGGACGGGGAGGTGCGTGCCGGGGGGGGACGGGGTGGTGCGTGCGGGGGAGGGGGACGGGGAGGTGCGTGCGGTGGAGGGGGACGGGGAGGTGCGTGCCGGGGGGGGACGGGGAGGTGCGTGCCGGGGAGGGGGACGGGATGGGGGGTCCGTGCCGGGGAGTGGGATGGGGAGGGGTCCGTGCCGGGGAGGTGGACGGGGAGGTGCGTGCCGGGGAGGGGGACGGGGGGGGGGGGGGGGGTCCGTGCAGGGGAGGGGGACGGGGAGGTGCGTGCTGGGGAGGGGGACGGGTAGGTGCGTGCCGGGGGTGGACGGGGAGGTGCGTGTGGGTGAGGGGGACGGTGAGGTGCGTGCCGGGGGGGGACGGGGAGGTGTGTGCGGGGAGGGGGACGGGGAGGTGCGTGCCGGGGGGGGACGGGGTGGTGCGTGCGGGGGAGGGGGACGGGGAGGTGCGTGCGGTGGAGGGGGACAGGGAGGTGCGTGCCGGGGAGGGGGACGGGGGGACGGGGGTCCGTGCAGGGGAGGGTGACGGGGGGGGTCCGTGCCGGAGAGTGGGATGGGGAGGGGTCCGTGCCGGGGAGGTGGACGGGGAGGTGCGTGCCGGGGAGGGGGGGCCGGGGTACGGGGGGGCGATGGGGTCCGTGCAGGGGAGGGGGATGGGGGGGGGGGGTCCGTGCCGGGGAGGGGGACGGGGTCCGTGCCGGGGAGGGGGACGGGTCCGTGCCAGGGAGGTGGACGGGGAGGTGCGTGCCGGGGGGTGGGGGGTCCGTGCCGGGGAGGGGGATGGGGAGGTGCGTGCCAGGGAGGGGGATGCGAAGGCAAGTGAGTTGGTCCACCTGGCCAGGTGCCAGCCTCCAACAGTCGGACCCATGCGGTCCATGCCACCTGGCTGGGGAGAGGAGGGGGGTATGGGCAATGATGACATGTCGTCGTTCCCCCTCCTCCCTCCCCTCCCCTCCCCCCCCCCCCCCCCCCCCTCCCCCCCCCCCACCCACAGGCCGTCATGATTTCCGGTCAGCCAGCGATGTTGGCCACCGTGGCGGCAGCTGCTAATGTCCATGTTGCCCTGGATGAGGAGGAGGAGGAGGAGCGTGCCAGAGAGGCGGCGCAGGCTGCCGCAGAGGGGCAGGCGGCAGCCGACCAGGCTGAAGGGACACCCGCCCGACAGGACGAGGACGGGGAGGAGGACGTCGGGGCCCCACGGCAACGGAGGCACCCGAGGACGCCCCGTGTGTACCGGCCCCGGCTGTTGTACCAGGACCTCACGGACCGGGAATGCAGGAGGAGACTCCGGATGAGCCGGGAAACCGTGGCACACATCTGCACACCTGTCACCGCGTGGCACTGGCGGGGGACACCCTCTCCCCGTGTCCGTCAAGGTTATGGTGGCCCTGAACTTTTATGCAACGGGGTCATTCCAGGCACCGAGTGGGGACCTGTCCGTCATCTCGCAGACATCGGTGCACCGGTGAATCAGGGCCGTGACAGATGCCCTATATGCCATGGCGCACCGCTACATCCGCTTCCCTGTGAACCGGGCCAGCCAAGGTGCCCGGGCCGTGGGCATCTCTGCCGTGGCCGGGTTCCCCATGGTCCAGGGTGCGATTGATGGGATGCACGTCGCCATGCGGCCACCTGCAGATAACAGGGCCGTGTTCACCAATAGGAAGGGGACCTATTCGATGAACATACAGGTGGTCTGCGACCACCGCATGATGATCCTGCACGTCTGCGCCCGTTACCCGGGTAGTGTACACGACTCATAAGTGTTGTCGCGGTCATACATCCCCTCCATGTACGAGGGACGCCATCCCCGGCTGAGGGGCTGGTTGCTGGGCGACAGGGGCTACCCATTGCGATCGTGGCTGATGACGCCTGTACGGAGGCCACGCAATGAGGAGGAGAACTGCTACAATGATGCCCATGTAGCGACAAGGGGAGTGATAGAGAGGTGCTTTGGCGTGCTGAAGAGCCTGGACCTCTCTGGGGGCGCCCACCAGTATCGGGCAGATAGGGTCGGCCGTATCATTGTGGTGTGCTGCATCCTGCACAATATAGCCCAGCAGAGGGGCGATGTGCCGAAGGCAGAGGACGGCGGAGTGGAGGAGCAGCAGGAAGACGTGCAGTCCTCCCCAGATGAGGGGGATGGTCACGGCAGATGGGCTAGACATGGGCGAGTGGCTGTCCACCGTTACCGGCTGGGCCAGCGGGCAAGGGACAGGCTGATAGACGCCCGCTTCACTGACTAGATGGGCGTGGGAATCGGGTAGTATGGCCACAGACCGCACACCATGGCAACACCCGACCACGCACACCCCCCACCCATCCACCCACCCAGCACCCTCACCCCCCTCCCCAACCCCACCCAACCCACCCGCATGCACACCACCACCCCATTGCCGATCCACCTGCGGCACAACGGTCGGGCTCACACAGTTGCCAGTGGACGCGTGTCTATTGCAGGCCATGGAGGATGATGACAACCCGCTCTGCGATGAGCTCCTAGCTCCACATCGTTGGACGATGTCTGACCCATGGCCACAGTACCACCATCCACCCGGACCATCCCTGCATGCGGCTGTGACACTGCAGCGCACTGTCCCGTCCTCTGCCCGGGGGGATGTTGATGGTGGCCCAGGGGGAAGGGGGCAGACTCACCTGGGGCTGAGGTAAGACCACCCCTCACACACACACTTGCGCTCAACGTACATGATACCCCCGCATGCTTTGGACAGAGCATAAAGGCAGCTTCTGTAGGTGTAACATTGACTTTAATAACGAAAGGAGTTCATGCACGTGCCCTAGCCCCTAAAACTCATCTGTGCCCTGCACCCGTGCCAACTTACTCAGTATCTAATTGTTTGGCCTTACGGGCCCTTTGACTACGCCTAGGTGGTTCCGCAGACGGTACAGCAGAGCTGGAGGTGGACTCCTGCGATTCCTGCCCTCTGACACGGGATCCCTTTGGCGGCCGTTTCCTGGGGCGTCCTGGCCTAGATGGGCCAGGCTGCGGCCCGGGCGACTGGGATGGCGAGCTGCCAGCCTGTCCAGCCCGTTGCCCACCCGATGCACCTGGGACGGGAGGGGGGTCCCTACAATGAGACCCGGAACATCCCCAGCACCTCCTCCTCCCTCGGGGTGCCCGATGGCCCCCAGGCCTCTACATGGGTGGGGGATGCGAACGGACTGGCCATCCGACGCCCCCCTGACATCTGCCGCTGCCAGTCCTGGAGGCCCGTGCTGGTATCGACAGGAGTCTGCAGGTTTGCAGCCATGGAGTTCAGGGGGTTGGCAAACCCTGTCTGTGACTGTGCGACGCCGGCTCGCACATGGGCAATGGCGCCGATGCCCTCAGCGATGGCCTGCTGAGACTGGGCCATGGCCTGCTGAGACTGGGCCATGGCCTGCAGAGGCTGGGCTATGGACTGCTGAGACTGGGCCATGGCCTGCTGAGACTGGGCCATGGCCTTCAGAGACTGTGCCACGGAGTTGAGCCCCTCTGCCATCTGCCGCTGGCGCTGGCTCATGGCCTCCTATGAGAGGGCAGCCATGTCCTGGGCCACAGACGCCGCCTGCACGGAAAGCCCCAGGCCTCGCAAACCGCTCCCCATGTCTGACACCGTCGCACCCATTGCCTCCACCGCGGACGCCACCCGTGCGGTGTCGGCCTGGGTGGCACGCATGACCGGCACCACTGCCAGCTCCTGGACGGGGGTGGACTCCTCCACCTGCGACTGCAGCCGCCGCAAGCGGGCCGTCACCCTCTTCGCTCGTCCCAGGTTCGGTGGTTGCATCGGACCTATGGGTGGGTGTGGTAACTCCAGGAACCCGGGATCCATCTGGGCGGCAGATGTTCGCTTGGGCTGGGCTGCCCTCCGACCGCCCGGTCCCTCTGCTGCTCCTACCTCCACCTGCTGTACCGGGACAGCTGTGTTGTGCGCACCAGTGAGTGTACCAGACGCCTCATCACTAAAGTGCCCAACCAAGGTGAGCGTCTCTGCGATGGTGGAGGGTGTTGGTGACAGCAGTGGCGTTGTGTCGTGCGCATCGTCCGACTCTGAGTCCAAGGCACTTTGGGGTGGCGGTTCGTCTCCACCCATCCAATCTGTGTCACTGTCCTGTATTTCAGTTACCTGGGTAGGGGTTTCCTGGGTAGGGGTGTCCTGGGGAGTGGTGTCCTGGCTCGGCTGTGACGGGGGCCTGTGGCTGCCCCTCTCGTCGCTGGGTGGCACACGCCTGCGTCACCGCACCCGCATGAGACGGGGGCGCCGTCTCCCTGTTGCTCCAGGTCTCTCCGTCTCCCGTGGCCTCCAAGGGGCATCGTGCGGGCGTCGCATGCCAGAGGGTCCGGGTCTCTCCGTCTCCCGTGGTCTCCGAGGGGCATCGTGCGGGCGGTCTGCATCTGCGGGGATGGGTGCCTCGACGTTTGCTCCTGCGATACACAATGAAGCATGCATGGTTAGACACGCAGGCAGTGATCAGGTGATATGGGGGAGGGGGGATATGGGGGAGGGGGGATATGGGGACGGGCTGTCGGTGGCTCACTTGCTGGTGGGCCCCCGACCTCTGCATCAGCAACCTCCCGGTCCTCAGTTTCGTCAGCCAGTTCCAGGGCCCTTTCTTCATGTTCGGTCAGTGGCCTCTCATCAGCTGGGCCTCCTCTAGTCCTCACATGCTCCCTGGTGTTGTCTGCGCTTCTCCTGTGGGGGGTGGTGGCAGGGGTAAAAGGCAACAGTGTTAGACAGGTATATGAATGCACGCCATCGGCTGCGCGTGTATTGCAGAGGTTAAGGTTAGGGCTGGATTCACTTGGGGATATGGGGGAGGGGGGATATGGGGGAGGGGGGATATGGGGGATATGGGGAGGGGGGATATGGGGGATATGGGGGAGGGGGATATGGGGGATATGGGCGAGGGGGGATATGGGGAGGGGGATCTGGGGGAGGGGAATATGGGGAGGGGGAATATGGGGGATATGGGGGAGGGGGATATGGGGCAGGGGGGATATGGGGGATATGGGGAGGGGGATATGGGATATATGGAGGAGGGGGGATATGGGGGAGGGGGGATATAGGGATGGGGCGATATGGGGGAGGGATGATATGGGGAGGGGGGATATGGGGGATATGGGGAGGGGGATATGGGGAGAGGGATATGGGGAGGGGGATATGGGGGAGGGGGATATGGGGGACAGGGGATATGGGGGATATGGGGGAGGGGGGATATGGGGGATATGGATATCGGGCGGGGGGACTCACCCTGGCTGCCCTGATGAGGTCGTTCACCTTCTTGTGGCACTGGGTGCCTGTCCGTGGTGTCAGGGCCACAGCGGCGACGGCCTCTGCCACCTCCATCCACAGACGCCGGCTGTGGCGTGGGGCGACTCTGCGGCCATGTCCGGGATACAGGGCCTCCCTCCTCTGCTCCACTGCATCTAGGAATGCCTCAATGTCGCGGGACTGGAACCTCGGGGCTGAGCGGCGGGCGGCCATCCGGTCGGGTCTTCTGGTCGGGTGGGGGGGAGCAGCGCGTCTTATGAGCCGTCACGCCGAGCGGCGTGCATGATGCCGCACGGCGTGAACCACCTGAGCCAGCGCGGATAGCGTCACGTCGCTGCTAGCCTATTCCGGGCCGGAGACTTTGCGATGTTTGGGGAGGCGCGATGCAGGTGGGATTTGCGCCGTTATGGGCGCCGGTCGGCGGACATCGCGCCGATATCGGAGAATCCCGCCCCAGGTCTCTAAGGGATACATAAGATAAACTCACAGGTAATTTCAGTCAAATATGAAATTATTACTCAGCATAAAAGAAAAATTCACATTTATATATCGCTACCGTCCCGCAAGACATTTCAAAGGTTTCACAAAACAAGCTCCCACAAACAATAATGTGATAATGACAAGACAACATAACAATCTTCTCTTTTTGTGTTGTTAAGCAAGGAATACATTAGTCAGGGCACTGAGGTTGCCTCCCCTGCTATTTCTCGAGATCCCTTAGGTCCACATGAAAGAGCAGATATGGCTTCAGTTTAATATTTTGGGTGAGATTCTCTGGTCTACCCCGCGGAATGTTTGCGGGTGGCAGGAGGCGGCCTGCCATTGTCCAAAGATGGGATCTTCTGGTCACGGTTCTCTCAATGGGATTTCTCATTGAATCTACCTCATGCCACCAGGAAAGATGCGGCAGAGGCACGCCGTTGGCGAGACCAGGAGATACCGAAACCCTGAACAGCCCAAAAATCTTGCCTGTTCATCAGAAAGTCAGCATCTCATACAATGCCAGACTCATTCGGTACTATGTTGGAATGTCAGCCTTGACATGTCCTGGAATTCACGTTGAGTGCACAAACACCTAAGACAGAGGTGAGAGTGCTACCAACTGAGCCACAACTGTTTTTTTATCGGGGAGACAGTACAAACTCCATAAAGACAGTCACCCCAGGCCGGAATTGAACCCCGGTCCATGGCGCTGTGAGGCAGCAGCGCTAACCACTGTGCCACCATGCCGCTCAGGTTCAGGTCCTGAAGCAGTCCATGCCAAATTCAACAAGACCTGGACAACAGCCAATCTTGGGTTGGCAACTGATAAGGAACATTCGCACCTCACAAGTCCAAGCAATGATCTCCTACAGGAGTGAATCTAACTATCACTCCTTGACATTCAACGGCATTATCATCACTGAATTCCTCACCATCAATATTCTGGTGGTTCACCATTGACCAGAAACTCAATTGTACCAACTATATAAATACTATGGCTGCAAGAGCAGGTGAGAGGCTATGAATCCTGCAGCCAGTAACTCACCTTTGGATTTTCCCCAACCTGTCCATAATGTACAAGGCACAAGTCAGGAGTGTGATGGAATAATCCCCACTTGCCTGGATGAGTGCAGCTTCAACAACACTCAAGAAGCTTGACATCATCCAGGACAAAGCAGCCCACTTGATTGGTACCCCTTCCACAAACATTCACTCCCTCCATCACCAGTGCACAGTAGCAGCAGTGTGTACCATCTACAAGATGTATTGCAAGAATGTAGTAAGGCTCCTTCGATAACACCTTCCAAACCCACAACCACTTTTCGAATTGTGGCTTGGGCCACTGCCTGTGTGGAGTCTGCACTTTCTCCCCATATCTGCATTGCTTTTCCTTCGGGTGCTCCGGTTTCCTCCCAGAAGTCCTGAAAGACGTGCTTGTTAGGTGTATTGTGAATTCTCCCTCAGTGTACCCGAACAGACATAGTGTGACGACTAGGGGATTTTCACAGTATCTTCATTGCAGTGTTAATGTAAGCCTACTTGTTACACTAATAAAGAGTATTCTTATTACTTTCTAGGACGAGAGCTGCAGATACCTGGAAATGCCACCAAGTGGAGGTTCCCATCTAAGCCACTCCTGACTTGGAGATATATTGTTGTTCCTTCAGTCGCCGGGTCAAATTCCTGATACTCTCTCCCTCTCACAGCACTGTGGGTACACCATATGGAGCAGTTCAAGAAGGCAGCTTACCCTACCTTCTCAAGGAAAATTAGGAATGGCAATGAATGTTGGCCTAGCCAGCTAAGCACACATTCCTCACATGAATAAACATTACTAAGCTTTTCATTCCAGATTTATTTAATTAATTGAACATGTCTCCTTGCTGTTGTGGTAGGATTTGAACTCAGGGGCGTCATTGTCCGACCCCCCGCCGGGTCGGAGAATGGCCGTTGGCCGCCGTGAATCCCGCCCCCGCCGAAGTCTCCGGTACTGGAGATTGGGCGGGGGTGGGAATCGGGCCACGCCGGTTGGCGGGACACCCTGCTCAATTCTCCGGCCCGGATGGGCCGAAGTCCCGCCCAGAAATTGCCTGTCCCGCCGGCGTAAATCAAAGCGGGTATTTACCGGCGGGACCAGGCAGCTCCCGGGTCCTGGGGGGGGGGGTGCGGGGCGATCTGACCCTGGGGGGTGCCCCCACGGTGGCCTGGCCCGCGATCGGGGCCCACCGATCCGCGGGCGGGCCTGTGCCGTGGGGGCACTCTTTCCCTTCCGCCTCCGCCACGGCCTCCACCATGGCGGAGGCGGAAGAGACTCTCCCCACTGCACATGTGCGGGAAACTGTCGGAGGCCGCTGACGCGCCCGCGCATGCGCCGCATTTCCGCGCCAGCTGGCGGGGCAACAAACGCCATTTCCGCCAGCTGGTGGGGCGGAAATCCCTCCGCCGCCGGCCTAGCCCCTCAATGTTGGGGCTAGGCCGCCAAAGATGCGGAGCATTCCGCACCTTTGGGCCGGCGGGATGCCCGTCTGATTGGCGCCATTTTTGGCGCCAGTCGGCGGACATCGCGCCGTTGGGGGAGAATTTCACCCCAGGTCTCTGCAGCATTAGTTCAGTAGATTACTAGTCCAGTAACATTATTGCTATTCTACCATTTAATAACAATGCACATAACTGAAGTGAAGAAGTATGCATATGTCACACTCATTTTCTCTAGGAACCAAACATTTGGAAAGCCAGTCCTGTGTTCTAAATAATAAAGATTATTATTATTAAATACATTTTGGGGAATCCCTAATTAATAACATATGAAACAGAGTAACAAGCCTTGTGCACAAAGGATACACTGGCTTGACACAACAGAGTTGTTTGTGGTTATTGTAATAAGACCACGGAAGCAGACGTCCCTTCACCAGAAACCCTTTTATTAACGAAACAAACAGCAGTACAACTGGGTGCATTCGGCTTGCTACCTACACAGGAAGTGCAGAGGATCTGACACTCCCTGTTATATACAAAGAAGAGGTTCCCTGTTTGGCCCACTAATTAGGGAACTCGTATTCCAATTAGCCAATCTCAAAGGCCTGGTCTAAGTCATTACAGTTATGTTATGAATTTTGTTGTACATTCAGGGCATAAAAGGCCTTGGGATTCAACACTATATTATGTGTGGAAGCTATCAGCCAATGTGCATCATTGTTACAAGTACTGACAATTATGATATACACCATACAGTATAAATCATATAAAGTTCAATAATATGGTGCATACCTGGGGCGTCATTCTCCGCCGGCGGGAGTCTCCGTTCTGCCGGCACCGGGGGATTTCCCAACGGCGTGGGGCTGCCCCACAATGGGAAACCCCATTGACCGGCCGGTGTTACGGAGACTCCCGCCGGCCGGTCGACGCAGAAATGTGGCGGGGCGGGTAGGAGAATTTCGCCCCTTATGTTTTTCACTTTTCTCTAATCTCCAAAATAAAATGACTTTTTATGCTGGAGCTTTTCAGTCGATTGCATTTTGCATCCTTTTATTATGTGGAGTTTTGGCTTTAAATACAAGATCAGAGAAGATTGAAGCAAGGTGAACCTATGGTGATTGCTTCTTGAAGTGCATTCTCTATCTCATCAAGATATGGATAAAGTAATTTGCACAATTCGGCAAAGGTTCATTTGCTATGTTTTTCTTAGAATGCACTTCCAATGCAGATGCTTTACAACTATCCTTTGCAACTGTAATTTGTCATCAGATGTCTATATGCTCTGTGCTGTTTAACTTTCAGCAATAACTTCTGTTAAGTATCCCTCACTGTAATTAGGTTCTTGAGATGATTGTTTACCATCCGTGTAAAGTACTCCCATGCAGGCATCCTCCTCTGAAGATTCCCCACTCACCCAAATTGCAGAATTACAGCATTTGCACAAGCTTGAAGTGGATCATCACTAAAATGAGATCATTCTAGGTATTGAACCTTCTGTGCCATACTCCACAGCTGCATTGCATTTTGGAGATTTATACATTTTAAGTGGCTCATTAGGTGCTTGAGTAGTGTTAAAAGATGATTATTGCATCTTGATTGGCTGATATTTCTTCATTATGAATAACAAAATTGCTTTTTCAAGAATCTGTTTCTTCAATTTTATAAAATAAAGCAAAAAATGCAAGTCTCTCTCATAATTTTCCTGGCCCTGTTATGAACGTTTACCCGTCGATTAACTTTGAAAATATTTGGACGCAATTTCCCCCCCCCAGATTTCTCAGTTAATTTGTGGGGTATTTTTGCAGGGAGTTACCTGTTGGCTTTGCCAGCGTGTTCCCCAATGACACTTAGTCACTTTTTTGGTCCCTAGGGGGTTTCTCACCGGTTTCGCTCACATTTAGAATTTTTTTTAGCACTAGGGAGCTGAACTCAGAGATCGGCCCGCCATTTTGAAAGGGTGCCCCTATCTCTAGGTGAGCTTGTGGATCCCCCACACCCTCCACACATATTAACACTACCTCACACCCCCCCCTCTCCCCAAGTAAGGTCACCCAGCTATGGGGTTTCCCCCTCTTCAGGCCCCAGCAAGCCCCCTTACAGCACCCCCTCCCTTGCTCCAGGGGGGAGGGCCACCCTGCACTAACCCTGACCACCCTGGGTCTCCGGTGGCCCGGGAGACACCGCACCCAAGGTGCCATTCCATCTGGTCCACATTTTTGTGGACCAGCACTGATCGGCACCCGGCTGTAGCCTTGTTGGGGAGGCCGAAGAATCGAAGGAGGCCGGTGAATCCCGCGCAGGTAGGACTTAAGTAGTTTTACGACGTATTTCTGCTAGCGTTATTCTATCCCACACGAGATCAGACATGACTCGATGGGCCGAGTGGCCTAATTCTGCTCCTATGTCTTATGGTCTTAGTTGGGCCGGGGTACCGACTCCGACGTCTTGCGGGACTTCGTAGAATCCCTTGAGGCGCAGAGCCTATCGGGTGGCTCGCTGGAGGCCCTTCCCGGCATTCTCCGGCCGCGTTGCGCTCAAGTGAGAGCACAACATGGCCGGAAATCGCGCCCAGTGCATTCACTTCCCTCGTCCAAGTCATTAATATATATTGTGAATATTTGTGGCCCCAGAACCAATCCCTGTGGCACTCCACTGGTTACATTCTGAAAATGTTTCTCTTATCCCAATTCTTTGTCTTCTACCAGTTGGCCAATCCTCTATCCATGCAAATATACTAACCCCCAAAACATGGGCTCTTATCTTATTAAGTAGCGTTTTGTGAGGTACCTTTTCAATCCCTTTTTGGAAATGCAAATATATTGAATCTACTGTGCTTTTTACCACCTCAAAGAATTCTAATGAATTTGACAGAGATGATTTCCCCTTCATAAAGCCATGCTGAATATGCTTGATTACATTGTGCATTTTTAAATGCTCTGCCAATACATCCTTTACAATGGACTCTAACATTTTCCCAATGACAAAAGTTAATAATAATAACCTTTTGTTGTCACAAGTATGAAGTTACTGTGAAAAGCCCCTAGTCGCCACATTCCGGCGCTTGTTTGGGTAAGCTATTACGGAAATTGAACCCGTGCTGTTGGCTTTGTTCTGCATCACAAACCAGCTGTCTAGCCCACTGAGCTAAACCATCCTACAGTTACTTATTTTTTGTCTCCCTACTTTTTGAATAAAGGTGTTACATTGGCAGTTTTCCTCTGGGAATTGTCCAGAATTTAAGGATTCTTGGAAGGTTACGATTGTCATGATATGCATACATGCAGATAATGATATACAGACAGGCACAGACAAGCAGCTAATGAACCAATTGCAGGCAGCACACTCAGGGGTGGTATCTCACTATAAAAGGCATGAGGCAATCACACTCCACCTCTTTCCACTGATGAACATCTACAGAGTGAGTCAGGGTGTATTTACAGTATCATACCTCCAGCACGTGGCTAAGAGCTAGTCTGGTTCAATCAGACAGAGTAACCACACTTAGGTTAGCAGAGAGTCAACCTCATAGAGAACCGTGCTAACTGTGCTACTGGTTCAATAAATCAGATTGAACTAACTTCAAGGTCTGGAGTATCTTTTGGTTAAAGCTGCATCCAGTTGCAGCCTGTGTTATCCCAGAGTACATAACACGACAACGATCAGTGCATCCACTATCTCTGTAGCTACTTCCTTTAATATACTGGGATGCAACGCATCAATCCACCCTTTAACCCCATTAGTTTCCCCAGTACATCTTCCCGAGTGATTTTTATTGTATTTATTTCCTCCACCCCCTCTGCCCCTTATTAATTTTTGGAATGTTATTAGTATCTTCCAACGTGAAGACTGATGCAAAGCATTTGTTTAATTCCTCTGCCGTTTCCTGGCTCACCATTATTATTTTCCCAGTCTCATTCTCGAAGCAGCCTATGTTCACTTTGGCCTCTCTCTTCCTTTTTATATATTTAAAGAAACTCTTGCTGTCTGTTTATATTTTGATTGCTAGTTTACCCTCCTCCTTTTTATTTTTGGTCATCTTTTATTGTTTTTTAAAAATGTCCTAATCCTCTGGCTTACTATTAATCTTTCCCATGTTATATGTTTTTTCTTTCAGTTTAATCGTTCACTTCCTTGGTCAACCATGGTTGATTTTTTTCACCTTTTTAGCATCCTTCCTCCTCACTGGGATATATATTTGCTGTGAGTCAGGAACCATTTTTAAAAATATCTGCCATTGCTGATAAACTCCTTTCCCAGTCCACTCCAGCCACCTCTACCCTCATTCTTTTATAATTACCCTTATTTAAGTGTAGCACAGTTATTTCTGACCCACAGTTCTCACTCTCAAATTGAATGCTAAATTCTACTATGTTATGGTAGAATAGTCTTTGGGTGCGATTCTCCCCCAAATTACTAAGTTAATTTGTGGCAGGTTTTTCAGGGAGTTCCCCACCGCTATTCAATGACACTTTGTCACTTTTTTTGGCCCTGGGGAGTTTCTCACTGGTTTAGGCCACACTTACGGCACGATCTTCCGGCCACGCTGCACCGGAAAAGAAGCTCATTGCTGTGCGGCGTAGCTGGTGAAAGACGGGAGACCTCACTGCCAGGATCCACCCGGCTACCAATGGCTTGCAAGATTCAACGCAATCTCGCGAGTCGTTGCAAGGAGAATCACCATTTGACAAATCTGCATATTAGAGCGAGGTGGTAAGCCTTACTCTAATGTGCAGATTTCCAAAGTTCCTGAGGCTTTGGGATTCAATCGCTTTGCCTCAGAGATCTCGGGCGAGCACTGTTTGGTACTGACCCCCACAAACGGGGACCAGATGGAACAGCAGCCGTGGGGCTTTCCAACGGGATCGGAGGTACCAGGCTGCATGCCCTTGGGACAGGGTGGTGTCAATCTGGCATTGCCACCCTGGCACCCACCCAGCAAAGCATATGCTTCTACTAAATGCATTTTTCTTTTCATTATTCTGTTATCACTTTTCCATCAAATGGTTTCACACTCTTTCTGAATATTTTTCCCATATGAATTGCTTCTTGTATACCTCAATCACAATATCCTTCTACTTATTCTTTATCCTTCAATAATTCTCTCTCTACTTTTCATGACCTGTCTCATTAAATTGGAAAATAGAAAACAACAAATATAATTCCTCTATTTAAGAAAGGGGGACAACAGAAAGCAAGAAACAACTGGCCCATTAGCTTAACATCTATCATAGGAAAAATACTAGAATCTGGTATTAAAGAGGTTACAGCAGGGCAGGTAGAAAATCTTAAATTGGTCTTTACCCAGCTGAATTAGCTGCCCCCTGGCACCTGGAAGGCAAGTAGCTCCATGATCCTGACTCGGAAAATGTCTCATGGGCACGATGGTGCTGGGAAACCTGCAGCATGAATTTACACACCAGCCCCTCTCCATTCTTACTCCTGAACCATGGCCTAAAAAGGCAACCCTTTGGTTTTTCCCTCAGATATTGCTTTCTAATTGAAAATTAGATCCAGGAAAATAACATTTTCACAAAAGGTGACATTGCCATTCCATCTGAATCAGGTACTATTTGGCAGAGAAAGTAATGTTCCTCTTGACCACTTGTGGCTTTTATTTTCAAATTATGTATTCCACACTGTTTCCTTGTTTTCCTGGTGTGCTCTACTCTATAACTCTACGCCTTTACTCTATTTTTTAGCCTCTCCTCCACTTAGCCTTCACATCTTGCTTCCCTGCTGTGCCCCACTCCCTTTCTCCACCCACCCTAACTCCTCATTTGTCTCCTTGCAATAGGCCCAGCAGTGCCTCTTATTTACCCCTCTTAGATGTTGCTCCCCAATCTCCACAGTCTTCCCTCTACTATCTTCTGTTCCTCAACTCCCCTGTCCCTGATACACTCCTTTCTCTGTCCTCTTCCCACCATGTCATTTCCAGGTTTATGAAAATCACACCAACAGCAGAAAGACATTTGAAGCCCAGATTATTCATGCATAATGCCATGAGAAATCTGCCAGTACATAAAATGTATTACTGCTGGCATTCATAAACTACCAGCCAATTACCTGAGAGAATCAGCCTTTACTTTGGCTTACATGTATTTACACAAAAGAGAAACGTTTAGCTACCTTCAATTGAGCATTAAATGGGGAGATATTCGTGGATTCCAACCCAAATTCTATGCTCCTCTGGATAAACATCATACTTTCTACTTTCTACAAACCAAAGATCTCCAGGGAACTAGTATTGTCTGCAAAGGTTCCAACGGAAAGCGTTCAAACGGAAGGATTTAACTTTTTAAAAGCTATTTTTATGCATGAAATGACTATAATAGTAGTTACCTTTAAACAAATAGAAATTGAGTCAGTCAGGTTTAGAAATGACACATATTTTGCATATCAAGCTGATGCCGCACTGAAGGCCTGAGTCTGACAGATACAGGATCACTCTAAATTATGATTTTTTTGATCGATTGTTTAATGGAATGTATTAATCAGGTGTCATTAAACATGTTTCTAAATTGAGAAATAGAGGTTAATAAAGTAAGCCTGTGTTGCAGATAATGAATTCCACATTGTTAATTAGTTTGTGAGTTGTTCTTTAAATAGCCTGAATTATTATAAATTTGATTCAATTACTAAACAACAGGTGACAAAAACTAATTTGTATGAAAAATGGTCAGAAGAATTTCGCAAAGTAGGCATGTGATAAAGTTCAGAATGAGCATTTTTAAAAGGACAAGGCAAATTATATGCAATTATGACATGCATGCGCAGTTGAGTTCAATTGATACAGCTTTATCCCAGCAACAAATGCCCAGCATGCATGAACTGACCCCAAACTTTGCACCAGAAAAACTATCAGTATAATGGATCATTTGGTAATGCAGCATTTTTTAAGGACAATCAAACTGACTAATTGAGTGAATTATCACAGTTAGATTCTCAAGAATAATAATTTAAGTTGCTCTAGACTTTAATTGCAACAATGTATTTCTGTGGTCAGGTCAAAAACATCCCTGTGGACAGCATGGTGGCACAGTGGGCTAGCCCTCCTGCCTCATGGCGCCGAAGTCCCAGGTTCGATCCTGGCTCTGGGTCACTGTCCGTGTGGAGTTTGCACATTCTCCCCTTGTTTGCGTGGGTTTTGCCCCTACAACCCAAAAATGTGCAGGCTAGGTGAATTGGCCGTGCTAAATTGCCCCTTAATTGGAAAAAATGGATTGGGTACTCTAAATCTATTAAATAAAAGAGAAAATAAGACATCCCCGATAGAAATAGATGGAACAATTTTTTTTACCTTCCTGCTCACTGTCAGTGTCAGACATTCTTCAGCTAGGTATAATAAGGCATATGCAGTTTAAAGTTGTCTACACTATGCAAAACATAGAGGAACAGTTCTCATTCAGTATTGTAGCATTGATTTCCTGTGGCTTCGCTGACAAAAAAAGGTGTCAAAAAAAGTTAGCCCACTTCTGGTATTGTCAGGCGGGTGGAAGCCTCATTTATATTGTGCAATTGAATCAGGTTGCACACTTAATTAAAGTGCTTTCTGTGAAGATCTGCCCAGGCATACACCTCACCCATTTAAAATGGATACATGAAATCTCTGCAGGCTAGGAATGCTTTACATAATCTTTAAAGCAAAGTTATTGAAATTAATGGTGAATTGTATTTAATTTTGCACTATCCTGCCTTTAATATTTTGTAGGTCCTTATTTCCTTGTGTGACTGCATTTTGCAAAAGCTTTCACCTTGCTAGAAATATCCTTCTGTACATTTGTTGTATAATTATAAGTGTATCTAAAAAAGTTATGAAGATGGAAATTCTTTTGGGTGTTGTCAATATGTTAAATGAATTAGATAAAAATGATAATTCCCTTTAGGGCCAAAATCGTAGACCACAATATCTCTGGCGATATGTTTTCTCTCATCAGTACCCAAGGATCTGTATTTATAGACCTTATTGCTCCTACCAATGTACATCAAAGGAGACCGATCTTTGCTGGCACTACTTCAGAACGAGGCTATGATTAAGCTATGGACCCTGCTGTTGGCTGATTCACAGATCACTTCTAAGACTGGGACAGCTCTTTCTGTGGTTATGAAGGTCACGGTAGAGTCAAACCTCTCTGCAGCAGTATCCTTCCAGTCCACCACTGGGAACATCTATCAGATAAGCTGGTTTGAAGTCCAGACTTTTTAAAGCAAGTGACTGGTTTACTTTCTAGTTTTAATAAGGTTTCTTGTGCATGTGCAATGAATACAGCAAGCCCAGGTGCTCTAATAGTCACTGCATGGATAGGAAATCTGTTGAGCCCACAGGTCTTAAAGAGTACCAAAGTAAAATAATCACCTCCATAACTTATCTGTTGATGGACATTTATGCACAATCAATGTGCTTCTTCCTTGCAATTATAATTCTCTACAGCCAGCTTCAATTACAAAAGAATAGTCTGCTCCTCATCAATGATGTTTAGTGCTTTAGAAGCTGCTGCCTTGGTCAATTCTGCACCTCCTAACCAAACGCATGATAGGTCTGTCTCCCTGCGCACTTTACAGAGAGCTTTTGGAAAATACAACTTACCTCAGCAAAATCAACAAAGCCATCTGTCCTGCTGCTGACAGAAATGCACAAAAACCAAGGTGTGTACAACCAATTCTGGCAGTCTTATATACTCATGCTTTGTATGTGGCAGAATGTTTATAAGTAAGTTTATAGTTTTGTTGCACATGAGCCCAAATATTGCTGTCATGAGGCAGGACTATTGAGGGTGTGTGTCAATCATAGATAGATCATAAAATCTACAGTGCAGAAGGAGGACATTCGGCCCATCGAGTCTGCACTAGCCCTTGGAAAGAGCACCCTACTTAAGCCACATCTCCACCCTATCCCTAGTCAGAGTAGAAATGACAGGAATAATAGGACGAATACATGGCTGAAGAGATGGTGTCAGGGGGACGGTTTCAGATTCCTGGGGCATTGGGACCGGTTCTGGGGAGGTGGGACCTGTACAAACTGAATGGGTTACACCTGGGCAGGACTGGAACTGATGTCCTAGGGGGGTTATTTGCTGGAGCAGTTGGGGAGGATTTAAACTAATGTGCCAGGGGGATGGGAACCTATGCAGAGTCAGAGAAAGAGGGGGCAAAGACAAAAACAAAGGTAGAAAAGTGAATAAGAAAAGTGATAGGTGGAGAAACCAAGGGCAAAATTCAAACAGGGAAATAGAGAAAAATATTGGGAGCAAGACAATGTGAAAAAGACAAACTTAAAGGCTCTGTGCCTTAATGCATGGAGCATTTGCAGTAAAGTGGATGAACTAATCACGCATATAAATGGGTATGATATAATTGGGCTTACGGAGACATGGCTGGAGGGTGACCAGGGATGGGAACTGAATGTCCCAGGTTTTCAGTATTTAGGAAGGTCAGGCATAAAAGAAAAGCTGGTGGCGGAGCACTGCTTGTTAAAGAGGAAATTATGACAGTAGTGAGAAAGTGTAATAGCTCTGACAATGTGGAATCCGTATGGGTAGAGTTGAGAAATACCAGGGGCAAAAGACATTAGTGGGTGTCATATATAGACCCCCAAGCTGCAGTGGTGAGGTTGGGAATGGCATTAAATACAAAATTAGAGATGCATGTAATAAGGGAATATCGGTGATCATGGGTGATTTTAATCTTCACATAGATTGGGCAAATTAAATTAGCAACAATGCCGTAGAGAAGGAATTCCTGGAGTGTATACAGGATTGTTTTCTTGACCAATATGTGGAGGAACCAACTAGAGAGCAGGCCATCTTAGACTGGGTACTGTGTAATGAGAAGGGAATCATTGCCAATCTGGCTGGATGAGACCCCTTGGGGATGCGCGACCGTAATATGATAGCATTTTTTATCGAGATGGAGAGCGAAGTAGTTCATTCGGAGACTAAGGTGCTGAATCTTAATAAATGCAACTATGAAGATGTGAGGCGTGAGTTGGCCTTGATAGATTGGGGAGAGTTACTTAAAGGGATGACAATGGATAGTGTAATGGAAAATATGGAAAAATGTGTAATTTGAAACATGGAAGTCTGGCAATATCTGGTCTGAGAGAAACATGAGAGGATACAGGGAAAGATCCCACAAAGGGTTAACAGCAGCTGCAAAGAGCAGGATTGTAAAATGCAGATATCCTTGGTCAAGCAGGCTTAGCAAACACACAGGATTTTGAATGAAGCCAAAAACAATGGCTCACACCTTCATTGAAAGTAACTATCTTAGTAAGAAGCTGGAAAGGAAAGGATGAGGTTCAGTTTAATTTGGTGACAATTCTAGGTGTGAAATTTTGCTAATACCAGGTAAATTAAAGAAAACTGGAGACTATCAGTTTATGAGAAACATAATTCAAAGCCAAAATCAACGTCAAAATTATGAGCTGAGGACACAATGGGAAAATAAAACTATAGAAATGACAGGAATCAAACCAAAATTCACACCTCTTGAAACCAAAGCATTTTTGAATATCACAAGGAACTTTGAACATCACAAAGGAAACAATGTAATCAGAGACCTGAGAGGTCAGGTCATGTCAAAATGAATACTTAGTTGGATTAGAATGTTTAGATCAAAGATACTTTTTACAATCAAAGTGATAAGAGTTACTTTACAATAAAGTTATAAAAACTTAACAACTGTTAGAAAGAGATTATAAACCTAGAGACCAAAGCAGGAACTACCAGAACCAGAACTCAGAGGCAGAGAGGTGGAGCAGGGAAGGAACAAGCAGCTCAGAGTCAGATTACAGTCAGCTCGGCCATGGGGAAGGGACAGGGCATAGCAGCCGAGCTAAAACAGCTAATACATATAAGGAAGACTAGAATTTAAAGAGTAGGCAGAGTCAGCTCAGAGACAGCCAACAGAGCCAGCTCTCACAGCTCGGTTTGTGGGAAAGATAGGACACAGCAACCGAGCTCATCTGCGAATACATCTAAAGAAGACCAGAAGCAAGATCTTTGTACCTTTCGGTAAAGACAGTAATTGCAGCTTTTAAAAGAAAAAATATAATAATAAAATAACTTAATTTAACCTGAAATAGTGGTTATTCCAAAGTCTACTTTACTTACTTAGCAATTCGGGACCCAGGATCGATGCTACTAAGTGGTAAGTAGATGAAATCTTCAGTGAATGTATGGGTTATACCGGGGGATAACTTGAAAACATAGTTTGACCTGAATAGCACCCACTGAAGCCTGCATCGGAGTCAGGGAGTGAGAATCCCTGTTCACCATTTAGAATGTCGGCCCTTTTTGGTATAGGGGGACTTCTAAGAATAGTGGTGAGTTTTCAACAACAATAGACAATGGCAAACATTCAAGGGATGCATGGGGAACTACAGCAACTGTTCATTCCTGTCTGGCAGAAAATCAAAGGGGGTAAGTGGGCCAATCCTTGGCTTGCAAAGGAAATTAGAAACAGTATCCGATCCAAGGAAGAAGCATACAGATTGGCCAAGAAAAATAATAGGTCTGAGGATTAGGAGCAGTTTAGAATTCATCAAAGAAGGACAAATGGATTGATTAAGAAGGGGAAAATACAGTATGAAAGGAAGCTTGCGGGGAACATAAAGACTGACACTAAGAGTTTCTATAGATATATGAATAGAAAGAGATTGGTAAAGAGAAATGTAGGCCTCCTACAGACAGAAACAGAGGAATGCATAATAAGGGACAAAGAAATGGCTGAGCAACTGAATACATACTTTGGTTCTGTCTTCACAAAAGAGGACACAAATCAGATACCTGAAATGCTGGAGAATTAAAGGTTTAGTAAGAGGGAAGAACTGAGGGAGGTCAACATTAGTAGAGAAATGGTGCTGGGAAAATTGATGGGGTTGAAGGCGGATAAATCTGCCTGAGAATCTGCATCCCACAGTGCTTAAGGAGGTGGCTCTGGAAATAGTGGGTGCATTGGTGGTCATCTTCCGGGATTCTATAGACTCTGAAACTGTCCCTGCCGATTGGAGGGTAGCTCACGTCACTCCGATATTCAAAAAGGGAGGTACAGAGAAAGCAGGGAATTATAGACCAGTAAGCCTAACATCGGTAGTGGGGAAAATGCTTGAATCCATTATCACGGACTTTATAGCGGAACATTTAGAAAGCAGTGGTAGGATCAGCCAGAGTCCGCATGGTTTTATGAAGGGAAAATCATGCTTGCCAAATCTGTTGGAATTCTTTGAAGATGTAACCAGTACAGTTGACAGGGGGGAGCCAGTCGATGTGGTATATTTGGACTTTCCGAAGGCGTTTGACAAAGTCCCGCATAAGAGATTATTGTGCAAAATTAAAGCGCATGGGATTGGGGGAAATGTATTGAGGTGGATAAAAAGCTGGTTGGCAGAGAGGAAACAAAGAGTAAGGATTAATGGGTTCTTTTCAAATTGGCAGGCAGTAATTAATGGGCTACCACAGGGATCGGCGCTGGGACCCCAGCTATTCACAATATATATTAATGATTTGGATGAGGGAACAAAATGTAACATCTCAAAGTTTGCAGAAGATACCAAGTTAGGTGGGAGGGTGAATTGTGACAACGATGCAGGGATCCTATAGCATGATCTGGACAGGTTGAGTGAGTGGGCAAATCAATGGCAGATGCAGTATAATTTGAATAAGTGTGAGTTTATTCACTATGGAAGAAAAACAGGAAGGCAGATTACTACCTGAATGGTTGTAAATTGGGAGAGGGGAGTGTGCAGTGGGACCTGGGTGTCCTTGTGCACCAGTCGCTTAAGGTAAGCATGAAGGTGGAGCAGGCGGTAAAGAAGGCTAATGGTATGTTGGCCTTCATTGCGAGAGGTTTCGAGTATAGAAGCAGGGATGTGTTGCTGCAATTCTACAGGGCCTTGGTGAGGCCACACCTGGAGTATTGTGTGCAGTTTTGGACTCCTTCTCTGAGGAAGGATGTTCTTGCTCTCGAGGGAGTACAGCAAAGGTTTAATAGACTGATTCCAGGGATGGCGGGACTGTCACATGAGGAGCGATTGATTAGGTTGGGATTGTTCTCGCTGGAGTTCAGAAGAATGAGGGGGGATCTCATAGAGACTTAGAAAATTTTAACAGGACTAGACAGGGTAGATGCAGGGAAGATGTTACCAATGTGTCCAGAACTAGGGGTCACAATCTGAGGATTCAGGGTAAACCATTTCGGACAGATATAAGGAGACATTTCTTTATACAAAGAATGGTGAGCCTGTGGAATTCATTACCACAGGAAGTAGTTGATGCTAAAACTTTGAATATATTCAAGAGGCGGCTAGATATAGCACTTGGGGAGAATGGGATCAAAGGCTATCGGGAGAAAGCAGGATTAGGCTATTGAGTTGGATGATCAGCCATGATCGTGATGAATGGAGCAGGTTCGAAGGGCCAAAAGGCCTCCTTCTGCTCCTATCTTCTATGTATCTATTTAACCACACCTAATGTTTTTAGGAACTAAGGGCAATTTAGCATGGCCAATCCACCTAACCTGCACATCTTTGGATGCAGGAAGAACCCGAGCACCCAGAGGACACCCACGCAGGCACAGGGAGAATGTGCAGACTCCGCACAGACAGTGAGCCAAGCCGGGAATCGAACCTGGGACTCTGGTGTGAAGAAACAGTGCTACCCACTGTGCTACCATGCCGTCAGGGGTTGGCATGGTGGAGCCACGTGCGGTTGACCCCCCTCCCTCTAGCGGACTCCCTACCCCATTCTATAGCGGCCCACCCCTGTGGGTTCAGGCCAGGGTGAAGAAGGCATGACCAATGCCACTGCTGTGAGGAAGTGTGTATAAACATATATACAAATGTTGTATGGTTGAGAATGGTAGTTAGAAATGTCATTACCATACCACTGGAACCCTAGACAAATGGAAATCCTCATGTGCCTAGAAATCTGGGAAAGCTACAGGGACTAGAGAATGCCAAAGCTGTAATATAAAGATGGCATAAATGATCCTCGAAAATGGGCTGCAGTGGACAAATTAGCCCTTTATCATTGCTATCTTCTTTAATATATTTTCCTATAATGAATTTGCTGTAGAACAATAGTTGGAAGGAAAAATAGAAGTTGAATTTTCACAAGTTTCTGAGTCATGTTCTGATCATTCCTTCTCCACTTCTCAATGTTCCTTGCCCATTTTCTCCTTCCACTTCACACTGCTTTCATCGTTTACTATAATTGCATCATGAATGAATCTACTAAGATCCTGGCATTGACAAAAAATGGCTAAAGGTGCTTTTCCCTCAGCAAAGTACCCTGCCTGGATATTCCATAAGTTGCACTCTCCAAACAGCCATGATTTTTCCGTAGTCCTGAGTACTAAGTCATATCTCAACCTTCCCCCCTAATTGTTTGGCCTGTTCTGCAATAAATGTAAGCAATTTAATTCTTCAGATAGTTTGGACAAATCAAATTGGCAAAAGTAGCCTTAACAATGAGTTTGCAGGGTGTATTTGAGTTAGCTTTTCTCAAACAATATTTTGTGGAACCAGCCAGGAACAACATATTTTGGACCTGATACTCTGTCACAGATAAGATTCATTAATAATCTCATAATAAACCATCCTCTAGTCAAAATTGATCACAACATGATTGAATTTCAGATTCAGTTTGACAGTAAGAAACCTAGATCTAAAACTAGTGTCTTGAACTTAACTGTGAAAGTGGGTTAATGGATAAGAGGGCAGATCAGCAGTAACAGATAATTAAGGAGATATTTAATAACTATCAGCAAATTTATATTCACAAGAAACAAAGGGCACGATTATCCTGCATCATTGCGCACTCGCTCGAGAGAAACAAGGCTGGTGAATAGCGGCAGAGGCCGAAATCGAGAACCATTCCAGATGCCAAACAGTTTGTGATGCAACCGGCCCGCTTCCATAGGTGAAATCGGGATCCCGCATTAGCGTGGCCAGAAGCCAATTATCACCACTTAAGCCGCACTTCCATACATACTCATTTTCTATTGGTGCACTTACCCTGTTTTCTATTGGCTAGAAATGCTGTCCTTTCATTGATTTAAAATGAAAATTTAATTATGATATTATTGGCATGTTGACATGCAAATAAGCGATTAGACTGCGACTGTAAACCTATTGTTTGAAAATGTTATAAGTATCATTGTTTTGCTGGATTCGGCAGAATCCCACTGTGTTCTCACAGAATTATAGAATTTACAGTGCAAAAGGAGTCTTCACCGGCCCTTGGGAAGAGCACCCTACTTAAGCCCACACCTCCACCCTATCCCAGTAACCCCACCCAACCTTTTTTGTTTGGATACTAAGGGTTAATTTATCATGGCCAATCCACCTAACCTGCACATCGTTGACTGTGGTAGGAAACCAGAGCACCCAGAGGAAGCCCACGCAGAAATGGGGAGAACGTGTAGACTCTGCACAGACAGTGATGCAAGCTGGGAATCGAACCTGTCACCCTGGATCTGTGAAGCAACAGTGCTCACTACTGTGCTACCTTGCCGCCCCTTCTCCTTGTGCTTAAGCCAACAAAGTTTGATTGAAGAGTATTCACGATGCCTACTTATTGATTTCACATGTCTAGGGCTGGGGGTTGGGTGAGTGCTACGGGAGGGGACCAGGTGAAGATATGTGCGTGTGTTTGGGGTATAAGGTCTGACGTCCGTTGATGGGGGGGGGGGCACTGTGGCGAGAATCATGGCCAGGGCATTCCGGGTATGGGGGGAGAGGGGGAGGGGAGATTAATTGGGAAATTGAGGATCTCGGGGTGGGACTACCTCTCCCAATTCCTTACAGAGAGTTGAACAGTAAGGACGGTATTTTGGACTCCGCAGAACAGGCCATAGTGGAGCTGCTTGTAGGCCGGTTGACTAGACGCCGGAGACAGCGGCAGCAGCAGCTTCTGCAGAGGCTAAGGCAGCCGCCCATGTGTCGGACCCCGCTTCACATCCTGAGGACCCGCCGGCCCATCGGGCCAGGGAGTGACCTTGAAAGGGAGGCTTGCGACATCCCAGGATGTAGAAGCATCGATCGTCCTTTGAACAAATGAAGGACAGCATGTGCCGCAGGAGGGTCTGCCTCAACAAGATGATGGACGGCATCTGTGCTATATCCTTGGGGACCTGGCACCATGTGGAGGAGAACACCTGCTCCCGATGGCCGTCAAGGTCACCGCAGCTTTGAATCCGCCTTAGGATCATTCCAGGGCTCGAGCGGGGACCCGTGCGGAAATCTCGCAGGCCACAGCCCACAGGTGCATACGACAGGTCATGGATGCCCTGTTTTCCCAGGCAGAAAATTATATGTTTTGGCATGGACCAAGCCCAACAAGATGCTCGCGGAGCTCGATTCTCTGCCATCGCCAGGATGCCCCAGGTCCAGAGGTTGATAGACTGAAAGCATGTTGCCTCGCACTCACCAGGCCATCTGGGAGTGCCCTACGTTAACAGGAGGCTGTGTCCACTCTCTGAACATTCAGCTCAAGTGTGACCACTACATGAAGATCATGCGCATATGTTCACACTTCCCAGGGAGTGTGTACGACAGCTACATGCTGGGGCAGTCAGACATCCCCGGCCTCTTCAAGGACAACCCCAGGATGGCTCTTAGCGGATAAGGGGTACCCGCTGAGGACCTGGCTAAAGACTCCAGTATGGAGGCCAGAGACCAAAGTGGAGACCCGATTCAATGAGGCCCATGTGACCATCCTGCTGTCATTGAGTGGTGCATCGGACTGCTGAAAATGCGGTGTCTATACCCGGAGAGCCGCCTGCTTTGTGGTGGTCTGCTACATCCTACACAACCTGACACAGCAGCGGTATGCCGTGCTGGAGGTTGGGGATGAGGAACACGTGCCCACCTCCGAGGAGGGGGAGGAGGACAAGGATGAGGATGGGGAAGCTCCCGACCAGCAAGTACTGGAGGACGATTCCGGGGTTGACCCAGATGGAGCTGGAGGCTGCAGGACAGGGGAAGTGGCGAAGGTCCGGCAAGCACGGAGGATTAGGGAAGCCCTCATACTCACCCACTTCACTTAGAACATGGCCTGGTCTGTAATCGCTACCGTCCCCACCTCCCAGGGTATGTGTGACATCACTCCAGGGTGATGGAATTGCGTCGGCACCATCAGCAGGTCACTGTCGAGGGCAGGGGTGGTGATAATAACCCAGAGAGCTGAGAGCCAGGTTCTCCTCAATCTGTGCCATAGTCTGACCACTGCTTGTCTGCTGAGTGCTCGCTCAAATCATTCACCTGGAGTGGGTTGTGAGATGCCAGTTAGATAGGCCAGGGGTTCGGCAGGCAGCCCACGTTGCGGAAAAAGGTGCCAGTTAGATAGGCCAGGGGTTCGGCAGGCAGCCCGCGTTGCGGAAAAAGGTGACAGAGGCATCATACTGATTGTGGTGGAGGTTTTCAATGTTTCACAGGTGTCCAACAATGCCCCACTCTCCCGATGGTGCAACCCCACTTTCCACACCACCCCCTCACCCCCCTAACCCCATACCTACAGCCCCCTCACCCCACTTATCTCCCCCCTCCAGTGCCCTCAGTGATCCTCAACATGCGTAGCCTTCCTTGCTCTACCGCTATGTCTACATGTGCCCCCAGGATGCAGATCATAGGTGGAAGCAGCCAGCTGCCCCTGGCAAGTGTTCTCTGGGGATTCTGGGGCCCTTGTTGGCAGCACATGCACAGCCGTGCCACCCTGTCCCATGTGCCGGCTGTGAGATGTGGTCTCATCAGAGGGGTGCAACTCGGGGGAGCTGGTGGCCACCGTCCCCACTCCATAGAACGGGTCCGGTTTGGCACCCGGCGCCCCCTCCTCCTGCTCGGTGCCCACAGGGCCCTGGGGTTCACCTCGGGATGATGGGGCAGCTGGTTTGAGCCCCGGCTGCCCCGCGCCATCCGGCTCTGCCAGCCCTCACAGCTACCCAATGTCGATGCCCTTGGCGCTGCTGCTCAGTGATTGGGCCATGCTCTGCGGGGCCTTGGCAACACACACCTCGACTAGGAAAAACTCCGCAACGCTGACAATTCCCATCTGAGAGCGGGACATCTACCAGAGCACTTCATCAAGGTCAGCCTGATACTGGGCAACATCCTCCAGCGAGTCAGACATTCTGCCGAAGCCCTCAGCCATGACTCTCACCGAATGCGTGAAGCCTTGGACACCTCCACTGCTGCTGATGTCGTGAACCAGGCTCTCCACTGCGGTCGCCACCCTCGCAGTGTTGGTCTCGGTGCCACACATTGCCGGTGACATCTCCTGCGCCAGTAGCATCTGGGACTTCTCCAATTGGCTATGGACCTGTTGGAGTGTCGCTGCCATCTTCCTCGAAATGTCCTGGTCACACCCTAATGTTTCCAGCAGCTCTGGGATAGAATATTCTATAGGTTCAGCATCTGGCTGGGACCCAGAGACTGTTGTCTCGCTTAGGTGTTACTGCCTCCACCTGATGTCCATCAGCAACTGTGTGGTGCTCACCTTATTGCCCCAGAAACCTGACTAACGTCTCCCACCGAGGTGCGTGTCTCTGCATTGGTGGAGGGTGGGGACTATAACTGTAACTTGTCGATCTTGGCGTTCCCGAGGTGGTCTCATAGGAGGCAGGGGAGGGAGCCCTCCCAGATGGGCCATTGCGGTTGGCTGGAGGACCTGTAGGAGAATGAACATGTGTTCAGTGGGAGGGATGGTCATTCAGTATGGCAAAGACAACTCACGTGTGACAGTCCATCTGGGTAGGGTCCGGTGGATCCTCACCTCTGCAACTTGCCCCGACCTCTACATTGTTGGCCGCTCTGCACTCAGGCACCCCATCACCATCAGGGTTCGTTCCTCAGAGATCGTGAGGATTCTTATGTCCGGCACCACTCCACCAGTCTGGACTCTGTCCCAGCGATTGTGGGAGAGCTTTTCCTGCAGACACCGAGAAGGCATCGTTAGCTGCACGCTTGGTTCCCAGTGGTGGGGTGGGGTTTCCAAGGACGGGTTCGGGGGGGGCGGGTTGTGGGAGAGGGGATATGAAGGTGAGTTGGGGGCCGCATGGAAAGTCGGGGGTGGATGCTCGCGTGGGCGGAAAGGTCTCAGGGGAAGGGGGAGGGCAGCGTTGGTGTCAACTCGCCCTGGTGTAGGTCATTGACCTTCTTGTGCCACTGGAGGCCAGTCCTCCTGGTCACATTTCCCAAGCTGACCACCGCTGCCACTTTGTCCCAGGCAGCACTGGCTGCCCTGTGGCTCACCCTCAGCCACTTGATTGGCACCCCTTCCAAAAACATTCACTCTCTCCACCATCAATGCGCAGTAGCAGCAGTGTGTACCATCTACAAGATGCAATACAGGAACTCCCCAAGGCTCCTTAGGCAGCGCATTCCAAGCCCACGACCACTATCATCTGGAAGGACAATGGCAGCAGATACATGGGAACACCACCACCCGGAGATTCCCCTCCAATCACTCACCATCCTGATTGAAAACATATCTCTGTTCATTGACGCTGGGTCAAAATCCTGGAACTTTCTTACTAGCAGCACAGTAGGTCACATGGACTGCAGCGGTTCAAGAAGGCAGCTCACCACCACCTTCTCAAGGGCAATTGGGATGGGCAACAAATGCTGTCCTATTGAATAAAAAAATCCTGCTGCTCACGCTGGTGGTCATTGCTGATAGCAATGCTGTTGGTCATTGCTGATGGTCATTGCTGGTCGCAATGTTGCTGGGTGTGTTGGTGGTCATTGCTGATAGCAATGTTGCTGGTCATTCTGGTGGTCATTGCTGGTAGCAATGATGCTGGTCATGCTGGTGATCATTGCTTGTAACAATATTGCTGTTCATGCTGGCGCATGATAGCAGACAGTTGTTCGGGGTAATCCTCTGTGCATCTTGTCATTCTCCTCCTGGAATGTTCTGACAATGAGGGCCTCACAAGCATGCCTGTCTCATCTGGCCCTTGCAATGGCATCCTCAGATTCCAGGAACTCATCATTACTTCTCCTTCAAGGTCCTCTTCATCGGAGGAGATGTGCAGCTCCTCAATCTCGTCATCTGGCAAGTCCTCCTTCCCCTTTTCACCGCTAGATTGTGTGGGGCACAGCAAGTCACAATTATGCATGTTACCCTCTGGGGAGTATGCTGGAGCACTCAAGAAGATTGGTCCAGGCATCTGAACTACATTTTCCGTATCCCTCTGATGCTTTCCACCAATGTTCAGGTTGCAGTATAGGCCTTGCTATTGCTTCTCTCGGCATGAGTCAGGGCCAGAACATGGGCCACGTCCACATCCTTTACAAGCAGCCCTAGTCCTCGAGGAGCGAACCCTGAATCCTAGCTTTGACAAAGAGTCACCCAGACTTGAAACTTTTTTCTCCACAGGTGCTGTCAGACCTGCTGAGATTATCCAGTATTTTCTGTGTTTGTTCCTGAATCCTCTGTGGTCCCTCGAAGATGTCAGAAATCTGAGACCTATTGAGAATGTACAAATGTGGACGCTTCCGAGGTATTCGATGCAAACCTGCATGATACATTTGTTGAGCAATTAGCAGCCTTTGCAGATGACGTGCTGGACTGCCTGTTTCCAGAAAGTCGATTTCGGCGGGAGAACAGCTGGTGAGTCAGTTTCAGCGGGAGCATTGCGGAAGGAGGTTGCTGGGCGGTAAGTCAACCTTTAAAAGCACTTGTCTTTGCAGGGGCAGGCCAGTCGATTTCGGCGTCGTGAGAACAGCTGGTGAGTCAGTTTCAGCGGGAGCATTGCGGAAGGAGGTTGCTGGGAGGTAAGTCAACCTTTAAAAGCACTTGTCTTTGCAGGGGCAGGCCAGTCGATTTCGGCGGGAGAACAGCTGGTGAGTCAGTTTCAGCGGGAGCATTGCGGAAGGAGGTTGCTGGGAGGTAAGTCAACCTTTAAAAGCACTTGTCTTTGCAGGGGCAGGCCAGTCGATTTCGGCGGCGTGAGAACAGCTGGTGAGTCAGTTTCAGCGGGAGCATTGCGGAAGGAGGTTGCTGGGAGGTAAGTCAACCTTTAAAAGCACTTGTCTTTGCAGGGGCAGGCCAGTCGATTTCGGCGGGAGAACAGCTGGTGAGTCAGTTTCAGCGGGAGCATTGCGGAAGGAGGTTGCTGGGAGGTAAGTCAACCTTTAAAAGCACTTGTCTTTGCAGGGGCAGGCCAGTCGATTTCGGCGGCGTGAGAACAGCTGGTGAGTCAGTTTCAGCGGGAGCATTGCGGAAGGAGGTTGCTGGGAGGTAAGTCAACCTTTAAAAGCACTTGTCTTTGCAGGGGCAGGCCAGTCGATTTCGGCGGCGTGAGAACAGCTGGTGAGTCAGTTTCAACGGGAGCATTGCGGAAGGAGGTTGCTGGGAGGTAAGTCAACCTTTAAAAGCACTTGTCTTTGCAGGGGCAGGCCAGTCGATTTCGGCGGGAGTGGAGCTGGCTGGTTAGTCAATTTCAGCAGGAGCTGAGAATTTTTCTTTTTTTTTAAATTAGTTTTTTAGGCGGGAACAGGAAGTCGACCCGCGGACGTCTGGGAAGACCCTCACCAATAAATTCTGGTGGAGAGGAAACCCGAGACACTACACGTGTAGTGTCTCCCACCCGCCCTCCTCCTCTAACCTAATAATAAAACCCATTGGTCTGAGGTAAGTACCATATTTTATTATATTATTATTATTTTTTATAAAAATTTAATTTAGTTGTTAGCCAGATCTTGGTAGAAAGTTAGAGGAATGGCAGGGAAGGGAGTGCAATGTTCCTCCTGCAGGATGTTTGAGGTGAGGGATGCAGTTAGTGTCCCTGCTGATTTTACCTGCAGGAAGTGCTGCCATCTCCAGCTCCTCCAAGACCGAGTTAGGGAACTGGAGCTGGAGTTGGAAGAACTTCGGATCATTCGGGAGGCAGAAGGGGTCATAGATAGCAGCTTCAGGGAATTAGTTACACCAAAGATTGGAGATAGGTGGGTAACTGTAAGAGGGACTGGGAAAAAACAGTCAGTGCAGGGATCCCCTGCGGTCGTTCCCCTGAGAAACAAGTATACCGCTTTGGATACTTGTGGGGACGACGACTTACCAGGGGTAAGCCATGGGGTACGGGCCTCTGGCACGGAGTCTGTCCCTGTTGCTCAGAAGGGAAGAGGGGAGAGGAGCAGAGCATTAGTAATTGGGGACTCTATAGTCAGGGGCACAGATAGGAGATTTTGTGGGAGCGTGAGAGACTCACGTTTGGTATGTTGCCTCCCAGGTGCAAGGGTACGTGATGTCTCGGATCTTGTTTTCCGGGTCCTTAGGGGGGAGGGGGAGCAGCCCCAAGTCGTGGTCCACATTGGCACCAACGACATAGGTAGGAAAGGGGACAAGGATGTCAGGCAGGCTTTCAGGGAGCTAGGATGGAAGCTCAGAACTAGAACAAACAGAGTTGTTATCTCTGGGTTGTTGCCCGTGCCACGTGATAGTGAGATGAGGAATAGGGAGAGAGAGCATTTAAACACGTGGCTGCAGGGATGGTGCAGGCGGGAGGGATTCAGATTTTTGGATAACTGGGGCTCTTTCTGGGGAAGGTGGGACCTCTACAGACAGGATGGTCTACATCTGAACCTGAGGGACACAAATATCCTGGGGGGGAGATTTGTTAGTGCTCTTTGGGGGGGTTTAAACTAATGCAGCAGGGGCATGGGAACCTGGATTGTAGTTTTAGGGTAAGGGAGAATGAGAGTATAGAGGTCAGGAGCACAGATTTGACGTCGCAGGAGGGGGCCAGTGTTCAGGTAGGTGGTTTGAAGTGTGTCTACTTCAATGCCAGGAGTATACGAAACAAGGTAGGGGAACTGGCAGCATGGGTTGGTACCTGGGACTTCGATGTTGTGGCCATTTCGGAGACATGGATAGAGCAGGGACAGGAATGGATGTTGCAGGTTCCGGGGTTTAGGTGTTTTAGTAAGCTCAGAGAAGGAGGCAAAAGAGGGGGAGGTGTGGCGCTGCTAGTCAAGAGCAGTATTACGGTGGCGGAGAGGATGCTAGATGGGGACACTTCTTCCGAGGTAGTATGGGCTGAAGTTAGAAACAGGAGAGGAGAGGTCACCCTGTTGGGAGTTTTTTATAGGCCTCCTAATAGTTCGAGGGATGTAGAGGAAAGGATGGCGAAGATGATTCTGGATATGAGCGAAAGTAACAGGGTAGTTATTATGGGAGACTTTAACTTTCCAAATATTGACTGGAAAAGATATAGTTCGAGTACAATAGATGGGTCGTTTTTTGTACAGTGTGTGCAGGAGGGTTTCCTGAAACAATATGTTGACAGGCCAACAAGAGGCGAGGCCACGTTGGATTTGGTTTTGGGTAATGAACCAGGCCAGGTGTTGGATTTGGAGGTAGGAGAGCACTTTGGGGACAGTGACCACAATTCGGTGACGTTTACGTTAATGATGGAAAGGGATAAGTATACACCGCAGGGCAAGAGTTATAGCTGGGGGAAGGGCAATTATGATGCCATTAGACGTGACTTGGGGGGATAAGGTGGAGAAGTAGGCTGCAAGTGTTGGGCACACTGGATAAGTGGGGCTTGTTCAAGGATCAGCTACTGCGTGTTCTTGATAAGTATGTACCGGTCAGACAGGGAGGAAGGCGTCGAGCGAGGGAACCGTGGTTTACCAAGGAAGTGGAATCTCTTGTTAAGAGGAAGAAGGAGGCCTATGTGAAGATGAAGTGTGAAGTTTCGGTTGGGGCGATGGATAGTTACAAGGTAGCGAGGAAGGATCTAAAGAGAGAGCTAAGACGAGCAAGGAGGGGACATGAGAAATATTTGGCAGGAAGGATCAAGGAAAACCCAAAAGCTTTCTATAGGTATGTCAGGAATAAGCGAATGACTAGGGAAAGAGTAGGACCAGTCAAGGACAGGGATGGGAAATTGTGTGTGGAGTCTGAAGAGATAGGCGAGATACTAAATGAATATTTTTCGTCAGTATTCACTCAAGAAAAAGGTAATGTTGTGGAGGAGAATGCTGAGCCCCAGGCTAATAGAATAGATGGCATTGAGGTACGTAGGGAAGAGGTGTTGGCAATTCTGGACAGGCTGAAAATAGATAAGTCCCTGGGACCTGATGGGATTTATCCTAGGATTCTCTGGGAGGCCAGGGAAGAGATTGCTGGACCTTTGGCTTTGATTTTTATGTCATCATTGGCTACAGGAATAGTGCCAGAGGACTGGAGGACAGCAAATGTGGTCCCTTTGTTCAAAAAGGGGAGCAGAGACAACCCCGGCAACTATAGACCGGTGAGCCTCACGTCTGTAGTGGGTAAAGTCTTGGAGGGAATTATAAGAGACAAGATTTATAATCATCTAGATAGGAATAATATGATCAGGGATAGTCAGCATGGCTTTGTGAAGGGTAGGTCATGCCTCACAAACCTTATTGAGTTCTTTGAGAAGGTGACTGAACAGGTAGACGAGGGTAGAGCAGTTGATGTGGTGTATATGGATTTCAGCAAAGCGTTTGATAAGGTTCCCCACGGTAGGCTATTGCAAAAAATACGGAGGCTGGGGATTGAGGGTGATTTAGAGATGTGGATCAGAAATTGGCTAGCTGAAAGAAGACAGAGGGTGGTGGTTGATGGGAAATGTTCAGAATGGAGTACAGTCACAAGTGGAGTACCACAAGGATCTGTTCTGGGGCCGTTGCTGTTTGTCATTTTTATCAATGACCTAGAGGAAGGCGCAGAAGGGTGGGTGAGTAAATTTGCAGACGATACTAAAGTCGGTGGTGTTGTCGATAGTGTGGAAGGATGTAGCAGGTTACAGAGGGATATAGATAAGCTGCAGAGCTGGGCTGAGAGGTGGCAAATGGAGTTTAATGTAGAGAAGTGTGAGGTGATTCACTTTGGAAGGAATAACAGGAATGCGGAATATTTGGCTAATGGTAAAGTTCTTGAAAGTGTGGATGAGCAGAGGGATCTAGGTGTCCATGTACATAGATCCCTGAAAGTTGCCACCCAGGTTGATAGGGTTGTGAAGAAGGCCTATGGAGTGTTGGCCTTTATTGGTAGAGGGATTGAGTTCCTGAGTCGGGAGGTCATGTTGCAGCTGTACAGAACTCTGGTACGGCCGCATTTGATCTGATCTATTTTTGACTGCTGTTTGTAGAAGAGAGTTCCAAACCTCTGCCAACCTTTGAGTGACAAAGTTCTTCCCAACATCTCTCTTGAATGATCTAGCCCTAATGTCTAGACTATGCCCCCTAATTTTAGAATCTACAACCAGTGGAAATAGTTTATCTTTATCTGTCCTGTCTTTCCCTGTTAATATCTTGAATACTTTGATCAGATCACTCCATAACCTTCTAAATTCTAGTGAAAACCGGTCTAATTTGAGTGATCTCTCCTCGTAGCTCAACCCCTGTAATCGAGGTATTAGTTTTGTAAACCTACGTTGCACTCCCTCCAAGGCCAAAATATCCTTCCTAAGGTGTGGTGCCCAGAATTGCTCACATACTACATGTGGGGTCTAACCAGGGTTTTGTATAACTGCAGCATAACCCCTGTTTCTTTATATTCCAATCCTCTAGATAGAAAGGCTAGCATTCCAAGAGTCTTTTTAATTATTTTCTGCACTTGTTCCTGCCATTTTAAGGCCTATGCACCTGAACCCCAAGTCTCTTTGGGCATCCACTGTACCTAACCTCTTTCCATTTAGAAAGTACTCTGCTCTATCCTTTTTCGGCCCCAAATGGATAACCTCATACTTGCTGACATAAATTCCATCTGCCACAACTTTGCCCATTCACCTAGTCTGTCCTCTAGGCTGTCAACAATGCCACATAACTTTGTATCATCTGAAAATTTGGATATATAATTTTCTATGCCATCATCCAAGTCATTAATAAATAGTGTGAATAATTGAGAACCCAACACAGATCCCTATGGTACACCACGAGTCACCTCCTGCCAATTAGAGTAATTACACTTTATCCCCACCCTCTGTCACTTGCCACTCAACCAATTTCCTAAGCATGTTAATAATTTGCCCTCAACTCCGTGGGCTTCCAACTGAGTTAACAGTTTCTTGCGTGGGACTTGATCAAATTCCTTCTGGAAGTCTATATAAATGACATCCATAGACATTCCCCTGTCCACTACTTTCATCATCTCTTCAAAAAAATCAATAAGGTTAGTCAGGAATGACCTTCCCATCACAAATCTATTCTGGTTCTCCCTGATCGATCAAAATTTTTCAAGATGTTCAGTTACTCATTATAGACTCCAGCAATTTCCCCACCACTGGCTCACTGGTTTGTAATCCCCTAGTTTCCCCCTTTCGCCCTTGTTAAAAAGTGGAGTGACATGTGCAATTTTCCAATCCAGAGGGGCTACTCCTGAATCTAGGGAATTCTGGAATATTAGGGCATCTACAATGTGCTCCCCTACTTCGTTTAACACCCTCAGATGGAAACCAGCAGGCCCTGGGGTTTTGTCATTCATTAGTTCTATTAATTTCCGAGTTACTGCACTTACGTTAATTGTATTAACTCCCTGTCCTCTATTGACTATTCATTTTTTCAGGAGTACCGGCAAGTTAGCCTCCTTTTCTGCTGTAAATGCTGAGGCAAAGTAATTGTTCAACATGTCAGCCATTTCCCCATTATCACTGACAATATCTCCCTTTTCAGATTTTGTTTCCAAAGGTCCACTTTTGGTTAAGGGGTCGGGTCGTCTGTGATTGTGGCCTCAAGGCTGTTTTACACATGCCAGACTGAACTGGCCCATGAAATGATGCTCAGTGGAGGGTGCACATGAACGTTCACCATAACGCCCCACAGCCACCGCGCCCCACCTCCCCACCCCGTCCCCTCAATCCCCACCCCATATGGCCAACTGACAGTTTCGGCCAAGCAACTGGATATGCTGCCTTTAGCCAGGCGTTGGCATCATTATTAGCTGCATTCAAATACTGTGCTTTTTGGACTGATGGTGAGATTAATTTTGGGTCTGGAGGCTTCTCCTCTGTGAGTGGTCCATTGCTACATTTCCAAGGGGATCCTCAAGCTTGCCCAGTCGCCAGTCCTGCAGTTCCACAATATTCTGGTAAATTTGAAGATTGTAAACAAGAGGTTAAAACTAGGGGGAACAATCATTGCCACTTTGAGGGATCAGTGTTGCATGAATGGGCACAATTGCTTCACTTCCCTCATTCTCTGCATGCCAACTGAACAGTTGTTAAGCTATCTCTGCTGTTGCTCTGTCTTCATTTTGGAATTAACATTTCAGTTGGGTGGCCCTTTTGTGTGATTCACTGCAACATTCCTCCAATGAATCCCTTGCTACGCAGCCCTGTCCTTTCCCTCAACCCTGTCTGGCCCTTTCCCCAATGGAGTCCTGGCCCTGCAGCCAGGCCTTGCTGTGCGGCTGTTGTGAAGACTTGCCTCAGAGACAGCCCTGAAACCGATGCAGTGTAGTCTGTGAAGACTGGCGCTGAAGTAACCTTGGAGTCGCAAGTGAAGTGCAGGTTGCTAGCTGTACCTTGTTTAAATGGCATGCCAATGTGATTTCCAAAAGGCATCCGATAAGGTGCCTCATAGAACGCTGCTAGAACACACAAAAGGATCTCATGGTGTTGGGGTAATATATGAGCATGGATAGAGGACTGGCTAACAGGAAATAGAAAATTAGGATAAAGGGGTCATTTTTTAAGTTGTGAAACTGTAATTAGTGGAATGTCAGATGGACCAATCTCAGACTCAACTGTTCACAACCTCTATAGATGACTTGCTTGAAGCAACAGATCGTATTGTCGCAAATATCCTGATGATATAAAGATATGAGGAAGATACAAAGGGATTATAAATAGGATAGGTGAGTAGGCAAAGAAATGGATTACAATATGGGAAAATGTGAGGTTACCCACTTTGATAGGAAGAACAGAATTGCAGAATAAATGCTAAGAGGATGTTTCCACTTGTGGGGGAACCCAGAACTAGGGGGCATTGTTTCAAAATAAGGGAACTCCCATTTAAGACAGATGAAGAGAAATTTATTTTCTCAGATGGTCTTTAACCCTTAATTAATCTGCCCCGGAGAGCAATGGAGGCTGAGGGGTTAAATCTGTTCAAGGCTGATATAGACAGATTTTGATCCACAAGCGAGTCAAGGGTTATGGAGAGCAGGCAGGACAGTGTTGAGGCCACATGAATAAACTATGATCTTATTGAATGGCGGTGCGGGCTTGAGGGATTGTGTAATACCCCACACTGGACGTATGAGGTGAGAATGATTATCTTCCCCATAGTCCTCGCAGAGTAAAAGCTCGCCCAACTCTAATTAATCAATGCATAAAAGGTCAGCCAATAAGGGACTGACTAGAGAGGGAAACCCGGTAGAGAGCCACCAGGAACTGTATATAGTGTAATGTACATAAATCTAGTTCTTTACTTGGTGTAGACTCACTGGGCGGGATTCTCCGCTTGCCGACGCTGAAATTGCAAAACGCTTTTGGGCACAAAATAGCTTCCAATGTCAAAATCAGGGTAGGCGTCGGTTTGACGCCAAATCGGGATGCTCCGTGTGGTAGTCACCACAACTGTATTAGATGTATATTAGATGTAGTACGGTAAGACTTCTGTACTAGAGGTACATGGGTAAATCCCTGCCTGTGGCTCCGCCCAGTAGGCGGCGTATAAATGCGTGTGCTCGCCAGTGCTGCTCCCATTCTGGTAGCAGCTACAGGAGGCCACACATCGTTGCTCAATAAAGCTTTGATTATTCACTACTCTCGTCTTTGTAGTAATTGATAGTGCATCATTCCGTCACCCCAAAAATGGCGGAAATAGATCGCTTGCCGCACGGGGTGCAAGTACAGTAGGCATATCATTAGCGGGCCTGACACCCTATGCTCCAGGGCCTCTGTGATTCACCGCCTCCGATGGGCCGAAGTCCTGATGGCGTCCTTCACTTCAGGTTTTAAAAATCGTGAATCTGGCATCCTGGCTGCTGAGCGAGAGGGAGGAGAGAGGAAATGGCATGGAGTGACTGCGATCTGATGGCCCGGATACTGATCTTGCTGGCTGTGGCGGTGGGGGGGGCAGCCAGGGCCGGGGGAGGGGAAGGGGGAGGGCAGGCCGAGCAGCCGGGATGTCCCTCCACGGACTGGGGCGGTGCCCAGGCACCGACTGCCGTCTTGCTGAACACCCACTAACCACCCACGCAGTGAGGGTAGTGCCAGCCAATGGTGACCGTGGCAGCAAGGACGGGTGCCAGGACCGGGGGCACCGACGGGGCAGGAGTGTGGGGGGGCATGCGTGGGCAGGGCCCATGGTACCCAGGTGGGCATGGGAGAATGTGCCATATTAACATGTTGGCCTTTCACCCCCTGCAGACAATGGCATTCGGGCACCAACCCGCGATGCTGGCCACTGTGGGGATGGCCGCAGCCTTGCGGGATACCTGGTGAGCAGGGTCATTCAGAGAGGAGGGGGAAAGCTGCAGATGAGGGCCGGGCTGCAGAGGAACGAGCTGCAGAGGTGGCGGCCGCACAAGCTGGAGGGCCGGCTGCCAATAGGCTGAGGAGGAGGAGGTGCCCTGGAGGCGCCACATGAGGCCCCGCGTGGACCTGCTGGACTGGGCATGTGGACGAAGACTGCGGATGAACTGTGCGACACATCTGCCAGATGATGGCTCACCTGGCACCGCGGGGGTCTGGAGGTGGTCACCCGCTCCCGGTGATCAAGGTGACAGTCACCTGAACTATTATGCGACGGATTCTTCCAGGTGCCGAGTGGGGACCTGTCCGAGATCTCGCAGGCCTCGGTGCACAGGTGCATCTGTGCCATCACGGACACCCTATATGCCCAGGCAGACCTGTACATCCATTTCCATGTGGACCGCACCCACCAGGATGCCCGGGCAGCAGGCTTCGCTGCCATCGAGGGGATGCCCTGGATCCAGGGGGTGATTGATGGAATGCATGTCGCCCTACATGCACCTGCGGATAACAGGCCACTGTACACCAACTGAAAGGGGTTTCACTCCATGACTATACAGCTGGTCTGCGGTCAACAGATGCGCATCATGCACGTCTGTGCCCGATATCCAGGCAGTGTGCACGACTCCTTCATCTTGGCACACTCGGTGATCCCCAACATTTTTGAGGGGCACCCCACCCCCGGCTGCGGGATTGGCTGCTGATCGACAGGGGTTACCCGCTGCAGTCGTGGCTGATGATGCCTATCTGGAGGCCACAGACCGATGCGGAGACCCGATACAATGACAACCTTACAGAGACGAGGTGCTTCAGCATCCTCAAGATGCGCTTCAAGTGCTTGGACCGCCCTGGAGGGGCCCTCCAGTACGAGGCTGAGAGTGTCGCCCGCATCATGGTGGCCTGCTGCATCCTCCACAACATCGCACAGCAAAGGGGCGATGTGCTGGAGGAGGATGAGGAGGAAGGGCAGGTCTCGTTCAACGAGGAGGATGCAGGGGAGGGGGACGATGAGCAGGATATTATTAAAAACCCTGGTCTAAAATCGATACAGGCAGTATGTCTGCTGAAACTGTGACTAAGCAGTCATAAATGTGCGTGTTATAACCCGCATGAGACCTGCGGGTAGAAGCAATTAGCACAAGAGGAAGAAGCATTTGCTAAAATCAAGAAGCAGTTGGCCTCATCAGGCTTGCTCAAGCATTATGCATTATAACCCCGCCAAACTGCTCATAGTCATGTGACATCTCGCTGAACGGCATTGGAGCTTTTTGGTCCCATTGCATGGACGACAGCAGAGAGTGGCCAATCATGTTTGCCTCCAGGACTTGGCCACATCAGACCGTAACTATGCGCAGATTGGGAAGGCGGGGTTGGCCTCCGTATCTGCCGTAAAAAGTTCCACCAGTACGTGTATGGTCGTCAGTTCATGATTCTTACGGACCGCTATTAGGGCTTTTTAAAGAGGATAAAACAATCCCACCCATCACCTCCACCAGAATATCGAGACGGGTCCTTCTACTGGTGGCATATAATTACTTGTTCGCGCATCGACAAGGTGTCCAACTCGAGAATGCAGATGCATTAAGCAGACTGCCACTGCTGATGCACCCTCTGTCTCCTCCTTGGTCCGGTGAAGTGGCAGCCACGTTAAACTTTTTGGAGAGTTACAACACCTCAGATTCAGCCTTCAACAGTACTTCCACTGCGGCATTTGGTGCAAAACTTACATTCACCATCCAGGTATACGCCGTCTGGTCCAGCCCAGCAGCGCCAGAGGCACAGCCATGAGTGAAGTAGCGCAAGCATCCTTCTAGTTTTTCCTTTTATTTATTTAAAATATTTTTATTCTCCTCCTTTTTCACATTTTCTCCCAAATTTACACCCACCAACAATAAACAATAATCAGTAACGATTGCAATGTCAATCCCCACATCAATAACAACAATCCCATCCTCCCACCAAACCCCCAACATTAGCCCGCATTTTAACATAAACAAATAACAAAAAGGAATCAGGGATCACCCATAGTCACCATTAACATGTACAGTCCCCCTCCCCCCAAATCTCCCAACACCCTCCCCCTAACATTCGATGTAATCCAATTCGCGAAGATGCATAATGGATAACGCTCATGAATTGTAAAACCCCTCCATCCTTCCCCTCAGTTCAAATTTGACCTTCTCAAGAGTCCCCCCGCCACGCCAGTGTGGAGAGGTTGATTTCCATCTCAACAGGATCTGCCTTCGGGCGATCAACGAGGCAAAGGCTACAACATCTGCCTCCACACCCATTTCCAACCCCGGCTGGTCCAACACCCCGAACATGGCCTCCCGAGGGCCCGGGTCCACTTTCACGTGCACCACTTTAGAGATTACCCTAAAAGCCTCCTTCCAGTCATCCTTCAGCTTTGGATAGGACCAAAATATATGAACGTGATTTGCGCCCCCCCGCAACGTTCACACACATCCTCTGCCCCCTCAAAGAGCTGGCTCATCCTCGCCCTTGTGAGGTGTGCCCTATATACCACTTTCAGCTGTATCAGCCCCAACCTCGCGCACGAGGTGGCGGCGTTCACCCTCCGGAGCACCTCACACCAGAACTCCTCCTCCATACCCTCTCCCAACTCTTCCTCCCGCTTTGTCTTGATCCCTTCCAGCGGTACCTTCCGTTCTTCCAAAATAGCCCCGTAAACCACCGACACTACCCCCTTCTCCAGTCCCCTTGTCGTCAGCACCTCCTCCAGCAATGTGGAAGCCGGCTCTACTGGGAAGCACTGTACCTCCTTTCTGACAAAGTCTCGAACCTGCATATACCTAAATATTTCCCCCTGCTCCAACCCATACTTTGCTCCCAGCTCCTTCAATCCTGCAAACCGAAACCCAAGAAACAAATCTTTTAGTGTCCTAATTCCTTTCTCCTCCCATCTCCAAAAATTTACATCCCACTTCCCTGGCTCAAATCTATGGTTCCCCGAAACGGCATTTCCCTTGACCCTGCCCCCAACCCGAAATGCTTGCGAAACTGCCTCCAAATTCTCAACGAAGCTATTACTACCGGACTCCCTGAGTATTTCCCCGGGGCTGTCGGGAGTGATGCTGGTGCCAGCGCCTTCAATCCCGACCCCCTACACAAATTCTCCTCCATTCTGACCCACTGGGAGTCAATCCCTCTGACCCAGCTCCGTACCTTCTCCACATTTGCCGCCTGGTAATAATACATCAGGTTCAGAAGACCCAAACCCCCTCCCTGCCTTCCTCTCTGTAGTAGCACCTTTCTAATTCTGGCCACTTTCCCTCCTCATATGAATGAGGTAATTATCCCTTCAGTCTCCTTAAAAAATACCGTTGGCAGGAAAATCGGCAGGCATTGGAAAATAATTTATTTTTATTTATAACTACTGTTTGGAAAATTATTACTGTGTTGCTAATGTGATTGATTCTGTGTTTAAATTAAAGTTTGTTTTACATAAAAGATACATATTGGTCATTGTTATCACTTCTGTGATCCTATATACTCTTCCCTCACAGTCTTACAAATTGGTAATTGTTGGGATTCTCATACGGAAGTTCTGACAGAAGGAACAATATCTCAACCTGCTTTCCACTTTCTGGAGCAATAACCATATACCATCATCATTTGAGGAATGTAGCCAAATTATAGAATCTCCTTTTTGGAAAATGCAAAACAAATCTCTTGAAACAAAAATGTCAATGAAAATGTCAAGCTTTTCATGCTCTTCATATCTCCCAAAATTTGTTTCACGGTCGCATCATTTTTGCAGGTCTTTTAAGATCTTCCATTGCCCAGCAATCTCCTGTTTGTCCATAGCTTGCACGTAATCACCTGCCCAGTGTATTTGAACATAAACAACCCCAACCTCCGATAATGAAGAACAGGAAAAGAAGACTGTGGGCAAAGTACACTTCTCATACACACCCCTCGTTTAATGTATAGGTACAGAAAATCTACACTCCGATTTTAAAATGATTGCACTCAGTGACCACCTGAAACAAAGTGACATAAAAGTGAGTATGGTTGAAATTCAGTCATGGTTCACATGATACAGTGTTGACTCTTTATGCTGTCTTCATTCAGACTGCTCTAACATTGCTCTGCGCTGGAGGGTGGTCCTTAGCTCCCATAAGAGGCACCTCTTTCATCAGCATCTTCAAAGGTGCCTCATTCAATAAGGCTGATCTAGTGGGTGTAAATACCGCAGCCATTCCTTTTCCTGTGTGACGGCATGTAAACACAATTTGCTTTTGTTCAGAAGCAACCGCATGTCACAAAAATCTTGCACTAAGCGTCAAAAAAATATTGAGGTGAGCTAAACCCACATTATAACATGATATCAACTTGCTGTGTTGAAGGTGCTAACAACACCCAAGAACAGTGATCTTAGTGGAATTAATTTTCACTTTGGGCTTGAGCAGAAAACTGACAGTGAGAGTCATAGAATCAGAGAAGGAGAAAAACTCCTTTTTTTTGTATCATTGATAACAAGACTAAATATTTTTACACTATATGTCCCATATGTACCCAAGGGGCTGTTTAGCACAGGGCTAAATCGCTGGCTTTGAAAGCAGACCAAGACAGGCCAGCAGCACGGTTCAATTCCCGTAACAGCCTCCCCGAACAGGCGCCGGAATGTGGCGACTAGGGGCTTTTCACAGTAACTTCATTTGAAGCCTACTTGTGACAATAAGCGATTTTCATTTTCATTTCATTTTCATTTTCATTTGTAGTCTTGGTCTGAAGTCGCCAAAATGTTAAAAAGATCTTTTTGTTTGACAAATCTATTTTTTCCCTTCAGAATGGCACCGTATATCATATACCAATGTGCAGTCTAATAGCACAGGCATGAGCTTGATAGATTTTGACACTTTAGTCATGCAACACAATGAAATGAATGAGAAAACCTAACATATTGAAGATTACAAATTAAGCGGCTGTTAGTACTAATGGCTATAAAGATGGTCTATTTTAACTTTTATGCTGTTATACCCGACTGCTACATCAATCTTCTAACATTTCAGTGTTCATCACTATAGCGTGCATCTAACAAAACAATCGATGGGTGGAATCTTACAATATTATTTTCAAAGTGTCCGGCTCAGGCGTGTAGCTCTCCAGTTGCACAGGCAGTTTTCACTCCAGATCTTGAGCTTCTTTAAAGGGAAAAAATAGTGGGTATGGTTTACGGCGTCACTCTGGCAGGGTGAGTCCTGATAGAGCTGGCACCCCACTCCACAGCGATCCTTTAAAGGTAGCGCCCCGATCAGACCTGAAGTGTGACTCCCCGCGCCCCGCATCCACCACCACCATGGAAGTATTATCTGCGGAGCACACTAGATGGGCTGAGTGGCCAAATACTGCTCCTTTGTCTTATGGCCTATGACTTATGGTCCATAAGAGCAGCACGGTAGCACAGTGGTTAGCACTGTGGCTTTATAGTGTCAGGGTCTCACGTTCGATTCCTGGCTTGGGTCACTGTCTTTGCGGAGTCTGAACGTTCTCCCTGTGTGTGCGTGGGTTTCCTCCGGGTGCTCCGGTTTCCTCCCACAGTCTAAAGATGTGCAGATTAGGTGCAGTGGCCATGCTAAATTGTCCTTCGTGTCCAAACAAAAAGGTTAGGAGGGGTTATTGGGTTATGGGGATAGGGTAGAAGTGAGGGCTTAAGTGGGTCGGTGCAGACTCGGTAGGCTGAATGGCCTCCTTCTGCACTGTTTGTTTGATGTTCTATGTATTAGGGCCCCCCACACCCTGACAGTCATAGGTGGCACCTCCCCCCCCCCTGGCAACCACAAAATATTGCCGGTGATCCTGCCCCTCACTCCCCAAGTGCCCGCTCTCCCCTATCCTGCAAGTTCCTCCCTCACTGCCCGATCCCCCACCCCTCATAGTCCCAGCTGACCATAGGCTGCTTTCCCCTTTCAGGGGGAAAGCTGACTGGTGGTGATTTAACCTGAGGATCACCACACCTCAGGCAAGGGACAAGGTTGAGAAGGTGGGCCTTCATGAATAACTTCAGTCGGTATGGGAATTTAACCCGCGCTGCTGGTCTCACACTGCATTGAGAACCAGCTGTCCAGCCATCTGATTTAAACTGGCTGCCCCACTACACTTAAATGAAAAACCCCTCATCCCACCCCTGGCATTGCCCCGCAGCGCAGGTTGACATTGCCAGGTTGGGACTGCCTGGTAGTGCCAATTTGGCAGTGTCAACCTGTGCCAGGGAGCAATGCCAGGGAACTGCTTGGGCATGTCCCTCTCCTGGGGGTCTTCTCTTACCTTTGCACCCCCAGAGGGAACACCTCGACTGAAACCCATTTTTAAAAAGCTGTTGTCAACCTCGCTAAGTCAATCATCGGATGGGCAGCAGGGCGGTTAAGTGGTTAGCACTGCTTCCTCAAGGCACCGAGGTCCCAGGTTCAATCCTGGCTCTGGGTCACTGTCCATGTGGAGTTTGCACATTCTCCCCATGTTTGCGAGGGTTTTGCCCCCACAACCCAAAGATGTGCAGGGCAGGTGGATTGGCTATGCTAAATTGCCCCTTAATTAGAAAAAATGAATTGGGTACACTAAATTTAAAAAATAAGTCAACCATCGGCAAAGTATGAATATTTAGTAAGAGGGGATCATGTGGTTGGGAGGTCCATTAATGATATTAAAATTTATTATAATCCATTTAAATGAGATCCTGCTCTTTGTGGGTGTGAACCTCGTGACATCGCTGGCAAGGGGCAGGGAAAATTGGGAAACATGGGGTGGGATTCGCCATCCCGCCAGTCTCATTTTCCAGCACCACGCACCCCCACCAGCAGCGGGATTCTCAGTTCCCACAGCCAGCCAATGGGATTTCCTATTGTGGCCACCTCCATGGCCATCGGGAAACCCGCAGACGTGGGAGCGCTGCCGGCGAAGCAGAGGACCCCGCTGACGGAGAATCCAGCAGCTGATCTCTCCGGATTGAGTTTCCTGATTCTCTCCGGATTTTCAGAGCATGTCGCCGTTCTCTCTGATGGTGATTGTGGGCTGAAAATCGCCCCCATTATATTAAATAGTAATTTTCTGAATATAGCAACATAACTTAATTCTATTCTCCACCCAATGAGGGCAGCAAAGCATGTACTTGCATGTTAAAAATTGAACTATTGCATGTATTAGTGAATGTTCATTAAGAATGAAAACCATGAAGTACTTTTCCCCTTCAATTTAAATGCTTAAACAACTTCTGGGCATAGGTAACAATATATGTTGTTAAATAGTGACATGAGGAAGAAATCCTCTGGTCGCTGTATTACTGGTATCATAAACATGGAAGGTAGATTTTCTATTCAAAAGGAGCAGGTTTAGAAACTTTGATCAGATAAATCTTCATTCAGAGAAAATAATTGGATACATTATTTTGATTTTCAGTCTCAGTATCTGATCTGAACCACTTAATATAAAAAATGCAATAATCATTTAAATGAAGTAATTATAATATGGAGACTTATTATCATACTGGATGCAGAAGATACATTTGGTATTTGTCTTTGCAACTAACTTAAAAGGGTACACAAATTACATTGTGAAGCGATCTGCAATAATTTATTTTCAATTATTTCCCCAAGAGACTTGTTTTCCAAAGGCCTGTATAAAAATCTCGTGAGTTGGGAAGTGGGAGCATAAATTGACAGTTCAGAAAAAAAACCTTTCTTGAATCTGATCACTGTGTTTCGGGACTTTTTGATCATTTATCCACACAAAAAATTTAAGAATGAAATAAAAACACAGAAACTCAGCAGATCTGGCAGCATCTGTGGAGAGAAAAACCTTAATATTTCCATGCCAATATGATTCTTCTTCAGAACTGGGAGATGATTTTAAGAAAAGTTATGTACTGCAACAAACCCCTTTCGAGAAACATGGTAAATTATGTTACAAAGATGGGTAAGGAAGTATTAACCAGTGAAACGAGGTGAGGAACAGGGAGAGAGTGCAGTTAAACATGTGGCTGCAGGGATGGTGTAGGAGGGAGGGTTTCAGTTACTTGGATAATTGGAGCACATTCTGGGGAAGGTGGGACCTGTACAAACAGGATGGGTTACACCTGAACCAGAGGGGCACCAATATCCTGAGAGGGTAATTTGCTAAAGCTCTTTGGCGGGGGAGGGGGGGGGGGGGTTTAAACTAATTTGGCAGGGGGATGGGAAACTGATTTGTAGTCCAGGAGATAGCGTTGCTGGAGTTCAGGAAGTTGATGGTAGTGCAGTACTGAGGAAGGTACCAAGGTCACAAGAGTGGACCTGCAGGCATGAAGGTGGTTTGAAGTGTGTCTACTTCAATGTGAGGAGCATCAGGAATAAGGTTGGTGAGCTTGAAGCATGGATTGGTACCCGGGACTATGATGTTGTGGCCATTACAGAGACGTGGATAGAACAGGGGCAGGAATGGTTGTTGGAGGTTCTGGGGGTTAGATGTTTCAGTAAGATTAGGGAAGTTGGTAAAAGAGGTGGAGGAGTAGCATTGTTGATCAAGGATAGTATAATGGCTGCAGAAAGGCAGTTTGAGGAGGACCTGTCTACTGAGATAGTGTGGGCTGAAGTTAGAAATAGGAAAGGAACGGTCACTTTGTTAGGAGTTTTCTACAGGCCCCCAAACAGTAACAGCTATGTGGAGGAAAAGATTGCAATGCAGATTTTGGATAGGTGCGTTAGTCACAGGGTAGATGTCATGGGTTACTTTAACTTTCCAAATATTGATTGGAACCACTATAATTCAAATAGTTTGGATGGGGCTGTTTTTATCCAGTGTGTGCAGGAGGGTTTCTTCACACAATATGCGGATACAGTACGAAGTCTTACAACACCAGGTTAAAGTCCAACAGGTTTGTTTCGATGTCACTAGCTTTCGGAGTGCTGCTCCTTCCTCAGGTGAATGAAGAGGTCTGTTCCAGAAACACATATATAGACAAATTCAAAGATGCCAGACAATGTTTGGAATGCGAGCATTAGCAGGTGATTAAATCTTTACAGATCCAGAGATGGGGTAACCCCAGGTTAAAGAGGTGTGAATTGTACCAAGCCAGGATTTCGCAGGCCAGATGGTGGGGATGAATGTAATTTGACATGAATCCCAGGTCCCGGTTGAGGCCGCACTCATGTGTGCGGAACTTGGCTATAAGTTTCTGCTCGGCGATTCTGCGTTGTCGCGGATCCTGAAGGCCGCCTTGGAGAACGCTTACCCGGAGATCAGAGGCTGAATGCCCTTGACTGCTGAAGTGTTCCCCGACTGGAAGGGAACATTCCTGCCTGGTGATTGTTGCGCGATGTCCGTTCATTCGTTGTCGCAGCGTCTGCATGGTCTCGCCAATGTACCACGCTTCGGGACATCCTTTCCTGCAGCGTATGAGGTAGACAACGTTGGCCGAGTCGCACGAGTATGTACCGCGTACCTGGTGGGTGGTGTTCTCACGTGTAATAGTGGTATCCATGTCGATGATCTGGCACGTCTTGCAGAGATTACCATGACAGGGTTGTGTGGTGTCGTGGTCACTGTTCTGAAGACTGGGTAGTTTGCTGCAAACAATGGTTCGTTTGAGGTTGCGCGGTTGTTTGAAGGCAAGTAGTGGGGGTGTGGGGATGACCTTGGCAAGATGTTCATCGTCATCAATGACGTGTTGAAGGCTGTGAAGAAGATGACGTAGTTTCTCCGCTCCGGGGAAGTACTGGACGACGAAGGATATTCTGTCGGTTGTGTCCCATGTTTGTCTTCTGAGGAGGCCGGTCCGGTTTTTCGCTGTGGCACGTTGGAACTGTCGATCGATGAGTCGAGTGCCATATCCCGTTCATACGAGGGCATCTTTCAACGTCTGTAGATGTCTGTTACGCTCCTCCTCGTCTGAGCAGATCCTGTGTATACGGAGCGATTGTCCATAGGGGATGGCTTCTTTAATGTGTTTAGGGTGGAAGCTGGAAAAGTGGAGCATCATGAGGTTATCCGTGGGTTTGCGGTAAAGCGAAGTGCTGAGGTGACCGTCCTTGATGGAGACGAGTATGTCCAAGAATGTAACTGATTTTGGAGAGTAGTCCATGGTGAGTCTGATGGTTGGATGGAACTTATTAATGTCATTGTGGAGTCGTTTCAGTGATTCTTCGCCGTGGGTCCAAAGGAAAAAAATGTCATCGATGTATCTGGTGTATAACATCGGTTGAAGGTCCTGTGCGGTGAGTAGGTCCTGTTCAAAGTTGTGCATGAAGATATTGGTGTATTGGGGTGCGAATTTGGTCCCCATGGCTGTTCCGTGCGTCTGAATGAAGAACTTGTTGTCGAAGGTGAAGACGTTGTGATCCAGAATGAAGCGGATGAGTTGCAGAATTGCGTCTGGAGTTTGGCAGTTGTCGTGGCAACTTATAGCCAAATTCCGCACACATGAGTGCGGCCTCAACCGGGCAACTTATAGCCAAGTTCCGCACACATGAGTGCGGCCTCAACCGGGACCTGGGATTCATGTCACATTACATTCATCCCCCACCATCTGGCCTGCAAAATCCTACCAACTGTCCTGGCTTGAGACAATTCACACCTCTTTAACCTGGGGTTACCCCATCTCTGGATCTGTAAAGATTTAATCACCTGCTAATGCTCGCATTCCAAACATTGTCTGGCATCTCTGAATTTGTCTATATATGTGTTTCTGGAACAGACCTCTTCATTCACCTGAGGAAGGAGCAGGGCTCCGAAAGCTAGTGACATCGAAACAAACCTGTTGGACTTTAACCTGGTGTTGTAAGACTTCGTACTGTGCTCACCCCAGTCCAACGCCGGCATCTCCACATCATAATATGCGGATAGACCGACAAGAGGCGGGGCTACATTGGATTTGGTACTGGATAATGAACCGGCCAAGTGTTAGATTTAGTTGTGGGAGAGCACTTTGGCGATAGTGACCACAATTCGGTGACTTTCACTATAGCAATGGAGAGGAATAGGAACATACAGCAGGGCAAGGTTTATAACCGGGGGAAGGGTAATTACGATGCGATTAGGCAAGAATTGGGGAGCATAAGATGGAAACAGGAACTGTCAGGGACAGGCACAATTGAGATGTGGAGCTTGTTCAAGGATCAAATACTGCGTGTCCTTGATATGTATGTTCCTGTCAGGCAGGGAGGAAATGGTCGAGTGAGGGAACCATGGTTTACAAAAGAGGTTGAATGTCTTGTCAAGAGGAAGAAGGAGGCTTATGTAAGGATGAGAAAACAAGGTTCAGTTAGTGCACTTGAGTGATACAAGATAGCTAGGAAGGAGCTCAAGAAAGGGCTTAGGAGAGCTAGGAGGAGGCATGAGAAGTCCTTGGTGGGTAGGTACAAGGAAAACCCCAAGGCTTTTTACACTTATGTGAGGAATAAAAGAATGACCAAGGTGAAGTTAGGGCCGGTCAAGGACAGTAGTGGGAACGTGTGGATGGAGTCTGAAGATATAGGAGAGGCCCTAAATGAATACTTTTCTTCAGTGTTCACAAAGAAGAGGGCCAATGTTGTTGAGGAGGATAGTGCGATACAGGCTGGTAGGCTGGAGGAGGTAGATATTCGGAAGGAAGATGTGTTAGAAATTTTGAGAAGCCTGAGGATAGATATGTCCCCTGGGCCTGATGGGATATATCCTAGGATTCTTTGGGAGGCGAGGGATGAGATTGCAGAGCCTTTGGCTTTGATATTTATGTCCTCACTGTCTACAGGAATAGTGCCAGAAGACTGGAGAGAGGCGAATGTTGTCCCCTTGCTCAAGCAAGGGAATAGGTATAACCCTGGGAATTATAGGCCGGTTAGTCTCACTTCGATCATAGGTAAATTATTGAAAAGGGTCCTGAGGGATAGGATTTATGATCATTTGGAAAGATACAGCTTAATCTAGGATAGTCAGCACGGATTTGTGAGGGGTAAGTCTTGCCTCACAAGTTTGATTGTATTCTTTGAGGAGGTAACTAAGTACATAGATGAATGTAGAGTAGTTGATGTCGTATACATGGATTTTAGTCAGGCGTTTGATAGGGTGCCCCATGGTCGGCTCATGCAGAAAGTAACGAGGCATGGCATAGAGGGAAATTTGGCTGATTGGATCAGTAACTGGCTATCACATAGAAGACAGAGGGTGGTGGTAGATGGTAAATTTTCATCTTGGAGCCCAGTCACCAGCGGTATACCACAGGGATTAATGCTGGGTCTTCTGCTATTTGTGATTTTTATCAATGACTTGGATGATGGAGTTGAAGGTTAGTAAATTTGCTGATGACACCAAGATTGGTGAAGTAGTGGATAATGTGGAGGGCTGTTGTAGGCTGCAAAGAGACATTGATAGGGTGCAGAGCTGGGCTGAAAAGTGGCAGATGGAGTTTAACCCTGATAAATGTGAGGTGATTCATTTTGGTAAGACAAATTTGAATGCGGATTACAGGTTAATGGCAGGGTTCTGAAGAATGGGGCGGAGCAGAGAGATCTCGGAGTTCATGTCCATAGATCCCTGAAAGTTGCCACCCAAGTGGATAGAGCCGTGAAGAAAGCTTATCGTGTGTTAGCATTTATTAACAGGGGGATTGAGTTTAAGAGCCGTGAGGTTATGCTGCAACTGTACAAGACCTTGGTTAGACCACATTTGGAGTATTGTGTGCAGTTCTGGTCACCTCATTATAGGAAGCATTGGAAAGGGTGCAAAGGAGATTTATGAGGATGCTGCCTGGATTGGAGGGTAGGTCTTATGAGGAAAGGTTGAGGGAGCTAGGGCTTTTCTCATTGGAGTGAAGGAGGATGAGAGGTGACTTAATTGAGGTGTATAGAATGATGAGAGGGATAGATAGAGTGGACATTCAGCTACTTTTTCCTCGGGTGGATGTAGCTGTTGCAAGGGGGCATAACTATAAGGTGCATGGTGGAAGATATAGGAGGGATGTCAGAGGTAGGTTCTTTACTCAGAGGGTGGTTGGGGCATGGAACGCACTCCCAGCTATGGTAATGGAGTCGAACACTTTAGGAACTTTCAAGCGGTTATTGGATAGGCATATGGAGTGCACTACAATAATTGGGAGTAGGTTGATTTGAACTTAGTTTCAGACTAGTTCGGCACAACATTGTGGGCCGAAGGGCCTGTACTGTGCTGTACAGTTCTATGTTCTATGTTCTAAACCCAATCCTCCCGAAGTCAGGGAGACATTAACATTTTTAGCCAGAAAAATATTCACAGAAGTTCCTCCTGAGGCCCAAAATCCCAAGGCACACCTTAGTCCATATCCAGAACAGGTTCACAGATTCACAGAATTTGCAGTGCAGAAGGAGGTCATTCGGCCCATCGAGTCTGCACCAGCCCTTGGAAAGAGCACCCCACCTAAGCCCACACACACACCCTATCCCCACACTTCCTCCTATCCCCGTAACCCCACCGAAACTTATTTTTTTGGACACTAAGGGCAATTTAGCATGGCCAATCCACCTACCCCTGCACATCTTTGGACTGTGGGAGGAAACCGGATCGCCCGGAAGAAACCCACGCAGACACGTGGAGAACGTGCAGACTCCGCACAGACAGTGACCCAAGCCGGGAATCGAACCTGGGACCCTGGAGCTGTGAAGCCATTGTGCTAACCACTATGCTACCGAAGAATCAGAACCAAACAATGATTCCAGATAAAAGCAAATTAGTGCGGATGCTGGAATCTGAAACAGAAACAGAAAATACTGGACAATCTCAGCAGGAAAGATTCCTGATAATAATAATAATAATTGCTTATTGTCACGAGTAGGCTTCAATGAAGTTACTGTGAAAAGCCCCTAGTCGCCACATTCCGGCGCCTGTTCGGGGAGGCCGGTATGGGAATTGAACCCGCGCTACCCTGATAGCTACCCTGGCCACAAAATGGCTTGTTGAGTTGAGACGGTGGAGGTTAGTGAAAGAGTTCCAGGAAAGAGAACAGGAGAGAGTAACAGACTCACCAGCAAGAGTTGCTGGAGATGAAATTAAAAACTCCAGAAGCAGAGAGGGAGTTCCAAAGGGAGATGAAGGAATTTGTTGTTTTGCAGGGACGTGCCTGGGTGAGGTCCAAAGCACTGTGAACCAAGAAGCCTGCACAGTCCAGAGAGGCTAAGCAACCCACATAATTTCAGCAAAGCTCTGCCACTTGGCAGAGGATTGGAAAATATTTGGAGTCCCTGCAGGGTGCAAAAGAACCCATCAGGAATCTAGAAATGTTACTTGGCTACCAAAAGTAAGAAGTCTTACAACAGCAGGTTAAAGTCCAACAGGTTTGTACAAAAGCTTTCGGAGCGCAGCTCCTTCCTCACCTGAGGAAGGAGCAATGCTCCGAAAGCTAGTGTTTGAAACAAACCTGTTGGACTTTCACCTGGTGTTGTAAGACATCTTACTGTGCTCACCCCAGTCCAACACCGGCATCATGGGTTCTAAAAGGTTGAGAATATGCCGGGGGGAAAAAATTCGACACCAAGCAGCTGAAACCTGCAGAAGAACATAAAGTTGTAGGTGGTCGTCAAAAAAAGCCCAAAGGCATAGGACAGCACTCACCGACCTCGGGTGAGCGCTGTTTGAAGGTAGCAAGACCAAAGACAGGCCAGTAAAATTAAATCAGGTCCAGAGAAGGCCCCATGAATCTGAAATAGATTCTCCAAATATCCCCAAGCTGAATAGGGACCACGGAAATCCTCAAGAAATTGTGACGGAGATGCCCCATGAAGTCAAAGGGCCAGAAAGAAAATGTTATTAAACCCAGAAAGGAAGAGGTAATTACTTCCCTGAAGTATGGCTTTTCGATTTTAAATCCGGCCAGCATTTTAAAAAGAAGGGGGCTCATATTCCTGCTGGAGGAGCAGGAGGTCTGGCTATCAGTATCCTTCTTTCACTTTTAGAAGAGAGATGTCTGGAAAGTACCCGAACAGACCTTCCTTTGGTGAGGAATATATCTTGTCCAAATTTGAACCAAAGGAGATCTGGCTACCCAAACCCAACTTTCTGAATTTGAAGGGAGACCCTATAGATTCCCAAATATCCCTAGAGCTGGGGAGGAAACTGTCTTCCCCAGTCGAAAAATCACCAGACAGCATAACTGGAGCTGCACCTCCACTAGAGAGCAGTGGCATTCCAGAGGACCTGGAATATGATAGGTCATCCCCGCCAATGAAAAAAAGACTTTGGCCAGGAAGCCAGTGATTGATTTCATTGACCATTGTGGACACAAAAAGTTCCCAAATTCCCCCAAAGTGAGATTGATGCCTCAACCGGTTGATAAGCTCCCCAGAGATACAATAAGAGTTGGTCATCTGCCAGAGGTCAGTAATGTCCCAAAAGGCACAGACACCATTACCCAACTCACCAGTAGAGGGAACTCAGATTGGCCCCATGCTTACCACACCAGGCTACTGCACTGTAGCAATATCCAATATCCTAGATGCAGGGGAGACCCGGGCCAGAATGTCATCTTCCCATCATCCCAGAAAGCTCAGAAAGGCTGGCCCACATTCAGGGGCCAACTGTCTTCCAGCTGTGTGCCCAGCAAAAGCCCCTAGCACCGAAACCTGGAACTCTCCAGTTGTGCCGCCTCCCAAAACTAGAATCCTCTAAAGTGGCCGAAGACTCTTTAAAACCTCCTATTCTCCTAATCTGTGTTCTCACTCCAATCCCTGGGTCCAAGCAATGGCCAGATTACCCAAGTGAATGGACAAGAGCAGCTCAGTCCCATTTTTCCCAGAGCCTATCCCAGATTGAGATGTCTAGCATTCCTCTGTGCATCACACAGAACAGCTTAACCAACACTAACACGAGTGTTCATTACTCTGTAAAAACCCCAGATCCTTTCAAAGGCACTTAATCAAGAGGCTGGAATGCATGGCCACCAGCAGAGGGAAGTTAAATCAGAATTTTAGCATGGAATATGCTTCCGCAAGCAGATGAATTTCAAATCCTACCCAAGTCACCCAAAACTTCCCAGATCCCTACCAGGTTCTTGCAGACACCCTAACCAGGGCTCAATACTCACAAAGAAGATGCACCAGGGAACAACAATTTCTGCAGCTAACCGTGTGTTTGATATGTTAGTATTAATGAAAGAATGCCTCTGTACTCCTGCTTTTTCTATCCTTCCTCCCTAAGACCACATTAGAGAAAAAAAAATGAAATAAAGTTAATTTCTTTTCAGTTTAGGGGGAAGGCGTGTCCTGGGTGAGACGTGGAAAAAAATCTATCTCCAGCAGCTGGATTACTTTTAAATTTATTTTTTCTCGTTTTTTCAAAATGGACAATTGCTGGGCTGATGAGATGGTTCCAGCTGATCACATGCTAGCTTCTGGAACTTTGTGAGCAGTTTGAATGCACCTCAAACATCCAGAAATGTTGTGGAGATGCCGGCGTTGGACTGGGGTGAGCACAGTCCAACGCCGGCATCACCACTGTTACATTTCTGGAGTGAGTGTTACATTTCTGGAGTTACATCCAGAAATGTAACACTCCTTGCATTGTATAATCATTCCAGACAAGTCATCACAGTGACTTAGCAGACGAGCTGTCTGTCCCAACCAAGTATGAACAAAAGCAGCTGTTTGCAACTCCTAGCCTCTAATCTGGTGCTAATCGCCTTAGCATTACCTGTTCCAACACACAATGGGGACCACCTAGAACCAATGTCTCCAAGAACAAAGGAATCCTGACTCCTATTAAATATATCAAGATTCCAACCCTGGAAAAATACATCCTTTGTCTAATATCTAGGCAAAATGGTGGGAGGTATGTCACATGAGCTTCCCCAAGCTGCTAGAAATTGTAATACTGCCCTGTGGACCTGAACACAGGCAGTCACTGCTTGATCCCTGAAGGGAACAGAACCGCAGCCTGCACTTTCTTACCATCAAGCAGGTGGCAGCAGAAAGAACTTTGAACCCTCATCAAAACTGCAAACTACTGGAATATTGGAACTTGTGCCTTCAGGACTAACTCAATTTTATGTCCCTTCTCCCTTGGTGGAAATCTGGGGCGAAAATCTCCTACCCGCCCCGCCACATTTCTGCCCCGACCGGCCAGCGGGAGTCTCCGTAACACCGGCCGGTCAATGGGGTTTCCCATTGTGTGGCAGCCCCACGCCGTCGGGAAACGCCCGGGCGCCGGCAAAACGGGGACTCGCGCCGGCGGAGAATGACGCCCCTTGTTTCTGGAAATACGGGTCATTCTGCAATAGTCAACCCCCCCTCTGAAGAAGTAGTCCATTCAACTGTATTATTCCTTGTGTCTGAATAAAGCTCATAGTCTTACAGTTGAAGTAGATGCTTTATTCTGTGAGTTTGTTCTCTCTCCAGCGCTTATACTATATGTTACATCTGAGATGTCTGTCTGTGTCCTGCTCACCAGCTGCCTTCCTGTGTAGAGTGCCCCCTGACTTCCTGTCTGTCCATTATATACATTTCTGGTGCTCCCTCTAGTGGTTACTTAGTTGTAGTGTCTTTGCATTAACCCCTTGAGTATATACAGTGTTGCATATCACAATTTCCGCCCTTATTTATTTTTACATATTTTCTGTACTTAGTTAAAGAAAATTGTACAAAACATGTAGATAAATGATGATTTGTATAAGTTGTGATGATATTGATGATTATACAAAGCCAATTAATATTTATGAGTACAATCTTAATTAAAAAATTTATGAGTCCAAACTTTATGAATTTATTCGGTTGAGCTTTTTTTCTTCTTCTGCTGTTGACGTGGTGATGTTGATGTTGTAATTTATTTGTGAATGTCGTCAGTGTTCTTGTGAATAAGTAACCAACAAGTCATCACGAGGTGTTCGAATGGTCGAACCACTGATGTTGACTGACGTGGACTTTTTTCTGTGCTTGTGGTGTCGATTTAGTGTGTCATGTGCCTTGAAAGCTGGTGTGCTTGTTTGTTCTGGAGCAAATGTGAATTTGTGAGACTCATTGTCATGCCATGGTAGGTTTGTACTCTTGTCATTGTTTTGGAGTGTGCTGTTGTGTTGTCCTTCATGTGCAGAGTTGTACCGTATTGTACAGGTCGTTGTTTCATTGTTGTTGTTCTTGTTGTTGTTTTTGTGGTGCCTGTTGGTTGTTTTTGTTGTTTTCGTTGTTGTTCTTGTTGTTTTGTCGTGCTTGTTGTTGCTGTTGTGTCTTTGTTATGCTTCTTGTTGTTTTTATTGTTCTTGTAGTTTTTGTTGTTGTGCTTGTAGTTTTTTGTTGTTGTTCTTGAGGTTTTTGTTGTTCTTGTTGCGCTCAATGACTGTTCCGTGTGGATAATTTGAGTCATTCTCAAAGTTATTGGTATCCGCGTTCTTTATGATATCTGATGTTTCATTGAGCGTTTCTTCTTGAGGATTGTGAGAATGATCTGATGTTGCATTGATCTTGGTGACATCAGTCATTTGTGGTTGATTTGATTCCTCTTTTTTGATTCCTTGGTGCTCCCCTTCTGGAGTCATTTCTGCTTGATTTGCTTCTTCGTTGTTCTCTTGGTGCTCCTCTTTTGGAGTCAAAGTCGTCAAGATTTCAGTTTCTTGTGGGTTGTCAAGAGTGAATGAGGTTTTAATTGATGCAGTCACACTGGACTCAAGAGTAGTTTTACCTTGATTGTTGAGTGTTTCTGTACAGACGAGCTGAGATCTGTCAGTCTCGCTGTGATCTTGCACATCTTGTATGGGAATTGTGATTTCTTTGTCACTTGTCTCACATACAGTGGATAGACTTACATTGTCTTCTTGTTGTTCACGTGAGCTTGGTAGACTTTCATAGTCTGCTTCTGGTTGCTCAGATTAGGTGGATAGACCTTCATGGTCTTGTTCATGCATGGATTTCGCCACGGAGTCTGGTGTTGCTTCCATTTTGGAGTCTGTCAACGGGCTCTCTGTGGAGGCTTGCGTTGCTCTCTCTGTGGAGTCTTTCATCACTCCCTGTGTGGAGTCATGTAGTGTTCTCTCTATGGAGTCGATCTGTGCTCTCTCAACAGAGTCGGTCAGTACTCGCTGTGTGGCGTCGTTTTCTTCTTGGGTATTTGACAGGTTGCTGTCATCCAATGTATCAACGATCTGCCATTGCATCATGGTATTGGATTCATCTACCATGAGTAGAGTCGTGTTGAGCTTTTCAACCGAGTCGCTGATGCTATGATTAGCATATCCGAATAACTCTGGCATGTCTGAGTAGTCTTTTTCGATAAACAAATCATCTTTTTTGTTTCAGATTTGTTATTGTGCTCTTCATGTTCAATGAACAAATCATCTTCTTTGGTTTCGTATTTGTCATTGTGCTCTTCACTTTGGGTGGTGCAAACCGCTTGTTCCAGGGTGCTGCGAAAGTTGTTTTCAACTGCTGGTAGATGTTCAGGCAATGTTGTACCTTTTGTGGTTGAATTTTTTGGTTTTGTGCCTTTAAGAGTCTCGCTTGTGATTTTCGGGCATTTTCCCTTTAACAGGGTGTGGTCTGAGTCTTCTAACGTCATTGTGCATGCGTTAATCAATTTTCCTTTACTGTGCGCTTTTTTGTAAACTGCGTATGCGTGCCTTGCGCATGCGCAGAACGGTCTGCGTCCGAAACGTCTTTTTCCAATTGCTCATGCACATGCGCAGAACGGTCTTCGCGCAAACCGGCTATTTCCAACTGCGCATGCGCGGCTGTGGTTGCCTGCGCATTTGCAGAAACAGATTTGAGTCTTTTGTTCCCCGGGCAGTTTAAAATGTACTCAGGCACCATTTTAACTGCTTTAGACCCAGGGAGAAGAAATTTTTCGGTGTCCTTTCTAAGTAAAGACGTAATGTTATTTTTTTCTTGCGATCTGCACTTTTCAATCGCGATTTCCAGCGTTAAACCTTTCTGTTCTGATAATGATTGTTTGAGTTTCGCATCACTCATCCCCTGTGCAATTTGGTCTCCGAGCATTGAATGTCTTAAAGCAGCATTGTTACTGGTGTTACAGTGATCTTTAAAATTTTTGAGTATTACTTCTAATTTGGTGTTGTCTTCACCTTTCAAGTAATTAAAGCAGTTATAGATTTCTCTAGCTTCATGTCCTGCTAGTAACAGTGCTATTTTCATTTCTTCTGAGGCTGTACTCAAATCATTAGCTACGATATGTAGTTGAACGTTTGTTTAAAATTTTTCCATCTATGACTTAAATTACCGGTTGTTTTCAGCTGCGGTGGAGTTCCAATGAGTTTCATCGACTCAGCGAAGTCTCCCCACATCGAATGTCCGGTACGCGTTGTCTTCTGTTTTCGATCTTTCTTTGTCTGCATCTTGTGTAATCTTCTAGTAAACGTTCTGACGTCTCCTGGTACCATGTATTATTCCTTGTGTCTGAATAAAGCTTGTAGTCTTACAGTTGAAGTAGATATTTTATTGTGTGATTTCGTTCTCTCTCCAGCACTTATACTATATGTTACATCTGAGATGTCTGTCTGTGTCCTGCTCACCAGCTGCCGTTCCTGTGTAGAGTGCCCCCTGACTTCCTGTCTGTCCATTATATACATCTCTGGTGCTCCCTCTAGTGGTTACTTAGTTGTAGTGTCTTTACATTTAGCCCTTGTGTACAGTGATGCATATCACTACATCGACTTTTGATTCTGGCCTCTGGGTACCTGTAAAACACTAACATGTATTTCATTATGGTATGGACCTGAACTTCTTTGCTTTCCCTTACCTCTGTTTGTATTGCTTGAGTGCAAAAGGATGAATGTTGTGAAACTCCTCTCTGTGCTTTTGTGTGTGTGTGAAATAAACCAACCCCTTTCATTTTATCTTACCTCGGGTTTGCTGTGTAAGTTACTGACAGAGGATTGGAACACTCCAAATATAAAGGGTGAAATCAAAAAATATAGAAACACCTTTCTTTACGGATGGGTAGTGAGAGGACAAATCAGGGCTGTTTAAATGAACCCCTCTCCTGTCTCTGACAGTTCTTTGAAGGTCGGTCCACTCAGCCTAATCTCCCAGATCTAACCTCCAGCAATAAGGCTCACCTCACAGACTCATTGTTCCAAAATCTGCTACAGTCCCATCTGTTCCATCTTCTTTTTGAACAGAGAACCAGCTCTCACATGCACCTGTTAGGTTGCTAAGACAAAACAGTCTTTACCTGTTCTTCACAGTCGTAACGGCATTGTATCTCACTCTTGTCTCTGTGTGTCTGTATCCAGAAAGCATTTATCCCTTTTTGGTGTAAAGGTGAGAAAACTGTCTCTTGATTTTCAATGGGTTTATTGTTTGGACTTCTTTCTCCATGACAACCAGATCACATAGACCTGTCACCCGCACAGAGGATTAGTATGACCAATATCCCCCTCCCATCCAGAACATTCTGCTCCACTTTAAGTCCCACATTTGTGACGCATGTTATGAGTGGGTAACCCATGTCACCCAGTTGGCAGCCTTCGACTTGCTGTAGTCGGCAACGTACAATTATGACAGAGGAATGAAGGGATTGCGACGACTGCCAGAATATGATGAATGGTTACTGCACCTTTAATGTAATGATCCCTTTAAGACCGGGTTTGGAACCCTGGGGGACTCCGCCTCCTGCTCCACCCCCCAAGGAGCCATATATAAGGTAATGTCCAGTGGGCAGTGTGCAGTGAGCACACTTCTCGGTAGCTGACTGGTTCTCTGCCAATTAAAACCTTTGTATTACCAATCATCTCTCTCGAGTTGCAATTGAGGGTATCTCAATTTAATTAGCAGACTACGTCAAGATGGACAGTGGTCTAAAGCCGGAGAAGTTCAATTTGGACACTCAGTCGCCGGAGGCCGCAGAAATGTTTAAATACTGGCTTTGGTGTTTTGAGGCCTACCTGGACTCTTCGGACACTATAGTCGACGGACCGCACAAGCTGAGCCGACTACATGCCTCGGTGGGCCACAGACTCTCCTCCGCGATCGAGAAGGCCACCACGTACGAGGCGGCCGTCAAAATCCTGCGGAAGCGCTTCGTCAAGCCAATAAACGAGGTACACGCCCGGCATTTGCTCTCGACCTGCCGGCAGTGCTCCGGGGAAAAGCTAGATGAGTACGTGGAAAGACTCACTGCGCTCGCTCGGAACTGCGACCACAAGGAGGTGACGGCAGAAGTCCAAATGAACTTGCACATTTGAGATGCCTTCGTGTCCGGTATACGATCCACAAACATCAGGCAGTGACTCCTCAAAGACGGAGCAAAAGACCTTCAAAGCACGGTAACGCTCGCCTCCTCTCTGGAAGTGGCCCACCATAATCTCCGCACGTATTCCACGGACCCTGCGAGCCCCTCTCGGTCCCCTCCAGACTCGGCAACGCTACAGGCCTGCGCCGCGTGGCGACCCGCTCACACTGTGGGCACACCATGCTATTTCTGTGTGCAAGGCCAGCACCCACGTCAGTGTTGCCCAGCCTGCTCCGCTAACTGCAATGGCTGCGGAAAAAGGGGCATTTCGCAAAGGCCTGCCTGGCTGGGCCCAAGGCCCAGAAACAAAATTCTCATCGGGCCCAAAAATCGAGCTCCCAGGCCCACAGGCCCCGCAACGCGGCTGCGTGCCAGCCGGACGCGCCCCCTTCTGACACGTCATCAGCCTCGTGCGAGTCATGGGGCGGCCATCTTGGCGGCGGCCATCTTCAAAATCCAACACATGCAACTGATGGCGGTGGCCATTTTGTGACTCCGGGCAGCCATTTTGTGAGTCCGAATCAGCTGAGGACTCTGACTACCCACAACTGGGAGCGATCACCCTCGACCAATCACGGCCAAAGCACCTGCGGTACTCCATGATGCAGGTCCAAATCAATGAGAGCGACACCCCCTGCATCTTTGACTCCGGAAGCACGGAGACCTTTATCCACCCAGAAACGGTAAGGCGCTGCTGCTTGCGTACCTATCCCGCCTCCCAAACTATCACCCTCGCCTCTGGGTCCCACACGGTCCAAATCACGGGGTATTGTGTCGCGAACCTCGCGATCCAGGGCGCCGAATACGCCCGTTTCAAACTTCATATCCTCCCTCACCTCTGCGCCCCCCTGCAGCTCGGTCTGGACTTTCAGTGTAGCCACCGAAGCCTGACACTGAAGTCGGCGGACCCCCGCCCCCACTCAAGGTATGTAGCCTGGCAACACTTAAAGATGCACCACCCCCCTCTTTGCAAACCTCACCCCCGACTGTAAGCCCGTCGCTATCAGGAGTCGGCGGTACAGTGCCCAAGATTTGACTTTTATCAAGTCAGAGGTTCAGCGGTTGCTGAAAGGGGTCATAGAGGCTAGCAACAGCCCCAAGAGAGCACAAGTATTGGTCGTCCGGTCTGGGGAAAAGAAACGTTGGTGGTGGACTATAGTCAGACCATAAACCGTTTTACGCAGCTCGATGCGTACCCCCTTCCCCGCATAGCAGAAATGGTTCACCAGATCGCCCAGTACTGGGTATTCTCCACGGTTGACTTAAAATCCACCTACTATCAGCTCCCTATCTGCCCGGAGGACCGCCTCTACATGGCCTTCGAAGCAGCCGGTCGGCTTTTTCACTTCCTCAGGGTCCCTTTTGGCGTCACAAATGGGGTCTCCGTTTTTCAAAGGGCGATGGACCAAATGGTGGACCAGTACGGCTTACGGGCGACTTACCCGTACTTGGACAATGTCACCATCTGCGGCCATGACCAGCAGGACCACAGCGCAAACCTAAAAAAGTTCCTCCGACCGCCCGGGCCCTCAATCTGACCTACAACAAAGAGAAATGTGTTTTCCACACAACCCGACTAGCCATCCTCGGCTACGTCGTGGAAAACGGGGTCCGAGGTCCAGACCCCAACCGCCTGCACCCTCTTAAGGAACTTCCGCTTCCCCGTAGTCTCAAGGCACTCAAACGGTGCTTGGGGCTATTTTCCTATTACGCCCAGTGGGTCCCCAGATATGCGGACAAAGCCCGAACACTCATTAAGACCACGGTTTTTCCCCTGACGGCTGAGGCCCGGTCGGCCTTCAGTCGTATCAAGGCCGATATCATCAAGGACGCCATGCACACGGTGGACGAAACCATCTCCTTTCAGGTAGAAAGCGATGATTCAGACATCGCCCTGGCTGCTACCCTCACCAAGGCAGGCAGGCCAGTAGCACTTTTCTCCCGAACCCTCACCTACGGGCCATCTACAATGACCTCTGTCACCCGGGGGTCACGCGGCTTGCTCATTTCATCAAGTGCCGCAATCTACTTTACTCCACTGAGGAGGTCAAGGCCATGACCAAGGCTTGCCAGATCTGTGCGGAGTGCAAACCGCACTTCTATCGACCAGACATGGCTCGCCTGGTGAAAGCCTCTGGGCCCTTTGAACGACTAAGCATGTGTGGTGAACCACTGTAATAGGAGATGTAAGGTAGGACCTGTACTACAGGTTCACCGGTAGCTCCTGCCGGCTGGCTCCGTGTGACCTCCAGTACCCTGCCATTTCGCCAGCTGCAGCAGGAGGCCATACATCTGACTGTAATACAGCAACAGTTGTACCCAACTTTAGCCTTTGTGCAATTGATCGTGCATCAATTTATTAGTCAGATTTTCCACAGAATGGATATCAGAATTAAGCCCGATCGCCTCCAGCTGGATCCGCACTCGCCCGACGCCAGCAAATACTTTACTCACTGGCTAGCATGTTTTGAGGCCTACATCAACGCTGCGGACCCCGAGCCAATGGAGGCTCACAAGATAAACGTCCTGTACTCCAGACTGAGTTCCAGTGTGTTCCCGTTGATTCAAGACGCCACGAATTACACAAAAGCAATGGAACTCCTTAAGGAACACTACGTGCAGAAGGCGAACACGTTCTTCGCCAGGCATGTACTCGCCACCCGCTCGCAACTACCTGGTGAGTCCATCGAAGACTTCTGGCGGGCCCTAATTCCACTCGTCCAGGACTGTGACTGTCAGGCCGTTACGGCCGCTGAACACACGAATCTCCTCGTGTGCGATGCCTTTGTGACGGGGATTGCGTCAGACCGCATCAGAGAACGGTTACTGGAAGGGGCCACGCTCAAATTGGTGGAGACAAAAACCTTGGAGCTCTCCATTACGGTCGCATTCCGTATCGTACAATCGTACCCCTCCCGCCACGCTGCCCACCCTTCTTTCCTTCCTACCCCTCCTGGACCCCGCCGACGACCTCCCCAGCCGGGGCCCTGCCTTCCCAATATGTCTGCGCCGCATGCTGATCCGTTCACCCTGGGGGTCCCAGCTGCTACTTCTGCGGTCAGCAGAAGCACCCCCGCCAACACTGCCCGGCCCACACTGCAGTTTGTAAAGCCTGCAGTAAAAAGGGCCACTTCGAGGCTGTGTGCCAGGCCTGCGCAGTCGCGGCGATCGTGCTCGCTATCGCCCCCTCCCCCACGCCAGATGCACAATGGGAGCCGCCATCCTCTCCTCCCGGGTCCATATGCGACCAATGGGTGCTGCCATCTTGTCTCCCTTCGGCCACGTGCGCCCCATGGGTGCCGCCATCTTGTCCCGACCCTGCAATGTGCGCACCATGGGCGCCGCCATCTTGTCCCCCACAGGGTCTACGGACATCCTGACATCGGAACCGCACATGCTCGCCACCCGAAGCATTCGACAGCTAGCTTCGATGACGCTTGACCAATCTCGCCCGCAGAACATGGCCACCTGCGTCGATGACGGTTAAAATCAACGGCCTCGCGACCTTGTGCCTGCTGGACTCCGGGAGCACCGAAAGCTTCGTTCACCCAGATACGGTAAGGCGCTGCTCCCCTGCTGTACACCCTGCCAATCAAAGGATCTCCCTAGCATCCGGATCCCACTCCGTCCCGATCAGAGGCTTTTGTACAGTCACCCTCACGATTCAGGGCGTAGAATTTAGTAACTTCCGCCTCTATGTCCTTCCTAATCTCTGCGCTGCACTCCTGTTGGGCCTGGACTTCCAGTGCAACCTCCAGAGCCTCACCCTCAAATTCGGCGGGCCCTTACCCCCCCTTACCGTTTGCGGCCTTGCGACCCTCAAGGTCGATCCCCCCTCCCTTTTTGCCAATCTAACTGCGGATTGCAAGCCCGTTGCCACTAGGAGCAGATGGTACAGCACCCAGGACAAGACGTTCATCAGGTCCGAAGTCCAGCGGCTGCTTAAGGAGGGTATTATGGAGGCCAGCAACAGCCCCTGTAGAGCCCAAGTGGTTGTGGTTAAAACTGGGGAGAAACGCAGGATGGTCGTGGACTACAGCCAGACCATCAATCGGTACACACAGCTTGACGTGTACCCCCTCCCACGCATATCTGATATGGTCAATCAGATTGCGCAGTACTGGGTCTTCTCAACAATTGACCTGAAATCCGCCTACCACCAGCTCCCCATCCGGAAGTCGGACCGGCCACACACTGCCTTTGAGGTGGACGGTTGCCTCTACCACTTCGTTAAGGTCACTTTCGGTGACACAAATGGGGTCTTGGTCTTCCAAAGAGAGATGGACCGAATGGTCGACCAGTACAGTTTGTGGGTCATCTTTCCATACTTAGATAATGTCACCATCTGCGGCCATGACAAGCAGGACCACGATGCCAACCTCTATAAATTCATCCGCACTGCCACTCTTCTCAACCTGACCTACAACAAAGAGAAGTGTGTGTTCAGCACGACCCGGTTAGCCATTATCGGCTATATAGTCCAAAACGGACTTATCGAGCCCGACCCCAACCGCATGCGCCCCCTCATGGAACTTCCTCTCCCCCATTGCCCCAAGGCCCTCAAACGCTGCCTGGGGTTCTTTTCCTACTACGCTCAGTGGGTCCCAAACTATGCGGACAAGGCCCACCCAGTCATTCAGTACACCCAATTCCCCCTCGCGGCCGAGGCGCAGCACGCTTTCGCCCGCATCAGAGCAGACATCGCCAAGGCCGGGATGCGCACAGTGGACGAGTCACTGCATTTTCAAGTAGAAAGCGACGCTTCAGACATCGCCCTTGCCGCCACGCTAAACTAGGCAGGCTACCCGTGGCATTCTTTTCCCGCACCCTTTATGCCTCTGAAATTCGACACTCATCCATCTTAAAGGAGGCCCAAGCTATCGTTGAAGCTGTGCGGCATTGGAGGCATTACCTGGCCGGTAAGAGATTCACTCTCCTTATGGACCAATGGTCGGTAGCCTTAATGTTCAATAACACACAGCGGGTCAAGATCAAAAATGATGAAATCTTGCGGTGGAGAATCGAGCTCTCCACCTATAATTACGAGATCTTGTATCGTCCCGGTAAATTCAATGAGCCCCCAGACGCCCTCTCCCGAGGTACAGGTACCAGCGCACAAGTGGACCAACTCCGGGCCCTACACGACAGCCTTTGTCACCCGGGGGTCACTCCATTGTACCATCTGGTCAAAGCTCGCAATCTGCCCTACTCCGTCGTGGAAGTAAGGACAGTCACCAGGGACTGCCAGGTCTGTGTGGAGTGCAAGCTGCACTTCTACCGGCCAGACCGTGCGCGCCTGGTGAAGGCTTCCCGCCCCTTTGAACGCCTCAGCGTGGATTTCAAATGGCCCCTCCCCTCAACCGACTGTAACACATACATTCTCAGTGTGGTCGATGAGTACTCCAGATTCCCCTTCGCCATCCAATGCCCCGATATGACATCTACCACCGTCATCAAGGCAAGTAGAACAGGAGAATGGGATGGTTTGGAGGGCCGTCCAGCTGGCCCTAAGGTCCAGGAACCTCCCAGCCTCTCGCTGGCAGGAGGTCCTCCCTGACGCTCTACACTCTATCCGGTCACTATTGTGCACCGCCGCTAATAACACAGCCCACAAACGTGTTTTTACCTTCCCCAGGAAGTCCACAGGGTGTCACTCCCGGCTTGGCTCGCTGCTCCAGGACCGGCCCTTCTCCGTAGGCATGTCTGACTCCACAAGGCAGACCCCTTGGTGAACAGGGTTCACCTGGTCCACGCCAACCCTCAATATGCCTACTTTGAGTTCCCGACGGCCGCCAAGATACTGTCTCACTCAGGGACCTGACACCGTCAGGTTCCACCCCATCACACCCCCCCACCAATGTGCCCCCCCCAACTCCCACCGCGCCGCCAATATTGACCCCACCAGAGCAGCACCCCCTCCCCTTTTCCACACAAGAGGACGAAGAGGACTTCTGCACGCTCCCGGAGTTCCCCGATGACTGGCCAGCATCAGCACCACCACCACCGCCATCGGTTCCACCTCCACCACTGCCAGCACCGACTTTGCCGCCACTGTTACGCCGCTCCCAACGAAGCACCAAAGCACTGGACCGGCTGAACCTTTGACGGACTCCGGACCGTCAACATGGACTTTTCCTTTCCCTACCACTGTACATAATTGCACTAATTGTATATCGTTTCACGTCAGCCCCGCCAGACTCATTTTTAACAGGGGGTGAATGTGGTGAACCACTGTAATAGGAGATGTAAGGTAGGACCTGTACTACAGGTTCGCCGGTAGCTCCTGCCGGCTGGCTCCGCCCATGGAGAACTGTATAAATATGCATGACCTCCAGTGCCCTGCCATTTCGCCAGCTGCAGCAGGAGGCCATGCACCTGACTGTAATAAAGCCACAGTTGAACCCAACTTTAGTCTTTGTGCAATTGATCGTGCATCAGCGTGGACTTCAAAGAGCCCCTCCCGTCCACCAACCGCAACATCTACTTCGTCACTGTCATTGATGAATTTTCCCGCTTCCCATTCGCTGTCCCCTGCCCTAATATGACCTTGGCCACTGTAATCAAGGCACTGCACAGCATCTTCACCCTGTTTGGTTTCCCTGATTATATCCACAGCGACTGGGGTACATCGTTCATGAGCGATGAGCTTCGTCAGTATCTGCTCAATAAGGGCATTGCCTCGAGCAGAACGACCAGCTGTAACCCACGGGAAAACGGGCAGGTGGAAAGGGAGAACATGACAGTTTGGAAGGCTGTCCTTCTAGCCTTTCTGTCAAGAAGTCTCCCAACCTGCTGGCAGGAGGTCCTACCCGATGCCCTGCACTCCATTAGGTCGCTTCTCTGCACGGCCACGAACGAGACCCCTCACAATCGCTTGTTTGTCTTCCCCAGGAAGTCCACCTCTGGGGTCTTGCTTCCACGTTGGCTGACGACTCCGGGACCAGTTCTACTCTGGAGGCACGCGAGGAGCCATAAGACGGACCCTCTAGTCAAGAGGGTCCACCTGCTGCATGTGAACCCCCAATACGCCTACGTCGAGCACCTCGACAGAAGGCAAGACACAGTTTCCCTGCGAGACCTGGCCCCCCCTCTCCTGACGCTCCCCTCCCCACACCGGCTGCCGACACCGACAGCCCCCCCTCTAGTGCCCCCCGCCCCCCCGTCGGCGCCAGCACCAATCACCCTAGTTACCCCGGATACCCCCCGCTCCACCACGGGCAAAGGCTCAGACCACCGTGCTCCCGGATATACCCCCACTGAAGACGCCCGTATCCGCCGCACCACCGCCGGAGCTGAGAAGGTCAACAAGGACAAACAGACCACCCAAAAGACTGGACATGTAATTCCACTTCACCCCCAGACGGACTCTGCGTTTTCTTTTAAAACAGGGGGTGAATGTGATGAATGGTTACTGCACCTTTAATGTAATGATCCCTTTAAGACCGGGTTTGGAACCCTGGGGGACTCCGCCCCTGACTCCACCCCCCAGGGAGCCATATATATGGTAATGTCCAGAGGGCATTGTGCAGTGAGCACACTTCTTGGTAGCTGAATGGTTTTCTGCTAATTGAAGCCTTTGTATTACCAATCAACTCTCTCGAGTGTAATTGAGGGAATCTCACAGAATAACAGTCATTCACCTGCACGATCCGCTACACACCACTAAGGAACCCTTATGGTTTATGATAATGGTCAAGTATAGATGAGTTGCATGCAAAATATTGTACCATGAGAAAACCTGGGATCTGTGCAAATCCTTGTCAGCACTCCTGCCTGCTTGCTATTGGCAAGAGGGAATGCGATGAAGCTGTGTTTCTGTGTATAGAGGGATTGAGTGACCTCGCTAATATGGCAGTATACTGCAAACTGCAAGATGTTGTTTATATTCCAGCAGCGGGCTGGAAGAAGTGAAATACATAAAAGCTAAGAACATGGTTACCTTGACAGAGAATGGTAAAGCTCTTTGCCCTGTTTTGCGTTTGCAGTTGTGATGGCAGCAGCCACCAGCTTTTTAGTGTAGCGAAGACCTCTCAATCAATGGCCTTTACTGAAATTGAGGTAAGAAAATAGCTCACAATTGTGTATTTAGTCTCTGGCTGAGAGCCGTTCTCTTGTTTTCTTTTCCATTAGATTGTCCTGCTTATGCTTCCAGTTGTGCTCAATGCCAAGAGCAAAGCCTCCAGGTGACTCATGCCAAGAAGCAATTTGTTTTAGCACAAGCTTTAACATTAACAAAAATGAACCTCAGCATCAACCAAATGTCATTGACAATTTTCACGTGTAACATTTTATTACCCATTTCAAGCTGTCTTAAGTCTCTATCTCTCTGTCCCTGCAACTCCATCTCCAATTTTTGTAGCTCGAGAGCTCTCTCCTTCTTGTGGACTTGCTTGTTTTCTCCTAGTTCTCAGGCTTCCCTTTCTTTCTCATTAAGTTTAGTCTCCGCTCTTCCAGACTAATTTTAGCTAGAGTAACCTGCTCTGTTCCAGGTTCAGCTTTTTCTCCTACCTGTTGAAATCCTGGAGGTGTCCCAAATGCATGGCCAGCATCTTTAGAATGTCTGGTCTCCTTGTTTTATTGCACATTTTAAGATTTACCTGCTTTTCTGCAGCTTTTGGCTGTTCTATGTTGTCATGATGATGGAGGAAAAATGTCAAATTATGTACGGTCATGTTGAACATATAAATAATGTCTGTGGTTTTAAAAGATGGCTAAGGTTGTAATTTCGGTCACTGGCTGAATTTCTGGTGGGTGATATCAAGAAAGACACAATGGAATCATACCCTGTTCCCAGACAGATACATCAAAACAAGAAGGCCATGTATAAACTAACTACCGTCTCCTGTGGAGATAATGGGAGATGATTATCACCTCAGCAGGAATGATATCCCATGAGCAATGTCCAGATTGGTTTGTGAATTTTCACCTTCCAGGAATATACAAAGATTGGGGTAAACCCAGCTTGGTCACTGGCAACTAGTGCTGGGTGTGTCAGTATGTGGCACAGGAGGAAAGACAACAGCAGAATACTACAAGTGTTGCAGGTAACTCTCTCTCTTTCTGGTTGCTGAAGCAAGCCAAGTCAACAATACCACAGCTGAAAAGGAAACAGGGCAGCTTCTCAGCCAAAGTGCAGAACATTGGAATCTGAAAACTGACTATTCACCTGCAGAAGTCAGTGCTATTGCAATTACAACAACATAATGTCCCACCATTCACTGTTCAAGGACAAATCAAAAACTGATTTGCAAATTTTTAAAAACTTACTTTTGGACTCAATCCTCATTTCTAATTTGGGTGAATGTATGTGTATGCGCTTTATCATTTTTCTCACTTTTAGTAGCCAATAAACTCACTCTTTTTTAATGCAAGAAACCCTGGTTAAGTTGGCTTCTTTTAAAACATAAATCTGGTCTGGGAAAAGGTAATCCTTATGTGTACAATATAAACTATTTAAACTTTGAGCGAATATAGGAAAGTTTGATCTGTAAACACATGTAATTATACCAGCAATCAAAAGAAATAATTCAGTAACTAATATACAATTAGTCAGCTATCCCTTTCAGTCATGTTGTTGGGTGATGTTTCACGCTGATTTAATCTAGGCTCTTTGAGAGAGCGAGAGAGTTACAGATTTCCAGTATCCTTTGAGAGAAAAAATGCTCTTGACATCAACCCTAATGACCTAGTTTCTGGACTCCCCTTTCAGATTAAATAGGAATAGGGATGCTTAAACTTCTCTGTAGCATCCAGATGAGTACACTTGCTCCTCCAGAACGCACCAATTTGGGCTCTTACGGCCTTAAATCTGCATCTCAGTGTCTTCACCTGATGGGAAAGTCACATGGCTTCCCTACTCAGCTCCTAGTTAAAACTGAAATGAAGACCTGATAATGGCTGGAATTCTCTGGCCTTTGGGATTCTCTGTTCCCATCAGCAACGTAGTCCTGCCTGCTGTTTTCCCAGTAGCATGGGGTGGCTTCAATGGGAAATCACACTGACAAGCTGCGGAAGTAAGTATCCAATCGCCAGTGAACAGCGTGCCGCTGAGAAACATGCGGCTGGGAGAACAGAGAATCCCATCCAATGTCAAAGAACAATACAGCACAGGCACTTCAGCCCTCCAAGCCTATACCGGTCATGATACCACCCTTGGCGAAAAACCCTCAGCACTTCCTTGTGCTATATCCCTCTAAACCCATCCTATCCATGTATTTGTCGAGATGCCTTTTGAACGCCATTAATGTATCTGTTTCCACAACCTACCCTGGCAAAGCGTTCCAGGAACTCACCACCCTCTGTGTAAAAAAACCTGCCTCGCAGTCTCCTCTAAACTTTGCCCCATGGACCTTAAACCTATGCCCCCTGGTGACTGACCTCTCCACCCTGGGAAAGAGTGCCTGCCCATCCACTCTATCCATGCCCCTCACAATCTGATAGACCTCTATCAGGTCACCCCTCAAATTCTGTCATTCTAATGAAAACAGTCCAAGTCAATTCCAGCCTCTCTGCATAGCTAACACCCTCCAGACATTCAATTTGCATATTTAAAGAAAAACAATCACCTGCAGGTGTGAATCCTTGCCTCTCGTCTAGAAGAGCAGCGAGTTTTCAGCAGGTAAATCTTGTGATCGATTTTAGGGGCCTACTCAGATTTTCTTTTTGCTTTCTTGTAAATGCTTGTATAAAATGAAATTTAAATTACAGGACAAAAGTGCCCTTTGGAGGTAACATTTTAATGTATTGTTAAGTCTTTTCTTGCTATTCCACATATTTAAAATGATTAACTAATGATTCTTAAGTACACTGGTAGATGAAGACATTTTGTAATCAAGAAGGTGCCACGACCATATTTTCACACTATTCGGAAAAAGTATCAACAAAGAACAAAGAACAAAGAAATGTACAGCACAGGAACAGGCCCTTCGGCCCTCCAAGCCCGTGCCGACCATGCTGCCCGACTAAACTACAATCTTCTACACTTCCTGGGTCCGTATCCTTCTATTCCCATCCTATTCATAAATTTGTCAAGATGCCCCTTAAATGTCCCTATCGTCCCTACTTCCACTACCTCCTCTGGTAGCGAGTTCCAGGCACCCACTACCCTCTGCGTAAAAAACTTGCCTCGTACATCTACTCTAAACCTTGCCCCTCTCACCTTAAACCTATGCCCACTAGTAATTGACCCCTCTACCCTGGGGAAAAGCCTCTGATTATCCACTCTGTCTATGCCCCTCATAATTTTGTATACCTCTATCAGGTCCCCCCTCAACCTCCTTCGTTCCAGTGAGAACAAACCGAGTTTATTCAATCGCTCCTCATAGCTAATGCCCTCCATACCAGGCAACATTCTGGTAAATCTCTTCTGCACCCTCTCTAAAGCCTCCACATCCTTCTGGTAGTGTAGCGACCAGAATTGAACACTATACTCCAAATGTGGCCTAACTAAGGTTCTATACAGCTGCAACATGACTTGCCAATTCTTATACTCAATGCCCCGGCCAATGAAGGCAAGCATGCCGTATGCCTTCTTGACTACCTTCTCCACCTGTGTTGCCCCTTTCAATGATCTGTGGACCTGTACTCCTAGATCTCTTTGACTTTCAATACTCTTGAGGGTTCTACCATTCACTGTATATTCCCTATCTGCATTAGACCTTCCAAAATGCATTACCTCACATTTGTCCGGATTAAACTCCATCTGCCATCTCTCCGCCCAAGTCTCCAGACAATCTAAATCCTGCTGTATCCTCCGACAGTCCTCATCGCTATCCGCAATTCCACCAACCTTTGTGTCGTCTGCAAACTTACTAATCAGACCAGTTACATTTTCCTCCAAATCATTTATATATACTACAAAGAGCAAAGGTCCCAGCACCGATCCCTGTGGAACACCACTGGTCACAGCCCTCCAATTAGAAAAGCATCCCTCCATTGCTACTCTCTGCCTTCTATGGCCTAGCCAGTTCTGTATCCACCTTGCCAGCTCATCCCTGATCCCGTGTGACTTCACCTTTTGTACTAGTCTACCATGAGGGACCTTGTCAAAGGCCTTACTGAAGTCCATATAGACAACATCTACTGCCCTACCTGCATCAATCATCTTAGTGACCTCCTCGAAAAACTCTATCAAGTTAGTGAGACACGACCTCCCCTTCACAAAACCGTGCTGCCTCTCACTATTATGTCCATTTGCTTCCAAATGGGAGTAGATCCTGTCTCGAAGAATTCTCTCCAGTAATTTCCCTACCACTGAAGTAAGGCTCACCAGCCTGTAGTTCCCGGGATTATCCTTGCTACCCTTCTTAAACAGAGGAACAACATTGGCTATTCTCCAGTCCTCCGGGACATCCCCTGAAGACAGCGAGGATCCAAAGATTTCTGTCAAGGCCTCAGCAATTTCCTCTCCAGCCTCCTTCAGTATTCTGGGGTAGATCCCATCAGGCCCTGGGGACTTATCTACCTTAATATTTTTTAAGACACCCAACACCTCGTCTTTTTGGATCACAATGTGACCCAGGCTATCTACACCCATATCAGTATATGGTTGTGAAAATGTAATGATACTGCCAATTATTTATGTACATTCAAACTGAATATAATAACCACTTGTTGCATATGATATACTGGATGTTAGGTATGGTATGACATGAAAGGAGGATTATACGGGGCATTGATTCCCGAAGCTTATCAACAAATATACATCAGATTTAGGAACTGGCTGCTAATTTTTAACAAATATTAATGTGGAACCTGCAGCAAAAACATTCAGGAGGGATAAGTGATTCATATGAACTTTTCTTCTAAATAATAGAGAAGTCATTATGATAAATAAAATATTTAAAATAATGACTGAGGGTCTTCTGCTACTCTTTCCCAAGTCTGACCAACCTATTTTGGCTCCTTACTGCTCCTTTTGTTCAAGCTTTAGCCTGTGCCGTCCTTCCTCTTGCTATGCCAGCTGCCTCTTAAAACAATGCTTTAATTAATCCTAAGCCTGAGGAGAAAAGGATATAAAGTGATTCAACATGATTAATATGCAATTATGGGCAAGATTTTCTTTAGTTAAAGAAGAATTTAAAATAAACTGATTCACCAGGGCTAGAAAATCCCTTGAAACCAGAAATCTAAATATATTTTTCTCATGCTGCAACAAAATTAATGAACAAAAGATATTGGTGATAGTTCAGATACTAAAATCATGGTGTTGTGCATTGTATGGATCTATTTTAGCTAGCCATTGCTATGTTAACAGAATGGAACTGGATGGGAGATTTTGAAGCTCATTTCAATAATAAATTCTCCAAACACTGAATTAGCATTTGGTGATGTACTTGTTTCCAGATAAAGTGACCACTGGCTCAATGGTAATTAGGTCACCTCTGAGTAAGAAAGGTTAGATTGGGCAGCAATTCCAGATCACTGCAGCAAGTAGAGACAAGAGCACTGACTCTGAAGGTACGATTGACATCCAGTAGGGGATGTTGCACCCAATGGCTATGAGTGGTCCATTCCAATATAAAAGCTAGATCTGACTAATTAACCTAGGTTGCAGCCCACCTGGGAGAAAGCACGCCAAGGATAAAAACAGAGGAACCTTGCATGTGAGACTTGAGTTTGAACATGTCCTATGGCAGAACAAAAGACATGAACTATATTCATAAGCCTTGTTATGGTAAATATTCACATTTGTATCTTTATACTCAACTCTCCACATGAGAATTTCCTGCTGCTGTTATAATCACTTTTATGAAGGCTGAGTGATGGCTCTCAAAATAGCAGAAAATTGCATCTGAGATCGTGTGTCAAGGTTCAACAACTGTGTGCAAAATGCAGTTTAGGTACAATATTGTTAAATTGAGTGTTGTAGAACAGCATTTTCAGAAAGGTAAAAGGAAATCCATATGTGAGTCACAAGAAGTCATTTTGTAGCTTGAGAGATATAGCTAAGAGAACACTGATATTACATATTCTGTGATAATATTAGTTTGGTTTTGGATAGACTAAACTGTTAATTGCTCTAGCGGGTACACTTAATGATGAATTAGATTATTTTTCCATCTCTTCGATGGATGCGTGTTCAATAAAGGACCAATTGTTCACTGTCCAGGTTACTGTCTCCTCATTATTAACCTTCGGAATTTTCTACCTCTGAGATCAGGGGAGGCTGGGTCATTTGATATGTTCAAGTTAGACAGATTTCTGGGGCGAAATTCTCCGTAATCGGCGCGATGTCCGCCGACCGGTGGCAAAAACGGCGCAAATCAGTCCGGCATCGCGCCGCCCCAAAGGTGCGGAATCCTCCGCATCTTGAGCGGCCGAGCCCTAACCTTGAGGGGCTAGGCCCACGCCGGACTGATTTCCGCCCCGCCAGCTGGCGGGAAAGGCCTTTGGTGCCCCGCTAGCTGGCGCGGAAATGACATTGTCGGGCGGCGCATGCGCGGGAGCATCAGCGGCCGCTCACAGCATCCCTGCGCATGCGCAGTGGAGGGGGTCTCTTTCGCCTCCGCCATGGTAGAGACCGTGGCGAAGGCAGAAGGAAAAGAGTGCCCCCACGGCACAGGCCCGCCCGCGGATTGGTGGGCCCCGATCGCGGACCAGGCCACCGTGGGTGCACCCCCTGGGGCCAGATCGCCCTGCGCCCCACCCCCCAGAACCCCGGAGCCCGCCCGCGCCGCCTTGTCCCACCGGTAAGAGAAGTGGTTTAATCCACGCCGGCGGGACAGGCATTCTAGCAGCGTGACTTTGGCCCATCCGGGCCGGAGAATCGCCGGGGGGGGGGGCCGCCAACTGGCGCGGCGCGATTCCCGCCCCCGCCGAATATCCGGTACCGGAGAATTCGGCAACCGGTGGGGGCGGGATTCACGCCAGCCCCCGTCGATTCTCAGACCCAGCGGGGTGTCGGAGAATCTCGCCCCTGATTTGCAAAGGAGTCAGGAAATATGGTGGTGGTGGTGGTGGTTGGGGGGGGGGGGGTGGGGGGGGGGGGTGGGGGGAAGAGGAGCGGGGGGGGGGGGGCATAGGCAGAAGGGTTATGGTCACAATCAGATCTGCCATGATCTTATTAAATGGCGGATCAGGCTTTAGCGGCCAAATGGATTATTCCTGGTCCTACTTCTTATGAGCTTTGGTCCCTTTGTCAAAGTTATTAATATAATTTGTAAATAGCTGCGCTCTCAATGCTGATCGTTGTGGCACTCCACCAGTTACAGCCTGCCAACTTGAAAATGCACTGATTATGCCTACTCTCTGCTTCCTGTCCATAAACTATTCCCTGTGCTGAAAGGGGTTTCACAACAGTCCAACAATCTGTGTTTCAGCAAATTACAAGGATCATTGCGATGTCAACCCGTAGGAATGACAGTGATGCTATAGAGTCCAAGCATGCTGTCCTTTCTCTGGATAGAGGTTTTCATGTACCCACCACTGCCACTCCACCAGTGTATTTGCTCCTAGCTGTCGGTTATCCAGCCCAGACTGCTGCTGCCCATTATGAGGTAGTGCATAGCTCGGCATGTACTGATTGTAATTCAATGCCAGCCCCCAAACTAAATGCAGCGCCAGTATCCAAGTTAGTGGCTGAAAGTGTCTCTTCATCAGTGTATGCTGTTACTCTTTCGTGTCCTACTTGGGCTACTGTGACTCGGCCGGCAGCAGTGTTTGGGGGTCTGAAAGCAATAACTCAGAATGGAAAGTATAGTGTAAGGAAAGGCGTGGAGTGGGAAGTTGGAGTTCCATACGAAGCTTGCTCATCAAGCCAGATAGGAGGATAAGGGTGTACTGGGATTTGAGAAGGTGGTTACCATCATCCTCAATAATATCAGTGATGCCATATGCCTTGAACACTGTTACAGCTGGCCTCACGATATAAACAACCTTCTCTTCCATAGGGCTCAGAAGGTGGAGGCATCTCTCCCTGGCTGGTTCTGCTGCATTCCCTTCTTTTGTGTGCAATCTTATCCCGAAAAAGAGAGAATAGAATATCCACGATTGTTTCTACACTGTGTACCTGAAGAATAGCTGGAGATATGTGGAGACAGCCAGAAGTGGTGTGAAGGTAGCAGCATTGAAAGTTGTGGGTGAGGGTGAGTTGGAGCATCCAGAGGTTAGGTATCAATCCTAAGTGTCGAGGAGCTCTGTTTTGTGAGTAATGGGGGTGTGATGCTTGAGCAGCATTGGAGATTGGTGTTGTGGTGGGAAGAAGATATCATGTGCATGGTAATTAAACTTCTTGAAGCACTGCTGCCATGTCCTTGGTTGCAGATTCCAGGAGTTAATACCACATCCTTCTGAGTGTGATCAATGAAGGTCTCTTAGCACTACATAGTCCACTGTATAAAACCATAATGTGGAGATGCTGGCGTTGGACTGGGGTGAGCACAGTAAGAAGTCTCACAACACCAGCTTAAAGTCCAACAAGTTTGTTTCGAATCACTAGCTTTTGGAGCACTGCTCCTTCCTCAGGTGAATGAAGAGGCGGGAACCCGAGTGGCCCCGAGTGCTCGATCCCCCCGCCCCCCCACCAGGGCGGCCGAGGTTCCCGACGGCCAATATGTTGTAAGAACCACACCATCGGTAACTCGGCCAGTATTTCCCGGAGAATTGCGGGGGGGGGATTCTCTGTCAACAGTCCCCTAGCCGCGCTGTGTAAATCGCACGTGAGTGATTTGCCGGGGACCGGAGAATCGCGGGGATTCTCCGTCCCCGTGTCGAACGCAATTTTGGCGCGGGACTGCGGAGAATCCAGCCCCCTGTTTTCCGTTTTTAGCATTAATGTCAATCCTGGCTATTTAACCAATTGATTTACCCTTGTCACACTTTTCTCAAGTGGTTCAACAGCAGTTAAAATAATCTGCAGAAACAGAAGAAAAACTTTTGTACTGTACAATAAACAAGAACGAACGGCAATGTATATAATATTGAAAATTCCAATAAAAATATTTTTAAAAAATAAAATAAAAAATAATCTGCAGAAGGTAACAAAGCGGGGGAAAAGCACAGTTCTGGTATGGCTCAGACACGTGCTAACAAAGCTCACTTCATGGACAGGTTAATGTTTGAACTTGTGGATGTACCATTGCAAAAAGATCTTTTTGAATCAGTTGGAGTGAAGGCCCCAAGACCAGACATTACAATATCCTCCATGTAGTTATATACAGGACATATGCTGTGTCTGCGAACATCTGGAGTGTAGGGAAGGAATGTTAAAAACTGCAGTAAAAGATATAAGCATAAAGAGAAGCCAACAGTGATACTTAAAAGTGTTGGTAAATAAATGAAGTGAATTGCAGAATTAAATATGGGAAGCTGTGCCTAGTATAATTACTTAGTTGCTTTATGAAATCAACCAGATAAAACATGATTGGTGAATTTTACTTGCAGGCAATATTGTGGTAGAATGACACATGATGAAATCTCTGACTAACTGCTTCAATAAATCAAAATTCTATGAACAACAAATAATAAACTTTATTGATGGACACTACCTGATAATGTAATGGTGGGTATTGTGCAGAAGCTATATGCCCAACCATCAACAATTACATCCTGTGCTAATGATGATGATACTGAATTTGTGAGCCTGATATATGATCCTACACAGGGTATTATTGGAACCTGTTCTGTGAGTACCAACTGCTTTCCTTTCCTCACACATATAAATAAAAATAACTTTGAACCCATTTTTATTATCATTCTTTCTAAAAAATATATTGTTCCCTCCTTCTAGGATAAGCTGACTTGTAATGCAAGAGTACAACAGTAAAATGGAGAGTGAAATTTTGAGGAAGGCCTTGGAGGAAGACCTGCATGTCAGAGCTCATTGAGCATGAGAAACCTTCAAATCTAAGATTGATCATCGGCAACTCCACGAAGGGAAAAGCCAAATACTGAGCATTATAGATCTGTGAAGTATCACAGACAACAGCCATCAATAGAAAGACCTTTTTAACTGTGTATTGTTATGACTGCACATTCAGCACTCTATTCACTCGATCCCTCTGCTTTTCCATGTATTTTCATAGATGAAGGGTTCAGCAGTGTGTACTGGTATAATACTGATATAATTCAGGAGTAAGATGAATATGGTAAACATTGCCCAATGCCCAACACTGAAATCGTGATCGGCGATCAGGCGGAGAATGAGTGGAAGGCATGACTGTCACGAGGTATGTCTCGAGGATGCTGACGGCGGAGATGGTGCTGGACAAGGCCCTTGAGGTGGACAGAGTGCATAGGTCTCTGAGGCAGAAGCCAAGAGCTGGGGAGTCGCTAAGGGCGGTGATCGTCAGACTTCCACAAGTTTGTGGGAAAAGAGAAGATCTGGCAAAACAGCGTGCTGGGTTCAACAGGGCCAAGGTGGTGTTAATATCGATGGCAGATCAGGTTTGGGGTGCTCTACTATGGGTGACTTATGAGGTCTGGGAATATTATTTTGAGACCCCAGATGTGGCCAATGACTTTACCAAGCAGCACAAACTGGGGGAGAACTGAACTTTATTGGGAGACGGAGATGCTGGCACTTTGGAGTAATGGAAGATACGGGTTGAGTGGGGGTTGGAGGGAAAGTTTTTTTTTCCTCCAAGGTGGAGGGTATTTCTTTTTTCTGTTGGGTTGACAATAGGTAGCATGTGTGAGAAGTTTGTAAGGGGAAGGCCGTTGCCCCCCCCCCTCCCCGCCCCACTGCCTGGGGTGGTGTTTTTCGACTCTGTTTGTCTTTGGGGAGGTGACCCGTGGTCTGATCTGAGATGTGTCTTTGTTTGGGTTGGGGAGGGGGAGGTCCATGGGGAGCCTTCCACAAAGGACAAAGAGGTGAGGGTGGGAGGGTCCGTAGGAGGATCTTTTGGGCAGGAATTGCCATGCTGGCAGTTGATGCTGATAAACGGAAGTGAGGTGGGGGAGATGGCCATGAGAGATGGCTGAGGGGGCTGAGTGGGCTGAGGAGGGGGTGGGAAGGGAGGAAGATGCGACGTGGCAGTTGGAGAAGAAGAGTGTTCAGGGGTGGGAAAAGGGGGCCATCTTGGATGGATCCAGTACAGGGCGAAATTAGAAGGGACAGAGCCGAAATTTGAGGATGACGAATGGTAGAGGGGAATGGAGGCGCAAGCCCCCGATAAGGTTTATAACATGGAACGTGCAAGGGCTCAATGGATCGGTGAAAAGATCTTGGGTTTCTGCACACCTCAGGAATTTAAAGGCGGAGGTGGTCTTTCTGCAGGAGACGCACCTCTGCCTGAAGGACCAGGTTCGGTTGAGAAAGGGATGTGTGGGCCAGGTATTTCATTCGGGATTTGACTCAAAGTCGCGGGGGTTGGCTATCCTGATGGACAAGAAGACGGGGTTTGCGAGTGCCTACGAAGCGAGGGACCTTAGTGGGAGTACTTCAAGGGATGCTGGTGGTGTTGGTGAATGTATATGCACCAAAGTGGGACGATATAGGGTTTATGAATGAGTGGAAGGCACGAGTGTCATGAGTTATGTCTCGAGGATGTTGACGGCAGAAGTGGTGCTTGGCAAGGCCCTTGAGGTGGACAGAGCACACAGGTCTCTGAGGCAGAAGCCAAGAGCTGGGGAGCTGCTAAGGGCGGTGATCGCAAGACTTCCACAAGTTTGTGGGAAAAGAGAAGATCTGGCAAAACAGCGTGTTGGTTTCAACAGGGCCAAGGCATTGCTGGCAGCGATCCTGGACTTGGCCACGCACCAGTTGATCATGGGAGGAAATTGTAATTGTATTCTAGAGCTGAGGGTGGATAGGTCGAGCCCCAGGTCAATGGGAAGGATCGGCAAAAGAACTGCGAGGATTCATGGAAAAGGTGGATATGATGGGCCCGTGGCGCTTTAAGATCTTAGGGGGAAGGTGTACTCCTTTTTCTTACATGCTTATAGGGTGTACTCCAGAATTGACATTTTTGTGATGAGCAGGGAGGTGTTGGTAGGGGTGGAGGGGGCAGGGTATGGGGGATAGTAAATTTGGACCATGCGCCCCACTAGCTGAAGATTCAGCTTAGATCGGTACGGGAGCAGAGGCCGGGATTGAGGCTCGATTTGGGGTTGTTGGCAGATAAAGGGTTCTGTGATAAGGTGCAGTCGGTGATTAAAGATTATGTAACCAGAATGGAGAGGTGTCCATTATTAACCAGAATGGAGAGGTGTCAGCGGCCACATTTTGGAAGGCACTGAAGGCAGTGGCCGAAGGAGAGATTATCTCATTCAAAGCACGAGGATCGGAAAAGGAGGGAGTAGTATGGGAGCTTTATGAATGAGATAGTCGAAGTAGATAGGGAAGTGGACATGGGGCAATTTGTGGATGGGCTGGAGTTTCTGCAGTTGGAGGAAGAGAACAGGCAGGCATTAGAGGAGACTCTAGTGCTGAGGGAGGTATTGGACAGTACAAGGGGTATGGTCGGGAAAGGCCCCTGATGGTTACCCGGCGGAATTTTATAAGGGGTGTGCGGCGGAACTGGCACCGCATCTGTTGGGGGCGTTTCGTGAGACGTTGGAAAAGGGGGAGCTGCCACAGATGATGACGCAGTCAAAGATCACATTGATACCAAAGAAGGGGAAAGACCCGTTAGAATGTGAGCCGTCCATGCCCATATCGTTGTTAAACACGAATGTAAAAGGGCTAAACTGGTGGCGGGGAGGATGAAAGAGTGTATTCCGGGGGTGGTCGGGGAGGACCAGACAGGCTTCGTAAAGGGAAGGCAGCTCTCTCGTAATATAAGGAGGCTCTTAAATGTGATCATGACTCAGTTGGGAGGTCAGGTATCGGAGGTAGTGGTGTCTATGGCTGCGGAGAAGGCATTTGACCAGGCGGTGGCGGTATTTGTTTGAGGTCCTGGGAGGTTTGGATTTTGGCCGAAGTTTGTGGCATGGGTGCACCTGTCATATGTGGCACTGGTGGCGAGTGTGCAGACCAACGTTATGTGCTCATAAAACTTTGGATTACATAGGGGAACCGTATCTAAGGGAGTTTTGGGCCCCGTATCTAAGGAAGGACGTGCTGGTTGGAAAGGGTCCAGAGGAGGTTCACAAGAATGATCCCTGGAATGAAGAACGTGTCGCATGAGGAACGGTTGAGGACTCTGGGTCTGTACACATTGGAGTTTAGAAGGATGAGGGGGGATCTTATTGAAACTTACAGGTTAGAGTGGACGTGGAGAGGATGTTTCCACTTGTAGGAGAAACTAGAACCAGAGGATATCATCTCAGACTAAAGGGCCGATTCTTTAAAACAGAGATGAGGAGGAATTTCTTCAGCCACAGGTTGGTGAATCTGTGGAACTCTTTGCCGCAGAAGGCTGTGGAGGCCAAAATACTGAGTGTCTTTAAGACCGAGATAGATAGGTTCTTGATTAATAAGGGGATCAGGGGTTCTGGGGAGAAGGCAGGAGAATAGGGCTGAGAAAATATCAGCCATGATTGGCTGGCGGAGCAGACTCGATGGGCCGAGTGGCCTAATTCTGCTCCTATGTCTTATGGTTTTATGAACAAGGCAGGGGTACCCGCTGTCGCCGCTGCTGTTTGCGCTGGCTATAGAACAATGGCTCTTAGGGGTTCGCATAGTGGCAAGGGATTACAAGGAGTAGGGAGCATTGGGTGTCGTTATATGCGAACGACCTGTTACTGTACGTCAGACCCGCTGGAGAGCATGGGGAGGATTCTAAAGAACAAAGAAAAGTACAGCACAGGAACAGGCCTTTCGGCCCACCAAGCCTGTGCCGACCATGATGCCTATCTAAACTAAAATCTTCTACACTTCCTGGGTCCGTATCCCTCTGTTCCCATCCTATTCATGTATTTGTCAAGATGCCCCTTAAATGGCACTATCGTCCCTGCATCCACCACCTCCTCCAGCAGCGAGCTCCAGGCACCCACTACCCTCTGTGTAAAAAACTTGCCTCGTACATCTCCTCTATATCTTGCTCCTCGCACCTTAAACATATGCCCCCTAGTAATTGACCCCTCTACCCTGGGAAAAAGCCTCTGACTACCCACTCTGTCTATGCCCCTCATAATTTTATAGACCCCTATCAGGTCGCCCCTCAACCTCCGTCGTTCCAGTGAGAATAAACCGAGTTTATTCAACCGCTCCTCATAGCTAATGCCCTCCATTCCAAGCAACATCTTGGTAAATCTCTTCTGCACCCTCTCTAAAGCCTCCACATCCTTCTGGTAGTGTGGTGTCCAGAATTGAACACTATACTCCAAGTGTGGCCTAACACAGCTGCAACATGACTTATACTCAATGCCTGGGCCAATGAAGGCAAGCATGCCGTATGCCTTCTTGACTACATTCTCCACCTGTGTTGCCCCTTTCAGTGACCTGTAGACCTGTATACCTAGATCTCTCTGACTGTCAATACTCTTGAGGGTTCTACCATTCATTGTATATTCCCTACCTGCATTAGACCAAAATGCATTACCTCACATTTGTCCGGACTAAACTCCATCTGCCATCTCTCCGCCCAAGTCTCCAAACGATTTAAATCCTGCTTATCCTCTGACAGTCCTCATCGCTATCTGCAATTCCACCAACCTTTGTGTCATCTGCAAACTTACCAATCAGACCAGTTACATTTTCCTCCAAATCATTTATATATACTGTGAACAGCAAAGGTCCCAGCATTGCTCCCTGTGGAACACCACTAGTCACAGCCTCCAATCAGAAAAGCACCCTTCCATTGCTACTCTCTGCCTTCTATGACCTAGCCAGTTCTGTATCCATCTTGCCAGCTCACCCCTGATCCCGTGTGACTTCACCTTTTGTACCAGTCTGCCATGAGGAACCTTGTCAAAGACCTTACTGAAGTCCAGATAGACAACATTCACTGCCCTACTGCATCAATCATCTTTGTGACCTCTTCGAAAAGCTCTATCAAGTTAGTGAGACACGACCTCCCCTTCACAAAACCATGCTGCCTCTCGCTAATACGTCCATTTGCTTCTAAATGGGAGTAGATCCTGTCTCGAAGAATTCTCTCCAATAATTTCCCTATCACTGATGTAAGGTTCACCGGCCTGTAGTTCCCTGGATTATCCTTGCTACCCTTCTTAAACAAAGGAATAACATTGGCTATTCTCCAGTCCTCTGGGACATCACCTGAAGACAGTGAGGATCCAAAGATTTCTGTCAAGGCCTCAGCAATTTCCTCTCTAGACTCCTTCGGTATTCTGGGGTCGATCCCATCAGGCCCTGGGAACATATTACCTTAATATGTTTCAAGATGCCCAACACCTCGTCTTTTTGGATCTCAATGTGACCCAGGCTATCTACACACCCTTCTCCAGACTCAACATTCACCAATCCTTCTCTTTGATGAATACTGATGCAAAGTATTCATTTAGTACCTTGTCGTGTTATGTACTCTGGGATAACACAGGCTGCAACTGGATGCAGCTTTAATCAAAAGATACTGCAGACCTTGAAGTTAGTTCAATCTGATTTATTGAACCAGTAGCACAGTTCGCAATGTTCTCTATGAGTTCGACTCTCTGCAAACCTAAGTGTGGTTACTCTGTCTGACTGAACCAGACTAGCCCTTAGCCACGTGCTGGAGGTGTGATACTGTAAATACACCCTGACTCACTCTGTAGATGTTCATCAGTGGAAAGAGGCGGAGTGTGAGTGCCTCGTGCCTTTTATAGTGAGATACCACCCCTGAGTGTCCTGCCTGCTCATTGGTCATGTCCCGTTCTCTGTGGATCATTAGGTGCCTGACTGTATATCATTATCTGCATGTCTGCATATCAGGACATCTCCCCATTTTTTGTGTTTTGTTGGCACATGGGAACTTACTTACATGTGGTGGCATATATTAACATATTTACAAGCGGTGGCATATGTGAACGTATTTACATGTGAAGACAGCTGTCTAATGTGAGAAAACAGAACATAGCAAACAAAACAAATGTTCATAAGTCCAGTCTCTGGGGCTTGCGTCTGATCCTTGTCGACCGCTGGAGAGGTGGTGGTGGGGACGACGGCGCCTTGACAGGCGGGATGGAAGCCTGACTGGTGGCCTCGTTATTCGAGGTATCAGGAGGTGGAAAAACAACAGATGGAAACGGAGAAGAAACGGTTGCGGGCAGGCAACTATGTGCAATGCCCGTCTGTTTTGTCACACAACAGAACCATCAGCTATACGTACAACATACGAGCGGGGCGCAGCCTGTCGAACAACGACAGCTGGAACAGCGTCCTGACAGTGTCTGCCGGGGATAACATGGGCAAATCGGTGGCATGAGCATCATAGCCCTGCTTTTGCTGGTTTCGGAGCTGCTGCACCTTCTGCAGCACTGGGAGGTGATCCAGGTTGGGCAAGTGTATGGCTGGAAGTGTCATCCGCAGGTCCCTGTTCATCAGGAGTTGAGCCGGCGACATGCCAGTGGACAGTGGGGTCGCCCTGTACGCAAGCAGCGCGAGGGAGATGCCAGAAGCAGAATCCGCGACTTGCAGATGAGCTGTTTCATAATGTGTACCTCTTTTCCAACCTTCCCATTGGACTGCGGATAGTGTGGGCTGGAAGTGACATGTTTGAAATGGTATGACTTGGCAAACATAGACCACTCATGGTGTTGAAGCACGGGTCATTGTCACTCATGACAGTGAGTGGGATACCATGCCTGGAGAACGTCTCTTCACAGGCCTTGATGACGGTCAGATGTGAGGTCTAAGAGCTTCACGCCTTCAGGGTAATTGGAAAAATAGTCAATAATCAACACATAGCCATGACCATTTGCACGAAAGAGGTCGATGCCAACCTTGGACACGGGGAGGTCTCGATTTCATGCTGCTGGAGCGTCTCCTTGCCCTGCGCTTGCTGGAAGCATTGACAGGTCGCACAGTTGAGGACCATATTCGAGATGTCCTGGATAATACCGGGCCAGTAGACAGCCTGCCTGGCTCTCCGTCTGCACTTCTCGTGCAGGTGTCCCTCATGGAATTGGCGGAGCACCAAGCTCTGGAGACTGAGTGGAATGACAATCCGGTCCAGCTTGAGGAGGATAACATCAATCATCATCAGGTCGTCATTTACATTGTAAAATTGAGGGCACTGCCCTTTCTGCCAGCCATTGGTGAGGTCGTGCATGACACGCTGCAAGAGGGGGTCTTTGGCTGTCTCCTCGCGGATATGAACCACCTTCTCATCAGATGCCGGGAGGGTGCTAGCACATAGCTGCACCTGTGATTCAATCTGTCGGATGATTTCCAGTGGTTCACTAGGCAATGTGATGGAGCGGGACAATACATCAGCGATGATGAGCCCCTTGCCAGGTGTGTACACCAAGTCAATGTCGTATCTTCTGAGTTTGTGGAGGATGCGCTGCAACCGAGGTGTCATGTCGTTCAGGTCCTTGTTGATAATGTGGACCAGAGGACTATGATTTGTCTTGGCAGTAAATGTCGGCAGGCCGTAGACGTAGTCGTGAAACTTGAGAATGCCAGTGAGAAGACCCAGGCATTCCTTCTCTATTTACGCATACCTTGTTTCGGTGAGCGCATGGCCCTCGATGCGTCGGCTACCGGTGCCTAGGATGAAGTGGTATTGCATGAAGCAGCACCGTACCGATGCCATCCTGGCTCGCATCTGTCGAGATCTTCGTCTCCTGTCTGGAACGAGAAATGCCAAGACGGGTGCAGTGGTGAGCTTAGCTTTCAGCTCCAACCACTCTGCCTGATGTGCTGCCTTCCACTCAAAGGCAGTGGACTTTTTAACCAGGTTTCGGAGGGCCGTGGTGTGTGAGGCCAGGTTTGGGGTGAACTTGCCAGAAAATATACCATGCCCAGGAAGTGCAACACCGCCTTCTTGTCTTCAGAGACCTTCATGGCTTCGATGGCCTTGCCCTTGTCTGTGTCTGGGCGCACGCCCTGCTGAGAGTTCTGGTCACCTAGGAACTTGAGTGTCGACATTCCAAAGCAACATTTGGACCTGTTCAGCTTCAGGCCATTGGCATGGACACGGCGGAATACCTGTTGGAGACGGGAAACATGCTCTTCAGGGGTCGTTGGACCATATGATGACGTCGTCCACGTACACACAAACCCCTTCAATGCCCTCCATCATCTGCTCCTTGATGCGACGGAAGATCTCCGATGCCGAAACAATACCAAATGGCATACGATTATAGCAGTATCTGCCAAACAGTGTGTTGAAGATGCAGAGCCTTCTGCTGGACTCATCCAGCTGGATTTGCCAAAATCCATGTGACGCATCCAACTTGGTGAAAAAACATGCGTGTGCCATCTCACTGGTGAATTGCTCCCGCTTCGGGATGGGATAGTGTTCACGCATTATATTCTTATTGAGATCCTTGGAATCAATGCAGATGTGCAGGTCTCCCAAAGGCTTTCTAACACATTCCATTGAGCTGACCAAGTCAGTCGGTTTGGTTACCTTGGAAATGACGCCCTGTTGCTGAAGATTCTTGAGCTGTGCCTTCAGGCGCTCCCTCAGCAGAGCCGGGACCTGAGTTGTGCGTGAACCACTGGCTTGGCATCAGATCATAGCAGAATCTTGTATCGATATGGCAGTGTGCCCATCCCGTCGAACACATCCGGATACTGAGCGAGGATGTCATCAATGCCGGCCTGAAGATCCACATTGGAGGATGTCGTTGTGTGAACCCGCTGAACGAGGTTGAGCTGCTTGCAGGCATGCGCGCCAAGTAGGGATGCCCTGTCTGGCTTGACAATTTCAAAACGTAACCGTGCATGGGTGCTCCAGTTGGAGACGAGTAGATGGCAGGTTCCCAGTGCCGTGATGGAATTTCCTTTGTAGTGCAGGAGCCTGCAGGCTGCTGGAAGGACCTCGGGGGGCTTCTTGATGCATTTGAAATCTGCCTGTGAGAGGAGGTTGGCAGAAGCATCTGTGTCCAGCTTAAACTGAATGGAGCAGTGGTTGACCTGCATCACCGCACGCCATCCGTCCGCAGAATCCACAGCGAGGATGGACTGAATTTGTGATGAGTTGGATGTGGCATATTCACATTTGGTAATGATGCCCACACAGTAGGCGGAGTCCAGGCATTGTTCCTCTGGATCCGTTGTGCTGCCAGGATCAGAATCCTGTAATCGTTGTTGCACACTCTGAACGCGCCGTCGTCAGAATTGGAAACACTGGTCCCTGACTGGTGGTGCAGACCTGCAGGCTTCCCACAGTTTAAACACCAACTGCCACTTGCAGGGCAGTGTTTCTTTAAGTGGGCGTTGCTGCAGTTCGAGCACTTCATTACGTCAGAGTCCTGACACTCCACACGTCGTCACACATGCGCAGTGCGGGTGTCGGCCGCTTCGTTATCCCGTTCGCATCGCGCATGCGTGGGGCCCTGGGAAAAGCGCGCAAAATGGCTGCTTCCATCAATGCTGAGGCGCTGCATCCGGGAGATGGCCTGCACACTCTCTGCCTCGTGGGATGCACGTTCCCCGATTTGTTTCAGCCGATTTGTACTGGGCAGAGAGATTTTTGGCGTGCTCATGCACTGTGCATGTTTCAATCGCGACTGGCAGGGTCATATGCATGATTTTCAGTAGCTGCTCTCTCAGAGGATCAGAATGAATTCCAAAAACGTTTTGATCTCTGATTATGGAGTCAGCAATATCACCAAAGTTGCAGGACAGCGCTAGCAGGCGGAGGTTAGTTAAGAAGGAGTTGAAAGATTCATCTTTACCTTGTAGACGCTGTTTGAATATGTAGCGCTCGAAGATTTCATTGGTGTCCACTTCACAGTGACTGTCAAACGTGTCCAGGATGGTCTGAAACTTTGTCTTGTCCTGGCCTTCAGGTGAATTGAAAAGAGTTGAAGAGTTTGGTGGCTTGATCAGCCGCTGTTGAGAGGAGGAGCACGATCTTCCTTGCATCAGACGTACCCATGAGGTCTGAAGCTTCGATGTACAGCAGAAACTTTTGCTTGAATGTCCGCCAGTTGGCACTGAGATTTCCAGAGGTCCTGAGCTGGTGAGGAGCCTGAATCTTCTCCATGGTGCCAGGATACATTCGCAGGTCGTCACGGAATGGGCTGAGGTAAACCACCTAGATTAAGCAGTCTCCTGGTAGCATGTCGTGTTATGTACTCTGGGATAACACAGGCTGCAACTGGATGCAGCTTTAACCAAAACATACTCCAGACCTTGAAGTTAGTTCAATCTGATTTATTGAACCAGTAGCAGTTAGCACAGTTCTCTATGAGTTTGACTCTCTGCTAACCTAAGTGTGGTTACTCTGTCTGACTGAACCAAACTAGCTCTTAGCCACGTGCTAGAGGTGTGATACTGTACATACACCCTGACTCACTCTGCAGATGTTCATCAGTGGAAAGAGGCGGAGTGTGAGTGCCTCGTGCCTTTTATAGTGAGATACCACCCCTGACTGTCCTGCCTGCTCATTGGTCATGTCCTGTTCTCTGTGTTCATTAGCTGTCTGTCTGTGCCTGGCTGTATACCATTACCTGCATGTCTGCAGATCATGACATACCTCATCCATTTCCTCTGGCTCCACACATAGATTCCCTTGCCTGCCTTTCAGTGGGCCAACCCTTTCCCTGGCTACCCTCTTGCTTTTTATGTATGTGTAAAAAGCCTTACGATTTTCCTTAACCTTATTTGCCAATGATTTTTCGTGACCCCTTTTAGCCCTCCTGACTCCTTGCTTAAGTTCCTTCCTACTTTCCTTATATTCCACACAGGCTTCGTCTGTTCCCAGCCTTCTATCCCTGACAAATGCCTCCTTTTTCTTTTTGACGAAGCTTACAATATCTCGTTATCCAAGGTTCCCGAAATCTGCCGTATTTATCCTTATTCTGCACAGGAACATGCTGGTCCTGAATTCCTTTCAACTGACATTTGAAAGCCTCCCACATGTCAGATGTTTATTTACCCTCAAACATCCACCCCCAATCTAGGTTCCTCAGTTCCCACCTAATATTGTCATAATTAGCCTTCCCCCAATTTAGCACATTCACCCTGGGATCACTCTTATCCTTGTCCACCAGCATTTTAAAAGTTACTGAATTGTGGTCACCGTTCCCGAAATGCTCCCCTACTGAAATTTCTACCACCTGGCCGGGCTCATTCACCAATACCAGGTCCAGTACAGCACCTTCCCCAGTTGGACTAGCTATATATGTGCCTATTCGGGAAGTTTGGCCATTCTCAGCATACAAGTTAAACATTGGGAAAAGTGAAGTACTCCCAGTGAACAAGCTGGGTCGGAACCTAGGGGGGTTACTATTTAAAGTAGCCAGAGACAGGTTTAGATATCTGGGGATTCAGGTAACGGGAGAGCGGATGACGCTGCATAAATGGAATTTAACTAAGCTGGTGGAGGAGCTTAGGGAGGATCTGAAGAGGTGGGACACGCTGCATCTGACTCTGGCAGGGAGGATCCAAGTGGTGAAGATGAAGATCCTGCCAAGATTCCCATTCATATTCCAGACCCCTCTGGTTTTTGTATCAAAGGTCTTTTTCCGGAAGCTGGATATGATTATCTCAGAGTTTATGTGGGCAGGTAAGGTACCAAGGGTCAAGAGGAACCTGTTACAGAGGCAGAGGAAAAGCAGAAGGGGATGGGAGGGGGTTGGCATTGCTAAACCTGCTGCATTATTACGGAAGTATTGGAAAGAGTTCCCCAAGCTACCGAAGTGTGCCCTGCTGGAGCGACTGCTGCTTCCGGATGTGGAAGAGGAGGGTAGGATTCGAGATATATATGGGTGCTGGGAGAGCAGGTGGTGGAGATTAACGGGAAGTGGGAGGGTAATATAAACTGGGGAGTGTGGAGTGAGGCTCTACACATGCTCGAGGAACATAGGGTGCATATGACTCAGGCAAGAATGAGGGGGTTCTTCCAGGGAGTGGCAGACGAGTGCGAAAAGTGTGGACGAGGACCAGCAAACCACACACATAAGTTCTGGGGCTGCGAGAAGCTAGAGAGATTCTGGGCGGGAGTGTTCACAGCACTAATGAGGATTGTGGGGGAGGAGGTTGGGCCGGACCCTATGCCGGCAATATTTGGGGTATCGGAGAAGCCGGAGCTTATGGAGGTGAGGAAGGCCAATGTGGTTGCCCAGCATAGGATTTTACTGGAATGGGAGACATGGGAGACTTGTACTATTTTCTCCGTTTGGAAAAGGTTAAATACGAATTGCAGGGTTCAGCGGAGGGCTTTGAGGCAAGGTTGGCCATGTTTGAGGAGTTATTCGTCACGGGGCGGGGGTGGGGGTGGGGGTGGGGGGGGGGGGGTGGTGGCGGTGTGAAATTGGGGAAATATTTCGCTTTACACACTGTATAATGGTGTGTTGGGATGTATGTTCCCCAGGCTGTTTATGTTTTGTAACCGTTTGAATAAGTTTGGAATAAAATACATTTTTTTTAAAAAGAGGAAAAAGGAAACATCATAAATGCTGACAGTCTAAACTAAAACAAAAATGTTGGCAATGCATAGCAGGTCAACCAGTATTAGAAATATAAAACAAGAGTCTTATATATTCCGATGAAGGATCAAAGTTAAAATCTCAAAGTATATTTCTGTTTTTTCAGGTACTGGCTGAACTGGCATGTACTTAAGGGAGCTGTTGGAAAAAAAATACATAAGATCTGGAGCTAAATGAGAACAATCTATTTTTCTTCCCCAGTGCAAGCTTGACGAGCAGCAACTCCTCTTGTGATTAGGCACTTTTCAGACTTTGGGACTAAACATTGAGTTCAACAACTTTAGACCATTAACTCGGTCCTCCATTTTGCATTTTTCCCCTAGTGCCAGTCCATGTCTTGTTCGCATGCTTTTGCTTTCAGACAGTGCTGACCATTATTCTGCTATTAATACTACTCTGGACCAATGCTTTGTTCTTTTACATTTATAATTGCCACTCCCTTTGCCTTTTGCTCCATTACACTTTTGTCAGTTAAACCTCCCTGCCCCCTGACCTGTCTCTGACCTTACATATTGCTCCACCTGACCCTCCTCCCTTTTTCAACAGCATAAATCCCATTACATTTCTACCTCTCTTTAGTCCCAAAGAAGAATCATAATAGACTCAAATATTGGCTGGGATTTTCCACTCCCATTCACGCGGGTGGTTTGACAACAAGAGTGGAGAATATTGTGAGAAGAGCAAAGTCGACTTTAATGTCGGCATGAAAGCATGACGTGATTGACACCACACCATCAGCGACGGGCCGTGTTTCTCGACATTCAACATGGGCGGGTTGGGAGAGAGAGGGTCATGTCTTTATTCAGATTTTGAGCTAGATGGATTCGGTGTTCATTGGTTTAAACTATTTAAACAGAGGCCTATCGTGCAGATAGAACCCCATTGTGAGTACCAGGTGATTCACAGCACTACCATTGAAGACAGAATTTCCACAGATAACTGGACATTGCAACACATTGATAGTATTTTTGGACTGAGTTTGAAAGGCGCACTCACAGAAAAGTAGCTCTGTTCCAGAAGGAATTATTAGGTTTCCCCAAAGTGTTTTTCTTGTGTGGGAGAAATTGTTGAATATGTTTTATGGACTTAAATAATTTTAGGAGATAGAAAATCTCATCAAAATTGAAGCAGTTTTGTCTACCCTGTATGAATGATGGAGGGGGAAGAGGACCAGACAAATCTAGAGCCAGTGTTTAGAATTAATTAAAGCTAACTTTTAGAATGCAAGTGCAGTGTGATTACAAGAAGTGGTGGGTGTAATTTTAAAACTGAATCACCTTGAGCAGTGGTTGAACGTATGAGATAGAGAACACCAATGTGTTCAGACACTACATTGGAGGTCTTGGTAGAAGAGAGGGAAAGAAGGAAAGATGAATTTATCTGTCGTGGGACAGGGGAGTGCACGTACAGTGTCAGGGGGCTTCCTTGCTCATTAATTTAGGAAGAAATGCAAACAAGTAGTGATGAGAGGTCAATGCCAGGAGTATTGCTCCAACAACATGGATGAAGATCAATGCCAGGAGTATTGCTCCAACAACATGGATGGAGATCAATGCCAGGAGTATTGCTCTGACAACATGGATGGAGGTCAATGCAGGAGTATTGCTCTGACAACATGGATGGAGCTCAATGCCAGGAGTATTGCTCTGACAACATGGATGGAGCTCAATGCCAGGAGTATTGCTCCAACAACATGGATGGAGATCAATGCCAGGAGTATTGCTCTGACAACATGGATGGAGGTCAATGCAGGAGTATTGCTCTGACAACATGGATGGAGCTCAATGCCAGGAGTATTGCTCTGACAACATGGATGGAGCTCAATGCCAGGAGTATTGCTCCAACAACATGGATGGAGGTCAAAGCCAGGGGTATTGCTCCGACAACATGAATGGAGGCCAATGCCAGGAGTATTGCTCCAACAACATGGATGGAGGTCAATGCCAGGAGTATTGCTCCAACAACATGGATGGAGGTCAATGCCAGGAGTATTGCTCCAACAACGTGGATGGAGATCAATGCCAGAGTATTGCTCCAACAATATGGATGGAGGTCAATGCCAGGAGTATTGCTCCAACAACATGGATGTAGGTCAATGCCAGGAGTATTGCTCCAACAACATGGATGGAGATCAATGCCAGGAGTATTGCTCCAACAACATGGATGGAGGTCAATGCCAGGAGTATTGCTCCAACAACATGGATGGAGCTCAATGCCAGGAGTATTGCTCCAACAACATGGATGGAGATCAATGCCAGGAGTATTGCTCCAACAACATGATGGAGCTCAATGCCAGGAGTATTGCTCTGACAACATGGATGGAGCTCAATGCCAGGAGTATTGCTCCAACAACATGGATGGAGGTCAATGCCAGGAGTATTGCTCCAACAACATGGATGGAGGTCAATGCCAGGAGTATTGCTCCAACAACATGGATGGAGGTCAATGCCAGGAGTATTGCTCCAACAACATGGATGGAGATCAATGCCAGGAGTATTGCTCCAACAACATGGATGGAGCTCAATGCCAGGAGTATTGCTCTGACAACATGGATGGAGCTCAATGCCAGGAGTATTGCTCCAACAACATGGATGGAGGTCAATGCCAGGGGTATTGCTCCGACAACATGGATGGAGGTCAATGCCAGGAGTATTGCTCCAACAACATGGATGGAGGTCAATGCCAGGAGTATTGCTCTGACAACATGGATGGAGGTCAATGACAGGAGTATTGCTCCAACAACATGGATGGAGGTCAATGCCAGGAGTATTGCTCCAACAACATTGTTGGAGGTCAATGCCAGGAGTATTGCTCCAACAACGTGGATGGAGGTCAATGCCAGGAGTATTGCTCCAACAACATGGATGGAGCTCAATGCCAGGAGTATTGCTCTGACAACATGGATGGAGCTCAATGCCAGGAGTATTGCTCCAACAACATGGATGGAGGTCAATGCCAGGGGTATTGCTCCGACAACATGGATGGAGGTCAATGCCAGGAGTATTGCTCCAACAACATGGATGGAGGTCAATGCCAGGAGTATTGCTCTGACAACATGGATGGAGGTCAATGACAGGAGTATTGCTCCAACAAAATGGATGGAGGTCAATGCCAGGAGTATTGCTCCAACAACATTGTTGGAGGTCAATGCCAGGAGTATTGCTCCAACAACGTGGATGGAGGTCAATGCCAGGAGTATTGCTCCAACAACATGGATGGAGGTCAATGCCAGGAGTAATGCTCCAACAACATGGATGGAGGTCAAAGCCAGGAGTATTGCTCCAACAACATTGTTGGAGGTCAATGCCAGGAGTATTGCTCCAACAACATGGATGTAGGTCAATGCCAGGAGTATTGCTCCAACAACATGGATGGAGATCAATGCCAGGAGTATTGCTCCAACAACATGGATGGAGGTCAATGCCAGGAGTAATGCTCCAACAACATGGATGTAGGTCAATGCCAGGAGTATTGCTCCAACAACATGAATGGAGGTCAATGCCAGGAGTATTGCTCCAACAACATGGATGGAAGTCAATGCCAGGAGTATTGTTCCAACAACATGGATGGAGATCAATGCCAGGTGTATTGCTCCAACAACGTGGATGGAGATTCAATGCCAGGAGTATTGTTCCAACAACATGGATGGAGGTCAATGCCAGGAGTATTGCTCCAACAACATGGATGTAGGTCAATGCCAGGAGTATTGCTCCAACAACATGGATGGAGATCAATGCCAGGAGTATTGCTCCAACAACATGGATGGAGGTCAATGCCAGGAGTATTGCTCCAACAACATGGATGGAGGTCAATACCAGGAGTATTGCACCAACAACATGGATGGAGATCAATGCCACGAGTATTGCTCCAACAACATGATGGAGCTCAATGCCAGGACTATTGCTCTGACAACATGGATGGAGCTCAATGCCAGGAGTATTGCTCTGACAACATGGATGGAGCTCAATGCCAGGAGTATTGCTCCAACAACATGGATGGAGATCAATGCCAGGTGTATTGCTCCAACAACGTGGATGGAGATTCAATGCCAGGAGTATTGCTCCAACAACATTGTTGGAGGTCAATGCCAGGAGTATTGCTCCAACAACGTGGATGGAGGTCAATGCCAGGAGTATTGCTCCAACAACATGGATGGAGTTCAATGCCAGGAGTAATGCTCCGACAACATGGATGGAGGTCAATGCCAGGAGTATTGCTCCAACAACATGGATGGAGGTCAATGCCAGGAGTATTGCTCTGACAACATGGATGGAGGTCAATGACAGGAATATTGCTCCAACAACATGGATGGAGGTCAATGCCAGGAGTATTGCTCCAACAACATTGTTGGAGGTCAATGCCAGGAGTATTGCTCCAACAACGTGGATGGAGGTCAATGCCAGGAGTATTGCTCCAACAACATGGATGGAGGTCAATGCCAGGAGTAATGCTCCAACAACATGGATGGAGGTCAATGCCAGGAGTATTGCTCCAACAACATTGTTGGAGGTCAATGCCAGGAGTATTGCTCCAACAACGTGGATGGAGGTCAATGCCAGGAGTATTGCTGCAACAACATGGATGGAGGTCAATGCCAGGAGTAATGCTCCAACAACATGGATGTAGGTCAATGCCAGGAGTATTGCTCCAACAAAATGGATGGAGATCAATGCCAGGAGTATTACTCCAACAACATGGATGGAGGTCAATGCCAGGAGTAATGCTCCAACAACATGGATGTAGGTCAATGCCAGGAGTATTGCTCCAACAACATGAATGGAGGTCAATGCCAGGAGTATTGCTCCAACAACATGGATGGAGGTCAATGCCAGGAGTATTGCTCCAACAACATGGATGGAGATCAATGCCAGGTGTATTGCTCCAACAACGTGGATGGAGATTCAATGCCAGGAGTATTGCTCCAACAACATGGATGGAGGTCAATGCCAGGAGTATTGCTCCAACAACATGGATGTAGCTCAATGCCAGGAGTATTGCTCCAACAACATGGATGGAGATCAATGCCAGGAGTATTGCTCCAACAACATGGATGGAGATCAATGCCAGGAGTATTGCTCCAACAACATGGATGGAGGTCAATACCAGGAGTATTGCACCAACAACATGGATGGAGATCAATGCCACGCGTATTTCTCCAACAACATGATGGAGCTCAATGCCAGGACTATTGCTCTGACAACATGTATGGAGCTCAATGCCAGGAGTATTGCTCTGACAACATGGATGGAGCTCAATGCCAGGAGTATTGCTCCAACAACATGGATGGAGATCAATGCCAGGGGTATTGCTCTGACAACATGGATGGAGGTCAATGCCAGGAGTATTGCTCTGACAACATGGATGGAGCTCAATGCCAGGAGTATTGCTCTGACAACATGGATGGAGCTCAATGCCAGGAGTATTGCTCCAACAACATGGATGGAGGTCAATGCCAGGAGTATTGCTCCAACAACATGGATGGAGGTCAATGCCAGGAGTATTGCTCCAACAACATGGATGGAGGTCAATGCCAGGAGTATTGCTCCAACATGGATGGAGATCAATGCCAGGAGTATTGCTCCAACAACATGGATGGAGCTCAATGCCAGGAGTATTGCTCTGACAACATGGATGGAGCTCAATGCCAGGAGTATTGCTCCAACAACATGGATGGAGGTCAATGCCAGGGGTATTGCTCCGACAACATGGATGGAGGTCAATGCCAGGAGTATTGCTCCAACAACATGGATGGAGGTCAATGCCAGGAGTATTGCTCTGACAACATGGATGGAGGTCAATGACAGGAGTATTGCTCCAACAACATGGATGGAGGTCAATGCCAGGAGTATTGCTCCAACAACATTGTTGGAGGTCAATGCCAGGAGTATTGCTCCAACAACGTGGATGGAGGTCAATGCCAGGAGTATTGCTCCAACAACATGGATGGAGGTCAATGCCAGGAGTAATGCTCCAACAACATGGATGGAGGTCAAAGCCAGGAGTATTGCTCCAACAACATTGTTGGAGGTCAATGCCAGGAGTATTGCTCCAACAACGTGGATGGAGGTCAATGCCAGGAGTATTGCTGCAACAACATGGATGGAGGTCAATGCCAGGAGTAATGCTCCAACAACATGGATGTAGGTCAATGCCAGGAGTATTGCTCCAACAACATGGATGGAGATCAATGCCAGGAGTATTGCTCCAACAACATGGATGGAGGTCAATGCCAGGAGTAATGCTCCAACAACATGGATGTAGGTCAATGCCAGGAGTATTGCTCCAACAACATGAATGGAGGTCAATGCCAGGAGTATTGCTCCAACAACATGGATGGAAGTCAATGCCAGCAGTATTGCTCCAACAACATGGATGGAGATCAATGCCAGGTGTATTGCTCCAACAACGTGGATGGAGATTGAATGCCAGGAGTATTGTTCCAACAACATGGATGGAGGTCAATGCCAGGAGTATTGCTCCAACAACATGGATGTAGGTCAATGCCAGGAGTATTGCTCCAACAACATGGATGGAGATCAATGCCAGGAGTATTGCTCCAACAACATGGATGGAGGTCAATGCCAGGAGTATTGCTCCAACAACATGGATGGAGGTCAATACCAGGAGTATTGCACCAACAACATGGATGGAGATCAATGCCACGAGTATTGCTCCAACAACATGATGGAGCTCAATGCCAGGACTATTGCTCTGACAACATGGATGGAGCTCAATGCCAGGAGTATTGCTCTGACAACATGGATGGAGCTCAATGCCAGGAGTATTGCTCCAACAACATGGATGGAGATCAATGCCAGGTGTATTGCTCCAACAACGTGGATGGAGATTCAATGCCAGGAGTATTGCTCCAACAACATTGTTGGAGGTCAATGCCAGGAGTATTGCTCCAACAACGTGGATGGAGGTCAATGCCAGGAGTATTGCTCCAACAACATGGATGGAGTTCAATGCCAGGAGTAATGCTCCGACAACATGGATGGAGGTCAATGCCAGGAGTATTGCTCCAACAACATGGATGGAGGTCAATGCCAGGAGTATTGCTCTGACAACATGGATGGAGGTCAATGACAGGAATATTGCTCCAACAACATGGATGGAGGTCAATGACAGGAGTATTGCTCCAACAACATTGTTAGAGGTCAATGCCAGGAGTATTGCTCCAACAATGTGGATGGAGGTCAATGCCAGGAGTATTGCTCCAACAACATGGATGGAGGTCAATGCCAGGAGTAATGCTCCAACAACATGGATGGAGGTCAATGCCAGGAGTATTGCTCCAACAACATTGTTGGAGGTCAATGCCAGGAGTATTGCTCCAACAACGTGGATGGAGGTCAATGCCAGGAGTATTGCTGCAACAACATGGATGGAGGTCAATGCCAGGAGTAATGCTCCAACAACATGGATGTAGGTCAATGCCAGGAGTATTGCTCCAACAAAATGGATGGAGATCAATGCCAGGAGTATTACTCCAACAACATGGATGGAGGTCAATGCCAGGAGTAATGCTCCAACAACATGGATGTAGGTCAATGCCAGGAGTATTGCTCCAACAACATGAATGGAGGTCAATGCCAGGAGTATTGCTCCAACAACATGGATGGAGGTCAATGCCAGGAGTATTGCTCCAACAACATGGATGGAGATCAATGCCAGGTGTATTGCTCCAACAACGTGGATGGAGATTCAATGCCAGGAGTATTGCTCCAACAACATGGATGGAGGTCAATGCCAGGAGTATTGCTCCAACAACATGGATGGAGGTCAATGCCAGGAGTATTGCTCCAACAAGATGGATGGAGGTCAATACCAGGAGTATTGCACCAACAACATGGATGGAGATCAATGCCTTGCGTATTTCTCCAACAACATGATGGAGCTCAATGCCAGGACTATTGCTCTGACAACATGGATGGAGCTCAATGCCAGGAGTATTGCTCTGACAACATGGATGGAGCTCAATGCCAGGAGTATTGCTCCAACAACATGGATGGAGATCAATGCCAGGGGTATTGCTCTGACAACATGGATGGAGGTCAATGCCAGGAGTATTGCTCTGACAACATGGATGGAGCTCAATGCCAGGAGTATTGCTCTGACAACATGGAAGAAGCTCAATGCCAGGAGTATTGCTCCAACAACATGGATGGAGGTCAATGCCAGGAGTATTGCTCCAACAACATGGATGGAGGTCAATGCCAGGAGTATTGCTCCAACAACGTGGATGGAGATCAATGCTAGGAGTATTGCTCCAACAACATGGATGGAGGTCAATGCCAGGAGTATTGCTCCAACAACATGGATGTAGGTCAATGCCAGGAGTATTGCTCCAACAACATGGATGGAGATCAATGCCAGGAGTATTGCTCCAACAACATGGATGGAGGTCAATGCCATTAGTATTGCTCCAACAACATGGATGGAGGTCAATGCCAGGAGTATTGCTCCAACAACATGGATGGAGATCAATGCCAGGAGTATTGCTCCAACAACATGATGGAGCTCAATGCCAGGAGTATTGCTCTGACAACATCGATGGAGCTCAATGCCAGGAGTATTGCTCCAACAACATGGATGGAGGTCAATGCCAGGAGTATTGCTCCAACAACATGGATGGAGGTCAATGCCAGGAGTATTGCTCCAACAACATGGATGGAGGTCAATGCCAGGAGTATTGCTCCAACAACATGGATGGAGATCAATGCCAGGAGTATTGCTCCAACAACATGGATGGAGCTCAATGCCAGGAGTATTGCTCTGACAACATGGATGGAGCTCAATGCCAGGAGTATTGCTCCAACAACATGGATGGAGCTCAATGCCAGGGGTATTGCTCCGACAACATGAATGGAGGTCAATGCCAGGAGTATTGCTCCAACAACATGGATGGAGGTCAATGCCAGGAGTATTGCTCCAACTACATGGATGGAGATCAATGCCAGGAGTATTGCTCTGACAACATGGATGGAGGTCAATGCCAGGAGTATTGCTCCAACAACATGGATGGAGGTCAATGCCAGGAGTATTGCTCTGACAACATGGATGGTGGTCAATGCCAGGAGTATTGCTCCAACAACATGGATGGAAGTCAATACCAGAAGCATTGCTCCAACCACATGGATGGAGGTAAATGCCAGGAGTATTGCTCCAACAACATTGTTGGAGGTCAATGCCAGGAGTATTGCTCCAACAACGTGGATGGAGGTCAATGCCAGGAGTATTGCTCCAACAACATGGATGGAGGTCAATGCCAGGAGTATTGCACCAACAACATGGATGGAGATCAATGCCAGGAGTATTGCTCCAACAACATGGATGGAGGTCAATGCCAGGAGTAATGCTCCAACAACATGGATGTAGGTCAATGCCAGGAGTATTGCTCCAACAACATGGATGGAGATCAATGCCAGGAGTATTGCTCCAACAACATGGATGGAGGTCAATGCCAGGAGTAATGCTCCAACAACATGGATGTAGGTCAATGCCAGGAGTATTGCTCCAACAACATGGATGGAGGTCAATGCCAGGAGTATTGCTCCAAGAACATGGATGGAGGTCAATGCCAGGAGTATTGCTCCAACAACAGGGATGGAGATCAATGCCAGGAGTATTGCTCCAACAACATGATGGAGCTCAATGCCAGGAGTATTGCTCCAACAACATGGATGGAGCTCAATGCCAGGAGTATTGCTCTGACAACATGGATGGAGCTCAATGCCAGGATTATTGCTCTGACAAATGGATGGAGCTCAATGCCAGGAGTATTGCTCCAACAACATGGATGGAGGTCAATGCCAGGAGTATTGCTCCGACAACATGGATGGAGGTCAATGCCAGGAGTATTGCTCCAACAACATGGATGGAGGTCAATGCCAGGCGTATTGCTCCAACAACATGGATGGAGGTCAATGCCAGGAGTATTGCTCCAACAGCATGGTTGGAGATCAATGCTAGAAGTATTGCTCCAACAACATGGATGGAGCTCACTGCCAGGAGTATTGCTCTGACAACATGGATGGAGCTCAATGCCAGGAGTATTGCTCTGACAACATGGATGGAGCTCAATGCCAGGAGTACTGCTCTGACAACATGGATGGAGCTCAATGCCAGGAGTATTGCTCCAACAACATGGATGGAGGTCAATGCCAGGGGTATTGCTCCGACCCAATGGATAGAGGTCAATGCCAGGAGTATTGCTCCAACAACATGGATGGAGGTCAATGCCAGGAGTATTGCTCCAACAACATGGATGGAGATCAATGCCAGGAGTATTGCTCCAACAACATGGATGGAGGTCAATGCCAGGAGTATTGCTCCAACAACATGGATGGAGGTCAATGCCAGGAGTTTTGCTCTGACAACATGGATGGAGGTCAATGCCAGGAGTATTGCTCTGACAACATGGATGGGGGTCAATGCCAGGAGTATTGCTCCAACAACATGGATGGAAGTCAATGCCAGGAGTATTGCTCCAACAACATGGATGGAGATCAATGCCAGGTGTATTGCTCCAACAACGTGGATGGAGATTCAATGCCAGGAGTATTGTTCCAACAACATGGATGGAGGTCAATGCCAGGAGTATTGCTCCAACAACATGGATGTAGGTCAATGCCAGGAGTATTGCTCCAACAACATGGATGGAGATCAATGCCAGGAGTATTGCTCCAACAACATGGATGGAGGTCAATGCCAGGAGTATTGCTCCAACAACGTGGATGGAGGTCAATGCCAGGAGTATTGCTGCAACAACATGGATGGAGGTCAATGCCAGGAGTAATGCTCCAACAACATGGATGTAGGTCAATGCCAGGAGTATTGCTCCAACAACATGGATGGAGATCAATGCCAGGAGTATTGCTCCAACAACATGGATGGAGGTCAATGCAAGGAGTAATGCTCCAACAACATGGATGTAGGTCAATGCCAGGAGTATTGCTCCAACAACATGAATGGAGGTCAATGCCAGGAGTATTGCTCCAACAACATGGATGGAAGTCAATGCCAGGAGTATTGCTCCAACAACATGGATGGAGATCAATGCCAGGTGTATTGCTCCAACAACGTGGATGGAGATTCAATGCCAGGAGTATTGTTCCAACAACATGGATGGAGGTCAATGCCAGGAGTATTGCTCCAACAACATGGATGTAGGTCAATGCCAGGAGTATTGCTCCAACAACATGGATGGAGATCAATGCCAGGAGTATTGCTCCAACAACATGGATGGAGGTCAATGCCAGGAGTATTGCTCCAACAACATGGATGGAGGTCAATACCAGGAGTATTGCACCAACAACATGTATGGAGATCAATGCCACGAGTATTGCTCCAACAACATGATGGAGCTCAATGCCAGGACTATTGCTCTGACAACATGGATGGAGCTCAATGCCAGGAGTATTGCTCCAACAACATGGATGGAGATCAATGCCAGGAGTATTGCTCCAACAACATGGATGGAGGTCAATGCCAGGAGTATTGCTCCAACAACATGGATGGAGGTCAATACCAGGAGTATTGCACCAACAACATGGATGGAGATCAATGCCACGAGTATTGCTCCAACAACATGATGGAGCTCAATGCCAGGACTATTGCTCTGACAACATGGATGGAGCTCAATGCCAGGAGTATTGCTCTGACAACATGGATGGAGCTCAATGCCAGGAGTATTGCTCCAACAACATGGATGGAGATCAATGCCAGGTGTATTGCTCCAACAACGTGGATGGAGATTCAATGCCAGGAGTATTGCTCCAACAACATTGTTGGAGGTCAATGCCAGGAGTATTGCTCCAACAACGTGGATGGAGGTCAATGCCAGGAGTATTGCTCCAACAACATGGATGGAGTTCAATGCCAGGAGTAATGCTCCGACAACATGGATGGAGGTCAATGCCAGGAGTATTGCTCCAACAACATGGATGGAGGTCAATGCCAGGAGTATTGGTCTGACAACATGGATGGAGGTCAATGACAGGAATATTGCTCCAACAACATGGATGGAGGTCAATGACAGGAGTATTGCTCCAACAACATTGTTGGAGGTCAATGCCAGGAGTATTGCTCCAACAATGTGGATGGAGGTCAATGCCAGGAGTATTGCTCCAACAACATGGATGGAGGTCAATGCCAGGAGTAATGCTCCAACAACATGGATGGAGGTCAATGCCAGGAGTATTGCTCCAAGAACATTGTTGGAGGTCAATGCCAGGAGTATTGCTCCAACAACGTGGATGGAGGTCAATGCCAGGAGTATTGCTGCAACAACATGGATGGAGGTCAATGCCAGGAGTAATGCTCCAACAACATGGATGTAGGTCAATGCCAGGAGTATTGCTCCAACAAAATGGATGGAGATCAATGCCAGGAGTATTACTCCAACAACATGGATGGAGGTCAATGCCAGGAGTAATGCTCCAACAACATGGATGTAGGTCAATGCCAGGAGTATTGCTCCAACAACGTGAATGGAGGTCAATGCCAGGAGTATTGCTCCAACAACATGGATGGAGGTCAATGCCAGGAGTATTGCTCCAACAACATGGATGGAGATCAATGCCAGGTGTATTGCTCCAACAACGTGGATGGAGATTCAATGCCAGGAGTATTGCTCCAACAACATGGATGGAGGTCAATGCCAGGAGTATTGCTCCAACAACATGGATGGAGGTCAATGCCAGGAGTATTGCTCCAACAAGATGGATGGAGGTCAATACCAGGAGTATTGCACCAACAACATGGATGGAGATCAATGCCTTGCGTATTTCTCCAACAACATGATGGAGCTCAATGCCAGGACTATTGCTCTGACAACATGGATGGAGCTCAATGCCAGGAGTATTGCTCTGACAACATGGATGGAGCTCAATGCCAGGAGTATTGCTCCAACAACATGGATGGAGATCAATGCCAGGGGTATTGCTCTGACAACATGGATGGAGGTCAATGCCAGGAGTATTGCTCTGACAACATGGATGGAGCTCAATGCCAGGAGTATTGCTCTGACAACATGGAAGAAGCTCAATGCCAGGAGTATTGCTCCAACAACATGGATGGAGGTCAATGCCAGGAGTATTGCTCCAACAACATGGATGGAGGTCAATGCCAGGAGTATTGCTCCAACAACGTGGATGGAGATCAATGCTAGGAGTATTGCTCCAACAACATGGATGGAGGTCAATGCCAGGAGTATTGCTCCAACAACATGGATGTAGGTCAATGCCAGGAGTATTGCTCCAACAACATGGATGGAGATCAATGCCAGGAGTATTGCTCCAACAACATGGATGGAGGTCAATGCCATTAGTATTGCTCCAACAACATGGATGGAGGTCAATGCCAGGAGTATTGCTCCAACAACATGGATGGAGATCAATGCCAGGAGTATTGCTCCAACAACATGATGGAGCTCAATGCCAGGAGTATTGCTCTGACAACATCGATGGAGCTCAATGCCAGGAGTATTGCTCCAACAACATGGATGGAGGTCAATGCCAGGAGTATTGCTCCAACAACATGGATGGAGGTCAATGCCAGGAGTATTGCTCCAACAACATGGATGGAGGTCAATGCCAGGAGTATTGCTCCAACAACATGGATGGAGATCAATGCCAGGAGTATTGCTCCAACAACATGGATGGAGCTCAATGCCAGGAGTATTGCTCTGACAACATGGATGGAGCTCAATGCCAGGAGTATTGCTCCAACAACATGGATGGAGCTCAATGCCAGGGGTATTGCTCCGACAACATGAATGGAGGTCAATGCCAGGAGTATTGCTCCAACAACATGGATGGAGGTCAATGCCAGGAGTATTGCTCCAACAACATGGATGGAGATCAATGCCAGGAGTATTGCTCTGACAACATGGATGGAGGTCAATGCCAGGAGTATTGCTCCAACAACATGGATGGAGGTCAATGCCAGGAGTATTGCTCTGACAACATGGATGGTGGTCAATGCCAGGAGTATTGCTCCAACAACATGGATGGAAGTCAATACCAGAAGCATTGCTCCAACCACATGGATGGAGGTAAATGCCAGGAGTATTGCTCCAACAACATTGTTGGAGGTCAATGCCAGGAGTATTGCTCCAACAACGTGGATGGAGGTCAATGCCAGGAGTATTGCTCCAACAACATGGATGGAGGTCAATGCCAGGAGTATTGCTCCAACAACATGGATGGAGATCAATGCCAGGAGTATTGCTCCAACAACATGGATGGAGGTCAATGCCAGGAGTAATGCTCCAACAACATGGATGTAGGTCAATGCCAGGAGTATTGCTCCAACAACATGGATGGAGATCAATGCCAGGAGTATTGCTCCAACAACATGGATGGAGGTCAATGCCAGGAGTAATGCTCCAACAACATGGATGTAGGTCAATGCCAGGAGTATTGCTCCAACAACATGGATGGAGGTCAATGCCAGGAGTATTGCTCCAAGAACATGGATGGAGGTCAATGCCAGGAGTATTGCTCCAACAACAGGGATGGAGATCAATGCCAGGAGTATTGCTCCAACAACATGATGGAGCTCAATGCCAGGAGTATTGCTCCAACAACATGGATGGAGCTCAATGCCAGGAGTATTGCTCTGACAACATGGATGGAGCTCAATGCCAGGATTATTGCTCTGACAAATGGATGGAGCTCAATGCCAGGAGTATTGCTCCAACAACATGGATGGAGGTCAATGCCAGGAGTATTGCTCCGACAACATGGATGGAGGTCAATGCCAGGAGTATTGCTCCAACAACATGGATGGAGGTCAATGCCAGGCGTATTGCTCCAACAACATGGATGGAGGTCAATGCCAGGAGTATTGCTCCAACAGCATGGTTGGAGATCAATGCTAGAAGTATTGCTCCAACAACATGGATGGAGCTCACTGCCAGGAGTATTGCTCTGACAACATGGATGGAGCTCAATGCCAGGAGTATTGCTCTGACAACATGGATGGAGCTCAATGCCAGGAGTACTGCTCTGACAACATGGATGGAGCTCAATGCCAGGAGTATTGCTCCAACAACATGGATGGAGGTCAATGCCAGGGGTATTGCTCCGACCCAATGGATAGAGGTCAATGCCAGGAGTATTGCTCCAACAACATGGATGGAGGTCAATGCCAGGAGTATTGCTCCAACAACATGGATGGAGATCAATGCCAGGAGTATTGCTCCAACAACATGGATGGAGGTCAATGCCAGGAGTATTGCTCCAACAACATGGATGGAGGTCAATGCCAGGAGTTTTGCTCTGACAACATGGATGGAGGTCAATGCCAGGAGTATTGCTCTGACAACATGGATGTGGGTCAATGCCAGGAGTATTGCTCCAACAACATGGATGGAAGTCAATGCCAGGAGTATTGCTCCAACAACATGGATGGAGATCAATGCCAGGTGTATTGCTCCAACAACGTGGATGGAGATTCAATGCCAGGAGTATTGTTCCAACAACATGGATGGAGGTCAATGCCAGGAGTATTGCTCCAACAACATGGATGTAGGTCAATGCCAGGAGTATTGCTCCAACAACATGGATGGAGATCAATGCCAGGAGTATTGCTCCAACAACATGGATGGAGGTCAATGCCAGGAGTATTGCTCCAACAACGTGGATGGAGGTCAATGCCAGGAGTATTGCTGCAACAACATGGATGGAGGTCAATGCCAGGAGTAATGCTCCAACAACATGGATGTAGGTCAATGCCAGGAGTATTGCTCCAACAACATGGATGGAGATCAATGCCAGGAGTATTGCTCCACCAACATGGATGGAGGTCAATGCAAGGAGTAATGCTCCAACAACATGGATGTAGGTCAATGCCAGGAGTATTGCTCCAACAACATGAATGGAGGTCAATGCCAGGAGTATTGCTCCAACAACATGGATGGAAGTCAATGCCAGGAGTATTGCTCCAACAACATGGATGGAGATCAATGCCAGGTGTATTGCTCCAACAACGTGGATGGAGATTCAATGCCAGGAGTATTGTTCCAACAACATGGATGGAGGTCAATGCCAGGAGTATTGCTCCAACAACATGGATGTAGGTCAATGCCAGGAGTATTGCTCCAACAACATGGATGGAGATCAATGCCAGGAGTATTGCTCCAACAACATGGATGGAGGTCAATGCCAGGAGTATTGCTCCAACAACATGGATGGAGGTCAATACCAGGAGTATTGCACCAACAACATGTATGGAGATCAATGCCACGAGTATTGCTCCAACAACATGATGGAGCTCAATGCCAGGACTATTGCTCTGACAACATGGATGGAGCTCAATGCCAGGAGTATTGCTCTGACAACATGGATGGAGCTCAATGCCAGGAGTATTGCTCCAACAACATGGATGGAGATCAATGCCAGGTGTATTGCTCCAACAACGTGGATGGAGATTCAATGCCAGGAGTATTGCTCCAACAACATTGTTGGAGGTCAATGCCAGGAGTATTGCTCCAACAACGTGGATGGAGGTCAATGCCAGGAGTATTGCTCCAACAACATGGATGGAGTTGAATGCCAGGAGTAATGCTCCGACAACATGGATGGAGGTCAATGCCAGGAGTAATGCTCCAACAACATGGATGGAGGTCAATGCCAGGAGTATTGCTCTGACAACATGGATGGAGGTCAATGACAGGAATATTGCTCCAACAACATGGATGGAGGTCAATGCCAGGAGTATTGCTCCAACAACATTGTTGGAGCTCAATGCCGGGAGTATTGCTCCAACAACGTGGATGGAGGTCAATGCCAGGAGTATTGCTCCAACAACATGGATGGAGGTCAATGCCAGGAGTAATGCTCCAACAACATGGCTGGAGGTCAATGCCAGGAGTATTGCTCCAACAACATTGTTGGAGGTCAATGCCAGGAGTATTGCTCCAACAACGTGGATGGAGGTCAATGCCAGGAGTATTGCTGCAACAACATGGATGGAGGTCAATGCCAGGAGTAATGCTCCAACAACATGGATGTAGGTCAATGCCAGGAGTATTGCTCCAACAACATGGATGGAGATCAATGCCAGGAGTATTACTCCAACAACATGGATGGAGGTCAATGCCAGGAGTAATGCTCCAAGAACATGGATGTAGATCAATGCCAGGAGTATTGCTCCAACAACATGAATGGAGGTCAATGCCAGGAGTATTGCTCCAACAACATGGATGGAGGTCAATGCCAGGAGTATTGCTCCAACAACATGGATGGAGATCAATGCCAGGTGTATTGCTCCAACAACGTGGATGGAGATTCAATGCCAGGAGTATTGCTCCAACAACATGGATGGAGGTCAATGCCAGGAGTATTGCTCCAACAACATGGATGTAGGTCAATGCCAGGAGTATTGCTCCAACAACATGGATGGAGATCAATGCCAGGAGTATTGCTCCAACAACATGGATGGAGGTCAATGCCAGGAGTATTGCTCCAACAACATGGATGGAGGTCAATACCAGGAGTATTGCACCAACAACATGGATGGAGATCAATGCCACGCGTATTGCTCCAACAACATGATGGAGCTCAATGCCAGGACTATTGCTCTGACAACATGGATGGAGCTCAATGCCAGGAGTATTGCTCTGACAACATGGATGGAGCACAATGCCAGGAGTATTGCTCCAACAACATGGATGGAGATCAATGCCAGGGGTATTGCTCTGACAACATGGATGGAGCTCACTGCCAGGAGTATTGCTCTGACAACATGGATGGAGCTCAATGCCAGGAGTATTGCTCTGACAACATGGAAGAAGCTCAATGCCAGGAGTATTACTCCAACAACATGGATGGAGGTCAATGCCAGGAGTATTGCTCCAACAACATGGATGGAGGTCAATGCCAGGAGTATTGCTCCAACAACGTGGATGGAGATCAATGCCAGGAGTATTGCTCCAACAACATGGATGGAGGTCAATGCCAGGAGTATTGCTCCAACAACATGGATGGAGGTCAATGCCAGGCGTATTGCTCCAACAACATGGATGGAGGTCAATGCCAGGAGTATTGCTCCAACAACATGGATGGAGGTCAATGCCAGGAGTATTGCTCCAACAACATGGATGGAGATCAATGCCAGGAGTATTGCTCCAACAACATGGATGGAGCTCAATGCCAGGAGTATTGCTCTGACAACATGGATGGAGCTCAATGCCAGGAGTATTGCTCCAACAACATGGATGGAGCTCAATGCCAGGGGTATTGCTCCGACAACATGAATGGAGGTCAATGCCAGGAGTATTGCTCCAACAACATGGATGGAGGTCAATGCCAGGAGTATTGCTCCAACAACATGGATGGAGATGAATGCCAGGAGTATTGCTCTGACAACATGGATGGAGGTCAATGCCAGGAGTATTGCTCCAACAACATGGATGGAGGTCAATGCCAGGAGTATTGCTCCAACAACATGGATGGAGGTCAATGCCAGGAGTATTGCTCCAACAACATGGATGGAGGTCAATACCAGGAGTATTGCACCAACAACATGGATGGAGATCAATGCCACGCGTATTGCTCCAACAACATGATGGAGCTCAATGCCAGGACTATTGCTCTGACAACATGGATGGAGCTCAATGCCAGGAGTATTGCTCTGACAACATGGATGGAGCTCAATGCCAGGAGTATTGCTCCAACAACATGGATGGAGTTCAATGCCAGGGGTATTGCTCTGACAACATGGATGGAGCTCAATGCCAGGAGTATTGCTCTGACAACATGGATGGAGCTCAATGCCAGGAGTATTGCTCTGACAACATGGAAGAAGCTCAATGCCAGGAGTATTGCTCCAACAACATGGATGGAGGTCAATGCCAGGAGTATTGCTCCAACAACATGGATGGAGGTCAATGCCAGGAGTATTGCTCCAACAACGTGGATGGAGATCAATGCCAGGAGTATTGCTCCAACAACATGGATGGAGGTCAATGCCAGGAGTATTGCTCCAACAACATGGATGGAGGTCAATGCCAGGCGTATTGCTCCAACAACATGGATGGAGGTCAATGCCAGGAGTATTGCTCCAACAACATGGATGGAGGTCAATGCCAGGAGTATTGCTCCAACAACATGGATGGAGATCAATGCCAGGAGTATTGCTCCAACAACATGGATGGAGCTCAATGCCAGGAGTATTGCTCTGACAACATGGATGGAGCTCAATGCCAGGAGTATTGCTCCAACAACATGGATGGAGCTCAATGCCAGGGGTATTGCTCCGACAACATGAATGGAGGTCAATGCCAGGAGTATTGCTCCAACAACATGGATGGAGGTCAATGCCAGGAGTATTGCTCCAACAGCATGGATGGAGATCAATGCCAGGAGTATTGCTCTGACAACATGGATGGAGGTCAATGCCAGGAGTATTGCTCCAACAACATGGATGGAGGTCAATGCCAGGAGTATTGCTCTGACAACATGGATGGAGGTCAATGCCAGGAGTATTGCTCCAACAACATGGATGGAAGTCAATACCAGAAGCATTGCTCCAACAACATGGATGGAGGTAAATGCCAGGAGTATTGCTCCAACAACATTGTTGGAGGTCAATGCCAGGAGTATTGCTCCAACAACGTGGATGGAGGTCAATGCCAGGAGTATTGCTCCAACAACATGGATGGAGGTCAATGCCAGGAGTATTGCTCCAACAACATGGATGGAGATCAATGCCAGGAGTATTGCTCCAACAACATGGATGGAGGTCAATGCCAGGAGTAATGCTCCAACAACATGGATGTAGGTCAATGCCAGGAGTATTGCTCCAACAACATGGATGGAGATCAATGCCAGGAGTATTGCTCCAACAACATGGATGGAGGTCAATGCCAGGAGTAATGCTCCAACAACATGGATGTAGGTCAATGCCAGGAGTATTGCTCCAACAACATGGATGGAGGTCAATGCCAGGAGTATTGCTCCAAGAACATGGATGGAGGTCAATGCCAGGAGTATTGATCCAACAACATGGATGGAGATCAATGCCAGGAGTATTGCTCCAACAACATGATGGAGCTCAATGCCAGGAGTATTGCTCCAACAACATGGATGGAGCTCAATGCCAGGAGTATTGCTCTGACAACATGGATGGAGCTCAATGCCAGGATTATTGCTCTGACAAATGGATGGAGCTCAATGCCAGGAGTATTGCTCCAACAACATGGATGGAGGTCAATGCCAGGAGTATTGCTCCGACAACATGGATGGAGGTCAATGCCAGGAGTATTGCTCCAACAACATGGATGGAGGTCAATGCCAGGCGTATTGCTCCAACAACATGGATGGAGGTCAATGCCAGGAGTATTGCTCCAACAGCATGGATGGAGATCAATGCCAGAAGTATTGCTCTGACAACATGGATGGAGCTCAATGCCAGGAGTACTGCTCTGACAACATGGATGGAGCTCAATGCCAGGAGTATTGCTCCAACAACATGGATGGAGGTCAATGCCAGGGGTATTGCTCCGACCCAATGGATAGAGGTCAATGCCAGGAGTATTGCTCCAACAACATGGATGGAGGTCAATGCCAGGAGTATTGCTCCAACAACATGGATGGAGGTCAATGCCAGGAGTTTTGCTCTGACAACATGGATGGAGCTCAATGCTAGGAGTATTGCTCTGACAACATGGATGGAGCTCAATGCCAGGAGTATTGCTCTGACAAAATGCATGGAGGTCAATGCCAGGAGTATTGCTGCAACAACATGGATGGGAGTCAATGCAAGGAGTATTGCTCCGACAACATGGATTGAGGTCAATGCCAGGAGTATTGCTCTGACAACATGGATGGAGGTCAATGCCAGGAGTATTGCTCTCACAACGTGGATTGAGGTCAATGCCATGAGTATTGCTCCAACAACGTGGATGGAGGTCAATGCCAGGAGTATTGCTCCAACAACATGGATGGAGGTCAATGCCAGGGGTATTGCTCCGACCCAATGGATAGAGGTCAATGCCAGGAGTATTGCTCCAACAACATGGATGGAGGTCAATGCCAGGAGTATTGCTCCAACAACATGGATGGAGGTCAATGCCAGGAGTTTTGCTCTGACAACATGGATGGAGCTCAATGCCAGGAGTATTGCTCTGACAACATGGATGGAGCTCAATGCCAGGAGTATTGCTCTGACAAAATGCATGGAGGTCAATGCCAGGAGTATTGCTGCAACAACATGGATGGGAGTCAATGCAAGGAGTATTGCTCCGACAACATGGATTGAGGTCAATGCCAGGAGTATTGCTCTGACAACATGGATGGAGGTCAATGCCAGGAGTATTGCTCTGACAACGTGGATTGAGGTCAATGCCATGAGTATTGCTCCAACAACGTGGATGGAGGTCAATGCCAGGAGTATTGCTCCAACAACATGGATGGAGGTCAATGCCAGGAGTATTGCTCCAACAACGTGGATGGAGGTCAATGCCAGGAGTATTGCTCCAACAACATGGATGGAGGTCAATGCCAGGAGTATTGCTCCAACATGGATGGAGATCAATGCCAGGAGTATTGCTCCAACAACATGGATGGAGGTCAATGCCAGGAGTAATGCTCCAACAACATGGATGTAGGTCAATGCCAGGAGTATTGCTCCAACAACATGGATGGAGATCAATGCCAGGAGTATTGCTCCAACAACATGGATGGAGGTCAATGCCAGGAGTAATGCTCCAACAACATGAATGTAGGTCAATGCCAGGAGTATTGCTCCAACAACATGGATGGAGGTCAATGCCAGGAGTATTGCTCCAAGAACATGGATGGAGGTCAATGCCAGGAGTATTGCTCCAACAACATGGATGGAGATCAATGCCAGGAGTATTGCTCCAACAACATGATGGAGCTCAATGCCAGGAGTATTGCTCCAACAACATGGATGGAGCTCAATGCCAGGAGTATTGCTCTGACAACATGGATGGAGCTCAATGCCAGGAGTATTGCTCTGACAAATGGATGGAGCTCAATGCCAGGAGTATTGCTCCAACAACATGGATGGAGGTCAATGCCAGGAGTATTGCTCCGACAACATGGATGGAGGTCAATGCCAGGAGTATTGCTCCAACAACATGGATGGAGGTCAATGCCAGGCGTATTGCTCCAACAACATGGATGGAGGTCAATGCCAGGAGTATTGCTCCAACAGCATGGATGGAGATCAATGCCAGAAGTATTGCTCCAACAACATGGATGGAGCTCACTGCCAGGAGTATTGCTATGACAACATGGATGGAGCTCAATGCCAGGAGTATTGCTCTGACAACATGGATGGAGCTCAATGCCAGGAGTACTTCTCTGACAACATGGATGGAGCTCAATGTCAGGAGTATTGCTCCAACAACATGGATGGAGGTCAATGCCAGGGGTATTGCTCCGACCCAATGGATAGAGGTCAATGCCAGGAGTATTGCTCCAACAACATGGATGGAGGTCAATGCCAGGAGTATTGCTGCAACAACATGGATGGAGATCAATGCCAGGAGTATTGCTCCAACAACATGGATGGAGGTCAATGCCAGGAGTATTGCTCCAACAACATGGATGGAGGTGAATGCCAGGAGTTTTGCTCTGACAACATGGATGGAGCTCAATGCCAGGAGTATTGCTCTGACAAGATGGATGGAACTCAATGCCAGGAGTATTGCTCTGACAAAATGCATGGAGGTCAATGCCAGGAGTATTGCTGCAACAACATGGATGGGAGTCAATGCAAGGAGTATTGCTCCGACAACATGGATTGAGGTCAATGCCAGGAGTATTGCTCTGACAACATGGATGGAGGTCAATGCCAGGAGTATTGCTCTGACAACGTGGATTGTGGTCAATGCCATGAGTATTGCTCCAACAACATGGATGGAGATCAATGCCAGGAGTATTGCTCCAACAACATGGATGGAGGTCAATGACAGGAGAATTGATCCGATAACATGGATGGAGCTCAATGCCAGGAGTATTGCTCCAACCCCATGGATGGAGGTCAATGCCAGGAGTATTGCTCAGACGACATGGATGGAGATCAATGCCAGGAGTATTGCTCCAACAACATGGATGGAGGTCAATGCCAGGAGTTTTGCTCTGACAACATGGATGGAGCTCAATGCCAGGAGTATTGCTCTGACAACATGGATGGAGCTCAATGCCAGGAGTATTGCTCTGACAAAATGCATGGAGGTCAATGCCAGGAGTATTGCTGCAACAACATGGATGGGAGTCAATGCAAGGAGTATTGCTCCGACAACATGGATTGAGGTCAATGCCAGGAGTATTGCTCTGACAACATGGATGGAGGTCAATGCCAGGAGTATTGCTCTGACAACGTGGATTGAGGTCAATGCCATGAGTATTGCTCCAACAACGTGGATGGAGGTCAATGCCAGGAGTATTGCTCCAACAACATGGATGGAGGTCAATGCCAGGAGTATTGCTCCAACAACGTGGATGGAGGTCAATGCCAGGAGTATTGCTCCAACAACATGGATGGAGGTCAATGCCAGGAGTATTGCTCCAACAACATGGATGGAGATCAATGCCAGGAGTATTGCTCCAACAACATGGATGGAGGTCAATGCCAGGAGTAATGCTCCAACAACATGGATGTAGGTCAATGCCAGGAGTATTGCTCCAACAACATGGATGGAGATCAATGCCAGGAGTATTGCTCCAACAACATGGATGGAGGTCAATGCCAGGAGTAATGCTCCAACAACATGAATGTAGGTCAATGCCAGGAGTATTGCTCCAACAACATGGATGGAGGTCAATGCCAGGAGTATTGCTCCAAGAACATGGATGGAGGTCAATGCCAGGAGTATTGCTCCAACAACATGGATGGAGATCAATGCCAGGAGTATTGCTCCAACAACATGATGGAGCTCAATGCCAGGAGTATTGCTCCAACAACATGGATGGAGCTCAATGCCAGGAGTATTGCTCTGACAACATGGATGGAGCTCAATGCCAGGAGTATTGCTCTGACAAATGGATGGAGCTCAATGCCAGGAGTATTGCTCCAACAACATGGATGGAGGTCAATGCCAGGAGTATTGCTCCGACAACATGGATGGAGGTCAATGCCAGGAGTATTGCTCCAACAACATGGATGGAGGTCAATGCCAGGCGTATTGCTCCAACAACATGGATGGAGGTCAATGCCAGGAGTATTGCTCCAACAGCATGGATGGAGATCAATGCCAGAAGTATTGCTCCAACAACATGGATGGAGCTCACTGCCAGGAGTATTGCTATGACAACATGGATGGAGCTCAATGCCAGGAGTATTGCTCTGACAACATGGATGGAGCTCAATGCCAGGAGTACTTCTCTGACAACATGGATGGAGCTCAATGTCAGGAGTATTGCTCCAACAACATGGATGGAGGTCAATGCCAGGGGTATTGCTCCGACCCAATGGATAGAGGTCAATGCCAGGAGTATTGCTCCAACAACATGGATGGAGGTCAATGCCAGGAGTATTGCTGCAACAACATGGATGGAGATCAATGCCAGGAGTATTGCTCCAACAACATGGATGGAGGTCAATGCCAGGAGTATTGCTCCAACAACATGGATGGAGGTGAATGCCAGGAGTTTTGCTCTGACAACATGGATGGAGCTCAATGCCAGGAGTATTGCTCTGACAAGATGGATGGAACTCAATGCCAGGAGTATTGCTCTGACAAAATGCATGGAGGTCAATGCCAGGAGTATTGCTGCAACAACATGGATGGGAGTCAATGCAAGGAGTATTGCTCCGACAACATGGATTGAGGTCAATGCCAGGAGTATTGCTCTGACAACATGGATGGAGGTCAATGCCAGGAGTATTGCTCTGACAACGTGGATTGTGGTCAATGCCATGAGTATTGCTCCAACAACATGGATGGAGATCAATGCCAGGAGTATTGCTCCAACAACATGGATGGAGGTCAATGACAGGAGAATTGATCCGATAACATGGATGGAGATCAATGCCAGGAGTATTGCTGCAACAACATGGATGGAGATCAATGCCAGGAGTATTGCTCCAACAACATGGGTGGAGGTCAATGACAGGAGAATTGATCCAACAACATGGATGGAGATCAATGCCAGGAGTATTGCTCCAACAACATGTATGGGGGTCAATGCCATGAGTATTGCTCCGACAACATGGATGGAGATCAATGCCAGGAGTATTGCTCTGACAACATGGTTGGAGGTCAATGCCAGGAGTATTGCTCCAACAACATGGATGGAGCTCAATGCCAGGAGTATTGCTCCAACAACATGGATGGAGCTCAATGCCAGGAGTATTGCTCCAACCCCATGGATGGAGGTCAATGCCAGGAGTATTGCTCAGACAACATGGATGGAGGTCAATGTCAGGAGTATTGCTCCAACAATATGGATGGAGGTCAATGCCAGGAGTATTGCTCCAACAACATGGATGGAGGTCAATGCCAGGAGTATTGCTCCAACAACATGGATGGAGATCAATGCCAGTATTGCTCCAACACCATGGATGGAGGTCAATGCCAGGAGTATTGCTCTGACAACATGGATGGAGGTCAATGCCAGGATTATTGCTCTGACAACATGGATGGAGGTAAATGCCAGGAGTATTGCTCTGACAACATGGATGGAGGTCAATGCCAGGAGTATTGCTCCAACAACATGGATGGAGATCAATGCCAGGAGTATTGCTCCAACAACATGGATGGAGGTCAATGCCGGGAGTATTGCTCAGACAACATGGATGGAGGTCAATGCCAGGAGTATTGCTCCGACAACATGGATGGAGGTCAATGCCAGGAGTATTGCTCTGACAACATGGATGGAGGTCAATGCCAGGAGTATTGCTCCAACAACATGGATGGAGGTCAATGCCAGGAGTATTGCTCTGACAACATGGTTGGAGGTCAATGCCAGGAGTATTGCTCCAAAAACATGGATGGAGGTCAATGCCAGGCGTATTGCTCCAACAACATGGATGGAGGTCAATGCCAGGAGTATTGCTCCAACAGCATGGATGGAGATCAATGCCAGGAGTATTGCTCCAACAACATGGATGGAGCTCACTGCCAGGAGTATTGCTCTGACAACATGGATGGAGCTCAATGCCAGGAGTATTGCTCTGACAACATGGATGGAGCTCAATGCCAGGAGTACTGCTCTGACAACATGGATGGAGCTCAATGCCAGGAGTATTGCTCCTACAACATGGATGGAGGTCAATGCCAGGGGTATTGCTCCGACCCAATGGATATAGGTCAATGCCAGGAGTATTGCTCCAACAACATGGATGGAGGTCAATGCCAGGAGTATTGCTCCAACAACATGGATGGAGATCAATGCCAGGAGTATTGCTCCAACAACATGGATGGAGGTCAATGCCAGGAGTATTGCTCCAACAACATGGATTGAGGTCAATGCCAGGAGTTTTGCTCTGACAACATGGATGGAGCTCAATGCCAGGAGTATTGCTCTGACAACATGGATGGAGCTCAATGCCAGGAGTATTGCTCTGACAAAATGCATGGAGGTCAATGCCAGGAGTATTGCTGCAACAACATGGATGGAGATCAATGCCAGGAGTTTTGCTCCAACAACATGGATGGAGGTCAATGACAGGAGAATTGCTCCGATATCATGGATGGAGATCAATGCCAGGAGTATTGCTCCAACAACATGGATGGAGGTCAATGACAGGAGAATTGATCCAACAACATGGATGGAGATCAATGCCAGGAGTATTGCTCCAACAACATGTATGGGGGTCAATGCCATGAGTATTGCTCCGACAACATGGATGGAGATCAATGCCAGGAGTATTGCTCTGACAACATGGATGGAGGCCAATGCCAGGAGTATTGCTCTGACAACATGGTTGGAGTTCAATGCCAGGAGTATTGCTCCAACAACATGGATGGAGCTCAATGCCAGGAGTATTGCTCCAACAACATGGATGGAGGTCAATGCCAGGAGTATTGCTCAGACAACATGGATGGAGGTCAATGTCAGGAGTATTGCTCCAACAATATGGATGGAGGTCAATGCCAGGAGTATTGCTCCAACAACATGGATGGAGGTCAATGCTAGGAGTATTGCTCGAACAACATGGATGGAGATCAATGCCAGGAGTATTGCTCCAACACCATGGATGGAGGTCAATGCCAGGAGTATTGCTCCAACAACATGGATGGAGATCAATGCCAGGAGTATTGCTCCAACAACATGGATGGAGGTCAATGCCAGGAGTATTGCTCAGACAACACGGATGGAGGTCAATGCCAGGAGTATTGCTCAGACAACATGGATGGTGGTCAATGCCAGGAGTATTGCTCTGACAACATGGATGGAGGTCAATGCCAGGATTATTGCTCTGACAACATGGATAGAGGTCAATGCCAGGAGTATTGCTCGAACAACATGGATGGAGGTCAATGCTGGGAGTATTGCTCTGAAAACATGGATGGAGGTAAATGCCAGGAGTATTGCTCTGACAACATGGATGGAGGTCAATGCCAGGAGTATTGCTCCAACGACATGGATGGAGATCAATGCCAGGAGTATTGCTCCAACAACATGGATGGAGGTCAATGCCAGGAGTATTGCTCAGACAACATGGATGGAGGTCAATGCCAGGAGTATTGCTCCGACAACATGGATGGAGGTCAATGCCAGGAGTATTGCTCTGACAACATGGATGGAGGTCAATGCCAGGAGTATTGCTCTGACAACATGGATGGAGCTCAATGCCAGGAGTATTGCTCTGACAAATGGATGGAGCTCAATGCCAGGAATATTGCTCCAACAAATTGGATGGAGGTCAATGCCAGGAGTATTGCTCCGACAACATGGATGGAGGTCAATGCCAGGAGTATTGCTCCAACAACATGGATGGAGGACAATGCCAGGCGTATTGCTCCAACAACATGGATGGAGGTCAATGCCAGGAGTATTGCTCCAACAGCATGGATGGAGATCAATGCCAGGAGTATTGCTCCAACAACATGGATGGAGCTCAATGCCAGGAGTATTGCTCTGACAACATGGATGGAGCTCAATGCCAGGAGTATTGCTCTGACAACATGGATGGAGCTCAATGCCAGGAGTACTGCTCTGACAACATGGATGGAGCTCAATGCCAGGAGTATTGCTCCGATAACATGGTTGGAGATCAATGCCAGGAGTATTGCTCCAACAACATGGATGGAGATCAATGCCAGGAGTATTGCTCCAACAACATGGATGGAGGTCAATGCCAGGAGTATTGCTCCAACAACATGGATGGAGATCAATGCCAGGAGTATTGCTCCAAAAACATGGATGGGGGTCAATGCCAGGAGTATTGCTCCAACAACATGGAGGGAGATCAATGCCAGGAGTATTGCTCTGACAACATGGATGGAGGTCAATGCCAGGAGTATTGCTCTGACAACATGGTTGGAGGTCAATGCCAGGAGTATTGCTCCAACCACATGGATGGAGGTCAATGCCAGGAGTATTGCTCAGACAACATGGATGGAGGTCAATGTCAGGAGTATTGCTCCAACAATATGGATGGAGGTCAATGCCAGGAGTATTGCTCCAACAACATGGATGGAGGTCAATGCCAGGAGTATTGCTCCAACAACATGGATGGAGATCAATGCCAGGAGTATTGCTCCAACAACATGGATGGAGGTCAATGCCAGGAGTATTGCTCAGACAACATGGATGGAGGTCAATGCCAGGAGTATTGCTCCGACAACATGGATGGAGGTCAATGCCAGGAGTATTGCTCTGACAACATGGATGGAGGTCAATGCCAGGAGTATTGCTCTGACAACATGGATGGAGATCAATGCCAGGAGTATTGCTCTAACAACATGGATGGCGGTCAATGCTGGGAGTATTGCTCTGACAACATGGATGGAGGTCAATGCCAGGAGTATTGCTCTGACAACATGGATGGAGGTCAATGCCAGGAGTATTGCTCCAACGGCATGGATGGAGATCAATGCCAGGAGTATTGCTCAGACAACACGGATGGAGGTCAATGCCAGGAGTATTGCTCAGACAACATGTATGGTGGTCAATGCCAGGAGTATTGCTCTGACAACATGGATGGTCAATGCCAGGATTATTGCTCTGACAACATGGATAGAGGTCAATGCCAGGAGTATTGCTCGAACAACATGGATGGAGGTCAATGCTGGGAGTATTGCTCTGACAACATGGATGGAGGTAAATGCCAGGAGTATTGCTCTGACAACATGGATGGAGGTCAATGCCAGGAGTATTGCTCCAACGACATGGATGGAGATCAATGCCAGGAGTATTGCTCCAACAACATGGATGGAGGTCAATGCCAGGAGTATTGCTCAGACAACATGGATGGAGGTCAATGCCAGGAGTATTGCTCCGACAACATGGATGGAGGTCAATGCCAGGAGTATTGCTCTGACAACATGGATGCAGGTCAATGCCAGCAGTATTGCTCTGACAACATGGATGGAGATCAATGCCAGGAGTATTGCTCCAACAACATGGGTGGAGATCAATGCCAGGATTATTGCTCCAACAACATGGATGGAGGTCAATGCCAGGAGTATTGCTCCAACAACATGGATGGAGGTCAATGCCAGGAGTATTGCTCTGACAACATGGATGGAGCTCAATGCCAGGAGTATTGCTCTGACAAATGGATGGAGCTCAATGCCAGGAATATTGCTCCAACAACATGGATGGAGCTCAATGCCAGGAGTATTGCTCTGACAACATGGATGGAGCTCAATGCCAGGAGTACTGCTCTGACAACATGGATGGAGCTCAATGCCAGGAGTATTGCTCCAACAACATGGATGGAGGTCAATGCCAGGGGTACTGCTCCGACCCAATGGATAGAGGTCAATGCCAGGAGTATTGCTCCAACAACATGGATGGAGGTCAATGCCAGGAGTATTGCTCCAACAACATGGATGGAGATCAATGCCAGGAGTATTGCTCCAACAACATGGATGGAGGTCAATGCCAGGAGTATTGCTCCAACAACATGGATGGAGGTCAATGCCAGGAGTTTTGCTCTGACAACATGGATGGAGCTCAATGCCAGGAGTATTGCTCTGACAACATGGATGGAGATCAATGCCAGGAGTATTGCTTCAACAACATGGATGGAGATCAATGCCAGGAGTATTGCTCCAACAACATGGATGGAGGTCAATGACAGGAGTATTGCTCCAACAACATGGATGGAGATCAATGCCAGGAGTATTGCTCTAACAACATGGATGGAGGTCAATGCTGGGAGTATTGCTCTGACAACATGGATGGAGGTCAATGCCAGGAGTATTGCTCTGACAACATGGATGGAGGTCAATGCCAGGAGTATTGCTCCAACGGCATGGATGGAGATCAATGCCAGGAGTATTGCTCGAACAACATGGATGGAGGTCAATGCCAGGAGTATTGCTCCGACAACATGGATGGAGGTCAATGCCAGGAGTATTGCTCTGACAACATGGATGGAGGTCAATGCCAGCAGTATTGCTCTGACAACATGGATGGAGGTCAATGACAGGAGTATTGCTACAATAACATGGATGGAGGTTAATGCCAGGGGTTTTGCTCCAACAACATGGATGGAGGTCAATGCCAGGAGTATTGTTCCAACAACATGGGTGGAGATCAATGCCAGGATTATTGCTCAGACAACATAGATGGAGGTCAATGCCAGGAGTATTGCTCCAACAATATGGATGGAGATCAATGCCAGGGGTATTGCTCCAACAACATGGATGGAGGTCAATGCCAGGAGTATTGCTCTGACAACATGGATGGAGCTCAATGCCAGGAGTATTGCTCCAACAACATTGATGGAGATCAATGCCAGGAGTATTGCTCCAACAACATAGATGGAGATCAATGCCAGGAGTATTGCTCCAACAACATGGATGGAGCTCAATGCCAGGAGTATTGCTCCAACAACATGGATGGAGGTCAATGCCAGGTGTATTGCTCCAACAACATGGATGGAGGTCAATGCCAGGAGTATTGCTCCAACAACATGGATGGAGATCAATGCCAGGAGTATTGCTCCAACAACATGGATGGTGCTCAATGCCAGGAGTATTGCTCCAACAACATGGATGGAGATCAATTCCAGCAGTATTGCTCCAACAACATTGATGAAGGTCAATGCCAGGAGTATTGCTCCAACAACATGGATGGAAGTCAATGCCAGGAGTATTGCTCTGACAACATGGATGGAGGTCATTGCCAGGATTATTGCTCTGACAACATGGATGGAGGTCAATGCCAGGATTATTGCTCTGACAACATGGATGGAGGTCAATGCCAGGAGTATTGCTCTGACAACATGGATGGAGATCAATGCCAGGAGTATTGCTCAAACAACATGGATGGAGATCAATGCCAGGAGTATTGCTCAAACAACATGGATGGAGATCAATGCCAGGATTATTGCTCAGACAACATAGATGGAGGTCAATGCCAGGAGTATTGCTCCAACAATATGGATGGAGATCAATGCCAGGGGTATTGCTCCAACAACATGGATGGAGGTCAATGCCAGGAGTATTGCTCTGACAACATGGATGGAGCTCAATGCCAGGAGTATTGCTCCAACAACATTGATGGAGGTCAATGACAGGAGTATTGCTCCAACAACATAGATGGAGATCAATGCCAGGAGTATTGCTCCAACAACATGGATGGAGCTCAATGCCAGGAGTATTGCTCCAACAACATGGATGGAGGTCAATGCCAGGTGTATTGCTCCAACAACATGGATGGAGGTCAATGCCAGGAGTATTGCTCCAACAACATGGATGGAGATCAATGCCAGGAGTATTGCTCCAACAACATGGATGGTGCTCAATGCCAGGAGTATTGCTCCAACAACATGGATGGAGATCAATTCCAGCAGTATTGCTCCAACAACATTGATGAAGGTCAATGCCAGGAGTATTGCTCCAACAACATGGATGGAAGTCAATGCCAGGAGTATTGCTCTGACAACATGGATGGAGGTCATTGCCAGGATTATTGCTCTGACAACATGGATGGAGGTCAATGCCAGGAGTATTGCTCTGACAACATGGATGGAGATCAATGCCAGGAGTATTGCTCAAACAACATGGATGGAGGTCAATGCCAGGAGTATTGCTCTGACAACATGGATGGAGGTCAATGCCAGGAGTATTGCTCCGACAACATGGATGGAGGTCAATGCCAGGAGTATTGCTCTGACAACATGGATGGAGGCCAATGCCAGGAGTATTGCTCTGACAACATGGTTGGAGGTCAATGCCAGGAGTATTGCTCCAACAACATGGATGGAGCTCAATGCCAGGAGTATTGCTCCAACAACATGGATGGAGGTCAATGCCAGGAGTATTGCTCAGACAACATGGATGGAGGTCAATGTCAGAAGTATTGCTCCAACAATATGGATGGAGGTCAATGCCAGGAGTATTGCTCCAACAACATGGATGGAGGTCAATGCTAGGAGTATTGCTCGAACAACATGGATGGAGATCAATGCCAGGAGTATTGCTCCAACACCATGGATGGAGGTCAATGCCAGGAGTATTGCTCCAACAACATGGATGGAGATCAATGCCAGGAGTATTGCTCCAACAACATGGATGGAGGTCAATGCCAGGAGTATTGCTCAGACAACACGGATGGAGGTCAATGCCAGGAGTATTGCTCAGACAACATGGATGGTGGTCAATGCCAGGAGTATTGCTCTGACAACATGGATGGAGGTCAATGCCAGGATTATTGCTCTGACAACATGGATAGAGGTCAATGCCAGGAGTATTGCTCGAACAACATGGATGGAGGTCAATGCTGGGAGTATTGCTCTGAAAACATGGATGGAGGTAAATGCCAGGAGTATTGCTCTGACAACATGGATGGAGGTCAATGCCAGGAGTATTGCTCCAACGACATGGATGGAGATCAATGCCAGGAGTATTGCTCCAACAACATGGATGGAGGTCAATGCCAGGAGTATTGCTCAGACAACATGGATGGAGGTCAATGCCAGGAGTATTGCTCCGACAACATGGATGGAGGTCAATGCCAGGAGTATTGCTCTGACAACATGGATGGAGGTCAATGCCAGCAGTATTGCTCTGACAACATGGATGGAGATCAAAGCCAGGAGTATTGCTCCAACAACATGGGTGGAGATCAATGCCAGGATTATTGCTCCAACAACATGGATGGAGGTCAATGCCAGGAGTATTGCTCCAACAACATGGATGGAGGTCAATGCCAGGAGTATTGCTCTGACAACATGGATGGAGCTCAATGCCAGGAGTATTGCTCTGACAAATGGATGGAGCTCAATGCCAGGAATATTGCTCCAACAACATGGATGGAGGTCAATGCCAGGAGTATTGCTCCGACAACATGGATGGAGGTCAATGCCAGGAGTATTGCTCCAACAACATGGATGGAGGACAATGCCAGGCGTATTGCTCCAACAACATGGATGGAGGTCAATGCCAGGAGTATTGCTCCAACAGCATGGATGGAGATCAATGCCAGGAGTATTGCTCCAACAACATGGATGGAGCTCAATGCCAGGAGTATTGCTCTGACAACATGGATGGAGCTCAATGCCAGGAGTATTGCTCTGACAACATGGATGGAGCTCAATGCCAGGAGTACTGCTCTGACAACATGGATGGAGCTCAATGCCAGGAGTATTGCTCCGATAACATGGTTGGAGATCAATGCCAGGAGTATTGCTCCAACAACATGGATGGAGATCAATGCCAGGAGTATTGCTCCAACAACATGGATGGAGGTCAATGCCAGGAGTATTGCTCCAACAACATGGATGGAGATCAATGCCAGGAGTATTGCTCCAAAAACATGGATGGGGGTCAATGCCAGGAGTATTGCTCCAACAACATGGATGGAGATCAATGCCAGGAGTATTGCTCTGACAACATGGATGGAGGTCAATGCCAGGAGTATTGCTCTGACAACATGGTTGGAGGTCAATGCCAGGAGTATTGCTCCAACCACATGGATGGAGGTCAATGCCAGGAGTATTGCTCAGACAACATGGATGGAGGTCAATGTCAGGAGTATTGCTCCAACAATATGGATGGAGGTCAATGCCAGGAGTATTGCTCCAACAACATGGATGGAGGTCAATGCCAGGAGTATTGCTCCAACAACATGGATGGAGATCAATGCCAGGAGTATTGCTCCAACAACATGGATGGAGGTCAATGCCAGGAGTTTTGCTCAGACAACATGGATGGAGGTCAATGCCAGGAGTATTGCTCCGACAACATGGATGGAGGTCAATGCCAGGAGTATTGCTCTGACAACATGGATGGAGGTCAATGCCAGGAGTATTGCTCTGACAACATGGATGGAGATCAATGCCAGGAGTATTGCTCTAACAACATGGATGGAGGTCAATGCTGGGAGTATTGCTCTGACAACATGGATGGAGGTCAATGCCAGGAGTATTGCTCTGACAACATGGATGGAGGTCAATGCCAGGAGTATTGCTCCAACGGCATGGATGGAGATCAATGCCAGGAGTATTGCTCAGACAACACGGATGGAGGTCAATGCCAGGAGTATTGCTCAGACAACATGGATGGTGGTCAATGCCAGGAGTATTGCTCTGACAACATGGATGGTCAATGCCAGGATTATTGCTCTGACAACATGGATAGAGGTCAATGCCAGGAGTATTGCTCGAACAACATGGATGGAGGTCAATGCTGGGAGTATTGCTCTGACAACATGGATGGAGGTAAATGCCAGGAGTATTGCTCTGACAACATGGATGGAGGTCAATGCCAGGAGTATTGCTCCAACGACATGGATGGAGATCAATGCCAGGAGTATTGCTCCAACAACATGGATGGAGGTCAATGCCAGGAGTATTGCTCAGACAACATGGATGGAGGTCAATGCCAGGAGTATTGCTCCGACAACATGGATGGAGGTCAATGCCAGGAGTATTGCTCTGACAACATGGATGGAGGTCAATGCCAGCAGTATTGCTCTGACAACATGGATGGAGATCAATGCCAGGAGTATTGCTCCAACAACATGGGTGGAGATCAATGCCAGGATTATTGCTCCAACAACATGGATGGAGGTCAATGCCAGGAGTATTGCTCCAACAACATGGATGGAGGTCAATGCCAGGAGTATTGCTCTGACAACATGGATGGAGCTCAATGCCAGGGGTATTGCTCTGACAAATGGATGGAGCTCAATGCCAGGAATATTGCTCCAACAACATGGATGGAGCTCAATGCCAGGAGTATTGCTCTGACAACATGGATGGAGCTCAATGCCAGGAGTACTGCTCTGACAACATGGATGGAGCTCAATGCCAGGAGTATTGCTCCAACAACATGGATGGAGGTCAATGCCAGGGGTACTGCTCCGACCCAATGGATAGAGGTCAATGCCAGGAGTATTGCTCCAACAACATGGATGGAGGTCAATGCCAGGAGTATTGCTCCAACAACATGGATGGAGATCAATGCCAGGAGTATTGCTCCAACAACATGGATGGAGGTCAATGCCAGGAGTATTGCTCCAACAACATGGATGGAGGTCAATGCCAGGAGTTTTGCTCTGACAACATGGATGGAGCTCAATGCCAGGAGTATTGCTCTGACAACATGGATGGAGATCAATGCCAGGAGTATTGCTCCAACAACATGGATGGAGATCAATGCCAGGAGTATTGCTCCAACAACATGGATGGAGGTCAATGACAGGAGTATTGCTCCAACAACATGGATGGAGATCAATGCCAGTATTGCTCTAACAACATGGATGGAGGTCAATGCTGGGAGTATTGCTCTGACAACATGGATGGAGGTCAATGCCAGGAGTATTGCTCTGACAACATGGATGGAGGTCAATGCCAGGAGTATTGCTCCAACGGCATGGATGGAGATCAATGCCAGGAGTATTGCTCGAACAACATGGATGGAGGTCAATGCCAGGAGTATTGCTCCGACAACATGGATGGAGGTCAATGCCAGGAGTATTGCTCTGACAACATGGATGGAGGTCAATGCCAGCAGTATTGCTCTGACAACATGGATGGAGGTCAATGCCAGGAGTATTGCTCCAATAACATGGATGGAGGTTAATGCCAGGAGTTTTGCTCCAACAACATGGATGGAGGTCAATGCCAGGGGTATTGCTCCAACAACATGGGTGGAGATCAATGCCAGGATTATTGCTCAGACAACATAGATGGAGGTCAATGCCAGGAGTATTGCTCCAACAATATGGATGGAGATCAATGCCAGGGGTATTGCTCCAACAACATGGATGGAGGTCAATGCCAGGAGTATTGCTCTGACAACATGGATGGAGCTCAATGCCAGGAGTATTGCTCCAACAACATTGATGGAGATCAAAGCCAGGAGTATTGCTCCAACAACATGGATGGAGGTCAATGACAGGAGTATTGCTCCAACAACATAGATGGAGATCAATGCCAGGAGTATTGCTCCAACAACATGGATGGAGCTCAATGCCAGGAGTATTGCTCCAACAACATGGATGGAGGTCAATGCCAGGTGTATTGCTGCAACAACATGGATGGAGGTCAATGCCAGGAGTATTGCTCCAACAACATGGATGGAGATCAATGCCAGGAGTATTGCTCCAACAACATGGATGGTGCTCAATGCCAGGAGTATTGCTCCAACAACATGGATGGAGATCAATTCCAGCAGTATTGCTCCAACAACATGGATGAAGGTCAATGCCAGGAGTATTGCTCCAACAACATGGATGGAAGTCAATGCCAGGAGTATTGCTCTGACAACATGGATGTAGGTCATTGCCAGGATTATTGCTCTGACAACATGGATGGAGGTCAATGCCAGGAGTATTGCTCTGACAACATGGATGGAGATCAATGCCAGGAGTATTGCTCAAACAACATGGATGGAGGTCAATGCCAGGAGTATTGCTCTGACAACATGGATGGAGGTCAATGCCAGGAGTATTGCTCCGACAACATGGATGGAGGTCAATGCCAGGATTATTGCTCTGACAACATGGATGGAGGTCAATGCCAGGAGTATTGCTCCAACAACATGGATGGAGGTCAATGCCAGGAGTATTGCTCCAACAACATGGATGGAGGTCAATGCCAGGAGTATTGCTCTGACAACATGGATGGAGCTCAATGCCAGGAGTATTACTCTGACAACATGGATGCGGTGCAGCTAAAGATTTAATAATCTCACAAGAATTGCCGAAGTGAATATGTCCACTTTAAAATGGCATGTGCCCACTGTGCCACTAGCCTTACCTACTGCTCAATTGTCTACACATGCATCACCAATGTACCAAGAATTCATAAGAAACATACCCGTCCCTGCACATTTATATATTTCACCCTACCCTAACACATTTTGTACTGCCGCAAGCCTCAGCCATAACTAACACAAACATCTTTTCAAACAACCAGACGCAGACATATTACATGACACACAGTGACACATTTCCCTCTTTCTTGTATCAGAAGGTGGCACATGTTTAAGACGGGAGGGAAGTAGAAGATGGGAAATTATAGGACGGTTAGTCTGACTTTGGTTGTTGGTAAGATTTTGGAATCCATTATTAAGGATGGGATTGCGGAGTACTTGGAAGTGCATTGTAAAATAGAGCTGAGTCAGCATGTCTTCGTCAAGAGGAGGTCATGCCTGATACATGTTGGAATTCTTTGAGGAGGTAACGAGGAAGTTAGACAAAGGAGAGCCAGTAGACATGACCTACTTGGTTTTTCAGAAGGCCTTTTACAAGGTGCCATACAGATGGCTGCTAAATAAGATAAGATTAGAGGCAAGGTACTGGCATGGAGAGAGAATTGGCTGACTGGCAGAAGGCAGAGCGTGGGCATAAATGGGTCTGTTTCAGGATGGCAGCTGGTGATTGGTGGTGCTCCGCAGGGGTCAGTGTTGGGCCCACAGCTATTCATGATATACATTAACGATCTGGAATAAGGAACTGAGGGCATTGTTGCTACTTTTGCAGATGATACAAAGATATGTAGAACGACAGATAGCGTTGAGGATTCAGGAGGGAAGGGTTACAGAAACACTTGGACTAGCTAGGAGAGTGGGCAAAGAATTGGCAGATGGAATATAATGTGGAAAAGTGTGAGGTTATGCACTGTAGAAAGAATAGAGGCATAGACTATTTTTTAAATGGGGAAAGGCTTTGGAAATCTGGAGTCCTTGTACAGAATGCCCTTACAGTTAACATGCAGGTTCAGTTTGCAGTTAGGAAGGCAAGTACAGTTTTGTTATTTGCATTAACAGGGCTATTATACAAGAGCAGGGATGATGCTGTATAAGGCTCTGGTTAGACTCCATTTGGAATACTGTGAGCATTTTTGGGCCCATATCTAAGGAAGAATGTACTGGCCTTGGAGGGGGTCCAGAGGAGGTTTGCAAGAATGATCCCAGGAATGAAGGGTTTGTCATATGAGGAGTGGTTGAGGATTTTGGGCCTGTACTCGATGGGAGTTCAGAAGGATGAGGGCGATCTCACTGAAATTTACAGAATACTGAGAGGCCTAGATAGAGTGGACATGGAGAGGATGTTTCCACCAGTAGGAGAGACTTAAACTTGAGGGCACAACCTTAAATTCAAGGAACGAGCATTTAAAACTGAGATCATGGAAAATTTATTTTCAGAGGGTGGTGAATCTGTGAAACTCATTGCAGCAGAAGGCTGTGGAGGCCAAGTCAATGAGTATCTTTAAGACAAGAGATAGATAGGGTCTTGATTAATAAGGGGATTGGGATTTTGGGGAAAAGGCAGAATGGGGATGAGAAACAAATCAGCCATGATCGAATGGCGGAGCAGACTCAATGGGCTGAATGGCCCATATCTTATGATCTTATAACAGGCAGCAGGAAACAAATGGAGGAGGATAAGCGCTGCTGCATTTTTAACTGCCTCCTCCTGCTCCCCCGAAGGAGAGGAGGTTAGCCACCATGGGAACCATGTAGGGGAATCAATGAGGCCCATGGCTACCAGCAGGGCTGAAATAATTGCTGATGAGAATCTCTGCATAATTCATCATCCTTCTCTTTTCCCACTTCTCTCACATTCTGCAATCTATTCTAACTTGAAGCTACAGAGAGTCTTACTTTCTCCTCATCTTTCATCACAACCCTTGTCCCCTTTTCAGCTTCCCAAGAACTGCAGCCACTTTAGTCAATGGAGGAATCAGACAGTGGAAACACCATCACTCAATTCTTTTTTTACAATTGCAGCCAGTACCTCAGATACTGAACTGTATGTGTTTTAGAGGCTAGGAGAGAGGAGGGATTTTCACACAGTGATACACCGGATACAAGTGTGCCGTGTGCATAAAAGTCAGATGAGGACTTTGGACCAGGTGACAAACAAAGGTTGATAGGTGGACATAACCAAATGTTCTGTGCACTGGATATAAGGACAGAAAGTTTGGACTCAGCGTCAAGGAGCATGAGAAGTCTAGCAGCAACTTGCCACACGATTTTGCGCAGACTTTGGAGCTCATCCTTTCTAACCGGCAATAGGTAGCCTAGAAAGCTTGTAATCCTAATTTAAATAAACTATAATATCATTAAAGTGCTTACCTGTCCCAAAGCCCCTCCACATTGATATCTCCTCCCTCCCTGATGGTGAAAACTAGAAACAGCTGAAGGTAACCCTCCTGGGGCGCACAGAGTAAGTATACCACTCCACCCCCGGGGAAGAGGGACATGCCAGCAGGCAGTGCCTGGTACCCTCTCTGGGGAGTGCCATGAGGGGGTGGGCCTTTTGCCCAATGGAGGTGGGGTGGGGGGGCTTCCCTTGTCCGTGAGAATGGGGTGTGTTTGCCTGTGTGTGTGTGTGTATGTATGTGTACGTGCATGGGTCTGTGTGCATGGTGTTGGGCTTTTTCTTTTTGCCATTGGAGATCAAGATCCCGTTCTCAGAATTCCCAAAGTTGCCGGCTTTTTCTGACCCTGCCCCGCCCTTTTTTTGCACCATGTACTGGCTTACCTAATGACACATACCGGCACTGCAGCCAACGAACTGCATGCCAGTTTTTACACCTGAGCTAGCACATAGGGTGCAATTTTATCATTTTTGCACCAATTGTTAAGTGTTTATTAACAACGCATATTAATATAAAAGTTAGAGTCCTAACTAGGTACTATCTCCATGCTGGTTTCTGCGAGATGACTATTGTACTCATCCACTACCATGTAACTCTTTACATCGTACCATGTGTGGTATTGTTTCCCCAGTCTCACATTAACCCTTTGCCGAACACCCTTATACTACAACTCTCCTAAATACTGCACTCAAACATATTGAAAGAACAATATTTCTTCACATGCTACCCTGCCCACCTCCACCACTACTCCACCGCCTCAAGTCTCTGAGTTTATAAATTCAGACAATCTGGAAACTTGGCAATTCTTCCTGATCTTCTTCTGGTCACATTTGGAGCAGTGGTAGTCCCAGTTGCTTTGGATAGCTTTTCTTTGTTTGAAGTTGAAATTATAATATTGTATGTTTCAGGTACTTGCTTGTCTTCATTGATTTTGCTTTTTACGCTCTTTGGCGATGAATTTCTCCTTATTGATAATCCATCTTCTTGTTTGGACTCCAAGGATTCATTCCGTTACGTCTGAAGAGAACATTCACTCTGTTCATTCATAGAGTGGACTCGGATTTACTTTTCTATGGGGTACGCCATGATCTTGATGTTTTAAAAATGAAACCTTTATTTTTATTAGTTTTGCAATTTCCCCCCGAAATTTATTTACTCTCTTATTTTCTGAGATTACGGATCTTTTCATTCAGCTCAGCAACTATTATGATGAGTTTAATATCTTTGATTCCACAACAACGTCACCTGGCCAGGGGTGGATCTACTATGAAACTAATGAAGCTTAAGCTTCAGGGCCCCTAATCCCAGAGGGGCCCCAGAAGTGACTTTAGTCTACATTGCTTAAAAATTTTGTGTCTACTGTATGAGAAGGTCTTTAAAAAAAAATATTAATAATAGTGTAATTCAATACAAAATAGTTAAAATAAAAATTTAAAGGTTATTAAAGTATCATGTAGACTAGCCGTAAACGAAAAAACGTTCGAATTAAGGATGTTTCATTCTAAATATATTTAATATAAAATAATTATAAATAATTTAAAACACTATTAACATTTATGACAGAAATACAAACAGTAGATGACGTGTTGTAACAAAAAAGGGGAGCCGTTGAAAAGGCAATCACAATGCTAACGTGAATTTTCAACGTGATAGCACTCGTGATAGTGATCTAGACAAGAATTTTTTTCAATAAAGTGTTCATAAGGATACAATATTTTAATTACCCCAACTCAAAAATAAATGTTATGTTTAGAAAAGTAAGGTAAGTAATAAAGGTGAAATAGTGTCAGATTAGCCTCAGCCTATTGTTTTTATGAAGAGGTGAACGGAAGGTAAGCTACGACCGCATAGCCTAGGCTAATACTATATTACAAGTATTTATGAAAAAGTAATAAAAGGGTGAATTTGTGTTAAATTACAGGTGTTTATTATGAAAAGTGTTCAAATAATGGTAAAATTGTGTTACATTACCTTAGCCTATGAGTTTTGGTGGCCTCATCTTGCCTAACTTAGTCTTAACTTAGAAAGGTTAAAAAAAACCTTTCTCAGAAAGTAGACCTATTTTCTTTTCCTTTCAAAGCATGTGACAATAGTCGCATGGCTCAAATTGATTAATTTTTTTGTTGTATATATTTCATCAATCCCAAAGTTTGAGAGTCGGTAGCACAGATGTTGTAAAGGTGGAGTGTTGCGGTAAGTTGGCTGTTCTGCTGTGGCTAATGTAATTTTCCCCCCTTTTTAACAGAGGTGAAGACCCTAGAGGAATAACAATGAGTTCACGAAAGTACTTCAGTGGTTACCAAAAACGCAAACTCAATGAAAAGCAATCTGCCAAAATTTCTAAATGTCAAAAACTAACAAACTATTTTTCAATGTCAAGTTTGTTAAAACCTACAGTTGAAACAAGCCAAGCAAACACCACTGAAGCCAGTGATAGTGCACAAATCATGGGAGCTCTTTCTAGCAATATTCAACCCACTGTTGACGTTTTTGATACAGATGACGATCACAGTGGTCAACATGAAAGTTCCGCGGAACAAGCAGAGACTGAGCAGAAACATGAAACAGGAAGCAAATTCAGTGATTTCAAAGAATGCAGTGACCTCGCAAACTGGCCCATAACAGTTGATAATGATTTCATACAGAATTGTTTAATGCAAGACATAGGTTTTTTTCAAAATAAAAAAACCAGATGATGTATATACCGAAGCAAGCAGGGTTTACAAGGAGCAAAACAGAAGTTTCTCAAACAAATAATTTGAAAAAAGATTGCAAAATGGCCAGACTGTGATGAGATCCTGGTTAGTTTACTCAAAAAGCAAAGGCTGTATATACTGTTTTGTTTGCAAACTCTTTTCTAAATGCCAAACATCACTTACAACAGATGGGTTTTCTGACTGGATGAATGCACTCAGAACTCTGGAGAATCATGAAGACAGCATGGAACATAAGAGGGCGATGTTGTGTTGGATAACAAGAAAGTCAAATAAAAATACTGTGGATCAGCAACTTGAAGAACAGATGAGAAAAACCATACAGTACTATTTTGAAGTACTGAAAAGAGTTGTAGCTGTTATAACATTTTTAAGTGAAAGAGGTTTGGCATTTAGAGGTCATGAGAAGTGGGGCTCACCAAATAATGGAAACTTCATGGTGGCCATTGAACTTAATGCAGAGTTCGACCCATTTTTACATGAACATCTCGAGAAATGTAAAAATGAAAACGTAAATGCTACTTACCTATCCAAACCCGTGTATGAAGAATTGATATAAATCATGGGAAAACATGTGCAAGATGAAATTGTGAATCAGATCAACAACCTAGACACAAAATACTACTCTATTATTGTTGACTCTACGCCTGACCTGACACATGTTGACCAGCTGGTAATTGTGGTTGGATACTGCTATAATGGAAAACCCTGCGAGAGATTTTTAACATTTTTACCGATAGAAAACCATTCATCCACAATCTTGTTCAACAAAATACAACAAGACCTGGGTGAACATAAGCTGTCACTTGAAAATATCCATGGTCAGTCCTACGATAATGCATCTAAAATGAAGGGCTCAGAGAAAGGGCTGCAAGCACTCTTTAAAAACATTAACAGGTACGCAGACTATGTACCATGTGCAGCCCATTCACTTAACCGTGTTGGAGAAAAGACAGTGTCTACTGTACCTGAAGTTGTTGACTATTTTGGCATTTTGCAGGAGCTGTATGTTTTCTGTTCTGGATCTCCACGAAGATGGGGGATTTTAAACACACAGGGCAATCTACATTTTTCTCAAAAGAGCTCAAGTGTAACTAGATGGTCTGCACACTATGAAGCAGTCCGGGCAATTAAAAATGGATATATGGGTATTTTACAAACGCTCAAACATATTTTTGAAGAATCAGAAGAGAAACCTGAATGTAAACGAGATGCAAAGAATTTATACCACAAGTTGGTAAAGCTGGAATATGCTATTTTAACAGTTGTTTGGGAAGAAGTGCTGGAGCGTTTCAACAAAACAAGTAAGAAACTCCAAACACCTGGTTTGGATGTATTTGAAGGTTATCTTCTGCTATCATCTTTACTTTTGTTTGTTAAAGAACTCAGAGAAAATTCAGCCGATAGGTTTGCACACTATGAATCAGAAGCAAAAGGTTGGTGTGAAGATATCACCTCAAGTTATTCTGATGCTTCCAAACGCATTGTTACAAGGAAATTTTCAGATGGAACAAGTGGTATTGCTTCTTTGAGAGGAGCTGACAAATTTAGGATAGAAGTTCTATATCAACTCTATGACTGCTTGATAATTCAGTTACGCAAGAGGATTGACCCAGATGAGCAGATTGCGAAAAGGTTCAAGCTCCTCTCAGAATTGGTGAACAATTCTGAAATTGATGAGGACAGTATTAAACTTAAAATATCATATTACAAAGATGATATTGACCACAAATTAGTAAACGAGTGTTATCCGTTCAAAGAATATTTGCACCTTAGGAAATCCCAGAACACAGAAGAAAACATGCTATCTAAATGCAATGCGCAGAAGTTCTTCAGCTTATTTGTGAGCAACATCTAATTGAAGTGTTCCCCAATATTCCCCAGCGCTTAAGCTGTACTTGACAATGCCTATCACGAGCTGTGAAGCAGAAAGGAATTTTGCAAAGCTATCCTTTATAAAGGACAAATTTCGGTCTACCATGACTGAAGAGCGCTTAAATTCTTTATGCATATTGTCTCAAGAAAATGACATTGCAAGGAAGCTCTCATATGACAAAACTGTACGTGAATATGTTGCTCGAAAAAACAGAAAAAAGAGTATTTTGTAAAATGTGCTTTTTGTAGTATGTTTTCTCATAGGTGTCTAAAATAAAAGATTATATTGACTGTAATCTTTTCTATGTTTTATTTCATCATTCTATGATGCATCGTGCATGTATATAACATTTCCCTATTTTTCATTACCCCATAACTCGAAAACTATAAGGCATAGGACATTTGTATTCACACCAGTGACTTTGACATGTGAGATAATCCAGTACAGCAATTTTAATCAAAATCTGAGATGTAGCGGTTAAATTTTTTAAAATGTTGTGGTGATCTGTCGTGGAACAACCCCATTGATGAAGATAACAGTGGTTACCCAGACCTCATTGCTGGTTGCGAAGGGGCCCCCATACCAGTTCAAGCTCCAGAGCCCCAAAAATGCAGGTCCGCCACTGCACCTGGCTATTCCGTTCCTTTCAAAATTTTTCTTCTACGGTCACTGACTGCTGGTTTGTTCTTCCATGCTGCACATCTCATCTTTCATGTTCTTCAGACTGGATAGAAGTTCAAGAATTTCACCAGTTTTGCTTGTTTGTTCGGCATTCAAAAACTCTTCTGATTCATCAGCAACTACTTACCCTGTTCTAGGCATTTTTCAAGTTATCTAATATACTTCTGATACTTGAAGTCCGTCAAGTTCTAGTTTTTCTTTGGCAAACTCAGCTTCCGTAGGTGAAGGTTGTTCTCTAAATTGAAGTTTCTTCTGACCAGAGTAACCTAATTCATCTATGCTATCCCTTCAAGCACCCATTCTGTAATTGCACTTCTGTTACTTATTTATGAGACTCTTTATACTCCTTTGTGAGAACTTCTACTTTTCAATTGGATATGCTGCAGGATTGGCAGAGAACATTTTTCTGACTGTTGAATTGGAGCTGCACATTTTCAACTTTATGTTGCTCTCCTCTACATGAGAATTCTTTATATTCTCATTTCCTTCCTGTAGTTCTGAAACTCTGTTGTCAAGTATGTTTTCATTGCCTCAAACTCTTCAACAGGAGTATACTGCAACTGCATGAATCTTTCAATGTCTATCTGATTGCAGCCTGCGATCTCCACTTTGCAGTTCAAGCTCCGCGTATACTTTTTAAAAAAGTACCTTTTGGCTTACTCCTGGAATACAGAACATTGCTGAGTTTTCTCTGCCAACTGGTTCTTGAGTTCTTTCAGAGTGACATTAAATTCATGTTGCTTCTTTTTGTAATTTTCCAGATAAACAATCTGCAATGTAAGGGATTCTGGAGCATGTGAAGCTCAGTCAACAGGTATTCCTTTTCTTTGTAAAGTTCAATGTTTTCCTTTTGAATATCCTTGAAGTTTAACAGAGTCTCCTCAACCTTGTTCTGCTGTTCCTCTATTCTGCAGTTCAAGGTTGTCTCATTTTTTTCATTTACTAAAGGATTTTACATTTGACCTTGAAGGACAATCGGCTATTCTTTCAACTGTCTGCTTTGTTATTCAGCTGTAGTCTTCTCATTCTACACTTCAGTGCATTGCTTTATCACCACTGATCATTCCAACAAAACTTTTTGAAAATGAAATGAAATGAAATGAAAATCGCTTATTGTCACAAGTAGGCTTCAAATGAAGTTACTGTGAAAAGCCCCTAGTCGCCACATTCCGGCGCCTGTTTGGGGAGGCTGGTACGAGAATTGAACCGTGCTGCTGGCCTGCCTTGGTCTGCTTTCAAAGCCAGCGATTTAGCCCAGTGTGCTAAAACATAATATTCAACAGAATACTCCTCCTAACCTTTTTTGACACTAAGGGCAATTTAGAATGGCCAAACCATCTAACCTGCACATCCTTTGGACTGTGGGAGGAAACCGGAGCACCCGGAGGAAACCCACGCACACACGGGTCATTCAGTGCTTGCACCTAAACCTTTCACCAAGATTGAATCCAACTTGTCTTAGTATTGGAAGTGTTTGTTTGCATCTCGAGTGCCATTTTCCACTGTTAAGAAGTCAGGTAGTGGTAAAATCTGAACAGCAGAACCGGATTTCTTCCCTGTGGAGTGGTGAGAAATTGGTCAATACATCACATTGAGGACAAAGGAAATGAAAGAGATAAATGTAGAGATTCTGCTGTACCATTCCTTTCTCCACTCCATTCCCAATGCACTGAGGCAAGCCTGTGCCCAAAGTCTCTAGGGCTTTCTGTCCCATAAGGGTAAGAACCCGAAAGGAGGTAGGTCTTTTTCCCATTCAGTCATGGCGAATGTGGGATTTCATGTCTTGCAGAAATAAGGGGAACTTATTAGTGCCTTCATCAAAGGCTTATAAAAGTGTGTGAAGCATACTGATGTGTGCATGATGAACATTGCATACAGCAAGCAATATGCAGTATGGGGCTGTTTCACAGAGCAGAAAAGTGTCAGTAAAGTGTTATTTTCTGGCTAACACAAAAGTGCATAGATCTTTTTGTGAAACATATGGCTGCACATCTACCTTTCTAAAGGTAACAGCAGCTGCTGATAAAACTTGTCAGAGGCGGTTTTGAGAAAAAGCTATTTAATTTATTAATCTTTATTGTCACAAGTAGGCTTACATTAACACCATAATGAAGTTACTGTGAAAAGCCTCGAATCGCCACATTCCGGCGCCTGTTCGGGTACACTGAGGGAGAATTCAGAATGTCCAAATTACCTAACAGCACATCTTTCGGGACTTGTGGGAGGAAACCGGAGCACCCGGAAGAAACCCACGCAGGCACAGGGAGACTCCGCACAGACAGTGACACAAGCCAGAAATCGAACCTGGGATCCTGGCGCTGCAAAGCAACAGTGCTAACCACTGTGCTACCGTGCCTCCCTTGGTGGCGGGGTGAGGAGGGAAGCAGGTTGACAAGGAAGGAGACATTGCAAGAAGTAAAGCTTACTTTGGCTCAGTGTGTTAGGTCATTCAACGTCATTCTGCAATACACCCATTTCCTGGGGGAGTGTTTGATTGTGTTGCAAGCTCAGCAACCTCCTTATTGGTCCATTAAGGTGTTTGCCTTGTAGGTTTAATTGCATTGAAGGGTAAGTGGGTAGTCCTACACACTCCGAGTTGTTCAAGGACACATCTGACATGGTCTGAAAATCTTAGCACTGTACACTCCATCCAATCTTCAGTCTCTGCTCTAAGGACATCCTCGCTTTAGGAGCTTGCAGCTCACCTGTCATTCCTTAAAGAAACCTGACCACCAAAACAGTTCAGGCATGACACATATTTCATTTGGTGGATAGCCAAATCACCCCATCCATTGAGTGCTGATTCTTCCCCCCCCCCCCCCCCCCAACTAAATCAAAATCTATGCCACAGGATAGTGAAAAAAAAGAGACAAAACACAGGTAACAGAAGGAAAAATGAGCAGGTCAAATAATTGTGTGTGTAATCACTTGTTCTACTTGTTAAATTGATCTACCAAATACGTTTGAATGAAATTTAAATGAATGTGGATGGTGAATATTTCCAACACCAAGGAAAATTCTCAAACTTACATCCTGGCTGTTTCCAATTAGCAGAGTTCTGTACGAAGGCTCAGCATCTCCTGAATTGCCTAAAGCCACTGTACAACTTACCTCATAATTTGTAAGAGACAGTTGGCATCTGAGGGGAATAATGCAGGATGGTTAATGAAATTCTATAGTCTTGTAATCTCTCTAACAATGCTGCCCGGACAGATATCGACCATACATTGTTACATTACATGTCCTAAAATGGTCTTCTAAACCAAGGTTGATATTGTGGTTGGTAGTGTTGGTAATAAGATTATAAATAAAAATGAATAGAATTGTTACATTACTGGCGCCGTATCAAGCGTCATGTGCCGAAAAATGAAATAATTGCCTTCTCGATGTACATAACTGGGTTTTTCTTTTAGATCCTTTTGTTCAAGGATTTGAACTATTAGAGAAAGTGTGTCACAGATGCCAGGGGAAAAAGTGACAGTCAAAACTAGAAAATGTTAGGTCTGTGAGGTCACACCCTTTACATCTCAACTGACTGTTTCTAGTTATCACAAATGCTGCTTTGACTTGTATCTGATAGTATTATTGATCTGGAAGAAAATATACTTACTGTAGCTTGTATTATGATATCTACTTTGAATTCTCTGTGGCCTACAGTTATTTATATATGTCAGGAAACCCTGCCAAAAGCTAGCAAGTGGGAATTCAGCTGAAAGCAGTTGAGGAGATGTTATCAGATTTTTAGTCTTATGCCATTTTCAGTCTCAAGCAATCAAAAATTAAATTTGCATAAAGTAATTTATATTATTTTCTTAGAGAAGTATCCAAGTAAATTGATTTAATCTGATTTCAATAAAAAATGCATATATATATATTAATAAAAATTGGGAGGAACTGGACTTTTGCCTGGCTTGCCAACATTTGGATTTATTATTGGACATGACAGCAGTGTCACTCCTTGTTTTTGTGCGTTACCACCCTTTAACTGTGAACAGTGGAGAAACCCAAGGGGTAAATAAGGGCGAAAATGTTGCTTTATTTGGCTCTAGTCCTTTCTTATGCACTTTTTTTCCAAATCTAAATTCAACCTTCATTAGAAACCTAGTTGTCTTGTGCTCCACTTACTTAATACTCACTGAATACTACAGTCTCAAACCTCAAGTTTACCTTTCTTATCACTGCCAAATAATTAAAATATGCTTGAGGATTAATAACATAGTGGCAAACAATATTGGTATTTTAATCATACTAATAAAGCAATGGATTTCTTAAAGTTTGACAATTAGCACTCTTGTTTGAGGATTACTAAATTAGGTAAGCATCAGGGTTTTTGTTTACAAATTGCAATGCATTAGTTGCTATCACTGGCAATATGCTTTCCAACATATACGACAGGGGATGGTTGAGAAACAATACTGTCTTTCCGAATCTTTGTGGAATCCTCATATTGCACAATATGTCCGAGGTCAAAAGGAAGAAAATGTGGTCAGAGAATCATAGAAAAGTTGTCACCCTTGGGAACTTTCAGAACATTAGAAATGTCTTCAAGCCGTTCTGTTAGGTCCGGTGCAATTTCATCGTTTCCCTGACTGGTGATTGTTACTGGATAACTCAACATAATGCTTCAAATTATCTTGCTTAATGCAGCAGCTTACAAAAATGCGATTTGAATTCCAGCTCGGAGATGCTTGGTCGATGGCTCATAAAAATCATTCAACGGCCCTGTACTCGTCCTTTTGGCTTTGCCAATGGCTGTCCTTTTCAACTAAACTGCGCGATAACGTAATTTCCCAACTATTGGAAGAATGAAAGTGATTCAAACAACGTGAAAAAAAGGAATAAGTGACTGTAGCCCCCCCCCCCCCCCCCCCCGGTGTTTCAGCGGTTCAAGTTTATGGTTACATTATATCCCACCCACCCTCCACGCAGCAAACTCAAGTCAGCGCAGCCCCACATGAACGGCGGCTTGCCTGAGTGCACCTGTTTCCCAGAATCAGTTCATCAATAAAAGCCCTGACCTGCTTTCCTTTCTAATTATCGCGATAGAGTAGAATAGATGAAGTGACACTCGCCAAATTGCAGCAAAGCTCTGCTTGAGCACGGCCAGATATGAAAACGCGAGATGCCTTTTTTGGTGTGTGTGTGTGTGGCAAGCGGTACCTTCAGACAGAGTGCTAACAGTGGCAGCGGCGTTTAGCTGTTCTGTGAGCTAGGAGAGGGCAGGAGCTCGGCTTGGAGACGATCATCATCTCCATTCCCCCCCACCCCCACACACACCGGACATGAGACGCTGCCGCTGCTCTGAGCTGGGCGAGCGGGATTCTAGAGGAACCAACCCGATTTAAAACTGACTTGTGCTATCCTCCTGGACAATTCGGGTGGGGGGGGGGGGGGGGGGAGGGGGAGGGGGAACCAGTTATCTTTCCCACTCATCGGATTCCCCATAAACTATCACATCCCATTCAGTGGGATTTCCAGCTTGGCCAAGTGGGGAGACTCTTTTATACCACTGACCCCCTTGGTGGTAGTGGGGGTGGGGGGTGTTGTGCGAGAGTCCGACACAATTCTCTCACGAGACGCTGATTGTCAGGTAAGAAAAATAAATTGTTTTGCATTTGACAGACGGGAACCACGTTGAAGAGGAGAGGCGACTCTGCTCGCGGTAAGAACTCACTTTTGCTTCATTATCACCTTCTTCTTCTCCTCCCTTTTTCTTTATTCCTCCCGGTTGACGTGTTCTCTTGCTGGGTATATTGGTGACTCCCTTCCCCGTCCTCTACTCGAGAGAGATATACCCATACCCACCCCAATCCTCACAGGTCCGCTTCGTCTGCGCGCCTCAGATTGTCGAATGAAGGCGACTCTGCAACCCCCCTCCCCCGCCAGCCAAAAGAAAAAAAAAAAATGTCAAGTCCCCCAAAACTTGTATTTTTGGCGCCCCCCCCCCCCCCCCCCCGTGTCGCACATCAGGGGCAGTGCCGCGAAAAGTGAGCGAAGGATTTAAAAAAAAAAGATTTGTACACCGATTGACTCGCCGTCCGGGGAGGGGAAATGGAGCGCGGCGATTCCAGGTGATTGATAATTATTCAGAGCGGGCTCCCCGCCGCATTTTACACGGGCTGCCTGCCTGTGCGACGTTCACCCTGCCGCCAAAAATAAAACCACGAAGCAGCACCTGCCTCCCCGCGACAATTAAAACATCAGCACTTGGTGTTGGTAAACCTCAGTCTCCCTCCTTCTCTCCACGGCCACCCCGCCCCCCTCACTGCAGTCACGAAGCTGCTTGCAGCTCAGATAGGATGCTGTCAGTTTGATCCAGCCACCGAGCGTGCGGCTTGTGCTTATATCTTCTCTTTCCAGGGAACGACTGGGTACCGCTCAAAATTGGCTAAGGAGCAAAAAAGCTGCCAGGCGCATCCCCTCGCTCGCGGCGTTCATCGCATGTGTGCCCCACTCGCCTATTTTCTCAACTAAAGATATTTTCCCGTCGTGTTTTCAAGTCGGAATCAACAACTTGCCTTTCAGCTGCTGGAGGCTTGAACACCAAAGGCTGCCTGTCAGTAACTCTGGGGTTGAGCCCGCACCGCTGCCTGGAAAGCGTCTTTTTTTTAACGCTTGCTTGTACTGCATCTCTTTTCAATAAGTTGTGTTTTGTGAATTGTATTTGTTTAATGCCAGTGCTGAACGTTTCGTACATTTTTTGCACCTTGACAACTTTTGTGCTTTAGTTTATTCGATAAATTGCTATTTATGTTCATTTACAAAACTGGCATATTTTAACATCAAAATCACCTTAAATGTGATGTATTGCACGCCCATTGGGACTCTGATCAGACTTGTACCGCTAAAGAATATTGGATGCAGTCTCTAGGTGTGGGAGGGCTACATTGAAATGGTCGTGAAGTATGACATTTTACAGATGGTGCTGATCTTTAAAAAAACAGATTTTGGGTGAAACTATGACTGATATTTGGTGTGAATGTTTGGTGAAAACAACTGCATTGTTTTGCATCGTCAATCGTAAAATTACATTGTTTTGTTTTCAAACCATCTTCAGATCCACTGTGTTTATTTTTTAGAACGCTGTTTATTTTGTTGCACTTGTTCACTTTGTTAATTTTCTTGTCTCGGCAATGTTTCATAGACAGTGTGACTGAAAAGGCTCAAGCAGTACTGTCAGCACAAGGATGGATGCTAGTTTCCATAAGGATTTAAAAGATTTATTTTGGAATGAAATCTGGCTATTGAAATATTTTGAGCAGTACCAAACATTATTTTAATCCCAAACTGAACTTTGAATTGGGGAAGGGAGTCACCCTTTTAAAAATAGAGGTACTGGTGCTGTTGTGGTTTGAAATCACAGTGGCTCAAATGACATTATTTACAAATTATACAATTTAATATAAATCCTATTAAAATCTCCAAAGTAGTAACATAAACTCATTGCTTGCTGTGACTGGAAGGAAGGAGTACTTGGAATGGAAACAAAAAAGTATTTTTATTGAATTTTCGAATAATCCTATTTGAATGTAATTTGTTTCATTCCCTGTTTATTCCTCTCATCTACATATGTATTTGAAAGAAATTTGTTTTGATTCTCAACAAGTAGAAATCATGAGATCAATTAGAATTAGCTAATTATGCATGAGAACGGAAAACATTGCACAGCATTTGAAAATAAATCAAGAAGTGGCTCAGGAAGAATTTTGTTTGCCGAAAGGAAATAGGTAGATAATAATACTTTCTTCTTTTTTTTTAATTAGATGACCATCTGGTAGGCCAGTACAAATGGTTGATGATTCCCGTGTCCCATTGTGTAGAATTTCTGTTCCATCTTCGCTGTACATGCTGAACATCAATTGACAATGTTTCTAAAAAGCAACACTCTGGGACTGTGGGATGTAAGGTGTAGAATGCTTCCAGTTCCACGATCAAAAGGACAACCTCAAATTTGGCAGATGAATGGAGAACCACCTCCCTGGATTTGGACTGCTCCAGCTGTACCTGGTCTTTTCAGAATAATTGGCCCTCCCCAGCTCCTTCCTTTGGCCTCTCCACAGAGTCCGCCTGAGTTTTTACAACCTCCAACGGGCTGGCAGGTCCCTTACGATTCTCTCATCCCTTTGATGGTGATGCCTTCTGCACCAGAACCAGCTGTTCCCCAGCTCCCACTTCCAAATATGCAGGTACGGAATGTGATAAAGCAGTAAATTTCAACATAATCCATAATTCAGTGTGATTACACAAGGGATACTCTTCGAAAATATGGCAGTACAAGGACTTTAAAAGAAAGTCGCCCAACAATATACTATTGTTCATTCTTCAATTCATCTTAACATTAGGAGCTGTAATTGTTTGCAATACTGACAAAAAAATACAGATCGAGTATCCTTTGTACATAAATCCAAAAACCTAACGCGCCCAAATATCACACACTTTGTGATCCACATTGACCTTCAACATGGGAAGTTTAGTTGTTTGTCAGCACTATGTACCTTGAGATTTTTGTGGTGAATATGTCAAAAAGAAACTTATTACAGGTACCCTGTATTTATTATTCAGTGAGGCATCTTACTTTTCTATCTATTTTATTTACTGCTAACTATTGTATACTATTGTATTGTAGGTTTATATGCAGTATTCGGTAACCAAAATGATCTAAAATCCAAAATGTCATCAGCCCTGAGGGTTTTGTGTAAAGGATACTTGGCCTGTATGTCTTTACTATTACTGTTACATATCCTGGTATTTTTTATTTTTATATTTGTTTAATGGATTTCTTGGTATTGAATTATCAACAACTGTTGGTGTTTTTATACTGCCTCTTGGGAACAGCTATATTAGAGAACTCTATTGGATCTTGAACAGTCATTGACCATGGAGTCACATGGGAAAAAGAGAGAAGGAAATAAGTCAGGAAGGAATGAAAGCACAATGAAAGAGAAAGATCTTAAGGAGGTTTTAGAAGGAAGGGAAATAAGGGACAAGGTGAAGATGCTGAGTGCTGAAAATGAGGAGGGCATGGTGGCAGAGTGGTTAGCACTGCTGCCTCACAGCACCAGGGTCCCACGTTCAATTCTGACCATGGGTGACTGTCTTTGTGAAGTTTGAACTTTCTGTCTATGTCTGCGTGGGCTTCCTCCGGGTGATCTGGTTTCCTCCCATAGTCCAAAGGTGAAATGCCCAAGCTAAATTGCCCCTTAGTGTTCAAGAATGTTAAGGTTAGGTGGGGTTATGGGGATAGGGTGGAGGAATTGGTCTAGGTGATGTGTTCTTTCAGAGGATCTGTACAGACTTGATGGGCTGAATGTTCTTTTTCTGTGCTGTAGGAATTCTGTGTGTGGAAATTAGGGTGGATCTAAAATTACTGAAGGAGGAGCGATAGGGGGCAGAGGGAACAAGGAATGTGAAATAGACTGGTGTTGATAGTACGGAAGGTACGTACTGAAGGTTATGTGATTGGTGTGGATTGCAGAGGTAGAGAGGGGCAAGAACATGGAGGGAATTGAAGGTGATGAAGAGAATCTTTAAAATCAATTTTCTGGGAAAGGGGTGATTTTGAAAGATGATGATAATGCATGACTTATAAAAGCAAAATACCGCAGTTGCTGGAAATTAAAATAAAAACTGAAAATGTTGGAAATACTCAAGTATAGCAGCATCTCTGGAGAGAGAAACACGAAGGTGAAATTATAACTTTTTTCTTTCTGTCTCTCTCACAGATGCTGCTAGACCTGCTGCGTATTTCCAGCATTTTATTGTTTTTATTTCAGTATGGCTCACGAAGTGAGATGCATTGTTCTGAATAACATGTTTTGGAAGGAGGAAGTGAGATAATGGATCTTTGAGAGAAAGCAGTATAAGTGATGGATCAAATGTAAAGAGGAAGCTGGGCTGAATTAAGCATGATGCACTCTGGACTTGACCTGAGCGTACAGCTGCTGAGGATGAAGACGTCGGGAATGGAAGTGCTTAGATGGTCTGTGATGGATAATAGATGGACAAATACAAAGCATGATGTGTTTAATATATTGTTCAGGGAAACAAGCACCAACGTAATTATGAAATATCCTACGAATGTTAAATTGTATTGATTCCATTTGACGCTTATGTACATGAAGCTTATGAATTTGTTTTAACTTTAAGCACTGATCTTTTAGGAAAAATAAATAAATTGTATTGTATGGGGGTGATCTAATTTCCAAGTATGGTAGCATGAAAAATGATCTAAATCATTATCTCTTCTGGCAGCATTTACCTCAGGACATCATAAATACTGCTTTACTCCCATATAATAAAACCTTTGCCACTGTAGTCAGAACATTATAGTAGCAACAGTTGCTTAGGCTCAAAGCACTTGAACCATTTGTAATTGTATTAAAAGGACAATATACATATTTTGAATGAGTTAACGATTCAGATGCTGACATCTTCGCAGGATTGAAGTGACAAATTTCCTCCTCCACCTTTGCACATGATTTATGCTCAGCAGAATTTCTCAACTGTAGTAAAACCTTCTATCAATCCAACTTAATTATTATTCTATATATTTATGAAACAAGCGATATTGCATAGCCCAGTACAGACGTTTTGTTCTGGTTTTGAATCATGGATTCAATATTATATTATTACCTCAGGAAATGTAACATTTGGAAACTTTTATTACAATGCACACTTATGGTGTGCTATTGGAACTGTAACTATGCTAACAAGCTTACAGCAGCCCTAACATAGTTAGATTTTTGTTGCAATCTTATTGTACATCTTTGTTACATTGCCGAAGATGCTTATCTTACAATGCTCTTGACAGATTATTTACTTAGGGCTTCAGGGATACTGTGTATTCAACTAAATTAGTGTTCTGGTACCTAGGTTATTCACGTGATCTTAATAGAATGTGACAGTGAGGTGAGAATGCGGGCAGTGGGCAAGTTTCAGTGACTTATAAATATATGGGTATGTTGGGGTTTGGACTCTTTTTCTAAACCCCAGAGTAAGACGTTTCTTGTCTGGGAATAGCCTGACTGGGGAAAAGGACAATGACTAATTTAGAATGCAAACTAACAAGGTTTATTGGACAGACGGCCTAACAAAACATTCCACTGTATCGAGGCATGGCACGATACAGTGTTTTACCCTTGGATCCTGGGACTGCTGCGGTCTTCTCATCTTGGTTCCTTGTACCTGGTCTCTTGACTTACAACATTCTTCAAAATCTTAACTTTGTCAATTCAACTCTGACATGCATGCAACACCCCTTTTGCACCGTTAAAGCCCAAACTCTAATTTCTCAATCTGTCTCAGCACCTGTAGCTGCATATTTTATAACTGCTGCTGAGTACTCCGCACTCTCTCAAGTTGAAAGTAGCTTCCCGGTGAAGACTTCACTTTTTCTAATTACTTTAGCCCTAATACTGGATTTTGATACTGATCCAACACCTATACCTGGATTTCATATGACAAATCCTTCACCTGAATCTGCATTTCTTTTGTAAAATCCTTTAGCCTATATCTGGATTTCTTACAGCATATCCTTTAACCTATGACACTTACCCATCAACTGATAATGCCCCAGGCAATTCCCAACTACTGTCCCAGCAAAAGCTCCCTCAGCAACTGTCCTGAGAGGAATGATGTCTCCTGGCAAGTACAAAGCCATGTGTTCTGGTTTTATACCATTTTTTAGGCAACTTTTGCAATATTCAGCCCAAGTCATGCACCTGTGTCAAAACAAATAATAACTTCTAACCAAATATTTGCAATACATAACCACTGCGGAAAGTCTTCTCGCTTCCCTACAACTTAACTTTATTTTAAACTCTATATCTACAATTCCTGATGAATGGAAAGAGTGCATCCCTACAATATACTAATCTTATCTTGTACCCTTTACTTACAATTCTAACCCTCAGGACATGCTTCTAGCCAATCTACATCCCAATTTTGGCTTCTGTTTACTCTTAATGCTGGACTTATTAAAGCTCAAATATGTAGGTGTAACCCAACACTAACTCTGTGTAATTTCTTAAAGCTACCAAACAATATTTTGGTATTTAAAGAGATGCCAACTTAAAAACTTGTTAACATTCCAATAATACATGCAAAAAAGGTTTTTCATCGCTAAGCTTATGTACATCTTACGATAACTTCAGTCTTATTAATTATGAAAAAATGTGTCAGCGAGGTGAAGTTTAACAGGTGGGAAATATGCTCTACTGTAGACAAAGTTCTTTTATTGCTTGGGGTACTGCAGTCTTTAGTATCAGGCACAGAAAGTGTGTGATTCTCTGTTAGCTGACGCCGAAATCGGCAAGTGCGATCGGGCGGAGAATAGCTTACAAATTGCGGCAGGCGTCGATTTGACGGCAAATCATGATTCTCCGAAACCTCGTAAACAGCGTCAATGCGTTTCACTCCACACGTACTTAAAACACCGTTTGCATATCATTAATTGTCCCGACCCGCAATTCTCCGCCTCCGATGGACCGAATTCCCGACGGCGAGGTTCACTTGTGCTTTCAAAAATCGTGAACCTGGCTTTGTGGCTGCTGAGAGAGAGAGAGGGGTTACTGACAGTGTCCAACATTTCCATAGTTTGCCGACAGACATGCCACTGGATGGGGGGCTTCTGCCAGGGCTGGGGGAGTAGTGTGGGGTGGCCAGGAGGTGGGCTGTGGGGTCAGGGTGGAAGGGCATGGAACACCATTGCTCCAGCTGGGAAGGCATCCGTGCAGCTGCACACACCGCTAACAGCCCTTTTAAACCCTGGGGCACCCCCCTGGCTGCCCTCTGGCCCCAGCTAACCCATCAGCTGTATGGGTGTGCTCCAGCACAACCTGTCCCATCATTTTGGCTTGGGTAAGTGTCTGTGTGTGGGGAGTGTATAGTTTAGGTGCGGCTACAGCTTGTCAGCGCTGCGAGTGTCAATCACGGACCGGGAGAATTCTCCCCCCCCCCCCGGGAGAATCCCCCCCCCCCCCTCGTTTCTTATGGGAATCTGTGGCGTTCCACGCGGCACCGGGGCTAGCCCCTGTACGGTAGCAGAATTGGTCCAGGTGGGGTGCCGATTTTTCTATCGATAAAGTCATGGATTCTCCATTGGCGTCAACACTTAGGGCGATTCTCCGTTGCCCAGCGCCGATACCGTAATCGGCGATCAGGCGGAGAATTCCTTTTGACACCGAAATCGGGAACGGCACCTGTTTTCAGATGCTCCGCCCCCTCCAAAACAGCAATTTTGGGGGAATGCTGCACGCCGTTGGGATCGCTTCACAACATCACCTTAAGGCCCTCCTCCGATGCTCTGCCCCGGATGGGCCGACTTCCCGACGGCGCAGGGCATGTGTACTCTGAGTTTTCGTCAACCTGACGTGGTGGCTGCGAACTGTGTCCAGTGCTACCACAGTCCGGGGGGGGGGGGGGCACAGTTACGCTAGTTGGGAGGGTTTGGCAGTGGCTGGGGGGAACTGGTGGAGGGTGGTGAGGGGCGTACAGGGGGCACTATCTGGCAGGTCGGTTCCGAGCTTGGCTGGCGCCATGTATGGCGCGACCGCTGCAGGTCATCGCTGTGCGCATGCACGACCACGGACCCGGCCATTGTCCGTCCACTTTTGGCTCAGGAGCCGGGAGTTTTACCTTGCGCCGTTGCTAGCCCCTCACCAGTCCCGGAATCGGTGAGGGTTCGGCTCCGATTTTGGTGTCATAAAATGCCACTGTTTCCACGCCGGCGTCGGCACTTAGCTACAATATCAGAGAATCCAGCCCTTAGTCTCAGAAATGGAGAAGCTCGCCCAGAGTGTTAGACAACGCCTTATCGGCTGAGCACAGGGAAATGTGCATGGGTGCAGGGCTTTGTGCAACAACTGTGCATTAGACTCATTTGAGAGATCCTTTTGAGAGAGGTGGCTGCCACGACATCGAAAGTGACAAACAAATTACAGAGGCTCTCCTCTGAGAAGGAATATTTGGCTGACCAGATGTGGGTTGATTAAGTTTTGTTTTGGCAACATTGAAGGACCAGCCAAGTCTCTTGTAAACAGAATTGAAGAGGTTGAGAGTAGTGTGCAAATCTGGTGCAGAGTGGGCAGCCATGCATAAACTGTAGATCATGTGTGTCTATGGTTGTCAGTTTTGTTTTCGCATGGAGGCAACAGAGATTAAAGAGTTTTCAATCTACACAGCATTTAATACTGACATCAGAGGGCTGTTGATATTTGATAATGCAAATGGTCACTCGCTGGGACTTTCTGCAGCGGGCGTGAGTAGAAACTATTGCAAGAGTGTCCGCTGTGTAATGTTGGGAAAGTCTTTTGCATGCATAAATACATATGCACCTGAATGGGGAGAGAGTCTCTAACAGAATTACTTCTGCGACTTATGGGCCTAAATAGGAAGGTGGGGAACGGAGGAAGTGCTTTACATCACGTCACTTATCTTGCCAAGAATCAGTCCAGGAAGGAGGAGGGAATGACTGTCCGGTCTCAGTCATGGCCAGAATGTTATCTGCAGGACGTGGACATAGCATCCTCCATGTTGGGCTGGCATGGTGTGGGATGCAGTCTTCTCAAGAATGTTCATGGGTTGCAAATGGGAGACTCAGTCGAGGGAGGCACCTGCAGCTCATAGATGGGTAAAAGATAGTATGGGCATGTGAAGGTCTCATGGTGGGATGGAGGGACGGATGGTGTGAGTGCTTCTAAATTAGGGGCCTTAAAATGGGGACAGGAAAGCTCCACTTGGGCCATGGACACACTGTGATCATAATGGGGTTGAGGATTAGAGTGCCCCTGGTTGCTAAGCAACAGCTCATTATTTCTCCAACTTCAAGTTTACTTTTCGTGCCATAAACCTTTTTTTAGCACAGTAGGAACACAGTTTGAACAAACTAACACACACAAACCCCTTTTTCTAACATTAATCTAACTAGAGTTTTTCTCTTCTTACACATAACCATTAAATTAAATCCACTGAAATCCATACCTTATTTCTAATATTTAATAATAGAAATATAGATCATTTAAAACTACCTGTGTTTTCCTGACGAGGGTAATCTTGAAACGCATCTTGTGCCAGGCAGGATTTCAGGGATGGATATTTGCCACACATGTACCAATCTCTCTAATCCACAGCGACTCATTTGTTGTCTTAGGAAGAAATAGGACCTTTGGAGGCTCATGTTGACCCATGTCTTCCTATTGCAGCATAATGAGAAAAAGAACATCAGGAAAATGGATGCTACAATGATTGTTACCTGCATAATTATATGCCGGAAGGACAGAAGGAGTAGAAGATGACAGGAGAGCCATGCTTGTCAAAGGGAGGAGGTCCACCATCATGCCAAAGCCACCCTGAAAGTTTATGCCAGTGGCTGTTTCCAAGGATCAGCTATGGACCTCTGTGGTATCCCACAAGCTTGCACACAAGTGTATGCAAGAGGTAACAGGCCTCCCTTGTCCAGACCCATCATTATGTGCACTTTGTAAGAGTCCAAACAAGCCAGGATGCCACCGCACTGAGCTTTGCAGCAATTTCCTTGTTCCCACAGATGCAGAGTGCCATCAACTGCACACATGTGGCAATAAGATCTGCGTGACAGCAGGCACTGGAATACAGCAACAGGAAAGGCTTCCATTCGCTGAATATGCAGCCAATGTGCAACCACAACAAACACATTTTGTAGGTTTGCGTGAGGTATCCGAGAAACGTCCACGATTCCTAAATCTTGGGTAGATGTCTAGATCCTGGACATCTTCAAGGGACAACACAGTATCCAAAGTTGTCTCCTTGGGGACCCGCAAAGAATGTGGCCCATGACTCCCATCTGGAGGCCACAAACTGCATCTGAGATAAGGTATAAAGATGTTCATGCCACTATCTGAATATTGGCGGAGCACAACTTCGGCATTTTAAAAATGCGATTCTCACCCTTGAACAAATCTGACTGGTCACTGCAGTACAGTCCCCAGAGGATCACAGATATTTTCTGCACGCCTCACAACCTGTTGAAGCAAAGGAGGGAGAGTTTCCAGATGCTGGGCATTTGGAGCTGCAGATCTGCTCAGATGAGGAGGACATCGAAGGGGATGAGTGAAGTCAAGGAAGCAGTGGCTGCAGGGAAGAGGCAGTAGGGCAGGCCAGATGAGACAGGAATGCATGTGAGGTCCGCCAGATTCCAGGAGGAGGGTGAGGAGCGGTAGTGATTATTCTCTTGGACATGTGTCCTCCACCATGGACCCACATGAACACCAGCATGGCTATCCTCTCATTTCAACCATCCACTTCACTTTGAGTGTGAATACTTACATTTGAGGCTCAACTTGCCCTGATCCTTTGAAGAATGATGAAACTTTGAGATAAGATATCCTTCCTGAAATGGGTTACTAACAGGAGTAAGTTGTTCCCGAATCACATATCTGAAGATGTTGCATACCCCTCATACATCCCAGTCGCGATGGAGGCCTACAAGAGGCTGCTGAGCAGCTGCTCTACTATCCTCACTGGGCTTGTAACTGCATATCTTTAATGTGACAAACCCCGAGGAGATCCAACACCAGCAACTGCACAGCACTTTTGTGTCACCTCATACTGAGAGGCACCAGTTGAGCCAAGACTGCTAAAGACAGGTTGCAGGTTTCCAGATATCCATTAAGACACAACTGAGTCTCCGTGTCTCCTTCTTCTCAATTACATTGACATCTGGCACTCGCAGTTAGGGATTCTGGCCTGCATTCATCCTCCCCTTTCTATCGATATGGACCATCTGAGGATGATGAGATTCTAAATGTTGCCTGCCATAAGTTACACCTCTTGATCAAAGTCAGTTCGTCATCATGGTTCTTCCTGGTGAATTGCAGCAGACTCCCTCAAAGTTACATTTACTTGAAAATAAAGAGTTCACAAGAGCTTTACTACATCCATGCCCCTATCCAATTGCTTTCCTCACCATAACATCAAGCAAAAATATGTGCTTCCAGAGCTTGCTCTAAATGTTCCATTGAGCGGAATATATTACTGTTTGAAATTAGCATCACTGACCACAACAAGTGTTAAGGTGAGGGTACACACAGCACTCAATGTGGCTAACACCTGTGCCACTGCAGTGTTCCAAATATTACCGCTATGTTTTGGTGGCTCCCAACATCCACAGCGGAGGTGGAGGCAGCCTGCTGACTGCCACGCCCTGTGTGTGTCACGACTTTGACGGGTATCCTCTGGCCTGCATTGGGTGTCCTGTTGGGCAGGTGCGTCCTCATTGTTCTCTGGAACTGATGGAATCACAGGAAGAAAGGATTGGGATTAGATTTGCACTCCAGGAGTCACCTGGGTGAATGGTCCCATTGATCTTTCTCCCTATGGGTGCCTGAGGACTCCAGCTGATTCCTTGAGGAGAAAGGACAGCTCGAGTGAGATTGATCTGGTCCCTCCCCCTCTCATATAGCCACTGATGGAAGCCAGCAAGGTCTACAGCAAGGCAGTGCCGGATTGATGTCATGCTAGTGTTGACCTTGGTGTGTTGGCATGTTGGCACCATCATCTCAGACTGAACATAGACAGACTCTTACATCATAGAATCATAGAATTTACAGTGCAGAAGGAGGCCATTCAGCCCATCAAGTTTGCACCGGCCCTTGGTCCGAGCACCCTACCTAAACCCACACCTCCAGCCTATCCTCACACCCCCACCTATCCTCACACCTCCACCCTATCCCCATAACATCACCTAACCCAACATTTATTTGGACAATGAGGGCAATTTTGCATAGCCAATCCACCTAACCTGCACATCTTTGGACTGTGGGAAGAAAGCGGAGTACCCGGAGGAAACCCACGCATACACGGGGAGAAAGTGAAGACTCCGCACAGACAGTGACCCAAGCCGGGAATCGAACCTGAGACCCTGGAGCTGTGAAGCAACTGTGCTAACTATTGTGCTACCGTGCTGCTCCAGCAATCATTCATTGCAATCTGTGGAGTGCAGCTCATCCCTTCTTGATGTTCCCTTGACAGCTGCTGCAGCTCACGCAACTGATTGGTAAACATGCCCAAAGGCTCGTTATCTGATTTGGATCCAGCACAATCATGGCTTCCAGCAGTCCTCGGAGTCCTGGCAACCTCTGATGTCCCTGCCTCTGCCTGCTGTGGACCAGATTATGTGCCGTGCTCACCAGATTGTGAACATCAGACTGCTGTAGATCTAGGTCTCACCAAGATGTGTCTCTGTGCTGGTGGAGGGTGTGGGTGAGAGCTGTGAAGGGTCTTCAAAGATGCTGTTCTCGGGTTCCACTGAGGTGTCTTCAGAACTGGAGCTGTGGGCCTGGCTTGTGGGTGTCCTCAGGTGATTTCCACAGGTAGCTACAAAAGACAGGAGAGAAAATCAGCGTTGCGCAGAGGACTTGAAAAGAGGATAATGGCGTTGTGGGTTGAGTTGGTGCAAGATCCTCACTTGGGTGTGCGTCGTCCACTTCCCCACTGCCACAGGCCAGTTGATTCAGCCAGTGCGATGGCACATTCCTCAAAGGAAATGAGGATCCTCATACCATCCACTCGATTCCCATTCTGTGACCTCTGTTGTGTGCGAGCATGTCCTTGCATAAAGACAGATGGAGAGAGTGTAGGCAAGATGCAAGCCAAGGCAGATGAGGATGCCTGGCATGTGTGTGTGATGAGTGCTGCCATGGATAGATGAAGATGGGAGCTTGACAGTATATGAGCCCGATGGAGCTGTGTATGAGAGAGTAAGCGGTGATGTTCCTTGAGCTGGCAGTGTTTGAGATGAATGTGACTGTGTGATGGGCTTGTGAGTCTAAGAGTTAAGAGTAATGAAGTACACTGGCAGCACGGTTGAGATCATTCATCTTCTTCATGCAGTGTGTGCCAAGTTGGCACTGAACAACTGAACACCACCATTGTCATCGTGTCCCAAGCCGGAGTGGTGAGGTTGGTAGACCTACAGCCGGAGCATGGGGCCTCAACAGCATTCAGTAGGTGATCCATGGAGGTGTCGCTGAACTTTGTGGAAGTAGCCTTCTTGGCTTTTGGGGCTATTTTGTTGCTGTAAAGCAGTCCTGGGCTGCATAGAGTGTTGTAGGTGCATACTAGTGCGCTTTAAAAATAGCGTCCGTGCCGAGGCAGCGGTGAAGTCACAATTTTGCAGGCAAATCCAAGGGCATGAGTTTCTTTACGCATGCTTATTTAATTAGCTCAAAAGCGTACAATATGATGCAAAAACCTGATATTGTGGCAGGCAGGGTGCCATGGTGTGTGGTGAGGGGGAGGGGGGAGAAGGTCTTTTACCTCCAAACTCCATACGATTAGTGCTTGGAGTTTTGATGTGAGCAAAAAACCAACCTCTTTGAAGACCTCAACTGGAATTCCATTGGGGCTGCAGGCTTTGTTGTTTTTCATCTGTTTAGTTGCTTTTTGCAGTTCTCCCATCAATGGTAGTTTACCCATTGATTCTACCACAGGGTCCTGGGGTTAACCTGGAGAGTATCAATTCCCATTGTGGATTCATGGATGAGGAGTTAATGAAAATCTTCCTTCCATGTTGATGAATGGTATTGTCATCCTTAGGAAGAGAAACACCATCCTCTAAGCGAAAGTGACTTTGTCCATTTGACCTTGGTCTGTAGATGGCATTCTTTTCTTTAAAAAAGCTTTGCATGTCATGATGTCAGCATATCACTGGATCTCTCAGATGTTTTCTTCCCACCACGTGTCCTTCGCCTTCTCATTTGTTTTTGGGTGTCAGCTTTGAGCTGTTGGAATGCTACCTTCTTGACTTGCGACCTTGAATTGTTCTGCCCGGCTCGAGGAGGTCACATATTTTAGCACAGTTGTCATCTAACCAATCCTGGTGATGAAGGTGACAAACTCAATAGTCGGTGCCTTGGAGTATATTACAGCAGACTCTACTAACTTGAATTGAATCGGACATGTGAAGATTTGCCAGACTGGTTGTGAGCTGTCCTTGGAACTCCTCTCTTTTGATTGGCTGCTTTAGGGATAAGTCATTGACCGTCTTCCTTTTGACCTTTAGATCGTGCAATGACTTGGTGGGAGGTCGATATTCAACACTGATTCAATAAGTCGATAATCTTTCCAGCAGGCACAATAAGAAGTCTGACAACACTAGGTTAAAGTTGAACAGGTTTATTTTGAATCACTAGCTTTCAGAGCGCAGCTCCTTCATCAGGTAAATGAAGAGGTGGGTTCCAGAAACACACAAATAAACAAATTCAATGATGCAAGATGATACTTGAATGCAAGTCTTTGCAGGTAATTAAGTCTTTACAGGTCCAGATGGAGCGACTGGAGAGACGGATAATCACAGGTTAAAGAGGTGTGAATTGTCTCAAGCCAGGACAGTTAGGAGGATTTTGCAAGCCCAGGCCAGATGGTGGGGTGTGAGTGTAATGCGACAGGAATCCAAGGTCTCGGTTGAGGCCGTACTCATGTGTGCAGAACTTGGCTATCAGTTTCAGCTCAGCGATTCTGCGTTGTCGCGCGTCCTGAAGGCCGCCTTGGAGAATGCTTACCGAAGATCAGAGGCTGAATGCCCTTGACTGCTGAAGTGTTCAATGACTGGAAGGGAACATTCCTGCCTAGTGTTTGTCGCGCGACGTCCTTAATCCGTTGGCGCAGCATCCGCATGGTCTCGCCAATGTACCACGCCGCAAGATAACTTTAGCAGACATGAGTACGGACTCAACTGGGACCTTGGATCTCTGCTGGATCGCCGAATACTATATAGGAGAATCCCGCCCTAAGTGAGGTGCCTGGGCAGGATTCATGGATTTTCATGACAGCAAAACTGCCGGCGAACCTGGACCGATTCAGCGACTGCGGAGGGGCTAGCACCAACGCCACACACTCGATTCCAATGAAAACAGTATGCGATTTGCCGGGTCCGTGATTGACACTCTGGAGACTGACAAGCTGCAGCCGCATATATACATTACAATCCCCACACACACTTATCCAAGCCAACAAGAAGGCACTGGTTGTGCTGGTACATGCCCATTCAGCTGATACCACATCGTGGGGGTGCTGTCATCGTCCACATGATCTTGTTGGGTTGGTGGTGAGATTTCGGTGACATGTCAGTCCAGGATGCCATTGCGACCTCAGCCACCTCCTTTGTTTTCAGCCGGTGAGACAGATAGTCCTCAATGCTGATTCTGACATTCAGGACCTTTTCGTCTGGACTTTTGTCTAGCACTTCCTCCTGACCTTGCCAACATGACTGGACCTACCCGGCACAAGGAGCTCCCGCCGGCATCACTCATGGGATCGTTGGAGTGCAGCAGCCGCTCCATCACATCAAGAGGTGATCCACAGACGGAAGTGGAATACCTGTTGTAATGTAGGAAAGGTTGCAGCCAATTTGCGCACAGCAAGGTCCCACAAATAACAATGTAATAATGACCAGATAATCTGTTTTAGCAATGCTGTTGAGGGATAAATATTAGGGATCAGGGCAAACTTCCCTGCTCTTCTTCGAAATATTGCTATGAAACATTTACATCAAACTGAGACAGCAGGTATGGTCTTGGGTTTCACATCTCGTTAGAAAGGCAACACCTCTCTTCAGTGTTGCTCTTTTTAGCCTTAGTTTTATTACCTCTGATTATGTCACCTTTGCTCATGAGTCGCCAGGTATCTTTGATACCGCCACGTGGCTAATAGTCTTGAGTATCGATCTGGGCCGACTTCCCCAGAGCCGAATACGCTATTCTGTCTGCAGCTGTCCGTTTGTGTCCTGTTGACTGCTTTTCCCATCAGCCTTTTCGGTTAGCTATTTTAAATCGGGTTTTGGCCAAATTAATAGGGAATCAGCCATTTTAGGTGGCTACATCAGCAAAACCCATCAGTACCGCACTGGAGGTTTTGTGCTCAAGTCTCTGGAATAGGAATTGAACATATTGACCCAGAGACAAGAGTGCTACCCTCTGAGCCATTATTGCCAGTGAAGGTTTGCCTTATTAGCACAAGGCTTATCAGTAGACCGTAAAAGATGTCTTCTCACTCCGCTTGTTCAGGATACATCAACTAAGGTTTTCTTTGTTAATTTTAATAAAATTCTCTAGTGTGTAAAAACAGAAGCTTCTGTTTACTTTGAAAATGGTAGCATTTCAGGATCTGTTGCGTTAATAGCAGTTGAACAGCACTTGTGTTATAGTATTTTAGATTAGCCCAACATTTGTAATGTTATAGGTGCTTCCTTTGTATCAATTGTGCAGTGGTGTTCACTAACCTTTTCAGATGTGCAAAATGCTGTTGAATTCAAGTTATTATCCTAACTTTATCCTAGTGCTTTTCATGAATTCATCAGAATATGAAAAATTGATCAGCTCACAGTATGAGTTGGCCTTTGTGTACCGTTTCCTTGGAAGTATTCAAGTATTTGTTGCTTTTAATATACCTTTGTTCTCAACGATCGCAAAGAAGGAAAAGTTCAGTTGTCCTTGAAGCCTGGGTAGAATAAATAACACTTAAAGTCAGGTATCTATGAAAGGTTATCTTGACATTTTTGTTGTCAAATAAAGAATGGGACCTCCACAATATTAATCGTTCACTGACATACATCACACAAAGTGCAGTAGGTGGACAGAGATAGTTGAACCTGTATTTGCTGAAAATTATTTCAGAATTCACTCGGGGTGAATTTTCACAAGCTGCCCAGTTTGCATACTGCCACATTTCCACTGAAATTAATAAAAGTAAAAATTGGGTGGTGTGTAAAAGGAGTGATTAATCCACTAGTTGCCGCTTTCTGCCCAGTGGTCAAAGTAAAAATTCACTCCATTATTTATCAAGAGAATTTACAACTGTTATATTTATCTGTTTTGAATCTATGGTGTCCCAATGGTTTGTACTTAACTTTGATACATTCGCTAAGAATATAAATATTCAGTATGAATACTCTTGACAGCACAAGCCAAGCAATGTTGCGATGAGGTGAACTTTTTGGGTGGGATAAAGCAAACTATATTAAGTGGACTAATTTGTAATTTATATCTAATGAAACTTACCTTCCTAGAAACAAAGCATGATAATCATTATGCATTTTTTTAAAAAACAGTGGGATTGTATGATGCATCCCCTCCATGGATTTCCTCCACCTGTTGGCGTAGACCTCATACCCATATTTCCACAGATGTACACCTCCTCCTGGCGGCCAGCAAGTAAGGGTTGGGGAGATAAAAGAAAACCCGATTGCAAAGTAAGATTTTTATATCGCTGTATTTTTCTAAATATTGAAATGCAGACCCCATATCTCAATGTGGTGGCTGAGGAAGCTGGCACCTATTTTACATTAATAGAAGGAAATTGCAAACCTGTCAGGTGTGACTTTTCTTTGGAAAAGAGACAAAGAAATTAAGGGCCACGGGAATATATGTGTCATATTTTATTTGATAAGATTCCCGTGAAATACCTTGGTATTCTTTATCACATTGAAGGTGTTCTATAAAGTGTAAGTTGTTACTGGTATTTCTAAAGTCCTGGGGACCTGCAATATAAATTATATTGTTGGGGAAACCAATCTTGTGTCTTTAGTTTATACTCAGCTGTTAGTTTCTAGTTGCAGTGATCCATTAGTGGAACATTACATTATCGAAATACTTCTGTATTTATTCCCAATTATAATTCAACCTCAAATTACAGTTGGTTAATTGAAGAAGTCTGATAATTCAATTTTTGGCACTTAATTTTCACCTTGTATTGCTTATTTTGAATTATTGGATAATTCTAATTTTGAGCATTGAATTCCCACTTTTCTGTATTTTACAAAGTTTTAATCAAACTTTTGGCTAATTCTGAAAACCCCCAAACTATTTGAAATAAACTGGAATTGTTTCATTTGCGCAGGTATGAGTATACATCAGTCACACCTTTTCTTTAATTGCTATTCCAATATTCCTCATTGTGAAGGAATAAAAAACACTATCATTCTATGGCTTTATGGACCATCACTTCCTGTGATGTCATCTGAACAAAGCATATTTTCAGTTTTGCTGAATTGAATTGCAAGCTCAGTTCATCTCGAGTTGACTTACCGACTACAAAGTTAGAGTGTTAGTCTGCTGCTTATACTTGGGACATTGGTTTCCACTCTCACTTTAGTCAGTGGAGGGAGAAAAGCTTTACCAGTGATGGATTGCCTGTAGAAAAAAATTAGTGTTTTGCCAAACAAGCGTATTGAGCAAAAAGTAGCAAAGGAACCAAATGTGCAAATATTGTATTATCTCATACATGCATCACACACCTCCTTTCATGCTTAATGTGTGCTGACACCCACCCACCTGATTGCACTTCTGTACAACATTTTAATTAACACTTATATCCATTTTAATCATAGGCTGATTTGTTCTATCGTCGCCAAATTTCCCAGGCAAATTTAATCTTCCCAAGTACTGACTCGCCAGCTTGATCATCCCTATCCTGACTCCTCTCTGGAGCTGCAGCAGTGCCAGAGAGAAATAAATTAAAAACAAATCAAACTACACTGATCCGTGACAAGTGTTAAAAAAACTCAGGAAATTTACTGTTTTTGAGCAACAATTCTTATCATTCGGATCATTTATATTTTTGATCTCCCATATTTTATTCTCTTTTTCTTACTGATATATAAAGCTTAAGCTGTTCTATTTGAGTTCTCTCTTCGAGAACATATCATTTCCAAAATTCTGGAAAATCTTCATTTCACCTGCCAATCAAATTATCTGCAAGCTGACCCCAAAATCAACATATCATTCATTTCAAAAATACAATATTTTTGAGCTTAAACGAGGCACATACCTACTTGTCCCTGTCCTCATAAGTCCTTATTCCCATAACCCCACCTAACAGGCTCATCTTTGGACTGTGGGAAGAAACCGAGGCACCCGGAGGAAACCCACGTAGAGAAAGTGGAAACTCCACACAGTCACCCAAGGCTGGAATTGATCCCGGATCCCTGGCACTGCGGAGGCAACAGTGATAACCACTGTGCCATCGTGCTGCCCTTCACATTTTGCAATCAAGTGTTTATTGGATCATTGAACCTGCTTGTCTGCCATTTTGTTTCTCCGCAGTTGAAACTTCCAAAATATGGGGCAGAATTCTCCGTCTGAGAGACTAAAGTGCTGATGCCAGGACTGAATCGCGAGTGTTCTATGGCCCCAAAAGCAATTCCGGTCCCAGAACAATTGAGGACATGTTAATAGGCTGGCTACCGGCACCATGTGAAACTAGTGCAATTCCAATGCATGCTACCGTCTGATACGACGGGGTCAGGATTGGCACTGGAGAATCTCATAAGCAGGAGCTGCATATATGCAAACTATTCTCCACACACCCTCATCCCAGCCAAAGAGATGGCACTGATTCCGCTGGAGCACGCTCATCCCATTGATAGGTTGGCTGGGGCCAGAGAGTACCTCGGTCTGGTGAGGCACCCATATGATCCATGGTGCTAAGTTAACAGTGGGTAGTCAGTGGTGTGCACAGCCGCATTGCTGCCTTGCAGGCTGCGGCAATGGTGGTCCATGCCCGGCCATCCCGACCCCATAGTCCACCGCCTGGCTGCCTCCTGCGACTCCCACCTGGCCATGGTAGATGCCCCCTGGCCAGCGACACAACTGTCAGCACACTGTAGCGATGTTTGACACTTTTTGTACTTCCTCTCTCTGTCTCAGCAACTATGGCGCCGGGTTGCCAATGTTCAATACCTCAAGTGAACCTCGCCGTCGGTAATTCCACCTGGCGGAGACAGAGCATCGCGAGAAGCCCAGAGAATGCCGGCGTGTGGTGTAGACGCATTCATGCCACTATCAAGGCATCAGAGCATGGCATTCCTTGGGTGGTGACTCGATTTTTGGCAGACCCGCGATTCTCCACCCGATCACGTTTGGCGATTCTGGGGACGGAGAATCCCGCCCAAGGTGTTTTAAAAATATCTAAAATATACTTTACAGTACTATTACCCACTGAAGTACTCTTTAATGCCTTTAAGCTTTTACTTTTAAGGTATTAGATTGTTTCATAAGTTTGGCCTTTGACAGGATATTCTTACCCAAGAATAGATGAATGGTACTTTAAACCACATCTCTCCCAGCTAAGCAGATGAGTTAGTAATGAACATAATCCTTAATTTAAACAGTGGCATATATTAGTTGGGCTAATTAGACTGTTTCTGTGCTGGGGATTCTATATAACAGAAAAAATAGACAAGGGCAATGCAGTGGATGGGGTAGACATAGATGTACAAAAGTCTTGCATAAGGGACACATAACAAAGATAAGGACAAGTTGAATCAGGAACCAGGTTGCAGAATAGATTGAAAGGTGGTTATGAAACAAAAAAACAGAAGGTAGGAATAAAAATAACTTCCATAGGTGGGCAGAAAGTGGGATCTGGGGTGGCACGTGGCACATTGGTTAGCACTGGGACTGTGGCACTCAGGACCTGGGTTCGAATTCCGGCACTGGGTCACTGTCCGTGTGGAGTTTGCACATTCTCTCCCTGTCTGCGTGGGTTTCACCCCCACAACCCAAAGATATGCAGGTTAGGTGGATTGGCCACGCTAAATTGCCCCTTAATTGGGACAAATAAATAATTGGGTACTTTAAACATAAATTTAAAAAAAAAAAGTGGGATCTGATACCCTTCAAGAATCTGTTTGGGATCACTATTGTTTAACATATGCATTATTGGCTTGAATTCAGGAATTCAAGGTTTAATATTGAAATTTAAAGGGTTATAAGCTTTCGGAAAAGAATTGGGTGTGATTTAATTGAAACATTTCCAAGTGTCATTTTGGACACGAGTGGCGGGGTGTTTCTCGATGGGTGCATTGGCGAGATTGCGGCTCGTATTTGACTGCACTTAGTACCGGAAATGATCCCCCACAAGCTCCTCATGATTATTGGCTGTCTCGCCGTCTGATTCGCCAGACTCATGCCTCAGCTTCTCACTGCTAACAAGCGGGAGATGCTTGTAAATGTTCCCTCGACACTCACTGCAGTCAACACACAAACATGGCAGCACGCAGACCTGTCTTGTCTTGAGAATGCCGACCTGGTCAGGCTTCTTGACCATGGTGATGTGAGATGGGGCACCCTGTTCCCCATTGGAGGACCAGCAGCAGGTCACCAATATCGCCTGGGAGGCAGTGGCAGCAGCTGTCAGGAGGACCAGTGTGCCATGGCGGAAGAGGATCAACAACCTCCATCGAGCTGCAAGGGTAGGTTACTACCTCTCTCCTGGCATTAGTTATGCTTGCCACCCATCAAATTCTCAATTCCCCCCCCCCCACAAATCAAACCAAGTCCAAACCAAGCTCCAGTGCCCTTGATTTGCATGCCAGTAAATGGAAATGTCTACTCACCTGCTCAGTAGCCATTGCGCCAGCTTCACATTTAAAAAAAGGAATACTAAACAACGCCCGGGAGTTTTCGGTTTAATTCCTGGGAAGCCATTACATTCAACTTCATTCTAGCTGAGGAGATAGAAGTTAATGCAAATTGGGGTTAATGATATGCTAGCCATATTTGGGCAAGATCCAGAACGCGCCACCAGGAGCGGGCCGGTTAGATAGCAAACTGATTCAGCGCCCGGCATGAATTTTAGCCTTTCACGCTATCTAACCAGCATCCCGAGATCTGCGCCAGGCACAACGCAGTGCTTAAATCGCACCCATGCACTGTTCAGGTCAGTTGCAATAGATTTTTAAAGGGTTTGCTATGTTCTGAGTTGTTACAATACGGTATAATATAATACATAGATAAAAGGAATGTGGTGAATGCTCTCTCTCTATATATATATATATATATATATATATATATATATCTCATGAATTTTGAGAAGCTACTTGATGAGATGCCACTAAAAGGGTTGTTGCATAAATTGAGGCACATGTAATTTGGAACACAGGTATATGGACTGAGATACTGAATGGACAGGAATCAGACAGTAGTTGTAAATATATGGGGCGGGATTCTCTGATGCCTCACTGGCAGCGGGATCCTCTGTCTCAGCAGCCAGTCAATGGGGTTTCTCATTGTGACCACCCCACGCCTTTGGAAAATCTGCAGGTGTGAGTGCTCTTGCCGGCGAAGTGGAGGATCCCGCCGACTGAGAATCACGCCAATGTTTTTCAGATTGACAGGAGGTGGCTAATGGTGTACCCATAGATCTTTGATGGCACTCATTTTACCGATTCAACAAATAACATGTTCATGGACACAAGGAGAATGATATAAAAATTTGATTGCATCAAAATAGAGGCATAACAAATTACGGGCTGGAACCGAACTTCCACAGGAAAGTCTTTACCAGTTCAGTGAGGTGAGTCGGTGAGGGATATAGTTCAATGCAGGAAAGATCATCCTTTGGAGGGAAAAGGAATATGTAACGAAGTACATCCTAAATGATAGGATGTCTGTAATAATCCACAGGAGGCAGGGGTTCCGTCACCACACCAGTATTTATTTACAATAACTTATATACAAGAGCAGCTCCAAACAGTGCTGCTAGCATCCCAGTAAACTTAAGACGGCCTCACAAAGCCTACACAGGTGCTTATATGGGCCCCCTTAATGAGCTATCATTGAGGGAGCTCATACTCCAATTGGCCAACCAATAATGCCAATTGGAGGTCGTTACACCCCTAGACCCGCAAGGTCCGAGGAATTCCTGCCAGCTGGCATTCCTCTGAGCTTCTTCCTGCTCCTCCTGTCTGGGTCTGTCACCTCGGTGTCATCCGCCGGGTCGTTCTCCGACGTGGGTGGAGTGTACCTTATAGGTGCCCGTCTTTTCCTTGACGACCTCCTTGGAAGTTGTACTTCCTCCTCCTCGGGGAGAGGTGTCGCGGCAGCCTCGTCGAACATGTCCATTTCCATCATTGTCGGCCGACCATTCACCCGTGGGGTAATCTTAATAGGTTCTGCTTTCTTCGTCACAATATTATTTAACTGTTCCCCTTCGGAGGAGGATGGGGCATTTAGGTTGTGCACTTCCCTGCATCCCCATCTGCTATTCCTCTTTTGCCACCTCCTAGGGTTTCTGTTGCTGTTACCCCACCCTGTCTGGTGCCAGAAACTGTCCTCCTCTGTTGAGAGCCTCAGCCGGTAGTTCCCTCTGTCTCCAGTTAATCCTAGCAGACTTGGGGGCAGTTCTGGGGTTTTCCTTTGGCCCTCTGTTCCTCAGGCTTTTCCTGAGGGCGGCTATCTGGTAGCTGGACCCATTGTGGTAGTCCCTCTCCCAGGTATCTACCTCCATTGGCGTGCCCTGTAGTTCCTGCGCCCCACTTGCTGCCTTTTCTAGGGACAGTGCGAGCTGTAACGCCCGCCTGCAGTCTAGCTTCGTTTCCGCCAACAGGCGCTTCTGTATTTGGAGGTCATTTATGCCACACACTAACCGGTCCCGAAGCATTTCATTTAGCGTCGGGCCGAACTCACATTTTTCCGCCAGCCTTCTCAGGCGGGTCAAGAAATTCGTGACTGACGCTCGGTGTTCCCGCTTCGTTGTGTAGAATCTGTACCTACGCAAAATGAGGGGTGTTTTGGGTCATAGTGCCCTTCCACCAATTTTGTTAATTCTTGGAAAGGCATCGTGTCTGGCGTATCAGGATAAGTTAGACTACGTATAATGGCGAAGGCTGAGGGTCCGCACGCCGATAGCAGTATAACCCATTTCCTTCCGTCCTCCATTATCTCATTGGCCTGGAAAAAGTAACACATTCTCTCCGCATACTGGGACCAGTCCTCAATAGTCGGGTCGAATGCATCCAACTTCCCAAAAAGAGGCATTTTTGAAAGAGCAAGGATTACCCTCCGAGTGCGGCAGCGGGTCTCCGTAAGGTTCTTTGTTTACCTCGTCGTCACTCTAATAATCCACAGAGGCAGGGGTTCCATCACCACACCAGTATTTAGTTACAATAACTTATAGACACAAGCAGCTCCAAACCATGCTGCTAGCATCCCAGTCAACTTAAGACTGCCTCACAAAGCCTACATAGGTGCTTATATGGGCCCCCTCAATGAGCTATCATTGAGGGAGCTCATACTCCAATTGGCCAACCCTCAATGAGCTATCATTGAGGGAGCTCATACTCCAATTGGCCAACCAATAATGCCAATTGGAGGTCATTACAATGTCCAACAGAATGGAAGAACAGAGAACTATAGAAATGTAGCAATGTACCTCTTCAGATATGGGAATGACATAAGGTATACAGAGAATTTTGAGTTTCCAACAGTACGGTTCATATAAAAGCCGGTTAATATAAAGGCAATGAAATTAATTTGTACAAGACATTGATTAGGTCACAGTTGGAGTGCTACACAGTACTGGGGACTCCATTGGTGGATCCAACATAAATCACAATGACTGTATCTTTCCTACAGTGTGGAGACAAGGGGCGTCATTCTCTGACCCCCCAGAGGGTCGGAGAATGGCCGTTGGCCGCCGTGAATCCCGCTCCCGCCCCCGCCGAAGTCTCCGAAGGGAGAAAAGTCGGCGGGGCGTTAATGTCGCCGCTGCCGCGGAGAATGTCACGGGTCTGCGCAAGGCAGCCGATTTTCGGCCTGCCGATATTCTCCCTTCCGGATGGGCCGAAGTCCCGTCGACGTGATGACCGTTCATGTCGACGTGAATCAAACCTCCTTTTCATCGGCGTGACCCGGTGCTCCAGGCTCACGCCGACCAGCGTGGAGGTGAGTGACGGCCTGGGGGGTTGGCTCTGGGCAGGAAATGGCGTGGCCGCAGTCTGATTGCGTGAGGAGAGGTGTGTCTCGGGTTGTGTGTGTGTGTGTGCGGCGGGGGGGAGGGGGGGTGGTAAGAGTAGGCTGGGCTCCGGGGGGGTGCCGGGAGGGGTGTCCGTGCCGGGGAGGGGGATGGGGGGGGTCCGTGCCGGGGTGGAGGTTGGGGGTTGGGGGGGGGTCCGTGCTGGGGTGGAGGTTGGGGGGGGGTCCGTGCCGGGGTGGAGGTTGGGGGGGGGGTCCGTGCTGGGGTGGAGGTTGGGGGGGGGGGGGGTCCGTGCTGGGGTGGAGGTTGGGGGGGGTCCGTGCTGGGGTGGAGGTTGGGGGGGTCCGTGCTGGGGTGGAGGTTGGGGGGGGTCCGTGCCGGGGTGGAGGTTGGGGGTTGGGGGGTCCGTGCTGGGGTGGAGGTAGGGGGGGGTCCGTGCTGGGGTGGAGGTTGGGGGGGGGGTCCGTGCTGGGGTGGAGGTTGGGGGGGGGGGGTCCGTGCTGGGGTGGTGGTTGGGGGGGGTTCCGTGCTGGGGTGGAGGTTGGGGGTTGGGGGGGGTCCGTGCTGGGGTGGAGGTTGGGTGGGGTCCGTGCTGGGGTGGAGGTTGGGGGGCTCCGTGCCGAGGAGGGGGATGGGAGGGCAAGTGAGTTGGTCCACCTGGCCAGGTGCCAGCCTCCAACAGTTGGACCCATGCGGTCCATGCCACCTGGCTGGGGGGAGGAGGGGATATGGGCAATGATGACATGTCATCGTTCCCCTCCCCCCCACCAGGCCGTCATGTTTTCAGATCATCCAGCGATGTTGGCCGCCGTGGTGGCAGCCGCTCATGTCTATGTTGCCCTGGATGAGGAGGAGGAGGAGGAGCGTGCCAGAGAGGCGGCGCAGGCTGCCGCAGAGGGGCAGCCAGCAGCCGCCCAGGCTGGAGGGACACCTGACCGACAGGACGAGGAGGGGGAGGAGGACGTTGCGGCCCCACGGCAACGGAGGCACCCGAGGGCGCCCCGTGTGTACCGGCCCCGGCAGTCATACCAGCACCTCACGGACCGGGAATGCAGGAGGAGACTCCGGATGAGCCGGGAAACCGTGGCACACATCTGCCACCTGCTGGCACACCTGTCACCGCGTGGCACTGGCGGGGGACACCCTCTCCCCGTGTCCGTCAAGGTTACTGTGGCCCTGAACTTTTATGCAATGGGGTCATTCCAGGCACCGAGTGGGGACCTGTCCGGCATATCGCAGACATCGGTGCATCGGTGCATCCGGGCAGTGACAGATGCCCTATATGCCATGGCGCACCGCTACATCCGCTTCCCCGTGGACCGGTCCAGCCAAGATGCCCGGGCCGTGGGCTTCTCTGCCGTGGCGGGGTTCCCCATGGTCCAGGGCGCGATCGATGGGATGCACGTCGCCGTGCGGCCACCTGCAGATAACAGGGCCGTGTTCACTAATAGGAAGGGGACCGATTCGATGAACGTACAGGTGGTCTGCGACCACCGCATGATGATCCTGCACGTCTGCGCCCGTCACCCAGGCAGTGTACACGACTCATTTGTGTTGTCGAGGTCATCCATCCCCGGCATGTACGAGGGACGCCATCCCCGGCTGAGGGGCTGGTTGCTGGGCGACAGGGGCTACCCATTGCGATCGTGGCTGATGACGCCTATACGGAGGCCACGCAATGAGGCGGAGAACCGCTACAATGATGCCCATGTAGCGACAAGGGGAGTGATCGAGAGGTGCTTTGGCGTGCTGAAGATGCGTTTCAGGTGCCTGGACCTCTCTGGGGGCGCCCTCCAGTATCGGTCAGATAGGGTCGGCCGCATCATTGTGGTGTGCTGCGTCCTGCACAACATAGCCCAGCAGAGGGGCGATGTGCCGCAGGCAGAGGAGGGCGGAGTGGAGGAGCAGCAGGAAGAGGCGCAGTCCTCCCCAGATGAGGGGGGTGGGGGCAATGGTCAGGGCAGACGGGGTAGACACAGGCGGGTGGCTGTCCACCGTTACCGGCTGGCCCAGCGGGCACGGGACAGACTGATAGACGCCCGCTTCACTGACTAGATGGGCGTGGGAATCGGGTAGTATGGCCACAGACCGCACACCATGGCAACAGCCGACCACCCACACCCCCCACCCATCCACCCACCCAGCACCCTCACCCCCCCCTCCCCAACCCCACCCACCCCACCCGCATGCACACCACCCCCCCCCCCCCCCAATACCGATCCACCTGCGGCACAACGGGCCGGGCTCACACAGTTGCGGGTGGACGCGTGTCTATCGCAGGCCATGGAGAATGATGACAACCCGCCTTGCGATGAGCTCCTGGCTCTACATCGTTGGACTATGTCTGACCCATGGCCACAGTACCACCATCCACCCGGACCATCCCTGCATGCGGCTGTGACACTGCAGCGCACGGTCCCGTCCTCTGCCCGGGGGATGTTGATGGCGGCCCAGGGGGAAGGGGGCAGACTCACCTGGGGCTGAGGTAAGACCACCCCTCACACACACACTTGCGCTCAATGTACATGACACCCCCGCACACTTTGGACAGAGCACAAAGGCAGCTTTGGTAGGTGTAACATTGACTTTAATGACGAAAGCAGTTCATGCACGTACCCTAGCCCCTAAAACTCATCTGTGCCCTGCACCCGTGCCAACTTACTCAGTGTCTAATTGTTTGGCCTTACGGGCCCTTTGACTACGTCTACGTGGTTCCCCAGACGGTACAGCAGAACTGGACGTGGACTCCTGTGATTCCTGCCCTCTGACACTGGATCCCTTTGGCGGCCGTTTCCTGGGGCGTCCTGGCCTAGATGGGCCAGGCTGCGGCCCGGGCGACTGGGATGGCGAGCTGCCAGCCTGTCCTGCCCGTTGCCCACCCGATGCACCTGGGACGGAAGGGGGGGAGTCCGAGGTGTCGCGGTGTACCGGGACATCCCCTACAGAGGGAGCCGGGGCGGACCACACCACCTCCTCCTCCCTCGGGGTGCCCGAAGGCCCCCAGGCCTCTACATGGGTGGGGGATGCGAACGGACTGGCCATCCGACGCCCCCCCGACATCTGGCGCTGCCAGTCCTGGAGGCCCGTGCTGGTATCGACAGGGGTCTGCAGGTTTGCAGCCATGGAGCCCAGGGGGTTGGCAAACCCTGTCTGTGACAGTGCGACGCCGGCTCGCACCATGGGCACTGGCGCCGATGCAACAGCGATGGCCTGCAGAGACTGGGCCATGGCCTGCTGAGACTGGGCCATGGCCTGCAGAGACTGGGCTATGGCGTTGAGCGCCTCTGCCATCTGGCGCTGGCACTGGCTCATGGCCTCCTGTGAGAGGGCAGCCATTTCCTGGGCCACAGACGCCGCCTGCACGGAAGGTCCCAGGCCTCGCAAACCGTTCCCCATGTCTGACACCGTCGCACCCATTGCCTCCACCGCGGACGCCACCCGTGCGGTGTCAGCCTGGGTGGCACGCATGACCGGCACCACTCCCAGCTCCTGGACGCGGGTGGACTCCTCCACCTGCGACCACAGCCGCCGCAAGCCGCCCGTCACCCTCTTCGCTCGTCTCCGGGTCGGTGGTTGCATCGGATCTATGTGTGGGTGTGGTAACTACAGGAACCCGGGATCCATCTGGGCGGCAGATGTTCGCTTGGGCTGGGCTGCCCTCTGACCGCCCGGCTCCTCTGCTGCTCCTACCTCCACCTGCTGTACCGGGACGGCTGTGTTGTGCGCACCAGTGAGTGTACCAGACGCCTCATCACTAAAGTGCCCAACCGTGGTGAGTGTTTCTGCGATGGTGGAGGGTGTTGGTGACAGCAGTGGCGTTGTGTCGTGCTCTTCGTCCCACTCTGAGTCCATGGCACTTTGGGGTGGGGGTTCGTCTCCACCCATCCACTCTGACTCACTGTCCGGTATCTCATCTTCCTGGGTAGTGCTGTCCCGGGTAGGGGTGTCCTGGGTAGTGCTGTCCCGGGCAGGGGTGTCCTGGGTAGTTGTGTCCTGGCTCGGATGTGACGGGGGCCTGTGGCTGCCCCCCTCATCGCTGGGTGGTCGCTCCCGCACGTGACGGGGGTGTCGTCTCCCTGTTGCTCCAGGTCTCTCCGTCTCCTGTGGTCTCCGAGGGGCATTCTGCGGGCGTCGCATGGTGGAGGGTCCGGGTCTCTCCGTCTCCCGTGGTCACCGAGGGGCATCCTGTGGGCGTCGCATGCTGGAGGGTCCGGGTCTCTCCGTCTCCCGTGGTCTCCGAGGGGCATCTTGCGGGCGTCGCATGCTGGAGGGTCCGGGTCTCTCCGTCTCCCGTGGTCTCCGAGGGGCATCCTGCGGGCGTCGCATGCTGGAGGGTCCGGGTCTCTCCGTCTCCCGTGGTCTCCGAGGGGCATCCTGCGGGCGTCGCATGCTGGAGGGTCCGGGTCTCTCCGTCTCCTGTGGTCTCCGAGGGGCATCCTGCGGGCGGTCTGCATCTGCGGGGATGGGTGCCTGGACATTTGGTCCTGCGGTACACAATGAAGCATGCATGGTTAGACATCAGGCAGTGATCAGGTGATACGGGGGAGGGGGATATAGGGGAGGGGGGATATGGGGACGGGCTGTCGGTGGCTCACTTGCTACTACGCCCCCGATCTCTGCATCAGCAACCTCCCGGTCCTCAGGTCCACCAGCCAGTTCCAGGGCCCTTTCCTCATGTACGGTCAGTGGCCTCTCATCAGCGGGGCCTCCTCCAGTCCTCACATGCTCCCTATTGTTGTGTGCGCGCTTCTCCTGTGGGTGGGGGGGGGGGGTGGCAGGGGTAAAAGGCAACACTGTTAGGCAGGTATATGAATGCACGCCATCGGTTGCGCGTGCATTGCAGAGGTTAAGGTTAGGCCTATATTCACTTGGGGATATGGGGGAGGGGGGATATGAGGGAGGGGGGGATATGGGGAGGGGGGGATATGGGGGATATGGGAGAGGGGGGGATATGGGGGAGGGGGTATATGGGGGAGGGGATATGGGGGAGGGGGGATATGGGGGACATGGGGAGGGGGGATATGGGGGAGGGGAATATCGGGGAGGGGGGATATGGGGGAGGGGGGATATGGGGGAGGGGGGATATGGGGGAGGGGGGATATGGGGGATATGGGGATGGGGGGATATGGGGGAGGGGGGGATATGGGAGAGGGGGGATATGGGGGAGGGGGGTATGGGGAGGGGGGATATGGGTGATATGGGAGAGGGGGGATATGGGGGAGGGGGGATATGGGGAGGGGGGATATGGGGAGGGGGATATGGGGGAGGGGGATATGGGGGAGGGGGGATATGGGGGATATGGGGGAGGGGGATATGGGGGATATGGGAGAGGGGGGATATGGGGGAGGGGGGATATGGGGGAGGGTTGATATGGTGGAGGGGGGGATATGGGGGAGGGGGGATATGGGGAGGGGGGGATATGGGGGAGGGGGGGATATGGGGGAGGGGGGATATGGGGGAGGGGGGATATGGGGAGGGGAGGATACGGGGAGGGGGGGATATGGGGGAGGCTCACCCTGCCTGCTCTGACGAGGCCGTTCACCTTCTTGTGGCACTGGGTGCCTGTCCGTGGTGTCAGGGCCACAGCGGTGACGGCCTCTGCCACTTCCCTCCACAGACGCCGGCTGTGGCGCGGGGCAACTCTGCGGCCGTGCCCGGGATACAGGGCGTCCCTCCTCTGCTCCACCGCGTCCAGGAGCGCCTCCACATCGCGTGACTCGAACCTCGGGGCTGAGCGATGGCTAGCCATCCAGTCGGGTGTTGCGGTCGGGTGTTCCGGTCGGGTGGGGGGGAGCAGCGCGGCCTTATGAGCCGTCACGCCGTGCAGCGCGTATGACGCTGCACGGCGTGAACCACTGCGCAAGCGCGGATCCCGTTACGTCGCTGCTAGCCCATTTTGGGCTGGAGACTATCGACCCATTTTTCCGACGTGACGTAAGTCGGATTTGCGCCGTTTTTTGCGCCGATCGGCGGACTTTCCGCCGATAACGGAGAATTTCGCCCAAGTTGTTTTCATTCCTGTTTGGAGAATAGCAGGATCCAGAACTAAATAAACAATAGGACCTCTAGGGTTATAGTCTTTAGATTACTACCCATGGTACTTGAAAATTGGCTTCGGGATAAGCAGCTTAGGGAGGAAACCATATTTCAAGGGACAATAAGTACCAGTTCTGGGATATAGAGAAAGTCAAGTACTAGGGGACATAGGTTTAAAGTACATGGGAAAATGTTTAGAACAGATGTGCAAGGCAAATTTTATTACACAGAGGGTGGTAAATATATGAAACGCACTGCATGGGGGGTGGTGGGAGCAGGTACGGTAGTGGCATTTAAGGGGGCATCCAGACAAATATATGAATAGGGTGGGAATGGAAGGATACGGAATCCGTAAATGCAGATGGTTTTCGTTTAGGCAGATACCAATGGTCGGCGAAGGCTTGGGGGGCCGAAGGGCCTGTTCCTGTGCTGTATTGTTCTTTGTTCTTTGTAAGAGTAGCAGTGGGTGGGATCTACCAAAACCCTCTGGAGCCATGGTCCTGATGGAAAGAATAAATAGGATGATCACAAAAAGTTTAAATTATTAAATGGGGGAGGCCCAGGTGGAAAAGGTCGTACAGATGACAGCCGAAAAACAAACAGAAGGGAAGAGCCTAAAGTAACAGTCAGAAATAGTGCTCCAGTTGAAAAGGGAAAACCAAAAGATGTAAAGTAATTAAACCAAGAGAGAGAAATAAGAAATGTGTAAGTAAAGCATTACAGCAGAAGGACAAGTAGGGGTGTAAACACCAAGTAGCATTCACAGACACATAGGGCTGGATTCTCCGTTTAGGAGACTGTGTGCTGTCGCCGGCATAGAAACAGTGGCGTTTATGCACGAAAAACGGCGCAAAACCTCCTCCGATCCTCTGTCTGGTGGGTGGGCTAGCAGCCATGCAATGTTAAGTCCCCGACTCGAGCTGCAGATACGGCCGGAGAATTGCAGGGTCCGTGGTCGCGCAGTGCATGGAGGTGGCCTACAGAGGCCGCGATGTACAACATGGCGCCGGCTGCGCGCGGACCCCCTTTGGTCAGGCTTGCCACCCCGGACCACCCCCCCAGCAGTGCCCCCAGCCCCCACCAAAGCCCCTCCTGCCCACGGAATGGCTCCCCCCCCCCGACTGTGGCAGCGCTGGACTCAGTCCACAGCCGCCACACCGAGTTCACAAAAACAAAATAGCACATGTGCTGCACACCATCGGGAACTTGGCCCATCAGGGACTCGGCATCGGGAGAGGGCCTGACGGCATCTGATGAACTCTGTGAGTACGCCGTTTTGGAGGGGGCGGAGGATCGCAAAGGTGGCATTGCCCCCGATTTCGGCGTCAACGGGGATTCTCCGGCCAATCGCCAAACGTGATTTTGGTGTCGGGTGGGATTCCCCATCCCGCCTGACCACCTTTCTGGTGCGGCATGCCCCCACCAGTGGCGGGATTCTCTGTTCCGCCAGCGGCCAATGGGATTTCCATTTTGGGAAATCCCAAGGCATGGGTGCGCTGCCGGCGCAACAGAGAATTCTGGCAGCGGAGCATCTAGCCCCATGGAGTATAAGGAACAAATTGAATGAATTTCAGATGCAAATTTAAATAGGAAGGTAAGGTATGGTAGCCATTACTGAGTCATGAGCCAGGATTTTACAGGCAGGCCAGGGGTTCAAGCGTTGGGACCGGATATTGATACTTTTCCTACTCTCAATCAACTGCTTGTAGGCAGGAGGACCGACCAGTGAGGGAACAGAGGTGAACACTGAGGTGGCAGATGTGATGTAAATTGAGGTGCTGATGTCATATTTAATGAGCTGCCAGCACACTGTCAATGCCATTGCAGTCCGCATAATCACTGGTGCCTGTGAAGACCCTGCAACCCTTCTAGTCGCTTGTGCCTGAAGTACATCTGCAGTCTTCAAACAAACAAGGGCCCTCCTCCCATCAATAATAACCTCACTAATGACCTGAGGAAAGAAGACATCTGACCACATGGTTGCATAATTCAGTGATACTTCCCTGCCTACTCCTTCTCCAAAGCTGCTTGTGTAAGGGGATTCTCCATAGGAGACCGACTAGCCTGACCAAGCAAATCTGGATGAATATCCATGGCCTCCTCCACCCACCCCACTCATAATCACTTCCTTCTCGTTTGAAGCTAGTTCCTAGATGCAACTCTGACTGCTCCCCTTGCTGTACTGGGCCTCAATCCTGATCCCTGCTCCTGGCAGAGATATCCGATGCCTGCACTCCTACTCTCATCCTTACGTCCTGCTTGCTTGCTGCCTTCATATACCTGTTTGGGTTTTGAAGCTGATGGATTCCTTACACTTCCGATAAAATTCAAAAAAACCTTTTTAAATCTCTTTCAACTGGTAAATTACTTGCTTGAAGTATCGAGGAATCTGATCCTCTCCGCTGCTGCCACTCCCTGAAAAATACAGATCTGATGGAAAGATGCGGACTTCCATTTCAACATCTTTCATTGCAATATCACCACCCCACACCCATTCCCGGCTGCCACCAAACTCAAACTCAAAAGACATGGAAAATTATAGGCCATAACTTCAAGCCGGTTAGGATTGGGAACTAAATATACCAAGTTATAAACATAAGGAACATGATAGAGAGGGATGGGTAACCTCAGTGACTAAGGGCAAAATTGCTTCATAAGAGGGGAAACAATGAGAGGTGAGCAGGGGCTGGTGTAGCACAGTGGGCTAAACAGCTGGCTTGTAATACAGAACAATGCCAGCAGCGCGGGTTCAATTCCCATACCGGGCTCCCTGAACAGGCGCCGGAATGTGGCGACTCGGGGCTTTTCACAGTAACTTCATTGAAGCCTACTTGTGACAATAAGCGATTATTATTATCGTGGAGATGGTAGAATTAAGAAATCAGAAAGGATTGCGGCTAAAGCAGGAGCTGTAGAGGTCTCTTTTATAGCAGCTATGAAGTTGTAGATTGTATAAATACAGAGATTAGACTTTAACTTTCATCTAGATTGGAATAAGCAGACTAGTACATGTCAGAAAGATGGTAAAATTCTGAATCTGTTTTAGTTAAGTTTTTCTTTCTACAATATGACCGTGAACCAAATTAGATTGAGGAATGAAAATTAGGCAAATTTAATTAACAACCTAATAGAGCATAAATATAATATGATTGAGTTCAATGTCGTGCTTGAAGGGGAAAAACATGAAACGGCTACCATGGCCAGGACTTTCAGCACCAGGCTGAGGTCCCGTGGCGGGACTGAAAAGAGGGCGTATTTCCCTCCATGAAGCCTCGAGGGAAATTGCACGGAATCACGTGATGCTGGGCTCATTAATTATGCAGCTGGGAGTTTCCCAACTTCTTACCTGGTGGGGCAGAAAGGATGTCTCATCCAGGCACTATATTCACAAAGCTCCTGGCCAGCTGCTGCTTTCACAAAATCTCAACAGTGGTGGAGGAAATGGCCCGGAAACAGCAAGCTGCACCAGCAGGAGGTACTTCTGATGCAATAGAGTAGAGGAGGAACCACTATACCCAGGGATGGAAGGAGGAGGCCCACCCCACTCAACAGTCATGCTCGGTAGGCAGTTGTCAATATCAATAGAATCCCTACAGCACAGAAGGATAACATTCAGCCCATCGATTCTCTATCAACCCTCTGAAAGAGCATCCAACCTAGGCCTACTCGCCGGCCCTATCCCCCATAACCTTGCAATCCCATCTAACCTGTACATCTTTGGACTGTGGGAAGAAACCACAGCACCCGGAGTAAATCCACACAGACATGGGGAGAACGTGCAACCGCCACAAAGCCAATCAGCTAATGCTGGGATCGAACCTATGACCCTGGCATTGTGAGGCTGCAGTGCTAACCACTGTACCACCCATAGTGATGATGAGATAGCACAATCTAGAGGCTGGCCCAGTAGAAGTACCTCATCCTCGCCACCAGGTAAGTGAACCCTCAACTGCTCCAACTTGTTTGACGGAGTGTGAACTGGGTGATTGGCCTCAGTGGACAGGTTACATCGCCGCTGCTCATGCATAAAGAGCTTCTCAACGTGAAGACTGAGGCCTCACAGCTGGACTGAAGTCCATCGGATGTGCAGGTACAGAGGTGACTGTGGCCATTGACCCTGCCACTGGGAGTTCTCATATCGTGGAAGGTGAGGTGGGTCTCTGGCTAGAGTGCAGCAGATGCCATACCTCCTCATGCCGATGCCACCTATGTGTATGAGTTCACCAATCTGGAGGATGCTGCCAGAGAATCCTAGTGGTCCAATTGCAGTGGAGCTTTCACATGGTATACAGTAGCCACCGGGTTGCTGCCGTCGACTGGCAATATGTGTGCACTACCTGCATCCCAAATACTTTCAATCCATTTTCTCGCCTTGTGGCAGGACAAATTGGTGCACAATAAGTGTGAGAGAGAGTGGACGTGTGAGGGGGCATGGCTGTACTTGGGCACCTGATGTGATACAAAGAGCAGGCTGCTGAGTTAACAGGGGCACGTGGGGAGCAGGCATGTGGGAATGGCAAAGTTGGCATCTGTCCTCCATTCAGTAAGGAACAAACCTTCATGTCTCTCATCGGAAACCTAAGGCTTATGCGTGGTGCCGCTTTAGAGGCGCTCGTGCAGTCATTTGCTCTCCTCTTTCATTTGCAGGTGCCACCAAGACGGTGGTGAGGCCAGACACTGAGGCTGAGTCCAACACATCTGGCAGCCTACAGGTGAGTGAAAATGATTAGGGAAAACAAGATACTTCATCTGCAGAGCGTCACCTGCATTCTCCACAAGCACAGAGACATACTCAGTGGGTTTAAGAGATAGTTCAAGCAGGATTTCACATTCTGGTGGTCACCGCACAGACCCATTTGCACAGCAGGAGGAAGCAGGGACAGCTCACTCGCGCTTGGATTTTGCAGGGGCCTCTTCCCCAACAGTCCTCCAAGGCAGATGATGAGCCTTTCGGACTGATCCTATACAAGAACCTTGACATGCAGCAGGAGATGGGGAAGCATCAAGCAGAGATGTTGGAGGCCATCAACAAGTGAGGCGAAGGGGTCTGTCTGCCTGCTGCCTGATGAAGTGGCTTCATAGGCTGATGTGTCAGGCAGGTAGATTCGATGTGGACTGCACTCGATGCAGGGAAAATAGAAACAGACGTCCAACACTGGAGAAGATCCAATACTGTTTTATTCAACGATAGAACTGATATACATATTCAGCTGTGGGTCGACACTATACTGAACTGACTGGAGACCTTGTAGTAGCCTGACTTACTAGCTACTGCATGGTGTTTGCACTTGCTAGCTCGTGGACTTTGACTGTCTCAGTGGCTGGGTCCAGAGAGAGCAGGAAACCTAGTGCCCTCTGGCTTTATAGTGGTAGTGTCCTGTCTGGTGATTGGCTGCACTGTGTTGTGTGCTTTCCGGTCATCCTGTGTGTCAATCACTGCCTGTCTGCACTTCATTATATACATGAGTGTATATTATGACATCTCACCCCGTTTTTTTTTAGATAAATAAATACTAAGGTGTGCGTGCATATATATATACAAAAGCTGTTTAAATGAACGTATATACATAGGAAGGTGTCGATAGTGCAGATGCATGGCAAACAAAACTATATTTACAGAAGTTAAATCGATGAAGTCACAAAATGTACAAAAGTTCAGTCTACAGCTTCAGTCTTTGTGGTGGGCGCCAAATTCTTGTTGATCGCCGCAGAGGTGGATCAGGAGCCGCCTGCACATGGATAGGCGGGATCGCTGCCATGGCGGTGGTCGCATGAGCCGACAGGATTGCTGGTAGATCGGTGGCCTCGTGGCAGGGTACGTCCGGAGGAAGCATCGTAGGCGGCGGGGCACTTAAGTCAGGTAGCGGCGTGGAACTCTTCGCAGTGCCCGTCTGTTGCGCTGTAGCAGGGAGCCATCAGCCACGCGGACAAGGAACCATGGGGCCACTTGTTTGATCACAACAGCTGTGGCTGACCAGCCGCCCTCAGGCAACTGGACACAAACATGATCAGTTGGGGCCAGCTCGGGTAGATCCGTGGCATGAGCATCGGATGTGGCCTACTGTTGGGCCCGTGACTCCTGAATTTTCTGTCAGACCATGAGGTGGTCAAGGTCTGGAACATGGATGGCTGGAACTGTGGTCCTCAGAGTGCGATTCATGAGCATCTGTGCTGGAGACAACCCAGTGGTCAGTGGGGTTGCCCTGTATGCCAGCATCGCCAGGTTGAAGTCGGAGCCTGAATCTGCAGCTTTGCACAGCAATTGCTTGACAATAAGGACCCCTTTCTTGGCCTTCCCGTTTGACTGCGGGTAGTGGGGACTGGAGTTACGTGACGGAAGTTGTAGGACTGTGCAAAATCAGACAATTCCTTGTTGTAAAAGCAAGGACCATTGTTGCTCATTACCGTGTGTGGAATCCCATGCCTGGCGAACGTTTCTTTGCAGGCTTTGATTACCGCCTTCGACGTGAGGTCGGACAGTTACACTACTTCTGGGTGACTGGAGAGGTAGTCGACCAGGAGTATGTAGTCATGCCCCTTGGCGTGGAAAAGGTCTACACCTACTTTGGACCATTGAGAGGTCACAATCTCGTGCTGTTGCAGCGTTTCCTTGGATTGAGCTGGTTGAAATTTCTGACAGGTCGGGCAGTTGGGGACTGTGTCGGCAATGTCCTGGCTGATGCCCGGCCAATAGACCGCCTCCCTAGCTCTGCGTCGGCATTTCTCGACCCCAAGGTGACCCTCATGGAGTTGGCCCAGCACCATAGCCCGCATGCCCTGAGGAATTATGATCCTGTCGAGTTTCAGAAGGATTCCCTCCACCACCGTCAGGTTGTCTTTTACACTATAGAACTGGGGACATTGTCCTTTCTGCCAGCCATTGGTGAGGTGCTGCATCACACGCTGCAGCAGAGGATCCTTGGCCATCTCCTCACGGATTTGGACCACCCGTTCGTCAGAGGTCGGAAGGTTAGTAACACACAACTGCACTTGCGCTTCTGTGTGGCAGATGAAGTCACTTTGTTCACACTGTGTGGTAATAGACCTAGATAGTGGGCAGCACAGTAGCATGGTGGTTAGCACAATTGCTTCACAGCTCCAGGGTCCCAGGTTCGATTCCCGGCTTGGGTCTCTGTCTGTGCGGAGTCTGCATGTTCTCCCCGTGTGTGCGTTGTTTTCCTCCGGGTGCTCTGCTTTCCTCCCACAATCCAAAGATGTGCAGGTTAGGTGGATTGGCCCTGCTAAATTGCCCTTAGTGTCCAAAATTGCCCTTAGTGTTGGGTGGGGTTACTGGGTTATGGGGATAGGGTGGAGGTGTGGTCTTGGGTAGGGTGCGCTTTCAAAGAGCCGGTGCAGACTCGATGGGCCGAATGGCCTCCTTCTGCACTGTAAATTCTATGATTCTATGATTCTATGATATGGCAGCTGCAACGATCAGCTCTTTGCCTGGCGTGTAGACGTCAAAGTCGTAGCGGCGTAGCTTAAAAAGGATTCACTGTAACCGAGGTGTCATGTCATTTAAATCCTTCTGGATTATATGGACTCGAGGCCTGTGGTCCGTTTCTACCGTGAATTTTGGCAGGCCGTAAACGTAGTCTATCCCTGTCAGGAGGCCCAGACACTCCTTCTCAATCTGAACGTACCATTGCTCAGTGGGCATCATGGCACTGGAGGCATATGCCACTGGAGCCCAGGACGAGGAGTCATCTCGCCGAAGGAGCACCGCCCCAATGCCGTGCTGGCTTGCATCAGTCGATATGTTGGTTTCCTTGGTTGGGTCGAAGAACGCAAGAACAGGTGCTGTGGTAAGCTTTGCATTCAGCTCACGCCATTCCTCTTCATGCGTGGGCAGCCACCGGAGTTCCGTCGACTTCTTGATGAGATGGCGGAGGGCTGTGATGTGGGATGCCATATTGGGAACAAATTTCCCGAGGAAGTTGACCATCCAGAGGATGCGGAGGAACGCCTTCTTGTCCTCCGGGGTCTTCATAGCGTTGATTGGCGAGACCTTGTCGGCATCTGGCCGCACGCCCTACTGCGAGATGTGGTCACCCAGGAACTTAATATCCGATTGACCAAATGAGCACTTGGCCCTGTTGAGCTGGAGACCATGTTCATGAATTCTCTAGAATATCTTCTTGAGGCGAGCAATGTGTTCCTGGGGCATTGTGGACCAGATAATTACGTCGTCAACATATACTCGCACCCCTTTGATGCCCTCCAACATCTGCTCCATGATGCGGTGAAATACTTTGGAGGCAGATATGATCCCAAAAGGCATCCGGTTGTAGCAGTAGCGATCGAACGGGGTGTTGGACGTGCACAGCTTGCGACTGGACGCATCCAGCTGTATTTGCCAAAAAGCCTTGGAGGCGTCCAGCTTAAGTAAAGAATTTGGCATGAGCCATCTCACTGGTCAACTCTTCTCGTTTTGGTATCGGGTAATGCTCCCGCATGATGTTGCGGTTTAGATCCTTAGGGTCAATGCAAATGCGAAGCTCCCCTGACGGCTCCTTTAAGCAGACCATGGAGCTGACCCAGTCTGTTGGCTCTGTGACCTTCGATATGATGCCCTGGTCTTGGAGGTCCTGTAATTGCTTCTTCCAGACGATCCTTGAGGGGTGCCGGCACCCGGCGTGGTGCATGAATTACATGGGTGGTGTTCGGCTTGAGCAGGATTTTATATAGGTATGGGAGCGTGCCCATTCCATCGAATACGCTATGGTACTGCGTGATAATGTCATCTATGTCGGCTTGCAAGTTTCCATCAAGCGAGGCTGTCGCCGGTGATGATGACATGGTGTGGACACGCTGAACCAGGTTCAGGAGCTTGCAGGCTCGAACACCGAGCAGGGACGCTCTGTAAGGCCCGAAGATTTCAAACCGCAGTGTTGCCTTGATCGCCTTGTTGGATACCCCTAGTTGACAGGAGCCACTGGCAGCTATGGCATTGCCATTGTAATCAAAGAGCTGGCAAGCCGGTGAAAGAATGCTTGGTCTGGCGCGGATGGTGTCGAGGTCGGATTTTGAGATGAGGTTCGCTGATGCGCCGGTGTCCAGTTTAAATCGGATGCGAGCCTTGTTAACTATGAGGACAGCACACCACTCGTTGTCGGGATCCACACTGAGGATCGAGAGGCGTTTCGCCGTTGTGATGGAAGGCAGCGCATGTGTAGTTATGATGCCCACCCGATATGGGGACTTGAGGCACTCAGCATCAGGGTCTGTTGGGCTGTCGGGACGGAATCTGGCATGCCTTGTTGTATTGAGCGGACACTTCTGCGCCGCAGCTGGAATCGCTTGCTGCTGAGCGGTGGAGCAGATCTGCAAAGGGCTGCGTAGTGACCAAGCTTGCCAGACTGTAGACACCGGCGTCCTTTTGCCGGACATTGCCACTTTAAATGGGCAGAGCCACAATTCAGACACGTCGTGACGCTGAAGTCAGCGTGTTCCATGCGCCATCGCGCATGCGCAGTGCAGTCGGTCGACGTACGCACCTGCGCATTCGGCTTGTCGAGCTTGTCGTCCACTCGGTCGTGGCGCGCATGTGCAGGGACCCGGGAAAAGCACGCAAAACGGCCACTCTCCTCGATGCTCACGCCCTGCATTTGTGCAATGGCCTGCACCCTTTCCGCCTCGTGGGAGGCCAGATTTGCAGTTTTTGCCGCCCTGATGTGGGAGTAACGATTCTTAGCGTGCTCATGGACAACGCACGTCTCAATAGCGACAGAGAGGGTCAACTGTTTGACTTTCAGGAGCTGCTGCCGAAGGGAGTTGGAGTGGACCCCGAAAACAATCTGATCCCGGATCATGGAATCAGCCGTTGAGTCATAGTTATATGACTGCGCTAGGATGCGGAGATGGGTCACGAAGGACTGAAAAGGTTCATCCTTACCCTGAAGCCTCTGCTAGAAAACGTACCGTTCAAAGCTCTCATTCACCTCAATGTCGCAGTGGCTGTCAAACTTCAGCAGGACTGTTTTGAATTTCGTTTTGACTTCGCCGTCAGCGGAGGTAAGGGAATTGTAGATGTGGATGGCGTGGTCCCCCGCGGTAGAGAGAAATAGCGCGATCTTCCTGGCATCTGATGCTGCTTCGAGGTCGGAGGCCTCGATGTACAAGAGGAACTTTTGCTTGAAGATTTTCCAATTGGCGCCGAGGTTGCCGGAGATGCGGAGCTGTGGAGGAGGCTGGATGTTTTCCATTTCACCGGAAGGCTGCCTGCTGGTCAATGCTGATTCACTCGAGGTAGGACTGTCAAGATCAGTATCACTCTGGTACCATGATGTGTTAGGCAGGTAGGTTCGATGTGGACTGGACTCGATGCAGCGAAGCTAGATGTCTAACACTGGAGAAGATCCAACACTGTTTTATTCAACAATGGAACTTATATACATATTCAGCTGTGGGTCGACATTATATTGAACTGACTGGTGATCTTGTAGTAGCCTGACCAGAGTTGTTTTCACTTGCTAGCTCGTGGACTCTTGACTGTCTCAGTGGCTGGGTCCAGAGAGAGCAGGAAACCTAGTGCCCTCTGGCTTTCTAGTGGTAGTGTCCTGTCTGGTGATAGGCTGCACTGTGCTGTGTGCTGACTGGTCATTCTGTGTGTCAATCACTGCCTGTCTGCATCTCATTATATACATGAGTGGATATTATGACATAGGCAAGGTGATGGAAACAGTGGAGACCATTGCCAGCAGAACGCCCAATGTCTACTGGAATTGCATGCAGACCATCACTCTACTGCAGTGTCCAGGGTGAGGTTTCACAGTGATTACATGAGAGCGGGAGAGGGCACCTCAATTTGCATCGAGGAGTCAGGCAGGGGACCTCGGGTACAAAAAGGAAGAGGAGCAGTGGTCAGAGGTCCCTGGACCGCCACTCATGACTCTGAGGGCTTGTGATGGTTCAGAATCCCTCAGTCTGTGATAACATTAACCTCTGTCTCTGCTGAGTGAGAGCCTCAGGACGTGAGGGTGTGAGGACATGAGGGGCTCAGGACCCGAGGATATTGCCGAGTGAGAGGCTTAGGATGTGAGGGTGTGAGGACGTGAGGGTCTGACGGGCTCAGGACGTGAGGATATTGCTGAGTGAGAGGCTCAGGACGTGAGGGTGTGAGGGGCTCAGAATGTGAGGATATTGCTGAGTGCGAGGCTCAGTATATAAGGGGGTCAGTACTGCCTCTCCCCTCTCCAAGCTGAATCTCTGTGCCCCAGAAATATGCATGTGCAAGAAGTCAAGCGAGGGTCCTTGCTTGCGATGTGCAAAATGTGTACATCACAGACTGAGCCTTTGCCCTTCAAATGCTTTTTTCTCTGTCCTGTGCAGGTGAATGTCCACAACCCCAACCCTACCGAGGAACCCACCTCAATGGCTGTAGATCTTCTCCCCCTGATTCTGCAGAACCCCAGAATCTGCTTTTATCTCCATATTCCCTCCAACAACCTTCAGCTGCCCTTCGCCTGTCGTCACCAAGCCCTCACCCTCTCAGGTCCTTTATCCCTCATCATCCCTTCCTATTAACAATCCCCTCAGTATGTCCTCCAGGACTCATCTGTTGCAAGCACAGAGACCTCCCTCTGAACCCGTTCTCTTCCCCCCCTTGCTTCTTCACCTCTCTGCTGTCTGTACTCACTTACACACCCCACCATCACCACTGCTCGTTCTCCAACACAGTCCTTCCCACCCTCCTTTACAAATCACCTCACCCATTACATAACAGTCGTAGAGTCCCAATCTTTCCCCTACCACCCACAATCTCCCATGCCCCATTCTGGATCTACACACCCACTCCACATCTTCTTTGCTCGCCTCCCGGTCTAATGCCCACTCCCAATGTGATCTTCCAGAATCTAAGGTCATTGGAGGCCTCTATCCCTCTTCCACTTTCCACAAGCTGCCCGCAAAACGAGTATAAGAGGGCTCCCCAATGGCCTCTGGCGGAATGGTGACATGCTAATATCTGCCACGACGGTCGGGACTGCACAGTGCATCTTCGATTCCTACCGTTGTGAAATGGATTTTACAGTTGCCGTGTGACTGTCTGCCCTTGTCCACCATAGCTCCCACCAGTGACAGGGGGTTGGTGAGTGGGGGAAAGAGGGTGATTCCACCCCATGATTCTAGATTTATTTAGGTAAGGCTGACTTCAATGGGATGAGATAAAGGTGGTCCACGTTAAACTGAGCAGACCTGCTGCTGGTTGAAGCACCAGAAGATCAGTGGGAGAGCAGAAAATAATTCAATATCATACTGAACCAAGAATTCCACTGACAACAGATACATAAAACTAAATGAGAAAGCAAATAAAAATGTTCAAAAAATGTATAGATCCTGGTGAATGGGAGAGAGAAAAGAACTGCAGATGGTGACAAAACAGAGATGGTAAGAGCTAACAAAAGGGAGTATGAAACTTGCAGGAGATATCAAAATCAACAGAGAAAAATTACAATCATATGAGAAAAAAGAGGTGGCCAGGAGCAATCCGAGTCTCTTGAAAACTGCTAATAGTGATATTCTCAATGAAAATAAAGAAATGGTGGATATGTTAAGTAATTATTTTGTGTCAATATTTACAGTGAAGGAAGAGCATAGAATGCTAGATATACAAAGGAAATTCATATTCAATCAGAGACGAAGGCTGCTATTTTTAATGACCTGATCTGTAGGGAGTGGATCAGTCAGCAAGTTGGGGAGACCCCACAGTTATAGATTTCCATAGACACTGTGGAGCTTTAGCCTCACAGCAGATTAATGATTCATAGAATTTACAGTGCAGAAGGAGGCCATTCGGCCCATCGGGTCTGCACCGGCCCTTGCAAAGAGCACCCTACTGAAGTCCACGTATCTACCCTATCCCCGTAATGGAATAACCACCACTTAATATTTTTTGGACACTAAGGGCAATTTAGTGGACTGTGGGAGGAAACCGGAGCACCCGGAGGAAACCCACGCAGACACGGGGAGAACGTGCAGACTCCGCACAGACAGTGACCCAGCCGGGAATCGAACCTGGGACCCTGGAGCTGTGAAGCAATTGTGCTAACCACTATACTACCATGCTGCCCATAATGATGTGAGCGATTAGTCCCTAATCTGGTTCCCAAACTGATTGACAGCATGCCAGGGAGCCGATGACTGACAGCACCACAGTACTTAAATCTGCACTGGGATCGGGGAATAAATCATAGTTGGGGCAGTGTGGGGGGACGCGGGGGTGTGGTGTGGTGCCGCTCGGCAGTCGACAGGAGGTGACTGGACATGGGAATTGATGTGGCACAATTAAAGTGGAGGGAGAGGGAAGGTCAAATCGAATAGGTGCAATTTAAGTTGGGGGACATCAGTGTGAGTTGCCGATCCAGTGGAGGAGATCATGCCCTGAAGGAGGAAGCTCGTAGGCCTCATTGTAGAAGTGTTTGCAGTGTAAATGGTTGGGGGTTGGGAAGGAGGAAGACTTGAAGCCTCAGGGAGAAAACTATTCATGGTGGTTCCTTAGTGAGGCATCAGAATCCAGCAGGTGGGTGAGAGGTACTTATCTCCTGAATCCACTTGCCTTAAGGAAGCTGCCAGATTATCCAATGCTTGCTTCTAGTTAAATCTGCAAACAGAATTTCATAGAATCCCTCCAATGCAGAAGGAGGCCACCCGGCCCATTGAGTCTGCACCAATCCTCCGAAAGAGCACCGCCACCCAGGCCCACTCTCCCACCCCATCCCCACAACCCCACCCAACCCATGGACACCAAGAGGAAAGCTAGCACTGCCAATCCACCTAACCTGCACATCTTTGAACTGTGGGATGAAACCGGAGCATCCGGAGGAAACGCATGCAGGTATGGGGAAACCGTGCAAATGCCACACAGTCACCCAAGGTGAGAATCGAACTCCGGTCCCTGGCGCTGTGAAGCAGCAGTACTAACCACTGTGCCACCATAGTACGACGGTGAGCGTATGTCAGGAAACAGATTTCTGACTGCCCACCTATGCCAAACCAGCTTGTTTCTTTTTAAGTTAAAATTCAGCCTCAGGACTGACCAAAACTAACAAACAAAATTGCGAAACTGAAGAAATCAATGGTACTGAAGAATGACAGACCCCCAGTACTAAATAATAGCCCCAGGGTATTAAAGGAACGAGGTGAGAGCATTACAGATGTTCTAACTGTAATCTTCCAATGCTCCCTCAATTTGGGGATTGTTCCTTTTAGATTGGAAAATTGGATATGTCACTCGGTTATTGAGGAAAGACGAGAGGGAAACCAGTTACCATTCATCTGTTCATTGTGTTATGGGCGAGGTGTTTTCAGAACCCCAAAATGTATCATGGAGTTCAACCAACCTCACCCTTTAATGGATTTGTTGCTTTTCCTAGCACACGGCTTTTTCCCTAGGTGTGGAATTACAATTATGGACATGTGGGTTTTTAAACACAAAACACTGTTTATTCCATGAACTCAATATCTTCAATAAACATTGGATCTCTTAACACCCCTTACAACAAAGATAGCTCAGAAAATATTGCAACAGTAAATAATTCCTTAAAATGTTCCTTCAAACTTCCAAGAGACTTAACACCTTCAAACAAAATCACATCAGGTTAAAGGCTTCACGGTTACAAGTTTAAATCACCCAAATGATCCACAGATAGTCTTTCATGGGAGAGATCCAGCTCACTGCAAAACACAGACACACACCCAGCTCTTTTCAAAACTTGCAGCCCTCTGGAAACACACAGACACACACAAACTGCTTTCTAAACTGAAACTAAAAACCTGCCAAAATGACTGGCCCAGCCCCACCCACTCTCTGACATCACTGTTTTCTTAAAGGTACATTGCTTAAACATCCATCTTAAAAGTACTCTCACATGACACTTGGAAATGACTAGAGTATACAGTTTAAGGATAGAATTACTGAACACCTTACATTTTCAGCAGATTGGAGAGAGTCATCATGGATTTCTAAAGACTTGGTTATATCTGACTAACTTAATTGAATTTATTTTGAAGAGTAGACTGAAGTAGTGGATAGGGGATGTTTTTTGATGTGGGACAGACATGTCCAGGAATGGTGATGGTGGTGCCTGGGACAGACTGTTGCTTTGAATAGTCTTTGAGACAGCTCTCCCAATTATAGCACAAGCCTCCAGATGTTAGAAAAAAGGACCTCGCAGGATCGACAGGGCTAAGTATGCCTTTGTCGTTTCTGATGCCTAGGTCAATGCTGGGTGGTGTGTCCTGATCCATTCTTTTTAGATTTTGTAGCAGTTTGATACAATTAAGTGGCTTGGTAGTCCATTTCAGAGGGCATTTAAGAGTCAACCACATTGCTGAGCTACGGATATGGCATCACATGTAGGCCAGACCAAATAAGGACATTAAATTTCCTTCCCTAAAGGACACTAAGTGAACCAGATGGGCTTTTATGACCATTGACAATGGTTTTGTGGTCAGCATTCGCCTTTTTTAGTCCAGATTTATTGATTGAATTTAAATTCCACCAACTCCCATGATAGGATTCTATTCTGGGTCCCCAGAGTCTGGGCCTTTGGATTACTGGTCCAGTGACATTAACCACAAGGCACCGGATCCCCCAGAGTTTCAAGATGTTACGAAGAACAGAGAGTTGATAGAACGAAAATAGGGACCTTTCAGAAAAAGAATTGGGGAACACTTCTTTTTTTAATAAACATTTTATTGAGGTATTTTTTGGTAATATAACAACAATACAATAAACAATGTACATGAAACTATAAACATAGTGCAAAAGCCGACTCCCTCTCTTACAGGTCCCACCGTTACTAACCCCCTACTCTAAGCTAAACTAACCACCCCCCCCTCCCTTCTGCTGATGATTAATTTTCCGCGAAGAAGTCGACAAACGGTTGCCACCTCCGGGCTAACCCTAACAGTGACCCTCTCAAGGCGAACTTGATTTTCTCCAAACAGAGAAAGCTAGCCATGTCCGATAGCCAGGTCTCCGACTTGAGTCCCTCCAAGCTAAGAGTATCCATCTCCAGGCTACCAGGGAAGCAAAGGCCAGAACGTATGCCTCTTTCTCCTCCTGGATTCCCGGGTCTTCCGACACCCTGAAAATCCCCACCTCTGGACTCAGCGTCACCTTTGTTTTTAACACCGTGGACATGTCATCTGCAAACCCCTGCCAAAATCCCCTAAGCTTCGGACATGCCCAGAACATGTGAACATGGTTCGCTGGACCTCCCGCACATTTTGCACACCTGTCTTTCACCCCAAAGAATCTGCACATCCAGGCGACTGTCATGTGAGCCCAGTGAACGACCTTAAATTGTATCAGGCTGAGCCTGATACACGTTGTGAATGCGTTGATTCTACTCAATGCGTCCGCCCATAGACCATCCTCTATCTCTCCCCCCGACTCCTCCTCCCACTTGCGCTTCGGCTCCTCGGTCTGCGTCTCCTCTGACCCCATGAGTTCTTTGTAAATGTCCGAGACGCTCCCTTCTCCTACCCACCCTCTGGAAACTACCCTGTCCTGAATCCCCCTTAGCGGTAGGAGCGGGAAGGTTGACACCTGTTTATGTAGGAAGTCCCGCACCTGCAGATACCTGAATTTGTTTCCCCTCGCCAACCCAATCTTCTCCTCCAGCGCTCTCATCCTCGGAAATATCCCCTCTATAAACATATCCCCCATCCTCTCAATCCCTGCTCTCCGCCATATCTGGAACCTCCCATCCATAGTTCCCAGGGGAAACCGGTGATTATTAAGATTGGGAACCAGACCGATGCTCCCTCTGCTCCCCCCTGTCTCCTCCATTGCCCCCAGACTCTCGGGGCCGCCACCACCACGGGGCTGGTGGAGTATCGTGCCGGCACAGTTACCAACAGCCCCAAACTGGTGCCCTTGCATGAAGGCGCCTCATATGCACCCCTGCCGACCCGCCCGCCCCCAAGCACCCACTTCCTGATCATGGCTATATTCGCCGCCCAGTAATGGTTACTGAAATTTGGCAGCGCCAGCCTGCCCTCTCCCCGACTCCGCTCAAGCATTACCTTCCTTACTCGCGGGGTCTTGCCCGCCCAAACAAAGCCAGTGATCACTTTTTTGACCCGTTTAAAAAAGGACCGCGGAATAAAGATGGGGAGACATTGAAACACGAACAGGAATCTCGGGAGGACCGTCATCTTCACCGCCTGCACCCTCCCAGCTAATGACAACAGGAGCGCGTCCCATCTCCGAAAATCGTCCTTCATTTGGTCTACCAGCTGGGCCAGATTTAATTTATGCAGCCGGTCCCATTCCCACGCCACTTGAATGCCTAGGTACCTAAAGCTTCCCCCTACTAATCTAAACGGCAGCTCCCACAATCGCCTCTCCTGTCCCCTCGCCTGGACCGCAACATCTCACTTTTCCCCATATTTAGCTTATACCCCGAAAACCGGCCAAATTCCCCTAGAATCCTCGTGATTTCTTCCATCCCCTCTAATGGGTCCGATACATTCAGAAGCAGGTCGTCTGCATAGAGCGAGACTCTGTGCTCCACCCCCATCCCGACCAGCTCCTTGAGGCTCTCGGGGCAATTCCCAACAGCTCTATAGCTAGTGCGAACAACAGTGGGGAGAGGGGGCATCCCTGTCTCGTCCCCCGGTGCAGTCTAAAATAGTCTGATGTTGTCCTATTCGCCTGTACATTTGCCACAGGAGCCTGATACAGAAACCTGACCCAGTCAATAAAGCCCCGCTCAAATCGGAACCGTTCCAATACCTCCCACAGATAATCCCATTCTATCCAATCAAAAGCCTTTTCTGCATCCATTGCGATCACCACCTCCACCTCCCTACCTTCCGGGGGCATCATGATCACATTTAACAACCTTCTTACATTGGCCACCAACTGCCTACCCTTCCAAACCCCGTCTGGTCCTCCCCAATAACGTCCGGAACACAATCCTCAATCCTGGAGGACAAAATTTTGGCCAGCAGTTTGGCGTCCACATTCAACAGGGATATCGGCCTGTTGGACCCACACAGCTCCGGGTTCTTGTCCCGCTTCAGAATCAGCAAAATCGTGTGACATCATCGGGGGCAGCACCCCTCTTTCCCTTGCCTCATTGAACATCCTCATTAACACCGGCCCCAATATTTCAGAGAACTTTTATAAAACTCCACTGGGTATCCGCCTGGCCCCGGGGCTTTACCCGCCTTCATGGCTTTCAGACCCTCCACTATCTCTTCCAACGCGATCGGGGCCCCCAGCCCTTCTACCAGCTCCCCGTCCACCTTTAGGAAATTCAGGCCCCCCCCCAAGAAGTGCCTCATCCCTCCGGCCCCGTATGGGGTTCTGGCCTATACAGTCTACTGTAGAAAAATCTAAACACCTTATTCACCCCTGTTGAATCTCCAACCAGGTTCCCATCTCTGTCATTTACTTTCCCTATATCCCTGGCTGCCCGTCTCTTTCTAAGCTGCTGTGCAAGCATTCTGCTGGCCTTCTCTCCATACTCATAGATCGCCCCCCTCGCCTTTCTCAGCTGCTCCACCATCCTTCCTGTGGTTAACAAGCCGAACTCTGCCTGTAGCCTCCGCCGTTCCCTTAAAAGCCCTGCCTATAGGGTCTCCGCATACCTGCTATCGATCTGTGGTATCTCCTTTGCCAGTCGGTCCGTCTCTGCCCTGTCCATCTTCTCCCTAAGGGCCCGTATCGAGATCAGCTTCCCTCTGACCACAGCCTTCAGTGCTTCCCAGACCATCGCTGCTGAAATTTCCCCCGTGTCGTTAACCTGCAGGTAATTCTGAATACATTTCCTCAGCCGCTTGCACACCCCTTTGTCAGCCAAAAGTCCCACATCTAACCTCCAGTGCGGGCGCTGGTTACTGTCTTTACTAACCTGCAGGTCAACCCAGTGCGGAGCATGGTCTGAGATTGTGATCGCCGAGTACCCCGTGCCCACCACCCCTGCCAGTCAGGCCCTGCTCAAAATGTAGAAATTGATCCGGCAGTACACTTTATGCACATGTGAGTAGAAGGAGAACTCCTTCACCCTCGGCTGCCCAAATCTCCATGGATCCACCCCCGCCATCTGCTCCATGAACCCTTTTAGTTCCTTTGCCATTGCTGGCACCCTTCCCGTTTTCGAGCTTGACCGGTCCAAGCCAGGGTCCATAACTGTGTTGACGTCTCCTCCCATGACCAACCTGTGCGAGTCCAGGTTCATTATCTTCCCCATCATCCTCTTTATAAACTCTACATCATCCCAATTTGGCGCATACACATTTACTAATACCACCTGCACCCCCTCCAGTTTTCCCCTGACCATAATGTACCGACCTCCCAATCCAAAATTATTCTACCCGCCTCAAACACCACCCGCTTATTGATCAGGATCGCCACCCTTGTAGTCTTTGAATCCAGTCTCGAGTGAAAAACCTGACTGACTCAGCCTTTCCTCAATCTAATCTGGTCAGTTACTCTAATGTGCATCTCCTGCAACATTACCACGTCCGTCTTCAGTCCCCGAAGATGCGCGAACACACGTGCCCTCTTGACCGGCCCATTCAACCCTCGAACATTACAGGTGATCAGCCTAGTTGGGGGGCTCATTGTCTCCCCCCTTCGCTGATCAGCCATCCCCTTTTTTGGGCCCGCCTCCAGCCCATTCTCCACGCCTCCACCGGTCCATCCCCAGGCAGCCTCCGCCCCAACCTCCTCTCTGTCCCTTGGCCCAAGTCCCTCCCTCATCAGCAGAACATTCCCCCCGCCCCCCCCCCCCCCATTAACAACACTCTGCAACCCAACCCCTTTGATAAACCGAACATATGCACCCCCCCACTGCGCGTCCGTGAGCTATCCCACCCAGTTAGCTTGGTGGCCCCCTTCCCTGGTGTCGGATAGTCTCCCACCTATTGTTCCCTCCCCATTCTCTCCTCCACTCATACAAACCTAGTCCAGCATCAAACAACCCCCACACAATTGCCCGACAGAAAAACACCAAAATCTAAACAAGCACACCTCCATCCCCCAACAGTGCAAATGAAAACCTTAACTCACTCAGCTCTGCCACTGGTCCCAAATCAATACAGAAGGCATTACAAACAGGTTCCACAAAACAAAAACGAGAAACGTTTTTTTAAAGAACAGAGAAACAAAAAGAAAAAAAAAACATGAACATTGCAGCAAAGTTCAAAAGTTCTCAGTCCACCACCAGTCCTTTCCTTTTCACCAAGTCCAGCGCGTCCTCAGGCGACTCATAATAAAAGTGCTGTTCTTCGTACAGCTCTTTGTACGTGACCCAGAGATGGGCCGGATACAACAGTCCGAACTGCACCTTTTTCTTAAAAAAGATCAACCTAATCGGGTTGAAGCCTGCTCTTCTCCTGGCCACCTCCACACTCAGGTCTTGGTAGACCCACAGGATACTATTGTCCCACTTACAGCTCCGTGTCTGCTTGGCCCCCTGTAGAATGCGCTTCTTATCCAAGTACCTGTGGAATCTCACCACCATTGCCCTTGGGGGGGGTCTCCCGTTCGTGGCTTCCTCGCAGATTCTGAGATTCCTGTCCACCTCCAAGGGTCGGGAGAATGTCCCATTCCCCAGCAGCTTCTCGAACATATCTACGATGTATGCCCCAGCGTCCACTCCTTTGGACCCCTCCGGGACCCCAACGACTCTCAAGTCCTGCCGGCAGGACCTATTCTCTAGGTCCTCCATCGTCTCCAGGAGCTTCTTCTGCTGGTCTCTCAGCATCCCCATCTCCAACTCCACCGCAGTTTGATGTTCCTGCTGCTCAGCCAGCGCCTTCTCCACCTTCTGGATCGCCCGATCTTGGGCGTCCAATCTAAGCTCCAGCCGCTCAATCGACTCTTTTATCGGGTCCAAGCAGTCCCGTTTCTGCTTAGCAAAGCCTTCCTGAATAACTTGCATCAGCTGCTCCGTTGACCGCTGGGTCAACAAACCAGAGGTCCGGTCCACCGCCATGCTGTCTCCCGCTGCAGCTTCAGCCCAAGCCTTCTCTGTCTTTCTGTTTCTGCCTTTACGAGCACTTCTAGTCCTTCTCTCCATGCACCGATGTGGGAATTCAGTACACAATTGCCTCTGTCATCAGTGTTATAGTTCATGTCCGGTAGAAAATCAGGGGAAAAGGTCCAAAAGTCCGATCCGAGCGGGAGCCACCAAATGTGCGACTTACTCCTTCATAGCCGCCACTGGAAGTCCCCGGGGAACACTTCTAAACAAAAAAAAGATGGTAGAAGTTTGGAACACAACTCTGCAACAGAAATTTGATGCTGGGTCAAATGTCAATTTTAAATATGAGAATGTTAAATAGTTGCTAATCAAAGGTATTAAGAGGTATGGAAGTGAGTAGTTAAGTCCGAGATCAGCCATGATCACATTGAATGGTAGAACATACTGGAGTGATTAAATGACCTACACTTTTTCATTTATTGGAGCTACATAGACAATACTGTTAAGATTTACTAGAATTATACTAGTAACACAGGGCTATGATAACGAAAACAGGTTTGGAATGTCAGACCTCTTTTCATTAGCACAAAGATCCAAATGGGCAATTAAAAAGACTTTCAAAGTCATCAGATGTTTTGAGAGAGGAAATACAAGAATATTGTTCCATTGACTTAGTAGCAAAGAGAAATAAACGTGGATTATCACAGGAAGAACAAAGTAAGACGGTAGAATAAATTATTCCATAAATAGGATTATGAGAACATGTTCTGCTTTATCACAAGTAGTTGTTAACAAAGAATTCCCTTGTGAGTTTAATAAAAGCAACATACTGTGCCCATTGAAGATTTGAAATAAAAACAGAGTGCTGTAAAAACTAAGACAGTCTGGTTAACGTTTTGAGTCCAAAAGGAGTCCTCTTCAGTGGTTCCGCTTGGGTTTTTCTGATTGACCATCAAAACTTTAGATTGGCAGATCCCTATTACAGTCAAGTTGCTTGTAAAGTTAAGAAAGCTGATCAAGGATCACCATAGAAATTCCTGACAAATATAAGCTTGGTGAAAATTGATATATTTTATAAGACCTACCCTGCACATCTTTGGGTTGTGGGGGTGAGACTCACGCAAACACGGGGAGGATGTGCAAATTCCACACAGACAGTGAACCGGGGCCGGGATTAAAACCAGGTTCTTGACTCCGTGAGGCAGCAGTGCTAACCACTGTGCCACTGTGCTGCCCTGCTTGGTGATAATTGATAGTTGGAATGACTGACTATATTTAAGTCTCCTGGTCTGGATGGCTTGCATCTCAGGCTGCTAAGGGAAGGGGTGGAAGCAGCAAAAGGGCTTGACATTATCACCCAATCTTTCCAAGATAGGGAAGAGGTGCCTGAATATTGGTAAGTGGCAAATGAGGTGGCCTTGTTCAAGAAAGGGTGCAGGGATAGTCTTAGTAATTCCTGGCCTATCAGTTCACTATCAGCGGCTGGTAAGGTTTTAGAAACAAAAATCAGGGAAAAGAATTAAAAGGCATCATTATCAGGGAGGTTAGAATGGTTGGAGTAATTAAGGAGAACTGACATGGATTTGTAAAGGTTCCAAGGTGAGGGAATTTAGCTACAAGGTTAAGTTGGAGAAGCTGAGTTTGTTCCCTTTGGAGCAAAGGAGGTTGAGGGTAGGTTTGATAGAGGTGTGCAAGATTACAAAATGTTTAGCTAAGGTAGACAAAGCAAAGCTGCTCCTAATCTCTCCTATTTTCAATGTTTAAAGGATAAATAAGATGGATGAAAGTACCCCAGGGGAAACAGATAAATAAGGAGAATAGAGAGGCACAATAATGAAAATGAAGGTCAAAATAATATTATAATAAAATTATTTTTGCATGGTTATTTAAGTGTATGCATACTGTGGAATTTGAAGGAAATTGTGTTTTTCAGTGGTAGGCGTCATGATGGGCAATTACTTAGTATTTATTGCATTGAAAAATACCATTTTGCCCAACAGCGGAATGCTAGTGTTTCTGATGCATTTGAACCTCCTTCCTTACTTAATTTCACCCTATCAACATGTTCTCCATTCCTTTTTTGCTCATCTATTAAATACCTTTAAGGAGAAGCCAGCTATGCTATTTACTTCAACTGCTCCAGTAGTAATAGTTTCCAGATTCTAACCACCCTCTTGAATAAGTAAATTCAATTATTAGTGCATGAAGACAGCCAGTTTAGGATTAATATATGAGCCAACATCACTGTCATTATGTACCAAGCATTTATTTAAATTTGATACAATATTTTACATTATGCAGTTCAAATCCATTTTCAAAACACAGCTAAAATTTGTATTGCATTTGGTAAAGCTGAAAGACAACTTACATTTATATAGCACCTTTAAGGTAGAAACCGGCCCAAGGCATTTCACAAAGTTGTAATCAGAAACAAATTGATTCCAGGATGAATCTGAAGCATTCAGTAGGATGATAGAACTTTAGTCAAATAGTTTAATTTTCATGACAGAGGTGGAGGTGTTGAGGTTTAGACATTGCTGTAATAGGGACATAGGGAGGCAGGAATGGAGTGAAGCACAAAGATTTGGAGTCACAGTAATTGGGTAATTTGGTTAATTGGATGGTGGGTATTGGTGTTTATGGCTGGAAGAGATTACAGACATAGAGGGCGAAATTCTCCGGTATTGGCGCGATGTCCGCCGACTGGCGCCCAAAACGGCGCAAATCAGTCTGGCATATCGCCGCCCCAAAGGTGCGGAATGCTCCGCATCGTGGGGGGCCGAGCCCCAACCTTAAGGGGTTAGGCCCGCGCCGGACTGATTTCCGCCCCGCCAGCTGGCAGAAAAGGCCTTTGGTGCCCCGCCAGCTGGTGCGGAAATGACATCTCCGGGCGGCGCATGCGCGGGAGCGTTAGCGGCCGCTGACGGCATTCCCGCGCATGCGCAGTGGAGGGAGTCTCTTCCGCCTCTGCCAAGGGTGGAGACTGTGGCGAAGGCGGAAGGAAAAGAGTGCCCCCACGGCATAGGCCCGCCCGCGGATCGGTGGGCCCCGATCACGCCGCCTTGTCCCGCCGGTAAGGTTGGTGGTTTAATCTACGCTGGCAGGACAGGCATTTTAGCGGCGGGACTTCGGTCCATCCGGGCCAGAGAATCGCGGGGGGGGGGGGGGCGCCAACCGGCGCGGTGCAATTCCCGCCCCCGCCGAATATCCGGTGCCGGAGAATTCGGCAACCGGCGAGGGCGGAATTCACGACAGCCCCCGGCAATTCTACGACCCGGCGGGGGGGTCGGAGAGTCTCGCCCAGAGATCATGAATGGATTTAAACATGGAGAGCATCAGAATTATCACTTCTGGAGGTGACAGATTTATGAACAAAATTGGTAGATAGGCCAAGGGAGGGGAAGTGGAAGTCACTGTTATAAGGTGGAAGTCAATGGCCTTTGTGAAGCTACACATGGGGTCATTAGAGTGCCAAAGTTGTACAAGGTTCAGTTCAGTCTGAGATAGTGGTGAGTGTTGTGTTTCGTCCTTTGTATCTTTTATTGAGTCTCGTATGGTAAGATAGCAATCTGATACAGAGCACGTTATCCTGGAGTCTGCTAACTACTCGTCTGGAACTTGCACCTAGCACTGACCATTCACATGTACGTCTTATTACACTCTCAATCTTCTTCTGAAGATGGCCGTATATGTCTCCCCTTATATGGGAGTCACATGACCTTGGTCTAGGGACCGGATGGTGTGTCTGTACCGCCATCTGCTGGTTGGAGGCCGCACATCATCCATCTATGTTATAGCCCACATATCACCACAGTGAGGAGGGGGTTTGAATGAGTAACAAGGAGATTGAATAGAGGCTGAAGGCCTTGATTTTCTTAGTGTTCAATTGGAAGAATGCGTGATTAATCGAAGAATGAGTGTGTTGGTGAAGTAATTGACAACATAAAGATGAGAGGCATCAAAAGATGTGGTATAAATGTAGAGCTGGATGTGCACTGTGCACATGTCTTTGCATTCTGTTGTCACGGATAGCATTTAAATGAGGGAGAGGAGCTGACCAAACCTAGATCCTTGGCTAACTTTGGAGCTGTTATGCCAAATTTTATTTGGGTACAAAGATCAGGACAACTGCTATTTGGCGGATGAAAACTTTACCATAACACCTAAAGATCCGTACACTTGATAAGTCTTTCATTTGGTCAGAGCCAAGATATTGGTGGCCAAGTAGCTGCACTTTGACCAGTTGCACTGATCCATTGTGTTGTCAAATTCCAGATTTTGAAGTGACTGTCCCCTAATTATATATAGAAGGATCTTTCAAATCACTGTAAAATATTCTTTCAGAAATGGCTAGATATATGACAATGATATTATTATGATCCCAGACCAGATCCAACATGGCTAGGATATTAGACCAAAATCCCAATGTTTTAATTTATTTGTAAGGCTGTGCAGAAAGAATGTATCGCCCCAGGAGTGAATGCATGAAAAAATAGGGCAATGGCATTTCTAAAACAAAACTTCATTACAAATACAATATTAAACTTTTGACCTTCACATCCAAAAAGAACAGCTTGCAATTACTCTTAACACTACCACTCAATTTCCCATTAAACAACAAGAAAATAAACATACAGTTCTCAATCTATCTTAAAATCAGCAGGGCAGAGAGTATACTTACTTTATAGAACGGGTTTGGCTCCTGTTAGAACCCCTTCAGACTCTGGCTGAATATCTTCAAAAAGCTGGTTCACCTGGTGTGTTTCAGCTTCTTCCTTGTCCCCAGACAAGACTGCTGTGCTTTACTTTTTATTACTCTTTTATAACTATCCTACTGTGAGAGAATTATGGACACAGGTTCAGGCAGGTCAGAATTCAGCTCCCCTCTCTCCCAAATCTTCTCCAAACTCTCTGCCTCTCTGCATTCCTGGGCTCCACACAGCAATGACCTCATCTCCCCAAAACAAATTATCTCTGCATGCTGCACATTAACTCCCCAGAAACTGCCTTGGTCAATTTCACTTGCTGTTTCAGAGAAATTCCCAGGCCTTTACAAAACAAAATATATTTTAAAAACATGACCACAGCAGTCAAACACACTATCACACCAGGCTTTTAACCCTTAAATTGTCACAATATTTAGAAGCCAATATTCCTAAAACCCTCCAATCGTCACACTATTATGAAACATACATTTTGAAACAGACACAATTGGCAACTGTTGCAGGGGTGGTGGAGAGGTGGGTGGAAGGACTATTAAGTGATTAACATTTGTTAATTGCTTTTGTTCCATAACACGCTAATTAACAGTATGCACATTTTTGAGAAAGCTCCATTTGTAATAGTGGATTAAAAATTGAACAGTGTAAGTGCATTGTGACTTCAGATACATTTGTATCATGCTCAGAAAGGTTGATGGAGACATTCAATTATTTGAGATAAAAGCTTTTTAGTAACTTACTTTTCAGATCCAATGGATGCATTTCCGATTTGATGGGGCACTTCTGATTGATGGATGCCAAATTGTTTCCAAATGAAAATCAAGTTTAAAATATGTTTAGTCATTATTTTCAGTTCAGTTGTTAAGTACATTGGCAAACAATTGTGCCTGCAAAGTTATTTAATCCAGCAATTTTTCAAAAAGTCCGATGTGTTGAAATGTAACAAAGGACGCTTCAGTTATTTAGATTTTCTACCCTTCAGAATATACTTGATATATTTACAGTATTTACACTTATTTTGAATAGGCTTCTGTCATGAGGTAATTTTCTGACTTTCCCATCTCTTGCAGCTGCTTATATGTTAGGTTTGTCATATGTTTCCCCAAATAAGGCTCATATAATATTAATTTCATAGATTGATTTGATTTATGGTTCAAACTGATATCAGGTTTGAGGAAGAGAATATGTTGACTGATATTTTCCCATCACTGGCAGATGGCATAGCAGCTAAAGTATGATTTTTCACAATCCTAATGTACAACTTATATCAATGGCTGTCAAGTTTAATTTACCTTTTCGTCATTCTTTGTGTATGTTTGAAAGGAGAAAGAAAATTACATTTGGAAAAGTAAAGTTGGGCAGTTCAAGAGACTCAAAATACTTCAGAACACCAGACAGTATGATCTACTGGATCTCTTCCCATTTCTACATTAGGTTTGGGATGGGCGATGGATGCTGGCCTTTAGAGTGACAACCATATCCCATAAATGAGTAATGAAAACTTAAAATGGCAATGTAGTTTTAATCAGAGGGTAATCTGAATGAGGTTGAATAATTAGAACTTGAAAATTCAGCAAAAAAATTAATTAGTAGTCAATAATGTCAGGAATATTTGAGATGCAATCAATAATTCATTAATGTGAAATAAATTAGCCTCCATCGTAGAAACAAAAATAGATGCAAATCTTTCTGTTTAACATCTGCAATGCTTTAATGAAATACTCAGTGCTTAATGCACCTGATGAAACAAGGTAATTATTTGTGTGCTTCAATGTTTTGTAAATATTACATTAATTAACTTATTGAAAAAGAATTCTCATGAGGAATTTTAATACAATTCAGATTTATTCCTCTGAGCTTGGCATGTTTGGCAAGTCTGCTACTTGTCATACATTAAGGAATGACCTATATAATGACTAACATAATAATTCCAGTGTCCACTGGTAAATTGTCTATTCATGTACTCTTCTGTTGCACACAGGTATATTTCAATAATGCAATTGCTGTGGAATCAACCTGGGGGAAGTCAGAGGAAGTAAAATTTTTCCAAGGACACAAAAGACCTATTTTAAAAGCAAATCAAGTAGCAGTGGCTTTATCAACAATGACAAAACCTACATCATCTACAGGATCCAAGCCTTTAATTGTGGTTGCACCTCAGTCGATTACTGGTGAGATGCTTAAAATGTTTAAAATAGTTCATTTAAGTTACCTACCTTCTTTACTTTTGTTTAATGCGCCTTTATTTATTTCATACAAAATAGGCCCTTCAATAACCTTGTCATTCTGTAGTACCAATTTTGCAATCTTCACATTAAAGCATTCTCCAACCCAAATTTTTAACGTCATTTTTATTTTCAAGTGTGCTCAATTACAATTTGACATCAAAAGTTCTAACTTGGAATGAATTTGGCATCAAAATTGTATGGTGCACTTAGTTATCCAGTGCACTCAAGCCTATACCCATCCTGCTTAAAGCTATCTTGCACGCTCAAAGCTATCAAATACGCTCAGCAACCTGCATTGAAAAATACAAGGAAATTAATTTTTTTAATAATATTTATTTAGTTTCATTTCGGCCAAAATAATTGTTCTGCTGTACCATACATGGTGGACCCAATCCCTATCAGTTCTTAATTCATTTTAGTCTCGGGATCTATGCTTTCTCCCCAGCCACTCCCCAGGTCTTGGGGTCTAAACCCTACCCTCTTCCCCAATCTCAGGGTCTAAACTTGCAGCTGGAAATTTCCCCCCAATCTCAGGGTCTAAACTTTCGGACCCAACCCACTCCCCAATGGGGGTCCAAAGTTTCCCCCACCAAAGTCTTCCCCAACCTCAGGGTTAAAACTCTCCTTCCTCTCTCCATCCAGCCTCCCAACACTTCCCCTCACACACTTCCAAATTCCCTCCCCTCCCCCCCTCCAAACACTCTCTTTCTTCCTCCCCTTCGCATCCCTCCAGTGTCAATGCTTTAGGGGTCGCACTGACCGTCCTGGCTTCGACAGCTTTATGGTCCCGCCGACTTCCAGGCTTTAGGGCCTTGCAAACTGCCTCTCTCCCTCTGACCTTTTCTTTCTCACCCTGCTCTGACCTCCCTTGGTACATCATTCAAATTAAATTTAATTTGTCACTGACCTGAATCCGTAATTAGTCTTTGTGAAAATTACATTTCCTGTTTCCAGTTCATTGAAACTTTTTCATCTTTATGGGCACCGTTTAACAACTGCATTACGCCCCACATGGACCTGGGTGTGCCGGTTAAATCGCGGGAAAGGCTTCAATTGAGATTGGCGCCGGGCCTCTCCCGATGGCAAGTTCTGGATCTCATCCAAATATGGCGAGCATATCAATAACTCCAATTTGCACTAATTTCAACCTCATTAGCGAGATTGATGTTGAGTGTAATGGACTCCTGGGAATTAACCGGCGACCCAGCAAGAAATCATGTGGACCTCGTTTAATGCTCCTTTTTAAAAATGTGAAGCTGGCGCAATGGCTGCTGAAGGGAAGTGAGGAGGTGAATAACCATTTCCATTTTCGGGCATGCTGTCCAAGGGTGCTGGAGCTGCTGCCCCAGTGCTCGTTGGTGGGCGGTGGGGGACCCCAGAGGAGGGCGGGTCTGGTCAGGGGAGGAGGGGAGGGTGGGAGTTGAAGCATTCCAGGTCAGGTGTCGCCCCTGGGCCTTGGGGGTGGGGGGTGGGGGGGTGGTGGGGGGGCGAGTGAGGGGCTTTTCATTTGTGAGGCCTTCCAGCCATCTTTAAATATTGTGGATACCCATAACAGGGCAACTATAATTGTTGCACGTCTGTCCTACCAAACACTTCCAGGACAGAGCCCTGCTCTTGGTTATATGCTTGGCCTTGATAGTTGTGAGCATTTTACAGCTGCAGGTTGTGTTTGCTGCTTGCTCCTGCTGGTGGCTGCAGATGTCTGGATGCTGCTGTTTCTGTTTCCTTCCTTTTCTGTAGCGGAAAGCAGTTTAATTTTTCCCGAAGAAACCTGGGTCGTGGAACACCAGGCAGAGACACATGTATGAGTCCAGAAGGTAATCCGGTTTGAAGCAACAAGACGCTGCAGGACCTGGTGCACACCATTGATCCAAATGGGCCATCTGATGACGCCATTGAAGAAATGCTTTCACAGATTGCTGATGCTTTTGTTGCTGGTGTGATGAGTGCTGCATGTAACTGGCACGTCACTGAGGGTTAAACACGCTGGAAGTCAAGGATGTTCAACTGCACCTTGAGCGCCAGTGGAATATGTGGATGCCAGGATTTGGTTCCGGTGAGATTGGGCCATTTAGGAGGGCCTGTACAGCTGCAGCTCCTGGATGGAGAATTACACTGACACTTGGAAAAGTAACACATTGATGTACAGATCATTTCTACAACAAAGTTCTGGACATGATAACAAATTCTCAGGCTTCTCTTCAGTTTCTCTGGAGAAACCTGCAAGCGGTGATGCCATGGGCAGGATTCCCCATTGGCTGATGCCAAAATCGCAAAACGCACTTGGGCGGAGAATAGGTTCCAACGGCAAAGTCGCAGCGGGTGCCAATTTGACGCCAAATTGCGATTCTCTGTCACCTCGACAATGCATACTGGAACGCACACACAGTAAGGATCATTTGCAATCATGAGCGGGCCTGACCCGGTATTCTCCAGGGCCACTGTGATTCTCCTCAGATGGGCTGAGTTCCCGACGGAGTGGTATACTTGTGTTTTTAAAAATTGTAAAACCGGTGTCATGGCTGATGAGTGAGAGAGAGGAGGTAGGATACAGAGAGGAGTGACTGTGGGTTGCCCGGCCGGACACTGGCTGGGCTGGCTGGGGCGGGGGTGACGGAAGAACAGGGCAAGTGGCTGGGATGACCCCCCACCGGACTGGGGCGGTGTCCAGTCCTGGACCGCCATGACCTGCAAGGCAGCCACCTTGCTGCTGCGCACCCCACCGAGCACCCACCTTGGCCCCTGGTTATGCAGAGTGACACCGGCCGAAGGGGCGCCCCCACTCCCGCACCTCAACTTCCACCTTCCACATAACCCCCCCCACCCCGCTAACCCGGCTGCCACATGCCTGGGGCCTACCCAGGGCAACTTCCACAGTAGCCCCTACGGGGCCCCGATGCATACCCCTGGCGAGAGCAATGCCAGACATGGTACCCCTGGCATCAGGGACAGGTTTCAGAGACAGAGACACCAATGTTGCCAGACACTGATGGGGCCAGGGTGCAAGGATGGGGGGAATGGGGGAGAACATGCGGGGGCAGAGCCCACAGTGCCAACCAGGGTCACCATGCAGCCTGGTCGACCTGGTTGGGTATGGGGGTGTGCACCATGCTAACATGTCAGCATTTCACCCCCTGCAGACAATGGATATTGGAATTCAACCAGCAATGGTGCCCTTCCTGCTGGTCGCTGCGGCCCTGGGGGGATGCCCTGTGGCTGTACGAGCTAGCGCTGCTTGAGGAGGAGAAGGAAACTGCAGCAGCAGATGCGCAGCAGCGGAGCGTGCCACAGAGGGACAGGTGGCAGCAACCCAGGATGGAGGGCTTGCCACCCAAAAGGCCAAGGAGGAGGAGGTGCCAAGGAGGTGTCGCATGAGGCCTCGCAGGTACTGGCACCGCCTCTTGTTCGAGGACCTTCCAGACAGTGCGTGCCGTTGAAGACTCCGGCTGAGCATGGAGAAAGTGCAACATATCTGCCAGATGATGGCACAACTGGCACTGCAGAGGTTTGGGGAGGACACCCACTCTTGGTGACCGTCAAGGTGAACTTTTACGTGACGGCGTCCTTCCAATTGCCGAGTGGGGACCTGTCCGAGATCTCACAGACCTTCGTGCACAGGTGCATCCATGCCATCATGGAGACCCAAATATCCAGGTGGCTCAATACATCCACTTCAATGTGGACCGAGCCCACCAGGCTGCCCGGAAGCCGGGATTTGCCGCCATCGATGGATGTTCTGGGTCCAGGGGGTGATCAATGGGATGCATCCCCCTACGAGCACCTGAAAATGACAGGCTGCTCTATACCAACTGAAAGGAGTACCACTCGATGAATGTGCAGCTGGTGTGTTACCATCAGATGCGCATCATACATCTCTGTGTCCGATACCTGGGCAGTGTGAACGACGCCTTCTTCCTGGCACACACGACAATTCCTGACATGTTTGAGGTTCGCCCCTCCTCCCGGCTGGGGGGTTGGCGCCTGGGCCGCAGGGGTTATCCACTGCAGTTGTGGTTGATGACACTGATCTGGAGGCCACAGACCGATGTGGAGACCCGTTACAGTGGCGCCTATACAGCAACCAGAAGCGTGTCGTAGCGGTGCTTCGGCCTCCTGAAGATGCGGTTCAAGTGACTGGACTGCTCTGGAGGAGCCCTCCAGTATGATGCTGAGAGGGTCGCCCGCATCGTGGCGGCCTACTGTATCCCCCACAACATCGTGCAGCAGATGGACGATCTGCTGGAGGGGGAGGTGAAATACCAGGCCTCGTCCGACGAGAATGCGGGGGAGGGGGAGGATGGGCATGGCATGGGGCTCAGGCAGTCAAGGGAGGCCGCACGATGTGTGCACCAGAGCCAATGTGCATGGGATGCTCTGTTTGCCTCCAGGTTCACCAGTTGGGGGGGAGGAGGTGGGGGAGCCGGGGGCACGAACACTGCATCCCCCCTGGGCACCCCCCCTCCCCCTCCCAGCAACTCTCTCCGTGATACATACTTGCCGCACTATGGGGTATGGGCCCTGGTTTGGCAATAACAGCGGATCTGGCCCATGGGATGGAGGATGATGGCACCCACTCTGCGATGAGCTCTGGTGTTCTGCATCGTAATCCACCGTCTGGTGGGATAGGGAGCCCGGGCCACCCATTCCCACCCTCCCCTTCTCTGGCTAGCTCAGATCTGCCCACCCCTCACACCCATCTAGCAGAGCATTGAGACAGATTGTAACAATGGTAATATGTGTTTAATGTGAACAGATATTTACAGATTTGTACCTTAGACCCTATAACTACACATTGCCCTGCACCCGTGCCAAACTAATTTCTGTCCTTATGGGCCCTAACGCTACGTCGAGGAGGCTTCCCCAGATGGTACAGCAGGAGTGGAAGCGGCCTGCTGTGATTCCTGCCCTGCAACCTGGGTCCCCGTTGGTGGGCGTCTGCTGGAGTAATCGGACCTGGATGGGCCCGGAAGACACCCGGGTGTCCAGGTGGCAAGGTGCCGCTCTGTTCTGCCCGCTGCATACCAGATGCACCTGCAATGTTCTCTGCATGCACGGATGATGAGGTCTTTGTGGTCAAAGTGCTCAGAAAACATACAGCTTTGTAAATGAACAACACTGTTTATGAATCGGTTCTAAATCACTAAAGGGTTTCTATGATGTAAGATTGCAGTTGGATATTATGGCTAAATAAAAATAACTACGATTAACTCTTATTAATAACTATTGTCTCAGGCGCTGCTCGATATGGGACTGTGCTCTGTGCTTGTTGTCCAGATTCTTTGTCTATGCTGTTGTTCAAGAGGTAATATCCCATCTCCATGAGGTCTATCTTCTCGTGACCTGCTCCTGTCACATGCCACCTGTGGTCAGGTGCTAGAATCTATCTTATCCTAACTTACATTTCGGTTATTAAATTATTAACAAACGATATTCTACATAATCATTACAGCACCAGGGACAGGAGGGGAGTAGTCCAAAGTTCTGCGGTGTCCTGAGGAAGTCACTGGCACGGGCCATGGGCCACTGGGCTATTCCATGGGATGGGGGTTCGAGCAGAACTATCCCCCAAGCTCCCCCGCCATCTGCCGCTGCCAGTCCGGGAGGCCCGCTCTCGTTTCCCTCTGTGCCTGCACCATGTCGGCCAGCACCTGGGCAGTGTTCCAAACCTGGCCTGCTGTGACTGGGCCATGCTCAGGAGCGCCGTGGAGATGTCCAGGTGGCTCTGGCACATGGTTGCCTTTGAGTCGGCAGTGCCTGCATAGAATGCCCCAGGCCTTGGACATGATCCATCGTCGAAACCGTCACCCTCAATGCCTCCAACGCGGACGCCACCTGCGCGGTGTTGGCCTGGGTAGCATGCACTGTCGGCACCACTTCCTGCTGCTGCACAAGGCTGGATTCCTCCAACCAACTGCACCTGCAGTTGCTGGATGCTCGCCGACAACCCTCATGCAGTCCCTGATTCTGCAACTGCATCTCCTCGATTGCTGGGACTGTCTGTTCCAGAAGCCCGAAACCTGTCTGGAAGGCAGCTAGTTCCTGGGGTCAGCACACCATCTGTCCCCACGGGTGCCCCTACCTCCACCTGCTGTATCGGATCAGCTGTGTGGAGCGCACTTGATAGTGTCCCAGGAGTCTCTTCACTAACATGCCCAATCGAGGTGAGAGTCTCTGGGATGGTGGAGGGTGTTGGAGATGGATGTGACGGAAAATCACTGTGATACTCTTACTCGAGCTCCAGGGTCTCCTGAGTCTCTGGCGGGAGCCTGGTGTCCAAGATGCTGCCTCATCACTGCTCGGCTCACAGGGGTTCCGTTCATTGCACTGACTGGGGTCGAGGGATGCAAGATGGACCTGCCCCATCACCAGCAGGTCCGGTAAGATGCAAGACAAGGCACGTGATTAGCTGCGGGCCTGGGAGGTGGTGGGGTGGGGGTGGTGTAGGTTGAGGATGGTTTATTGGTGGTGTTGGGGTGGTATAGGGTGAAGGTGGTGCGGGGGTGGGGGTTGACCCACGTGGCATGGGGAGCCGCAAATTAGCAGGGTCTCACTTCTTCACCCGAACTCCGCCTCGGCAACCTCCCTTTCCTCTGGACTGCTGACTACGTCCAGGGCCGTCTGTTTTGCCACAGTGAGGGGCCACAGGTCCGGCAGTCCCCCTCCAGTTTTCTCCTGCTCCCGGAGGCTGTGTGCAGCCTTCTCCTGGGGGGGGGAAACAGAAAACAACAGTATTCGTCAGTCCGATGCATGCAGCCCAGGGGGTGGGTAGCTGGTATGTGGTGCAGGGTAGGGGTCCGGCTACCCTCCAGGTTGAGGGGGGTAGGGTTAAGGGTGTGTGGGACGGGGGTTAGTGCCAAGGGCACAATACTGCCTACTCATCCTGGCTGCCCTGAGGATGTCGTGCAGTTTTGTGCAGCACCGCTGGCCGGTTCGGACTACGTTGCCGACTGCGCTGACCGCCTCTGTCACCTGCGCACAGGCACGGTGAAGGCGTTGGCTAGTAGCCTCCTTCACAGGCCGGGGTACAAGGATCTCTGGCTCTCCTCCACGGCCTCCAGCTCGGCATCCGCAAACCTTGGTGCCGCACTCCTTACTGCCATCTTGTTGGTTGCGATGTGTGTGGGGAGTGAAGTGTGTATATGCAGCTGCAGCTTGTCAACCTCCTGAGTGTCAATCATGAAACCAGCAAAACCGGCACCATTTCTCATTGGAATCGATTGTGTTCCACATGGCGCCGGTGCTAGCCCCTTAACAGTAACAGAATCGGATCAGGTGTGGCGCCAGTTTTGCTGTTGTGGAAGTCCATGAATTCTTAGGGCGGGATTCTCCGATTGCCAACACCAAAATCGCATTCGGCGATTGGCCGGAGAATCTCCTTTGACGCCGAAATCGGGAATGGCACCGTTGTTCCGATGCTCTGCCCTCTCCAATATGGCATCATCGCACGCCGTTGGGTCGGCCTCAGGACGTCACCTGAAGGCCCGCCCCCGATGCTCTGCCCCCGATGGGCCGACTTCCCAACAACGTAGCTCATTTGTGGCCTGAGGTTTTGTCAACTTTGCGTGATGACTGCGGACTGTGTCCAGCGCCGTTACAGCCGAGGGGAGGGGAGCAGTTCCGCTGGCCGGGGGGGGGGGACTTCGGCAGGGACTGTTGTGAGTGTGGTCCAGGGGTGGCGAGGGGGGGTTACGGATGGGGGCACTATCTGGCAGGCCGGGTCTGGCTGCGGCCGGCGCCATGTTGTATGGCGCAACCGCTGCAGGTCGCCGTCGTGCGCAGACGCGACCACGGACTCGGCAATTCTCCGTCCGTATCTGTAGGTAAAGCCGGCTTTACGTGGTGCGGCTGCTAGTCCCCCACTTGGCGGAGTATCGGTGCAGGGGCTCCGCTGAATTTTTCATCGTAAGACTAGACACGTGCTCCGGGCATAGCCTCAAAATCGGAGAATCCAGCCCTTAGTCTCAGAAACGGAGAAACCCTCTCCATCTGTTTATTTTTTGTGCGAAAGTGAGCTGATATAACTTTGTATTGACACCAATATGGAACGGTGACGTTTCCTTGTTGTTTAATGGTTAGTGTGATATGCAGAATGTTACGCAGTTGATTTTCAAATCTTTGTCACTGTGGATAGTTTAATAAACAAAATAGTCTCAAGTGAATTCTCGTGGGTGCATTTGCCACTTCTTGGATGATGATTATTGTCTTGCATTTAAATCAAACTTTGAAGCCTGAACACTTTGCCTGACCTCCAGAATAATCAGAGAGGCAGCAGCCAACAATCAAACCCTCAAGAGCTGGGCTTCTGTACTGGGGATATCCTTGCCGCAAATGTGTGGATCAGGGGAGGGCACTCAAGCATGTCTCAATAATGTGCCCGGCAGGGGCCTGGGGTCTAAGGACTCCTGTTGTGGCTGGGGGTGAATATATAGAGCAAGGTTTTCCAGTACAACTGACTCGCTGGATAGCACTCTTGAGAGAATGTGGGAGACGTAAGAATGGGGAGGCTTGGGGGATTTCAGGGTTCCAGGGTGGAAGCCCTAACTGATTATTGGTCTATCTCCTTCTCCAATTTCTTACAGAGACCAAAATGGATGGTGGTGTCGGTCCCGCAGAGGATGACCTTGCGGTGCTGGCGGCCGGACGCCGGAGAAGGCAGCAGCATTGACAGTGCGCTCACACCCATCCTCTGAACGGAGACTTAATTGGAGGCTTTTTATATTGGACCACTGTGCCCAGGGGAGTGGGGGAAGAAGAGATCAACAGGGGGTTTGGGTGCAGGCAGGCCTGCTGTGAAGATTAACATGACAGAAGATTAACATGTGGCATGTTTTAGTTGTGAACATTGGACATTTTTTCCATTCTCCCTAGTTACAGACAGATTCTCTTCCCCCCCCCCCCCCCCCCCCCCCCGCCCGCCCCTTCGCCCCCATGCCCAATCAGTGATCCTCAAACCTCTTGGTCTTGCACGGTCTAGTGCTATATCTAGATGTGTCTCGAGGATGCTCATCAAAGCTGGAGGCAGCCTGCTGCTTTTTATGCCTTGGCCTTTGATGCCCTTGGCCAATGTCCCCTCGGAGGCCTGGAGCTGGAGACCCCCGGCCAACTCAATACCGGTACCACTGGCTTTGCCGTGCCACCCTGTTCTGCCGCTGCCCTTGAGATGCACCGGTAGCAGGTTGGGCGGATTCGGAAGAGCTGAAGTCTGCTGTCCACTTGGTGATAGGCCCTGGGTTGGCCTTTAGCACCCTCTTCCCTGACGATGACCCTAGGGTCCTGGGGGTCTCCATGGGCTGGAGGGGCAGCTGGAGTGAGCTCCAAAGACCTCTGCGTCATCTGGCTCTGCCAGCCCTGGTGGCTCCCCATTGTCAGCTGCCTGGTGTTGAAGCCCTCAGCAATGGTCCTCAGTGACTGGACCATTCTCCTGAGTGCCTCGGCAATGTCCACCTGCGTCCGGGACATGCCCCTCAGTGACTAGGACATGATGTCGAGGCTCTCAGCTACGATAGTCACCGACTGAATGTGTCCATGCGTTTGACAACACCACTCGAGGCGCTGAACTTGTGCTCCAGGCTTTCCAGTGCAGTTGCCACCCTGGCAGTGTTGGCCTTGGTGCCACGCATTGTCGGCATCATCTCCTGCACCCAAAGTGTTTGGGACTACTCCAATTGGCTATTCGCTTGATGGAATGTCACAGACATATACTCCTGAATCTCATGGCTGAGTCCTAGCATCTGCATCAGCCCTAGGATAATCTTGTACTGAGGTTTGGCATCTGGCTGGAACTTAGCAGAGTCCTGGGATCCAGCAGACCTCTGGCTGCTGCTCCCTTGGATGTTCCTGTCTCTGCCAGTTGTGCATCAGCAATTGTGTACTGCCCACCATATTGTCCCCGAGAAGCTGTCCTCAGAAATGACGCCCTTCGTGGTGTGTGTCCCTTCGCTTGTGGAAGCTGATAATGATAGCTCTGCCGCCTTGATGATGGTTTCCTTGGAGCTCTCCTCCGAGGTGGTCTCCTGGGTGGCGTTGGGGAAGGGGTGGAGAGGGAGGGGACACAACCCTGGATGGCCCGGCCACATCAGATAGAAATCCTGCGAGAGAATGGACATGTGGTCAGTGAGAAGGAAGGATAATTTTGTCTGACGTGAACTACTCGCTTGAGACAGGTCATCTGGGTGAAGGGATAGTGGATTCTCACCTCCGCAGCACACATCAACCTCGCTGTCAGTGATTGCTCCCTTCTCAGTCTACTCCGTGATTTCCAGGGCCCGTTCCTCAAAGGAGATGAGTGCTCAGATATCCTTGGTCCTCCACCCCCATTCATGACCCTTTCCCGCTTATTATGGACTATCTTCTCCAACGGGGACAAAGAGAGGGCTTTGTGACCCACAGGTTGGATGGATCAGGGGGTCTATAGCACGTGGCATGTGTGGGCACCCAACTGGACATAAAGGTGTTGTGCTGGTGGGTGCCAGGGTATTTTGAGGAACAAGCACAAAGATCGGCTGTGGGGATGGTGCGATGCATCAGCCAGTGATTTGTTGTGAGGAGTTGGGAATGAGGGGTGATGACAAAGGCAGCGAAATCCGTCCGGGAGAAGCTAGGGACAACACCAGCACCAGACCTATTCGAGGATTGCCCTCCAGAATTGTCTCTCCGACACCCAATTGTACGTCTACCCCCTCCCCTTATGTGTATAAATAATTTTGCCAAGTGTATAGAGTTTCTGCGGCTGGGTGGGTGCACTATATCCCACCAGTTACATTATTTGATTTTGTACTTCACTCGTGTTGTTACTGGGTTTTTTTTGTTCTTTTCTCCTCTCCCTTCGTGATTTGTGTGCGTGTGCCCTTCTCTTCTAATATCCTGTGTACATAACGGCAAATATACTTTGTTCAAAAGTCCAATAAAAAACATTTATTAAAAAAAAAGAGAATGAGGCGTGGTAGGAACTGATGCCAGGAGAGTGGTGGTAACTTACCAGTGGATGTCATTGGTTTTCTTCTGACATTGGACGCTGGTCCTCCTTGACATGCTGCCCGCACTGACAGCCGCTGCCACTGCCACTGCCTCCCAGGCGGCATTGGTGGCCCTGTGTGGTATTATCAGGTATTACAGTACCCAAGAGGCTGAAGACCATTGGTTAAACCGAGGAGTTTACCATTGGCTGTTGTAATGTAGCTCCCCCTTGACGGGCGGGGTATAAGAACCGGTGCCGTCCCAGCAGCCCTCATTTTCTGTACCGAAGCTGCTGGGGAACAGTAATGTTATAACCTCATTTTTGATTGTAATTGATTATGCATCACCCTGCTGCTGGTCCTACGACCCCCTCGGGAGAACAGGATGCCTCGTCTCTCATCCAGAAGCCAAAGCAAGGAGTAGTTTGGTGCGCTGCCATGCTTGTGTGTTGACTGGGAGTGATGAGCGAGTGCTAAAAAGCAGCTTCCCCTTGTTAGCAGTGAGATGCTGACGCACGAGTATGGTGAATCAGACGGCGAGACAGCCAGTAATGGTGAGAAGCTTGTGGGGGCTCATGTACAATTCTAAGTGCTGTTAAATACGGGCTGTGAGCTCGTCGCCGCCGCAGTCGAGAACACCCCGCTAACCGCACCCAAAATGACACTTAGAAAAATTTATGTTAATTCGAGCCCTATGACTTCCTTGAAGTGTGCACCATAGATGTACAATTGCTTGATTTTACTTGAAGGGAGAAATCTTCGCTCATTCAAAACCCAGTTAAAATTGAGTCCCAGTTACATTTGAATGTGTTTCACAAAGGTGGGGATTTATTTGGTTTTCAATTTATCTAGAACAATGACCTGTACTTTATATCTGGCCACCAAGCCCTGGTAATCTTGTGTGTGCAGCTCAGCAAACTCATTTTAAATTATGACTTTAATTTATACTTGCTCATCTTTTCCAATTGCATTTGTGGTACTAGAGGCTTGGAAGGACGTATTGTTCATTTGCAGGAATATCATAAATCAGAAGACTAAGAAAGATTTGGATTTGGAAATCAAGTTAATAGCAATGCTGACTAAAGCTGATGTAGGTGTTGTAGCTCAAGTCTGTATCTAAGCAGACATAAGACAAAAAGATTAAATGTATCTGATCTAAAATCTGCACATCACTGATGTCAAAAATTCAGAAGTGCACATGATGTGTGTTCAATGTTGAATGGTGTGTTGTTTATCTCCTGCTGGCTTAAAACCTACCAAGTAGTCAATTAGCATGTTAACTATTTTTTATGCATTCTTAATGCTCAAGCATATGGTTCCCTTAGGGTTTAACTTCAGTAGAATGTTTTATATTTTCCATTAGCTGCTTTTCCCCTTTCAGGTTTCTCTTGGCACTCCTAATTTATTTTTTGACCTGCTACTCTCAGAATTTTATGAACCCTCTCCAGTGGACTGGCAGACAGGGGGGGGGGGCTTGTAATCTTCTGCAACTGGCCTTGCTGCCTGCCCTTGACCTGTCCACAATTTTAGGGGGCAGCGGGTGAGTCTTACAGTAGCCTATCCGCCCTTGCATCAGTTGAGGCCCTTAAATGACCAATAATGATTGTTTCCCACATAAATTTCTGACTCGCAAGAGATATCGAGGGATGGGGGATGCCAAGAATATCTCTCTGCTCAAGCAGTAAAGGGTGGCAGCGGCTCAATTATGCGCCCCTTTTTGAGGATTGGGTGCGCCCCTTCCCGAACCCCACCCCTCGGTATTACATCCCTATCTGGCTCTGCCATCATGACTCCCAACCTCTTCTCCCACCATCACTGGACCACCCATCCCCTCCCCACCAGGTGACACCCACGCATACTTCCACCTTGGGCTCTAGGACTTGGAATCTGGGGACATTTTATAATCCCAATGGTGGCCGTGGCTCCGAGTGAAGTGCAGAAATTCCTCTCCAACCAATTAATGCTTCTTGGATTGTCAATAGGCTTTGGGGCAGCCGCATTCACAGGAATGTGTTCTGTGCCGTTTGTTCAGGTAGTGGGTAAGGCAACGTTGTCACTCGTAAAATTCTGCTGTATATTCTTGTGTCTAATGGTAACCTGTGGCTGGATTCTCTTGTCCCCCCATGTTTCTGGCAGCGTGCCGTTTGCTAGTTGCTGGTTGCTCTTTTCCCACCATTTGTCAATGGGATCTTTAATTGAAGCCACCCATGCCGCCGGGAAATCCGTGGGAGATGGTGAGCTGCCAGCTGCCGGAGAAATCCGGTTCTTGTTTCTATTGGTTATTTCACAAATCCATTCTGTCCCCTAATCCTCCTTTTAATTTTGGATCACTTTCATCTATTCTGCTATAGCTGCGTTTGGGTTTGTACTTACCTTGGAGGCCTACATAATGGTTTCAAATTATCACTTATCCTTGAAAAGTTAATTCTTAATTGGAGTCAATTCTTTGTTAATAAACTGGACATTCATAAACTCTGAAAATGCCTGCTGTGAATTTGGATATTATTTGCATAACAATTGTAACATTTTAGCTGAAAAAAAAGAGACATGCTGTTGAAGCTTTTTGCCTTCCACCCATCAGGGTAGAATCGCAAGCGTATCAAATTTCCAAGGGAACAACAAATGTATAATATAATTTTATCAGCCTCCTTTTCTCATGCAGTATATATATTTTTAACAACACTTAAGTTCTATACTACCAAGTGACTATTTGTAATATGTCTGCATTGTTTCCTAAGTCAGGACGGAGGGGCAGCTGGATCGAGCCCTGGCTGCCTCTCTGTTGTCTGTCTCCCCAATGTCTGCAGCACAGTGTTGACACACTCTGCGCTGCTCCTCAGTGACTGGGACATGTTCTGCAGTGCCTCTGCTATATCTACCTGAGACTGGGATATGCCGCACAGCGCCTTAGCTATGCCCACATAGGACTGAGAGACCTCCCGTGGTGACCAGGACGTGCTTTGGAGGGCCTCAGCAATGCACACCTGAGACTTGGACATGCCCCGCAGCACCTCATCGAGGTCCACCTGGTACTGGGTCACACCCCCAGCGTCTGGGACAAGCTGTTGGGGCATTAAGCCATGGCCTCCACCGACCGAGCCATGCCTTGGGCACCTCCACTGCTGCCGACGTCATGCACCAGGCCCTCTACTGCGGTCGCCATCCAGCAGTGTTGGTCTCGGTGCCGTGCATTGCCAGCGTCATCTCCTGCGTCCATAGCCTCTGGGACTCCTCCAATCAGCTATAGACCTGCTTGAGGGTTGCTGACATCCCCTTCTGAATCTCATGGCCGCACCCTACCGTCTGCAACAGCTCCGGGTCACCCTGGTCCAGAGGCTCATCATCTGACTTGGACTTAGCTGGGCTCTGGGATCCAGCAGACCTCCGACTGCTGTGTTGTCTGGATGTTGCTGTCTCCACCTAATGTATATCTGTGTGGTGGTCACCAGAATGTGCCCCAGGAGCCTGTCCATGACCGTTGCCCACGGTGGTGAAGGGTGTCGATGACAGCTGTAACGAATCGACAGTGGCATCCTCGAAGCTCTCCTCCGAGGTGTTCTCATGGGAGGCAGCAGGGGAAAATCACCCCGGATGGGCCGGCATCGTCAGATGAGGATCCTGCAGGAGAATAGACATGTGGTCAGTGGCAGGAATGGGTCATTCTGTATGGCATTAACAACTCACGTGTGACAGTTCATCTTGGTGGGCCCCAGTGGACCCACACCTCTGTGCCATACGCCGACCTCTATGTTGGTGACAGTTCTGTCCCCTGCCACCTCTGCGACCTCCAGTGCCTGTTCCTTGTAAGGGGAAAGGACGCTGATGTCTGGCACACTGTCACCTGTCTGGGCTCTCTCTCATCTGTTGTGGGCCAACGTCTCCTGCAGAGGAACAGAGGGGGCATCGTTAGCCACACGTGTCGTTTATCATGGGGGTGGGGGATCCAGGGGTTGGGAGAGGCCTTGGGAGGATTGTGGGAGTGATTTGGAGATGGGCCGTTATGGGGGGGGGGAAGGAATGGGGAGTGGGGGAAGGGGTATGGTGGAAGGCGGTGTGGGCGGCCCTGCTGGACAAGAATTGGTCGAGGCACAGAACAGTGCTGGGCGGGGTCGATGCCAGGCACATTCCAGTGTGGGGGGGGGGGGGGGGGAGGTGGGGGGGGGAGAGGTGTCGGAGGTCTGGTAGCAACCCATCTGTGCAGCCCGGTGGAAGTCGTTGATCTTCTCATAGCACTGGATGGCGGTCTCCTAGCACTGGGTGGCGGTCTCAGTGGTCATCGGGCTGATGGCACTGCCTCTTTCTCCCAGGCGGGACTGACTGCCCTGTGGCTGGCCCACCGAACCCCTGAGGAATAGGGCATTCTGCCTGGCCTCAACCGCGTCCTGTAATTTGCATCCCCGAACCGTGGGGCTGGCCTTCTTGGCGGCATGGCTGAGAGTGAAGTGGGGTTGACTATGCAAGATCGGTTTAACTGCTGCCCTTTTTTAGCAGGGGCCTGGCGAGCAGGGTCAGCCGGGTGGGAAAGTCATTTGCGGCCTTAAGCCTGTGGGGATTTATTAAATGTACCAATTAATGTTTTATAGTGGTGACGGCCTCGACGGGCCGTGTGTTGGGAAGTCTGTGGCAGTTCCTGCTCGCTGACACACTTCAAAACCTTTCCATTAAATTGTGCCCATAACGTCTAATCATTGAAACCGTACAGTGCAAAAGGTGGCTTGTCAGCCCATTAAGTTTGCACCGACCCTCGGAAAGGGCACCCTCTCTGGGCCCAATCCTCGTAATCCCACCTAGGGGCAATTTAGCATGGCCAGCCCACCTAAATTGCTCATCGTTGAACTGTGGGAGGAAACCGGAGCACACAGACGCAGGAAGAATGTGCAAACTTCAAACAGACAATCACCAGAGGTTGGAATCGAACACAGGTCTCTGGCGCTGTGAGGCAGCCGTGCCACCCCGTAACGCTGAACATGAAACGATTGTTGTAAAAACCCATCTGGTTCACTTGCGTGCTTTAGGCAAGGAAATTTGTTGTCTTTACTTGGTCTGGCCTGTATGTGACTCCAGATCCATAGCAATAAATGCCCTCAGGGGTAAATGCCGGCCCACATTCCATGGATAAGTAAAATAAGACAAGAACAAAATCTAGAAGAGAATTTCCTTTTCTGGACTTTCTAACACAATGAAGGTAATTTTAACCTAATCAGTCAGGGTAGGAATGGGTAGCATTGGAGTCCACTGCCCGTTTTGTATTTGTGTGATTTTACTCTCCATTGAGGGTAACTTTGAGGGGATCCAGTTGGATGCCAACCTGTAGTTTACCATTATTCTCTCCACTATTAATCATCAGTAAATTTGAGGCTGGGATTTGAATTTGATTCTGACCAAAATGATCTGCTTGGTCTTTTGATTTTAAGTTTCAATTCATTTTTTGACACAGAGACTTGGTCAAGAGCACATTTTGGAGTGAACCTTCTACCAAATGATGTTTCTGACTTTGCTTTGGTGAAATCATTCTGCCAATTCTTTGTTTATCTATCACTTCTTAATTTGTGCAATGCACATTTTCACTCGTGATCAGTGTTGAGTTGATGGGTTCGGATATCGGGTACGTCTGATCAAATCATCAAAGCTGCTATGTTGAAGTGAATATTGCTGCATCAATGCGTACAACAATGCTTCAACTTTCACCTTGGGAAGAGTCAAGAAGTATTCAATGAAATGGGAGAGTTTTTGTTTCCAGTGAAAAGAAAACCATCAGTAAAGATTTTAATGTATTGGCAATTAAATATATTTCTCTTCAGTAACTCCTGCCTGGCCAGAAATCAGCAGATGAATTTATTTTGGTCCAGTTTTAGCCACTTAAAGTCAATGTTTGCACTTCAGGCCAAAGTTCTGTCAGTGCTGTTAGCAGGTTAGCTACCTAGAGTAGCCTACATGCTTTCAGCAAGGGTGGTTTTCTCATCAGAACAGCTTGAGCATTTCTGATGCATTGATTAAAGTTGACTTTAACATGCAGGCCTCTAGAACGCCACTGCTACTTTGGTCTGGTTTTAATTGGATGTAGATATAGAACAAATGGGGGAAAATGTTGCATTACCACCTGTAGGTTTGATTATAACATTCTTTGAAAGTCTAGTGTTTATAGATAACCTGTTTACCCCATCTAACTACACCCTAGCCCTGATGTTTATGGGGGTTAGTGGGGGTGCAGAGCAGGTAACATGACGTTCCTGCCAAATATAATGATGGGCCATCATTTTTTTTAAATGAGGTGCCAGTTTTTCAGCCGACAGCAAGCTAGATTGAGAGGCTGACGGGCAGGTGGAGTGGCCGCAGCTGGTATCTCAAATCCATCGAGCGGAGAAGAGGGAGTAATCATCGGCTGAATTTTATTGGCCACTTCCGGGTGGGAAAGCAGGTGGTAGACCTGTAAATTAGGGTGCGGTGTCATCGGTCGAGTGCCTGCTGCTGACTGGCCCACCCCTTCCTCTCAATGCAATTTTAGGAGTGGCGAGGTGTCGAATGGGTCACCTGCCCAGCTGAGGGCCTCTTCCCACCACTGCTCTGATTTAATGAGTGATGGGAGAGACTGGTGCTCGATATGAAGCCTGGCAGGATTAACCCTATGGACTGCTGACCATTTCATTGAAGGGGATGGGGCAAGGCGCCTTCTTTAGGGCCCTGGATGCCAATCGGAGACCCAGCTCACAGTTCTGCTTCCCTACGTCGACCCTATCCCCGCCCTCTCCAAAATGCCCCCCACTCTATACTTCCTCGGGGGGAAGGGGGGTGGGGGTGGTCTGCTATTGTTCCCCCAGCGAGATCGCAGATGTACCTGAATTTCTGGGTGCATCATTGAGCCCCAATTTCCTGGCCTACCTGGTGATTCAGCAGTGGACATTGCTTCTGCTGGAGCTGCCAATGTGCAGAGTTTCCGGCATCCGCTTGTCCGAAATCTCGAAGAGGCGAGACCTCCTCCTGAAGCTGACGAATGTCCTGCCTCATACTAATTACCGGGCTGAAAAATTAAAATGGGTGAACCCGCTAAACGGGAGCAGACTCACCCCCGACATTTAGATTAGGTTGCGTGGTCCCATGCCTCATTGTATAATCCGACAATCAACTATAGATCTGGGCTGGGATTCTCTGCAGCGAGTCTGCCTCGCTACCGCTGCTATCGAAGATGGAGAAATTGGCGGTCAGCCAAATCTCCCATTCACTGCAGTGGAGAATCCCGCTGCCGGGAACGGATAGAGAATCCCGCCCCTGATCAGCAGGAAACATTCAGAAGTGTATTTTGTTTTTTGTCCGTTGGCTTTTAAGAAGGAGATAAATTGAAGCTGGTGACAAAACAATTGAAAGAAAGCAATGGAATGAGTTAGGCATCCACATATAACATTCCACATAGGATTCCTCTGAGTGATTGTTGTACTATTCAATTCACCATTGCCTTATTATATTTGTTTGTATTTCACTTGTAAAACTGATGGATGCATTTACTGTTTTGTCAGTTATTGTAAAATTGAATTATGACTTTGTAATAAAATACAGTTTGTATCAACATTAGCATTTTAAAACAACACATTTCTGTAGCAAAAATATTTTAAAATTTGCGGATATTTCCCTGATGGCTCGGCAGGTTAAGGGACCAGAGAAAGAGCTTGCCTTTATAAAGGTATCTTTGATATCCTCAGGGCATTCCAAAGCGCTTATTGTTAATGTGAACAAAATTCATGGAAGGCCGGAGGATTATAATCCTGCTGCATTCGTTTATCTCTCAATTTAACATTAAATAATGGAGGATGAAATCCCTTGTAATAATTCTGATATTTACCGAGATTTCAAATTCAGCCAGTGTTAGCCAAATGCTTTTTCAACATTTTCCCAATATTATTTTAGTTTCTACCCCTGTGTAGACCCCTTCCAGTACTGCCAGCCCTGTGGGGGCGGGGGAGGGGATTTGCAACCCGCATTCACCGTCAGGGAGAACGGTGTTGCGGGCAGATTCTCTCCAGAGAGATTGCGTTTCCTAATTTTCCTTGACCCTCGCAGGTAAACTCACAGGTTTTGCACCCACAAAGGGCGAGAACCTCATTTTAATGGATTTCAGTAAATTTGAATATAATGAGCCAGCACCCTGCCACATGGCTCCATCAGACCTCGCCCCACCAGACTGATGGCGTAAACCACGTGCACTCATATTTTTCTTCAGAGAGACTCAAGGGGCGAGATTCTCCGACCACCCGCCGGGTTGGAGAATCGCCGGGGGCTGGCGTGAATCCCACACCGCGCCGGTTGGCGGGCCACCACCCGCGATTCTCCGGCCCGGATGGGCTGAAGTCCCGCCGCTAAAATGCCTGTCCCACCGGCGTAGATTAAACCACCTACCTTACCAGCGGGACAAGGCGGCGCGGGCGGGCTCCGGGGTCCTGGGGGGGGGCAAGGAGCGATCTGGCCCCGGGGGGTGCCCCCACGGTGGCTTGGCCCGCGATCGGGGCCCACCGATCCGCGGGCGGGCCTGTGCCATGGGGGCACTCTTTCCCTTCCGCCTTCGCCACGGTCTCCACCATGGCGGAGGCGGAAGAGACTCCCTCCACTGCGCATGCGCGGGAATGCTGTCAGCGGCCGCTGACGCTCCCGCGCATGCGCCGCCTGGAGATGTCATTTCCGCGCCAGCTGGTGGGGCACCAAAGGCCTTTTCCACCAGCTGGCGGGGCGGACATTAGTCCGGCGCGGGCCTAGCCCCTTAAGGTTGGGGCTCAGCTCCCAAAGATGCGGAGCATTCCGCACCTTTGGGGCGGCGCGATGACCGACTGATTTGCGCCGTTTTGGGCGCCAGTCGGCGGAAATCGCGCCGTTTCCGGAGAATTTCGCCCAAGATCTGGAGTGAAAACTGCTCTGTGAAGCCACACGCTGATTTTCAATCGAGCTTGACACTTTGGGAAAAAATATGGGAAGGTTCCACTCCTGGGGCACAATTTAATATCCTCTCACGAGATTTACGACGCTTGAAACGCCTTGCGGGATTTAACCAAATCTTGCAAGACGTCACGATCTGGATCTCTCCCTCACTGGGCGTGACCCAGACCTACATATTTAAATGAGTCATTAAGCTCAGGATTCTCTGGCACCCGAGACCTGATGGCTCTGCCTGGGAGCCCTCAACAGGGTGCCGTTTAGTACTGTTTTCCACAAGCGTGAACCAGTCGTAATGGCACCTGGGGGAGGGTGGGGGCTTTCTCAGGCCATTAGATATCCTCCGGGTAATTGGGGACAGGGCAGGGTGGCACCCTGACACTTGGGTACTTTGGCACTACCATTCTGACACCCTGTCAGTGCCACCCTGGACCCTGGCAGTGCCACCCTGGCTCTAAGTGCAGCCTCAGTGGCGAGAAACACCCTGAGGCCAAAATATTTGGCAGAGTGCTGTTGAATAGCTGGTGTTTCATGTAAACAAAACCGGACATAAGGGGCTGGATTCTCCATTGTCTGGCAGCACACCCATGCCTGCAGGTTTCCTGGCGATGTGGGGTGGCCTTAATGGGAAATCCTATTGGCAGGTGGCAGGAACGGAGAATCCCACTGCCAGCAAGGGCACGTCGCCCAGGAGAACGCGGCTGGCGGACAGGAGAATCCCGCCCAAGATTTTTTCCGGTTGAATCGTGCCTATGGTCTCTGTTTACATGAGTGGTGGGCAGGATTGGTTCTTCAAATAGCAAATGAACCATCAGAAGAATCCTTGGTTTAACATCTCATCAGAGAGCATTTCAAGTGGTTTCACCACTCATTTGAAACATAATGACTTTGAAAGTAGGGGATCGCTTAACTCAATTTATATTGGTGCAGATCAGGGGGGTAGATATGCGATTGTGACAGGGGTGCTGGAGGGACGGTTAGTGGCGCTGTTAAGTGTATACGGTCCCAATTGGGACAATTTGGGAAGGTGTTTGGGGCCATCCCCGACTTGGACACACAAGAACTGATAGTGGGGGGGGGACTGGAACTTGGTGCAGCAGCCGAGATTGGACAGGTCACGGCAGCACCCTCTGGTCCCATCAGGGGGTGGGGGGGTGAAGGCGTTGGCTGGGCTAATGGTGGAAATGGGAGGGGTGGACCCTTGGAGGTTTCTGCACCCGAGGGAACGGGAGTATTCGTTTTTCTCAGCAGTCCATAAGGTATACTCGCGGATCGACTTTTTTGTGTGGGGAAGGTTTTGCTGGCTGGGGTTTGATGCATTATGTACTCTGGGATAACACAGGCTGCAACCGGATGCCGCTTTAACCAAAAGATACTCCAGACCTTGAAGTTAGTTCAATAAGATTTATTGAACCAGTAGCATTAGCACAGTTCTCTATGAGTTCAACTCTCTGCTAACCTAAGTGTGGTTACTCTGACTGAAACAGACTAGCTCTTAGCCACGTACACCCTGACTCACTCTGTAGATGTTCATCAGTGGAAAGAGGCGGAATGTGAGTGCCTCTTGCCTTTTATAGTGAGATACTACCCCGAGTGTCCTGCCTGCTCATTGGTCATGTCCTGTTCTCTGTGTTCATTAGCTGCCTGTCTGGGCCTGTCTGTATATCATTATCTGCATGTCTGCATATCATGACATCTCACCTTTTTTAAAAAAATATATTTTATTGAAAATTTTCGATCACAATTTTTTCCCCTTACACATCAAACATAAGAAAATTTTTTTTTAACAGTGCATGTAACATAGTAACCACAGTCTAATACCAAATAGCTGACCAACATGGTAAACTAATCATTTAACATAAAATAAAACTTCCCCCTCACCCCCTCCCCCCTGGGTTGCTGCTGCTGGTCATCTATCTTCCCTCTAACGTTCCCCTAGGTAGTCGAGGAATGGCTGCCACCGCCTGGTGAACCCTTGAGCCGATCCTCTCAGCGCAAACTTCATCTGCTCCAGTTTTATGAACCCCGCCATATCATTTATCCAGGCCTCCAGTCCGGGGGGTTTTGCTTCCTTCCATATGAGTAAAATCCTACGCCGGGCTACTAGGGACGCAAAGGCCACAACATCGGCCTCTTTCGCCTCCTGCACTCCCGGCTCATCCGCAACTCCAAATAAAGCTAACCCCCAGCCTGGTTTGACCCGGACCTTCACCACCTTCGAAATCACTCCCGTCACTCCCTTCCAATACCCCTCCAGTGCCGGGCACGACCAAAACATATGTGCGTGGTTTGCCAGGCTTCCGCCGCACCTCCCACACTTGTCCTCCACTCCGAAGAACCTGCTCAACCTTTCTCCCGTTATGTGTGCTCTATGTAGCACCTTAAATTGAATCAGGCTAAGCCTGGCGCACGAGGAAGAGGAATTTACCCTGCTTAGGGCATCAGCCCACATACCCTCCTCTATCTCCTCCCCGAGCTCTTCTTCCCACTTTCCTTTTAGTTCGCCCACCAGCTCCTCCCCCTCTTCTCTCATCTCACGGTATATCTCTGACACCTTGCCCTCCCCGACCCACACCCCCAAGAGCATTCTATCCTGGATCCCCTGTGTCAGGAGCAATGGAAATTCCCTCACCTGTTGTCTTGTGAACGCCCTCACCTGCATATACCTAAAGAAGTTTCCCCGGGGCAGCTTATACTTTTCCTCCAATGCTCCCAAGCTCGCAAACGTCCCATCTATAAATAAATCTCCCACCCTCCTAATTCCTAACTGGTGCCAGCTCTGGAATCCTCCATCCATCCTCCCTGGGGCAAACCTGTGGTTGTTCCTGATTGGGGACCCCACCAGGGCTCCCCGCACACCTCTCTGTCGCCTCCATTGTCCCCAGATATTTAATGTTGCTGCCACCACTGGGTTCTTGGTAAACTTTTTTAGTGAGAGCGGTAGCGGCGCCATCACCAGCGCCTCTAGACTCGTCCCTTTACAGGACTTTCTCGCCAGTCTTTTCCACGCCGCTCCCTCTCCCTCCATCATCCATTTACGGATCATCGCCACATTGGCGGCCCAATAGTAGTCGCCCAAATTCGGCAGCGCCAATCCTCCTCTGTCTCTGCTACGTTGTAAGAACCCCCTCCTTACCCTCGGGACTTTCCCTGCCCACACGAAGCTCGTGATGCTCCTGTCTATTTTTTTAAAGAAGGCCTTAGTGATTAGTATAGGGAGACATTGGAATACAAATAAGAACCTCGGGAGGACCACCATCTTAATTGCCTGCACTCTGCCCGCCAACGACAGTGGCTGCATGTCCCACCTCTTGAAGTCCTCCTCCATTTGTTCTACCAATCGTGTCAGATTAAGTCTGTGCAAGGTTCCCCAGCTCCTGGCGATCTGAATCCCCAGGTATCGGAAGTTTCTTTCCACTTTCCTTAGAGGCAGGCCTTCTATCCCTCTACTCTGGTCCCCAGGGTGTATCACGAAAAGTTCACTCTTCCCCATGTTAAGCCTATATCCCGAGAAATCTCCGAACTCCCTCAATATCTGCATGACCTCTGTCATCCCCCCCACTGGGTCCGTCACATACAACAGTAGGTCATCCGCGTAGAGCGACACTCGGTGTTCTTCTCCCCCTCTAATCACCCCTCTCCATTTCCTGGAGTCTCTCAGCGCCATGGCCAGTGGTTCAATTGCCAACGCGAACAGCAATGGAGATAGCGGGCATCCCTGTCTTGTTCCCCTGTATAGTCGGAAATACTCCGATCTTTGCCGACCCGTGACCACACTTGCCGTTGGGGCCCCATAAAGGAGTTTGACCCAGCTAATAAACCCGTTCCCGAACCCAAACCTCCTTAGCACCTCCCATAAGTACTCCCACTCCACCCTGTCAAATGCCTTCTCTGCATCCATTGCCGCCACTATCTCTGCCTCCCCCTCTACTGGGGGCATCATTATCACCCCTAATAGCCGTCGCACATTGACATTCAGTTGTCTCCCCTTTACGAACCCTGTCTGGTCTTCGTGCACCACCCCCGGGACACAGTCCTCTATCCTCGATGCCAGTACCTTTGCCAGCAATTTGGCGTCCACATTCAAGAGTGAGATAGGTCTATAGGACCCGCACTGCAGTGGATCTTTATCCCGCTTCAAAATTAGCGATATCGTCGCCTCCGACATTGTCGGTGGTAGAGTCCCTCCTTCCCTGGCCTCGTTAAAAGTCCTCACCAACAGCGGGGCCAGCAGGTCCACATATTTTCTATAAAATTCCACCGGGAACCCATCTGGTCCCGGAGCCTTCCCTGCTTGCATATTCCCCAGCCCCTTAATAACCTCGTCCACCCCAATTGGTGCCCCCAGGCCTTCCATCTCCTGCTCCTCCACCCTCGGGAACCTCAATTGATCCAGGAACTGCCGCATCTCCTCTTTTCCCTCCGGGGGTTGGGACCTACACAGTCCTTCGTAAAAGGTCTTAAACACCTCTTTTATCTTCCCTGCTCTCCGCACCGTAGCTCCCTTTTCGTCTCTAATTCCCCCTATCTCCCTCGCCGCTGTCCTCTTTCGCAGCTGATGGGCCAACAGGCGACTAGCTTTTTCCCCATACTCATACCTCACCCCCTGTGCCTTCCTCCACAGCACCTCCGCCCTCCTGGTGGTCAGAAGGTCGAACTCCGTCTGGAGTCGTCGCCTCTCCCTGTACAGTCCCTCCTCCTGGGTCTCCGCAAATTCCCTCTCCACCCTTAAGATCTCCCCCAGTAGTCTTTCCCTTTCCTTGGCCTCTGTTTTCCCTTTGTGGGCCCGAATGGAGATCAGCTCTCCTCTGACCACCGCTTTTAGTCCTTCCCATACCACTCCCACTCGGACCTCCCCGTCGTCATTGGCCTCCAGGTACCTCTCAATACATCCCCGCACTCTTCCACAAACTCCCTCATCCGCCAACAATCCCACATCTAATCGCCAGAGTGCTCGCTGCTCCCTCTCCTCTCCTAGTTCCAGGTCCACCCAATGTGGGGCATGATCTGAAATAGCTATGGCTGAATACACAGCTTCTTCCACCCTCGAGATCAACGACCTTCCCAGAACAAAAAAATCTATCCGGGAGTACACTTTATGAACATGGGAGAAGAAGGAGAACTCCCTGGCCCTCGGCCTAAGAAATCGCCATGGATCCACTCCCCCCATTTGGTCCATAAACCCCTTGAGCACCTTGGCCGCTGCCGGCCTTCTTCCGGTCTTAGATCTGGATCTCTCTAACCCTGGGTCCAGCACGGTGTTGAAGTCCCCTCCCAATATCAAGTTTCCTACCTCCAGGTCCGGTATACGTCCCAACATCCGTCTCATAAATCCCGCATCGTCCCAATTCGGGGCATATACATTAACCAACACGACCTCCGTTCCCTCCAGCCTGCCACTCACCATTACAAATCTACCTCCGCTATCTGCTACAATGCTCCTTGCTTCGAATGCTACCCGTTTCCCCACCAGTATGGCCACCCCTCTATTCTTTGCATCTAGCCCTGAATGGAACACCTGTCCCACCCATCCTTTCCTTAACCTAACTTGGTCCGCCACCTTCAGGTGCGTCTCCTGGAGCATAGCCACGTCTGCCCTTAGTCCTTTCAAGTGCGCGAGCACTCGGGCCCTTTTAATCGGTCCATTTAGGCCTCTCATGTTCCACGTGATCAGCCTCACTAGGGGGCTACCTGCCCCCTTCCCGTGTCGACTAGCCATCACCTTCTCTAGGCCAGTCCCACGTCCCGTTTCCGCGCTCCCACTCGCTCCCCAGGCGTCGCATTCCAGCCCCGACCACCCACTCTTTAGCCATTTCCTCTTTGATTTCCGCAGCAGCAACCCAGTTATCCCCCCCCCCCCCCCCGCTAGATCCCCCTCTAGCGTGATTGCTCCCCCATATTACTTCCGCAAGTCAGCTGACTTCAACTGACCCCGGCTACTCCTGCTCACTCCTTGACCCCCCCCCGTGTGGGGAACTCCCATCTACCTTGCGCCTATCTTCCCGCCATTATCTTCCTGGCGCGGGAACATCCCTATAGCTGACCCGCCTCTTGTGGCGCAGCTCCCTTTCCCATCCCACTCCCATTCCTCATCCTCCGCCTATGTCCCTTCTTTCCCCCCCCCCACCGGCGCCCACATTTCTTAGTGTCACCCCCTTCCCAATTTACTTCTCTATTTACATCGACAGTAACATTTCCTGCAATATCAGTCCCTCAGTTCCGATCCAATTTCTCATCTTTAATAAAGGTCCATGCTTCTTCCGCCGTTTCGAAATAGTGATGTCTCTCCTGGTACGTGACCCATAGTCGTGCCGGCTGCAGCATCCCGAACTTCACCTTTTTGTGTAACACCTCCTTGGCTCGGTTAAAACACGCCCTCCTTCTCGCCACCTCCGCACTCCAATCCTGGTACACCCGTACCACTGCATTCTCCCATCTGCTACTCCGTACCTTTTTGGCCCATCTCAGAACCACTTCTCTATCTTTAAAGCGATGAAATCGCACGATTGTCGCCCTAGGTGGTTCTCCCGCTTTTGGTCTCCTCGCCGGGATTCGATGGGCCCCCTCCACTTCTAAGGGGCCCAAAGGGGACTCAGCTCCCATCAACGAGCTTAGCATCGTGCTCACATAAGCCCCGCAGTCCGCTCCTTCCACTCCCTCAGGGAGACCCAGTATCCGAAGGTTCTTCCTTCATGCTCTGTTTTCTAGGGCCTCAATCCTTTCAATGCACTTTTTGTGGAGCGCCTCGTGCGTCTGTGTTTTGACCGCCAGGCCCAGGATCTCGTCCTCATTATCCGTCACCTTCTGCTCCACCACGCGGAGCTCTGTCTCCTGGGTCCTTTGTGCCTCCTTAAGCCCCTCAATTGCCTGTAGCATCGGGGTCAGCACCTCCTTCTTTAGTAGCTCCACACACCGTCTTAGGAATTCGTCTTGATCGAGCCCCCATGTCGCCTGGGCTTTCTCCGCCGCCATCTTGTTTCTTTTTCCTTTCTGTCCCTATCGTCGAGGATTCCTCGTGCTGCAGCCGCCGCCGCCGATATTTTCCTCTTTCGTTGGGGGGGGGGACTCCCTATTCACTCACCACACACCGGGTTTCGTCGCGTGAAAATTTCCCGTTGGGCCTCTTAAAAGAGCCCGAAGGTCCGTTGGAGCTGGAGTCGCCGAAACGTGCGGCTTAGCTGGTCATCGCCGCAACCGGAAGTCATCTCACCCTTTTTTTAATGTTTTGTTGGCACATGGGAACGTAATTACATGTGGTGGCATATATTAACATATTTACAAACGGTGGCATATATGAACATACTTACATGTGAAGACAGCTGTCTAATGTGAGAAAACAGAACATAGCAAACAAAACAAATGTTCATAAGTCCAATATCTGGGGCTTGCGTCCGATCCTTGTCGACCGCCGGAGACGTGGTGGTGGGGACAACGGCGCCTTGACAATTGGGAAGGAAGCCTGACTGGTGGCTTCGTAGTTCGAGGTATCAGGAGGTGGCAAAACAACGGATGGAAACGGAGAAGAAAGCAGTTGCGGGCATGCAACTTTGCGCAGTGCCCGTCTGTTTCATCGCACAACAGAACCATCAGCCATACGTACAACATACGAGCAGGGTGCAGCCTGTCGAACAACGACAGCTGGAGCAGACCAGCCACCATCAGGTATCTTGATCCTGACAGTGTCTGCCGGGGATAACACGGGCAAATCACGGTGGCATGAGCATCATAGCCCTGCTTTTGCTGGGTTTGGAGCTGCTGCACCTTCTGCAGCACCGGGAGGTGATCCAGGTTGGGCAAGTGTATTGCTGGAAGTGTCGTCCACAGGTCCCTGTTCATCAGGAGATGAGCCGGCGACATGCTAGTGGACAGTCAGGTCATCCTGTACGCAAGTAGCGCGAGGTAGATGTCAGCAGCAGTCGTGACGCTCTCAGACCTCACATCTCTGACCGTCATTAAGGCCTGTAAGCAGCAGAATCCGCGGCCTTGCAGATGAGCTGTTTCACAATGTGTACCCCTTTTTCAACCTTCCCATTGGACTGTGGATAGTGTGGGCTGGAAGTGACATGTTTGAAATGGTATGACTTGACAAACGTAGACACTCGTGGCTGTTGAAACACGGGCCATTGTCACTCATGACAGTGAGTGGGATACCATGCCTGGAGAACGTCTCCTTACAGGCCTTGATGACGGTCCGAGATGTGAGGTCTGAGAGCTTCACGACTTCAGGGTAATTGGAGAAATAGTCAATAATCAACACGTAGTCACGACCATTCGCACAAAAGAGGTTGATGCCAACCTTGGACACGGGGAGATATCGATTTCATGCTGCTGGAGTGTCTCCTTGCTCTGCGCTGGCTGGAAGCATTGACAGGTCGCACATTTCAGGACCATGTTCGAGATGTCCTGGCTAATACCGGGCCAGTAGACAGCCTGCCTGGCTCTGCGTCTGCACATCTCGCCGCCCAGGTGTCCCTCATGCGTTTGCCGGAGCACCAAGCTCTGGAGATTGAGCGGAATCAGAATCCGGTCCAGCTTGAGGATACCGTCAATCACCGTCAGGTCGTCTTTTACATTGTAAGATTGAGGGCACTGCCCTTTCTGCCAGCCATTGGTGAGGTGGTGCATGACATGCTGCAAGAGGGGGTCTTTGGCTGTCTCCTAGCAGATACGACGACGGAGGGTGCTAGCACACAGCTGCATCTGTGATTCAATCTGCCGGATGATTTCCAGCGGTTCACTAGGCAATGTGATGGAGCGGGACAACGCATCAGCGATGATGAGCTCCTTGCCAGGCATGTACACTAAGTCAAAGTCGTACCTTCTGAGTTTGAGGAGGATGCGCTGCAACCGAGGCGTCATGTTCAGATCCTTGTGGATAATGTGGACTAGAGGCCTATGGTCCGTCTCGACAGTGAATGTCGGCAGGCTGTAAACATAGTCGTGAAACTTGAGAATGCCAGTGAGAAGACCCAGGCATTCCTTCTCTATTTGCACATACCTTGTTTCGGTGAGCGCATGGCCCTCGATGCGTCGGCTACCGGTGCCCAGGATGAGGTGTCATTGCATGAAGCAGCATCGCACCGATGCCATCCTGGCTCACATCTGTCTAGATCTTCATCTCCCTGTCCGGGTCGAAAAATGCGAAGACGGGTGCAGTGGTGAGCTTGGCTTTCAGCTCCAACCACTCTGCCTGATGTGCTGCCTTCCACTCAAAGGCAGTGGACTTTTTCACCATGTTTCTAAGAGAGATAGTTTTTTGAAGAATAAAGGGATTAAGGGTTATGGTGTTCGGGCCGGAAAGTGGAGCTGAGTCCCCAAAAGATCAGCCATGATCTCATTGAATGGCGGAGCAGGCTCAAGGGACCAGGTGGCCTACTCCTGCTCCCAGTTCTTATGTTCTTCTGTTTCGTAGGGCCGTGGTGTGTGAGGCCAGGTTTGGGATGAACTTGACCAGAAAATTGACCATGCCCAGGAAGCGCAACACCGCCTTCTTGTCTTCAGGGACCTTCATGGCTTCGATGGCCTTGACCTTGTCTGTGCCTGGGCGCACGCCCTGCTGAGAGATCTGGTCACCTAGGAACTTGAGTGTCGACATGCCAAAGCAACATTTGGACCTGTTCAGCTTCAGGCCATTGGCATGGACATGGCAGAATACCTGCTGGAGACGGGAAACATGCTCTTCAGGGGTCGTGGACCATATTATGATGTCGTCCACGTACCCCTTCAGTGCCCTCCATCATCTGCTCCATGATGCGATGGATGATCTCCGATGCCGAGACAATGCCAAACGGCATGCGATTATAGCAGTATCTGCCAAACAGTGTGTTGAAGGTGCAGAGCCTTCTGCTGGACTCATCCAGCTGGATTTGCCAAAATCCATGTGACGCATATAATTTGGTGAAAAAACGTGCGTGTGCCATCTCACTGGTGAGTTCCTCCCGCTTCGGGATGGGGTAGGGTTCACGCATTATATTCTTACTGAGATCCTTGGGATCAATGCAGATGCACAGGACTCCCGAAGGCTTTCTAACACATACCATTGAGCTGACCCAGTCAGTCGATTCAGTTACCTTGGAAATGATGCCCCGTTGCTGAAGATCCTTGAGCTGTGCCTTCAGGCGCTCCCTCGGCGGAGCCGGGACCCTGTGTGGTGAGTGGACCACTGGCTCAGCAACAGGTCATAGCAGAATCTTGTCTCAATATGGCACATCCGGATACTGAGCGAGGATGTCGTCAATGCCGGCCTGAAGATCCACATTGAAGGATGTCGTTGTGTAAACCCGCTGCACGAGGTTCAGCTGCTTGCAGGTATGCGCACCAAGCAGGGATGCCCTGTCTGGCTTGGCATTTTCAAAACGTAACCGTGCATGGGTTCTCCGGTTGGAGACAAGTAGATGGCAGGATCCCAGTGCCGTGATGGCATTTCCGTTGTAGTCCAGGAGCCTGCAGGCTGCTGGAAGGACCTTGGGGGGGGCTTCTTGATGCGTTTGAAATCTGCCTGTGAGAGGAGGTTGGCAGAAGCACCTGTGTCCAGCTTAAACTGGATGGAGCAGTGATTGACCTGCATCACCTCACGCCATTCGTCCGCAGAACCCACAGCGAGGATGGATTGACTTTGTAGTGAGTTGGATGTGGCATATTCACATTTGGTAATGATACCCACACAGTAGGCGGAGTCCAGGCATTCTTCCTCTGGATCCGTTGTCCTGCCAGGATCAGAATCCTGTAATCGTTGTTGCATACTCTGAACGCGCCGTCGTCGGAATTGGGGGCGCTGGCCCCTGACTGGTGGTGCAGACCTGCACAAGGCTGCATAGTGTCCAGGCTTATCGCAGTTTAAACATCGCCTCCAGGTTGCAAGGCAGTGTTTCTTTAAGTGGGCATTGCCGCAATTCGAACACGTCATGAACGTTGGCGTCCTGACACTCCGCGCGTCGTCGCACATGCGCAGTGCAGGTGTCAGCCGCTTCGTTATCCCGTTCGCATCGCGCATGCGTGGGGTCCCGGGAAAAGCACACAAAATGGCCGCTTTCATCAATGCTGAGACGCTGCATCCTGGAGATGGCCTGCACAGTCTCTGCCTCGTGGGAGGCAAGTTTCTCATTTTCAGCCGATTTGTACTGGGCATATCGATTTTTGGTGATTTTCAGTAGCTGCGCTCTCAGTGGATCAGAGTGAACTCCAAAAACGATTTGAGCTCTGATCATGGAGTCAGCAATATCACCAAAGTTGCAGGACAGCGCTAGCAGGCGGAGGTTAGTTCAGAAGGAGTTGAAAGCGTCATCTTTACCTTGTAGACGTTGTTTGAATATGTAGCGCTCGAAGATTTCATTGGTGTCCACTTCACAGTGACTGTCAAACTTGTCCAGGATGGTCTGAAACTTTGTCTTGTCCTGGCCTTCGGTGAAGTGAAAAGAGTTGAAGAGTTCGATGGCTTGACCACCCACTGTTGAGAGGAGAAGCGGGATCTTCCTTGCATCAGACGCACCCACGAGGTCTGAAGCTTCGATGTACAGCAGAAACGTTTGCTTGAATGTCCGCCAGTTGGCAATGAGATTGCCGGAGGTCCTGAGCTGGTGAGGAGCCTGAATCTTCTCCATGGTGCCGGGATACATTCGCTGGTCGTCACGGAACGGACTGAGGTAAACCAACCAGATTAAGCACTCTCCTGGTCGCATGATGTGTTATGTACTCTGGGATAACACAGGCTGCAACTGGATGCAGCTTTAACCAAAAGATACTCCAGACCTTGAAGTTTGTTCAATCTGATTTATTGAACCAGTAGCATTAGCAGAGTTCTCTATGAGTTCGACTCTCTGCTAACCTAAGTGTGGTTACTCTGTCTGACTGAACCAGACTAGCTCTTAGCCATGTACACCCTGACTCACTCTGTAGATGTTCATCAGTGGAAAGAGGCGGAGTGTGAGTGCCTCGTGCCTTTTTTGTGAGATACCACCCCCGAGTGTCCTGCCTGCTCATTGGTCATGTCCTGTTCTCTATGTTTATTAGCTGCCTGTCTGTGCCTGCCTGGATATCATTATCTGAATGTCTGCAGATCATGACAGGGTTAAGGGGTCAGAATACTGGGCAATTGCAGTGTCAGATCATGCTCCGCATTGGGTGGATATGGTACTGGAGAAGGGGGTAGTGCAGTGGCCGGGGTGGAAATTAGTTGTGGGACTTTTGGGGGACCAAGTGTTCTCTGACAAAATTGAAAAGGTAATTAAGGAATATGTAGGTTGCAACTGTACGGATGAGGTGTCGAAGGCAGTTGTCTGGGAGGCTCTAAAGACGGTGGTGAGGGGTGAGGTGATTTTGTCTAAGGCCAGGGTGGACAAAGAGGAGAGGTTGGAGCGGCAGAGGGTAATAAATGAGAAGTTGCAAGTAGATAGGAGTTATGCAGAAGATGAGGACCAGTGAAGCTGGAAAAGAGGAAGGAACTACACGCGTGCTTTGACCGGCTATCTACCAGGAAACTGGTGCGCCAACTGAGGCGAGCAAGGGGTGCAGTTTACGAACATGGAGATAAGGTTAGCAGGTCAGCTCCGGAGTGAAGCAGCGGCAAGGGAAATTGTTCAGGTGAAGGATAGGGCAGGGAAGTCGGTGGTGGCTCCGGACCTGATTAACAAGGTTTTTGAGTAATTTTATGAGTGGTTGTGCAGGTCAGAGCCTCCTGGGGGAGACCGTGAGATGCAGGAATTTCTAGATGGGTTGGAGTACCCGAGGTTAAGGGAGGGGGACAGGGCTACATTAGATGGACCGATAGTGGAACAGCAGATAAAGGATGCGATTGGGAGGATGCAGTCGGGGAAGGTGGCGGGGCCAGATGGGTTTCCGGTGGCATATTATTAAAAATTTAAGGATAAGCTGGCACCCCTGATGGTGGTGATGTTTGAAGAGGCGATAGGGAAGGGGGTGTTGCCACAAACTTTGGGGCAGGCATCGATTTCCCTGTTGCTAAAAAAAGATAAGGATCCGACGGAGTGTGGGTCGTATAGGCCCATATCGCTTCTGAATGTGGACACAAAAGTTTTGGCGAAGGTACTGGCGGGTAGGCTGGAGAAGTGCCTCCCGAAGGTGATAGGTGAGGATCAGACGGGGTTAGTGAGAGGGAGGCATCTCTTTTCAAAAGTTAGAAGGGTATTGAACGTCGTTATGGCACCGGCAGAGGGGAAGGAAACAGAGGTGGTTGTAGCATTGGACGCCGAGAAGGCGTTTACCGGGTAGAATGGGGATACTTGATAGCAGTTCTGGAGCGGTTTGGGATTGGACCAAGATTTGTGAACTGGGTAAAGCTACTATAAAGGAGCAGAGGGCGAGTGTCCGCCCAAACAACATCAGCTCGAGATACTTTTCTCTCCACCGTGGGACTAGGCAGGGATGTCCTATGTCCCCCCTGCTGTTTGCACTCGCGATTGAGCCGTTGGCCATCGCATTAAGAAGTTCGGGGGTTTGGAAAGGAATACTGCGGTGGGGGATAGAGCATAGGGTGTCCTTATATGCTGATGATTTGCTGTTATACGTGTCGGAATCGAGTGTGTCGATCGGGGGAATATTGGGGCTGCTTCGAGTGTTGGGGTCTTTCTCGGGGTACAAACTAAATCTAGACAAGAGAGTATTTTGTGGTGTCTCGGCCGGGGGTGGGGGCAGGGGTGGGGGGCTGCCAAATCTACTTAACAATGTAGAAAATGGCTGAGGCTTGTCAGTGTAGTAGTAGAAATGCAATCCAGCTAATTACTGCACCATGATTCTACTCTCAATCATCAGCAAAATGATGGATGATGTTGCCAACAGTGCTATTAAGTGGCACTTAGTCAGCAATATCCTGCTCATTGATGCTCAGTTTGTGATCTTCCAGGATCACACAACCTTAGTCCATTGACATATACTAGGAGTGAGATGAGGATGAATGCCCTTAACAATGAAACAGCTTTGGTCAAGTGTGGCATCAAGGAGCCCAAGCAAAATTTAAGTTAATGGGAATCGCGGATAAACTCTCCAGTGATTGAAATCATATTTAGTAAAAATGAAGATTGTTTTAATTATTAGAAATCAATCATCTCATCCCAAGAACAGGGGCTCTTCAGGATAGCTTCCCAGGCCTTATCATCATCAGTTGCTTCATCGGTATCCTTTCCTCCATCATAAGATCAGAAGTGGTGATGTTTGCTTTTGATTGAATGCCATTCACAATTTCTCACATAGTGAAGCAGTCACTGTCCGTGTGCAGCAAGACTTTTGGGGAATTTAGAATGTGAAATTCGAAGTTTGCAGTGAGAAATTCCAAATTTCCAGCTGGAAAGTCTGATCCACATCCCACCACCTGCATAACTCCAATTTTAACTCCGCAGTGTGTGTATTTTGTCTTTGACAAGTCTGAGGCGTAGAAGTGGTGAGGCAGATTGGCCAAGCTAAAACTTCAGTTTAGTGTTCAAAGATGCACAGATTAGGTGGGGTTACATGGATAGAGCGGGGGAGTGGGCCTAAGTAGGGGTCCTCTTTGAGAGGATCGGAGCGGACACAATGGCCTCCTCCTGCACCATAGTGATTCTATGGCTCTGTGGTCTATGGTTCTAAGTCAGCTTGTTTGAAAGATTTGCCTTGCACTGGGCTGGGTAGAGGGATGGGAGGGAAGAACTCTGGAGCCGACCGCAGGAACATATGGGTCTGATTTCCAAAACGGAGACCAGGTGCGTGGGAGTAGGTGGGTAGTCCAATGTCCAATACCCAGTAATGGGGCTTGGCCTGGGTAGGGGGTTGGTGGTGGATGGGTGCAGGTTGGAGGCGACAGTCCCCAACCTAGGTCAAGTCCACTTACTGTCAGCTCTTTGTGTGATCCTTGGTGAGATTGGAGTGATCTAATGGGGAGGGGGAGAGATCTGGGTGAACCTAGGGGCCGGAGGAAGCACTCCTACTTTTCCTGGCCCAAAGGCCACACTTCCTGTCCAAAGCTGTTCTAGCCTCCTTACAGCTGCTCGCTGTCTTTTCATTAATTTACCTTTGTATTTTATTTTAACTTCAGACTTCCTTTTTAATTTTTCAGTTTACTTCTAACCATTCCAATGCTTTTATTTTTCTCTTCTATGGAGGTTTCTTTATTCCTTCTTGTGCACATTTATTTTTGTCGTCAGAATGCCAAGAGGGGCAGGAAATGAAAAATAATCTGGAAGTGTCAAGAGAAATGTGATTTAAAAGCCGCAGAAATGAGGACATAAACTGAAAGAAATGAGGCCACATTAGTCATATGTGGTTTCAGATTGGCTTTCGGTCGGTACCATACACAAGAAATAATGTTACTTCAGACATTAATTTCCTGACCGTCTATTATTGGTGGATGTATGAAAGCACAACGCTGTGTGCCATGTCTTTTTTTCATTTCAAAAGAAATGACATATTAGAGTGAGCAAAACCATCCAGATGGTAATGCAAGAAAAGTTCTAATAACCATTTGGTGACTGGTATGTAATTACAGGTGTGAACAAAGGTGGATAAATACATTTGGGAATAATCTGCTCTTGTTACGATGTGTAACATCCAAAAAATACAGATTCCAGTTTTAAGGCATGTGTTCCAGATTTAGATCTGGAACATTGGGTTTTACTGAGGGACCTGTTAGTTGGCAGATTTTTGAAAGTTACTGCAGGCGGAATTTCCCATTCCAGGAATAAGTGCCGTGGTGGGAGCGGGTACCTGGGGTGTTTCCCACTGTGGAGGCTGATGGAAATTTGTGTTTACCCTGGTGAAACAAATTTGGTTGTTCATGCTTTTACAGCATTGCAGGGCATTTCTCTGGTGGAGATGCTGGGCACTGAACTCCCTGGATACTTGCTCCCATGCCGCGTTGGTGTGATGGTTCGACCTCCTCCTTTCTTCCATCCTCTGGATCGAGGATGTCCCTCCTGGCCTGCACTGCACTGAGAAGGGTTCTAAGGAAGCTTCACTGAATCTAGGGGGCAGGAGGTCACTGTCATTAGCCATCCATCCCCTCCTTCAGTAGTGGGTAAGTGTGTTGCCAACCTGATTAATTATGCAGTTGGGGATTTCCCAGTTTTTTGCCGCAGGCCAGACAGGATGGCACACTTCCTACCTTCATATCTGTGCATCACCAGGACGTCATTCTTAGCCACTGTTGAAGTAGGGGATGGCTTGCCAATCAATGAGACCCCTTGTCCCCAGAATCAGTGAAACTTCCTGGGTCGTTCCCCACAAACCCTTGCAGATAACCTGTAGTGCATTAACCATGTGACACACAATCTAGTGAGTTATTCGTAAGACGAGAAGCATGAGAAAGATAAATGAAACCCAATTGCACTCAATTCCCTCCTCTCTTTGCACAGGGAAGGTTGAGACATAGTAGCAGAGAGAGAGAGACAACATGGGAGGGGTCTGTCCTGACCTCAAGAACATCACTGACTTTGAGGAACGGGAAGCCCAGCTGGCTGAGAAGGAGTGAGACTGAGGCTGCAGTGATGGAGAGGTCAGAGATCTGCCTCCGTCCAGTAAGGATCCATGCATGTCACTAGAAATCTATGGGACTGCATGAACTGCCTCCATGTCTGAGGCAGCTCATGCAGTCACGTGTTCTCTCCACTCTTACTTACAGGTGGCAGCAGATACAGGGAAAGGAAGCAAGAGGAGACCCTGGCCAGCAGTTCACCCAGCCCACAGGTTTCATAGAATTTACAGTGCAGAAGGAGGCCATTCGGCCCATCGAGTCTGCACCGGCTCTTGGAAAGAGCACCCTATCCGAGGTCCACACCTCTACCCTATCCCCATAACCCAGTAACCCCACCCAACACTAATGGCAATTTTGGACACTAAGGGCAATTTATCATGGCCAATCCACCTAACCTGCACATCTTTGGACTGTGGGAGGAAACCGGAGCACCCGGAGGAAACCCACGCACACACGGGGAGGATGTGCAGACTCCGCACAGACAGTGACCCAAGCCGGAATCGAACTTGGGACCCTGGAGCTGTGAAGCAATTGTGCTATCCACAAGGCTACCGTGCTGCCGTGACATAGGAACATAGGAATTAGGAGCAAAAGTAGGCAATTCAACCCTTCGAGCTTGCTCCGCCATTCAATTAAATCGTGGCTGATCTCTTCCTGGTCTCAAATTCACCTCCCTACCTGTTCCCCATATGTGGGTTGGTTATAATGGGAAATCCCATCGACAGGCGGCGGGAAGATAGAATTTTGCCGCCAGCGAATGGCACACGGCCGAGAAACAGGCAGCTGGCGGAATGGAAAATCCCGCCCCACATCTTCAGAAACTTATACTTCTTTACGTTTGGCTTTGATCATTTAAATTTGATATTCTATGTTCTGTTTGAGTAATGACAGAAAATAACAGGCATGATTATCCCATCGTGTTGTGCTTAGCACTGATCCCGTTGCGGGAACATCGTGGGAGAAGTCCAAAAGCTTTCCATCCGGGCGCCGAGCCAATCAGGAGTCCCTCGACTTGCAGCGAACGGTGCGATAATCAGATTTAAGTGAGCTATTAGGCTCATCTAAATATGCGCCTTACCCGGGCGCCGATTAGTACTGGCCCCCAGAAACGGAGACCAGGCATGGTGGTCATTCCAGGGGTCCATGAGACCATTGGAGCCCACCAGGTGGTTGGGGACAGGCAAGGCACTGCCTCCCGACACCTGAGCAGTTGTCACTGCCAGGGTTACAGGTTGACAGTGCCTTGGTGCTAGATTGGTAGTGCCAATGGGTGGGTCCTGAGGTGGACCATGCCCATGAAAGGGAGGTGAAGGGGTGTGTGAAGGATGGGGAGTTTGAAAGTGGCGATATGAAGGGGCATCATGAAGGTTGGGGAACTGAAATGGGGTGCCATAAAAGTGGGGGTGCCATCAGCAGGGTATGCTTTGTGGAGGGAGGGGCAATATCTCGATACCCACAAGGATGGATGGGTGTGATGAAGCGTCACCTCATGTCTGGGTCGTGTGGGGGGTGAGGGTGGCTCATGCTAACTTGATAGGGGGAGGTTGCCCTTGGGGGTCAGGGGTCTTGTTCATGTCTGCATGGGGTTGCATTTCCTATGGATGGGGGGATGTGGGGGACCCTTCACCTCACTTTGAGATCGGAGCACTCTTTCAAAATGATGGCCCGATCTTTGAGGAACCGGTTTGGCTATGGAGTTTAGTTCCCCACTGCAGAAAAAAATTGGAAGTGTGGGATTGAGTGGTGAGAAACTCCTCAAGGCCTTCCAAAAATAATTAAGTGTGGGTGAATACAGGTCTGGATCTCATCTAATAAGCCGGTAGGAAACACCCCGGCAGACCTGCCAAAATGACTCCTGTCATTTTTGGGGTGAACTGTGCCCAACATTAAAGCCGGTGAGTTGTTTTCCTGCCTTGCCATTTACTTCAGTTTAGATATTGATTGAAAATGGCGATGACACAGACTTTTGGTGGTGGCCATGGAGTGAGTGGTCATACATTTGGCGGCTCCCGCCCAAGATGACTTTTTTTGGACCTTCCCCACCCGCATGGTGTGGTATTTGAGTGCAAAGGGTGTATGAGTGTCCAGGGAAGATAATACTCCTCTGGTGAGGCTTTTGTATGGATCAGCGGACAAGAAGTGCCACGAGAAAGAGAGTAGTTGGAGCAGGAAAGTTTTTGTGGTGCACCACAGGTGAAGATGGTACAGGGCAAAGGGACAGCGCTGCCCGCCCAGTGGTCGACAGAGCAGCTGGTGGAATCTTTGAATAACAAGTTCCAGCAGCAGAGGAAAGAGAATATGAAGGATTTGGTCAAGGTAGTGAAGCCACTTAGGGCAGCGATTGAGCGAGTGGAACAGCAGAGGCAGAAGGCTCAGGTCCTGGTGATCCAGAAGGTGGAGGAATTGGTGGGGGAGCATGAGGAGCGACTGACATCGCTAGAGATGGAGCCAGGCATGGTATTGAACAGCCAGAAGAGTCTAAGAGAGAAATTGGAGGCAGAATTTGAGGATTGTTGGGATGTCTGAGGGTATTGAGGGAGTGGAGACCGCCAAGTATGTGATGAGCATGCTAGAGAGGTTGATGGAGGTTGATGACTGACCCCTTCGAGGTGGATCAGGTGCACAGGGCACTGAGGAGGAGGCCGCAGGTGGGAGAACTGCCGAGGGCGATGGTGGTGAGGCTGCATTGATTTTGGACAAGGAAAAAACTCTGAAGTGGGCAAGGCAGACCAAGAAATGCATCTGGGAAGGGAGTGAGCTGCGGATTTACCAGGACCTGGATTTGGAGCTGCAGAAGCAGAGGGCCAGGGACAACCAGATAAAGGCAGCCCTCTTTAAGTAGTGGGTGAAGTTCAGGGATTGGTACCCTGCCCGCTTGTGGGTGACACACCAAAAGCAGGAATTTTATTTTGACTCGCCAGAGGAGGCGATGGACTTTACGAAGGACCACGGATTGGGAGGAGTGTGAAGACATTGAACTTTGGAGAGGAGCTTTTTGTTCACATGGGGTGGGCAGTTTGGGGTGTGTTTCGACGGGGGGTGATGCTGGTGAGTGTGATTTTTTAAATCTTTATTGGTGGTTGGCCGATTGGGGCGGAGGGGTGGATTGGAGGGGTGAGGGAAGTCAGAGGCCTTGGGCGAGGGCCATCCTGCTAACTGGATGGGCTAGCTAATGGCAGTGAAGTGGGGGTTACCAAGAAGAATGTGGGTGGGGAGGAGGAGGATGGGGTTGTTTTTTTGTGAGGAGGGAGGAGGATTGCTGACATGGGAATGGTTGGTGTGGCGCAGTTGGGAAGGGAGAGATGGCGGCGGACATCTGAGAGTGGGCCTGGAGGGTGCGTAACCCGGGCTGGGAGCTGGCTTAAAAAGTGATATAGCTGATTGGCAGCGGGGTGGGAGCCCCCTGGCCAGGCTGGTCATATGGAATGTGAGACTGCAGAATGGGCCAGTTAAACAGTCACGTGTGTTCACGCATCTGAGGAGTCTGAAGGTGGATGTTGTGTTTTTGCAGGAGACGCACCTGGAGCTGGGGGATCAGACAAGGAAGGGATGGGTGGGGGAGGTGTTCTGCTCGGGATTGGACATGAAGATGAGGGGGATGGTGGTGTTGGTTAATAAGAAGGTGGCTTTTGAGATGGGGAGTATTGAGGCCCATTCGCAGGTTAGGTATGTGATGGTCAGTGGGAAGCTAGAGGAGGATGCTGGTAGTCCTGGTAAATGTTTACGCCCTGAATTGGGACAACATTGACTTTATGAGACGGGTGTTGGGGAAGAACCCAGACCTGGCTGATAATAGGGGATGATTTCAATATGGTCCTGGACTCGAGTCTGAACCAGTCGAGTCCTAAGTCATCGAGGGTGTCGGCGGTGGAGAGAGAGTTGAGGGGGTCATGGAGCGCACGAGGAGGGTGGACCCATGAAGGTATGGGAGGTTGAGGATGAAGGAGTTCTCATTCTTCTCCCATATGCACCAGTGTACTCCTGGATTGAATTTTGTGATGGACAAAGCGCTGCTAGTGGGAGTGGCCAACTTGGGAGTTTGGTGATTGTTGTTTCTGACCAGGCACTGCATTGGGTGGAGTTGCAGGTGTTCCGGGGGGGGGGAGGCCCAACGGCTGCAGTGGAGGTTAGATGTGTGGCTGTTTGTTGCGGATGAAGGGGTGTGCAAGCGGGTGAAGGCTGCTAATGGGCTATGTGGAGTTGAACGACATGGGGGAGGTCACAGCCGTCATGCTGTGGGAGGCATTCAAGGCGGTAGTCAGGGAGAAATTTATTTTCATTTGGGCGCATAGGGAGAGGGTGGAGCAGAAGGCGAGAGCAAGGCTGGTAGACGAGATTCTGAGGGTGGATAGGAGGTTTTCAGTGGCAACAGCGGAGGGTCTGTTAAGGGAGAGACAGAGACTTCAGATGGAGTTCGGATTAGTGTCTACAGGAAAGGCAGCGGGGCAGTTGTGGAGTTCCAGAGGGGCAGTGTATGAGCATGGAGAGAAGATGACTAGGATGCTGGCCTACCAGTTGAGAAAGTAGGCAGCGGTGAGGGAGATTGATATCAGAAGACCCGGAAGCCCGGGTGGGGGACGGGTGGTGGGGGGGGGGGGGGGGGAGATAGAGAGAGGGGCCTCCCTGATAGCCCGGAAACGGATTTTGTTGTGTTGGTAGGACACGGAGCTGCCAGAGGCAGGGCTGTGGGTGAGTGCCCTGACAGAATTTTTGAGGTTGGAGAAGATAAAGTTTGCTGTGTGTGGGTTGGTAGAAGGATTCACCCGGAGGTGGAAACAGTTCATTAATTTCTTCAAGGAGGGTTGAGGGGTCAGCAAGGTCAGAAGGGGGGGGGGGGATGGGTGGGTAAGGGGGTTAAAAATGGGGAAGGCAGGATGTAGTGGGGCGTTGGTATCAGGGGAGATTGGGGATCTGTGGTTGTTTGTTTAGAATGATGTGTTCTTCTGATGTTTTGTGTTTATATGTAAAAAGCCTTGAATAAAAATATTTTAAGAAAAAGACAATGGCGAAAGCACATAAATTGGCAACATGGGTACTGAGTTTGAACTAGCAGATAGCTAAGCATTTCTGTAACTTGGTCTGCTGCAAAATTAACTCAGAGCAACTGTTTTTTTAAACTTACTTTGATGATTTGATTAATTGAACTGAAGAAGAGCAATTAACATGCTGTACTATTAGTTCCAATAAAAACAACTACAGACTATGGCAAAAAAAGTCTGTCTGATTTATGAGTTTAGGATCTGGTAATAAATTATACCTTTCTTTATTTAACTCATTATTTTAGATAGTGAAAATATTGCAACATTTTTTAACATGGAGATTTAGGCGCAGATGATTTAAGCGTGTTATTTCAGCTATTCATAATCATGATTTGTTTTTTGGAAAGCTCCTTTTCTGTTCTCATTCCATGTTATCTGTACACTGTGGATCTTCTCGTGATCCAATTTTAGGTATTTTACGGTTTACCGCCTGGTATACGTGTATACAATCAGCACTGGGCTGTTCATCAACCGTCAGATATTAGAGCATGAACAAATATCAATGCATCATTGCAAATAATGAGTCTCATTTTCATCTTTCTTTTTTATTTCTATCACATCTGGTCCACATTTTCACAAAATTATGAGGACTCTGTGGACCTTTCAAAATGGCCAGTTGGATCCAGGGACCTGCGCCTGTTTCCGACAGATTCCATTTTTGTTGGTAGGGGAAAGTGGACGAGGTGTGACTGACATATGAGGAAAATATGAACTCAACTGGGGCATTAAAAATTTATGTTGAGTGTAATCAGACCTTATTTTTTCTGTAACAAGTGTTTTAGCCTGCAGTGTGGTTGTAACATTTTTTTTTAGAGATTTTGAAGAGTGAAGCTCTGAAAAACTGTCAAACTGTGAAGTTATTTAAATCTCCTACCTTTTAAAACTAAAAAAGGCTGCCTACCTTTGTTACGGAGTGGAAACAGAATCTGGGGCGTCATTCTCCGCCGGTGGGAGTCTCCGTTTTGCCGGCGCCCGGGGGTTTCCCGACGGTGTGGGGCTGCCCCACAATGGGAAACCCCATTGACCGGCCGGTGTAACGGAGCATCCCGCCGGCGGGTCGGGGCAGAAATGTGGCGGGGCGGGATGGAGAATTTCGCTCATGGTCTGGCAATTTCAATAATTGTTTTTTGACATTATCTTAGGGGCTATACTTATGTTCTTTCTATTATTTGGATGTTTTCCACAATCCATAATAATCCTAGCAGGAGTCCTAACTTCATAGTTTGATTGACAGTTCAGCAATTATTAAAGGATTAGTTTCCTTTGTGCGGTTATGAATCAAAGTCTGTTTTTAAGGGATTAAGTACATGATGGGATTTTGAAGTTTTGAATAGCAATGGGCTTTCATGGATAGATTTTTAAAAAAATATAGTGAACTCTGTAATAAATATTTAGAACCTTATTTCATTTAATCTCAGCATAGCTCCGAAGGTCTGCCCATAGTGTATATTGGCTGAGTTCTCATGAATTCCCTTTAAGTTGGCATGAGTCTATGGGGTGGCATGTGGGCATGAGTTGACATGGAAGGTACGGCGCCCATTGGAGGAAAATGGGGAGAGGGTGTGTCAGGTGAGGGCCAGAGGGCCTAAAATATGAGCAAACGACTGGTGTGGGACTGAAAAAGAGCCTGCCTTGGAAGCCCCTTTGTCTGCCTTGGATCTGCCTCTAGAGGCAGCGGGCCCAATCAAATCCACCACTGCTCACCCCAGTCACCATGAAAGAAGATCCTGCTCTTCTCCCGAGGAGGTGCAATGTCATGGGAGTGCCCCTTTGTGAAATGTTTTGTATTATCACATGGCTTCAGTGCTGTCATTGTGTGGGTGGAGCTGGGCTGTGGCTCTGGATTTTACTTTCGTTTTGAGCTGGGAGCTGGCTGTGGCTCTGAGTTTTACTTTCATTTTTATAAAGTTGGAAGCTGGATTCAGACAAAGAACGTTTCTCTTGTCCTCTCTTTCTGCATGTTAAATGGTGTCCAGATCACTTGATAATTTAAAAGTGATAACTGTTTTCTGGGAAGAATTCAAACCTACTATTTTGATAAAAGGGCTTTTCTGATTTATTGGATGTTGTTATCAAATTGAAACAGTTTAAAGGCAAGTTATCAAGGGTTATATATAGAGAGAACTGTAGCTATGTGCGGTATTTATGTTTGTAGTTGATAAAAATGCTTACTGTGTGTGTTTATAGAAATGTTAACTGAATTTGTAAAATAAACTTTGTTTTGATTAAAAGGTCTTAAGGCCTCTGTTGAATAACATCTGAAAGGTAGGCCCTTATGCTTCTCATAACCAAAATCTATAAACAGTTGTGGGTCAGGTGAACTCCATGATATACTTTGGAGTTTTCTAAACCCTGGCCAAAAACAACAGCGACTTGTACTATCCTTGTAGTACAATTAGGCTGACATTAACACTGCAATGAAGTTACTGTGAAAAGCCCCTAGTCGTCATATACCCTTTAGTTCAAATGCACGAGCATAATTTGGACATTACTATTCCTTTTAAAATAGATCTCAACAAATGTAGAGATAGTACTACCCACCTCGGGAGTGAAAAATCCAGGCCACTATCTTGGTAGACAGAAATTGGCTCTCCCTACTATAATATCTTGCCATAATATCTTGCCAACTACCTCTACATTTGCTGAGATCTATTTTAAAAAGAATAGTGATGTGCAAATTTTGCTCGTGCATTTGAACAAAAGGGTATGTGGCGACTAGGGGCTTTTCACAGTAGCTTCATTGCAGTGTCAATGTAAGCCTACTTGTGACAATAAGATTATTTATTTTTCTTATTTATAAAACTAATGTGGTGCCATTGACAGTAATTTATCTGATGTCAGTTTAGAAAAAGCATGATTCCTAACTAATAATGATCTTGTCATTCAGCACATCAGTCAAATAATTGACAATTCTGCCGAGAGCGTACTGCTCCATGTAGAGTTGGATTTTGAAACATATTTTCACTAGCTTTATGACCACAAGACTTTAAGACATAGGAGCAGAATTGGACCATTCGGCCCATCGCGTCTGCTCCGCCTTTCAATCATGGCTGATATGTTTCTCATCCCCATTCTCCTGCCTTCTCCTCATAACCCCTGATCCCCTTATTAATCAAGAACCTATCTCTCTCTGTCTTAAACACACTCAGTGATTTGGTCTTCACCCTTTTTCAGCAACGAGTTCCACAGATTCACCACCCTCTGGTTGAAGAAGTTACTCCTCATCTGAGTTTGAAAGGATCATCCCTTCATTATGAGGCTGTGCCCTTGCGTTCTAGTTTTTCTGACTCGTGGAATCATCCTTTCCATGTCCACTCTATATAGGCTTCTCAGTATCCTATAAGTTTCAGTAAGATCCTCCTCATCCTTCTAAACTCCACTGAGTACAGACTCAGAGTCCTCAACCGTTCTTCATATGACAAGCTCTTCATTCCAGGCATCATTCTTGTGAACTTCTCTGGATCCTTTACAAGGCCAGCGCACCCTTTCTTAGATAGGGGCCCGAAACTGCTCACAATACTCTAAATGGGGTCTGACCATAGCCTCATACAGTTTCAGAAGTACGCCCCTGGTTTGTATTCTAGCCCTCTCGACATGAATGCAAACATGCATTTGCCTGCCTAACTGCTGACTGAACCTGCACATTGACCTTAAGGGAATCTTGAAATAGGGCTCCTAAGTTCCTTTGTGCTTCTGATTTTTTAAGCCTTCTCCCATTTAGGAAATCGTCTATGCCTCCGTTCTTCCTACCAAAATGCATGGCCTCACATTTCCACATAGTATTCCATCTGTCACTTCTTTGCCCACTAACCTAGCCTGTCTAAGTCCTTCTGCAGCGGCCACACCCCCCCCCCCCCCCCCCCCGACCGCCCCCGGCTTCCTCAATACTACCTGTCCCTCTGCAGATCTTTGTAGCATCTGCAAACATAGCAACTGTGCCATCAGTTCCTTCTTTCAGATCATTAATGTATATTGTGAAAAGCTGTGGTCCCAACACCGACCCCTGAGGCACACTACTAGTCATCGGCAGCCATCCTGAAAAAGCCCCCGTTATCCTCACTCTCTGCGTTCTGCCAGTCAGCCAATCCTCTATCCATGCCAGGATCTTACTCTTTACATCATGAGCTCTCAACTTATTTAATAACCTCCTTTACAGCACCTTGTCAAAGGACTTCTGGAAATCTAAATAGATCACATTCACTGGTTCTCCTTTGTTTAACTTCCTTGTTACCTCCTCAAAGAATTCTAACAGATTTGTCAGACATGACCTCCCCTTGACGAAACCGAGCTAACTCAGTTCTATTTTATCATACACTTCCAAGTACTCCGCAACTTCATCTTTAATAATGAACTCTAAAATCTTACGAATGACCAAAGTCAGATGAGGAGATGCATGCCTTGGACTGGGGTGAGCACAGTAAGACGTCTTACAACACCAGGTTAAAGTCCAACAGGGTTGTTTCGATGTCACTAGCTTTCGGAGCGCTGCTCCTTCCTCAGGTGAATGAAGAGGTATGTTCCAGAAACATATATATAGACAGATTCAAAGATGCCAGACAATGCTTGAAATGCGATTCATTAGCAGGTGATTAAATCTTTACAGATCCAGAGATGGGGTAACCCCAGGTTAAAGAGATGTGAATTGTGTCAAGCCAGGACAGTCGGTAGGATTTTGCAGGCCAGATGGTGGGGATGAATGTAATGCGACATGAATCCCAGGTCCCAGTTGACCTGGGATTCATGTCGCATTACATTCATCCCCACCATCTGGCCTGCAAAATCCTACCAACTGTCCTGGCTTGACACAATTCACACCTCCTTAATCTGGGGTTACCCCATCTCTGGATCTGTAAAGATTTAATCGCCAGCTAATGCTCGCATTCCAAGCATTGTCTGGCATCTTTGAATCTGTCTATATATATGTTTCTGGAATATACCTCTTCATTCACCTGAGGAAGGAGCAGCGCTCTAAAAGCTAATGACATCGAAACAAACCTGTTGGACTTTAACCTGGTGTTGTAAGACTTATTACCAAAGTCAGATGAACCGGCCTATAATTACCCGTCTTCTGCCTCCCTCCCTTCTCAAACATGAGTGTTACATTAGCCATTTTCCAGTCCTCTGGGACCCTCCCAGCCGTCAGTGATCCCTGAAAGATCACCACTGTTGACTTCTTTATTTCTATGTGAACCACAAGCTGTTTCTTATATTGACCGAATGACCACACAACCAGTATATTAGTTCAAAAAACAGTTTATTAATTAACACAAGACTTATTTCTATATGCAGTGACACACGCGGCTACGCACTAAACTAGACCTAATAGCTAAGATGACCTTTACTTAACTTCAGGGTGACCGGCTCTGTGCGGCAGATAAGGCCTTTATCTGTGTCCACGTGGGTCGGTTGGAAGTTGTCAGGTTCGTCTCGGCTGGGCTTGCCCTTCAGGTAGCGATCGCGGGTCCTTGAACGTGGCTGGTTTATATGCTGCAATTGGTCACACAGGCCGGTCCAAAAGAGGCCGATCCTTAGTTGCACAGTGCTTCTTATCCTGCTCCCCTTTCGCGCCCATTTGGGCGGTGCTATCTCAGGATCCAATGGATCAATAGTATCTTGATCACCCTAATCAATTCTGGCCAATTAGGGGCGGGTACCTAGATGGCTGGGCGGGTCCTATCTATCATTGTCCCAGGCACGTATGCCTTTCCAAATAAGGGGACGTGTTGCCAGTTAGTCTGCTACTGTTGTCGTTCCTTGATTTAAGTTCTATTGTCCTGGGGAAAATGGTGATTGACCTTTAATAGGTGCAAGTTTGTGTCAGGTCTGGCTTCTTTGCACAATACACAGAGGCTGTGTACTTTTCTGTGCTCCAAGTTGACCACAATTCCCATGGGCCTTCGCAGGTGGCCATTTTAGATGGCTACAGTCCGTCCTCTTGATCCTGAACGCGAAGCATGGTGGATCACAGTATTGATCACATGTCTATCTTGTTGGTTTTGGTCACCCTTTGGCCAGTAAAGGTCACTGCTCTGTCCTAAAGTCATTGCACAATCTTAACTAATTCATTATTACATACATTCATTAAATCAATTCACTACTAATGGCTATTTCATTTCTAAAATTAGATTCATATAAAATATTTTTAACTTAAATTCATACAAAGACAGTTGGTTTCTAACTAAACTTTCCATACTACACTCTTGCTGCTGCTTCTACATAAATAACTTATTTACAACACAAAATTTTAAAACAGCAGCACCACATTCCTTCTCCTAATCATATTTCATTGGTACAGATGCACAAATGGCCCATTGCAGTTGTTTGTAAGTTGTACATTCTTATGATAACTTTATTGAATTCCAAAGAGGGGGGGCTCCAACTGTCTATATAGGGGGCGGGAGGCTTTTGCCTTCCATTTACAGAGTCGGAGTGTGAGAATGACAATATATATTATCGCAATCAGGAGGAGGGCCTCTACAATGTATGAGAGTGAATTCCATTTTGCAAAGTGTTCCCACCAGGTGGGGGTTTCGGTCTCGATCTCTAACAGTTGCTGGGTGGTATCTTGCCTGGAGGTGGTCTGTTGTGTGCTGGTGTTTGGGACTGGCTTATGTCCTAATCTAATTATGTGTATTACCAGGTTACCTTTAGTGGGTGTCCCGGGGCAATTTTGTCCGATTCCGAATGTATTCCCTGCACTTCTCTTTAAACATCCAATTTCGGGACACCCTTCATTAGTAAGTTTCCACCAATCTCCTTTCCCAGTTGTCCTGATGTAACATTCTAATGTGGTCCCGTTGGGCTTTCTATACATTGTCCTTTGGTTATTACACCCAAATAGGATGCCTCTGTTGGGTTTGACCCACAGTGTCCCGTCCTCACATTCCCCTGCATCTGGGGCTTTTTTTTACAAGCCGCCGGGCTGTGGAGAGTTTTTGGTGTTTTGTGCTTGGAGTTCGGTAAGTCCAGCGATTATCCATGTGAAGAATAGGTGTCCTAGATTCATCCTGCGGTGTGTCTGTTTTCTGTGGAATCCTAGGGAATCAAGCATAGTGTTATGGCATAATCGTTGGTTAATATCTGTTAGTTTCTCTCTTAGTTCCAATTACTCTTTATGATTGTCACCATGTGTGACTCCCCCATTTTGTTTTAAAAAAACAAATTTTGAGAGGTACTAATCCAAGTGCCGCAATTCAATCGTTCAAGTGTCTTACAGTTTAGGTGGTCGATGCTAGGAGTGGGCGGATGCTTTCTTCGACCAGTCTCCATCTTTACTAACAACCATGGGAGGTTGAGGCTTTGCTTAACCAGACAAGTTTCAGGGCGACCAGTTTCATAAAGTTCGTCCCCGGGGTTCCGAGGTAGCAGCAGTGATCAACAACCATTGTTTTTAAGTGTAATAGCATCTGGAAGCGACCCGAAGGGGTATAAAGAAAAGTGGAAAAGGTAAGGGTTTAGACTGTGGAGCGAAAGGAAGATTCAAGACCTGTCCAAATCAGTGAAGCGTGTAGTAAACCATTCCAGGGAGCGTGAAGGGAACATGAGGTGCGTGTGGGCCACTGCGGGAGAAGAATGGGTGGGATCCACGGGTAGGGCAGGGGTTAGTGCCGTTACTTCACTACCCAAGCTTGAATTGGCTGGATAACTCTGGGGCCATGGGTAGGGCGGGGATTAGCGCCGTTACTCCCTACCTGGGTGACCAAAATGAGCGGGAAGAATTTGTAGTCGTATGAGATCCAACAAGCGTACATTTAACTGCCATTGGTCAGTAGAGAAGAATAATTATGACTGTATAAAGAAATCTGGTGTCAGGAAGACATTAGTTAAAACCATGTATTGAAAAGGAAGATGAGGTAGAAAAGAAGAAGACGGGCAGGCTCCATCAGAAATTTGGACACCTTAATTCTTAACTGGTGTCCGTTTCTCATCATCTGGACACCTCAGATATTTGTGTGCATCAGTTCCATTAAATCATTGCCCAAAAGGGGCTCATTACTTGAATCATCACTTTCTCCTGGTTGCCAGACTCGTGTCTGCAGATTTCGACATTAGCTGCGTAGGCCTGTGGATGGTCCGATTCGCCATGTCTTACCAACCTGTAAGAATTGTCACGGTGCCAAAGAGGAGTATCGGGGTTGTGGTGTGATGGAGGGTAGTTGGGAACTGGTGTACTGGAAGTGGAAACAGTGTTGCTGGGGGTGGGCGGAGTATCAGTCGCTGGGTGGGGACGGTCATACAAGCGGTCGAACAGATTCAAGGCGTTGTTCCGGGTGCTTGGGTAGCTGATGGCAGAGTGATCATGCCAGTTGCCAGGGATGTCAGTCAAATCCGGAAGGGTCTTGTCTTGTCAGTCAAGTTTGAGGTTGAAACCTGTGACTATGGGCGGAGTCGAGGGAAGGATGTCATCATGAGGGGGCGAGGGTTGGAGCGGGCATCGAGCTGAATCGTCAGTGGGCAGAGCATCATCCTCTCCCATTGCCAAGGTTAAGTGGTGGGCGTGGCTACATTGTAATTCATAGACTTTGAGTTGGTTGATGTTGAACCAACCAGTCTTAGCATTAGGGTACGCTATTTTGCACACGGAGAGGCTTATTTTGTCGAAATGGAGTATGGGCCTGCAAATTTAGGGGATAGGAAGGAACTGGGGTTGTACAACGAGATCATAACTTGCTGTCCGACTATGTACTCTATGGGATGAACCTTTGTGTCAAAGGTGGCTTTACTCTGCTTCTTTCTAGCGCCTAGTCGGACAGCGGCAGTCAGTTGTGCCGTTTTAATGTTCTCTGTGACCTGTTGAACTGCTTTTTCGTGGGTGAGAGCGGTTACTGCGGGATTTGCCAAATCGAGCCCTAATAAATATTCAATGCCTTTCATGGGTCTCCCTGTCATAAGGATGTGGGGGGGGGGTGAAACCTGTGGAACTGGAAACTGTGTTCCTGATGAACATGAGAGCGAAGGGTAGTACTGTGTCCCAGGTGGTGGTGTTCTGCTGAACCGTTTTTCTAATAGTCATTTTTAAAGTGCGATTCATGCGCTCTACTATACCGCTGGACTGGGGGTGGTATGCTATGTGGAATTTCTGTTTGATGCCGAAAATAGTCATAACGTTTTGCATTACCCTGCCAGTGAAGTGGGAACCTTGGTCTGACTCAATGCTGCGTGGAAGTCCCCAGCGTGTAAATATCTGATGGGTCAAAATTTTAGCGGTGGCCTTTGCTGTGTTTGAACGTGTGGGGAATGCTTCGACCCATTTTCTATAACAACCAGCACGTACTTGAAACCATTTCAGCAGGGGGAGGGGACCAATGTAACTGATTTGCGGATTTGTCCAGGGGCCTTCCAGGTCGGGTGTGTCTTAATTGTCCCTTCTTTGCATAATGTTCGGGATTGTTCTGAGTGCAAATGAGGCAATTCTCAACATAATGTATGACATTGCTTTACAATTCGGGCCACCTGCACAAAGGTACTAAATGGACAATGGTGATGTCTATGCCGATGTCCGTGTCCGTCATGGAACTGATAGATTAACTGGTTTCTGTCTTGGGTGGGGACCACATAAATTACGTCCTTTAAAACTATGCCGTCCTGTATTGTGAGTGTGTCCTTCCATTTATCACAGTGGGCTGGATAGGTGCCGTTCAGTACCTGTTTAAGGGAGTCGTCTGCTTTCTTGGCTTGGGATAAATCTTCAATATTGGTTTGGGACACCCGGATTGAATGCATCTGTTCGCCTTCGGGTGGTTGCCAGAAGTGACCATTGCGTGATTTGCGGTTATCGAGTGCGGAGGTGCGGTGATGGCTCTTTACTTTAATGATGCCGTATGTGCGGCCGGTGGCTTCTTTAAGAATGTGCTTCAGTAAAGGGGCAGAGGGCAGGGGTTTTCCGTCAGCGGACACAAAACCTCGAGATTCCCATCGGGGGAGGAATTCGGTCAAACTGTTGCAAACATACAAGCTGTCTGAGAGTATGCCCGCAGGCGTTGGAAAAGTGTCTGGGTGGTCAACTATATAAGCTATAGCTGCGAGTTCTGCTGCTTGCATACCTAAGTGGCTGGACAATTTTGAAGATACTTCTTCGAGTGAGCGTCCCTGTGAATCCTCCATATAAATCCCGCATCCAGTGATTCTTACACCATCCTCAACAGTGGAGGAGCCATCTACATAGATTTAAAATGTGTCCCCTGTATCTTGGGAACATTGGGCGTGATTCTCCGACCCCGCGCCGGGTCAGCGATTTGCCGGGGTGCCGCGAGAATCGTGCAACGCTGCCCCAACGCGATTCGGCGTCATTGTGGTCAGCACGGCGCTGGGTCGGGGGGCCACTCTATGCGATTCCACGGCCCAGATGGGCCGAGCGGCCGTAAAAAAAAACGAAGTCCCGCTCACGCCGTTCTAACCTGCTCTGAGCCGGTGGGACCACGGCGTCGAAGGGTCAGGTGGCAGCCTGTGGGGGTGGAGGGGGTGTCCGACCCTGGGGGGTCTCTGATGTGGCGATCGGTGGGCCAGCCTCTCTGTGTCCCGGCCTCCTTGCTTCCGCTCCGGCCCCTGTACTCCTGCGCCATGTTGGGTCGTGGCTGGCACGGACAATGAGACACCGCGCATGAGCGGAAATCGCGCCGGTGGGACTGCGCATGCACGGGTTCTCGACGGACCCACTTTGCATGCGCGCATCCCCCAGTGCCCATACCATGGCCGGATCAGCAGCTGGAGCGTTGTGAACCGTTCCAGCGCCCTGCTGCCTCCTGCAGGGGCTAGAATTGCTGATCCTTGGGCCGTGTTGACGCCGTCGTGAAACGCGACGGCGTTTCCGACAGCGCCAACACTTAGCCTCAGGATCAGAGAATCCTGCCCCTTGTTTCTCACAGCCTGTACGTGGTTGTCGTGACTTGGAAACAAAGGGTCCTGTGTGGTGTTTGGCTGCAATTATTTGGCATTGATTGGCTCCCTGCGTATTGCAAATTGTCTGCCAAAAATGTGTGGGTCTTGGTGCGTTTCACAGAGATATCCCTGCCTTGTAGTAATAGTGTCCAGCGAGCTGCTCTAATCTGGGTAACTAAACCATTTTCCGTCTGCCGTCTAACAAATGTTGAGTGGGGGGTCTGCTCGGTCAAGATTGTGACTGGATTGAGGACTATAATATAGCAAAATACTAAACTGCCCAAAGGACTGCAAGCAAGTGTCATTCACAGGCAGAAATTCCTTGGTCTACGGGGTCTAAAACTCTAGAAGCATAGGCTACCTGTCCTAATCGGTCATGGCGTTCCTGCAGGAACACTGCTGTTAGGGTTCGGTCGGTGGTTGCTACTTCTATGGCATAGGGCAAGTCAGGGTCGGGAACTTGTAAAGCGGGAGCTGTGCCTAGGGTGCGTTTTAAATCGTCGATGGCGTCTGTGTGGTGTGGAAGCCAATGCCATGGAGTGTTCTTTTTCAGAAGCTCGGAGAGTGGGGCGGCCTTAGTGGCAAAACCATCTATGTAATTCCTACAGTATCCCACTAAACCTAGGAATGAATGGAGTGCACTTACATTACGGGGCAGGGGCAACTTCAAAATTGAGTCAATTTGCTTCTGTTCAATCTCTCGTTTGCCGTCGGTGATAATGGTGCCTAAATAGAGTACCTTTTCTCTGAGTATCTGTGCCTTTTTGGGGTTTACCTTACATCCGATGGACTGGAGCAGGGTTAGTAATTCGGCTAACAGAGCCACATGCTCTTCCTTGGTATTGGTTTGCAGGAGCAGGTTGTCTACATACTGAACTAGGCATTTGGGACGGGAGAACTTAGAGACCAGCAGCTAGCTGTCTGTGGAAAATGGAGGGGGAGTTATAGAATCCTTGGGGGAGACACCTCCATGTGTACTGTTGGCCTTGAAAAGTGAACGCAAGTTTGTATTGGCAAGCTCAGTCTAGGGGAATGGGCCAAAAACCATTGCTAATATCCAACACGGTGAGATACTTTGCTTGCACTCCCTGTTTAAGCTTGGTCGCGAGACTCGTGGCAACATGGGGGTTGTTAAAGGGATAACTTTATTTAATTTGCGATAGTCAATTGTGAGTCTCCATGAGCTGTCTGGTTTCTTTACTGGCCAAATCGGGGCATTATTAGTGGAAGCTACGGGTCGAATCACTCCTTGTTTTAACAGACTGTTAATGACTTTTAAAATTTCACTCTCAGCCTGCTGTGGGAATCCGTACTGTTTTTGTGGTTTGGGGTCGGGACCTGAAATCATAACTGCCTGGAATCTGCCCACAATCGTGTTTGTGCTGGGCAAAAGCGCCATTGTGTGTGGTTAGTACCTGTTTAATGGTCGCGTCAGTGCTAATTGCTAAAGTGTTTAACCAATAGTCCCCTACTGAGCAAATCCTGTTTTTGTAATCTTCTACTGAGAGCTTAGCGGGGGCCCTCGCTGCTTTAGACATCTGCCAGACACATTTGTTTATGGGGTCAAAGGAGAGGTTATGAGAGTTTATGTAATTGATACCAAGGATGTGTTCTGCGGTATGGTGTAAGTCGACTAAAACAAGAGGGTGCTTAGTGGCTACATTTCCTATCTGGACAGGTATTGGGGCTGTAATGTATCCCTCTTGCATGTGCCCTGTGAATCCGCTAAGTGTAATGGTGTCTGTGGTTGGCCAGGGTGTTTTTTGGAACAGGTTTGAGGAGTTTAGTGTGGTTTGGGACCCTCCTGTGTCCCAGAGAAAATCAACTGTATGTCCCCGGACTGTGCCTGTGACTACCGGTCTTCCGACATTATCCCAGCGCGTGTCACAGACCCACGTTGGAGACGCCGGACACCGTCAATCTAAGGAGTTATAAGTGAGTTTATCTGAGCGGACGTTTATGGTATGCATGGGGAGAACGTTGCCTTCTAGTTGTCGTGACTGGCGATCGTGGTCTGGCCTATTGTTTCTGTGGGTGGTTGGGCTGTTGGGGTCATTGATTGTGTGGGAGGTTTTGTCTGCATTCGCGGGCGAAATGGCCTACTTGTCCACTATTGTAACATGAACCTCGTGGTGCGTGGGATGGGCCTTGTGCTCTGGGGTACTGTTCTCAGGGGTAGTGTTCCTCTCTTCTGCCCTCATGTGTCCATGCGGGTTCCTGGCTAGTTCTAACTGGGTGCATCGTGGCTTCTAATCCGTTCTAGTCCATCTGATCCTCTAGTGACCGTTCCCATGCCCTAGATAGACGTCTGAGTATCCAAATCTCATTGTGTGTGTTATCTGCCGGGTCATAATTTGCGCAAGCCCTTTTACCTGCTTCAGTGGCATGCGAAACTAAAGTACGGGACCACCATTTGGTGGTTTCTTCCAGAGCTAGGTGAGCGCGGTTTAAGTTTCCATATACTGCCTTCAAATGTATCCAGAGGCAACCGAGAAAGACGGTCGGGTGTTCCACTTTCTTCTGTCTGCATTTGATTAAACCCTCTACCGGATCCCCTTTGTTGTGTCCGATTGCATCTAATATTGCGGTCTTCATTTCCTCTAGGGTTCCTCCTCCTACGTTTTGGGTTTCTGGCAAAGCTGACGTACGGACTGGCTGAGGCTCATTACAATCAATTTTATTTCCTCCCTCTCATCTAAGCCGTACATAACCTTTTGTTGGCGCACCTCCTCAAAGAAGCTCTGCCGGTCTGCGGTGGGCTGAATTGAGTAATTTTACTGCAAGCGTCCCTTAACTGGGTTACCGAAAGTGGGGTGATGTAGGTGATATCTGGACCTGCCTGATCCCTTATCCTTCTTTCTGTAGTGACTGGATTTCTGGGTGTCAGGCAGTTGTGGGGGTTGGTGCGACCTGTGCAGCCGGTGCTGCTGGTGCCTTTCTTTTTAGGATGTGTGGCGGTTGCTTTTGACTCTCCATTCTCTTTACATACATGTGTGCGCTTTCATTTAACTCTTCCCAATCTGCCATCTCTTCTTCATCTGTCTCGTCTGTCCCGAAGGTACACATAAAACCATTCTCAACGGAAAGTAATGACTGGAGCTTGTCTATCTTTCGCTGGCATTTTGCGTGGTCAACAGTGCTCTGCCATTGTTCTTTAGTGGACTGGTGGAGCGCTCTTAAAGCTGCCTGTAAATCGGCACATTTTTTTGTTAACTGAGTGACCTGGTGTTCAGTCTCCTCTCTTACCAAGGCTGCGCGCTGTGTGTCTTGATAGGCCTTGGCGTACTGGGTTTGGAAGCTACTAAGGTGAATGTACTATGCAAGACTGGTGGGCATGTTCAACATCTGCGATTTCCCTGTCTTTAGCGGCTAACTTCTCCCAGAGATCCTCAATAATTTTCTCGCTTTCCTTACAATTTCCCTTATTCTCCTCCTCCTCCTCTACTAACTGACTGTGGAGCGTCTCGGCACCCTCCTCGGTGCCTTGCAACTGTGCCAATCAGCACACTATTGCCATTGGCTTTCTGAACTTCACTGCGTTTTTCTTATAGACTTCACATAAATTCTCCCACCAAGTTTGTCATATCTTTCCTGGACCTGACTCAGTGTTTGCACAAAAATTCGACCAAAGGGGACATCCTTTCCCCTTTCAATATTTCCTCAATACATCCTCCCATATGGGGCATTGCTCTGATTTGTTGACTACTGTGACCTCGGGTTGCTGCTGTGGATTCACCAGCTTCTCTAACATTTGCGCTGCCATCTCTTCTCTACATATAATTTGGAACAGGGGGAATAAGGATTGAACAACAGGTACAGCTATATTCCGGTTCATAATCCGTCTAGATTAGCATGCAAGTCTGACAAGTTTACCTTACCCTTCCCTGTTAGTTACGTATACGGTTTGTGCACACTTCTGAAACTCGGTTATTTGGTCGGTATGAAACTTACTCTTGTGGTTCGTTTTTTCTTTTCTCCAATGTAATTCAAAGTTGTGGGCTCTCTCGGAGTAACAAAGTCACTTCTAATCGAGATCCAGTCAGAGTCGCCAATAAATGTTGACTTCTTTATTTCTATGTGAACCACAAGATATTTCTTATATTGACCGAATGACCACATAACCAGTATATTAGTTCAAAAGACAGTTTAACAATAAACGCAAGGCTTATTTTTATATGCAATGATATACGCAGCTACGCACTAAACTAGACCTAATAACTAAAATGACCTTTACTTAACTTCGGGGTGACCGGCTCTGTGCGGGTGATAAGGCCTTTATCTGTGTCCACGTGGGTCGGTTAGAAGTCGTCAGGTTTGTCTCGGCTGGACTCGTCCTTCAGGTAGCGATCGCGGGTCCTTGAACGTGGCTGGTTTATATGCTGCAATTGGTCGCACACAGGCCGGTCCAAAGAGGCCGATCCTTAGCTGCGCAGGGCTTCTTATCCTGCTCCCCTTTCACACCCTTTTGGACGGTGCTATCTCAGGATCCAATGGATCAATAGTATCTTGATCACCCTAATCGATTCTGGCCAATTAGGGGCGGGTACCTCGATGGCTGGGCGGGTCCTAGCTATCCTTGTCCGAGGCATGTCTGCCTTTCCAAATAAGGGAAAGTGACGCCGGTTAGTCTGCTACTGTTGTCGTCCCTTGATTCATGTTCTATTGTCCTGGGGAAAATGGTGATTGACCTTTAATAGGTGCAAGTTTGTGTCAGGTCTGGCTTCTTTGCACAATACACAGAGGCTGTGTACCAAGTTGACCACATATCCCATGGTCCTTCACAGGTGGTCATTTTAGATGGCTATACCACCAATGCCTCCACAATATCCTCAGTTATCTCTTTTAGAACTCTGGGGTTTAGTCCATCCAGCCCAGGTTACCTTCAGACCCTCCAGCTTCCCCAGTCCTTCTTAGTGATGGCCACTACATTCATTTCTACTCCCTGATTCTCCTGAAGTTCTGGTATCCCACTGGTGTCTTCCACCATGAAGACTGATGCAAAGTATCTATTCCGTTCTCTGTAATTTCTTTGTTTCCTATTATTACTTCTCCAGCCTCATTTTCCAGTGGTCCATTGTATATTCTTGCCTCTCTCTTATCTCTTATATACTGAAAACAACACTTGCTATCTTATTTTATATTACTGGCTAGCTTGCACTCATATTTCATCGTCTTCCCCCTCCCCCTATCTTTTTTGTTGTCCTCTGCTCGCTTTTAAAGGCTTCCCAAAAATCTGGTTTCCCACTAATCCTTGCTACCTTGTATTCTTTTTATTTTGTTTTTCTGCTGTCCTTGAAGTCCCTCATCAGCAATGGATGCCTCGCTCTCTCATTAGCATGTTTCCTCTTCCTTGGGATGAATTTCTGTTGTGCCTACTGAATAACCCCCAAAAACACCTGCCATTGCTGTTTCACTGTCTTCCCTGCTAAGCTTCCCCTCCAAACAACTCTGGCCAGCCCCTCCCTCACGTCTTTGTAGTTAACTTTATTCAATTGTAATACCATTACATCTGATTGCAGCTTCTCCCTCTCAAACTGCAGGGTAAATTCTATCCTATTGTGGTCACTGTCCCCTAAGGGTTCCATCATATTAAGTTCCCTTTTTTGCTTTGCTTGCAGATTATTTTATCATGAATGTTTGATAATTAGCAGTAAAAAATAGTAACGTGAATCACATGATGCACATCAGTGGCAGATTATATCAATCTGTTAGAATGGTCCTCTGCAACGTAATAAGATGCAGAGTTGTGACTCCAGTTTTGTGTATCGTGTGTGTGTATGTGCCCTTTGAGGTGATCAGCTTTTTCTTTCATATGGTGAAGGAATTCAATATATAGAATTAGTCTGCTAGACCAATGTTTTTCAAATGTTTTTGCTTGAAAGCCCCCTTTTCAAATGGATTTAGCAGTCATGGATCTCCATCTAAATTGAACTGTCTTATATAGAAGCTGAACCCTTCAGCTTCCCCAGTCCTTCTTAGTGATGGCCACTCACTTCTACTCCCTGATTCTCCTGAAGCTCTGGTATCCCACTGTAGTATTTTAATGAGGTAAAATCAGCTTCAAACCCTGACCACAGTCTCCTTTTGGTCACCCATCCTGTAAAACCGGTCCTGCTCCTTATAGTACATATACATTTTGTGGATTTCCTGGAAAGTCTCCACGGAGATGTGTTGCCTGGCATCATTTATTTTTGGGGGAGAGAAAGCCAATGAGCCAGCTAGTTGGTTGCTTTTTGACAACCAGTTTGAGAACAAAACATTGAAATAAGTGCTGATCAAATTTATTGAGGAAACGAGTTGGGAGGCATTTGGAGTAAGTTTCTAACTTTGCACTGCTGTTGCAGAGCTTTCCCCAATCAAACATTCAGCTGCGCAAAGCACGCAATCTTCTGACTGTTGATATACATGTTAGAAAATTGACAATGTGTGTGGTGAAAGTATTATGCCAATAATCCACCATTGTATTTGTGTCTGTGCTGTTGCCCTTGTGGGCCCCTCCTATGGGCCATTGTATGACATTAACCATAGAGGAACATGTTGGGGATGTATGTGCTCCGCCCATGGCTCCTCCCCTTGAAGGGAGGTATAAAGAGCAATCGACCTGTAGGTGGTTCTCAGTATTGGATCAGTCGCAGGCAGGCATTGTTCTAAGTTGATTAAAGCCACAGCTTACTTCTACTCCCGTCACAAATGAATTGATGGTCGCATCAATGTGGTAGAGACTTGCTGCCAGAAGTGTAAAGTTTGAATGCTTTGATTTTCCCCATAATGCACAATTTTATAGCTTTTGCACAGCACATATTTATCTGTTTTCTGTGAGATACACATCAGCTCAGAACCTTCCCTCCTTTGACTGGCTAGGTGATTTGTGAAGTAATCAACAAGCAGATGGATTTAATTATGCAATATATTTTCTGTGTTGTCAAAGAAATATAAAGGAACGGTGGACTGAACAGGATTTGTTGTGGCTTGCCGTCATGGGTGATGCACCCATATATGCTTCTAAAAATTACAGCTCTGGAAAGTAATATCCCATTATGATATGAACCAAGTCTGATGAGCAGTTTTAATGAAAGAATGACCAAGTCAGCCAGTACCCAAAAATGAAATTATAAAATTACTACTTTCACCTTTCAAAGGAAGAGGCATGTAATTTTTTTTCAGGTCATGCACACATACATCTTTCTCCCGCTCATATTTATTAGTAACTAATTCACAAGAAGGGATGAGGAATTTCAGTTGTAAAGATAGATTGGAAAATAGATTATGGAAAAGGCTGAAAGGAGATTCAATAACAGTACTTAAAAGCATGAGTGTGAGGGGTGTGGACAGAGTTTGGCGGGAGGCGTTATTCCCATTGGTGGAAGGATCAAGAACCAGAGGGCACAGATTTAAGGTGATTGGAAAAAGAAGGAATGGCTACCTGAGAGAAAACCTTTTGACGCAGCGAGTGGTTAGGATCTGGAATGCACTGCCTGAGAATTTAGTGGTGGGAGATCTAATTGTGGTTTTCAAGAGGGAATTGGATTGTTAGCTGAAAAACAAACATTTGTTGGTCTACAGCGAGAAGGCAGAGAAATGGAAAGAGGTGAAATGTACCTATGGAATGTCGGTGCAAACATGGTGGGTTGAATGGCCTCCTTCTATGCTATAACCATTCTGTGATTTCATAATGCTGTTACATTTTTAAAACTTATGAGCTGGAACCTTCCGCCCTTGCAGAATACGAGGAACGAGGCAGGCCCGAGGTCTGAAAATCTGTTGGTTTGGAATCTGCACTATTATTCGACACCTTCTCGTCTCCACCGGACTGAATTTCTGGTTGGGAAGGCTCATTGTTGACCTTCCCACTCTGCGTCGACTTAAGTCCATTGAATGGTCAATTAACAACCATTTAAGGTCTCTTCCTGCCTCTGCTGCAATCTTTCCAGCTTCTGCCAACATGACGGCTGCATGACTGTAAAACTATGCAGGCTGCACATCAGCTGAAGCGGGGGGGGGTGCGGTAGGGGGAGGTTGTCCCTTGATCTGCACTAATCCGAACATGATAGAGGGAAGGGGTGGGGTGGGGGGAGGGGGCAGTGGGTGTCACTGACAGCCACCCCTTCTTCACTTGCTTCCAACCGCACCCCCCCCCCCCACCACCACCCACTCCTCCACCACAACCGTGCTTACCTTTTTCCTGACATCGCTTTGTGATCCTGGGGAGTGTTGTACTGGCAGCAGCCACGACCTCCTCCTTGGTGCTGCTGAGTGCAAGAGCACTTTGGGGTGTTACACCGTATCCTGGGGTCAGCACTTGGGAGAAAGGCTGGCCACTGCCTTCTTAACTGGCTTATGGGTAGGAGATACATGGGTCTTTGCCGTCTGAGTCAGCACAGGCATTTCATTAGTTTTTCAGATAGCAGATGGGGCATCTGCTAAAAATTGAAGTTCCCACCCACTACATGAGAGCTCTTTGGCCAAAGTGTCACTGGGTTTTCGTCGGGGGCAATTTAAGCAATCGTCACAGCAAATCCAGTCTTCAAGAAAAAGTCAATTTGAGCTAATTGTTCCATAATGGCAAGAACTTTATCATTTCATATATTTCCTTTTCCTTTCAATCAATTTTTTTTTAGAAATATGTTTTGAAAGGGTGACTCTAGCACAGAAGGTAAGCTCCAATGTTAACAGCAATATGTTTCCAAAGGAATCTGAATTCATTAAAAAATATGGTGTTCCTGATTATCTTTACAGACAGCAAGTACTTGGTAGCAGCCTAGAAACAGAAGGCAATTAAAAATCTAGCAGGAATACTGTAAAACAATTGGTGTTTTGAATCTGTGGAAATAGCATGTTTTATTACCAATTATCAAACCTCTATCAATGCTGAACAAACTTGCTCAAACTAATTTTGGGTTATAATAAATTTTCAGGACAACCTTTTATTCCTCATCATAAAACAGAATAGAGGTAGTAATTACCACTGCTTTCTTCATGCACAAGAGTTCGCTCAGGCTGGTTTTTAAGTTTGTGCTTCTTGCTTGGAATTCATTCAGCTGGAGTATGTCTATACCTCACACATTCAGGTACAGAAGTCAGCAGGCCTTGCAGGATTTGCTGACCATAAATTTTAATTGATGGAAAGTGCTTAAGACGGGAGGTTTGCAGACCCCCACACCTAAGCTTTTGATATGCACTCACTCCTGGAGGTTAGGCTCTATAAGAAGCTTGAATTCTGAAAATGTAGTTATCATTTTTAAAAGATCAGGCTGCCTTAAATACTTGGAGGATTTACTGTGCAGTGATGAAGAACAGTATTTGGTCTTTTCCAGAGGCTGCGGCTGTTATTGCTGAACTGCCATACCAATCTCTGCACTGCTGCTTTTTGACTTACCCTAGGGAAACAGAAGCTCATGTATAATATTTATGAAACCACAGATGTAGAATGTGAATGGAATTTCTTCCAGTAATGTTACATCATAGGGTGGCATGGTGGTGCAATGGTTAGCACTGCTGCCTTATGGCATCGAGGATCTTGCTTTGGTACCGGGCCTGGGTCACTGTCCTTGTGGAGTTTGCATATTCTTGTCGTATCTGCGTTAGTCTCACCCCCTCAACCCAAAGATGTGCATGGTAGGTGGATTAGCCATGCTAAATTGACCCTTGATGCTACATCATTCACTTATATAATCTAATACAGAATGAAGTTTGTAAGTAGGATGCAACATTCCAGTTAATGCAGGATAATCTGCCCAGGTTGCATGCCGTTACAGGTTCTGGCTTTCTAATGCCACTGAGGAAATTTAGAGCTTCCTGTCTTTTAGCTGTTTGTTGTGATGAGGCAAAGTGTAACATTCAATTAAATGCTACATGCTTCTTAGCTTAGAAAAGGCATATCTTAATGCATGGGGCGCGATCTACCAGAATGGGAACAAAGTCCTGTATTGTGCACGATTAGCCGGGTGTTTCCCAGCGCTCTGAGCACTGAGAAACATCACGCTACTGAATGGCCATTTGGGTAGTTTGGGGGCCTCAGCAGGGAACGCACGGCTAAAGCCGCACTTCATCCCATTTTCTGCTCTGAGAAGCTCTACACATCAACTCTATGAGGAAGTCTTATTTCTGGAAAGATGGATCATCCTACAACAGTCAACCGACAACCCTCTGAAGTAGCCCGCAATTAGATTTTTTATTCTGGATTGTGGACTCACATAAATCCATAACTTGTATTTCATTGTGATCTGGCCATGGGTACTCCTTTCTTTCCCTTGCTCCTCTATTGTGGGCGTGCAACAGGGGCGGATGTTGGAAAACTCCTTTCCTTGTGCTCTGTGTGTGTGAAATAAATCAATCACTTATTTTTTTCTCAAGTTATTCAAGGAGAATTGAAACCCTCCTAGTTTAAGGTGCTTTCTGTAAATTATCAAACACTGCTACCAGTTTATTAGTAAATTTTTTTACTCCTATGCCCTTCTTTGCGAGAAGAACAAAGGACAAACACAGGTTTGCGATTCAACCCAAATTTATTCACAAATTCAACATATGTTCACAAACAGTTACTATCCCCAAATTATCTTAATCTTACTTGCCCAAGATTCTAATACTACCCGTGCTGATCAACTTGATTGAACAACAGGTCCAATTCTCTGAGTCTCTGCCATCTCAGGGCCCTCGGCTGCCAAGGTGATTCTCGCACGCTGTCTTCCATCCGTCTGTAGATTTCCGCTGAGTCTTGTCTGTAGTCTTGAGTCGAGTCTTCACTGGGGATGGTCTTCTGGTGTCCCGTTTTATCCCCCTCCTCGCACCCTTCCAGATTATTCTCTGACTTTCAGCCAGTGAGGTTACTGAGCGGGGGTTGGAATACCCAACAGAGTTGCCGATTCCAAATTTTTAGGACGCCAAGAACCTGCCAGGGGTCCATCTTCAGGTGCATTGTCCACCTGTAACCCTGTTCCATATAAGGTAACATTGGGAATCTGAGGTGCCCGAACGTCTGGCTGAATCTGGGGATTGCACAACAATTGCCATTATTTGGAAAGGGCAGATGATCTCCAATCTCCGTTTGCAGGACAAGTTCAGACTTGCCCTGGCTTTCCCATCTCTGATAAGTGTATTCAAACTTGGCTTGTTCTAATTTCCAATGCCCTGGCTGCGAGCTGTTGGCTGTGGTTTAATTTAAAGTGTCCAATTCTGATGTGGGGCCTACGATACAGGCCATCTGACCTCAGTCCCTCCTCTTGATCCAGTGAGCGATAGCGAACCGGATCACACAATCTAACCAAGCTCCCATATGGCACGCACCCAAGTCTCAGACAAATAGCCCTAATTCCTTACCCAGCACATATACATTGTGAGAACATCATGAATACAAAATTCAAAATGCTATACGTACAAAATTTACCTATCGAAAATGCAGAGTGTAAAATACATAACATTTTACAGAAGCGAGAGCCCTTAATGTATTCCTTGGTCGCAGCACCAGATCACTATTTCTATATCCAGACTTCATTCTTTCTTCTAGTGGACGAGCTTTATTGTAAGGATGGTTAAATAGATAGCTGCGCACCCATATCTGATAGTTTTTATTGGGGTGCACCCATAATACACCATCCTCACAATCGTCCGTGTCCGGTGGGATGAACCACATGTAACCAGGCTATATTAATTTAAACTTATTGCTGACGGTCCTTTTTTCCAAGGGTTTGTGTTCTTGTGTCCAATCCGTGGTGAAGAATCCTCATCTTCATGAGGCTTCACCATGAAGCACAACACGAATGCGTAATACATTCTGGAGAGAGATCAGGGAAGTATCTTATTATTCTCTTAATATTTGATCCTCTTTTCCTTTTATCCCTCCCACCAGATGCTGACTCACACTATTTACTCAATCGTTCCTTCAAGAACTCTTTTATAATATCAATTGATTCCCATCGGTGTCAGATATTTCTCCCAAAACTTTGGTGCCGGTCCAGACACCAGTGTTTTGTTGGTGCTTTCTTGTAATGAAGAATTTTGTGGTTACTACCACGACACAGAGCTGAACGAGTGGAAGTTGCGTTTGTCAGAAGAGACGAAATGTGAAGACGATAGTGAAGATGAGGATGATAATGCCCTGAGTGAGGAATGAGCAGCAGCCGGCAGGATCGAAAGATGTGATTAACAATCAGTTTATGTATTTAGGTCATTCCATGGGTTTGGAAGCTTTGTCCCAGAATTTGGAGCAGGCCAGCCCTCCGTGTTTAATTTGGTGCCTTCCTGGGACGATGGATTTTGTGGCTATCACCAAATGCAGAGTTGTACAAATGGAAGTCGTATGTGCGAGCAGCTGTAGAATGGGATGAAGACAACAAAGAAAAGAAGATGATCTCCAGTGAAATGAAAACAAGAACAAAACATGCATCAAGGGAAAGATAACAGGGGCCTCTTTAATCCTGCCAGCATACATGTAGGACAAACCATACAACACTTTTACAAAGGCCTGTCACAGGGCCTAGGGGTTTTCCCCTAGGCAAAACAAACACTGTACATTCTCTTATTTCCTAGGGGGTGCTTTTGCTCACACTGTTGGGGAGGGGGATGGGAACCAGATTAGGAAGTTAGAGGTCAGTAAAGAGGCAGCAACTAAAGCCAGTAAGGTACTAGATAATAAACTCAATGTGACTAAGGGGAAGAGAAGACAGGGAAGAGATGATGAACGCAAAGGGACAGGTGATCTGAGGTGCATTTGTTTCAATGCGAGAAGTGTAGCAGGTAAGGCAGATTAACTTAGGGCTTGGATTAGTACTTGGGAATATGATGTTATTGGTATTATTGAGACTTGGTTGAGGGAAGGGCAAGACTGGCAACTAAATATCCCAGGGTATAGATGCTTCAGGAGGGATAGAGAGGGAGGTAAAAGGGGTGGAGGAGTTGGATTACTGGTCAAAGATGATATCACAGCTGTGATTAAGGAGGGCATGATGGAGGATTTGAGCACTGAGGCAATATGGGTAGAGCTAAGAAATAGGAAGGGTGCAGTAACATTGTTGGGACTTTACTACAGGCCTCCCAAAAGCGAGCGTGAAGTAGAGGAACAAATATGTAGACAGATTATAGAAAAATGTAGGAGCAATAGGGTGGTCATGATGGGAGATTTTAACTTCCCCAACATTGAATGGGACTCATGTAGTGTTGGCGGCGTAGATGGAGCAGACTTTGTAAGGAGCATCCAGGAGAGTTTTTTTGGGCAGTATGTAAATAGTCCAACTCGGGAAGGGGCCATACTGGACCTGGTATTGGGGAATGATCCCGGCCAGGTGGTTGAAGTTTCAGTTGGTGATTACTTTGCAAATAGCGATCACAATTCCGTACGTTTTAGAATACTAATGGACAAAGACGAGAGTGGTCCTAAAGGAAGAGTGCTAAATTGGGGAAAGGCCAAGTATAACAAAATTTAGCAGGAGCTAGTGAATGTGGATTGGGAGCAACTGTTTAAGGGTAAATCCACATTTGAAATGTGGGAGTCTTTTAAGGAAAGGTTGATTAGAGTGCAGGACAGACATGTCCCTGTGAAAATGAGGGATAGAAATGGCAAGATTAGGGAACCATGGATGATGGGTGGAATTATGAGACTAGCTAAGATGAAAAAGGAAGCATACATAAGATCTAGGCGACTTAAAACTGATGAAGCTTTGGAGGAATATCGGGAAAGTAGGACAAATCTCAAACGCGCAATAAAGAGGGCTAAAAGGGGTCATGAAATATCTTTGGCTAACAGGGTTAAGGAAAATTCCAAAGCCTTTTATTTGTATATAAGGAGCAAGAGGGTAACTAGAGAAAGGATTGGCCCACTCAAAGACAAAAGAGGGAATTTATGCGTGGAGTCAGAGGAAATGGGTGAGATTCTTAATGAGTACTTTGCATCGGTATTCACCAAGGAGAGGGACATGACGGATGTTGAGGCTAGGGATGGATGTTGAAATACTCTCGGACAAGTCGGCATAAGGAAGGGGGAAGTTTTGCGTATTCTAAAAGGCATTAAGGTGGACAAGTCCCCAGGTCCAGATGGGATCTATCCCAGGTTACTGATGGAAGCGAGGGACAAAATAGCTGGGGCCTTAACAGATATCTTTGCACCATCCTTGAGCATGGGTGAGGTCCCGGAGGACTGGAGAATTGCTAATGTTGTCCCTTTGTTTAAGAAGGGTAACAGGGATAATCCAGGGAATTATAGACCTGTGAGCTTGACGTCAGTGGTAGGCAAATTGTTGGAGAAGATACTGAGGGATAGGATTATTCACATTTGGAAGAAAATGGACTTATCAGTGATAGGCAGCATGGTTTTGTGCAGGAAAGGTCATGTCTTACAAACCTAATAGAATTCTTTGAGGAAGTGACAAAGTTAATTGATGAGGGAAGGGCTGTAGATGTCATATACATGGACTTCAGTAAGACGTTTGATAAAGTTTCCCATGGCAGGTTGATGGAAAAAGTGAAGTTGTATGGGGTTCAGGATGTACTAGCTAGATGGATAAAGAACTGGCTGGGCAACAGGAGACAGAGAGTAGTGGTGGAAGGGTGTGTCTCAAAATGGAGAAAGGTGACTAGTGGTGTTCCACAGGGATCCGTGCTCGGACCACTGTTGTTTGTGATATACATAAATGATCTGGACGAAGGTATAGGTGGTCTGATTAGCAAGTTCGCAGATGATACTAAGATTGGTGGAGTTGCAGATCGCGAGGAGGACTGTCAGAGAATACAGCAAAATATAGATAGATTGGAGAGTTGGGCAGAGAAATGGCAGATGGAGTTCAATCCAGGCAAATGCGAGGTGATGCATTTTGGAAGATCTAATTCAAGAGCGGACTATATGGTCAATGGAAGAGTCCTGGGGAAAATTGATGTACAGAGAGATCTGGGAGTTCAGGTCCATTGTACCCTGAAGGTGGCAACGCAGGTTGATACAGTGGTCAAGAAGGCATACAGCATGCTTGCCTTCATCGGACGGGGTATTGAGTACAAGAGTTGGCAGGTCATGTTACAGTTGTATAGGACTTTGGTTAGGCCACATTTGGAATACTGCGTGCAGTTCTGGTCGCCACATTACCAGAAGGATGTGGATGCTTTAGAGAGGGTGCAGAGGATGTTCACCAGGATGTTGCCTGATATGGAGGGTGCTAGCTATGAAGAAAGGTTGAGTAAATTAGGATTGTTTTCGTTGCAAAGACAGAGGTTGAGGGGGGACCTGATTGAGGTCTACAAAATTATGAGAGGTATGGACAGGGTGGATAGCAACAAGCTTTTTCCAAGAGTGGGGGTGTCAATTACAAGGGGTCACAATTTCAAGGTGAGAGGAGGAAAGTTTAAAGGAGATGTGCGTGGAAAGTTTTTTACGCAGAGGGTGATGGGTGCCTGGAACGCTTTGCCAGTGGAGGTGGTAGAGGCGGGCAAGATAGCATCATTTAAGATGCATCTAGAGAGATATATGAACGGGCGGGGAACAGAGGGAAGTAGATCCTTGGAAAATAGAAGACAGGTTTAGATAAAGGATCTGGATCGGCGCAGGCTGGGAGGGCCGATGGGCCTGTTCCTGTGCTGTAATTTTCTTTGTTCCTTGTTCTTTGTTCTACAATTAAGGGTGGTAGAGTCCCCGTATTTTCTCTAGGGTTGTGATTTTCTTAGGTGACCGGGCTCTGGCTACCTGGGACCTGCTCATCCGCAGCCTCCTCATTTGAGTGTCGTACCAGCCAATTCTGGGGTCCCGGATGCCCTTGAGAGTATGTGGCTTGACAATGGCTCAACACCTCCTCCTTCAGGCTATTGGATGGGGTTTTGTGTTCTGGGGCTGTGAGTTTGCAGCATGGGGTCAGGGTCCCAATCCCAAGGGCCGGTGCCTCAATTCTCTCAAGCAATATGTGGTACTGGTGACAGTTGTTTTGGGAGCCAAAAGCTTTCATCTGGTTCATATGGTACCATCCAGCTTTCCTGGAGTCCATCAGTACCCTGCAAACTGATGGGGTTGACTTATCTACCAACGAGTAGGGTCCCGTGTACTAGGAACGTAGCTGGTTGGAAAAGCCTGAAGCATGACCTGCTGCCCATTTCATACTTGATGGCGATCACCTTCCCATCAAAGCATGCTTTAATATGCATTTTTTCTTTTCCCCATTTTAACAGTGGGTGCCAGTTGTGCAGCTTAAACGTTTTCCAGCAATGTTTTGACTGCGGTCTCATGGCTAAAGTTCTGATATGTTTAGCCCCAGCAAGGGTTTGATTCCTCTCGGAGGTCGCCCTGTCATAAGTATATGGGGGACGAACCCGGTGGAACTCAAAGCTGTGTTCCGAACGATCAATAAAACAAATGGAAGGACTTTGTTTCAGGTATGGCTGTTCTGTTGGGTGGTCTTATGGATCATTTCTTTGAGGTTTTGGTTCATCCTCTCCACTATCCCACTGAACTGAGGATGATATGTGATGTGGAAGTTTTGGCTGATTCCAAATAATTCATCACTTTCTGCATCACCTGGACAGTGAAATAAGTGTCTTGACCCGAATCTATGCTACGAGGGAGACCCCACCTCGTGAAGATTTGTTGCATTAGAATATTTGCTGTGACGTTTGCGGTGTTCGGGTGAGGAAGGCCTCACATTAAAAATGTCTATTACAACCAAGATGTATTTGTCACCTCCCGTGCCGGATGATAGGGGACTGATTTGCAGATTTGTCCAGGGGCCTTCTACTGTTTGGGTATGCCTCAGTTCTCCCTTGTGGGCATACTTGTCGGCATTGCTTTGGGCACAGACTATGCAATTATTGATGTAATGCCTCTTGTCCTTATCCATGTCTGGCCACCAGCGAACCCCTTAATCCGTTCACCCATGGCTCCTTCCCCTTGATGGCCCTGGACATAATTGGTAAATAACTTTGTTGTAGTCCCTCGTCGGTACCAAGTATTGGCTATCCTTAAGGACTAGCCCGCCCTTTACCGCGATCGTATCTTATCACCTGTCAAGGTGTGCTGTCTTGGATCTGTTTCAGGTCCTGCTTGTTGCTTTGAGCCTGCGTAAGGTCTTCAACCTTAGTTTGGCTCACAGCGATGGCATCGAACCCCTCAGTAATTCGGCATTGCCATTGTTCTCCCTCCAAGGTTCCCTGCTTGGCCAATTCATCTGACCTTATGTTCCCAATTGGGGAAGTTCTATGATGCATCTTAACTTGAATGATGTCTTAATCACGGCCTTGGGCAGTCTGAAAAATAAATTTATGCAGGAGTGCAGACGGTAATGGCTTTCCATCTGCCGAGACAAATCCTCTAGCCTCCCATGGTGGCAGGGAGTCAGTCGAACTGTTGCAGACATACATGCTGTCCGAGTGTAGGTCTGCTGGTATGGGAAACTGGTCAGGATGGCTGACCATGTAAACTATGGCTGCTAGCTCATCTATGTGGGAAGCTTTAAGGCTCCCTCAGGCGCTTGCCTTGCTAGTCTTTCACATAGATGCCGCACCCTGTTTTTTCTGTTCCCATCTGACACCATCGCGGATCCGTCTACAAATATTTTCAGGGCCTGCTTGCCTACTTCCCCGATTCTCTTAGGTCTCATCTCTGTCTCCTTGGGCCCTCTCCCTTTAGTTTTGGCACAAATGGTCCCTTGGGGTCATTTATTGCCATTCCCTGGCACTCATGAGATTCCCCTCCGTAGCTCAAGTTGTCAGCTAGGAAAGTGGGGGCTTTGGTATGCTTTACCCCGATGTTGCAGCCCTGGAGCATGAAGGTCCACCGTGCTAAATGGTTTTGACTAACTGTCCAGTCTTTAATCCAGCTGTCCAATAACAACTGTATGGGGTGTGCTCTGTGAGACTGGTCAATGGATTTAGGCCACATGTGGAACTGAAACATTGTATTGCCCAGAAAACTGCGGAAAGGTGCTTTTCGCACACCGAGAAGCTCAGTTCGACTGGAATTAGGAGCCGGGATGCACATGCTACCGGTCGGTGACCCTCTTGCAGAAGTGTGCTAACCCTGGCCGCTACCTCTAGCGTAAAGGGGAGATCTGGGTTAGGTACATGCAGCGCTGGGGTCTGCGCTAGGGCCTGCTTTAACTTCGAGACAGCCTGGGTGTGGTACTTGGTCCATTCCCACAGGGCATTTATCATAAAGAAGTCTGATAGGGAAGTGGCATTTGTGGTGAAACAGGCGATGTGGTTTTGGCAGTACCCACCAAGCCCAGAAAGGAACGCAATGAGCTCACATCCTTAGACAGGGGAAGGAGTATTACTGACTCGATCCGCTTTCTTTCAATCTCGTGCTTCCCTTCTGTCACTACTGTCCCCAAGTATGAGACCTGCGATCTCATAATCTGGACTTTCTTCAAGTTGAATTTTTAGGCCTAACGTAGTGAGGAGATTCTGCAACTCCTTCATCAGTTTAAGATTTCTTCCCTGGTTTCAGTTGGGTGGAGGAGATTGTCCATCTACTTTACCAGACATTCTGGTTTTGAAAACCCTTCTAGGCCTTTTGCGAGTTTCTGGTGACATATGGAGGGTGAATTATGGAAGGCATGTCTAGGTCTATTGCTGCCCCTGAAAGGTGAACGCATACTTATGCTAACATTGCAGGACTAGGGGAATCGACCAGGAGCGATTGTTGATGTCCAGTACAGTGAAATCCTTGGTGTGTGGGGCCTCGATCATCATGGCCTTGGGGCTAGTTGCTACTGTGGGTGCATTGATCGGGGTGGTTTTGTTCAGTTCCCGGTAGTCGATCGTCAGTCTCCATGATCCGTCCGGTTTCCTTTCTGGTCAAATCGGAGAATTATCTGTGGAGGCAACGGGGCACATGATTCCTTGCTGTAACAGACTGTTGATTACTTTGGCCACCTCCACCTCAGCTTGCTTGGGGAAGCAGTACTGCCTTTGGGGTTTCGGATTGGGGCCTTCTATAGCTACTTCCCCTGTCATATGGTCACAGTCATGTTGATGGCTTGTGAATGCTTGTGTGTGCTTCGCAATGATTCCCTGTCCTGCGGGTCATCCGTAATCAGACCTACTGTACAGGTCCTTTCTGTATAGCTCCCCGTGGCTACCTCTGTTGGTGCCTCACTTGTCAGGGCCATCAGTCATACACAAAAATTTGTCGGGTCGAAAGAGAGATTACATCTCCGCATAAAATTGGAGTCCAGGGTATGTTCTGCTTCTGGGTGGAGACTCACTAGCACTGCTGTGGTGACAAATCACATTTTGCAACTTTAATTCCAAAGGGTCCGTTTCTGCCCCCTCCTGTAGGTGCCTTGTGATACCGCTAAGGAAAATCTTCCTGCTGGAACACCATGTGTTATCTAAATCGCGGGATGTGTTAAGGGTAGTTCTAGATCCCCCTGTGACCCATAGGAACTCGATGGGATGGCCTCCTACCTCGCCTTCTACCAGGGTTCCCCCTGCATTATCCTACTTGGTGGTACACACCCAATGTGGAGAGGCCTGGTATCATCATGCCCTGAGGTGTGTGTCCAATTGAGAGGTTGGAGTGTTTCATCTCCCCAACTAAATTTACTGAGGCTTGCCTCGCTGTCCCTCCAGTCGTGTGGGCTGGGATCTGTTCTGAGAACTCTGCTGTGTCTGTTGCATGGAGCACCCTACACTTTCTAGCATAGTAGCCTGACTGACCTCATTTGGAACATCTTGTTTGTGGGGATGGGTACCTGGGATCCGTTCGGGTTGATCCTTGCTTCTAGGGTTGGGAGCAGTGTGTGGGGGCAGGAAATCTCTGTAGATACCTCCCCTATTCCTGACTCTTCCCTCGTTCCGCCACATCGGGCCAGGTTTGAGCTCGTCATAACGGGGTCCATGTTCCCGATCTTATTATGCCTTTGGGTTTGCCAAGCTCCTGTATCTCGTCCTGGGGCAAATTCCTGGGTCTTTTGGAACCGGTTCTGGGGGAGGTGGGACCAGTACAAACCGGACGGTCTGCACCTGGGCAGGACTGGAACCGATGTCCTGGGGGGGGGGGGGGGGGGGGGGGGGTTTGCTACAGCTGTTGGGGAGGGTTTAAACTAATGTGGCAGGGGGATGGGAACCGATGCAGGAAGTTGGAAGATAGTAAAACAGGGACAGAAACAAAAGGCAGTAAGGGGGAAAGTGTAAGGCAGAGAAGCCATAGTCAAAAATCAAAAAGGGCGACAGTACAAGGTACAGTGACTGAGGGGAGCTCAGTGAATAGGCCTAGTAATACAAAAAGGAATAAAACGGGAAGTAAAAACTTTAATGCTAAGCGGCGCGGCAGGTTGTTACATGAAGATATGGGTTCAATGACAAGGAAAATTAGGAGAAAAGTTAAGAGGAAATATAACTTAGGAGAAGTTACTGATTGAGGTGTTAAAATTCAAAACAGAGGTAAAAAAAAGCCAACATAACTGTACCTTATGTGAATGCTCGTAGTATTCGGAAAAAGGTAAATGAGTTGATGGTGCAAAGCATCGTGAATGACTATGATTTAGTGGCAATTACTGAAACATGGTTAAAGGATGGTCACGACTGGGAGTTAAATATCCGAGGGTATCAAACTATTCGGAAGGACAGAGTGGATGGTAAGGGAGGTGGTGTAGCTCTGTTATTTAAGGATGACATCCGGGCAATAGTAAGGGATGACATCGGTGCTATGGAGGATAAGGTTGAATCCATTTGGGTGGAAATCAGGAATAGTAAGGCAAAAAAGTCACTGATAGGAGTAGTCTATAGGCCACCAAATAGTAACATTATGGTGGGGCAGGCAATAAACAAAGAAATAATGGATGCATGTAGAAATGGTACAGCAGTTATCATGGGAGATTTTAATCTACATGTCGATTGGTTTAACCAGGTCGGTCAAGGCAGCCTTGAGGAGGAGTTTATAGAATGTATCCGTGATAGTTTCCTAGAACAGTATGTAATGGAATCTACGAGGGAACAAGCGGTCCTAGATCTGGTCCTGTGTAATGAGACAGGATTGATTCATGATCTCATAGTTGGGGATCCTCTCGGAAGGAGCGATCACAATGGTGGAATTTAAAATACAGATGGAGGGTGAGAAGGTAAAATCAAACACTAGTGTTTTGTGCTTAAACAAAGGAGATTACAATGGGATGAGAGAAGAACTAGATAAGGTAGACTGGGAGCAAAGGCTTTATGGTGAAACAGTTGAGGAACAGTGGAGAACTTTCCAAGCAATTTTTCACAGTGCTCAGCAAAGGTTTATACCAACAAAAAGGAAGGATGGTAGAAAGAGGGAAAAATCAACCATGGATAGCTAAGGATATAAGGGAGAGTATCAAATTGAAGGAAAAAGCACACAAAGTGGCAAAGATTAGTGGGATACTAGAGGACTGGGAAATCTTTAGGGGCTACTAAAAAAGCTATAAAGAAGAGTAAGATAGATTATGAGAGTAAACTTGCTCAGAATATAAAAACATATAGTAAAAGTTTCTACAAATATATAAAACAAAAAAGAGTGGCTAAGGTAAATATTGGTCCTTCAAAGGATGAGAAGGGAGATTTAATAATGGGAGATGAGGAAATGGCTGAGGAACAGAACAGGTTTGTTGGGTCGGTCTTCACAGTGGAAGACACAAATAACATGCCAGTGACTGATAGAAATGAGGCTATGACAGGTGAGGACCTTGAGAGGATTGTTATACTAAGGAGGTAGTGATGGGCAGGCTAATGGGGCTAAAGGTAGACAAGTCTCCTGGCCCTGATGGAATGCATCCCAGAGTGCTAAAAGAGATGGCTAGGGAAATTGCAAATGCACTAGTGATAATTTACCAAATTCACTAGGCTCTGGGGTGGTCCCGGCGGATTGGAAATTAGCAAACGTGACACCACTGTTTAAAAAAGGAGGTAGGCAGAATGCGGGTAATTATAGGCCAGTGAGCTTAACTTCGGTAGTAGGGAAGATGCTGGAATCTATCATCAAGGAAGAAATAGCGAGGCATCTGGATGGAAATTGTCCCATTGGGCAGACGCAGCATGGGTTCATAAAGGGCAGGACATTTCCAGTGCGGTAGATAACGGGGAGCCAATGGATGTGGTATATCTGGATTTCCAGAAAGCCTTTGACAAGGTGCCACACAAAAGGGTGCTGCATAAGATAAAGATGCATGGCATTAAGGGTGAAGTAGTAGCAAGGATAGAGGATTGGTTAATTAATAGAAAGCAAAGAGTGGGGATTAATGGGTGTTTCTCTGGTTGGCAACCAGTAGCTAGTGGTGTCCCTCGGGGATCAGTGTTGGGCCCACAATTGTTCACAATTTACATAGATGATTTGGAGTTGGGGACAAAGGGCAATGTGTTCAAGTTTGCAGACGACACTAAGATGAGTAGTAAAGCAAAAAGTGCAGAGGATATTGGAAGTTTGCAGAGGGATTTGGATAGGTTAAGTGAATGGGCTAGGGTGTGGCAGATGGAATACAATATTGACAAACGTGAGGTTATCCATTTTGGTAGGAATAACAGCAAAAGGGATTATTATTTAAATGATAAAATATTAAAACATGCTACTGTGCAGAGAGGCCTGGGTGTGCTAGTGCATGAGTCACAAAAAGTTGGTTTACAGGTGCAACTGGTGATTAAGAAGGCAAATGGAATCTTGTCCTTCATTGCTACATGGATGGAGTTTAAGACTAGAGAGGTTATGCTGCAATTGTATAAGGTGTTAGTGAGGCCCGCCTGGGGTATTGTGTTCAGTTTTGGTCTCCTTACTTGAGAAAGGACGTACTGGCACTGGAGGGTGTGCAGAGGAGATTCAGCAGGTTAATCCCAGAGCTGAAAGGTTTGGATTACGAGGAGAGGTTCAGTAGACTGGGACTGTACTCGTTGGAATTTAGAAGGATGAGGGGGGGTCTTATAGAAACATATAAAATTATGAAGGGAATAGATAGGTTAGATGTGGCAGGTTGTTTCCACTGGCGGGTAAAAGCAGAACTAGGGGGCATAGCCTCAAAATAAGGGAAAGTAGATTTAGGACTGAGTTTAGGAGGAACTTCTTCACCCAAAGGGTTGTGAATCTATGGAATTCCTTGCCCAGTGAAGCAGTAGAGGCTCCTTCATGAAATGTTTTTAAGATAAAGGTAGATAGTTTTTTGAAGAATAAAGGGATTAAGGGTTATGGTGTTCGGGCCGGAAAGTGGAGCTGAGTCCACAAAAGATCAGCCATGATCTCATTGAATGGCGGAGCAGGCTCAAGGGGCCAGATGGCCTACTCCTGCTCCTAGTTCTTATGTTTTCCCAGGTGCGGGTCAGTCTTCTGATCGCCCATGCCTCGACATGTGTGTCATTGGCTGGGACAAAATTCTCACGTGCCTTTCAGCTCCCTTCGATGACATGCGAGACTAACATTCGGATCCAATTGGACCGGTTCTGCGTGTTCAGCTGCGCTCGATCTAACTGCCCAAAGACTCCCGTAAACTAAACCCACAAACAACTGGCATATGCCATCAGGCGCTCTCCTTTTCTTTGCGCACACTTATTCAGGCCGTCTCCTGCGTTCCCTCTATTGTATCCCAAGGCAGTCAGAATTACCACCTTCAAGATTCGTAGAGCAGTCCTTCAAAGGGCTTCGCAGCGCCAAACCTCTGATATTTTAATACTGGGCAGCTAATGCGGGGAAGGGGTTGGGTTGGTGTAGTGGTCCAGGAGCCATGTGGGTGCAGATTAAATCAAAGTCATGTAGAGGGTCTGGTCTGAGGGCATTGGCAACGGCCTCACTACCGTTCTCACCGACAAAATATTTGGCAAATCTTGTGGATTTTTCCACTCTGAAGATATGGAGACAATTTCAACAACATTTAAGTTGGGGTCAGTGTTGTAGCTAGTTCCCATCTGTGCTAACTATCTGAGCCTGCAAGACTGGGTGCCACTTTTGGGGGATGGGAGGGGAAGGCGTGGAGAGAGTGGGTGATCTGTTCCTAAAAGGGCTGTTAATTATAATAATAATCTTTATTAGTATCACAAGTAGGCTTACATTACCCACGCAGACATGGGGAGAACATGCAGACTCCGCACAGATAGTGACCCAAGCCAGCAATCAAACCCGATCACTGGTGCTGTGAAGCAACAATGGTAACCACTGTGCTACCATGCCACCCGCCTAGAGGAATTGACGGAAATGTTTAGGTTCTCAGGTTCAGACTTATTTAGATATTTACAGGTTCGCAACTTTACGAAACGGATTTTGCCAATGTTCCCTGTGGCGATGCTAACCTCTCTAATGGTGAGAGTTCTTTTGCTCGCAGGGTCAGTGGAAGGTAGCGCTTCTGTTATTTATGGGCAGATTATGTCGGAGGATTCATTGTCTGCAGAGGCGGTTAAGGCTAGGTGGACGGACGATGTTAGAGGTGAAAATATTCACACGAAGGCCTAAGTATAAGTAAAAAACCCAGTTTATTATATCAGAATTCTGTGAGAAAAGGCCTGAGACTCCGCAGCCTATTGACAGCACCTTTTCTCACTTGAGCTAAGGCTCACACGGGTTAATATACAGATTCAAGGGGCGGAATTAGATGTATTCTCATTTACATACAGTCAATCAACTATATTCGCATCACACTTCATTACATGCAGTCAATCAATTTTCCTGGCATCCCAGTTATCAAATATATGGTTAAAGTGGGTTTTGCTCTTACCCGCCCATAACTTCATACAGATGTTATTCAAAACTAACATAATGATGTCCTGTCTGCAACTGGGGTCCTTGATCTTATCAAGGACACATAGCATTTCTTGTTCTGGGAAGCTGTTATTCTCACTCGGTTCTCATGAGTTTACACAATTTGTAACTTATTTTTAAAGGAAAGCGGCTAGTTCAGCCATTTAGTGTCTTTAGTATTGCTAAAATAGTTAACAGCCATTTTGTGTCCTTTCTGATTATTAACAAACATTGTGTATACACTATCTATTTCTACAAATTGCCTCTTCTAAGCAGGCATCTCAGCCAATGAGTACCTTTTGTCTCATCAGAACTATTCAAAAGTAATATAGGAGCACAAATGTAGTTACAGGGCCACCTATAATTTATATCATAGTCCAGTATTACAAAATGCCCTCCAACAGACGAGGCAAGGCCCATATTAGATGATGAGGCATGGAGTGAGGCCTGCACAGGATGAACTCCATGTCTTCTTGTGCTTGGTTTGGTTTAACCCAACTCAAAGTACTTTTCAGGGCGCAGTCCAGAACGAGTCACTTCTTTGCAGGGAAGGAAGACAAGTGCAAGCCTGCTCTAGATGCCCGGCTAACCATGTGAACATGTTCTGATCTTGCCCTAGGTTTGTGAGTTTCTGGGTCTCCTCCTTTCACACAATGTCATTGATTCTGAAAATTGAGCTGGAGCCCTGTCTCTTAGTGGCCATCTTTTGCCGGAGCTGGTTACCACTGTTGCTTCACAGTGCCAGAGACCCAGGTTCGATTGCTGGCTTGGGTCACTGTCTGTGCGGAGTCTGCACGTTCTCCCCTGATCTGTGTGGGTTTCCTCTGGGTGCTCTGATTTCCTCCCAATAAGCCTGAAAGATGTACTTGTTAGGTGAATTGGACATTCTGAATTCGCCCTCAGTGTCAGATCCGCCGGAGCTGCAGACGGGCGCGGGGAGCCTCCACCTTGCTGATTGCCTAGAGGCGAGTACCGCTGGGGTGGAGGTCTGCATCCCCACCCAGTGCCTCAATGTGGCTGGGAGATCTGATGGAGTTCCTATGCCTTGAGAAAGTAACATACACCGTGAGGGGAGAAATTGAGGAGTTTTACCGAAGGTGGCAGCCGTTTATTTCAAAGAATTGGTCATCGTCCGTTGCTATGTGGGGGGGAGGGGAAGAAGGGAAGGGGGAGTGGTTGAGCTGTGTGAGCTGTTAGTTTAAATTTTGGGGTTTTCTGTGTGTATTTGTGTGTTATTCTTTCAGTTTTTGTACTATATAAAGTGAAAATTTTGAATAAAAGTATTTTTTAAGAATTGCCTGCCCTAATTTCCTCTAACGTCCCTCCGCCTACATTTTGGGGATTGGGCGCAACCACATCAGTATTAATTTTACCTCGTTTATGTTATCTAATCTGTCTAAAAGCCTCTGCTGGTTCGTACTCTTGAAGAATGTGTGTGGATCTGCTGTTGGCTCAAATACTTCAATTTTCTGTTAGTTGTGCTACAGTACACGGAGTGACATTGAACGTGTTATAACCTGCCTGCTTACCATTGGCTGGGGACTAATGACAATCCCACAATCCTGTGGGAGTATGAGCTTCCCCAATGAGGGGCACGGAGAAATCATTAGCAGACTCCCCGTATAAATAAAGCTGGCCAGTTTGGAACCAGCAGGAAGGAGTAAGCAGCAAGTGAGGTTGCTATTGTTGTGTATATATATGTTATTGTAAATAAATGTTATTTCTTTGTATCCTTGTAACTCGTGCTGGATTCTTTGTGGCCCTCACAAAACAACGTTAACATTATTTTGGCCATTTCATTGGCTAGTGGTCAGCAGATTCATTGGGTCGGGGAAATTTTCTGTGCGTGCCAATGGTTCAACCACCTGGAATGCCGGTGGGGGTCTTCACGCATTGTTGGGGTCAACATATTCGTGGGCTTCCTCTTCTATCTCTTCTCACTCTGCCCCTAGATCACTATCCCAGACTCTGGCTTGAAGGCACACATTATCCCCTTTTGTATTGACAATGTGCCTTTAACTTCTCAATCTCGCACAGGCACTTTGAATGGTCTGCCACGTGGGCTCTATTATCTTTCCCTGCCTGTGCAGGACCTTTACTGCAGCCTGCAGACTTTTGCATTTCTCTTTTAACTTCTCTGCTATCTGTTGTGCCACAACGTGATCCCTGATCACCACTATTCTTTTTTGTATCCCTTCTCACATTAAGCCTGAAACTGATCCATATGCAGAAGGCTGGCATGGCTCCTTTGTTCTCGTGCTTCTAACTCACTCTTTAGTTTCTCTATTTGCTCCCTAGCATCACCAAACTCCTCTTTAAATGTTAAACTCTCCACCTCTTTCCAACGAAGCTGATCCATACAACGAGCTATTGCAATCATTTTATTCATCTTGGAGGCCTGTTTCTCTAACTCTTCATGGCCGTGGTCCCAACGTCTTTGCCCTTCAGATCCCAGATCCAACATTGTTTTTTTTTTACAAATATCTATCCATTCGGGGCATTTTTTGTTCAGGTAGCTCCATAAAAGCTTCTTCCCATTCGATGTGGTTTGCCATTTCTAATTCTATCTCTCTCCCTAGGGTTGGTCATTGGTGTGTGGGATCCGACCGGGGTAGGTGTCCAGCTTTCACTAAATTCCCTCCAACAGAGTTCATCCAACCCCCTGACTACCCTTGTTTCAAATCCGTAATTTGTTCACCTCATGTAACTGACATCTGGTTAATGGCCCAATTACAGATTAGATGCCTGTATCTCGTTCACCCACTTGAATCCTGGCCATCACCTGGGGCGACTGCCCTCTTAATTCCTGGAAGATGTTGGAGAATACAGTGCTGATGGGTTCGACTTTGCAGCAACCTTTGGTCACTTCATTTCGAAGCCCACCCAGGGGCACCAATTGTTGTCTGTACATTATCAGGCACTTTGACCAGTTTATTATTAAAATGTTTTACCCAGGTGCCCTTATTTGAAAGATGGACAAAGGACAAAGACAGGCTCGCGATTCAACCCAAATTTGTTCACAACTAGTTACTATCCCCAAATTATCTTAATCTTATTTGCCCAAGATTCTAACACTATCCATGCTGATGAACCTGATTGGGTTCAAACCTCTGAGTCTCTGCTGCCTCAGGGTCCTCGTCTATGAAGGTGATTTTCGCCTGCCCTCTTCCGTCCGTCTCTGGGTTGTAGCCGAGTCTTGCCGTAGTCTCTGTGTTGAGTCTTCACTGGGGTTGGTGTTCAGGTGTCCCTTTTTAATCCCCCTCTTCACGCCCTTCCAGATGATTCTCTGACCTTCAGCCAATGAGGTCACTAGGCGGGGGTCGCAACACCGAATACAGTTGCTGATTCCAAATCTGTAGGATGCCAAGAACTATGCCCCCCTCCCAATGTTGCAGTCCAGCTGAATTAAAGCTCACTTCCCTCCAGAACTGCTGCAGTTACAGCAGTTGCCACTGTTCCTGTTGGCATTGCTGGTACCAAAGAACTGCTCGTCATTTGATTGGCTGGGAAATCTCAAGAGGTGGAATTTACTCTTTGATGCATACCATCCTCAAGCCAATTAACTTCCCATTGCCCATTGGCAACTGGCTGAGCTGGAAAAACAGAGATGGGCTTTCTCCTGACATTTATGCAGGGAGGTGGGGTGGGAACCATGATTAACGCTAACAAATTCAATTAAAAATGTACATTCTCCTGAGAAGGACAGTGGGATTAATATTATGATGGGTGAACTTAAAATAACGAGTTAAGTTTCTTTCAAGGAAACCATGGGACATTGCTTAAGATAGCCAATATGACCGGTAGTTATGGTGATGATGGGGAAATTGATGGGAACGTACCTGGTGCACCAGAAAGGAGATTGTCTGGGACATTCAGAGGAGGCCTGGAAGTTAACCATTTCGTTCCCATGCTGCCTAGAACCAGGAGGTTTGGCACCTGTTTTTTTTCCCTCATCCACTTCCTAATTCTGGCTGTGGGTAAAATCAGGGCAAAAGCGCTGGGCCTGCATTTCTCCCTGCTGCTGGTACAGCAGAGTAGTTTCCATTGCTCTTCTACAGACCTGAACCACCTTTCCAAACTATATAAATGACCTTGCCTCCCAGAATTTATCCCTCACCTCTGCACTTTGTGCAATGGAGCAGGAGCCCTGTGATACCTTTGTGGCTGGCTCAGAGAAAAAGCCCAAAGTTCAAGCAAAACTCTTCCAACTTGAATGTTGAAGATTTGAGGAGTTATGTTGGTGCTTTCCGTGCTCCATAGCTGATGCTGCTCCAAGTTGGAGACTTGGTTTATGCAGTATGCATAATATGAATATAGATTTAATTTGAGCTGTCAACCTGCAGGCAGCCTCACCTTGACAGTCATCACATTCTAAAGAATGTTTTCCACAACTGTTTACAGAATTAATGGACAAGAGACGAAGCATCAATTGTCTCAACCACGTCATGGAAAATGCACATGGAATGCATAATTATTCCAATACTACTTACTGAATCTGGCAGGGTCAGCTCCATTCACCTCTTGAGCCCATACATGATTCCTTGAGCACATACAGCAATCGGAAAGCTATTTCTGGCAGCACCTTGGATTCAGCTCTTTGGAGCAATGATATGTTTGAATACCTTCAGTCCCCCTAGCTCATATTTTCTGTTGGATGAATTATTTCCTTTAAAAAGTGCTGGAAAGTATTCTTGAAATGCTTTTTTTCACATTTGCCATAATGCAATATTTGTGGTTTTAGTAAGATTTTATTGAGTTGCATTTCAGAATGAACCTTCATGTTTTATATCACATTTTCATTCCTCTTCAAACGCTGTGGTAACAGTTCAGTGATTCACACTTTAATATTTTCTCCAGTTTGATGATTGAACCCCCTTGATTCCAAATATCACATTTGCAGCAAAAGTCTGTTTTCAGTTTGTGTCTGTGATCTGACAGTAATCAGTTTAAATGCTGATAGAATGTGACAGATTCTGTTTCCTTTCGAATCTACGGTGATATCAAAACACTAATTAAGTTTAGAGAATGATTGCTATCTGCAGCATTTATATGGTTGCTGGTTGTGTTCAATGCTCTTCTATTACAGCTGAAATATTAGTATTTACTCTGAGGTGTATGAAACTGACCCCTGCCCTGCTCAATGATCAAAATATATATAGAATTGTCACAACAAGTTCTGCAACAGTTGCTTTCAATGTTAATAGGAAGTACCTAGATTTTTAAAGTAATGGGCATTGGAGGAATTCTGGTGCTAATTCTATGCAGTTGAATTAGTACTCAAGTACTGTCACATTTTTATTGTAGCACTAACACTGCTGTTGATCATCTAAAAGAGTTTTAATCAGCTCAAAAAATGTAATTGGTATTGAGGCAGCAGTTGAAGCCAACTACTCTTCTTTCTTCTACATTTTTATAATTTTGTTTAGTCTTGATCAATTTGACAATTTTTCCCAGAGCTGCAGTTGCATGTGCTTGATGAAGTTGTCAAAGTCCTTCTTTTGTTGTTGCTGTTTTTTTCCCATTATGGTGCAGAATTGACAGGGTTGTGAGTTGCTCCACGCTGAGCTGTATTCTCACATTCTCTTGAGGTGTAGCATAAGTGATGCACCTTTTTATTTATTGATGCACAGACTCCACCTGGGAGTGATTATTAGGTCACCAACATCAAAGCTCAAATTGTTTGATATTTCCCTAGTTCCAAACAATGGCATTGGATTGCTTGGATTGGCATGTATCCAATAGATGAGTTATCACATTTTGTTTTGGCAGTTGTGCTGCATCATGCTAGCTAGATCATCGCCTTACTGGCAGAGGTTAGAGTTCACCAAATCTGTATTCCACTGGTGATTCTTGTACTTAGAAATTTCACAGCATTCATATTTGGATGCTTTATCGAAACAGCATGGGCGGCACGGTAGCACAGTGGTTAGTACTGTTGCTTCACAGTGCCAGGGATCCGGGTTTGATTCCCGGCTTGGGTCACTGCAATCTCTTCATGAGTTTCCTCTGGTTGCTCCCAGAAGTCCCGAAAGACGTGCTTGTTAGTTGAATTGAACATTCTAAATTCTCCCTTAGTGTACCTGAACAGGCGCCATAATGTGGCGACTAGGGGATTTCCCCAGTAACTTAATTGCAGTGTTAATGTAAGCCTACTTGTGACACTAATAAAGATTATTATCACTAATGTGTTGATTAGGGGAGGTCTGGGGAGCACAGGATCTGGGGACCTGAACTTCATTCTCCCAAAAGGTGCAGTGATCCGTTTAGGCACCACTGTTCAGGCAAGTGATTGGGTAAAGTCACGGGGATCAGCAGTATTTAAATCATGCCCCTGTGTGCATTTATAGATGGCTTGGTCGTCGGGAAAGAATATTACAGGAGTTTGAAGTATAGTTGGCTGAGTCTCTGAACAATGATTTTTGGGGAGGTTGACCTTTGGGGAGAGTTGGGAAATAAAAATCTGGGGTTCTGCAGTATTTAAGGATTATCTGTTGGGCCTTGGGAGTGCAATTTTGGAGTTGGCTGGGAATAGTCTGGAAGTCAAAGTCAGGAGTGAGACCTTGGGATGTGCAATAGCAATGTTTAAGGTGAGTACTAAACTTTCTTACATTTTGTGCAGATTATTGTTAGTTTTGCAGAAGCCAATCAGCCTCAGGGCCAAACCAAAGTTATAAGAGGGAGCAGAAGCAGGGGATAGGCCCCTTATTTGCATACATCAATGGCCTAACACATGCTTGGGTAAAGAATGCATCTTGTTTGATCCTCAGCAAAATGACATCTCCAGTGGCCTGCCTCAGAAATGTGTACATGCAGTGCGCATGCCGTTTGAACACAAAACAGCACCAGAATTTCAAAAACCTGGAGCTGCAGAGCAAAATTCCTTGGTCTCTGCAAGTTGGCCCAAAGTATGGGATTGCTATTTTGAAACTCATTCTGGTTCTTGAAATGCTGGTCAGGGTGGATGCAGCGACTGACCAATTTGTCGGGCAAGTCATGACAGCTTATTTCCTGATTCATAGCTCAGAATTTTCCAGTCCCTCTGCTTTTCCGCGGCCGAGGCAACTCGCCATTGGCCACCGGCAGAACCTTCTGGTCATGCCAAAATCAATGGCAATTTGCTTGGCTCAGCTGCATGCGCCCCCCCCCCCCTCCCCCCCTCCCCAACTGGGAAACCTGCGACGGTGTCGATTTCGGCGGGACAGGAAGTTCCCGGCAGCAGGAAAGGCTGGAAAATCCTGCCCATGTTTGAATGACTGATGACATTTTTCTGGTATGTATAATTGGAAGCTCTGACAGAAGTGTTTTGGCAGACATCAGCCATGGATTTTACTGCATCCAGATCTAATCTGAACAATAGCCCAGAATAATACAAAAGGTCTGATGAGCATTTAGATCTTTTTAGAACATGTTTATGTTCTCCTCAGGAGTGTAAAGGCCAATTGAAATGCATGGGCTGGTGCAACTCTCATTATTATCTTTAGTCAATAGGTGAAAGGTATTTTCACCAAGCCTTGTTCACCCATCACCTTGACCTACATTAGCTCCTGATGAAACAACTCCTCAATTTTCAAATCCTCTCCTTGATTTCAACCCCCTCCATGGCCTTGCCTGCCTATCTCTGTAATCCCCTCCAGCTCCAAGATATCTGTGCCCCTTCAATTCTGGCCTCACAAGCATCCCCGATTTTAATCACTCCCCCATTGGCAGCCATGCCTTCAGTTGCTAACCCCCCTAACTTCAGGATTTATTTGCTAAATCTCATCACCTCTGTACCGCTACTTCAAGATGCTCCTTAAAACCTGCCTCGCTGACAAAAGTTTTTATCCTCATCCCTAATATTTTCTTGTGTGGTCAGTGTCAAATATAGTTTGCCAGCAGTCTTGTGTACAGGAGGCCAGTAAGTCCAGCTGGCTAGATGACTAGAGTGGCAGAATGATGCCAACAGCACGGGTTCAATTCCGTATCGCAGAAAATACAGCGCAGAAGAGGCCCTTCAGCCGATCGAGTCTGCACCGACGCATGAAACACATTTGACCTAACTACCAAATCTCATTTTCCAGCACTTTGCTCATAGCCTTGAATGTTATGACATGTCAAGTGCTCATCCAGGAACTTTTTAAAGGATGTGAGGCGAGCTGCCTCTACCACCCTCCCATGCAATGCATTCCACACCATCACCACCCTCTGGGTAAAAAGCGTTTTTCCTCTCATTCCCCCCCAAAACCTCTTGCCCCTCAACTTGAACTTTCATCCCCTCGTGACTGACCCGTCAACAAAGAGTTGACCTGCTCCCAATCCGCCCTGTCCAATCCCCTCATAATCTTGTACAACTCAATCAGGTCACCCCTCAGTCTTCTCTGCTCCAACAAAAACAACCCAAGCCCATCCAACCTCTCTGTATAACTTAAATGATCCATCCTAGGCAACATCCTGGTAAATCTCCTCTGCACCCGCTCCAGTGCAATCACATTCTTCCTATAATGTGGCGCCCAAACTGCACACAGTATTCCAGCCGTGACCTCACCAAAGTTTTATACAGCTCCAACATGACTTCCCTGCTTTTGTAATCTATACCTCGATTGATAACTGCAAGTGTCCCATATGCCCTTTTCTCCACCCTATTAACCTGCCCTTCTGACTTCAGGGATCCATGGACAAACACGCCAATGTCTCTTTGTTCCTCGGAACTTCCCAGTGTCTGATGTTCATTGAATTCTTCCTCGTCACATTTCTCCTTCCAAAGTGTATCACCTCACACTTTTCAGTGTTAAATTCCATCTGCCACATATATGCCACATATCTGCCCATTTGACCACCCTGACCATGGTAATTCATGGAGGCTCACCCCCTCACCTTTTCCCCCCACAGTGCGGAGTACATAGAACATACAATGCAGAAGGAGGCCACTCGGCCCATCGAGTCTGCACCGACCCACTTAAGCCCTCACATCCACCCTATCCCCGTAACCCAGTAACCCCTCCTAACTTTTTTAGTCACTAAGGGCAATTTATCATGGCCAATCTACCTAACCTGCAAGTCTTTGGATTGTGGGAGGAAACTGAAGCACCCGGAGGAAACCCACGCAGACACGGGGAGAACATGCAGACTCCACACAGACAGTGACTCAGTGGGGAATCGAACCTGGGACTCTGGCACTGTGAAGCCACAGTGCTAGTCCCTTGTGCTACCGTGCTGTCCTCAAAGTAGCATCCCTTAAGTTACAAGGAGCCAGAATGTCTCACTCTAATAGAGAGATACCTATCGTCGTTTGGGACTTTGGCTAGATGACATGACATGATGCTTCTGTGATGTCCCTTGGGACCATTTTCCCTTTTTAAAAGCACAATATAAATAAATGTTTTGCAAAATGCATTCCCTTATTATGATGAAGCTGTTATCCTATCCCACAATGTGTCCTTAAATACTTTAACTTCTTTCACTGCAGCAGAACAAGACTGAAAGTTTCAGTTGTCTTTATATAATAAACCCAAATATGTGTTCTGAGTAGATATTCTCTGGTCATTCTGTTAAACAAAATGGTGAAAGAAAAAGGTTCTATGGGAACCGATTGAGTGCTTTTCACAAGCGGCCTGTGTGTTTCACTTTCATGGATCTTGCAGGGGAAGTGCATTTTTGGGAAACAAAATTTCAAAGTCACCCATTATAAAATTATGGATAAGAGCACATTGAGGTGGTTTTCATGAAACACCTGGCATCGCCTTTTTAGTGGACATCTGCCTTCGATGCACCTCTAGTGGGGTGAGCACGTGCCACTTTAAATGAAATGATCTGACAAGGGTTGACAGGATCAGTGTTGAAGGTGTATCTGAGGTGTTAGACACCTTTGTTTGAAACTTCAGGGTCAGATCACCATTATTGCCCTTGGTGTTCTGCATTATGAATTGGAGAAGTGTGGAGGTGGTAGTTATAAGTTCCAGCCTGTCATCAGTTAATGTAAAGTGAAGAATATTTAAATGTCAGCAAAACGTTTCTTTTATGTGTTTTTGTGAGGTGATGCTCACTAATTTCACTGTATGTCTTAATTATCCAATGTTCTTTTTAAATTGCTTTGAATTGTGAATAAGAATATAATTTTATGCTTCTATCAAGATTTTTATAAATCCACTTCATCCTTTGTCATCCATGGTTGTAAATATAATAAAACATTAAATTGCTTTTCTATACTCTGGACAAAATTTCAATTGCGCAATGTGTTTTCCTCTGAAATTTCAGAAGTGCATTACCAGATCTTCACACAAAGATGTAATGTGTTTTCCCACAAAATTATATGTTCTATTTACATAAGACCTTTGGGAGATTTTTAAGCGATGTTGGATGTGAATGTACTAAACAAGTTGATGGAATAGATTGGATACAAAGACACTGATGCTGTTTAAATAAAAAATCTAGTTTTAATCTACTGAAGCAAACAGAATGGCAATAACTTGAACTTTCTTTTTAAATTAAATATTAGAATATTAAAAAAGATTACAATGTTTCCAAAAAGGTGAGCCTAAGGGTTTTAAAAAATAAGCAAAGGCTGACCAAGAAATTAATAAAGGTGAAAATAGAAAGGTAATAAATGATCAAGAAACATAAAAGCTCGTCAGCGGAATTCTCCATCGGCTGGATCTTCCGGTCCACTGGCAGTTTCCTGAGGCGTGGGGTGGCCACAATGGGATGGCCACAATGGGAAACCCCGTTGGCTGACTGTGGGAACGGAGAATCCCGCTGCCGGTGGGGACGCACCGGAAAACGCGGCTGACGGACTGGAGAATCCAGTCAACATGGTCAACATGGGTCCCTTTTGTGGAGGAGACAGGAGAAATGATAATGGGAGAAATGCAAATGGTGCAGATATTTAACAGTGAAGATTCAAAAGCACATACTGAAAATTGTGAGGCTCCAAGGATCTAATGAGGAACTTAATATTGGTAAAGAAAATGTATGGCAAAATTTCATGGGGATAAAATCCTGTAAATCTCTTGGATCTGATGGCCCAGAATGTTTTTTAAAAAATGATAGTAATGGTAGCGGATGTAATGGTTTTGATCTTCTAGAATTCTCTGGATTCTAGAATTGGAAAATAGCAAATGAGGCTCAGCTAAGAGACAGAGTAGGAATAACGGGTCACTTTAAGTATGGCAGGATGCAACCAGTAGAGTGCCGTAAGGATCAAATAGCCTCAGCTATTTGCAATCGAGGTAATGATTGATAAGGCGACTGGGTGTAATGTATCCAAATTGGACGATGTTAGTTGGAAAGTAAATTGTGAGGATGACACAAAGGTTGCAAAGGGATATAGAACTTGTATGCAAAATTATCCACCTTGGAAGGACAAATGGATAAACAGCATAGTTTTTAAAAGGTGAAAGCCTGGTTAATGTTGATATTCGGAGCAGTTTGAGGATCCTTGCACACAAATCAATGACAGTTAATTTTCCAGCATTGCAAGTAAGTAGGAAAACAAATGGCATGTTGCCCTTTTTTGCAAGATTCTTGAAGCCGATAAATAAAGTCTTGCTGCAATTATACAGGGTCTTGGTGAAACTACACCTGGGGCAGAATTGTACAACTAGTAGGCTTACAGGCAGGTGGACCTGTTTTACATTGCCGTCCCACCTGTCTGTAGATTTACATGAGATGGGTGAGGCTCAGGGTGGACAACCTGCCCTCGCTCCATTGAGTCCCCTTGAGACTTTTTCTTCAATTTTGAGATTGGCAAGAGAAGTTCGGGGGATGGTGGGGGGTGGGGTGCATGGTAGTGGTGCGCCCGGTAGATAAACCCTCTTGGGCCTCACACAGGTGTGGGCCTTCCTCAAGGATCCCCTTTTCGCATTGAGCACCTACCAAGTCAACCCCTCTTGGATTCTCCCTCTACTCTTGGTCTCTCCATCAAGATCCCCATCCTCCTCTCTCCATCAGGATCCCCACCCTCCTGGGGCCCTACTTTCTCTTCCAGTTGTGAGACCTCCTCATACTTACCCATGCATAGTATATGAGAACAATTAACCAATCATAACATAGGAACATCCACTTAAATATAATATCCAACCAGTACAAAGATACATACATGCTATGCTGTCCTCCGATTTTTATCATACGTTTCTCGTTTTCAGCACTGAGTATCAATCACCTCTCCATCTGACTCCCTAAACTTACATTGCCTTTTTCCCCCAATGTAAAAAATATTGCAGCAATAAACAGTCCTTCGTGATTATGCCTCCCTTTCTGTCTACTTCAGACAATTTGGCACCAGATCAAAGTGGTGAACAATTCCACATTATTATTACCATCTTTGATAATGACCATCTATGGCCTCCTTTTGTGGTGCCCCATCACCAGCAAAATGTATCCTTGGGGTGGTTTCCTACATCTGACAACTTCAGCTGAGCAGCTTGTGTGAGACAGATTGATGCAGAAGAATTTTAACCCCTTCAGCACTTAGTGGATAACTAGAGTTTTTAAAACTAATTTCGATGTAATATCTAACACTACACCCTTTCAGCTGTTGTCTGTAATTGCATAATTTTTCAGCACAAGGAATAAATGCACAAATATCTTATTTGATTTTTAGAAATCACAAGCAAAAGCAGTATGTTAAGATTATCTTTAGATTTGTGTGAATGATAAATTTGAATTCAAATTTTTAATATACAAATCATGATTTAAAGTGAGCGTGTTTATTCGCAGGTGATTGTGAGCCAACCATCAAATGGGTTGCCAATAATCAGGCAGTTGTATTAGCTACAGCAGCAGCGGCGGCAGCAGCAGCAATGGTTACAGTTGAAACAGAAAAAAAACAGGATCTGCCTCCTGCAAGTACCCAACCATATCTACTGACATTATCTCCAATCAAAATCCCATTCCTAACAACACATCTTCCAGGCAAGTTAACATGGAGCAACTAGTTTAAATCTATGCATCTCTTTTCCCAACTTGATGGGAGCAGGAAATTTCATATGGCTGGGCCTGACTGTAAAAACAAATGGTCGGTTCAACTTAACTCTCATCTGTTCTCTGATACTTTTTCATTCGAATCCTGAATCCTGTTAGGTATTTGTGGTGACTGTTTTTATTTCCCTGCATCCCAATACCTGTAAGTGCAAGAAAAAAATTAAAATAGAAACTTGTGCAACCTAGTATTAATAAGCGGAAAATATGCTGCTGATCACTTGGGGCAAAGTGCATTTTTCCTGTTAGTTGTAAATCTGGGATGCTCAGGCTGTAGATGCAAATTAATTCTGTCAGTCTTCTCTGGACAAACAAATATGGACAGACATGTGTAGAACCTTCTAAGTCTTTGAGTCATTATTCTGTTTATTCTAATGGTGCCTGGGTTCTGGTGTTAATGTACCGATATATATATGCAGATCACATGCTTCAGCCTGTCGAATTAATTGCCACCCCGATTGAATAAAGGTTTGACTGTTTAAGTCAGAGAAAATGAATCAAATGTTGCTACAATAGGACATCCCAAAACATCTGCCATTAGGTAGACTTCCCCTTGCACATTTAGATTTTGCCGAAGTTGATGTAAGTGGAATTTGAGAATATCACAGTGAGGAAAACCAGGCATCTGCACCCTGGATGAATCTGTTAGAATAAAGGATTGTGAAATTAACATCACAAGGGCTGAGAAGGAAGTATACATTAAAGGGGTTAATGAAAATATCAAATTATGTACAGAAATAGAAATAAAGGAGGAAGATTGGATTTAGAGACATAGATAGAAAGAAGGATAAGTTAAAAACAGTTCCAAAATTTAAACTTTTACAGTTGTAAAATCCCCAGCAAATAAAAGCTAAAGGAATGAAAAAAGAAACACGTGCATCTATATACTGCTTCTCCAGATTAGAGAATGTCTCAAAGTGTTTCACTGCCAATGAGGTATGTTTTGAAACGCAGTCACTGTTGTAATATAGGAAACATCACAGCTAATTTGCGCTCAATAAACTCTGTAAACAGCAGTGTAATAATATCCATATAACCAGTTTTTTTGTGATGTCCATTGAGGGACAAAGGAGAGTCCACCCTTCTAAAAGTTAATTTTCAGAGCCAGAAAGTATTGAGAGCATTTTTGACAGCGGTTAAGACTTAACAAACTGTTAAAAAGAGTCTTTGAGCTGAAATGGACAAGCCCTAAATTTCTTTGCCAAGTTTAATTCGTATCTACATGCAAGTGTTGACATTTCACTACCTTCATTACATTTGAATGAGATGGCAAGATGCTGTTTTCATGTACTTCACGGAAAAGCAGCACATCTTACATTTTATATATTTTCATGTTTAAGCATCTGAGCTTAGCTGAAGTTGTTGTTTGATTTGTGCATAAATAATGGTTTAATGCTGTTAGCCTCACCTTTTAAGTTTTGATAAAAAGTTGTTTGCCTTGTTGTACCTGTCTGATATGCTAGACGCTTAAGATGAAGTTTCAGATAATAAGAAACATGGATACACCAATGGAAATTCTTTCCCAGTGAGATTGAGGAATAAATATTGGGTGCAAACACAATCAAAACAGCCACGTTGTGTCACCTAGGTCCATATGTAAAGGACTTTGGGTCCAGACATTTGTTTAGACAGGCCCATTATTTCCTTTTCAGAAAATGATCTTGTTCTCTTTTGAATGCCTCAATTGATACTACCCCAAACACATTCTCAGGCAGTGTATTCCAGACTCTAACTACTTCATTTGTGAAAAACTTTTATCATTGCTCCTTTTCCCAATTACCTAAAATCTGTGCCCTCTGGCCTTTGGCCCTTGCACCAGTGGGAAAAGTTTCCCCATATCTATTCTGTCCTTCATAATATTGAATATCTCTCTCAACCTTCTGCTGCAAACCTTCTCTTCTCCAAGGAGAACAGTCCCAACTTCTCCAATCTTTCTACAGAGCTGAAATCCCTCAATGCGGAATGAGGGATGTGAATCTTTTCTACATCCTCTCGAATGAAATGAAATGAAAATCACTTATTGTCACAAGTAGCCTTCAAATTAAGTTACTGTGAAAAGCCCCTAATCGCCACATTCCGGCGCTTGTTCAGGGAGGCTGGTATGGGAATTGAACCGTGCTGCTGGCCTGCTTTAAAAGCCAGCGATTTAGCCCTGTGCCCCTTCACATGCCTTCACATCCTTCCTAAAGTGTGGCGCCGGAACTGGTTGCAATACTCAAGCTGGGGCTGAACTAGTGCTTTATGCACGTTTAACGTTGTTTCCTTGCTTTTGTACCCACAGGATGCCATATGCTTTATTAACCAATCTCTCAGCCTATCCTGCCACCTTCAATTATTTATGTGAATATACACCCAGGCCTGTCTGTTCCTCCACTCCCTTTAGACTTCTACATTTTATTTTATATCATCTCTCTCTACTTTTCGGACAAAAATGAATCACTTCACACTTGTTTGCAATAAATTTCACCTGCCTCATAACCACGCATTGCATTAACCTTTCTATGTCCTTCTGAAGTTCTGCAGCATCCTCCTCAGGGTTAGAACATAAGAACATAAGAACTAGGAGCAGGAGTAGGCCATCTGGCCCCTCGAGCCTGCTCCGCCATTCAATGAGATCATGTGAAGATGATTCACAATACTTTAGGTTTCATATCATCTGTAAGTTTTGAAATTGTGTCCTGTACACCAAGGTTTAGGTCACCAATATATTTTAGGGAGAGCATGAAGTCATCCGAACACCAATACTCGGGGAATTCCACTATAAACCTTCTTCAACTCCGAAAAGTAGCCGTTCACTACTGCTCTTTCTTCCCTATCACTCAGCTGATTTCACATCCATGTTTGCATTGTACCTTTTATTCCATTAGATCAAACTTTGGTCAAAAGCCTGTTGTGTGGCAGTTGATGATATGTTTTGTGAGGGCCACGAAGAATCCAGCATGAGTTTGTAGAACAGAAAGGAAACTTTATTTACAATAACATATATATATACACAACAGCAGCAGTAACTCGCTTGCTGCTCACTCCTCTCTAGCTGGTTCCATACTGGCCAGCTTTATTTCTTTATTTATGCAGGGACCTGCTAATTATTTCTCCGCCCCCCTCATTGGGGAAGTTCATACTCCCTAAGGATTGTGGGATTGCCACTAGTCCCCAGCCAGTGGTAAACAGGCAGGTTATAACATCCCTCCTCCCCCAAAGTCCAAGGAATCCACCGAAGACCCTGGCGAAGGAGGGCGTCGGACTCGTTTTGCCGCAGGCCGGACACCATTTGCACGAGGCGCTGGATCGGGCGGCGTGTAACGAGACGGAGATCGGCGTTTCCGTGATGAAACGGAGTAACAGTTGTACACCCACAGCCCGTGGGACCGAGGACTCCCCTTCTGAGGCATCCTGTGTCTCCATCTCGGTGTCGGAGTCAAAAGCCTCTGTCATCTCGGCGTCCCTATCTCCATGTGGTTCTGCTTTGCAGGCTTTGAGTGCGGCGCCAGGGGAAGATCGTGAGGAACACCTTCCACTGTGTCTGGTCTCTGCGGCTGTAGAAGTGAGCTCCGGGGGCAGGGAACCTTTGGAAGATGCGGCCTTCTGGACCGAACGTGGTCCACATGCTTGCGCTGGAGATGACCCTGGACTTGCACCTGGTAAGAGATCAGGCCCGTTCGTCGAAAGATAACACCAGGGACCCACTGGGCACCACCAGCAAAATTTCGAATGAACACCGGGTCACCAGGCACAAAATGCCGAGAAAGGCCATGTCCCTGCCATTCTTGAGTGCGTCGTACTTTTGCGCCAATATCCGGGAAAACCATGCTAAGGCGGGTGCGAAGCCCATTAGGAGTTCCGCTACCCCAGTCACTGCATGTGGAGTGATTCTATATGAAAACAGAAAATGAGCCAGTCTCGTGTCCATAGACCCGGAAGACTGATTCTTTAGACCCTGTTTGAATGTCTGCACTGCGCGCTCTGCCAACCCATTGGAAGCCGGGTGGTATGGAGCGGTGCGGATATGGCATATGCCCTTTATCTTCATGAACCTCGCAAACTCCTCACTTGTGAAAGGAGTGCCGTTGTCCGTGACGAGTAACTTGGGGAGGCCATGCGTACTGAAAGACAAACGCTTCTTCTCAATCGTTGCGCAGGATGTTATGTCTACCATCTTATGCACCTCTAGCCATTTAGGCTGGGCATCGATTAATAGAAGGAACATGGATCCTTGAAAAGGGACGGCGAACTCTACCTGCAAGCGCGCCCAAGGCAGCCCTGGCCATTCCCAGTGATGTAGGGGCACAGCCGGCGGAAGCTTCTGATGCTCCTGGCAAATGGAGCAGTTTTGGGCCACCTTCTCAATGTCGGTGTCGAGGCTTGGCCACCAGACGTAACTCCGGGCCAACATTTTCATTTTGGTCACACCAGGATGCCCATTGTGCAAGTCCTGTCGTATCAGGTCCGGTCCTTTTTCCGGGGCGACCACATGCATCCCCCACAAGAGGATACCATCTTCCATGCTAAATTCTGACAGCTTGTAAGAAAATGCCCGCAACTCGCCTGGGAGCTGCCTATGTTGACCACCATATAGGACTATGTGCCGAACCTTTGACAGGACTGGCTCCGCCTGGGTCCACTCGCGGATCTGTGATGCCATGAAAGGCAAGGAGTCCATAAAATTTAGGGTTGCAACCACCTCACCTCTCGTGGGGGTCGACATGGGGCCAGTCGACAAAGGCAATCGGCTCAGTGCATCGGCATTTGCTATTTGGGTCCCTGGTTTTATGCTCCAGAGACTACTCGTAGGCAGCAAGCAACAAAGCCCAGCGCTGGCTCCATGCGGAAACAATGGGCGGTATTGGCTTATCCTCTCGGAAAAGTGCCAGCAGAGGCTCATGATCAGTCACGATAGTGAAATGGTGGCCATACACATATTGGTGGAAACGTTTCACCGCAAAGACCACCACCAGGCCCTCATTCTCGATCTGCGCGTACTTCTTTTCCACTGCAGTCAGTGTGCGGGAGGCGAAAGCTATCGGCTGCTCGGCCCCATTCTCCAGATTGTGAGACAGGATGGCCCCAATACCATATAGAGATGCATCACACTTGATGAGCAAAGGCTTTCCAAGATTGTAGTGGGTTAGTAACCCCGACAACGACAATTGCTGTTTTACCCGCCGGAAGGCAGTTTCTTGCGGCTGACCCTAAACCCAGGTGTGATTCTTCTTTAGCAGAAGGTACAACGGGGTCAGCGTAGTTACCAGATTTGGGAGGAACTTCCCGTAATAATTTATGAAGCCGAGAAAAGAGCAAAGATGCCAAGTGTCAGTCGGGGCGAAGCCTGTTGAATTGCGCGCACCCTCTCTGCGACAGGGTGCAAAACTTTGCGGTCCACCCAATAACCCAGGTAGACCACTTCCTTCGCCTGAAAGACACACTTTGTACGACGTAAACGGACTCCAGACTCTGAGAAGCATCTAAGGATAGCCTCCAAATTTCCCTGCTCCGACGTCCCTGTAATCAAAACGTCATCTAAGTAGACAGTGACATGCGGTAAACCTCTCAAGATGCCCTCCATGTCACATTGAAAGATACCCCAAAGGGCAACTGTGTATATTCATACAGGCCCCTGTATTAATAGTGTATTAATAGTTACATATGGCCGGGAGGCACGGTCCAGCTCCAACTGTCGGTAGGTGAGACTCATATCTAATTTTGTGAACGAGAGTCCGCCTGCAAGCTTCGCGTAGAGATCTTCTATGTGGGTCATTGGATATCGGTCGAGCTGGGAAGCTGTATTCACTGTAAGTTTATAGTCGCCGCACAAGAGAACTGTGGCATCTGGCTTCATTACAGGGACAATTGGCACTGCCCAGTCAACAAAATGGACGGGCCTGATAATACCCAAGGACTCCAAACGAGTGAGCTCCCCTTCTACCTTCTCGAGCAAGGCGTCTATGAGTATGGCACTGGGCGTGCCTGGAAATAGCACAGCGTGGCTCCTGGTTTGACCTGGATATGGGCGACAGCCCCTTTTATCTTCCCGAAACCTGGCTGGAATACATCTGGGTACCGTCCTAGTACCTCTGTCAACCCTCTAGAACCTGTTTGAAGGATGTGCTGCCACTGCAGCCGCAAATGGCGCAACCAGTCCCGACCCAAGTTGCTAGGCCCATGGCCGCGCACCACGATAAGTGGGAAACGCCCCTCCTGGCGTCGATAAACAACAGGAGTCATCGTAGTTCCAGTGATGTCCAATGGTTCCCCCGTGTAGGTGGCCAACATGGCCTGTGTGTCGGTTAATGTAAGGGTCTGTATACCCTGCTTGATGTGGTCAAATGTCCTCTGGGCGATCACGGAGACCGCTGCGCCAGTGTCCAACTCCATCTCAAGCGGGTGACCATTAACCCATACCGTCACCTTAATGGGGGCCACACGGCGAGCTGCCACACAATGCAGTTGCAGGCAGTTGTCCTCCGTCTCCACGTCCTCGGAAGTAGTCCCTGCAGGTTCATCCAAATGGAAAGTACGGCCCCTGGGCTGGCTCCAGTTTCTGTTGGCACGACGGCCGCCCCCAGGACCTGCCTCCGCGACGGCGCCCAGAACTCCGACACGGACAAGGCTCCTTATCCATCGGTTCTGGAGAAGGCTCCCTTCGGGGTGGAACGTCCGGCGGCCACTGGCATTGATCCGGACGCTGCCCTGCGCAAGGTACGGCAAGGGTGCGGGGAGATGCTTTTGGACGGAAGGGGTTGCGTCCCAAGGCGTGCGCCTCCATTCCCTGTAGCTCCTGCACTCCCCATTCTGCGCTTTCTCGGGACAATACTATCTGAATAGCCTGTTGAAAAGTCAATGTTGGCTCAGCTAACAACTTACTCTGGGTGGCCACATTGTTAATACCGCAAACCAAACAGTTGCGTAACATTTCTGACAATGTCTCACCATAGTCACAGTACGCCACAATCCTATGTAGCCTGGATAGAAACTCTGCAAGGGATTCTCCTGGGGTCCTCTCGGTGGTATTAAACCAGTAACGCTGGACTATCATGGACGTGGTTGGGTTAAAATGTTGCCCCACTAAGGTCACAAGTTCATCAAACGTCTTGGTGTACGGCGCGGCTGGGCACGTAAGGCTCCTTATCACTCCAAACTTGTGCGGGCCGCAGCCGGTGAGCAAAATGATCACCTGCCGCTCGTTTTTGGTGATGTTTGCCCGGAAATATCTGTTGTATGTACTGGTTCCAACTCTCCAGCGCAGCATCAAAGACATCCAAACGTCCATAAAGAGGCATGGTGTAACAGAAAAAAAGCTTCCAACCTGTATCCAACAAAAATCCATCGGCTTCAGCAGTGTAGACAGTTATCCACTTTAACCCTTGTCGCCAGTTTTGTGAGGGCCACAAAAAATCCAGCATGAGTTTGTAGAACAGAAAGAAAACTTTATTTACAATAACATATATTTATACAACAGCAGCAATAACTTCCTTGCTGTTCACTCCTCTCTAGCTGGTTCCATACTCGCCAGCTTTATTTATGCAGGGACCTGCTAATGATTTCTCTGCACCCCCGCCCCCCCCACCCACTCATTGGGGAAGCTCATACTCCCTAATTGTGGGATTGCCATTAGTCCCCAGCCAGCGGTAAGCAGGCAGGTCATAACAATATGCCTTTTTGAAGTCATCAACAGCATTACCTTCACCAACTCTCTGGATGTTCACTAAACACACAAGCAAGTTAATTAGACACAATATTCCCTTAACAAATCCATGGTGTTTTTCCTGAATTATCACTTAGGGAAAGGTTATTAATTTTGTCCCAATTTATTTTTTCTAGAAGCTTCCCCACCATCTGTTACCATCCCAGTTGATGTTACTATTGGACAGGAAGTTTCCAGATTGGAACACTGGCTCAAAAGATCGTAACTTTTATTTACTTTTTATAAAACGTGGAGACCAGAGTCACAGGACCTCTAATTAGTTTTAACAACCAGACAGATTAAACATGAAACATTGGATTATGATACAATACGCTTTTAATCCCCCCTTATCTTAACAATTACACACAGGTTTAAGGACTAACACAGATTACAAAGTACATCTGAATCTCCAATGGTCTCATTAGTACAAAGTCCCTTTAAGACACACAGGATAACTGTGGGCAAATACACTCTCGGCTCTGACCCCCAAGAGAATGTTTGTGGCTCAGAATGTTTCCTCAGAATCCCACCTAGCTAATTGTCATGTGAGAGTTTCCAAATGCCACTCTCAAAAACACACTTTAAAATCTTTTCTCATAAGTATACTTTCACTGACCGGTTTTCATTCTGAAATCCAGATCAGGTTTTCCAAATTACACATTAAACAAAACTTCCGCTCTACTTTTAACAATGAATCTAGTCCAGGGTTTTACACCAACCCCTTTAGGATTTTGTTATGTTGACTGCTGTGAAAATCGCTCACAATTGCTTTAACTTTCACTTCCCAGACTGTATTAAAATGTATCAGATGTTTGATTTACTCCAGTCCCTCTTTAAATCTGGTTAATGCAATTGTGTCTTTAATTCAGAACACATTGTTTATTCTTCCTTGAATTCTTCTGAACCATACTCTTGGTCTGTGCTCAATTAACTCCAGACTTCTTTGGTACTTCTTTTCATTTCTCTAGTTTCCTCAACTAGCTGAACTTTAGATTTCTGGCATCTGTTTCTTAACCATTATTCCATAGTATGGCTTTTCTTGTAGCAAGGCTGTGAGAGACATTCCCTTTTTTAGCTTTCTAAAACCAACTACTTCTAACAGAGCTTCTAGCACTGTCTTCTCTCTCACTATCTATTTACAACTGCAATCAGATTAACTAAACTAAAACGTAAAAGCTTCTATACTTTACATGGTCCCAGCTTCTAAACAACACCCACATGCTTATGCCTTTTATTTATTCTTCATGTCATAGTCCTCTCTAAGCACAACAGAAACACAGTTGGGACTTAACCAACCCCCTCACATACAAACACCTTTGTCCAGCATAAATCAAACTATAGGTTTTACCCTTCCAGGCACAGAAACAGTAAATTAAACCCACTTAAAACTATACCTTTCTATTGTTTAACAACAAATATAAATCCCTTAAAACTACTTCTATTTTTCTAACACTCCACAATGCCCACTCCCATTTGCTTCAGTATTCTTAAGGCACTTTTCCACCCCTATTTTTGGCAAGTGGGAAGGTGGAGATGCTGGAGGATCCAACAGGAGCTCCAAAATGGCTTTTATGCCTTTGGGATTTCCCGTTCAGATGCTCCCTGCCCCTTGCCAATGACATAATGCGGTTTCCGCCATGAAAGGTCAGGTCTCAGGCCTGCTAGCATGTTGTCATGGGACCCGTTCCTTCCATTTTTTGTAAATGTTGAAAAATACGGTGGGAAAATCTAGCAAGGCAGCCGATGGGCTTCCCTCCACTTTGTCTGCCAGACAACATTTCGAAAAAAAACCCTAAAAATTCTGCACCTCGTATACATCTCATTTTCTCCAGGTTGGTGCCCTTTCAACTTTAAGTACAGAAGACTTATGAATTCCCTTTTATGTTAGCTATCACTTTCTTTTTACTTCTCTTATTTGCTTTTTCAAATCCCCTCAGAACATTCGATATGCGGCCTGGTTCTCAGTTGTTATCCGTTTAACGTCTGTGATAATCACACTTTTTCTGTTTAATCTTAATCTCCATCTATTTCATCCTCCAGAGAGTTCTGGATTTGTTTGCCCTACCGTTCGCCTTTGTGGAAATATAATTGACAGTATTTGAACTACCTCTACTTTCATGGCAGCCCATTGTGTGTTACAGAGATTAGGAGCAATGACCATAAGCTTGGTAAGATAGGTAGATTCTAAAAGGCCAGAACAATATATTTTGAGACATGTATCAAACTGGCTCTGAGGCTGAAGTTGATTCTTTCAAATCTCTTTTATTATGCTAGACCAAAAGAAGATTAAAATACTTCAAGTTTTGTCACAAGCTCATTATTTATAATTGTTAATAGAGCGGCAGTGACGATGGGTGGAGAAATCCATGAACTAGTGAGGGAAAAATTGTCCAGAAATGCCTGCATTAATCATTATCAAAATGAAAGAGAGCAAATGTCGAAGTTGGGTAGGAACATGATTGGCCTGACCATGATACCCTTTATGATAGATTAGATTGCCAATGTCCAGTGACTAAGAACACTCATGAAGATTTCTCACATGGGTAATATAATAGAGGGCTGCCAGAATATGCAAAGCCTTACTTCAACAACACCTTCAAGACAAGAAATTATAAACAGGGGAGTATATGTAAAGTGGAGTAAAGTGGGATAAATGGAATTATTTCATATTTGTTGGTTTCAAAACATTTAGTAGCCTTAGGAATAGACAATGAGCATGATGGGCTGTGTAGCCATTACTCTGGGAACTTAGATGAGAATGCAAGTTGTAAAATTTAATAGTCTTCACAGCTTGGGTAAACAAGGGGTTTACCACATAAACAATAGTATTTTCGCTAAACTAAAATTCCAGAGACCCAGGGCAATGCTCTGGGGACCCGGGTTCGAATCCCACCACGGCAGATGGTGGAATTTAAATTCAATAAAAATTGCTAGAATTAAAAGTCTAATGCTGACCATGAGACCATTGTCATAAAAACCCATCTGGTTCACTAATATCCTTTAGGGAATGAAACCTGCCATCCTTACAGCAGTGTGGTTGACTCTTAAATGCCCTAACAAGCCACTCAGTTGTATCAAACCGCTACAAAATCTCCAAAAATAAATGAAACTGGATGGATCACGGAATTGACCATGGCACCAGAAATGACAACGACAAATCCAGCCCTTTCGAACTTACAAAGTCCTCCTTAATAACATATATGGGGCTTGTACTAAAGTTGCGAGAGCTGTCTCACAGACTAGTCAACAGCCTGACATAGTCATACTCATAGAAATTACCAAGGTTTCTTAGGCAACACCTTCCAAACCCACAACCGCTGCCATCCAGAAGGACATGGGCAGTAGATCCCTGGGAGTACTTCCACTTGGAGGTTATCCTCCAGGCCACCCACCTCCCATACCAGCCTCCCCGAACAGGCGCCGGAATGTGGCGACTAGGGGCTTTTCACAGTAACTTCATTTGAAGCCTACTTGTGACAATAAGCGATTTTCATTTTATTTTACCATCCTAACTTGGAAATATATCACCGTTCCTTCACTCAGACTTTGTATCAGAGAGATTGAAACTGCCCTCAGAATGAAACCCTGGAACTAATCAGGATACATCTCTCCCAGCATATTCTTGCATTGAAATCTTTATTTACTTGAAACTCACAGACACAGGGTGGAATTCTCCCAAGCCTCTACCAGTGGGTTTGATGGCAGGCATGGGGGAGAATAAGGCACAGAAATCAATTTCACAGTGGGATCTTTCATTGGTGTCTATCATGGCGGGTCACAAAACCCGCCAGAGGCTGTCATGAACCTCATTTGCACCCATTAATGAGATACAGATGAAAACTCAACTCCAATTCTCCGAGAAGATGACAGGAAACATGTTTGGAAGAATGTGACATGCAAATGTTGGGATTCACTTGAAGAATGCCTGGGACTGCCTCCAGAGTTTAGGATGCAGGCAGCCTGCAACCTTGGATCCTCACATGCCATAGTCATGGGTCAGAGTGCATCTGCAGCTGGACCATCCAGATTCAGTGTCCTGGAGGGACTCCATCTTCTGGCCGCAGAATTCTCCGGGAGATGGATCTTCATTCGCTGGATAGACACCTTTTTTTCAATCGTCGGTCAGTGTGATGTTGGCCACCTTTTCAATATGGCACCCAGACACAACGTCAGACTATGGGTCATCCAGGCCTGTGCCGCCACTGAATACAACACGAAAGGCCAGTGATGTACAATTGAAGAAGTCAGGGCGATAAGATATGGTGTGTTTTCCCACCTGCTTGTCCAATGAGAAACACTCCATATTCCCACCACCGCCACGGGACTTAGTCTCAAAATGGCAGGCTTCTGCCCTCAGAATGGTTGGCTTACTGTTTTTACCGCAACAGCAGCTCAGACATTTTAGTTCCAGAGAAGAGTCTTTTGACTCGATCCTTAACTTTGTTTCTCTCTTAGGGCAGCACGGTGGCGCAGTGGTTAGTGTTGCTGCCTCACGGCGCTGAGCTCCCAGGTTGGATCCCGGTTCTGGGCCACTGTCCTTGTGGAGTTTGCACATTCTCCCTGCGTTTGCGTGGGTTTCACGCCCACAACAGAAAGATGTGCAGGTCACGTGGATTGAACACGCTAAATTGCCCCTTAGTTGGAAAAAATTAATTGCGTACACAAAATTTATATTTAAAAAAACTTTGTTTCTCTCTCCATAGTTGCTCCCGGACCTGTAGAGGTTTACAAATATTTAGTGTTGAGTGTAGATACAATCTGTTATATGGTAAATTTGGTGTATAGCATTTGTATCATAGTGAAACTAATTATAAATGTCTGCAGTGCCTGTTACTCCAGTGGGTGGTGCTATGAGAAGTATTTTCAATATTAGATGTACCACACTATATGAAAGGCTATAATCGCCTGGATCTCAGAAATCCTTTCAAATGCTTTCTGAAGATTTTTTTCCTTCTGCCATTTTATGCATTATACTGCTATTTCTAATGTCACAAGTAAGGGTTTAGATAAATAAAAACAACAGAAATCCACAATATCATCCAATGAGTAGAATATTATTTAAATTGACAGAGACCGCAGAATTTAACAGTACAATGGGATTTGGGTGTCCACATACATGAATCACAAGAAGTTTACAGGTAGGTGGTCATGAAGGCAAATGCAGTGTTGACCTTTACTGCAAAGTGGGTGGTGTGTTTCCCCCCATCCCTTCCCCCCCTCCCTCACACAGGCATGACATCATGCTGGTACGAATTACTACTGCTTTTAAAAGATTGGTTCCCAATGAGTTGACCACTGAGAGGGTAGAAAGAGGTGAGCACCAACTAGAATCTTAAGGGGCCAGAGACCACTGGTCAGCTCCAGAGAGGGGAGATGGGGGGAGTCTCATGGGTGTCCGGGGAGATGTGTGGGGGTGGGGGGTGCGGGGTGGAGGGGGGACGTTGGTTGTTCCCAGGATGGGGTCGCAGCAACTGTTGTTTGGACCTAATGTCTGTTGCTTGTGATGTTTAAAAGTTCTGACAGGTCTACGTTAGTCTGCTGACTGTGGCATGAGATAGGGGGCAGCCGTGACTATGGGCCACATGGGGTGTGGGGTGTGATGAGAGTCAAGGAGGTGGACCTAATGGGCTGGGTGGATGAGACCCTGAAAGCGAAGGTGACATGCTGCCCAGCTTGTGAGGTGGTGGGGGTGGCAAAAAACTCTGGAGTGGCTGTCCAAGAGTCTAAAGTGCCATGACAGTAATGAGATCTTTGAATGAGGCAGTATGAGTAAGAAGGGTGCCCATTAACTTTGCCTATCCCCGAAGCAGAATGTAATATTACAGAGACTCATGCTCGTCAAACTAATTGACAATCAAGAATTAGCCCTCGAACAATGTCAGCTGCCCACAATTTCAAAATAGTTCAATTGCCCCTTTAAGGAGAGGCCCCTTTTAATCTGTATCTTAATTTGTTTACTTTAGTTTTATTGGTTGAATTTCAAAAGAGTTAAAAATATTTGAAACTCAAGGAAAGGAATTAATACTCAGGGTTCAAGGCTTAATGCTTGGGTTCACTGATTGGGAGGCACTGGGTTGTTATGTGCTGGGCCCCAAGCCTGACAGTGAGGATCCATCAGCCCCCAAGGCGAACATCACCGTTCAGCTGACTCTTCCCATTCGGAATGTGCGAGCACATAAGCCTCCTGTCAGAACCCGTGGAGAATAAGGGAAGGGAGAAGCAAACGGGGGCCAAAGGCAACTCTGACTGGGCGAGGGCATAGGCTTGGCCAGTCATGCTTGGTGATAGGATGGCATCTGAACTGTGAGCGAGCTGGACATCGGCCTCCTGAAGATGCGCTTCCGCTGCCTCGACAGGCCCGGTGGAGTCTTCCAGTAAAGCCTCCTGAGGGTCTCCTGCATTGTGGTTGTTTGCTGTGCCCTACATAACCTTGCTCTACAATAGTGCAACAACCTTCATGAGGAGGCATGTGGCTTCGGATGAAGAGGACTTTCAGAAATTAGATGGGGAAGAGGCGGCTAAGGACCCAGAAGATAGAGGCCAGGCAGGGATAAGGATGTGCGTGGACAAGTGGTCTTGGGGCACCCTCATTACCATTCCCTTCATGGAGTAAGACCAGGATGTTGTCCAAAGGTGCAACACTCCCACCCTACCCACAACCACCCCCAGGATGTTGTGACCTCTCTGCGACCAAGAATTTTTCTAAGTCTTCAGGGTGCTAGAGCTGGGGAGTTCTTGAGTGCCTGCTGACCAGTCAGTGCAGGAGGGTGAAGACAACTCACAGTGTGGAATGGCCTCTGATGCTCCTCAGCTCCTGCTTATATCTCACTCCTGCCTGCCTGCTGCCAGCACGCTGACTCCCCAGCTCATGACTAAGTGACGTCGGGCACACGCAGCACCGACCGGCGTCTCCGAGCCGGTGTGTTCCGAGGGTCCTGGCAGCTTTTTGTAGTTCATCACTACATTCCTTTGTCCCTTTGCTGTAGAGGTGGATTAAGTTTGAGGGTCTAGGGTTCACTAAATCATTCCTGAGTTCTATCACTGTGTTTGAAACATTTATAATAAGTGGCCCAGACCATCTGCCTGAGAGAAGACGCTTGTCCCGATGGGGAGAAGTGCTCTTCCACTGGTCAGCAACCATAACATTTAAACACCAAGGTGCAGATGTAACAAATTTAATTACTCCCCCACCTGTTCCTAACTTCACCGACGCACAATTTGTGTCCTATAATTCCTTCGCCTTTCAAACCCTCCCACTATGAATTTGTGTGTTCCCAGGATGCACATCAGAGGTGGAGCCGGCCTGCTTCCTTCCACACCCTTGATGCCCTTGGCGAGAGTTCGGATATGCCAAAAAACGTTGGTGATCGCCCTGCATTGACAAGATACCCAGCTTCAGCTCCTGCAGGAGCTTGTTTATGTTGTCTCTTGAGTGATCTTCAACTTAGTCTACAAATTTACAGACATGGCTCATCTATTTTGTTGTGTTTTTTCCGTGCACATTCTTGGCGTAAGAGGAGGTTTCTGAGCCCAATGTGCCTTGGCAATATGGCCCTTTCTGACAATGTTCTTGCCTGTATTTATTTTACTCCAGCATTCCCCTGTTGAGTGTCCAACCTGTGCACATCAGTGACATGGTTGCACCCTTGCAGCCTTGTTCCTTGTGGCATCCATTTTATGGATCTTCAGTCCAGTCCCAATCTGTGAAGCTTCCTTTGTTGCTAGCTCCATGGTTGTGGCAACTTCCACAGTCGCTTTTAGAGTTAATCATTTACCGTAAAAAGCCTCCTTTCACTAAGGAGTCCACAAACCAGCCTATCATGAAGAATGTCATCAAATGTTGTAGCAGATTCACAGTATTTTGCTAGCCTTCTTAAAGTCATTACAAATTGTAAAATTCGTTCACCTTCTTCCTGACTATGGTGGTGGAAATAAAACCTTCTGCAATCAATAACGGTCCAGGACAGAAATTGCTCCTCTAAAATTTTCATTAATTCAATGTGGGATGTATCTCCTGGTTTTGCTGGGTGAACCAAATTTTGTAGTGGCAAGTAAGTTTTACGTCCTACTGAACTGAGAAATGTTGTGACCTTTAGGTCCTCCAGTGCCTGATTTGCTGTGAGATATAATTGGAATCTTTCCTCAGATGAGTTCCCTGTCTCTCAGTCTTCATCAAATGCATCCATGACGCCTGTTTTCCCCGCCATTACAGATCCTCGCTCCGAGGGTCTCTACTTCAACCAATTTCCTCTCCTCTGATTCTTATGCAAAGTATGGCAAAGAATCATCCCCTTTTATCACGAGCAACAAGGATTTTTTTCCCGTTTTGACTGATCTAGTTCGACTTTACCCCAAGTAGTGGCCTGTGCAGTCAGCAGACTTCAGAATCCCTGTTCACCGCGGCCCATTTAGCTTTGCTACGCCTGTCCCCTGCAGCCCAGACCCTAGTCGCTTCAACGGCAAGCAGGTTTTCCCAAAACTGTCATCCTTCTTTACTCACAGTTGTAGTCCAAAAAATATTTTCAGCCTTGGACATCAGCGACAGTGCTTCGCCAGGCGTGAGTGAGTGAGTGAATAAGAGAGAGTTAGAAGTCTCCACTGTTTAGTCAGCAAATTTCTTCCACCGATTTTACTGCCTCAATCCCCGTCGCCAGTTTTCTCTTCTGTTATATTTCTTTGTTAGCCGCAAAGAGAAAAGTTATGGCGGTGCCCACACTCTGGATTCATTCAAACACAATGGGAGGCTTTAGACTCTAGCCCTGTAGGTCTAAAGAAGTGAATTATGCTGCAATGGAAGCTGTGACATTATCATAAATGTAAAGAACTGCAAAGGTTAATGTAATGTTTAAATCAACCACTAGAGGGAGCTAGATGTACAAATATATAAGCCTCGTGGGTGAGAGGTTGAGGAGAAAGCTAGAGGGCCGACTGAAGGAAAGATAGTGTGAGTGAGAGCAGATCACAGTTAATGTAATAATGTAGAGATTAGTAGTAGATGAGTGCAGATGATATGTTTATTATCAACTGTATTATATAGGAGTAAGTATCGAATGCAATTAAATAGTGTTAATAAATTTATAGCTTTGTCCAATTTAAACCTATTTTGTGGTCTTTGTGAACACTACGCCAACCATCCTAACATTAGCAACACAAAGAACACCACAGAAGCTTCAACAGGGACCAGCAGATATTGGATCAGTCTGAAAAAAACAAAGGAACACTCCTTTTGGGTTTTGTATGCGCTTGCTGGATACCTCTATTGCTTTGTCCACAAGAGGAACTTGGTGCAAGGCCTAAGGTTTCATTCTTCTGCATGTCGTTCCTGTGCCATACTCAGCAAAAGGTCATCTGTCATATTCATAACTTTAAATATTGACAGTGTTCTTATGGAAGCTTCTGCAATTGCCCTTATTTAAAAAGGACATTGATGAACTTCTAAAATGGTTGCCAAGAGAGTCAGGTGACCTCTGCAGCTTCAGCACAGATCAAGCTTCCAGATAGTTGAGAATTGAATCGTAATGGGTGGAGTTTTCCCTGAATTTCGCAGCCCAATGGCGGGCAGGAAAAGCGGCATTTAGCCCGCCAGTGGCGATGGTGGAATTTCATGCCGTATTTTTAGAGACTTGGGAAAAAAGAAGTTCCTGGACGGATTTCAGGCTGCCTCTGTGGTGGGCAGCCTTGAATTTGTCCGCTCGCCATCACCTCAGTGTGTTCATCAGTGGAACCCCCCATTTAAAGACATGCCCAGCACTCCCCAGCCACTTCTTCCACCGCAGAGGTCCACCGCAGAGGGTGGCTGTAAGGAAAGCTGCCCCCCAAAATTCTCAGAATTTTCCCTCACCAGAATGCTCAATGCAATGGAGGAGCATTGGGATGTCATCCACCCACGCATAGAGAGGAGACCATCGAGCCAGGACACCAAGTCTACATAGAAGGCGGTGGTCAGTGCCAATGCCTTGCAGTGGAGGATAGGCATCCAATGCCACAAATTATCTCCATTTGGCTAGGGTAAGTCACTCTTCTCATCACACACACTTCACTCAGTGTCACCACTCACTCTCCCACATGTATCTGCATCTCCTCAGCGGGTCGTCTCCTCATCCCCTCGCTGCTGACACTCACCATCCATGGACACAGGCAGCCTCAGCATCATAGCCTAATTACACTCTCCATCTGTTTTCATTCAGGACAAAACAGATCCCAGATGGCAGAGGGATGTCCGAGTTGAAAGTATTCTCACTGCTCACAGCACATTGGTGGCGTCCCCTCACTGAGACTGAAAACGACAGTCATGCCTGTTTCTCTTAGGGAATGAGAGCGTCTCCCACAATGTGCAGGGCTATCGTCACTCATCCAAGCCATTGTCTCTGCACATGCTGCCCTGCTGCTGGTCCCCGTAAAACGTTAGGCGCAGCCTCCGGTGATACTGAACCTCAAAGGCATAGATCAGTAACAAGGACCTTAGATCAGGCAAGGTGAAACTCTCCCTGTGACATTGTCATGATATAACTCAGGTCACTGAGAGTAACCAAGCTGCCTTTAGCCAGACAAGAGTCAGACATTCACAGTTGTTCTTTGAGGACCAATGCATTGTCACCACTGCAAATCTTCACCGTCCACTTGCAACTTGAGGACAATAAGCAACCACTATCTCCTCATGACATGAGCTACATCAGTGAGGTTATGTGCTGCCAGCAGTCAGCTGGGAGAACTATGCTCATAGAAGGGCAGCACGGTAGCACAGTGGTTAGCACTGTCGCTTAACAGCGCCAGGGATCCGGACTCGATTCCCGGCTTGGATCACTCTCTGCGGAGTCTGTTCATTCTCCCCGTGTCTGTATGGGTTTCCTCCGGGTGCTCCAGTTTCTCCTATAAGTCCTGAAAGACGTGCTTGTTAGGTGAATTGGACATTCTGAATTCTCCCTCTGTGTATCTGAACAGGTGCCGTAGTCTGGTGACAAGGGGATATTCACAGTAACTTCATTGCAGTGTTAATGTAAGCCTACTTATGACACTAATAAAGATGATTATTATTGAGGACGATGCATGTGCTCAGAGTTTGCATCATCTCCATCCATGAACCAGGTGGCTATGAGCCCATCCCGTTTCACTTGAAAGTGATTAGAAGTGGTGTTCTTTGGATTTCCGGTGTGGCATGTAGCGAAGCAGCCACATGTGGAGGAGCTCCCGCCTGGATCACAATTTCTTTCTGTTTTGTATTGGGAACTGGCGCCCAAAACTATATAACCTGTTTATTTGAGACCCCGCAGACAAGGGGATGAGGAATACGTATCAAATCACACACCAAAAGAATAAAGAAACAACTTTAAAATTGGAGACCTCGAGGGCATCGAAAGAAAACAAAATGGTGGCGGAGGGCAATTACTGTGCCAAGGGTCATCCCCGAACCGTGGAAATTTGGCAACTGAGTTACAGAAGCTGCGCTGGGAGGTTTCAGAGGATCATGAGAAGGTGATCAAGGCAATGATCGATCTGATGGGCTCTAGCCAAGGTAGATGAGGTAGTGCAGGGTGCAGAGCTGCAGGAGGCTGGGGTTGCCCTTTTGAGGCAGAGTGACGAGATTGTTTGTTTGTAAGTGGAAATGGTGAAGATAGCGACCGATGATAGCGGTCGAAGGCTAGGACAGGTGGTCTTGAAAATTGATCGAGAAGACGAGGGTGGTTGGATTACCGGAGGGGTTGCAGGGCCCAAACCCGGTGAAGTTCATGGGGCAGGTGCTCTGAAAGATGGTGGGGAAGGAGATAATGGCGGCCCCTCCTGAGCAGAAATCTTGTGCTGGGGAGTCACCTCGGGCATTTATGGTCTGGTTCTTTAGTTACCATCTCTTTGTTGAATGCAGATGCAAAGTTGCTGGCAAAGGTATTGGCGAGGCGCATGGAGCCCTGCCTCCCAGGGATGATGTCAAGAAGAACAGACAAGGTTTATAAAGGGGAGACAACTGTAGCCCAGTGTCCGGAGGCTGCTCGACATGATTCTGTCCCCCTCTCCATTCCCTGAAACGGCGGTGATTATTTCTCTGGATGTAGAGAAGGTGTTTGATAGGGTGGAATGGAACTATCTATTTGAGGTCTTGGGCAGGTTTGGCTTTGGACCTAGGTTTATATCCGAGATCCAGCTTTTGTATAGAGCCAAACTGCCAATGTCCATACAAATGGTTAAAACTCGAAACACTTCCAACTGGAAAGAGGCATGAGACGGGGATGTCCATTGTCTCCCCTACTGTTTGCACTGGCTATTGAACCTCTGGCTAGTGCACTGAGATCATCCATAAAGTGGAGGGGAATAGATAGAGGTGGGAGGGAGAATAGGGTGTCCTTATATGCGGACGACTTGTTACTGAATGTGATGGACACTCTCTCCAGTGCAGAGGAGATAAAACTCAAGAGGTTTGGATCCTTTTCGGGGTACAGATTGAACCTGGCTAAAAATGAATGTTTTCTGGTGCATCCCCAGGAAGTGCAGCAGACCTGAGGAAGTTGCCTTTTCGCCTGGCCAGGTCCAACTTTCATTATCTGGGGGTCCGTAGCTCACGACTGGGCCTCGTTACAGAAATGTTGGGATCCTGATTAGAGCGGTGAAGGAGGACCTGAAGAGAAGGGACAGCCTTCCGCTGACTTTGGCGAGAAGGATTCAATCGATTTAAATGCATATCCGCCACAAGATTTCTGGTTTTTTTTTCAGTGCCTTCCAGTTTTCCTTTCATAGTCTGTTTTTACAGGAGTTAGTAAAATGATCTCATCTTTTATTTGGCTGAGTAGGACACTGTGGATCTGCAGGCGGTTTTTACAATGGAATAGACAGTCAGAGGGCCTTGCTTTACTCAACCAGTTATGTTATTATTGGGTGGCAAATATTGAAAAAGTACGGGGTGGCTAACGAGGGACAGAGTCCATCTGGGGTTGGATGGAGAGGAATGACTGTAAAAGCATCAGCTTGAGGGAATTGGTTACGGCTCCCCTTTCGTTTTCCCCAATGAAATGGCCAGACAATCCTGTGGCAGTGCCACCTTGAAAATATAGTGACAATTCTGACGGCACTTCAAACTGGGTGCTATGTCAATGTTGGCCCCAGTCTGTTTTGTGCCGGTGGTATTGGATTCATCCTTCGCAGTTTGGAAGGAGGAGTGATTGGAAAAGTTTGAGAATCTGTTTGTTGATGGTAGGTTTTGAGGAGTGGATGGAGAGGGGTAAGGCCTCAGGAGCTAACCAGATTCGATATGACCAGGTATGAAACTTTGCGTGTAAGGAGATTGCTCCTTTCCCCTTGGCCCCTCCTCCCTCGTTGATGGACGGAGTTCCTTTGAAATGAAATGAAATGAAAATCGCTTATTGTCACAAGTAGGCTTCAAATGAAGTTACTGTGAAACGCCCCTAGTCGCCACATTCCGGCACCTGTTCGGGGAGGCTGAACCGTGCTGCTGGCCTGCCTTGGTCTGCCTTCAAAGCCAGCGATTTAGCCCTGTGCTAAACCAGCCCACTTGGCGGCAAGTGTAGGGGAGGGAAGGGTCTCGGAGATATACGGTTGGCTGATGTTGCCGGATCAGGTCCTGTTGGATGAAATTAATAGAAAATATGAGGAGAAAGTGTGCCAGGAACTTGAGGATGGGGAGTAGAGTGAGCCTCCATATAGAGTCAACTCTACCTCTTTGTGTGCTCGGCTCAGCCTGATACAATTCAAGGTGGTGCATCGGGTGCATTTGACCAGGGCCCGAATGAGTGAGTTTTTTGCAGACATAGAGGATAGGTGCACATACAGGTTCGGGTCCTGCCTTCTTCAGCACCATGTCAGGAATTCTTGGGGTCGACGTGCAGCCATGCCCTTTGGTGGCTATTTTTGGGATCTCACATTTGCCAGAGTTATAGACAAGGGCGAAGGCAGATGCTCTTATCTTTGATTCCTGGGTAGCCCGTAGGTGAATCTGGCTTGGCTGGAGGTTCTTGTCTCCGCCCAGTGCAACAGCTTGGCTGGGCGACCTGATGGAAATTTTACATTTAGAAAAAAGCAAGTAATGAATGAGAGGGTCGGCTGAAGGATTCTACCTCAGATGGCAGGTGTTTATTTCCTTTTTCAGAGAGTTAGTTACCATCAAATGTTGGGGGGAGGTGAGGGAGTGTACTGCAGATTGGTCGTTGTCTCTTTTGGGTTTGTAGGGGTTGTATTGGTCTTATTTTGGAAAATGGTTAATAAAATAATATTTTTTTAAATTTGGGGGGCTGGGTAGGGCGGCGAGGGATATGTTTTGTACATTGTATAAATCTGGTTGAATATTTTATATGTTTGTAAACTGGAAATCTGAATAAAAATATTTTTTTTAAAAGGAAGTGGTGTTCTCCCTGGCAGTAATAAAATGCTCCACTCGGTGAAAAGAATACAACACGAGCACAATTCTAATTATCTTCCTCGTATAATTATCTATGGTATAATCAGCTGCAGAAGTTCAGAGAAATCAGACCATCACCATTTTTTGGCTGTGGAGTTGTAGGCAGGAACAAGATCAATTGGATTATGGTAATATTTCTGCGTTGGTAGCGAGACGCAAGATAATTATCTACTTCGGTACAAGTCATAAATTCTGTCTTTCATGCTTTAGTTCTTTGTGTATGTACTTTGAAGTGTTTTGGTTTTGTAGTTGTATATCAGCTATTTGATAAGAATGTTCTTCAGGCTTTTAGCGAATCACTAAAGAGCAGCAAGGCTGCATAATGATGTACATTTTTGTGGTTTTGGAATTAACTGAAAAATTGTAGAATCATCGAAAGTGCAAAACAGAACAAGGTAATGCAGTCCATTATTTCTGCACTGGCTCTTTTGAAGAGTAATCCAGTTCGCCCTGCTCCCTAACTATTTTCCCATATCCTTGCATTTTATTTCTCGTTCAACTATTTATTCAAGTCCCTTTGATCACTACTTTGAATGCAGCCCTATCATGCAGTGCATTCCAAATTTGAATCACTTGTTGAGAAAAAAAAATGTTTTATTCCACACCATCTACCTGGTTCTGGTTCTTTGGTCAGTCACCTTCAGCTGTACCCTTTCATTATCGATGCTTTAGCAACCGAGAATCCAATTACAATCCTCTTTCCACACCAGGCGGTGCACTAAGGCAGACTTTTTTCTGTTTCCATAGCTAGTAATTACTGGAATAGGTCACTAGTCTGTTGCCAAAGGCTTCGGGCTTGAGGGAATGCCACTTCATCTGAAGCATGGCTGAACAGGCATCTCTCTTGCCAGCCATTGGCATGTTGGAATGATTTATAGGTTGACACTCAACCTGTTTGGCCACTTTATGAACGGACCTTTCTTGACCATCAAGTTCTGTGGTGGGATTCAATCCTGTATCTTTTGGCTCAGAGGCAGGGACGCTACCCACTGTGCTACAGGACACCTCAGCCATTGAGAACAATTACTCTTTATTTATTCTAATGTCTAATGATTTTAAACAACTCTATCAAATTTCATATTTTCTTCTATGTTCCAAAGAGAACAATTCTAGCTTCTCCAGTTTATCCCCATATCCTTGGAAGCATTCTAGTGAGCCAAAGCCTTCATATCCTCCCGAAGGTTTGATTTCATGCTTGAACTACGGGGCTGAACTAATGTTTTATTTAGGTTTGATGTAACAACTTGGCTTTTGTACTCTATGGCTGTAAAGTCCACTTGTTGTGCCACTACTGAAACATAGAAACATAGAATCGCCTGGAGATAAGAACAATGGAAAATGGAGTGGTCTGCTCCCAATGTCTTCCACATTGATTGCCATGTTTCAAAGTGTGGATGTCCTGTGCATGCTCTGAAAGTAGGTAGAGTGTGCAGATTGTGACATCAGTTAACATCTAACACTGATTTTACTGTTGACTTACCATTTTGGATCTTGCCAGTTCTGTTAACACCCTCTCTTAGGGTGCATTCGGCCCATCGAGTCTGCACCAGCTCTTGGAAACAGCACCCTACCCAAGGTCAACACCTCCACCCTATCCCCAGAGCCCAGTAACCCCACCCAACACTAAGGGCAATTTTGGACACTAAGGGCAATTTATCATGGCCAATCCACCAAACCTGCACATCTTTGAACTGTGGGAGGAAACCAGAGCACCCGGAGGAAACCCACGCAGACACGGGGAGAACGTGCAGACTTCGCACAGACAGTGACCCAAGCCGGGAATCGAACCTGGGATCCTTGAGATGTGAAACAATTGTGGTATCCACAATGCTACCGTGCTGCACCGTTTGGGTAACTGGCTTGGGGTAGATGGTGAGGGTCAGGGGTAGCTGGTTGGGGGCAGGTGGTGTGGGGCTTGGGTAGATGGTCTGGGATTGGGTAGATGGTTGGGAGTAGATGGTGTGGGGCTGGGGTAGATGGTCTGGGGTTGGGTAGCTGGTTGGGGATACATGGTGAGGGGCTGGGGTAGCTGGTTGGGGGTAGATGGTGTGGGGTTGGGGTAGATTGTGTGGGGTTGGGGGTAGATGGATTGGAGTTAGGGTAACTGGTTGAGGGTAGATGGTGTGGGGCTGGGGTAGCTAGTTGGGGGTAGATGGTGTGGGCTGGGGGCAGATGGTCTAGGGTTGAGGTAACTGGTTGGGGTAGATGGTGAGGGGTTGAGGGTAGCCAGTTGGGAGTAGATGGTGTGGGGTTGGGGGTAGTTGATTGGCATAGTGTGGAGTTGGTCACTTTTCCTATCACCAGCCGAATATCTCCCTTGACAGGTAGAGCCTTTGATCTTGAAAATGTTGCTTCTCAGTTGAAGAAGGAAAGAGACAGTTGTCAACAGAGCAGTTTGCTTGCTTGGATGCTGTGTGGCAGACATAGTGCAGATCATCTGGGATGCTGCAATAATCAGACATGTTGCTTGAGATGTTGCTTCAAATACTTCAGAAAACTTCATGTCTGTTTTCACAGCATTTTGCCAATGCTTGGTTGAATAGAATGAATCAAAGTTAGATTTTAAAATCCATAAATAAACGAGGCATTTCCATTTACCCACCAGGTAGTCAAGTGACCTTTCAGATTGATGTTGGCAATCTGGCTTTTCTTGCAATTTCTCATGGGCTGGGAGATGGAGCACAGGCAGCATTTTCAAAAAAGAGAGGAGGGTCTCAAGAGAAGGCTTGCCTTCACCCAGGCTTTTCAGAGTCATTTTCCAACCTGAAACTCCACCAGAATCAGTGTTTGCGCTGGCTATGCATCGACAAGCATGTGATAAGCAACTGTGCCACATCCTCAGAACAAGGTGAGGACAGTGGCCATCAGGGCCGATGTGGCCCTTTGCCAGTGGATCCATCCTGCTGTGACATCATCAATATGCATCCAATTGCTGCATCTCAGAGGTGGCAGAGTCACTGGATTGGATTGGATTTGTTTATTGTCACGTGTACCGAGGTACAGTGAAAAGTATTTTTCTGCGAGCAGCTCAACAGATCATTAAGTACATGGGAAGAAAAGGGAATAAAAGAAAATACATAATAAGACAGCACAACATATACAATGTTAACTACATAAGCACTGGCATCGGATGAAGCATACAGGGTGCAGTGTTAATGAGGTCAGTCCATAAGAGGGTCATTTAGGAGTCTGGTGACAGTGAGGAAGAAGCTGTTTTTGAGTCTGTTCGTGCGTGTTCTCAGACTTCTGTATCTCCTGCCCGATGGAAGAAGTTGGAAGAGTGAGTAAACTGGGTGGGAGGGATCTTTGATTATGCTGCCCGCTTTCCCCAGGCAGCGGGAGGTGTAGATGGAGTCAATGAATGGGAGGCAGGTTCGTTTGATGGACTGCGCGGTGTTCACGACTCTCTGAAGTTTCTTGCGGTCCTGGGCCGAGCAGTTGCCATACCAGGCCGTGTTGCAGCCCGATAGGATGCTTTCTATGGTGCATCTGTAAAAGTTGGTAAGGGTTAATGTGGACATGCCGAATTTCCTTAGTTTCCTGAGGAAGTATAGGCGCTGTTGTGCTTTCTTGGTGATAGCGTCGACGTGGGTGGACCAGAACAGATTTTTGGAGATGTGCACCCCTAGGAATTTGAAACTGCTAGCCATCTCCACCTCGGCCCAGTTGATGTTGACAGGGGTGTGTACAGTATTTTGCTTCATGAAGTCAATGACCAGCTCTTTAGCTTTGCTGGTATTGAGGGAGAGATTGTTGTCACTACACCACTCCACTAGGTTCTCAATCTCCCGCCGGTATTCTGACTCGTCGTTATTCGAGATCTGGCCCATTATGGTCGTATGGTCAGCAAACTTATAGTTGGAGTTGGAACCAAGTTTTGCCACGCAGTCGTGTGTGTACAGGGAGTAGAGTAGCGGGCTAAGTATGCAGCCTTGCGGGGCCCCGGTGTTGAGGACTATTGTGGAAGAGGTGTTGTTGTTCATTCTTACTGATTGTGGTCTGTTGGTCAGAAAATCGAGGATCCAGTTGCAGAGTGGGGAGCCAAGTGCTAGGTTTTGGAGCTTTGATATGAGCTTGGCTGGGATTATGGTGTTGAAGGCGGAGCGGTAGTCAATAAATAGGAGTCTGATGTAGGAGTCCTTTTTTCGAGATGCTCTAGGGATGAGTGTAGGGCCAGGGAAATGGCGTCTGATGTGGACCGGTTGCAACAGTATGCGAATTGCAGTGGATCAAGGTGTACTGGGAGTATGGAGGTAATGCGCTTCATGATCAACCTCTCAAAGCACTTCATTACGACTGAATTCAGGGCCACTGGACGGTAGTCATTGAGGCACGTTGCCTGGTTCTTCTTTGGTACCGGTATGATGGCGGTCTTCTTGAAGCAGGTGGGGACCTCGGAGTGGAGTAGGGACAGGTTAAAGATGTCCGCGAATACCTCTGCCAACTGGTCCGCGCAGGCTCTGAGTGCATGACCAGGGATCCCGTCCGGACCCGTCGCCTTCCGAGGATTCACTTTCAGGAAGGCCAATCTGACTTCGGAAGCTGTGCTGGTGGGTATGGGTGAATTATGGGCTGCTGGGGCACCCGACAGCGGATTGTTGGTTACCTGCTCGAACTGAGCATAGAATGCATTGAGTTCATCAGGGAGGGGTGCGCTGCTGCCAGAGATACTGTTCAGCTTCGGTTTGTAGCCCGTTACGTTGTTTAGTCCTTGCCACAACCGCCGAGAGTCTGTCTGTGACTCTAGCTTGGTTTGATATTCTCTCTTGGCATCTCGGATGGCTTTGTGGAGGTCGTAACTGGATTTCTTGTATAGGTCAGGGTCGTCTGTCTTGAACGCCTCTGATCTGTCCTTCAGTAGGGAGTCAATCTCGTGATTGAGCCATGGTTTCCGGTTGGGGAACGTACGTACTGCTTTCTTTGGCACGCAGTCGTCCACACAATTGCTGATCAAGTCTGTGATGGTGGTGGCATACTCATTTAAGTTGGTCGCTGAGTTCTTAAATATGGACCAGTCCACTGTCTCTAAGTAGTCTCGTAAGAGCTCTTCTGTCTCCTCAGACCTGCACTGCCCTACCTTCTTAGCTGGATTCTCCCGCTTGAATTTCTGCTTGTATGCCGGGGGAAGGAGCACCGTCTTATGGTCTGATTTCCCAAAGTGCGGTCGGGGGATGCTGTTAGAGGGGATTTTCTTGTCTTTTTTTTGACTTCTCTCTGAGTAGAAAGAAACAGAAGCATCAGGTGTGTGGCTGCTCCAGGCTAGTGGTGTGGGGGATCATTGACTACGCGCACAGGAAGAGGAACTGGAACCATATAGTGTTTCATTCTCTGAATACACAGTTAATATGCGAACATCTCCTTTTGGAGAATTCCCAGTTTCCTGGCGACATGTACAATGTTCATGTCGGATGGCCTGATTTTTATTACAAGAACACTTGTAGCTAAAGCCATAATCAATTTATTAACATTAACTGTGGGTCAAATATATACAAAACAACAAATGAATAACAATATGGATGTGCTCAAGCAACCTCTCAGCTCCCGAGTCCATCTGACGTCACTTGACTCTAACATTCACTTTTATACTAATCAGGTTCCTAATGGTCAGGAGGCGAATTATAACACAACCATGATATCAATACAACATGCACAATGCTTTCATCTAGCCATCTTCAAATAATTATCTCGGATCACTATTCCGTGATGAGGGATGTACCGGTAGTTGATGACAGCCATGTTACCACCGTAGATGTCATGTGACAGACCAAAACACCAGTTTTGCTCCCTTTTTGTGAGTAGACCTCCTGTATTTTCTGGAGGATGTCTCCCAATTTGTGGTGGTCTACTGTGCCCTCCATAACTTTACTTCATGGGTGCAGCCCTTTGCCATCAGGTCTTCAGCTGCCACCTCAGGAAGGCGGAGGCATCGGGGTCATCATTGCTGTTCATGAGCATCTCATCAACTTTCAGTTCCCCTGAAAAATCCCCCGATCACAATTTCTCAACACCTTACCAACCCTCTGATATGGACAATCAAAGCATCTTCTTGTACAAAATCCTGAAACAAAAGGCACCACAAATCCATTCCATACCCATGTTATGCAACAACATTTCCAGTGATAGATATAATACTCAACTATTTTTGTGCTTTCCCTGCATATCTATTTGCCTGGCACAGTGTTTCTACACTAAGTGCTACCCAAGTAACTGCAACATGATGAGTGGAAGGTTGCACACTTTCAATAGGGGAGACTGCAGTTGGTCTTGTGGAATGCCCTGAAGCAGCTCTGGGATTTGATGGCTTTGTTTGCACCATTCCATTGTGACATAAGTGGTAGCAGTTTGGGCTGACTGGCTCATGGGCAAGAGCAGGGCCACTAGAGGAGCAACAGTAGTGGGAGCATGGATGCTGTCATCTTCAGAGAGGACAACAGCCTTCTTTTTTGGATCATGGATCTACTGCTGCTGCTCCAGGGCAGCAACTCAATAATCCTCATCATCTGTTGCAGAACAGTCTGTACGGCTACTCTGAGACCCTGAACTGATTGTAATCGTAATCCCTTTTTGGCACTATTCCAGATTAGTTATATTCCCCCAAATAATCATTCTTACTTAAAGCTGAGAAACACGGACCTCACATGCTTAAATAGATCTGAAGAACTGATCTAACTCGAGAGAGAGAAGAGGCACAGGCCTTTGTGTACAGTATATTCGGGATAGTACTGCATTTCTATGGAAAGCTTGGTAAAATTAAATTTGACACCCCGGAACCTGTACATTTAAGATAGGGTCCCCACACCTTCTGAAATGAATCTGATTTAGATTGAAGTATACAATCTAGAAATTCCATTGGAAAATTTACTCCATGGGCGGCACAATGGTTAGCATTACTGGCCCAAAGCGCCAGGGAGCCGGGTTCAATTCCAGCCTCGGGTGACTGTCTGTGTGGAGTTTGCACTTTCTCCCCGTGTCTGCGTGGGTTTCCTCCGGGTGCTCTGGTTTTCTCCCACAGTCCAAAGACGTGCAGGTTAGGTGGATTGGTGCAGACTCGATGGGGCCGAATAGCCTCCTTCTGCACTGTAGGGGTTTTATGAATTATGAAATTTATGCCAATTATGTACAGAAGGTGACTTGTCATTGATCCAAGAATATGAAATATTTTTCCATGCTGCAAATGTCTCCATATCACGAAATATAGGTTTATGTGGAAGCCCCGGAATCAAAAACACAGTGTCCACCTTCACGGTCATATCAAATATATTTTCCAGCTCTTTAAGCAGACTTGACCAATTGTTTCTTATTTTGTCACAAGACCAGAATTATAGTTCCCTGTTGCAATTCTACATTTTTGGCACAGTGGAGATATGGCTGGGTCCATGTTATGTCTTAAACTTGGTGTAATATGCAAACGATATATAATTCTTAGTTGAATCTGTTATGGGCCAGGGTTTAGAAAACTCCAAAGTATATCATGGAGTTCACCTGACCTACAACTGTTTATTGATTTTGGTTACGATGAGCACAAGGGCCTGCCTTTCAGGTATTATTCAACAGAGGCCTTCAACACTTTTAATCAAAAACAAAGTTTATTCTACGAATTTAGTTAACATTTTTGTAAATACATACATTTTTATCAACTACAAACATAAATACCCCACACAGCTACAGTACTCTATGTATAACCCTCAATAAATTTTCTCCTTAAGCTGTTCCAATTTAATAACAAGATCCCAAAAACCAGAAACCCCTTTTCAAAGGGGTGGCCCAGCACACAGCACTCAAGACCTGATATTGATACTCTTGTATCCTTTCCAAAACAGCAGATTTGAATTCTTTCCAGAAAGCAATTATTTATTTTCAAGTTGTCAAGTAATCTGGAAACAGCTTTTAAACTGAAGGTAGAGAGACAGCCCAAGATACTTGTCTGTCTGAATACAGCAGCCAAATGTGAAAACGAAAGCAAAAAACTCAGAGCCACCAAAACAAGCCCAAACCAAAATAAAAGTAAAACTCAGAGCCACAGCCCAGCTCCACCCACACAATGACATCACTGAGGCCATGTGATAAGAGAAAAACATTTCTTAAAGGGACACTGCCATGACAAATCGCCTTGGTTCTAGAAGATAAAGTGCCATAAAACCTACCAATTAATCATTCTGAATCTGTGAGCAGTAATATGTTTCCCACAGGGGAGACATTGGAATTAAGATGCCAGGTTGTTTAATTCAGAATAAAGTCAATATCCAAAAAAATGTCTGAGGATACCACATTGCTGACAGAGTTGATCAAAAGATAATAAGAAAGCCCCTTGAACAGACTCACCAAACTTGTGAGTCCCCTCTCAATAGAGGTGTCAAAACCCTGGTCTATGAGATCTAGAGGGAAGTCAGGTGCTACGATTTAATCAAAAGGTTTCTAAGTGTGGTGGTGAGCGGAGGTACCGCAAGATTACTGATGCTCGGACCGGCGAGGCTGCCACTGCTACAAAACGTTAATTGGTCCACTTAACAAGGCCTCTGGGGCTTCACACCGCAAATGATGGTCCCGCCGGCTGATTCGCTGGGTCCGTGCTCGGCAGCAAACCCCCTCCGCCAACATGGGAGAGGAGCACTTAAACCGCTCCTGCACAATCAACCTCACCCAGCTCGCAGCAATGCCACCGAGAAGAACACCCGAGGATTTGGGGATGCCGACCTCCACCGGGTCACACGGATGAGTTGGCCCCGCACCTCCTCCCCTCCCTCCCCCCCTCTTCCCCCCCCTCCCCCCCCCACCCCCCCCCCCCACCACCACCACCAATGGGTATGCGCCTGGCACCACACCTGCCGAGCACCATTCGTGCCCCGGTCCACCCATGTACAGCAGTACTGCCCAAACTCCCCCCTCGCCCATACTCCCCATTCCCACCCTGGGCCCCTACCCCCATGATGAACAACACTTGCAGCGAAAGACCCTCCCTCTGTGTCCCCACAGGAGGCGTTGGCCCACAACAGACAGGAGAGGGCCAAGGGGGGCGACGGGTGCTGGACATCAGAGTCCTCACCCTCTGTGAGGAATGAGTCCTGGAGGTCACGGGGATGGCCAAGGACAAATCTGTAACCAACGCAGAGGATGGCGTACGGCGCAGAAGTGAGGATCTGCCAGCCCTCATGACTTGTCATCCGTGAGTTGCTAATGCCAGACAGACTGACCCATCCCTCCCACTGACCGCATGACCCATGACTCCCACTCCATCTGACAGTGCCAACACATTCGGGACACTCCCTCCCCCAGCCTCCTCACACGTGAACACCTTGGAGGAGAGTTCTGTGGATTGAATGGTGGAGTGGACGCGATGGGCCGAATGGCCTTACTTCCACTCCTATGTCTTATGGTCTTATGTCACCGTCAAAACGTCACAGCTGTCAACCCCACCCTCCACCAATGCAGAGATACACACCTCGGTGGACATCGGTAGTGGACAGGCTTCAGGAGCACAATCTGGTGAGCAGCACACAGTTGCTGATGTACATCATCTAGTTCCCAGTCAGATGCTGAGCCTCTGGATCAGGTTTAACCGGAGCTGATGCAGATGCTAGGGTGCTGCCGTGAGATTCAGAGGGAGATGTCAGCAACACTGCAATAGGTTCATTGCCAATTGGAGGAGTCCCAGAAGCTACAGGCACTGGCAATGCGTGGCACTGAGGCCAACGCTGCTAGGGTGGCGACCGCATTAGAGAGCCTGGTGCATTGCATTGGCAGCATAAGTGGAGGTGTCCAAGGCATGGCTCAGTCAGTAATGGCCATGGCAACATGTCCCAGTCATTGGGGACATGACCAGTAACAGATGGGCCTTGATGAGGCACTGTGGGGAATATCCTGCTCTCAGTTGGGCATATCCGAGGACCTCCTCAGAGCGTGGCCCAATCGCTAAGGGTGGTCTTCCAGCCCCATGTGGGTATGACCGAGGACTGCGGACATGTCGCAGTCTAAGGTGGGCGTAGCGGAGGCTCTGCAGAGCTTGCCCCAGTCGCTGGGCGACGTGTCCCAGTCACAGCTGGGCATTGCCAGGGCAATCCCACGCATGCCCCAGTTGCTGGGAGACGGGTCCCAGTCACAGATGGGAATTGCCAGGGCGCTCCTGAGTATGTCCCAGTCACTGGGGAATGTATCCCAGTCACAGCTGGGCATTGCCAGGGCGCTCCTGAGTATGTCCCAGTCACTGGGGGACATGTCTCAGTCACAGCTGGGCATTGCCAGGGCGCTCCCGAGCATGCCCCAGTCACTGGGGAGTATCACTGAGGCGGTCAACACCAGACATTGGGTAGCCACAGGGCTGTCAGATCCAGATGACACGGGTAATCAGGGCTCGACCCAGCCACGTGTCCATCCTGAGGTGAATCCCAGGGCCCATTAGGCATCAATTGGAAGGAGGGGGGACACTGCCCTCCAACCAGAGCCACCCTACGGAGTGGCGACGCGTCTACCTGCTCCACTGAGACCCACCCCACTGACAAAGGCGCATCTCGGAAGGCAGCACCCGGAACAGGGCGGCATGGCGGGGCATGTGCTGCCGGAAAGTGTGCTGAAAGATGGCCACCCCTTTCGATGGCCACTCGATGCATTAGGCCTCAGGCTGCCTCCACCTCTGATGTGCATCCTGGGGACACACCGAGATGCAGCGGTAGATCACAGAACGCTAAGAAGGTTGAGGATCACTGAGGGGGCAGGGGGGGGGGGTGCGAGGAGTTTGGGGAGGGGGTAAGGGGGGTATTGAGTGCACAGACCCTGGGAGAGTGCAGGTGGGGTGGAGGGGAGGGTGAAAGGAGAGTGGGGAATAGGGGGAGGGGGAAGGCTGATGGAAGGAGGGGGTGTTAGGGAGAGGGGGAAATGACAGACGAGACCACGTCCTATGTGGAGCGAGTGAGATAAGGGTCTTACTGGCCCTCCGGGTTGCCGGACCATTGCCGCTGCCGCCTGTCTTCCATCTTCTCGCTGGTCCTGTGGGTCCTCCCCAGGTTCATCCTTTAGTCCCTACGGACATGGCACCTCCTTGTCCTCCACCTCCTTGGAGGTCGCCACATGTTCCTCCATCTCCAGCACGTCATTAAAGGTTGTGGAGGACACAGCAGACCACCGCAATGTGGGCAACACTCTCGGGGGTGTACTGTAGTGCACCACCAGAACAATCGAGGCATCGGAGTGCTTCTTGAGGAGTCTGATGCACCACTCAATGACAGCCGGGTGGATACATGGGACTGGTTGTATCGGGTCTCCGGAATGGTCTTGCCGGCCTCCGTAGTGGCGTCATCAGGCAGATCCACAACGGATACCCCTTATCCCCCAAGAGCCAACCAGCCATCCTGAGGTGGTTCTCGAAGAGGCCGGGGATGTCCGACTTCCCTAGGATGTAGCTGTCGTGCATACTCGGAAGCATGCATGGTCTTCATGTGGTGGTCCCACACGAGCTGGATGTATGGGGAGTGGAATCCCTTCCTGTTGATGTCGAGCACTCCCAGACGGCCCTGTGAGCGCAAGATGATATGCATGCCACCTATTAGCCCCTAGACCTGGGCATTCCATCGATGATGGAGAATGTCCCCGGCCCAGCCCCTGGGTGTTAGGATGTTGGCCGTTGCAGCCATGGTATTGCTTCCTGCAGTGTTCAGCACAGTGTCCAAGTAGCATGGTCTGATTGGGATGCTAGATGGCACGCCTACCTACGGGGATCCCATGGGATGTGTGAAATGCTCAATTAACCATGATCGCCAATTCCCAATTAGCAATAGCATTCAGCTGCACAGCTGGAGGCCTTCATGGTCAGTGGGAGTTCTGAATGGTCGATGGCGCAAATGAGCAGGACCACATGATCCTAGGTTAGGTGCATTGGCCATGTTAAATTACCCTTAGTGTCCAAAAAAAAGGTGAGGTGTGGTTACTGGGTTACAGGGATAGGGTGGTGATGTGAGCTTAAGTAGGGTGCACTTTCCAAGGGCTGGTGCAGACGCGATGGGCCAAATGGCCTCCTGCACTGTAAATTCTATGATTCTATGATCCAAGGGTTGGAATGGTGGACTCGTAGGTGCTGAGACCCCCCCTCCCCCTCTCAGTTCAGTCCTGGTCATGGGCAGCCAACCCAGCTCCGGATCACCCTGACCCAGGCTGGCCCCCAGGAGGATCCCCCATCACCCCTGCCCTCCTCCCCCCTCCACTCGAGCGAGCAATTGATCAGCAACCCCAGTGCCCCCGGGCATGTGAGCAAAGATGGCTATTCAACTCCTAGGGTCCCCGCAGCAGCCCTTCCGCCTGCGTCACGTTTTTAAAGAGGAGCACTAATCGGCACCCGCATGACCAGTTGTTGGGAAGGCCGTTAGATCAAGGGGGGCGGTTAGATAGAGGCTCACTCTCATGAATTGTATGGAGATTAGGCTGAATTGGTGATTATTGGTTTCTCACCAGGCTAAGGCGGCATCCTGATCTCGCCAACTGGAGCAGGCCAGTTCAAAAGCTGTCCTCGTCCCAACAGCCCCTTCCCCTCCCTCAGTTGGCATAGCAACAATCTTAAGGAGTTAGCAATTTTGCTGTAAGCACAAAGGAATTTTTCACTGAAAGCCAGATAGAAAAAGCTTTCATTTCCTCGCCCTTGCAACGGCACCAAATTATGGGACCAAATATCAAATTGAACGGCAGTAGGTGGATCTGCTTCATTTTTCACCCAATCACTGGTCACGGGTTTGCCTGACGGTGAGCAACTTATTCCACCATTGGAAATTTAAAAAAATAAATTTAGAGGCCCCAATTCATTTTTTTTTCCAATTGAGGGGCAATTTAGCATGGTCAGTCTTCCGATCCTGCACATCTTTGGGTTGTGAGGGCAAAACCCATGCAAACACAGGGAGAATGTGCAAACTCCACATGGATAGTGACCCGGAGCCAGGATCAAACCTGGGATCTCAGCGCCATGAAGCTGCAGTGCTATCCACTGCGCCAATGTGCTGACTGGAAGTTTTATTTTGCATGTTTCACTTACAACACATTGGAATAAAGCAACATTGTCACAGCATGTTTCCTTTTCGGTACTTTGAGCTTTGTTCTATATAATTGAAAAGTCTTTTGAAAAGCAATTCCTAGTAGGCAATATAGACTGGTCATGCTGTGAGGGCATGGTGCAACCTCTGTGCACACATTCCCTTCATATTACTGGTGGGAAATGATGGAGCTGTTGGTTTGTGTTGGGCAGAATGTTTTCAAAAAGCAGAAGTGTGGAGCTGATGTTGAGCTGCTTTGTGAAAACCGGAATATTGTAAAACTTAAGACTGGTATGGCAAAAGGAATATCGGTGTAGCTCGCTGGTGAGATTAATCTTTGATTTAGAAAAGGTGAATGTTCTCATGTTCCAGTTTGAGCCGTGGGGGGGAGGGGGGGGGGTGTAGGGGGGGGGGTTGTTAACGGTCCTGGTGGGCGCGGGGGTTGATGGGGCCAGTCGAGGTTGTTGGCATGGGGCTGGAGGCATCAGGCGAGGCGACCAAATCCTCAATGGAGAAAATACCCAGCATGAAGCTGCGGCTGTCCCTCTGCTTCCTGGGAGTTTTCGTCTGTTAGTTTTATTCCTGGATTTTACGAGAGACATCGGATGGAGAGGAAAACAGCAGGGGATGGCCACAATGGAAATGTGGAGCTTGTTCAAGGAACAGCTACTGCGCGTCCTTGATAAGTATGTACCTGTCAGGCAAGGAGGAAGTGGTCGAGCAAGGGAACCGTGGTTTACTAAGGCAGTCGAAACACTTGTCAAGAGGAAGAAGGAGGCTTATGTAAAGATGAAACATGAAGGTTCAGTTAGGGCGCTCGAGAGTTACAAGTTAGCTAGGAAGGACATAAAGAGAGAGCTAAGAAGAGCCAGGAGGGTCATGAGAAGTATTTGGCAGGTGGGATCAAGGATAACCCTAAAGCTTTCTATAGATATGTCAGGAATAAAAGAATGACTAGGGTAAGAGTAGGGCCAGTCAAGGACAGTAGTGGGAAGTTGTGCTTGGAGTCCGAGGAGATAGGAGAGGTGCTAAATGAATATTTTTTGTCAGTATTCACACAGGAAAAAGACAATGTTGTCGAGGAGAATACTGAGATTCAGGCTACTAGACTAGAAGGGCTTGAGGTTCATAAGGAGGAGGTGTTAACAATTCTGGAAAGTGTGAAAATAGATAAGTCCCTTGGGCCGGATGGGATTTATCCTAGGATTCTCTGGGAAGCTAGGGAGGAGATTGCTGAGCCTTTGGCTTTGAGCTTTAAGTTATCTTTGTCTACAGGAATAGTGCCAGAAGACTGGAGGATAGCATAATGTTGTCCCCTTGTTCAAGAAGGGGAGTGGAGACAACCCCGGTAACTATAGACCAGTGAGCCTTACTTCTGTTGTGGGCAAAATCTTGGAAAGGTTTATAAGAGATAGGGTGTATAATCATCTGGAAAGGAAAATTTGATTAGACATAGTCAACACGCTTTTGTGAAGGGTAGGTCGTGCCTCACAAACCTTATTGAGTTCTTTGAGAAGGTGACAAAACAGGTGGATGAGGGTAAAGCAGTTGATGTGGTGTATATGGATTTCAGTGAAGCGTTTGATAAGGTTCCCCACGGTAGGCTACTGCAGAAAATACGGAAGCATGGGATTCAGGGAGATTTAGCAGTTTGGATCAGAAATTGGCTAGCTGGAAGAAGACAAAGGGTGGTGGTTGATGGGAAGTGTTCAGACTGGAGTCCAGTTACTAGTGGTGTACCATAAGGATCTGTTTTGGGGCCACTGCTGTTTGTCATTTTTATAAATGACCTGGAGGAGGGCGTAGAAGGATGGATGAGTAAATTTGCAGATGACACTAAAGTCGGTGAAGTTGTGGACAGCGCTGAAGGATGTTACAAGTTACAGAGGGACATAGATAAGCTGCAACGCTGGGCTGAGAGGTGGCAAATGGAGTTTAATGCAGAAAAGTGTGAGGTGATTCATTTTGGAAGGAATAACAGGAAAACGGAGTACTGGGCTAATGGTAAGATTCTTGGCAGTGTGGATGAGCAGAGAGATCTCGGTGTCCATGTACATATATCCCTGAAAGTTGCCACTCAGGTTGAGAGGGTTGTTAAGAAGGCTAACGGTGTGTTAGCTTTTATTGGTAGAGGGATTGAGTTTCGGAGCCATGAGGTCATGTTGCAGCTGTACAAAACTCTGGTGCAGCCGCATTTTGAGTATTGCGTGCAATTCTGGTCGCCGCATTATAGGAAGGATGTGGAAGCATTGGAAAGGGTGCAGAGGAGATTTACCAGAATGTTGCCTGGTATGGAGGGACGATCTTATGAGGAAAGGCTGAGGAACTTGAGGCTGTTTTCGTTAGAGAGAAGAAGGTTAAGAGGTGACTTAATTGAGGCATACAAGATGATCAGAGGATTGGATAGGGTGGACAGTGAGAGCCTTTTTCCTCGGATGGTGATGTCCAGCACAAGGGAACATAGCTTTAAATTGAGGGGAGATAGATATAAGACAGACGTCAGAGGTCAGTTCTTTACTCAGAGAGTAGTAAGGGCGTGGAATGCCCTGCCTGCAACAGTAGTGGACTCGCCAACACTAAGGGCATTCAAATGGTCATTGGATAGACATATGGACGATGAGGGAATATGTCTTGATGAGGGACGATGAGGACCCCCAAATTCCAGAGTTTTCTGCAGTCTTTATCCATTCAAATAAAACTCAGCTGCTTTATTCTTCCTACAAAAGTGCAAGACTTCACAATTTAATACATTAAATTCCATCTGCAAATTTTTTGCCTACTCACCTAACCTGTCTATATCCCTTTGTAGACTCTTTGTGTTTCCTCACCACTTGCTTTCCCACCTATTTATGTGCCATTCGCAAACTTGGCAATCGTGTATTCACTTCCCTCATCCAAATCATAAAAATATATTGTGAATAATTGTGGCCCCAGCACAGATCCCTGTGGAACACACTAGTTACAGGTTGGGGCTGCACGGTAGCAGAGTGGTGCACAGTTGCTTCACAGCACCAGGTTCCCAGGTTCGATTCCCGGCTTGGATCACTATCTGTGCGGAGTCTGCACTTTCTCCCCGTGTCTGTGTGGGTTTCCTCCGCGTGCTCCGGTTTCTTCCCACAAGTCCCAAAAGATGTGCTGTTAGGTGAATTGGACATTCTGAATTTTCCCTCAGTGTACACGAAGAGGCGCCGGAATGTGACGATTCGGGGATTTTCACAGTAACTTCATTGCAGTGTTAATGTAAGCCTACTTGTGACAATAACAAAGATCATTATTATCATTATTGTTTAATAAGGACCCGGGAGTCGACAGCAAGTAAGAAACAACAAACTTTATTGTTTCTTACAATACTGTTACATACAAACTCCGGTAGATCCCTCAGTCTCTTCTTGGTCGATTCCTTACTGGCTGACCTTTTATATATAGTTGAATTGAGTCCCCCCACCCGCTCCGGCATTTACAATGGCGTCAATACTTAGCACCAGGATTGCAGAATCCCATCCAAGATTGTTTATGAATATCATCACAGTATCAAGTTATGTCTCATGACTGTATGGAGTTGTCTATACTGCTGTTCCCCTGTCCCCCTCTGTATTCATGTATGCTGAGAATTTTGTTTTGATTGCTGTGCTGTGTCGTTCTTGTGGCTTTGATGTGTTGTTTGTTAAAATGTAAAACCTTAATAAGCATACTTAATGTTTGTAAAGAAAACTAGAATGATGCGCCATCCCTGTAATCAAACCTCACCTATTGACACCAAAGTCACATGCTTGTCTCTGAGCATTAGTTCCGTCACACCTATTTAACATAATAAGAGAGAAGGATACAAATAATATGGACAAAATTATTACAAATGTATATAAAAGGAAAGAAAGGATGTTTCTCATACAGGCTGCAAAGCATATCTCTTGACCAGAAAAAATACGTTGAAAAATGTTATTCATCAAGTTATGTTCGAGTCCCAGCATTTCTTAAACATCATACACACTGTAGTGCTCAGTTACTAGTCAGAATGATTAAAAAAAAGAAAAAGAATCAAACAACAAGGAATGAAGTCCAAACTTAATAGTCAGCTGTAGCCTGTTCATGATATCATTCAGTTGAGGCACTTGGATTATTGTCTCCCACCACAGTTCATGAAAGCCACGACTTTGGCCGGGGTATAGAATGTTTTTGTAGAGTTATTGAATGCCACCCTCAGTATGGCTGGATACAGTAGGGTGTACTGTACTTCGATGGCCTTTCAACTCTGTCCATCACTTTTTGACGACCTTTGAAGTTGTGGAAACGTAAAATTGTGGGTAATGCGGTTCGTCGTCCTTGGGCCCTTTCCAATTTAATGCATCGGCTTTCATTTCTATGTTGAGAAAGTGTGATTGGCAGATCTGAAAGAATGTAGCTGGAAGAATAGCCTCAGCTCCCTCCGTAAACCGACAATCTGAAATTTTTAATCCGGCCCAGTTTTCTAAATCATATCAGTGCTCCAACATTGTGAGCAGCCTTTTTTTGATAGACTCTAAATGGGCCTCTACCGAGAAAGTTGTGTATTGCGCAGTAAGAATTTTCTTCTCAGCTTGGACAAGCCTTTTACCAATATTCTGAAGTTCTGTATCATGGGCACTGATGTATGCTAATAGATCCAGGGCGACATTCTCCGACCCCCCCGCCGGGTCGGAGAATCGCCGGGGGCTGGCGTGAGTCCCGCCAACGCTGGTTGCCGAAGTCTCCGGCACCGGATATTCGGCGGGGGCGGGAATCGCGCCGCGCCGGTTGGCGGGCCACCCCGCTCGATTCTCCGGCCCGTGTGGGCCGAAGTCCTGCCGATAAATTGCCTGTCCCGCCGGCGTAAATTAAATCACCTACCTTACCGGCAGGACAAGGCGGCGCGGGCCGGCTCCGGGGTCCTGGGGGGGGGGGGCGCGGGGCGATCTGACCCCAGGGGTGCCCCCAAGGTGGCCTGGCCCGCGATCGGGGCCCACCGATCCGCGGGCGGGCCTGTGCCATGGGGGCACTCTTTCCCTTCCGCCTCCACCACAGTCTCCACCATGGCGGAGGTGGAAGAGACTCCCTCCACTGCGCATGCGTGGGAAACTGTCAGCGGCCGCTGACGCTCCGCACATTCCTCCGGCGTCGGCCTAGCCCCTCAATGTTGGGGCTCGGCCCACAAAGATGCGGAGCATTCCGCACCTTTGGGGCAGCGCGATGCCCGTCTGATTGGCGCCGTTTTGGGCGCCAGTCGGCAGACATCGCGCCGTTTCCGGAGAATTTCGCCCCAAGTCTCTCATTTTCTGTCATCAGTCCTAACGCCTTTGGAAGTGCTGGATCAGGGGCTGCCTCAGTCATCAAGTGGCCATGCTGAAGAATAGATACCTCTTCAGTTGCCTCTGACTGATCTTTCTTGTCAGTGGTTTTCTTAACATTTCCTGCCATTTTGTCAATAGAGTTCAGCCATAAATCCTTCATGTACATAATATGGCATTTTCAATTCCATTTAACTGAAAGTGAGCTGTATTAAAAGAATCAATGAAAGGATTTATAGCAGAGTAGCACCAGAGTTAAAAGGTAACAAAGCTACACCAACACCCACATCAGTAATAGAAAGTATAATCTTATTTCTAATAGAGAATCAAAGTTCTAAGACTAAATATTTGTTACAATAAGATATGTAAGATATCCATTGACATTCAAATTAGAATTTAACTTAACTCCCTGAGTAGAAAGCAACAGAGTTTAGAGAGATACCTTTATCCAAATTAAGGGGAGAACAATTATTGCTGCACTACAATAGCAGTACCTTTACCATGAGACATGCTGGAGTGAATGCAACAAACTTAAAAATCCACTGGGCGGGATTCTCCATTGCCCGACGCCGATATCGTAATTGGTGATCGGGCGGAGAATCCATTCCGACATCCAAATCAGGGCCGGCGGCGGCTTTACTCCAGTCAGCCATGCTCCGCCCCCTCAGAAGTTGCAACGGCGTTTGCGCGTCATAGATGTCATAGAATTTACAGTGCAGAAGGAGGCTATTCGGCCCATCGAGTCTGCACTGGCTCTTGGAAAGAGCAGCCCACCCAAGGTCAACACCTCCACCCTATCCCCATAACCCAGTAACCCCACCCAACACTAAGGGCAATTTTGGACACTAAGGGCAATTTACATGGCCAATTCACCTAACCTGCACATCTTTGGACAGTGGGAGGAAACCGGAGCACCCGGAGGAAACCCACGCACACACGGGGAGGATGTGCAGACTCCACACAGACAGTGACCCAAGCCGGAATCGAACCTGGGACATTGGAGCTGTGAAGCAATTGTGCTATCCACAATGCTACCGTGCTGTCATTGGCAGGCCCTCCTGAGATGCTCCGCCCCTGATGAGTGGAGTTTTCGACCGCGTGGTTGACCTTTGGTCTGAGTGGTCGGGACCCGGTGTGGCGGCTGCGTACTGTGTCCAGCGCATCCACACTCTGGATCCGTGCAGCTGGTCGAGGGGGCTTCCGCAAGTTTGGGGCGCCTGGTGTGTGGCTGGGATGTGGCCTGTGGGGTCGCGGATGGCGTGTCAGGTTCATGCATAACCGGCGCCATGTTGTACGCCGCAACTGTCATCGCCATGCGCATGCGTGGCCAGGGATCCGGCCATTCTCCGGCAGCTTTTGGCACGGGAGACAGGAGTTTCACCCGACGCCGCTGCTAGCCCCTCACTGGTCCCAGAATCGGTGAGTGTTCGGTGCCGATTTTGTCATGGTATAAGGGTTATGAAAGTGGAGCTGAGTCCACAAAAGATCAGCCATGATCTCATTGAATGGCGGAGCAGGCTCGAGGGACCAGATGGCCTACTCCTGCTCCTAGTTCTTATGCTCTTATAACGCTTGCAAATTCTCAGTTTTAGCCGGCACTTAGCTGCTTATAACGGAAAATCCAGCCCACTATGTTTCCAATATTTATACTGTTTCTAAACTGCATAATTAATCCTTTTTTATGTATGGGAGTCTTAGCTCTTGACAAGTAAGTTTGCCCCCTTCTATTTCCCAAACAAGGCTGCATTACTGTCAGTTTCTAGTTAAAATCCAATTATTTAATTCTTAAGAAAAGGGAGTCACAGCGAGGAACTCTGAGCATGTGTACTTTTCAACATCCTTCGAGCTAACAGGATGCTAAGGGATGCAAATGGGGGTAACTTCCCAGTCTAGCAATTGTATCTCAAAATTTGAACTATGTTTCCTGGATTGAGTTGATAAGATTTAGGGGCAACCTTAGAAAACACAGTCATCCATCATTACATTGTGGTAACTTACAATGATCATTTACAAAATCTGTATCAATACTTTACTCACGTGAAGTATCCATGATTTTCAGGTTCCTGTTTTTCTGAAACTACCCTATGTTATGGGATGGGAACAATATGTCAGATGATGTTGGTGTCCTTGAGCCCACATGTATTTCCAGATATGTTAATGAACTTTTTTACTCTTTCAGGAAAATTGACCCTGTTTGTGATTTTCAAATCCCTAATTCATAAAAAAAAATTATTCCTTTAATCGTATAACTCCTTATTCTGCCTTGACACCCCTCTTAACCAGCGGATAGGTGCCTCAGTAAGTGATATCTGTAAATGTGGCATTAAACAGAGTGCCATATTACGATCCCAGACAGACCCCAAAAGTGGCAAGGATACTGATCAGAAACCCCAATATTTTATTTTAATTTTGTAAGATTGTGAGGAAAGGAGTGATTGCTGAAAGAAATAAGGATATGGTACATTAAAACAAACTTTATTATTAACACAGTATTAAAACTTTAACATCACAGCAGAAAATAACTTAGAATTACCCCTTATACAGTACTATTCAATACAGTGACTACCAATACCTTGAACTGCTATCTTTATTCCCAATTAAACAACAAGAAAGAAACCATCTAAGCTCTAAATTCACTTTATTTTTAAAATTATTTTGATTGGCATTTTCCAATTTTAACAATTTAATAATTAGACATATGAATCACACAGGGCTGGATTCTCCGTCAGCGGGATCCTCCGTTTTGCAGACAGATTTCCCGACGGCGTGGGGGTGCCCACAATGGGCGGCTGCCGGAACAGAGAATCCCGTTGCCAGTGGGGGCTCACCGCACCAGAATAAGGCGTCTCTTATGTACAATTTTACATGTACCTCTTTCATCGGCCCTTCCTCTTTCCTTGCTCCCCCTTCCTTACCGCCCCCCCCCCCCCCCCGTTGGCAATCGGGCTTAATCCTTTACCGTCTTTCGCCCCAGGTGCTGTATTATAATCTGTTCTTCGTTTTGTGATTTTTGTTGTTACCCCTGTGGCTTCCCTGGGGGGCAGGGGCGGGGGGGGGGGGGGGGGGGGGCTCTCTGCACCCTCCCCCCTTGCTCTTTTCCCATGTGCCTTCCTGACATTCCCTGGATTCCTTCCTTGCCACCCTCCCCTTTGTTCCTCTCTGTTCTATGCGATCTTGTCTGTCCTCATTGGTTCCCCCCTTCCCCCTTTCTTCCTAATCACTATTGGCTTTGAACAGGTCTTGTAACAGGCTGATAAATAGCCCCCAGGCTTTGTGGAAGCCCCTTGGATGGTGTATTTGATTGTCTCCAGGTGGAGAAATTCTGACAGGTCTGTCAGCCAGTCTGCAGTTGTGGGTGGTGCTGCTGATCAGCGGCCGTGCAGGATTCTCCAGCGTGCGATGAAGGAAACAAAACCCATGATATCGGCCCTCTTCCCCATGTGTAGCTCTGGCTGGTCCAACCCCCCGAAAACTGCTACTCTTGGGCACGGCTCTACCTTCACTCCCATAACCTTGGACATTGCCTTGAAGAAGGCTGTCTAGAACCTGACAAGTCTGAGGCAGGCCCAGAACATGTGAGGATGATTGGCCAGGCCTCCCTGGCACCACAACAGGAAGAACCTGTTCATTCAGGTTCTGGTTAGGTGCACTCTGTGCACCACTTTGAACTGCATGAGGCTTAGCCTTGCGCAGGAGGAGGTGGAGTTGGCACTACTTAGTGCTTTGCCCTAGTGTCCCTACCCTATTTCCGTCCCAAGTTCATCCTCCCATTTCGTCTTGCTCCATCTAATGGTGTTCTTGCCCTTTCTAAAAATCATTCGTACATATCGCCACAGTTCCTCTTCCCACTACTGTCCATGCCCAGCAGTTTCTCCAGCAGTGTGTCTCTCGGAGTCCTAGGTTACCTCGCCGTCTCCTTGCGGAGAAAGGTTTTGATTTCTAAGTGTCGAGCTCCTGTCCATTCTGTAGTTCCAGTCCTTCTGTTAGTTCATCTAGGGTTGTGGGTCCCTCACCACGCGCGCCCCCTTCCTGTCTCCTCTTCTTGAAAGTGTCTATTCTTTGGAAAAAGGACTTGGGGATGAGGATCGGTATAGATCTAAACAGCAAGAGGAACCTTGGCATCCTCCCAGCCAGGGAGAGCAGGAATGCATCCCATCTCTGTAGATCCTTTTTTACTTCCTCCACCAGACTGGCCAGGTTCCACTTGTGGATCCTTGTCCAGTTGTGGGCTATCTGGATGCCTAGGTAGTGGAATTTACTTGGCTAATCCAGCTCTGTCCCTCCCCCGTTAGGGTTCACCGGGACTGCCTCGCTCTTGCCCAGGTTAAGTTTGTACCCCAAGAAGGCTCCAAATTCTTACAGGACTTTCATGATTACTTTCAGGCTGTTTTGTAGGTCCAAGATGTAGAGGAGCAGGTCATCCGCAAAGAGTAAGACTCTGCTTCCTGCCTCCTCTTCGGATGCCCTTCCAGCCTCTTACATTTCGCAGTGCGATCGCCAGGGGTTCGATTGCCAGGGCAAACAGGAGCAGGGACAGCGAGCATTCCTGCCTGGTGCCTCTGTGAAACTGGAACTATTCAGAGCTGATGGTGTTGGTCTGAACTCTTGGGGATGTTGTACAGAAGTTTCACCCATGAGGTGAATCCGTCCCTAGCCCAAACTGCTCCAATACCTCTATGAGGTACCTCCATTTGACTCTGTCGAAGGCATTTTCTGAGTTCAGGGAGATGATCACCTTTGGTGTTCTCTCCCCAGCTGGGGGTCAGTATGACAGTCAGCAGCCATCTGATGTTCGCAGTTAGCTGTCTACCCTCGACAAAGCCCGTTTGGTCCTCTGCAACCACCTCTGGTACGCAGCTCTCCAGTCTCTTGGCCAAGACATTCGTGAGTATTTTTGGGTCTACGTTGAGCAACAAAATGGGTCTATATAGTCCAGGTTCTGTCGGCTCTTTATCTTTCTTGAGTATCAGTGATATAGTGGCCTGTGTTAGCGTTGGAAGCAGGGTGCCTCTCGCTAGAAAATCTGCAAACATCTCCAGTAGGTACGGGGCCAGGGGTCTGCCGGGAACACATCGGGTCCTGGCGCCTTCCCTCCCTGCATGGAACTGATGCTCTCCATGATGTCTCCCAGTCCTATTGGTGCTTCCAGCTCCCTCTGTCTATCGTCCCCCACGACTGGCAGTCCATCGAGGAACCGTTTCATCCAAGAGTCTCTGGTAGAAGGCCTCAAATGTTTGGTTGACCTTTTTTGGTTTGGCTACCAGTCCACCTCTGCTATCTTTCACCTGTGCTATCTCCCTCGTGACTCTCTGCTTTCTCAGCTGGTGAGCCGACAGGCGGCTAGCCTTCTCTCCTTGTTCATAAAAGTCCCCCGTGTCTAGCGGTGTTGGTGCACTGTCTTCCAGGTGTATAGCAGGTTAAAGTCCATTTGTAGCCTTTTCCTTCCCGCCAGAAGCTCTACGATCGGGGTCTTGGAGTATTTTCTTTCGACCTCCAGAATGGAGTCGATCAGTTGTTGTTAGTCGCCCGCTCTTCCCTGTCTCTGTCGGCATTAATCTCTCCTGATCACCGTCTTCAGTGCCTTCCAGAACATGGAAGTTGAGACTTCCCCGTTCTGGTTGTGAGGAATGTACTTGCCTATGGCCTGTGATGTTTCCTGGCAGAAGACCTTGTCGGCCAGTAGGTCTGTGTCTAACCTCCATACGTGGCATTGGGTACGGCCAGTCTCCAACCTTACATCCATGTAATGTGGAGCATGATCGGAGATGACTATCGAGGAGTATTCCGCTCTATTTCTGGAAGCACCGATTTCCCCACTGCAAAGAAGTTGATTTGGGTGTATGCCTTGCGCACCGGTGAGAAGAACAAGAATTCTTTCTCACCGGACTGTAGGAAATATCATGAATCCACAGCCCACATATGTTCCATGAATGCTCCCAGTTCCCTGTCTTTTTCCCCGTTCTGGGGTTTGATTGGTCCATCGATGGGTCCTGTGCACAGTAAAAGTTCCCCCCATGATCAGTCGGTGTGTGTCGATGTTGGGGATTTTCGCCATGGTCTTCTTTATGAAATCCATGTCGTCCCAGTTGGGCATGTACAGGTTTACCAGGACATCGCTGACAATGATGTATCGTCCCCCTGGGTCCGTAACCGTCTTTGTCACCGTAAACACCGTCCTCTTGCTAATCAGGATACCTACCCCCACTAGCACCCGTCCCGTAACATGAGTGGCGCGTCTGCCCCACCCGTCCTTCTTTACCCGCAGTCGGTCCTTCTCCCTCAGGTGCCTCTCTTGGCTTTCAAACTTCTCAAATGGGTGAAGATTCTGGATCTTTTCACTTGGCCGCTAAGTCCCCTGACATTCCAGGTGATCATCCTGAGTGGGGATTTCTGTCCCCCAGTTCCTGTAGGATCAACCATACTTACCTGGTGGATGCACCCCTGCAATCCGGGGTTTCCGTTTGTTTTAGGGGGCCATCCAAAGTGGCCGCGGTCACTGTTCTCACCATGAGACCGGGCCTCTGCGCTCTGGAGTTTCCCTTTGTCCAGGGGGCACCCAACTTGGTGGCCAACTGTGTGTATACTACGTAGGGTATCTCTGCACTCCAAGTTCTTTGTCCAGGGACCCTCCAAAGTGGCTGCTCATGGCGCCACCTTGTTCCTTCAGCCTGCACCTTACCTGCTGAAGCCAATCTGAAAACCAACCCTGTTCCTATCCTTGTATTTCCCATGTATTCCCCCTGCTGCCTACTCCTCTCCCCCCCCTCCCCCTGTTCCTCCCTTCCCTATCTCCCCCTTGGATTTCCCTGCCCCTGTGGTCCTGTACTAGCCCCCCCCCCCCCTCCCCCCCCCCCCCCCTCCCACCCCACCCCACCGCCAGGCGCCCACTCCCTGCCATGGCACCCCCTGTTTTCATAGTTCCTGCTCCAGCTTTTCCCGCTAATGTGGTGGCCCCCCTCTCGGGGCTGATTTTATCCCTTTCCTATGCCTGCTTGATTGCTGTTTCCTCTTCATCCTCTCCTGCACTCTGCTGCCCTAGGCCTTTCCTGTGTTTTAGCATTTCTGTTCTGAGCGAGGCAGTACTGTCCCATGCAAACACGGTATAAGTCTATCATAGTTCTTTTTCTTTCTCCCTTTTTCCTTCCTCTGTTTCATTCTCAGTGCTGTCTCGCCTGCCCCTTGTCCAGGTTGTTTATCCGCACAAACTCATCCGCCTCTGCTGGGATGTTGAAATGATATTCTTTATTTGGAAAGTAACCCAGAGCCTGTTGAACACATTTCAAACTTAACTCCACTCTTGTACAGAACCGATTTTGCCTGGTTGAATTTGGCCCTGCACTGAGCCAGGCCTGCCCCATTGTCTAGCAAGACTTCAGTCTGTGTCCTTCCCAGTTGCTCGCCCTTGTCTGTCTTACCCACCGCAGGATCCTCTCCCGTTCCTGATCCGATGCAGATTGGCAATTATGGCCCTTGGCTATGGCTTCGGTTGGAGCGATCTGTGTTCCCTATCAATCCCCAGCGATTTGGGGAAGTTGTCCCTCCCGACCACTGGGCCACATAGTCCATCGGGTCCCTGCCCTCGATTCCCTCTTGCAGGCCCACAATCCATATATTTTGGCGCCAGGACAGATTCTCCTGGTCCTTGACCTTCCCCTTTAGTCTTCCCTGGGTTGTCACCAATCTTTTAATTTCGGCCTCCAGAGCAAAAGTCCTGGTCCGTTGACACCTTCAAGCTCCTGGATCGTCTTCCCTTGAGCTTCCTGCTTCTTCCCCAGACCGTCAATCACCATCTGTCTGGTAACCAATGCCTCCATCACAACCACCTTGACCGCCACCTGCATCTCCACCTTTATGGCCTCCCTCACCGCCAGCAGTTCCTTGGTCAGGAATGTCTTCCATCCATCTCCAGGTGGTGGGGGGAGGCCATTATTCGAGTCTTCGGTCTCCCTCTCTCTGGGGTGGCCGGGGACCCTTCGCCTTGTGGGTCCGCTGTCTCATCCACCCGCCGCTGCTCTTGGCCTTTACCTCCTCTCCTGCCACTTCTGTGGCTTCTTGAGCTCCCATTTGCTGGTCTATTGTTGTTCCTCTTCCCTTCTTATTGATGGGTGAAATGAGTATGAATTTTCAGGCTAAATGCGACTAAAGGTTCCTGTTTGGTCGTGTTCTGGAGGAGACTAACCTGGTGTGTGACTGCTCAGCATATCATCACCAGCGGAAGTCCTTTCAATCCGCTTTAGCTACCAGTGGCACATCGGAGTACTCTGTCAGACCCATGCAGAAACTCTGGCTGTCTGTCTTCAGAAGATGCTTGTCAGCTTGTTTCAGCTCCCCCTTTTTACTCAGACAAGTCTACACTGCTTTAAGGACTGTTCATCACTTTTAACTGAACTACAGTGAGAGAAAACAGTTTGACTTCTGGACACAGCTTCATTCAGATCAGAAATGAACTGTTTTCTTAACATGCCTGATGCCTTAGCTCCACCTAGCAACAGCATTATCTTACCAAGCTGAAATCTAACTAACTCCACAGGGAATCCCCTTAATCGAAACAAAATTCCATTTGCCCAAGCTTTATATGATGATTTAATTGAACCCCTGGCTTCTAAAATCTTAGTTGTCTTCCAAACTAGGATTCTTTTAAAAAATGTCTGCAGCAGTCATACACACACACACACACACACACACACTAACCCAGGTTTTTAAACCCTTGCTGCACTAAATACCTATAATACAATGCATCTGAAATTCCTACATTCATCACAGCCAGTACCTATTAGATGAGGTCTCGAGAGCAATAAACAATGTTATTACCTCAAGATGGGTACTAGTCTAAGCTTGTGCTATAGCACTGCCTCTCTAAATCATCCCAACACCACACTTTAGATTAATTTCAGGTCTTTGAACATACAAACATGGAAATTAGGAGCAGGAGTAGGCCCTTCCAATAGTATCCTTTGCAGAGTAATTGGGAAGGTAAAAATACGTTCCGTGACTTGCAACTTGCCAAGTACCAGACTAAGCTTTCTCAGTTTAATTGGTGTATAAATAGTATGAGGGACGTAGGAATTTCTAAATCTCGAGGATTTAATATATTAGGGACTGTGACCAGAACAAGTGACATCTTCAGAGGATGTCATCTTGCAAGTGCCTATTTCCAGACCACAGCTTGGAAGCCCAAATCACACTATAGGATCCACTTCCCAAAATGAAAAGTCACCAGTAACCTGTTCAAATTAGTTTCGATGTGGCAGGACTTTCTGTGAACCATTTCCACATTACTTAAATGTCTTGCATCAATGACAGATGAGGAACCTCTAATTAGTGCATTCATCTGTTTGAATGAAATCATATTCAATGGAGGTAAAATTGAAAGTGGAATTGGGCTCGAACATTAAGCTGGCCATCCTGTCATACGAATGCCTGACTATTACCAGGGCCCTGAATAACCTCCGAGGTCTTAGTATGCCGTTAATTAAGAATCATTCACTGCTTTTAATAGATTTCTGTTTGTTTTATCAATTGGATTGCAAAGAGAATATCTAGTCTCCATTTGATAGATTTAGCTATCAAGCAGTATCTCGGAGTATGGTTTTCTCGGTAGGAAGGAAAATAATATTGTGAAGCATGGCAAGAGATTTGAGTTTTTTTGGGTGTTGAGTCTGTGGTTATTGAGGAAAGAATATCTATCCCATGACCAATGGACCTGGTTAGACTGGAGTTTTAAACTGAACATGTGCATAGCTGTCATAAGGCTATTGATTCCAATGCCGTCGCCTGTGGAAATAAGTTCTTTGTGCGTAGTTCGAAGACCAGTAGTAATAAGTGATTTTTTGAAGCTTAATAAAGTCCCCAGTCTTTTTGAGGCTGTGAACTTGATCCCTGTTCCATTGATCCAATATGAGGGCAGTTTCTGCCATCAGTAGAGAAGACTTTGCAGTGAGCGGACGATTATTAATATAGAACTCTGGGAGAATCACTCGATTTAATGAAGTCAACAGAAGATCGATTCAAAGGCACGATTTCTCTGTAAGCTGCAGATTGGTATATTAGTAGAGTAGTGTTATCAAACTTTCCCCCAGAGGATGGTTAGTCAGCAGGGAGCTTAAATTTGATAGATTCTGCTTGATCCTGAATTGGTACAGTTTTGTTGACAAAAACAAATATCATTTGTCGTTTATTCTTGACTGCATCCCAGCCGACATCCTTGCACCAAGAGTGAAGTGAATAAGCTTTGAGACTGGAAAACTCTGAGATATCCTGGATGGAAGTGTATTTGAAAACTTAGGGCGGGAATTTCCAGGCTCCCCGCCTTCTCTCCCTCACTGCGCCATTTTTTCTGGAAAGAGAGGCTGCCCGCTGGCAAGATCTACATGTCTACATGTCTGTCCTTGTGCCATCGTACTTGGCCAATGTTATAATGCATGTGTCCATCACACACATTCAGATAGCAGCCAAATAAAACTTTGAAAAGCACTTGATAGAACATAGAACAGTACAGCACAGTACAGGCCCTTCAGCCCACGATGTTGTGCCGACCATTTATCCTAATCTAAGATCAACCTAACCTACACCCCTTCAATTTACTGCTGTCCATGTGCCTGTCCAAGAGTCGCTTAAATATCCCTAATGATCTCAGCTCTTCTGCAGGAAACCACATATAGAGTGAGGTGTTTGAGTAATAAGACATTTCTGGCATTCAACATTTATTGCCCACATCTGGAAGGTGTTTAACAAAAAATTGTCTAGTACTTTTCAAATGCCAAACCCGGGTCAGGCAATGTTCATTGAGACAATACTTGTCATCTGACAAATTGAAATAATTTGTCTTGCAGTGTCAGTGGGCATTTAATCAATCACATCCATCCCCTCATAAAAGTGTTCTTAAAGGAGTTAGAGTAAAATTTCGTGGAGCAAAATATTTACGAATTGTAAGCAAACCCACTGTCGACAGGGAATAAAATCATGGGTTTACTATGGTGCCAAAGACAGAATGATAGTACTGAATTAAAGACATATTGCCAAATTGGGGAAGTGGATCAAACACCCCTGATTCTTGGGGTGATTTGTAATGATCGCGCATCATGCCTTTATAAGAATATGTCTTTGTCAATGCAGATATTGTAGTGATGAGAACATCAGTTGTTGGGGATGCAGACTAGGGATATTTTTCAATCTCATCAGAGAGGGTAATTTTTCTACTTCTCCCAATCAATGAAGTAGGAATGTTGCACCTGCTCAAGGCATTGCTCGTGTCAATCCTTTACACCAGGCTTCCCCACTGACACCTGGAAAGCTGGATTTTCTTCTTGAAAGTTCTCATTGTTGCATTGGGTCTTGTAACTGGTTAATGTTCCTTTTGAACTGATTTAATCTCAAGAGTCTTCGCTAAGATTGTGGCATTGAACTCAACTTGTGTAGGCTGATAAATAGAGCCATGTGATAACACAAGTGGTTGAGGCTGAGGTATTGAAATTATGCCAAAATGAAGTGGTACCTTTGTAAGCGTGGATGAATCATTGTGAGTTGTTGGAGAACGAGGCTTTCAAGGAAAAGTCTTCGTATCCGTAGTAGAATCTGTACTACTGTCATTGGAAAGAGCTTCTGAAAACCTATCTTCTGACAGTTGAGTTTGGAGATAAGCACCCTATTTAAAAAATTTTTTTTTTTAGAGTACCCAATTATTTATTTTCCAATTAAGGGGCAATTTAGCATGCGGGGCGGGAGCAGGCATCTGCACTACCACCTCCCGCTGGCCCGCGACTCCAGGAGGAGCCTGAGGAGATTCCGCCTATCGATGATCCCTGGGGCGGGATCAAGGCAGCCCCTGAGTTGGTTGGTGGGCCCGTGTCGCCCGCCACACTCAGTGTGGTGGAGGATTCGGGCCCGGAGGGCGACTGTCCGAAGGCTGTCAGATGCCCAGTGTCGGGACGCAGGGTGCACGAGACGCTCTGTAGCGGGGTGTGGGTCTCACTCGTGCCTGGCACTATGTCGCCCCTCACCCCCTCTGGGGAACTCCCAGAATCTGGCACATCATAATTGAAGGTTCTTTTGTTTTCCTGCCTCTGTAAATAGTTCAGGCAGTGCCCTATGGGGCCCCTCCTTCACCAACACCAACTCCCTCCCTCTCCACCACCCTCCTTTCCCCTCTCTCCCCACCACCCCCCTTCCTTTCCCTTCTGTTGGTACAGAGGCGAGGGTATCTTGTCTCTCCAGCGCAAGGTTTAGTGCTTGTACCATTTGTTTTTTGTAGAAACATGTTGTGAACTGTTTTAATAATCTGAGTATCCACCCCCCTCCCCGTACATTGGTACTAAGGGGAGGGCATCCTGTTTCTCCAACACAAAATGAATGTTTGTACCATTTGGCCTTGTATATATTTTTTACTGTTTTAATAAAAAGATATGGTCTATCCACCTAACCTGCACATCTTTGGGTTGTGGGGCTGAAACCCACACAGACACGGGGAGAATCTGCAAACTCCACATGGACAGTGACCCAGGGCTGGGATTCGTACCCGGGTCCTCAGTGGCATAGGCAGCAATGTGCCACATGCCGCCTATCAGCACCCTATTTAACAATAATCCAAGGAACAATAATCCACAGGACAGTAATCAATATAGCAAGTAAAATGATAATTAACTGTTATGGGCCAGGGTTTAGAGAACCCCAAAGTGTATCATGGAGTTCACCTGACACATAACTTTTAATAGATTGTGGTATAGGGAGCACACGGCCCACTCTACAGGTGTGGTACAGCTGAAATGGAAAAGCATTTTTTAAAGCAAAACAATGTTTATTCTATAAACTCAAGTTAACCTTTTTAAAACATACAGTGAACATCTTAGCAACCATTAATTCAAAAACAACCCAAAGACTACAACACTCAGTAATCCTTTAAGCTTTCCTTTTAACATCCATAAGACTTAAAAAGACCTTTTTACAGAAAGACATCAGGCTTAACTTCATTACTGAGAACAGTTACCACGTTGAAATCAACAAATGGACACTCATAAGCTTGCAGAGATTCACACACATCCTGCTGTGATTGCAGCTTCTCCAAAACTAAAATGAAACCAAACCTACCCTGCAGCAAAAAGCCTAAAGCGAAAGTAAAAAGCTGACAGACAGCCCAGCTCCACCCACTCTCTGACATCACTGCAGTAATAAACACCCATTTCGTAAATGTACTCTCACTACAGATATTTATATACAGACCCACTTATAAACACCCATTTCTTAAAGGTACTCTCACATGACACCTCCCCCCCAAGAAAAACAAATAAACCATCAACTTCAAGATGGTTTCATTTTTTATCTTTTCACTATCCTTTAAGAAATTCACACAGTAAATGCACATTTTCATTTCAAAAAACCAACACATGCAAACGGGTACAATAATATAGTCCATTTTTGTTTTCCTTCCTCCAACTGGAATCCTTCTCGATTGACAGTCTCTTTGAACAAGAAGGTCTCTGCACGATCCATCCATTTCTCTATGCCTCGGCATTTCTCTTTAAAGTTCAATCTGATCACAGAGTCCCTTGTAATTCTCCAATACAGGAGCATTGGTTATCACAGCTTTCAGGCAGTCAAATGCCTGTTGAAAGTCCGCTGTCCACTGAAATTTTCGACGTTTCTTCAGCAAGTCTATCAGTGGAGCAACCATGCTACAAAACATTTTCACAAATGTTCGATCAAATCCACTCATGCCAAGAAATCGCATTATTTCCCTTCGTCTTGAGGGTATCGGAAACTCCTCAATAACTGTTGGTTTCACATCCCGTGTGACCATTTGACCCTGTCCGATTGTATGGCCAAGGAAAGTGACTTGGGCTTTTCCAAATTCACTTTTGGCTAGGTTTATCACCAAACCCGCCTCCTGAAGTCGATCGAATAACTCCATCAGATGTTTTAAATGTTCTTTCCTTGTCTGGCTGAAAATTACCAGATTGTCAATGTATACCGCACAATTGGGTAATCCTGAAACAACTTTGTTCGTTAACCGTTGAAATGTGGCTGGGGCGTTTTTCATGCCAAATGGCATAACTTTGAATTGGTATATACCATCTGGAGTCACAAAAGCCGAAATCTCCTTCGCCGTTTTGGATAAAGGTACCTGCCAGTAACCTTTAAGTAAATCCAGTTTGGAAATAAAAGCTGATTGTCCCACTTTCTCAATGCAATCCTCCAAATGTGGGATAGGATAAGAGTCCATTCTTGTAACTGCATTCACCTTTCTACAGTCTCCACACAACGGTTGGGTACCGTCTGGTTTTGGTACCATCACTTTGGGTGAGCTCCATTGGCTGCAACCCACTTCAATTATGCCATTTTTAAGCATACTCTCAATCTCTTTGTTAACCTGTGCCAATTTTAAAGGGTTAAGTATGTATGGATGTTGTTTGATTGGAACAGCATTTCCCACATCTACATCATGTATAGCCATTTTAGTACTTCCTAATTTATCTCCACAAACTTGCTCACGTGATATCAATAACTCTTTCAGGTCAGTTTGTTTTTCCTCTGGAAGGTAACTCAACAATTTATCCCAATTTTTAAGAACATCCTCGTTTTCCAATTTAATTTGAGGTATGTCAAATTCACAATCACTTTTAGTTAGAATCATTAAAACCTCCTCCTTTTTCTCTACTTCCCTTTCAAAGTATCTTTTAAGCATATTCACATGACACACTCGGCGAGTTTTCCTTCTATCTGGTGTTTTTAACCACATCATTCACCTCACTTAATTTCCTTTCAATCTGATAAGGTCCACAAAACCTTGCTTTTAAAGGTTCACCTACCACTGGTAACAATACTAAAACTTGATCCCCCCTGGCAAAACTACCAACTTTGGATTTCTTATCCGCTACCCATATCATCACATTTTGTGCAACTTTTAAATGTTGTCTAGCCCATTCACCTGCTCTATTTAATCGTTCCCTAGAATTTGACACGTAATCCAATAATGTAATTTCCGATTTCTCACTCGCCAATTTTTCCTTAATCAATTTAAGTGGTCCTCTTACCTCAGGACCAAAAATTAGTTCAAAAGGACTGAATTTGGTTGGCTCATTTGGTGCATTCCTAATTGCAAACAGTACGAATGGAATTCCTTTATCCCAATCCTCTGGATAATCATGACAATAAAGGTAGTACAGTGGGTAGCACAGGGTCCCAGGTTCAATTCCCGGCTTGGGTCACTGTCTGTGCGGAGTCTGTACTTCCTCCCTGTGTCTGTGTGGGTTTCCTCCGGGTGCTCTGGTTTCCTCCCACAGTTCAAACATGTGCAGGTTAGGTGGATTGGCCATGCTGCATTGGCCTTGGTGTCCAAAAAAAGTTATGTGGGGTTACTGGGTTATGGGGATGGCGTGGAGGGTGCTATTTCCAAGGGCCGCTGCAGATTTGATGGGCCGAATGGCCTCCTTCTGCACTGTAAATTCTATGAATAAGCCCTCACAATGGTCTTTAATGTCTGATGCCACCTTTCTAACGCTCCCTGTGATTCTGGATGGTACACAGTTGATTTAAATTGTTTTATTCCTAAGCTATCCATAGCTTATTTGAATAACCATGAGGTAAAATTTGATCCTTGATTCAATTGTATTACTGTGGGTAGTCCATATCTAATAAAGAATTTAAATAACCCTTCCACAATGTTTTTAGCTGTAATATTACATACTGGAATGGCCTCTGGAAACCTAGTAGTCACATCCATTATCGTAAAAAGATATTGATTCCCACTTTTCATTTTAGGAAGCGGTCCTATGCAATCAATTAAGACCCTTGTAAAAGGTTCCTCAAATGCTAGAATGGGTAGTAAGGGCACTGGTTTTATCACTGCTTGAGGTTTCCCTATCACTTGACATGTGTGACACGATTGACAAAATTTAACTACATCTTTATGTAGTCCAGGCCAATAAAAATGTTTCTGGATTTTAGCTTGAGTTTACCTTATTCCCAAAAGACCTCCCACCGGTACCTCATGTGAAACTCGCAACACCTCCTTTCTATACCCTACCGGCAATACTACTTGATGAACTTCTGCCCATTTTTCATCCGCCTGCATATGTAAAGGTCTCCATTTCCTCATCAAAACATAAATTTTACGGTAATAACACTCTTGGTATACACTCAGATTCCTCTTCCGTGTATGCCCTCTGATACATCCGTTTTATTTCTACACCTTTCTGTTGTAACTCCGCCAATTTTCCTGAACTAAAAATATCCGCCTCATCCTCCACCTGTTCTTGTTCTTTTTCAACCATTTGATCAAAAATCGTTTCCGATAATTGCACTTCAACTTTATCTTCATCCTTTGCTTTCTCCTCTTGTCTTAACCTGTGACTTTGCAACCTTGTTACTACACAATCTGGAAAAATCCCAGGATATTAGTCCTTCAACGCTTCAGTTGCACGGTAGCATTGTGGATAGCACAATTGCTTCACAGCTCCAGGGTCCCAGGTTCGATTCCGGCTTGGGTCACTGTCTGTGCGGAGTCTGCACATCCTCCCCGTGTGTGCGTGGGTTTCCTCCGCGTGCTCCAGTTTCCTCCCACAGTCAAAGATGTGCAGGTTAGGTGGATTGGCCATGATAAATTGCCCTTAGTGTCCAAAATTGCCCTTAGTGTTGGGTGGGGTTACTGGGTTATGGGGATAGGGTGGAGGTGTTGACCTTGGGTAGGGTGCTCTTTCCAGGAGCCGGTGCAGACTCGATGGGCCGAATGGCCTCTTGCACTGTAAATTCTATGAAAATTATCAAGCACAGTAGGCATCACTCCCACCTGCGATCCAGCTACATCATTACCCAAGATAAACTGTATTCCTGGACAAGATAGTTTCTCTACTACTCCTACTACCACTTCACCACTCTTCACTGGACTTTCCATCCTTACCGTATATAATTGAGCACTACTCCTCTCACCCTGAATTCCACATATTACCACCTTTTCTGGCAATATTCTTCCCAAACTACAAAACTCCTCATTTCTTCCCACTAAAGATTGACTAGCTCCTGTACCTCTTAAAATTGTGACTTCTTTACATGCTCCTCCTGATACACATGAGTAAACTTTACCCACACAAGTAAATTCTTTAAAGACATCTGGCACCTTCTTATCAATCAACTTTTGATCAGGCTGTACAATCTTTTGCACCTTCTTTGCTTCAATTGGGCTTTCCTTTACCACTTTAACAAAATGATTGGGGATGTCTCGGGGTTAGCTGCGGAGGAGTTCCAGGCTGCCCAGGGGGCTGCCGCGTGGTCGGGAACGTAAGCGCGGGCGTTTCTGGAGGCCACATCCAGGGAGCCTGCAAGGGCCCGTGCCTCCTTGAGACCTAGAGTGTCTTTTTCCAGCAATCACTGGCCGATTTGGGAGGGCAGCATACCTGCCACGAAAGTGTCCCGGACCAAGAGTTCTGTGTGTTCGCTCGCCGAAACCTGCGGGCAGCTGCAGTTTCTCCCCAACACCAGGAGTGTACGGTAGAATTCTTCCAGCGATTCCCCAGGGATTTGTCACCTCGTTGCTCGCAGATGTCGGGCGTAGATCTGGTTTACCGGGCAAATATAATGTCCTTTTAGCAGCTCTATTGCTGAATCAAAGTCTTCCGCTTCCTCGGTGAGGGTGTAAATCTCCAGGCTCACCCTCGAGTGCAGGACTTGCATTTTCTGTTCTCCCGTGGGTGTATTTTCGGCCGTTCCGAGATACCCTTTAAACACCACAGCCAGTGCTTGAAGATTGCCGCTGAGTTCGCCGCGTGGGGGCTGTGTTGCAGACACTCCGGCTTGATTCGGAGCTCCACCATTTTAAATCTAGCTTATTAAACGACCAATGACCACTAAAGCGAGGTTGTAGTCGAACTGAAGGCTTTAATAAGCTAGATGTTTCCTCCAGCAGCTCAGGTACAGAATGAAGGCTGCTGGGATGGCACGGGCTCTTATACCCCGCCTAGCAGGGTGGAGCTACCATACAGCTTGACCAATAGGAAGCATACAATATCTACCAATGGAGTTCCAGCATTACCAGGTACCGTAATACCTCTACACAGACTACCACATTTAGCAGTTTGGATCAGAAACTGGCTAGCTGGAAGAAGACAAAGGGTGATGGTTGATGGGAAATGTTCAGACTGGAGTCCAGTTACTAGTGGTGTACCACAAGGATCTGTTTTGGGACCACTGCTGTTTGTCATTTTTATAAACGACCTGGAGGAGGGCATAGATTATCATAGATTATCATAGAATTTACAGTGCAGAAGGAAGCCATTCTGCCCATTGGGTCTGCACCGGCCCTTGGAAAGAGCACCATACCCAAGGTCAACACCTCCACCCTATTCCCATAACCCAGTAACCTCACCCAAGAAGGATGGGTGAGTAAATTTGCAGATTATACTAAAGTCGGTGGAGTTGTGGACAGTGCGGAAGGATGTTACAAGTTACAAAGGGACATAGATAAGCTGCAGCGCTGGGCTGAGAGGTGGCAAATGGAGTTTAATGCAGAAAAGTGTGAGGTGATTCATTTTGGAAGGAATAACAGGAAGACAGAGTACTGGGCTAATGGTAAGATTCTTGGTAGTGTGGATGAGCAGAGAGTTCTCGGTGTCCATGTACATAGATCCCTGAAAGTTGCCACTCAGGTTGAGAGGGTTGTTAAGAAGGCTAACGGTGTGTTAGCTTTTATTGGTAGAGGGATTGAGGTTCGTAGCCATGAGGTCATGTTGCAGCTGTACAAAACTCTGGTGCGGCCGCATTTTGAGTATTGCATGCAATTCTAGTCGCCGCATTATAGGAAGGATGTGGAAGCATTGGAAAGGGTGCAGAGGAGATTTACCAGAATGTTGCCTGGTATGGAGGGAAGATCTTATGAGGGAAGGCTGAGGGACTTGAGGCTGTTTTCGTTAGAGAGAATGTTAAGAGGTGACTTAATTGAGGCATACAAGATGATCAGAGGATTGGATAGGGTGAACATTGAGAGCCTTTTTCCTCGGATGGTGATGTCTAGCACGAGGGGATATAACTTTAAATTGAGGGGAGATAGATATAGGACAGATGTCAGAGGTAGGTTCTTTACTCAGAGAGTAGTAAGGGTGTGGAATGCCCTGCCTGCAACAGTAGTGGATTCGCCAACACTAAAGGCATTCAAATGGTCATTGGATAGACATATGGACAATAAGGGAATAGTGTAGATGGGCTTTAGAGTGGTTTCACAGGTCGGCGCAACATTGAGGGCTGAAGGGCCTGTACTGCGCTGTAATGTTCTATGTTCTATGTTTACATATCAGTGTCAATCATTGGATACTTAACATAAATGAGACAGCGAATTGCAATGTCTCTTAACCCATTACTTAACATTCTCCCCTTCCTTGGAGAGAAAAAAAAATTACTCAAACCAAAATTTAAAGAAACTCAAAAACACACGCAATTTCCCCCCTTCTTTTTTTTCCAATTTTTTTTTGAAGAAAACAAAATTACATAAACAGGCGCCTTTTATTAATAATATCCAAAAGTTAAATTTCTGTCAATATCTGAGATATATAAAAGGCCATATCCACCGCATCTACAAAGCTTAACGTCTCAGCAGCCAATGTGCTTTCGACCACTTTCCTTATTTTCTTTGTTTCCCACACAAAAGGACAACATTTACCATTGTTCCCAAAGAGGAAAATTATAAAACCTCCTGTGCTTGATTTGCATAGGACGCATCACTAAAACTATGAATTTCAAGTGCCTAAGGTCACCTAAAACCGGGAACCTCAAAACACACTCCTGCATTTTTAGTTTGGCCAAAAGGCTTTATTTGCTCTTATTATATCTTCCACTTTGGGATCATTCCTTTTTGTACTCAACTCTAAGACATCAAAACTCACGTCTGGTCTAGTCTGTCTACCTAACCAATTCAGTTGCCCAATTAAACTTTGCAGTTGCTCTTTTTTATCTTTGAAACCTTGCATCTTTTTGTGTAAACTCGGCCATGACTAATTGCTATTGGGCTGATGCTTTCCAAATAAGATTGCTGACGTAGAGTTGCCCCTAACTTAGTCTGTCCGATTTCCAGTCCAATATATTTAAATGCACCAGAAGCCTGACTTCCGACCCTGAATTCTTTCCTCAAACCAGAGATTACAAAAGCTTCAAAATCACTAGTCTCACTCCACAAAAATTATTTGACATGCATCATAAAGATGCCAGAAAGGTTCCCTTTATAGTGCCAGTAAAACATTACCGGATCTACTTTCAACTGGTAACAGCCTAACTTTAACAAAACTGACCTTACCGAAAAATACCACACTCTAGATGCAACATTTAAACCACATACACATTTGTTCAACTCCCAGAGTACCCCTTCTGTGTTAGCTGCTTCTTTAGGAGTACGGAGAAAAATGTCTCTCTGGAGCTGATGCCCCTGCAAGAAGGCAGCTTTCATATCTATAGATTTGCATTCCCATGCCTTTGTGGCTAAAAGAAGATCTTTAAAATTAACCTTTCCTGCTGTAGGTGAATCTACCCTTAAATCCTGATCTTCTAAGCTTTCTTCAAATCTCCTTGCCACAAGCCTGGCCTTTGCCTTATAAGTTCCATAAGGAAGAACCTTTTCCGTGCAAATCCATCAGTGGGACAGAGCTCTTTGTCCCCTATCCGGTACTTCCGTGTATACCCCAAATTCACTCCAACTATGCAGTTCTTGCTGTTTAGCATCTTTGATAACTTTTCATATAATTTATTGGAAGCCACCAAAATCTCACGTGCATGTGGGCTTCTACTCCTATTAGTATTCGTAGTCTTACTCATGTTCCGAGACCTTGATAAATTACGTCCCCTCTCCCTCCTGGTAACTTGTTCTATACTGCTACTGCTTAATCTTTCCTATCTGCTGTGGGATGTCCTTTCGAAATTCTCGACCTTTTCCTGCGGACCTGTTCACTAACCGATGTACTATCTGAACTGGCACTGCGTTTCTGTGACCTCCATTTTTGAACTTCGTGTTCCCAATCCATTGTCTTAACTCCCTCCCCTGAATGCTGTACATTCAACCAATGTTTATACTTTCCAGTGGCCTTCCCTGCTCTAATAACAGTTGCATCCTTCCATTGACTAGATCCTTCAGGCAAGTATGTCACCTTTGTACCAACTTTTGGTAGTTGTCCCTTTGGAAAAATGGCCTTATCCTAGATCTTAAGGTCCACAGCCACAATGTCGTTAAAATCGCTGGCCAAAGGTAGGGTTACTATCGGTCGTGCTGGTGTCCTTCTGTACTTCCTACAAACTTCACAGCAATTACTAACCTATTCTGTCCGTTTAGTATAGTCGTCATCCCTTACCCCTGCATCCTTTAATACATTTTTCAGCCTCTGAGGATACGGATGTGCAAATTGCCTGTGCAGTTTTAATACAACAAGCTTTCTATCAGCGAAAGTCCCATTTTCAACTGCCATTAACACATCCTTAACCACGCTACTTGAAATATTATTCACCAGTAATGGAATACAATAGTGTCCCGATTGTGTATATTGTAAGTCCACCGTCTTTCCAAAAACTGTTGCCTTATCCTGTTCCATATCCAGTTTAATGTGTGCTTTCTTCATCGATGGTCTGCTCAGAAGCAAAGGTATCTCACTTGATACAACATCCGTGCTAATGAAATGATTCACTCCGGCAATATTGCAAGGGATCACCACTCTTTTCAGCGCCTTCAGAGTATTATCATCCCCAAACCTGAAACTTGTGGAACTTTCAAGTTCCTTAACCTTGTTATGGCTTTCAGCATTCAAGGAGTCCAGGTAACATTTTAACCAGTCAATTCCACACACAGTAGATGTGCAGCCACTGTCTAATACAGCACAATTGAAGGATTCTGCGACCCACACCCTCATTACCGGCATAAAACTGCTTGTTAATAGGACAATGTCTTCTCTCTGAACACTATCTTTTTCCTCTTCTGACTCTTCCGTGTCATGTGTCGCTTCAAACACTCTATCATAACGTTTTGGACAGTTGAAGACATAATGGTATTGAGAGTCACATCAAAAACATTGATTTATCATGCCCCATGCATTTCTGGGGTTCATCTTCCAACTGTAAGTTCTAACTGGGTTTCTGTCTTCATAATTTCCTTGTCTCGTTCTCCTTCTATAGTCTTGGGCCCTGTTCGTAGCCGTACAATTTCGCCATCCTGTTAGTAATGTATCTTCCATATTCTGCTTTATAGAAGACTGACCTATTTGAGTAATTAGAGCCATCGGAATCGAATGTTTCCCCAGAAACCTCTTCAAAGCTTTTGTCATCTGATCGAATAAGGTGTTCTCATCCGGAAACTGTACTCCTGTCAAAACCAGGAGCCTATCCATGTTGCTCACTCTAGCACAGTCAAATAACTTAAAGGCCAACACAGACTGTGGAAATTCCAGGTTGTGTTTCTGCAGCCTTTTATATAGTCTGCCAAATTCCATTATATAGTCTTCCATGGAGAATTCCTCTATTTTCCGGAACTTATCAAATTCCTACTATGCTTCATACGCACTTAACAAGTCATCTTTCTTGCAAATCTTATCCATATATTGTAATAGAGTCTCCAGACCTTCTTCTGAGTCTAACTCTTCCAATTCCAGCTCAGAAAGCACTTTGTTTCAGATTTTACTGTCATAAGGTAGAGAAAGAGCCAATGCCATACCTTGTTTTCTCTTTCCCAAGGCAGTTACCTTAGTCCACATAACTACTGCACTTCTCCATTGGTCGTACGATTCGCTTTCAGAAAATAAGGGGGGGATAGTCATATCCAGCCATCTTTATCCTGGGTTCAGCCATGTATCTTTTTTTTTCCTTCTCACTCACTCCTTGGTTTGATCAGGAAAAGTTGTATCTTTCAAACCTTCACATTTGCACAGCAACCATCCTCAGCTACCACTGTTATACATTTTAGTCTCTGTTGTGTGAAGAGTCAAAAGTCCTGTTCCTTTTCACCGAACACCATTTATTTCACTTCCACAGCCTCTGCACAAAACTCTAACAGCACACCACCTGACACAAGGGCCACCTGAAGCCCCTTTACATATCAGTGTCAATCATTGGATACTTAACATAAATGAGACAACTAATTGCAATGTCTCTTAATGCATTACTTAACTCTTAACCCATTACTTAACAGCTACTACAAGTCACAGAATTTGAAAGTTGGCTACAGTTCTGGAAACTTCAAATAATAATTACAGGACAAAGTGGAATCCCACATGTATCATTGTGTGGACCCATTACAATCAATGAAACAAGAGTGCAGCAGATGCTCTGTCTCCCAGGCCCAGACTCACAACAGAGAGTGAACCATCAAAACTTGTTATACCTGCTGAGACGCTAATAGCCACCATCTATTTCCTAAGGTGAACAATGGAACACCAGAGGCATAGAAACTGAATGTTTATCTGAAACGGACTCATTAATGGGTAACATTACATGACCTAAGCTTTTCTGGCCTTTGAAAATTTTTTATGTGGCCTTATAGACTCCCAGACTGCCCGCTGTTAAACATCCAGCCTGTCAAAACTAAATCAAACTCCAGGCTAACAAAAAGCCAGCCTCAAGTCTAAATCTCCTCAAAACCTAATTCTTTGGAAGGTTCTTGCCATTGCATGTAGAGTGGACCAAATCTCTGTATATTAACCTCACTGGATCATGATAAACTGCAAAGAAAGTCTGCAACTTCTGCTTTCAGCCACCTGAACCCTTCTGAACTTTAGCTTCTTCATGAAGGAACACTGACTAGACTCTAACTTTCATGTGAATTAATATGCTTTGGCTGCTTTTTTAAAGTTATTCCTAGTTGTAAAACTCTGGGCGGAATTCCCCCCCCCCGGCCGGGTGGGAGAATCGCCCAGGCGACGCGTGAGTTCTGGCATGCCGTCCCGACGCCTGCACGCGATTCTCTCTCCCCCCGCCCCCCGCTCAAACCGGCACGGCACGAATCACGGCTGGCCGCTGGGAGAAACGCCGCTTGCCGTTGGTAATGGGTGAGTGGAGATTCTCCGGCCCGGATGGGCCGAGCGGCCTACCCAACACGACAGGTTCCCACCGGGAATGCTGGGGGGGGGGGGGGGCGGCCTGTGGGGGGGTGAGGGGGGTTCCTGCACCGGGGGGGGGGGGCTCAAAAGGGGTCTGGTCTGTGATCGGTTCCCACCGATCGGCGGGCCGGCCTCTCTGAAGGAGGACCTCCTTTCCTCCGCTGCCCCGCAAGATGGATCCGCCATCTTCTTGCGGGGAGGACAGCAACCGCGCATGCGCGGGTGACGTCATTTACACGGCACCGCTTTTACGCGGCGCCAAGGCTCGGCGCGCGTAAATGACGCGCCGCCGCTCCTAGCCCCCCGGGGGCGGGAGAATAGGGGGCTGGGAACGGCCTCCGACGGCGGAGTGAAACACTCCGGTTTTCACTCCGGCGTCGGGACTTAGTCTCCCGATGGGAGAGTTGCGCCCTCTGTTCTTTCCTTTCTCCTATGGTTGTCATAGTCATAGATTCATACAGCACAGAAAGAGGCCCTCCGGCCCATTATGTCTGCACCGGCCATCAAGCAACTATCCGCATCCCATTTTCCAGCATTGATCCCTAGCATTGTAGCTATGACATTTCAAATGCTCATCTTTAAGCTTAAATGTTGTGAGGGTTCCTCCCTTTACCACTCTTTCAGGCAGTTAGTTCCAAATTCCCACCACCCTCTGGATGAAAACGTTTTTTTCTCAAATCCTCCCTAAATCTCCTTCGCATTACCTTAAATGTATGCTCCCTTGTTTTTGACCCCTCTACTAAGGGGAAAAGATTCTTCCTATGTACCCTAGCTATGCCCTTCATAATTTTATATACCTCAATAATGTCCCCCCTCAGCCTCTTTACTCCAAGGAGAACAACTCCAGCCTAACTAGCCTCTTTCATAGTTGAAGTGCTCCAGCCCAGGCAACATCCTGGTGAATCTTCTTGTCACCCTTTCTAGTGCAATCACATCCTTCCTGTAGTATGGTGACCAGAATTGCATTCATTCAGTACTCTAGCTGTGGCTTAATGAGCGTTTTATACAGATCTATCATAACTTCCCTGCTCTTATATTCTGTGCCTCAACTAATAAAGGCAAGTATCCCAGAAACCGTCTTCACCACCTTATTTACTTGTGCTGCTGCCTTCAGGGACCTATGGACATGCATCCCTCTTGTCCTCTGTACTTCCTAGCATCCTACCGTTCATTGTATACCATCTTGCCTTGTTAGTCCTCCCAAGATGCAACTCCTCACATTTTTCGGGGTTAAATTCCATTCACCACTGTTCTGCTCACCTGATCAGCCCATCTATATCGCCCTATAATCTAAAGCTTTCCTCCTCGCCATTATCACACCACCAATTTTTATGTCAACTGCAAACTTGCTGATCTCATCCCCCATATTCCTGTCTAGATCATTAATGTACGCTACAAGCAGCAAGGGACCCAGCACTGATCACTGCATTACAGCACTGGACACAGGCTTCCAGTCACAAAAATAATCAGAAGTGACTACCGTCCCTTGTGTTTGACCATATGAATAAGCAATTCTTCTGATTTAACCCTAATGGAAGTTTGCTGTGAGGCACTTTAAAAATTGACTTCACACCCAGTGGGTTTGGGGAAACACACCACAGCCTATTTCAAAAAATGAAAACGCCTCTGCTTATGGATCGATAGCGAGAAAAATTTGGTTTACCTTTCTCCCCTGTTCGTAACATAAGGGTTACCGTGCTTTGTTGATCAGCTGCGCTTACATATTCCTCTCCCTTATCCTCTGATCGATCTTATGAATCTCATCCATTATTTCTTGTTTCAAATCTAATTGTTGTTGTCAGCTCAAGGAGTCAATAGAGGCAATGAAGGAACAATGGGTGAATGGTATTTGCATCTCAACATTATACATCAGATAATATGGAGTCCTAGTAAACACTGTCACTGATACGGATGTGGGCACATTATTAACGATAGCTGCAATTCCTGTATAATGGCAGTCCATTTATTTCCCCTGATTCTCAACAGTTTCATCAATAGTTTTTTTACCCTCTGGTTATTATGTTCTACCATTGATTCTGGATGATTGTGGTGTGCTTTGGTCTAACCTAGTCCTCCTTTGCTCACAATAGTTTTCGAAGACCTTGGAAACAATGGGCTGGATTCTCCGCACCCCGACGCCGAAATCGCGGCCGGCGCCGGGGTGTAGAATCCATTTCCCCGCACGGAATTGGGACCAGTGCCAGTTCCCGAATTCTGCGGGCCCCGAAAAGCGGTGTAGTCTCTGAGTACAATGCGCCGCCTAGCACATACCTGTGGCCATTGCTGAAGGCCGCTCCGCCAATTCCCCCCCTCCCTCCCGACCGGCCGAAGTCCCGACGCCATGGATCTAGTGTGGTCCTGCCGGTCGGGAAACTAGCGTGACAGCTGTGGACTCAGTCCGCGGCCACCCTGGTCGGGGCGGGCCAGTTGGAGGGCAGGGTGGCCTTTATACGTGGCCAGACAATGTTTGGGCGGCAGTCAGGGTCAGCCGCTCGGCCGAACGGGGTGTCTATTTTCAGTGTCCAGCTCCCCGGTCTGAGTCCGCCTGGAGAATGGCGCGGCCGCTGGAGGCCACCGCCGTGCGCATGCACAGCCCCCGACCCAGAAGTGCGGGGGCCCCTATCTGCAGCAAGAGCTGCTAGATCTACACCGGATCCCTGCTAGCCCCCTGCAGGGCTAGGAATTTGTGGCCCTTTCATGCCAGTTTTTCTGGCGTTTAAGTCCACAGTTTTGACGCCGGTGTGGGGACATATTGATAATCCAGCCCAATCGCTCTGACTTTCTCGGAGTATAAGATTTGAGTGCACCAACTACAGTACTGATGTCAGTAATAGCATTGGCAGATGCATTCTCTGAAACAGGTTTAGTAGGGATTGGCCAGAAGAAAGAACACAAAAAAGAACAGATTTATATCTCAATAATGGAATCAACAAAGAATTTCTACATTGATTGAGCAGACTTCACAGAAGCCAGTGGTGGTGGTTTAATAAGTGATGACTTATTAGTTAAATTGCGTGGCTCACATATATTTTACCACCTATATTTTACATTCTTTAAATATGCCTGGCCACCGATATAAAGGAGTTAATTTGCAGACTGTTGTTCCGGCACCACAATGTGTCTGACCAGTACCCTCAAGCTGCCCTTGTTTGTGACACGGACATACTTCTTGTTTTCCCTTGGGAAACTTAATTAGTGCAATACCAGGAGGGGGTTCTGAGTAAAAGCACTTTGATGGATATCCCGGTGGATTATCTTTTGTTGGGTCTAATAATAAAATCAGTTCCTCAACCTGATTAGCTGCCCTATCTGCCCTATTGACAGCACTAACTTTGGTAGGTCCCTCGTGACGGTGTGTCATGTAGGCTGAATGTTTTTCCTATTCATCTGTAAGACCGTTGTTCTCTGAGTGTACTGTCCCACTGGTCTACATGTTTACATGAACAACCTGACAATTTTGTTTACTGCCCTCAATCAGAAAATCTCCTTCCACAACAACTTATGTTTTATGGATTTATCCTTATGATTGTAAAAGCCTGTTTGTTTCCAGAACACCAAGTCCTGATTGTATCCTCTTTTGCAATAGTCACTATCTGCACCGTTCAGTGTGGGTTTAATAAAGCATGCCATAGTGCTGCTGCTTCAGCATACCATGTTGTCTTCTGGCCAAAGGGATGCATCGTAATTCTTTTGGATAAAAAGAATAGGAGTCTCAACGTCCCTATTACTATACCCATCCCAGCTGATGATTGTTGGGATGTCCCATTTTTGAAATCATTGGTGGCCCATCACAATAAGTAACCTGATGGTATTCTGTAACTGACTTTGTAAGCAAATATCAACGATAGCCCACTTCTGTGAGTGGCCTCATCTTCACGTGTTTAATTCCTTCCTCCGTGTTGTAACCCCCATGAGACACATGGGGAACGGCCCAATTCATTTCCCCGTGGGACTCGTGGAATATGAGCACTTCCGTTGAGGGGGCGGAGGCCCTACAGCGGGGCAAATTATTTTCCACAGATAAAAGCTGGCCCAGAGGGGAACTGACAGCTTCGGATAGTCCTGGCTTGGATGTCCAGACCAATGCTGAATCTTACTATAGAGACGCAAGGTTAGAACAGATTTTAAAATTCCACTCTTCGGGACACTCGATGCTCTTGACACGATTATAAAAGACGAGAGAACTTTGGGGGAGTCAGTCACAGATGTTTTGGCACGCCAATGCAAGCTGACTGAGCACTGCGATTACGGGCCATCCCTGTCATGATATTCAGGTAAACATCATGGTGCAAACAGACATACATACTGATGGACAGATCAACGGACCAATCAACACACACACAACACCACAGCCAATCACAGGCAAGAGCATACACACTACAAAGCAGGGAACATGACACTTCCTGTTGATTCCAGCAGGAGACAGCTCAGGGCACAGAGCTCACAGCAAGCCACTCAGACATCCACCCATGTGCTGAGTGCCACTCCAAGATAGTGTTAGGAATAGATCCACAGATTCAAGAGTTATGATCGAACCTCAGTAACCAGTTTACCACTGTAAATATATGTTAGTAATAAAACTGAGATGTACTATTCGCAACCGTGTTGGTTCGTCTGTGTAGCAGAGCACCCAACACATCATAGTACCAGGATTGGAACCCGGTAACTGTGGGACCTACCTACGAATCCTTGGGAATCTGCCATTCTGCGCCATGGACACCGTCAGCACGCCGCAGCCGCTACAAGTCGCTGGAAACCTCGGTGTCAATTGGAAGCTGTTCAAACAGCGCTTCCAGCTCTTCCTGGAAGCCAACGAAAAGGAGAGCACTTCGGACACCAGAAAGATCGCTATCCTCCTCTCCACGGCAGGTCAACACGCCATCCATGTCTACAACTCCCTGGTGTTCGCGGAAGGACAAGACCAAGTACAAGACGGTCCTTCTCAAACTCGACCAACACTTCAACGTCGAGGTCAACGACAGTTTCGCGAGGTATCTTTTCCAGCAGCGCCTGCAGGGTAAGGATGAGCCCTCTCAATCCTTCCTTACACACCTCCCTATCGTCGTGCAGTCCTGCGGTTACGACACCATCTCCGATTCAATGATTCGGGACCAGATTGTTTTTGGGGTCACCCAGGGCACCCTACGCCAGCAGCTCCTAAAAATAAAAGGACTCACCCTAGCCTCCGCAATCGAAGCCTGTGTCCTGCATGAAAACGCGACTAGCCGCTACTCCCAATTTCAAGCGGCCGAATCGGCGCGGCAGGGGTCCTACGTGGCCGGATCGGCGAGGCAGGTGTCCTACGAGGCCGAACGGGTCCAGGCGATCGAGTTCCTCCCGGCCCGCAGCCCGGACGAGGGTGGCCATTTTGCGTGCTTTCCGAGGCCTCCCGCGTTAGTGTGCGCCAAAAAAGACATCGACACAGAGGGACGTGATGCGCAGGCGCGCTCGACGCAAGACCAAATTGTGCATGCGCGGTGGCGCAACGAACACCATAACGTCACGACATGCGGCAACTGCGGAGCCGCACATTTAAAGCGGCAATGTCCGGCAAGAAACCGACAATGCCTCCGCTGTGGCAAGATGGGCCACTACGCTGCCTGCTGTTGAGCAGCTCAACCTGCCAATGTTCCCCAATTCCGACAACCTCGCAGGGACGTGCGGACCATTCAGCCTCCTTACTACGAGTCGTGCCCAGACGATATCCAGACCAGTGACACAGACGACCGGGACGCCTTCCGTGTTGCGGTCATTGATGGGTACCAATGTCTCCAGCCAGGACCCACCAGCCGTTACAAGTGAACACTGTCAATCCGGGTGATGAATGGTGTGCCACCCTAATGGTCAACCGATCACCGATAACATTCCGTCTGGACACTGACGCTTCCGCCAACCTCATATCATGGTCAGCCTTCTACGCCATGATGGTCAGACAACCAATTCGGCCATCCCGAAACGTGCCAGCTCCGGCTCCAGGTGACACACAACACACACACAGCCACACTCTCATTCAAAATAGTTGGACCACCAAAGGACTCCCTGCTAGGCGCACAGGCATGCAAGGTTCTCCACCTCGTGCAACGGGTCCACGCTCTGTCTCCAGAAGGCACATCTAACTTCCCGGATGCAGAATTCAGGGCACAGCTCCAATCGCTCCTCGCCCACAACCAGGAGGCATTCGAGGGCATGGGCACACTGCCCTATACCTACAGAATACGGCTCAAACCGGACGCCACCCCGGTCATTCACGCACCTCGCAGGGTCCCAGCGCCACTCAAAGACCGCCTCAAGCAACAGCTGCAGGATCTCCAGGACCAAGGGGTGCTATCCTGGGTCATGGAGCCCACGCCATGGGTCAGCTCCTTGCTGTGTGTTAAGAAGCCCTCCGGCGAGCTCCGGATCTGCATTGATCCAAAAGACCTCAACAACAACATAATGAGGGAACACTACCCCATACCCAAACGGGAAGAGATCACGAGCGAAATGGCCCGGGCTAAAATGTTCACAAAACTGGATGCCTCAAAGGGTTTTTGGCAGATTCAACTGGATCGGTCCAGCTGAAAGCTGTGCACCTTTAACACCCCTTTCGGCAGGTTCTGCTATAACATAATGCCATTCGGCATCATCTCGGCATCCGAGGTCTTTCACAGGATCATGGAACAGATGATGGAGGGCATCGAAGGGGTGCGCGTCTACGTGGACGACGTCATCATCTGGTCCACCACACCACAGGAGCACATCAATCTTCTCCAGCGCGTCTTTGTGTGCATACGGGAAAACGGCCTGCGCCTCAACCGAGCCAAGTGTTCTTTCGGCCAAACCGAGCTGAAGTTTCTGGGGGACCACATATCCCGGTCAGGAATCCGTCTGGATGCAGACAAGGTGAACGCCATTACAGCCATGCTGCAGCCGGCAGACAAGAAAGCAGTGCTACGCTTCCTAGGCATGGTCAACTTCCTGGGGAAGTGCATTCCCAACCTTGCCTCCCACACAACGGCTCTGCGCCACCTAGTCAAGAAGTCCACGGAGTTCCAGTGGCTGCCCGCACACCAGAAGGAATGGGATGAGCTCAAAATTAAGCTCTCCACAGCACCGGTATTGGCGTTTTTCATGACACTAAAATTTTGCCAGCCAGTCCGGCATTGGGGCGGTACTCCTACAGCGGGATGACACTGCGTCATGGGCCCCGGTCGCCTATGCCTCGCGGGCCATGACCCCCATAGAACAGCGCCACGCGCAGATCGAAAAGGAGTGCCTGGGTTTGCTGACTGGAATAGACAAGTTCCATGACTACGTGTATGGTCTCCCCCAGTTTACCGTTGAGACTGACCATCGCCCCCTGGTCAGCATCATACATAAGGACCTGAACGAAATGACCCCTCGCCTCCAGCGCATCCTACTTAAACTCAGTTGGAAGGTATGACTTCCAACTGATCTACACCCCGGGAAAGGACCTTATCATTGCGGATGCCCCATCTAGAGCAGTGAGCACACCGCCCGATTTGGAAGGGTTCGTCTGTCAGGTCGAAGCGCAGGTGGCCTTCACATCGGCAAATCTGCCAGCTGACGAATCCAGTCTGGCCCGTATTCGCCGGGAGACTGCGGCTGACCCCCTTCTACAACGTGTGATGCGCCACTTGACGTGAGGGTGGCTCAAAGGACAGTGCCCGCAGTTCTACAATGTCCGAGACGACTTGGCCGTCATTGATGGTGTCCTCCTAAAGCTGGACCGGATTGTGATTCCGCACAGCATGCACAAGCTGGTCCTCGACCAACTACACGAAGGCCATCTGGGGGTCGAGAAGTGCAGACGGAGGGCCCGAGAGGCGGTATACTGGCCAGGCATCAGTGATGACATTGCCAATATGGTGCTCAACTGCCCCACCTGCCAAAGGTTTCAACCGGAGCAACCTCCTGAAACGCTTCAGCCCCATGAGCTGGTGATGTCCCCCTGGGCGAAGGTGGGTGTGGACCTTGGCAGGGAATATGTAATCGTCATTGATTACTTTTCAAACTATCCAGAGGTCATACGCCTGCACGATTTGACATCGTCAGCTGTCATAAGGGCCTGCAAAGACACCTTCGCTCGCCACGCATTCCAATTACTGTCATGTCAGACAATGGGCCCTGTTTTGTCAGCCAGGAATGGTCGTCCTTTGCTGCTTCGTATGGCTTCACACACGTGACGTCCAGCCCTCTGCATCCCCAGTCCAATGGAAAGGCGGAGAAGGGCGTTCACATCGTCAAGCGGCTCCTCTGCAAGGCTGCTGCTGCCAGATCGGATTTCTGCCTTGCCCTGCTGGCCTATCGCTCGGCCCCACTAGCCACTGGCCTCTCACCAGCCCAGCTGTTGATGGGTCGCGCCCTCAGGACCACTGGGCCATCCATTCTGGTACCCACAACCAACCATGCTCCGGTACTACACAGAATGCAACAGCAGCGCGTTCGCCAGAAGATGGCATGTGACACACGGGCAATTGATCTTCCCGCCCTGGTGCCTGGAGACAATGTCCGCATCCACCTACCAGAAGGTGGCTGGTCAGCACCTGCCGAAGGTCTCCGATGCGTGGCTCCCCACTCGTTCCTGGTTCGCATGCCTGATGGATCCATTCGCAGGCGCAATTGCCGGGCTCTTCGCCTACTTCCACGCTTGCTACGGGAACTTACACCGGTACCATGCCCTCCTGTTGTTCCTGATGTCGACTTCATGGAGCTTCCTGCCACCACGCCCATTCCTCAGCCGGTGGATCCTGACCCACCCTTGAGGCGGTCAACCCGAATTCGTCGCCCACCTACTAGACTGGATTATGAGCCTGTTTGTACATTGAACTCATAATACCTGTGTGTTAATATGTTTCTGTTCTTCCTTGTCGTTACAGGAGTTTGTTTTGTCATTCAACATTTCCCCGGCCTTTGTTTATGGTACAACCTCGTTGCTATGTCGCACCCGACATCGCCCCTTGTATATAGTTTGGCCCCATGTACATGCTGTAGATATTGCGCACACACACATTCAGCTGCACTCAGTACACATCTCTATTTATAACCACATAGGCACATGTTCTTGTAAAAAAGGGGGGGGATGTCATGATATTCAGGTACAAAGCATGGTGCAAACAGACATACATACTGATGGACAGATCAATGGACCAATCAACACACACACAGCACCACAGCCAATCACAGGCAAGAGCATACACACTACAAAACAGGGAACACAACACTTCCCGTTGATTCCAGCAGGAGACAGCTCAGGGCACAGAGCTCACAGCAAGCCACTCAGACATCCACCATGTGCTGAGTGCCACTCCAAAATAGTGTTAGGAATAGGTCCACAGATTAAAGGGTTATGATCGAACCTCAGTAACCAGTTTACCACTGTAAATATATGTAATAAAACTGAGTTGTACCATTCGCAACCGTGTTGGTTCGTCTGTGTAGCAGAGCACCCAACACATCAATCCCTACCGGAGCTGCTGAAGGATCGCCTTGTATGCAGCATCAACACCATGGCAACCCAGCAGAAGTTACTTGCTGAACAATCTTCGGACCTGAAAAGGGCCATAGAGATTTCTCTCTCTCCATTGAAAGTGCAGAGAAGGAACTACAGGAGCTTCAGGGCTCATTAGAGATGGAGATGAATAGTTTTGGATGCTCCTGGCTCCTAAGAATAGAACCTCTGGGACTCAGTCACTGCCCGAGAAATTTTGGGGCCAGACCTATCGGCCAAGGGCCTTATACATCCCAGCGAGACGACTCCCCTGAATCCCAGGAGAATGATTCACAGCGGTGCTACTCCTGTGCTTGGAGGAACCATAGATACCAGGAACACCAAATCAGCGAACAAGTGTGCCACCCTGGTTGGGGGACATGACCACCTAGAACCAGAGCTTTCCACCTGGCAAAGCCCAACGAGTATGTGTGCATGCAGGTCAACGGCATCGCTGCGCTAAGAGTAGCTCCCATCAATGTCATTGTGCAGGTTAATGGCCACCTGCTCGTAATAGAACTTGACACTGGGTCTGCGGTCTCAGTAATAGGACAGCAGGCATTCCATTAAGTCAGGACAGGAATCCAATGCCTGGACCTGAGGTGCTTTTGGCAACGTACACAGGCGAGCCTTTGTCCATTGCGGACATGATGATGACTCCAGTTGTCAACGGGCAGCTGTCTGTCCGATTGCCTTTGACAGAGGTACGAGGGCCCGGACCCAGTCTGTTGGGCCGTGATGGCTGAAGAGACTCCACCTGGACTGGCAGCAGATTTTCAGGTTGGGCACTGGGAAAGATAAAGGGCTCTGTGGCCAAAATCTAAGCAGACTCTAACTCCCAACTGAGGTATTTTAGGGCCTGCCCAGTTGTTCATACTTTGTTGATAAAGGTAGATGATAAACTCAACAGGCTGGAAAGCTTAGGAATCATTTGCCCTGCACAGTTCGCAGAGTGGGCAGCACCTGTAATACTGATGCTGAAGCCGGATAAAACCGTCCACCTATGTGGTGATTACAAGGTAACAGTGCACAAGGCCTCTCATTTGGAGGAACTCCCATGTAGTTGGCTGGAGGGCACTCCTTTCCAAAACAATTCCAGTTGGAGCTGGACGAGCCGTCCAGAAGGCTCATGACCATAAATACCCATAGGAGTCTTTACAAATATACAAGGCTGCCATTGGGGTGTCATCAGGCTTGTGCGATTTTTCAGAATCGTGGAAGACATCCTCCAAGGGCTTCCAAGGGTGGAGGCTTTGTGGTTACTGGAGCCACCAAAAAGGAGCACCTGAGCAACTTCGAGAAAGTCCCCTGCAGGTTTCCTGAATCAGGCGTCCTCCTTAAAAGGGTAAGTGTGTTTTTCATACAAAAGACGTCACGTCTCTAGGGTACCGGATTGACAGGTAAAGCTTGGACCCAATGGAGGAGAAGGTACGGCCATCAAACAGGCCCCTAGGCCTGAGAATGCGACTGAACTACGGTCGTTTCCAGCCCTTGTGAATTATTACAGGAAACTCATCCCAAACTTGACGACCATCCTAGCATCACTGCATGCTGACTTCATCTAACCTTTTCAAGGTTCGGTGTTCCTGCTAAGTGTGGATGCCGATTCCAAATGGTTAGATGTCCACCACTTTGAGGGCTATCATCGAGAGGTTGCAGCTCTTGTTCAGTATCCATGGCATACTGGAGGAGCACACCTTTTACTAGCAAGGAACTCTCGCACTTCATGAAGACAAGCAAAGCACATTCGGACCGCCCCATACTACCTCTCTTCAAATGGCGGTGTAGGTGGTGCAGATTTTTAAGAGGGGCATGAGGAAGTAGACCACGGGATCCATGGAGACTAGGTTGGTATGGTTCCTACTGAGCCACTATACCACACATAATGGTCAGAGTGGCACCAGCGGAACTACTGAGAGGCCGAAGGCTGAGGACCCACCTTAGCCTGGCATTCCCTGCTATTGGCTGGAAAGTGGATAGGAGACAAGATCTCCAAAGACAGCAGTGCAGTACACAGAGGCAGGACAGATGTTTTTGACCAGGGGACACAGGTTACGTCCGGACCTTCGGAGACGATGCCCAGTGGATACCAGGGGCCGTAGTGGAAAGGACTGGACCGGTATCATACTCAGTGAAAACACAGGAGCGGACAGTGCGAAATGATGTAGACCACCTTAGAAGCAGGAAGCCTGTGCCAGGACCATCCTCGCCGATTGAGCCAGCCCTCTATCCCTCCTGCCCACCACCAAGGGCCAGGGGATAACACCCCCTAGTTGCCCAGATGCTGAGATGTGTGAGGTGGAAGACTCAAGAGTCTGACATGGAGACACAAACGTCCATGATTTCGGATGAAAGTCTCACCAGGGAGTGGTCACAGGCAGCAATCCCCAGACAATCGGCACGGAAGCGACGCTCCCTAATGCATTGCACTCCCTCCGACCCAGCCCTACAACTGTCGAAGTGCAACCAGAGGTGAAACGAAGGAGGAGGCCTTCTCTACTCTCTATGACAGAGGGACTTTGGGGGGAGGGATGTTATAACCCCCATGAGGCCCACAGGGACAACCCAATTGATCTCCCCATGGGGCTCATGGAATGCAAGCTCCCCTTTGAGGGGTGGAGACCCAACAGCGGAGATCGTTAATTTCCACAGATAAAAGCCGACCCAGAAGGGAACTGGCATCTTTGGATGTTCCGGTTTGGGACTAGTTGCACTCGCCGCCACTTTGCTGCTTTACTTTACTTAGAAATAAAGGAATTTATTTCCAACCTTTTTCGGACTCCTCGTGGGTGAAAATACTCCGTATAATCATCCTCCATGATGGGAAGCTGCGCTAATTTCATGTTCGAGGATAGAAATTTGAAAGTTTGTGTATTAGGATCAATCAGGAATGATGCCCATTTTTCATATTGGATCTAGGTGACTTTTTTTTCTTATCATAGGCCATCCGCAGTACTTACCTCAAATCTGGGGCGTCATTCTCCGACCCCCCGCCGGGTCAGAGAATGGCCGTTGGCCGCCGTGAATCCCGCCCCCGCCCCCGCCGAAGTCTCCGCTCCCGGAGATTGGGCGGGGGCGGGAATCCAGCCGCGCCGGTTGGCGGGACCCCCCGCTGGATTCTCCGGCCCGGATGGGCCGAAGTCCCGCCCAGGAATTGCCTGTCCCGCCGACATAAATCAAACCTGGTATTTACCGGCGGGACCAGGCAGCGTGGGCGGGCTCCGGGGTCCTGGGGGGGGGCGCGGGGCGATCTGACCCCGGGGGGTGCCCCCACGGTGGCCTGGCCCGCGATCGGGGCCCACCGATCCGCGGGCGGGCCTGTGCCGTGGGGGCACTCTTTCCCTTCCGCCTCCGCTACGGCCTCCACCATGGCGGAGGCGGAAGAGACTCTCCCCACTGCGCATGCGCGGGAAACTTTCAGCGGCCGCTGACGCTCCCGCGCATGCGCGGGGAAACTGACAGCGGCCGCTGACGCTCCCGCGCATGCGCCGCATTTCCGCGCCAGCTGGCGGGGCAACAAACGCCATTTCCGCCAGCTGGCGGGGCGGAAATCCCTCCGGCGTCGGCCTAGCCCCTCAATGTTGGGGCTAGGCCGCCAAAGATGCGGAGACTTCCGCACCTTTTTGCCGGTGCGATGCCCGTCTGATTTGCGCCGGCTTTGGCGCCAGTCGGCGGGCATCCCGCCGTTGGGGGAGAATTTCGCCCCTGGTACCTCAGTATAGATGGCAATGGCAAATGGGCCCCTTTGAAGGGGTCATTTTTTAATGAGGCTTTGAACTACAATAGTCAATCCCCTTTTTTGCTTGATGTACCTTCTTTCAACCTTGGAGAAATCATAAGAATGGAACTGAACACGCATAATTTAATTCTCATGGTAAAAAACAATCATTGCCACTTAAGGTGATGTCCTGATGTGAATATTGAGGTGAACTTGAAAGTACTTTTGTTCCAGTGTTATGGTTTACTGCATGTCACAGCATAATTACTGCAGGTTGCAGTAATAAAGATTATTAAATTAAATTCTACCTTACCATGTGCTGATAGCATCACTGTAATATGTGTAGTGCCACGACCAGAGGTGTGCTATTTATCTAGGCCATCATCGTTAGGCACCACAAGCTAACCTGGATTAAGTTCCTGGTTTTCTGAAATGCATAAAAATAATCTTTATTAGTGTCACAAGTGGGGTTACATTAACACTGCAATGAAGTTACTGTGAAAATCTGCTAGTCACCACACTCTGGTGCCTGTTCGGGTACACCGAGGGAGAATTCGGAATGTTCAATTCACCCAACAAGCACACCTTTTGGGACTTGTGGGAAGAAACCGGAGCACCCGGAGGAAACTTGCACAGACACGGGGAGATCGTGCAGATCTGCACAGACAGTGACCCACACTGGGAATCGAACCTGGGTCCCTGTCGATGTGAAGCAATAGTGCTAACCACTGTGCTACCAGGAAGTAAAGTTTGAGTGAGAGGAGGGGCTAGGTGGAAAGCATGGTTATAACATCTGGAGCTTTGGTGATGCTGGTTGCAACGGCCTTAGTCACTACTGTCCCATTACTTAGCAACCCATTCTCCCCTGGAGGAGTGAAGAGATACAGACATGATATGTGCTTTTCCGCTCCTGGTTCCTTGCTGTGGCCTGTGGTTATGCCTCACCTGAGCTTGCAAGGGAGAGAGAAGATGTCAGTGAATGTGCTGCAATGTATTCGGCCGGCATATTTGTCATTTTTGGATGTGGAAGCTGGGAGATATGAATGTGGAGCATGCAGGAGTGAGGGTGCGGTGGAAGGTATGAATGTTAGTCAAATGATTTCTAGTAATTGCCGATGGGTGAGTGATGGAGGCGTGGTGCATAGCGCAGTGAATAATGTTGGTGGTTCATTTGATAGGAAATAGCATTTGAAGAGGCATGAACAGATCTTGACCACTTAACTTTTCCTGGCACTGTATCCAGGTCTTCGGGGCCAGACTCCTGGCATAGACACCTGTGGCCACCTGCTCCCACCCAGTGCTTTTAACAGTGTATGGCTTTAAGGCCCTCTTGGCTCCTGCAAAGTATAATCTCTCACCTGTCCATCTTCTGCACTAAGATGGCTACTATTGCATCTGAGAACCTCAGGAGTCCCCCCTCTGCCTATTACTCAGTTGCTCCTGTTTCTTCTTACTCAGTGACTCTTCCCCAGCCACCCAGCATTTTTTGCAGGCAGGTTGCACCTTCCCTTTAAGAGGTAGAGGTTTGTTTTAAGAAATGTATGCTAACTTTAATTGGCATTACCATTGGCCCTCTGATGAACATGCAGTCACTTAACCACATATTTAGGACTGGATTACACATCACAATCAAAGCGATGAACAAGAAACACAAAATTTGTGTGCTGCCGCCTGCATCATTTACATTGGGTGTGGAGTAACCGTGTATCCTGGGGGAGAATTTTTTATCTGCTAGGCGAGCTCGTACTCGAGCCGAAAGTGTGTTAAATAGTGTGTAATGGTGTTGGGCGTGTATCCTGACATCATCGTGCACTCGTGTGATGTTTTGGCCAGTGGGCGCAGGCATGGATCGGCAGTGCGGCCACCAACAATTATGCTGCTTATTGAAGGGAATAAATCCCCAATTGAACAAGATTTTACGTGCCTCGTGCGATTTCAAGCTCAGCACATGGGAAACATGGGCAGGCAGATCAACCTTTTTTTAAACTCTTTGAATTGAAGGGTGGGATAAAAGGGGGGCACGGGAGCACAGTGGTTAGCACAGTTGCTTCACAGCTTCAGGATCCCAAGTTCGATTCCTGGCATGGGTCACTGTCTGTGCGGATTTTGCACTTTCTCCCCGTGTCTGCGTGGGTTTCCTCGGGTGCTCCGGTTTCCTCTCGCAGTCCAAAGATGTGCAGGTTAGGTAGATTGACCATGCTAAATTGCCCATTTCTGTCCAAAATGGTTAGGTGGGGTTACTGGGTTACGGGGATAGGGTGGAGGTGTGGGCTTGTAGGGTGCTCTTTCCAAGGACCGGTGCAGACTTGATAGGCCAAATGGCCTCCTTCTGCACTGTAACTTCTATGAAAAGGGGAATGGAACAAATGCTGAATGATGAGTTGGGAGTTTCAGGGAGTGCGTTGAGGTGGTGTTTTGGAGTATTGAGACAGTGATTTCCATATTGGGCTCAGCACAGTGTGGAGCTCTCAGGACATTGCTATCCTCTGGAACCGGAGGTTTGGTTCCCTCTGTCACCCTTTGTGCACCTGCATACCTGCAGGTGAGAATTGCTTACTCAGCAGGGAGCATCTCCTCCTCTGAGGAGGAGGACATGGAACAAAGAGAGAGGAGGCCTAGTGGTCACTGTCATAATATCCACACATGTATATAATGAAGTGCAGACAGGCAGTGATTGACACACAGGAGGACCAGCAAGCACACAACACAGTCAGCCACCAGACAGGACACCACCACTATAAAGCCGGAGGGCACTAGGTTTCCCGCGCTCTCTGGACCCAGCCACTGAGACAGTCAGAGTCCACGAGCTAGCACAGTACAAACACCATGCGGTAGCTAGTAAGTCTGGTCAGGCTAGTACAAGGTCTCCAGTCAGTTCAGTATAGTGTCAACCCACAGTTAAATATGTATGTTAGTTCTATCATTCAATAAAACCGTGTTGGATCTTCTACAGTGTTAGAGGTCTGTTTCTCGCATCGCTGCATCAAGTGCAGTCCACACCGAACCGACCTGCCTAACACATCATGGTACCACGGAGTGATACTGAAAATTGATGGACCTACTTCGAGTGAATTGGCATTGACCTGCAAGCAGCCATCCAGTGACATGGAAAACATCCAGCCTCCTCCGCAGCTCCGCATCTCCGGCAACGTCGGCGCAAATAAAAGCTCTTCAAGCAAAAGTTCCTCTGGTACATCGAGGCCTCCGACCTCGAAGCAGCATCGGATGACAGGAAGATCGTGCTATTTCTCTCCACCGCGGGGGACCACATCATCCACAACTACAACTCCCTCATGTTCGCTGACGGCGAAGACAAAACGAAATTCAAAACCGTCCGCTGACGTTTGGCAGCCACTGCGACATTGAGGTGAATGAGAGCTTTGGACGGTACGTTTTCCAGCAGAGGCTTCAGGGTAAGGATGAACCTTTTCAGTCCTTCGTCACCCATCTCCGCATCCTAGCGCAGTCATGTAACTATGACTCGACGGCTGATTCCATGATCCGGGATCAGGTCATTTTTGGGGTCCACTTCGACTCCCTTCGGCGGCAGCTCCTGAAAGTCAAACAGTTGACCCTCTCTGTCGCTATCGAGACGTGCGTTGTCCATGAGCATGCTAAGAATTGTTAGTCCCACATCAGGACGGCAGAAACTGCGTAGCTGGCCTCCCACGAGGCGGACAGGTGCAGGCCATTGCACAAATGCAGGTCCTGAGCATCGAGGAGAGTGGCTGTTTCGCTCGCTTTTCCCAGGTCCTTGCGCATGCATGCCACGACAAGCCCGACAACCCGACTGCGCAGATGCACGATGGCGCACGGAACGCGCTGACGTTGGCGCCATGACGTGTCCGAATTGTGGCTGTGCCCATTTAAAGCGGCAATGTCCGGCGAAAGGACGCCGGTGTCTACAGTGTGGCAAGCTTGGCCACTACGCAGCCCTTTGCAGATCTGCTCCACCGCTCAGCAGCCAGCGATCCCAGGTGTGGTGCAGCAGTGTCCGCTCAATACAACAAGGCATGCCAGATTATGATTCCGACAGCCCAACAGACCCTGATGCTGAGTGCCTCAAGTCCCCATCCCGGGGGGGCATCATGACTACACATGTGCTGCCTTCCACCACTACTACGCAACGCCTCTCGATCCTCAGTGTGGATCCCGACGACGAGTGGCCTGCTTTCCTCACAGTGAACAAGGCCCGCATCCGGTTCAAACTGGACACCGGCGCATTGGCGAACCTCATCTCGTAATCCGACCGCAACACCATCTGCGTCAAACCAAGCATTCTTCCACCAGCCTGCCAGCTCCTTGACTACAATGGCAACGCCATAGCTGCCAGTGGCTCGCGTCAACTGGGGGTATCCAATAAGGCGATCAAGGCGACTCTGCGGTTTGAAATCGTCGGGCCTGACAGAGCATCTCTGCTCATTGCTCGTGCCTGCAAGCTCCTGAACCTTGTTCAACACGTCCACACCATGTCATCATCACCGGCGACGGCCTCGCCTGATGGAAACTTGCAAGCCGACATAGATGACATCATCACGCAGTACCACAGCGTGTTCGACGGAATGGGCACGCTCCCATACCGATACAAAATCCTGCTCAAGCCGAACGCCACCCCTGTAATTCATGCACCTCGCCCGGTGCCGGCGCCCTTCAAGGATCGTCTGAAGAAGCAATTACAGTACCTCCAAGACCAGGGCATCATATCGAAGGTCACAGAGCCAACAGACTGGGTCAGCTCCATGGCCTGCGTCAAGAAGCCGTCAGGGGAGCTTTGCATTTACATTGACCCGAAGGATCTAAACCACAACATCATGAGGGAGCATTACCCGATACCAAAACGAGAAGAGTTGACCAGTGAGATGGCTTATGCCAAATTCTTCACTCAACGCCTCCAAGGGTTTTTGGCAAATACAACTGGACGCGTCCAGTCGCAAGTTGTGCACGTTCAACACCCGTTTGGTCATTACTGCTACAACCGGATGCCTTTTGGCATCATATCTGCCTCTGAAGTATTTCATCGCATCATGGAACAGATGATGGAGGGCATCGAGGGGGTGCGAGTGTACATTGACGATGTTATTATCTGGTCCACAACGCCCCAGGAACACAACAAGAAGGTATTCCAAAGAATCCATGAACATGGCCTTCAGCTCAACAGGACCAAGTGCTTATTTGGTCAATCGGAGATCAAATTCCTAGATGACCACATCGCACAGCAGGGCGTACGGCCAGACGCCGACAAGGTCTCGGCGATCAACGCCATGAAGACCCCGGAGGACAAAAAGGCGGTCCTCCGCCTTCTTGGAATGGTCAATTTCCTCAGGAAATTCATTCCCCCAAAATGGCATCCCACACCACGGCCCTCCACCATCTGGTCAAAAAGTCGACGGAATTCCAGTGGCTCCCATGCATTAAGAGGAATTGCGTGAGCTGAAAGCAAAACTCATGACAGCCCCGGTCCTAGCGTTCTTCGACCCAACCAAGGAAACCAAGATATCAACTGATGCAAGCCAGGACGGCATTGGGGCGGTGCTCCTTCAGCGGGATGACTCCGCGTCCTGGGTTCCAGTAACATATGCCTCCAGGGCCATGACGCCCACTGAGCAACGGTACGCTCAGATTGAGGAGGAGTGTCTGGGTCTCCTAACAGAGATAGTCAAGTTCCACGACTATGTTTATGGCCTGCCGAAATTCACAGTAGAGACGGACCACAGGCCTCGAGTTCACATAATCCAGAAGGATTTAAATGACATGACATCTTGGTTGCAGCGTATTCTTCTAAAGATACGCCGCTACGACTTCGTACTGGTCTACACGCCAGGTAAAGAGCTGATCGTTGCAGATGCCCTGTCCAGGTCCATTACCACACCGCATGAACAAAGTGACTTCATCTGCCACAGAGAAGCCCAAGTGCAGTTGTGTGCCTCGAACCTTCCGGCCTCCGACGAACGGGTGGTCCAAATTCGTGAGGAGACAGCCAAGGATCCCCTGCTGCTGCGCGTGATGCATCACCTCAGCAATGGCTGGCAGAAGGGACAATGTCCCCAGTTCTATAACGTAAAAGACGACCTGACGGTGGTGGAGGGAATATTCTGAAACTCGACAGAATCGTAATTCCTGAGTATGCATACTATGGTGCTGGGCCAACTCCATGAGGGTCACCTTGCGGTCGAGAAATGCCGACGCAGAGCTCGGGAGGCGGTCTATTGGCCGGGCATCAGCCAGGACATTGCCGACATAGTCCTCAATTGCCCTACCTGTCAGAAGTTTCAGCCAGCTGAACCCAAAGAAACGTTGCAGCACCACGAGATTGTGACCTCTCCCTGGTCCAAAGTCGGTGTAGACCTTTTCCACGCCAAGGGGCGTGACTATGTACTCCTGGTCGACTACTTCTCCAGTTACCCAGAAGTAGGGAAACTGTCCGACCTCACGTCGAAGGCAGTAATCAAAGCCTGCAAAGAAACGTTCGCCAGGCATGGGATATCGCTCATGGTAATGAGCGACATCGGTCCTTGCTTTTACAGCCAGGAATGGTCTGACTTCGCACAGTCCTACAACTTCCGTCACGTTACCTCCAGTCCCCATTACCCGCAGTCAAACGGGAAGGCCGAAAAAGGGGTCCACATTGTAAAGCGGCTGCTGTGCAAAGCTGCAGATTTTAACCTGACGATGCTGACATACAGGACGACCCCACTGTTCCCTGGATTATCTCCAGCCCAGATGCTCATGAATTGCACTCTGAGGAGCACTGATTCAGCCATCCACGTTCCCGACCTTGACCACCTCAAGGTCCTACAGCAAATACAGCAGTCACGGGCCCAAAGAAAGCCACGTACAATGCCCATGCCACGGATCTACCTGAGCTGGCCCCAACTGATCATGTTCGCGTACAGTTGTCTGAGGGCGGCTGGTCAGCCACAGCTGTTGTGCTCAAACAAGTGGCCCCAAGATCATTCCTTGTCCGCATGGCTGATGGCTCCCTGCTACGGAGCAACAGACGGGCAGGACCAGGAATCGCAGCTGCTTCCAATTCCACCTGGCGAGCGTGCCGTCGTGCGTGAAATTCTTCCTGTGGTTTCCATGCTTCTTAATTGGCCTTTTCAAATGTTTAAACATATGTTTTATTTATAAAGCTGAGTTTCCGTAAGGCCTATTAACTACTCTGTTAACATGCCCTGCCATCTCCAAATGTTATGGACATACATCCCCAGGTCTTTCTGTTCTAGCGCCCACCCCCCTCCACCCCCTTTAAGCTGTACCATTTTGTTTGTTCTTCCTACCAAAATCTATCCCTTCACACTTTTTGCATTGTATTTCTTCTGTACTGTATCTGCCCATTCCATCAGCCTGCCCATGTCCTTTTGAAGTCTATTACTATCTTCCTAACAATGCTTCCAGGTTTTGCATCATATGCAGATATTACAATTATGCCCTGTATCCCCAAGTCAAAGTCAAAGTCATTAATGTATCGAAAGTTCTAGTGGTCCCAGTACTGAACACTGGGGAATATGCTTCTATCTAGTCTGAAAAGCAGCGATTCACAACAATTGCACCATGAGTGTTGATAAAAAACTGATAGTAGAATTGTCATATTGTTTGCTGTTTAAAATAAGTCTGTTTTGAAGTATCTTGCATACCTTGGAAGGTGAAACTTACAGGCTGTAATTAGACATTATTATCTCGTGTGTCTAGTCATATTTAACTGACTGCTATTACTTACAATTAGTAATCGCAAGTTTAATTTGAAAACCATTTTCTCAAATGCTATATAATGCAGTATTTATGACTCTAATTCATAGCTAAATTTTGAACACAATTTTGAAGTTTGTAACAGTGAAGTCAAGTATTAAATTTTGACACTGTAAACATAACATGGGGAGATTAAGATATTAGCTAGTGAACGCAAGACATTTTTCAAATGTGTCCTTACATGTTTGGTAAATTTAAAATATGCAATGTTTTATGAGTTTTTACTTGATATCAGGCATAAATTATTGGCGATGAGGGTTTTTTTGCATTGAACCTTCCTATATTCTGGAGAGGCATGACAACTATAATAGTGCTTTGGGGTTTAAAGCAAATTTAATTTGTGCCTCTGTTGAAATAGATATTGTAATTTTTAAAATAGTTATGGGATATTGCAAATTCTTATTGTACGAAATGATATTGCTGTTACTGAATTCACCAATATCCTTTTAAATCTTACTGGTTTCAGATCTAATCGAGATTGAGGCTAACTATTTTTCATAGATTTCGCAGTGCAGAAGGAGGCCATTCTGCCCATCGGGTCTGCCCAGCCCTTGTAAAGAGCACCCTACTTAAGGCAATGCCTCCACCCTATGCCCGTAACCCAGTAACCCCACTTAACCTTTTTGGACACTTAGGGCAATTTATCATGGCCAATCCATCTAACCCTCATATCTTTGGACTGTGGGAGGAAACCGAAGCACCCGGAGGAAACCCATGCAGACACGGGGAGGACGTGCAGACTCCACACAGACAGTGACCCAAGCTGGGAATCGAACTTGGGACCTGGAGCTGTTAAGCAACTGTGCTAACCACTGTGCTACCATGCTGCATCTTTGTCTGCCTACCGTCCCTTTGGCTATCTCAGGCATGCCTGATTCGATCTTTGAGCAGGCCTCAAAATCGGTGGGTAATGTCCTCACCCAAAACTGAAACTTATTGCAATGAGGTTCTGGGTCTTGTCGAACCCCAGAACAGTTCTCGGTTAAAAATGGGAGTGCATACTCCTCTCTCTTTGCTACGGAAAGCAGATTGCATTAACCAGCACTACATTAAAGCAGTCTTGGCTGCTCCAGAAACATTGCAGCTGACAAAATGTTTTTGGTTTTGGACTCCTCGTGCTCCTCGTACCCGCAGAAAAAGCTTCCATGCAACTTCCGCCCCCTTCACCCTCCTCATAACAAAATTGCATTTTTGCCCCCTTTTAAATGAATACGGACTGTCCGGTTCCATGGAGCCATTGAATTTCCAGCCCCTCTTTCCTCCCCTACCCTCTGGTCGGCTATCTGCCAACACTGAGTGCTGGCAACTTTCCAGTCCTTTTTAAATGAGGCATGGCCATGAAAATGGTTTGGGGTTCTTGTTAGAGCTATCCTATCAGCAATGTGATTCCTCTGAACACCTGCTATCAACAAAAATGGCCACTTGTATATCTGGTCCTAATGAATCACAATTGGTCAGATAGATTAAATTGCTCATATAGTCACTAGTTTCTGACCAATTGCACGCATCAGCACCATCGTGCAGCTACAAAAAATGAAAAAATACAAGTTATGTTGCCTTGAGTTAATTTATATTTGTCTCCAAACGTATTTCTCTGATGTAACGGTCGTGACCACTTGGTAGATGTTTGAATTCTTGAAAGATATCTCAAAATACAAGGTGTTTTTTTCTGAGGCATGATATTTTTCTTAATAATTAAGTTCAGAGAAGGGACTGCATATTTTGAGATACAATTTCATCTTGCCTCCTTTTTTAAAAAAATTTCTTGTAGAATAGAAAATGTATTTTTCCTGGTAAGTTGTGTAATCATAGTTTTCATCATTGAAAGAATAAACTAAGCAGTAGCCATAAATATTACATCAGTTATGAATTTGTAATCTGAATTGGTGAAAAAGTAAAGTTCTTCTATGGGAATAGTTATATCAAGACTTTGAGAGGTATGTTTCCTTACCAAGCACTACAGTACATTGCACGTTTTATTTCTTGTGAAGGGAACGCACTGCTTTTTTAATGAAAGATACATGGATATCCTTACGGCAATTTTTAAAAACCTAAAACTGAACCAGGACCATTTAAAATGGCTGAATCCATGTCTGTCTGTCACTCAAAAAAAGGAGCTACCTGGCAGTGTCAATAAAACATGCACCTTGTTATCGCTGAAGAGACACTAACAAGTCCCCTGTGAGTTGCAGAGAGAAAATTCAAAGAGAGTTAAAGGCCGGAGGTTTCTGGGGGAGGTGGGACCAGTAAAAACTGGATGGTCTGCACCTGGGCAGGACTGGAACCGATGTCCTAGGGGTGGTGTTTGCTAGTGCTATTGGGGCGGGTTTAAACTAATGTGGCAGGGGGATGGGAACCGATGCAGGAAGTCGGAGGGAAGTAAAATGGTGCCAGAAACAAAAAGCAGTCAGGGAGAAAGTGTAAGGCAGAGAAGCCATAGTCAAAAATCAAAAAGAGCCACAGTACAGGATACAGTGACTGAGGAGAGTGTGAAAGGGGAAGTGGTCAATGCAGGATTGAGGCTGTTGTACCTAAATGCGCGCAGTATACGGAACAAGGTAAATGAGCTTGTTGCGCGAATTGAAATTGGGCGGTACGATGTTGTGGGCATCACAGAGACGTGGGGCGGGATTCTCCGACCTCGCGCCGGGTCGGAGAATCGCCGGCAGGCTGCATGAATCGCGCCACACCGCCGGCATGCGATACTCCATAGAGTGGAGAATCGGCGTCATTGGCGCCGGCATGATTGGCGCTGTGCCGGTCGCGGGCCGCTCTATGCGGCCGGCCCACTGATTCTCTGGCCCGGGTGGGCTGAGCTGCCGTAAGAAAAGAGCCGAGTCCCACTGGCACAGTTCTAACCTGCTCTGGCCTGTCAGGACCTCGGCGTGTAAGGGCCAGGTGGCGGCCTTTGGGGGGCGAGGGGGGGTCTGACCCTGGGGGGGCCTCCGATGTGGCCTGGCCTGCGATCAGGGCTCACCGATCGGCAGGCCGGCCTCTGTGGCTGGCGGCCTCCTTTCATACCCGCCGGCCCCTGTAGTCCTGTGCCATGTTGCGTCGGGGCTAGCGCATTGAAGGAGGCCACTGTGCATGTGCACGTTGGTGCCGGTGCCACTGCGCATGTTCTCATTGGCGCCGGTGCAACTGCGCATGCGCGGATCCCGCGACGCACGGTTTGCGCCGGGATCGGCAGCTGGAGCAGTGCGAACCGCTCCAGCGCCATGCTAGCCCTCTGGAGGGACCAGAATTAGTCGTGGGAGCGGCCTGTTCACCCCATCGTAAAATGCGACGGCGTTTACCGCGGCGTGGACACTTTGCCGCGGGATTGGAGAATCCCACCCGTGATATTTTTTCTGAGGTTGCAGGGTTGGGATCTAAATATTCTAGGATATATGGCCTATCGAAAGGACAGGCAGATGGGTAAAGGGGGCAGGGTTGCATTGTTAGTAAGGAATGAAGTTAAATCGATAGCAAGGAGCGATATCGGATCAGAAGGCATAGAATCTCTGTGGGTAGAGTTGAGGAATCGCAAAGGTAAAAAGACCCTGACGGGAGTGGGACTGTATATTTTGAGAGACAGGCGACCTAGCAGTAGTCAGGGTGTGGGGCAGAAAATAAATCAGGATATAGAAAAGGTATGTAAAAAATGTAATATTACAATAATCATGGGGGACTTCAATATGCAGGTGGACTGGGAAAATCAGGTTGGTAGTGGATCTCAAGAAAAGGAATTTGTGGAATGTCGAAGAGATGGGGCAGGATTCTCCCAACGGGAGTCTAAGTGCCGACGCCGGAGTAAAAACCGGAGTGTTTTACTCCGGCGTCGGCAGCCATTCCCAGACCCCTATTCTCCCCCCTCTGTGGGGTTAGCAGGGGCATTACGCGATTTACGGGGGCGGGGCCTTGGCACAGCGTCAGAGACCCGGCGGCGCGTAAAAGCCTTGGGTCCCGCGCATGCGCAGTTGGGCCGGCGCCAACTAGCACATGTGCGGTGGCCGTCCTCCCCCAGGCTGCCCCACAAACATAGTGGATGGATCCAGGCTCGCCGGCGGAAGAAAGGAGGCCCGCCGACAGAGAGGCTGGCCCGCCGATCGGTCGGTCCCAATAGCGAACCAGGCCACTCCGGAGGCCCCCCCCGGGAACGGAGCCCCCCTCCACCCCCCACAGGCCGCCCCTCAAGCCTTCGCGACGAGTACCCGCCGGCAGTGATCAGGTGTGGACGGCGGCGGCGAGGCTAGGCTGTGTATGCATGGCCGCTCAGCCCATCCGGGCCGGAAAATCGGCGCTCGCCGTTTGCGGCGATCCTCCAAGCGGCCCGGCGCGATTCGTGCGGCGCTGGTTTCGGGGGGGGTGGGAGAATCGCGTGCGGGGGTCGGGGCGGCGTGGTGCAATTCACGCAGCGCCCCGGCGATTCTCCCACCCGTCGAGGTTTTTTGGAGTAGCTTCTGACAGAGCCAACTAGGGAACAGGCAATTCTGGATTTGGTGATGTGTAATGAGGCAGACTTGATTAGCGAACTTAAGGTTAAGGAACCCTTCGGGAGCAGTGCCACAATATGATAGAATTTACCATGCAGCTTGAGAGGGAGAAGCTGCAATCAGATGTAATGGTATTACAATTAAATAAGGGTAACTACAAAGACATGAGGGAGGAGCTGGCCAGAGTTGAGTGGAAAAGGAGCCTAGCAGGGAAGCCAGTGGAACAGCAATGGCAGGAGCTTTTGTGGGTTATTATGGAGGCCCAACAGAAATTCATCCCAAGGAGGAGGAAACATGCGAAGGGGAGGACAAGGCATCCATGGCTGAAGAGGGATGTCAAGGACAGCATAAAAGCTAAAGAAAAAGCATACAGTGGCGAATATTAGTGGGATGCCAGAGGATTGGGAAGCCTTTAAAAGCGAGCAGAGTACAACTAAAAAAGCAATAAGGGGGGGGAGAAGATAAAGTATGAGTGCAAGCTAGCTAGTAATCAAAGGAAGACAGGAAGAGTTTTGTTCAATATATAAAAGGTAAGAGAGACGCAAAAATAGACATTGGACCACTGGAAAATGTGGCTGGAGAAGTAATAATAGGAAACAAACAAATGGCAGAAGAACTGAATAATTATTTTGCATCAGTCTTCACGGTGGAAGACACCAGTGGGATGCCAGAGCTCCAGGAGAACCAGGGGGCAGAGGTGAGTGCAGTGACCATTGCTAAGGAGAAGGTTCTGGGGAAACTGAAAGATCTGAAGGTGGATAAGTCACCTGGACCGGATGGACTACACTCCAGGGTCCTAAAAAAGATAGCTGAGGAAATTATGGAGGCATTGGTGATGATTTTTCAGGAATCACTGGAGGCAGGAAGGGTCCCAGAGGACTGAAAAGTGGCTAATGTAACACCACTGTTTAAGCGAGGGAGGCAGAAAACGGGAAATTATAGGCCGGTTAGCCTGACTTCTGTCATTGGTAAAATTTTAGAGTCTGTTATTAAAGATGAGATCGCAAAGTATTTGGAAGTTCATGGTAAAATAGGACTGAGTCAGCACGGCTTTGTCAAAGGGAGGTCGTGTCTGACAAATCTGTTGGAGTTCTTTGAGGAGGTAACAAGTAAGTTAGACAAAGGAGAAACAGTGGATGTGATTTATTTAAATTTCCAGAAGGCCTTTGACAAGGTGCCGCACAGGAAACTGTTAAATAAGTCAAAAGCCCATGGTGTCAAGGGTAAGATACTCGCATGGACAGAGGATTGGCTGACTGGCAGAAGGCAGAGAGTGGAGATAAAGGGGTATTTTTCAAGATGGAAGCCGGTGCCTAGTGGTGAACCTTAGGGGTCTGTGCTGGGACCACAACTTTTCACTATATACATTAATGATCTGGAAGAAGGAACTGAAGGCACTGTTGCTAAGTTTGCAGATGATACAAAGATCTGTAGAGGGACAGGTAGTATTGAGGAAGCAAGGGAGCTGCAGAAGGATTTGGACAAGCTAGGAGAGTGGGCAATGAAGTGGCAAATTAAATACAATGTGGAAAAGGGTGAGGTTATGCACTTTGGAAGGAGGAATTTAGGCACAGACTATTTTCTAAATGGGGAAATGCTTAAGAAATCAGAAGCACAAAGGGACTTGGGAGACCTTGGGCGGGATTCTCCGACCCGACGGGTCTGGCGTGAATCCCGCCCCCACCGGTTGCCGAATTCTCCGGCACCGGATATTCGGCGGGGGGTGGGAATCGCGCCGCGCCGGTTGGCGGGCCCCTCCCCGGCGATTCTCCGGCCAGCGATGGGCCGAAGTCCCGCTGGGCAAAACGTTACGGCCACTCGGCCCATCGGGGCCCGGAGAATCACTGTCAACGTCCCCTGACTGCCATGGCGGGATTTCCGCCGGCCCCCGAAAAACGGGCAGCCGGTTCGGGGTGGCAGGATTCTCGCCTCTGCCCCGGGATTCTCCGCAGGGTCTGAGAATCCCGGCCAATGTCTCTAATGAACTATTCTGCAGGGAACTCTCTAAAAAAAATCCCATTAGCCCAAACTTTTACCATGCTTCAATTGCACCTCCCAATAAAAGCCTAGCTGTCTTGCCAACAGGATTTTTAGAAATACTACTACGTAGTCAATAACACACCAATCAAGACTTAACCCTTACTGCATCAAATACATATAATGCAACTTTTCTGAAATTCCTACATTCACCACAGGAAGTTAAAAAGCAGGACCTCAGATTTAATAATCTGTAGATTACTCATTATGCCATACACTGATGGGAGTAGAAATTGAGGGACATAGTGACTTAATGCATGCATGGAGACATGCTGTAGGAGAAACAACAGATTCCTGAAATAATTTGGGATCAGTTCTGAGGAAGGGGGAACGGCTGAAAATGAACAGGTTTCACGAACAGAGCTGGATAGATAAACTAGTGCTGTAAGGAAGACTCCAAACTAAATCAGCATGGGGCTGGCAGCAAGATGTAGTTTTAAAGTAGAAACATGGAGCATGAAGGCATGCGAGAGACAACTAGATTTAGAAATAAAACAGAATTAGGTGGGATCAGACCAAATGCAAAATGTTTAAGTTAGATTTGAGTGTGGTTAATCGGGTTGGCGACCTGCAAGTGCAAATAGCCACTTGGGAACATGTTGCTGTGATGATAACTCAGACCTGGTTCAAAAAAAGGGAGGATTGGATGCTTATTAGTCAAGGCTATCATATATTCAGGAAAGACCGAAAGGGGAAGTATGGGGGAGGGATTGCGGTCTTGATTAAGCGAAATATTACAATACTGGAAAGAGAGTATTCTTGAGGGAACAAAACAGAATCTATTTGCTTTAAGTTAAGAGGCAACAATTGAGTTATTACCATACACTATAGGCGGGATTCTCCACTCCCACGCCGAAGTGGCCGCGCCGTCGTGAACGCCATCGAGATTCACGACGGCGCGGAACGGCCCCGGTCCCGACCGATTCAGGCCCTGACAATGGGCCAGTATCGGGGCCGCGTCATCTACACGCGCCAGGCCTTGTCGCCCGTGTAAAAGCGGCGCCGCATAGATGACGCGGCCGGCGCCGCATAACGGACGTCATCCGCGCATGCGTGGGTTGGCCAGCGCCAACCCGCGCATGCGTGGTTGCCGTCCTCTCTAAGTCCGCCCCGAAAGAAGATGGGGGATGGATCTTGCGGGGCTGCGGAAGGAAGGAGGTCCTCCTTCAGCGAGGACGGCCCGACGATAGGTAGGCACCGATCGCGGGCCACCCCACATTCCAGCTGAAGCCCGGTGCAGGATCCCCCCTCGCCCCTCCACAGGCCGTCCCCCCAGCGTTCACGCACCGCCCACGACTGCAGCGACCAGGTGTGGACGGCGCCGGGGGGAACACGCCATTTTGGCCTGGCCGCTCAGCCCATCCGGGCCTCAGAATAGTGGGGGTGCCGGAGAACCGCCAATTTCGGTATCATTGCGGCCCGTGAAACTCGACCGGGCCATTCCCGCCGCTTGGGGGAGTCGCGGGAGGGCGTCGGACCGGCGTCCCCGGAAATTTTGGCGGCTCAGACGATTCTCCCAACCGGCGTGGGAGTGGAGAATCGCGCCCACTATGTTTTACTGGCCACCAAATAGTGGAATGGAGATAGAGGATCAAGTGTAACGTGCATGCAAATATATAGAAAAATTGCAGAGAAGCCCATAAGCAATAGAGCAGTAACAGTAGGGGTATTACAACTACCTTAATAGTGGCAGGGCTAAAATCAGTGTAAAAGGTATAGAGGATGCAGAATCCATCAAATGCATTCAGTAGAATTTTTTCAGCCATTACATAGCAAGCCCAACGAGAAGGGGCAGTTCCTGGCTGCTTCAGTGAATTAAGCTGGATAGACAAGAGGATTCAGTGGGAGAGGTTTTGTAGAAGCGAACATAATACAGTGGGATTTAGCATAGATGTGGAAAAGGACAAAGATAGACCAAGAGTAGAAGTTTTAAATTGTGGAAAGGCCAATTGTATTAAGCTGAGTTGTGCTTTGACAGAAGTGGACTGGAAATAGCTACTTGCAGATAAATCAGTGTCAGAGCAATGGGAGGCTTTCAAGAAAAAAATCAATATGTTCCTGCAAAGGAAAAAGGTGGGGCTCCCAAACCTAGTTGTCAAATGGAAGCTTATGTGAGACTCCGAGAGCTCAGTACTGCAGAAATTAATCTGCAGGCTGAATTTTAAAAGGAAATTAGGAAAGCAAAAAGAAGACATTAAACAATACTGACAAGTAAAATCAAGGAAAACCCAAATACATTGTATAACTACATAAAGAGCAAGAAGAAGATGATAACTAAGGAGGTAGGCAATACGGGCATGGCCCTCAATGAATACTTTGGCAAAGATTTTCACTCCAGGTTGACTAGAAGTCGGACACCATCGCCCTAAAATGATTGAGGAGGTTGCCAGGTGTGGAGGTGGGCTGGGCAGAAGGCATGCCTCTTTGTTCCGCACACTTTGATGTGACTGGAACAGGGGTAGACTTTCCCCCCTCACCCTTCTCCACCTGTCTGCTGCCTTCGACACACTTGGCAACACCGCCAATACCTCCACACTGTCCTCCAGCTGGTTCCATTCTTATCTATCTAATCATAGACACTTGCAATAGATTCTCTTCCTACTCCCATATTGTTATATCTGGTATCCTCCAGGGATCCAGTCTTGGCCTCCTATTTCTGATCTATATGCTGCCCTTTGGCAGTTTTAACCATGACCATGATGCAGCATTTGTTTTTATATGTATGCTGCTGACACCCAGCTCTATTTCACCTTCACTTCTCTTGCTTCTCTGCTGTTGCTAAATTATCAAATTGATCTTCTGACGTTAGTACTGGAGGAGCAGAATGTTTTCATTTTATTTATTCATTCATGGGACGTGGGTGTCACTGGCTGGGCCAGCACATGTTGCCCATGCCTAATGGCTCTTCAGGAGCTGGTGGTATGCTGCCTTTTTGAACCACTGGAGTCCATATGCTATTGGCAAAAACTGCAGTGCTGTTAGGAAGGAGTTCCAGGAATTTGACCGAGTGACAATGAAAGAACAGCAATTTAGTTCCAAGTTATGATTGCATCTGTTTGGAGGGGAACTTCCATGTGGCATTTTTCCCATGCATCTGTTGCCATTGTCCTTGTGGGTGGTAGAGGTTTTGGATGGTGCTGTTGAAGGAGCCTGGGTGAGTTGAAAAGATGGATCTTGTAGCTGTCGCTGTATGTCAATAATGGAGTGATTGGAGGCGGTGAATGGAATACCAATCAAGTGGGCTGCTTTGTCCTGGATGTTATTGAGCTTCTTGAGTATCTTTAGAGCTGCACTTATGCGGGCAAGTGGGGTGTATTACATCACACACCTGATTTTTGGACTCGGTCATGCCTCAGTTGCTAGAGAAACAAATGCAAATCCAGGAACATCAGGAAAATATGTCAGCTAAACTCCTCGGATTGAAAGGCAGAATAGAGGTGTCCGACTGTCTTCCGTCCGAGAAGGTAGTGCCGACACGCCGTGGCAGCCAGGTCAACACAGCAAGGGTGGCAGCCACAGTGGAGACCTTGTTGCAAGACGGGTGCAGGACATGGACTCCATGGTGCATGACATGCATTCCATGGTGCAGGCATTTGTGGGCATCCACGAGTACCAATGCCAGAGGACAGCAGGGCTCCTTGCACTCCCTCAAGCTACTCCTCTCTCCCAAGGAGGAAGCCAGGGCCTTTGTACAGGGGGCAGGGGAAGATGGTGAACAAACTGGGGCTATCTACCCATGTGAATCCAGGGGTTTTCAGTCCCACCCGAATCCCCTTTTCCTGTGACCGCTACAGCTCCAACCCCACAGGCTGAGGAGGGTGACACTGCCACACAGCAGCACCCTGAAATATGGCCTGGTCCCTCCAGGTCTTGGCCCTCCTGAGAACACCTGCCAAGGTCATCGTAGACAACAGGGCTTGTCAGGCAGCTGCCTACTTCCGCTCCTGCTGTGGATTCTGGTGACATACCTTGATGTAGCGGCAATATTAGCGAGGTGAAGCAGGTCTAGTTACACAGCATGGGCATGAATTTCAGGAACTTGTAGTTGCATCCACCTCTGTAACTACACACCCATCTTTTAAATAAACTCTCAAGTTCTGCAACTTCTCTTTGACTTCTTTTTCGAATGAGGTGTCTTCCTGTAGTGCTGCTCAGTCAACTGCATTCCTGTTGCACATAAAGTCTAGGTGCGCACTCCAGAGCCTCATCAATCTGCTCTCTGTAAGGTTGCCAGCACATTGGTGGTATCCCCTTACAGTAACAGAACACACTAATCATGTCTGTTTCTCATTGGGAATGAGGGCCTCCACCACAATCTTCAGGGCTACCGTCATTGAACCTGGTCATTTTCAGTGTGTGCTCTCTGCACATGTTGCCCAGTGGATAGTCCCAAATAACAAGTGAGTCTCGGCCTTCAGTGACACTGAACTTCAAAAGCACAGATCACTAAGGAGGAGCCTAGACCAGGAGAGATGAAGCTCTTTGCATTACATTGGCAGGATATGCTGCTGGTCACTGAGAGTAAGTGAGCTGCCTACAGCCAAACAGGAGTCAGATATTCGCAGTAGCTCTTTGAGGATCAATGCAATGTCCCCACTGCAAGTCATCATCATCCTCCTGTAACATAGGGGCTATAAGCAGCCACACTTTCCCCATGACTTGTTCTTTATCAGTCAGACATGTGCACTCCAGCAGTCAGACCGGTGAGCACATGGAAAGAGACTTCAGGATGATGGGATGTGATCATTGGTCCTAATCATCATGAAGCATGAATCAAGCTCCAATAGTATGTCTTGAGCTCTTCTGGCTATTATCATTGCCACATGGTTGACTTCCTCACCCACCAGGATCTCCTCTTTGACTTCCAACTTGATGTCCTTGTCTTCCAAGGAAGTGTGCCACACCTGCATCTCCTCCCCAGGCAGTTTCTCAACCTGTCGAAGTTCCAGGTTGTTATGGGGCACAGCAGATGACCACGATTCACGACACCCTCTGCGGACTGTACTGCAGGACTCCACTAGACAGGTACAGGCACCTGAACCACATTTTCAGCATCCTGATGGGCTGCTTCACTTCAGTGCGGGTAGCAGCACGAGTCTCATTGTAACTGAACGATTTGACCTGCAAAGGAATATTTGTTGCTGACATGCCTCTCCATTTGAGTTGACATTGTCAGTAATGAAATTGCAGGCAATTGCCACCACCCCCACACCCCTGCCACACCCACATATGAGTTGATCCTTTGTCCCATAATTTCTGGCCACCTAAGATAGGCTTCATTTCCTGGCGCCAGGGCCCTCAAAGGGTGCAGAGGCCCGCAGCTGAAGAATGCAGTCTCAGGATGTGTCTTCCCCTTCTGGCGCTGAGTACTTCCCCTTTCTAGGCCCAACTCATACCCCCTTCTTACACTGAGGCTGTTGTTCCTTTGCCCAGGCTCAATTGCCCCTCATAACCTGTGCCTTCATGTGAGCCTTCAGCATTCGGGCCCGGTGAATTGGGCGACACGGTAGCACCTGGGTTCGATTCGCAGCTTGGCTTACTGTCTGTGCGGAATCTGCACATTCTCCCCATGTCTGCGTGGATTTCCTCCCGGTGCTCCGGTTTCCTCCCAAAAGATGTGTTGTTAGATTAATTGGACATTCCCCCCCACACTCCTCTCTCCCGCCACTGCATATTCCCCTCTTGAATTGTCCGATCGGAAGTGTGACAGCCGATTGGGACCATGGGATCACAGAATCAACCACATAATTTCTTTATCTGAGTTTTGTGGCCTCTGAGATTGCTGCAAAATCACTATAAGCAAAAAATTGGGAAACGGATGCAATATAGTCTCGAGATCAACAATTGTATCACATCTGTATGGTATGTGAAACTTACCACTAGAATCATTTGTCATCACTGCTGCCAATGAGTGACGTCCAAAATATATGTAAAAACGTTAGAATTCTTTTAGCTCTTAACTAAAGAGAGAAGGAGATTACTTTCTCATTTAGGCCCCGTTGTAAGCCTACAATATAGCAGGATAGAAGTTTTGCAAATGTTCTCTCAATCTCTCGCCATAACATCACAGGTCCTCTGTCAAGGTTATCCCAGGATATTGGGAGAAACCCCTTGGGTATTCTCTGTAAACATCTTTACTGCAGCAAAGCTAGCCAAAGCACTTAAAGAAGCATTAAGTTAAAAAGAAATAGAAAGTAAGCCAAAAAGAGATGAACAGAGGCTTTAAGGAGAGGTACAATCTTGGAAGTAAATTTACTGGAAATTGAAGGTGTCATATATATTCAGTTGTTTTAAAATGTAACTTGATGCGAAGTAAGATCACTCATGCTGGATAAAGAATGTCTTCAACCTGGCTGCATTGCCCGCCTTACATTCAGAAGGTGCTTATTTTATCTTTGTATAAATGATCGGGAAAACAGGGAGCATTTAAAAATATACAATTTATTTGTTCTTGGGATGTAGACGTCACTGGCTGGGCCAGCACTTGTTGCCCATCCCTAGTTGCCCTTGAACTGGCTCACTAGGCCATTTCAATGGGGACAGTTAAGAGTCAACTGCATCGCTGTGTGGCTCTGGAGTCACATGTAGGCCAGACTGGGTAAGGATGGCAGATTTCCTTCCCTGAAGGACATTAGTTCACCAGATGTTTTTTTCCGACAATCGACAATGGTTTCATGGTCATCATTAGCCTCATCATTCCAGATTTTGTATTGAGCTCAAATTTCACCATCTGCCATTGTGGGATTTGAACCCAGGACCTCAGAGCATTAGTCTGGATTACTAGTCTAGCGACAATACCATGATGCCACCGCCTCCCCCTACCTTGCTGATAGGTCTGTTTGTCTTCTCATTGAGGGCTATTTCGAAGTGATTGCAAATCTAATGATTAACAACTTTTCAGAATTAAAGGGCGGGTTTCTCCCATTCCGCCTGCAGCAGGTTTGGTGACTGGATGGAGCAGAGAATCGAGCAGGAGCCAAAAAGGCGCAAACTCACCAGCATAAAACCACCTCGCCATTCTCCCAAAGATGGGGAACCCGCCTGTGCATTATTAACAAAGTTCCAAGTGCAGAATCTGGCACGGGATCCCGCCATTCTGGCTTGCACAAAAGGCGCCATTGTGGCCCGCCATTGAACTTGGTCTCAAAAACAGAGAATTCTGCTCAAAAGTGAAACCTATTCCTGTAAATAATGTTGGGAAGTTCCGCTCCCAGTTGGGTGGGTTTGGCAACGGGAGCGGAAAATCGTCCAATTCCGTGTTTTAACTTGTGCAGGAATCTGATTTTCAGTCCGGGATTACAGGAACACAGCTCATCAGAACAAATGAAAGGGTGCAAGTAGTAGGTAAAAGATAAAACGTTACGTACAAGTGTTAACACCTGTGTCCATGCTGTGCAACTGGAGCTTCTTAACCTTTCTAACCCTGCCGCTACATCTTGGTGCAACCCCAACATCTACAGTAGAGGTGGAGGCCTGCTGTCTGCCATGCCCTGTTGTCTGCAATGCTCTTGGCAGGTGTCCACTGGAGGTCCGAGGCCTGGGGGGCCCTGGCCTGCTGGATGGCATGGCCACCTTCCTTGGACTGTGAAATTGAAGCAGTCACAGGAACTCAATCTACAAGCTTGTGGATGATACGACTGTGGTGGGTCATGTCTCAAACAATGACGAATCAGACTACAGAAGGGAGATAAATCATTTGGTTGCATGGTGTACCGAAAACAACCTCTCTCTAAATGTCGGAAAGACAAAGGAACTGATCATCGACTTCAGGAAGCGTAGCACGACACCCACCCCCCCCCACACCCCGTCTGCATCAATGGCTCCAAAGTAGAGATGGTCGATAGCTTTAAGTTCCTGGGGGTCACCATCACCAACAGTCTGTTCTGATCCACTCAGGTTGATGCAACAGTCAAGAAAGCCCAACAACGTTTCTACTTCCTATGGAAGCTAAAGAAATTCGGCATGTCTGCATTGAGTCTCACAAACTTCTACAGATGTGCCATCGAGAGCATCCTATCCAACTGCATCACAGCTTGGTACGGCAACTGCTCGGCCCAAGATCGCAAGAAACTGCAGCGTGTGGTGAACTCAGCCCAATACGTCACACAAGCTTGCCACCTGCACATTGATTCTGTCTATACCTCCCGCAACATTATCAGAGAACCCTCCCACCCAGACTTTGCCTTCTTCCAGACCCTTCCATCAGGCAGAAGATACAGGAATCTGAAGACCTGCACATCCAAACGTAGGAACAGCTTCTTCCCCACAGCTACCAGTCCCCTCAACGACTCTCCCTAGGACTGATCTGTTGCCTGTAAGAACACTATTCTATGCCCTATGCTGCTCTTGCTCATGTACTTGCTTTGTTTGGCCCCTTGTTCCGCATTGTAACCAATCACTGCTTGTTGATATATCTTTTGTCAATATACTTTGTCGATTTTTTTTTTTGTCTATATACTTTGTCGATTATTCTTTTTTTGTCTACTATGAATGTACTGTGTACATTCCCTTGGCAGCAGAAAAATACTTTTCACTGTACTTCGGTACATGTGACAATAAATAAAATCAAAGAGGAGATTCCGATGTACAGGACACTCCTAGAGTCAGCTGGGTGGATGGCCCTCGAGCGTACACCAGCTATTTCTCCTCCCTATGGGTGCCTAATGATCCCTGGCTTCCTCCTTGGGATAGAGGGGTATCTGGAGTGAGCTAGAGAAGCTCTGTCATTTTCTGGCATTGGTACTGTTGGATGCAAGTGCTCCACCATGCAGCCTCGCAATCCGAGCAGTATACCAGATATCCCTTCCTGATTTTCCCAAGTTAGCCTTTGGAGCTCCAGCAACTGAGGCACGACTGTGTCCAAAGGCTTGTTATCTGACTGGGACTGAGCAGATTCCAGACCTCCAGCAATCCTACGGCTACCTTACCTGGGATACCCTACCTACTTCTGCTTTTGATCTGAAAGTGCGATGTGCTCACCAGATTGTGACCTCGAGGCTATTCTAGAAAATGTCCCACCAAGGTGTGTGTCTGTGCTGGTGCAGGGTGTGCAAGAGTGCTGTGATGGTTATTCTATTTTGAAGTCTGTGAATTCCTCCTCTGTGCTACTGTCGGGGCTCTAGTTGAGGACCTGGCTGGTGGACTCCCTTGAATACTTCCCAGATGTGCCTGCAAAAGAAAGGAGAGTTCATTCGTGCATGGAAGGGGCCTGAGAAAAAGGAGACGTCAATCACAGCATTATTGGCTGCTGGATGTTGCAATTCTGGATCCTCAGTTGGTTTTTCACTATCGAGCTCGCCATTAGCACAGGAGTGATCGATGTCCTCACAGGCCAGCTGGATGGCTCTGTCCTCAAAGTCTGTGACGACCTTGAGTTCTGGCATCTCTCCGCCCATCTGGGATCTCTCCCACTTGCTGTGTGTTAAGCTATCCTGCATGGAATCAGATGGAAAGTGTGTGTAAGCTGGACGCTTGCCTGGCTATGTGGATGGTGTGACCAGCGAGGTGATGAGTTCACAACCCACAGGAGAGATAAAGATGTGTGTCGGAAAGTGAGTGGTGATGTATCTTGAGCTGGTAGTGAGTGAGATCTGCGTAAATGTGTGATGGGTGTGTGAGTGTGTCAGTTGAGAGTGATGAGAAGAGTGACTTACCTGGCAGAACGGAGGAGTTTGTTCATCCTCTTCCTGTACTAGATTGTCCTCTTCTGCTGGGCATTGGCACTGACTACTACAGCCTCCTATGCTGTCACCTTGTTGCTAGGTTTCCGTCCTGAGCATGGGTAGATGGTATCTCGATGGACGTTTACAGCATGGCAAAGTCTCTCCAGGGAGGCATCGGAGAATTTTGGGGCCGATTTCCTGGCACCCATTGCTTCCTGGTGATCTGCAGTGATTACTGTGTTCTGAGGCAACCTTTCAATGTGGCGACTGGGTGATTGCAGCACTGAGGTATTGGCAAATCAGAGGCCGTCCTGCCAGCGACATGGCGTGGAACCCATGGATGAAAATATTTGGCACTGAGTGCCGCACTGTAAGGTGGGAAAAGCAGCAGTTGTTGTCGGAGAGCTGATCGCTGTTTTCCCGCCTGCCATCTGCCTTTGCCCATTTCCGAACAAATCTCGTCCCAAGAGTTTAAAAATAATTGTATATGTATATTCAAAGTTTTCTGGTCTTAAATGCAATCAAGGCATGCAGAAATTGTGTGAATATTATCGACTTTGATGCTGACTTTTTAAACTGGTGAGTTACTAGTACCATGAGTAATATTTACAGGGGTTTCTTTAATGCACTCTAACCGCTCCTGCACAGGGAATGGAACAGTTTTTGTTACTATTCATCAGTGCAGATTGATCCTTGTCATTAAAGAAATTTGTGGTGATCTCTATATGTGCATGTACACACGGGGTTAATGTGTAATCAGTAGCACCACATGATCACTAGAAGGCCGGACCAACAGGGGTATAAAAGGCAGTCACATTGAGTCTCTCTCTCTCTCTCTTGGGTGCACTGTGATCAAAGCAGCAGCAGACTAGTTTAGATGGCCAGTGGAGTTACATGTAGTTGCCATAATTAGATCTTGTTAACCTCATCATTAGTATCAAAGTTAATGTAAAGAACTCATGTAAATATTGTTGTAGTTACTCAATAAACCTTTTGCTACTACTGGAAGAGTTTGAATCTTCTTCATCGGGATTCAGAATACCTCATCACTAACCAAGGATTGAGTAGCACATATTACCTATCATACAGGTAAGAAAACATGGTACCAGGAGTGGGGTGGCTTTAACAGAACTAGTTATATTAGGTTAGACAAAAAGAGAAGAAAAAGAGAAGACTGGACATTCGACTGTGGAAGACTTCGCAGCAAATGGATCCTCGACGACTAACTATGGGTCTCATTGGACCTCTAGGGCAGCTGGAAACAACCGGTAATTTAGGTTATGACTGGAAAATATTTGAACAGATATTCAAAATATTTATCGCAGCTAATGGTTTAAGCACGGTCTCAAACACAACAAAAATAGCTCTACTACTCTCAATAGGAGGGCATGAAGCTAGAGAAATCTATAATTACTTTAATTACTTAGAAGGTGAAGACAACACCAAAATAGAAGTAATACTCAAAAAATTTGATGAACACTGTAAGAGTCCGTCTGTTGAGATGCTGGAAAGATTTAACAATTGTCATAAATGCCAGAGGAACGGAATGCCCATCACTGATTTTATTACAAATCTCAAGTTAATGCCACAAGGCTGTGATAATGCTGCTTTCAGAGACACTGTGATAATGAATCAATTAATTTCTGGACTATCTGATAAAAATTTGAGGGAAGAACTATCACAAAATAAGCATCTAACTCTAGAAATCGCTATACAAAAATGCCTTGCTTATGAACAAAAACAAAATCAATACTTTGAGTCTCTACAAACACAGAATCATTATTTAGAAAACAAAATCGGTAAAAGAGGCGCCAAAACAGAAGAAGGGGTGAAACAGAAGAAGACGGAAGTTCTGAGCGGCAGCCATCTTAAGAAAGGAGCCGCACATGCGCAGTTGTGCAAAAAGCACACAGTAAAGGAAACTCGAATTGTGCATGCGCAATCGAGTCCTAAGCATGACGTCACGAGCGTCATGACGTCAGAGGACCAGGACCACGCCCACTTAAAAGGGAAATGCACGAAAATGAACAAAAAAAATTAAAGCTGCAAAACCCAATTTTCTTACCTCAAAAGACAGAACAATGCCCAAACTTACACCAGCAGTTGAAAACAATTTTCCCAACACCCTGGAATAAGCAGTCTGCACCACCCAAAGTGAAGAGCGCAATGAAAAATCCAAAACCAAAGAGGATGATTTGTTCATTGAACATGAAGAGAACGATAACAACTCCGAAACAAAAATAAATGATTTGTTGATTAAAGACTACTGCTCAGACATGGATGAGTTATTCAGAATTGATGATCATTGCATCAGCAACACGGTTGAAAATCTCAACACGACTCTTCTTTATGGTAGATGAATCCAATGCCATGATGCCATGGCAGATCGTCGATGCATTGGATGACAGCAATACCCAAGGAGAAGATGACGCCACACAGAGAGGACAAGATCAACTCCGATGAGAGAGCACTGATCGACTCTACAGCGAGAACACTGCACGACTCCACAGAGAGAGCGATGACAGACTCCACAAAGAGAGCAATGACAGACTCCACAGAGAGAACGATGAAGGACTCCGCAGAGAGAGCGATGAAGGACTCCACCAAGAGAGCGACACACGCCTCCAAAAAGAGAACGAAGCAAGCCTCCACAGACAGCTCCGTGACAGACTCAAAAATGGAAGCAAGCAAACACGCCATAGCGAACGCCATGCATGAACAAGCCCATGAAGATCTATCAAGCTTATTTGAGCCACCAGAAGAAGACTATGAAAGTCTACCCAGCTCATTTAACCAACAAGAAGACACTGAATGTCTACCTACTGTAGGTGAGACAAGTGACGAAGAAATCACAATTCCCATACAGGATGTGCAGGATCACAGCGAGACTGACATATCTCAGCTCGTCTGCACAGAAGCATCCAACAATCAGAGGAGGGCTACTCATGAGTCCAGAGAGACCACGTCAAATTAAATTGTGAAGATTTTGATTCCAAAAGAGGAGCGCCAAGAGTCCAGAGAGACCACGTCAATAGAAATCCTGAAGATTTTGACTCCAGAAGAGGAGCACCAAGAAACCAAAGGTGAATCAAATGAACCAGAAATAACTCCAGAAGAGGAGCACAAAGAGAACACAGATGATTCAAGTGAACCAGAAATGACTCTAGAAGAGGAGCACCAAGGAAGCAAAGTAGAGGAATCAAATCCACCACAAATGATTGATGTCACCAACATCAATGCAACATCAGATCATTCTCACAATTCTCAAGAAGAAACGTTCAATGTAACAGATACCATAAAGGACACTGACACCAATAACTGTGACAATGACACACATCATCCAAACGGAACACTCATTGAGCACAACAGCAACAACGAAAACAACATGCAGCACAACAAGAGCAACAACACGAAGCGCTACAGAAACAAGAACAACGACAGCAACATCAAAAACTACAAGCACAACATCAAAAACTACAAGCACAACAAAAACTACAAGAACAATAACAAACACAACAAGAAGCACACCAAAAACAGAAACAACGAGCACGATGAGAAAAACAACAAGAACAACAGCGAAAACAACAAAAACAGAAACAATAAGCATGACGAAAACAACAACAAGAACGACAACAATAAGAACGACAGCAAAAATGACCAAGACAGAAACGACAACAATGAGACAACGACCTGTACAACATGGTACAACTCTGCACATGAAAGACAATGCCACAGCACACTGCAACACAATGCCAAGTGTGCAAACATGCCATGGCATGGCAACACATCTCATGAATTCACATTTGCACCGCAACAAACAAGCAAACCAGCTGTCAACAAAGATGACATACAGAATCAACACCACAAACACAAGAAAAAGTCCAGGTCAGACAACAAAGATGATATACAGAATCAACACCACAAACACAGGAAAAAGTCCAGGTCAGACAACAAAGATGTAACACAGAATCACTACCACAAGCAAAGAAAAAAAAAAGCAAGCATAGTGAAATGAAATGAAAATCGATTATTGTCACAAGTAGGCTTCAAATGAAGTTACTGTGAAAAGCCCCTAGTCGCCACATACCGGCGCCTGTTCGGGGAGGCTGTTACGGGAATTGAACCGTGCTGCTGGCCTGCCTTGGTCTGTTTTCAAAGCCAGGAATTTATCCCTGTGCTAAACAGCCCCGTTAATCAGACCACAAAGTGATTCGACCATTCAAATACCTCATTGATGACTTCTTGATTACTTAAACACAGGAACACTGACGACGGTCACAAAGAAATAACAACATCAGCACTTCAACAACAGAAGAAGTGAACAACTCGACCGAACAAATTCATGGACTCAAACTTTTTATTTTATTTATTAAGATTGGACTCATAACTATTAATTGGCTTTGTATAATCGTCAAGATCATCACAACTTGTACATAACATCATTTGTCTACCTATTTCACGCAAGCAAAAAGAAAACCTAAGAGGATAAATGTAGTAACATTTGACGGACTTACTCATTGATTTTATGTAATGCATTTGCAAACTGCATCCATTATGTTTGTTTAATTTTCTTTACAACATACAGAAAATATGTAACACGAAAAAAAGGGGGATGTGGTGATCTCTATATGTGCATGTACACAAGGGGTTAATGTGTAATCAGTAGCACCACATGATCACTAGAGGGCCGGACCAACAGGGGTACAAAAGGCAGCCACATTGAGTCTCTCTCTCTTGGGTGCACTGTGATCAAAGCAGCAGACTAGTTTAGATGGCCAGTGGAGTTACGTATAGTTACCATCTTGTTAACCTTATCACTAGTATCAAAGTTAAAGTAAAGAACTCATGTAAATATTGTTGTAGTTACTCAATAAACCTTTTGTTACTACTGGAAGAGTTCGAATCTTCTTCATCGGGATTCAGAATACCTCATCACTAACCAAGGATTTAGTAGCACATGTTACGTACCATACAGATAACAAAACAAAATTATAAGATCAAATTAAATACATATTTGAAATAACCTAAAACAAAGACAGAGGTTGGAAATTACTTTTGGCAATATTACTGACTGAATGGATAACATGTTCTATTACCATCCTTTGTCCATTATTTTAAGAGAAAGAGCCTTGCATTTGGATTACTAGCAGACAAAAAGTCACATGGATGCATTAGATATGCATTCACTGAAGTAACACTGGTAATTTCTATCCTCATATGTGCAAGCAGCAGTCACGGTTGATTTGGAAGTTTTTAATGCAATATTAACTTCCTAACTGCTGAATAGATTCTGTGCAAGTGAGCAGCAGCAGAATTGCTTTACCATCTTAGAGGCTTCGGAGACTTTTTACACTGAGTCTAGGGTCGTTTGCATCCTGTCTTCAGTGTTGGCATCAATATTCATAGCGTTAGCTCAGTTGACTGTACGGCTGGTTTGTGATGCGGAGTGATGTCAATAAGCACTGGTTTGATTCCCGTACCGCTGAGGTTATCCATGAAGTCCCTTCCTTCGCAACCTTGTCTGTGGTGCGGTGACCCTCAAGTTAAATCACCACAAGTCAGCTCTCCTCTCAAAAGGGGAGAGCAGCCGGGCAGCACGGTGGCGCTGTGGTTAGCACTCCTGCCTCACGGCGCTGAGATCCCAGGTTCGATTCCGGCTCTGGGTCACTGTCCGTGTGGAGTTTGCACATTCTCCCCACGTTTGCGTGGATTTAGCCCCCACAACCCAAAGATGTGCAGGCTAGGTGGATTTGCCACGCTAAACTGCTGCTTAATGAATTGGATACTCTAAATTTATTTTTAAAAAGGGGAGAGAAGCCTATGGTACTTAGGGAGTACTGCGACTTTCATTGTTTATAGTAGCATCAATAATGATGCCAAGATGCCTGTTTGTGCTTGTGTTTGGAACCCAATCCCAGAGGCATAGGTTTTCAGACATCTGAGGTGACACAACTGCCACCTATTTAGAGTGCAGGTGGGTCAATATCGGTAGTTAAGTCAGCAGATTTGCAGACAAATACGTTAACTCGTCAATTTTGTCGATTCAAGGGAGAACGGTGGTTTCATCATAACGTACAAAGTAAAACTATAGCACCGTAGAAAGGTTACAACACAGAAGGAGGCGTTCAGCCCACTGTGTCTGCACTTCCTGAAAAACTAGCTGCCCATTCTAATCCCACTTTCCAGCACCCGGTGCATAGCATTGCAGGTTGCAGCACTTCAGATGCAGATCCAGGTACCTTTTACATGAGTTGAGAGTTTCTTCCTCAACTGCCTATTCAGGCAGTGAATTCCAAGCGCCCACCATTCTCTGGGTGAAAAGGTTTTTCCTAATATCCTCTCTGACCCTTAAAGTTGAAGATCACCGGTGGGATTCTCCATTTCTGAGACTAAGTGTTGACCCCGGCGCACGATTCATGGAGTTCCACGACAGCAAAACTGCCGCCGAACCTGGACCGATTCAGCTACTGTTAAGGGGCTAGCACCAGCGCCATGTGGAACACAATCGATTCCAATGAGAAACAATGCCGGATTCACCTGTTTTGCAATTGACACTCAGGAGGCTGACAAGTTGCAGCCGCATCTACACACTTCACTCCCCACACACACCAGCCCAGCCAACAAGATGGCAACAAGGAGAGCGGCACTCCGTTTCACGGGATGCCGAGCTGGAGATCCTCCTGGACGCAGTGGAGGAGAGGCGTTTGACCCTGTAACCCGGCCCGGGAAGGAGGCTGCCATCTGCCACCAATCGCCGTACATCGGCAGGTGACAGAAGTGGTCAGCGCTGTGAGCAGCACCGGCCAGCAGTGCCAGGTGAAACTGCACAATCTCCACAGGGCGGCCAGGGTGAGGAGGCAACACTGTGCCTCTGGCACTAATCCGCCTCCCATACACGTGTAACCCGACCCCCACCCTCCACACCCGGAGGTCGGCTGGACCCCCACCCTGCACCACATGTCAGTACCCATACCAGCCACCATGGTCGGGTGCCCTGGCCACTGAGGCCAACAGCTACCCACCCTCCACCCTCACTAACACGATAGTTTTCTGTTTTCCCCTACCAACCCCCAGGAGAAGGCCGCGCCGGGATTGGGAGAAAACTGGGGGGACCTCCGGACCTGCGGCCTCTCACCGGGCCCTGGATGTGGTCAGCAGCCTGGAGGAAAGGGAGGTCGCCAGGGTGGAGGTTGGCCGCGGGCAAGGAAGTGGGACGCTGCTGCATAGCAGTTCCCCGTGACACGCGTGTCAACCCCACCCCACAACACCCACAAACGACCCTCACCCTCAGCATCACCCACGCCACCCTCAGCAACATGCCCACACCACCCTCACCCTCACTCCCACACCGCCCTCACCCGCACACCACCCTCACTCCACCATCCCCCGGGTCGTGGTCTAACCATGCATCTTGTCTTATGTCTTGCAGTACCTGTTGGTGATGGGACGGGTCAATCCGGTGTCCCCCGCCCCCAGCCAGTGCCACAGGCGGAGGCACCCCCGTGAACCGAGCAGTGGGGAGGAGAGCATCATGGATGGCAGCCCACCGCCTGTGACTCAGGGCACCCCAGTGCCCGAGTTCGATGTTGACACAGATTTCCCGTCACAGCTGTCTCCAACAGCCTCCACCATCTCAGAGACACTCACCTCGGTTGGGCTCTTATAAGAGTACCTTCGGAAGAGGCTCCTGGGACACTATCTGGTGCACAACACAAAGCTGCTCCAGGACATCAGGTGGAGGTAGGAACCCCTGAGGGAGCGGACGGTTGGAGGGTTTGCTGGCCCCAGGGACTAGCTGCCGTCCAGTTTCGGGCTTCTGGAACAGACAGTCCCATTGATTGTGGAGATGCAGTTGCAGAGCCAGGGACTCTATGATGGGTTGCCGTCGAGCATCCAGCACCTGCAGGCACAGGTGGAGGATTCCAACCACGTGCAGGAGCAGGAGGTGGTGCCGACTATGCATGCAATCAAGGAACGGGTGGCGCCTGCGGCGGTGGCATTAGGGGGCGAGGGTTGCGGCTATGGATCAGCATGTCCAAGACCCGGGGCATTCTGTGTAAGCGCTAACCGAGACCCAGGACAGGGTTGCCACCGCTTTGTGGGCAGCACGGTAACATAGTGGTTAGCACAGTTGCTTCACAGCTCCAGGATATTCCTGGCTTGGGTCACTGTCTGTGCGGAGTTTGCACGTTCGCCCCATGTCTGCGTGGGTTTCCTCCGGGTGCTCCGGTTTCCTCCCACAATCCAAAGATGTGCGGGTTAGGTGAATTGTCCATGCTAAATTGCCCTTAGTGTCCAAAAAAAGGTTGAGTGGGGTTACTGGGTTGCGGGGGTAGGGTAGAGACGTGGGCTTGAGTTGGGTGCTTTTTGTAAGGGCCGGTGCAGACTCGATGGGCCGAATGGCCTCCTTGTGCACTGTAAATTCTATGGCATCTATGACATCTCACAGGTAGCTATGTGCGAGAGCCACGTGGAAATTACAGTGGCGCTCCTGAGCATGGCCCAGTCACAGCGGGCCATGACTGGGAACTTCGGCGGCATTGCCGAAGTGGCGCAGACACAGAGGGAGGTGGCTCAGTCCCAAAAAGGAGATGCCATAGTCACTAGCTGATGTGTCACAGACTCAGAAGGTGGTGGCACAGTCGTAGCATGATGTGGCGCAGTCCTAGACCGAGATGGGTCACTCCCTGTGCTCCTTGGCCACGAGCATGCAGACCCTGGTCGAGGCCAGAGCGGGCTTCGAGGAATGGCAGAACCAGATGGTGGGTGAGCCTCAGGGGATAGTTCTGCTTGCACTCCCGTCCCATGGAGTAGCCCAGGGGCCATCATTTGATGATATGCTTGGTCCGTTAGGTCCTCGAATGACAAACGGTGCCGGAACACATGAGGCCTCATGCGGTGCCTCCTTTGCACTTCCTCCTTCTCAACATGTTGGGCAGGCAGCTCTCCATCCTGGGCGGCTCCTCCTGTTCCTCTGTGGCAAGCTCCATTGCTGCATGCTCCGCTACTGCATGCTCCGCTGCTGCAGCTTCCTCCTCCTTCTCGAGCAGCTCCAGCTCTGACATCCGCAGGGCATCCCCCAGGGCTGCGGCAACTGGCAGGAAGGCCACCATTGCTGGTTGATTTCCAATATCCATTGTCTGCAGGGGGTGAAAGGCTGAAATGTTAGCATGGTGCGTACCACGTGCCCAACCAGTCCGCCGGGTACATGGTGCCCCGGTTTGGACTGTGGGCTCTGCTCCCGCATGTCCCTCCCCCTCCGTCTCCGCACCCCTGGCTCTATTTTGACCAGCACCATGGGAGGCCTCTGGTCCTAGTGCCCGTCCCTGCTGTCAGAGGTACATCAGCTGGTATTGCGCTTGCCAACAGTTCGCTCTGTGGCCCCCACCCGGCACCCTTCGTAAGGGCTACAGTGGGCTTTACCCTTGAGTGGACCATGCAATGCCCTGCCGGCAGTTTTGGGGGGGGTATGGCGGAGGGTGGGGTGTGGGGGTGGGGGCACCCACACGGCCGGTGTCACTCTGCAGAACCAGGGGCCAAGGTGGGTGGTCAGTGAGCTGCGCAGCAAGATAGCTGCTTTGCAGGCTGCGGCAATGGCGCTCCGTGCCTGGACACAGCTCCAGTCCCATGGAGGGGTCACCCCAGCCTCACGGCCCATCCCTTGGTCATCCCCTCTCCTCCCCACCCCACCCCAGCCAGCCCGGCCAGTGTCCGGCCTGGCATCCCATGGTCATGCCTCTACGTGTCCTATCTCCTCTGAAGCACAAATGAACCGTGCCGTCGGGAGCGCGACCCATCGGAGGCAGAGAATCACAGAGGCCCCGGAGAATACCGGGTCAGGCCCGCTAATGATATGCAAGCCCGCTAATAATATATAATTGGTGTTTATTCTACGTGCTTTCCGGACTGCATTAACGGTCCTGTTGAGGTGACGGAGAATTGCGATTTGGCGGCAGATCAGTGCCCACCGCGATTTCGGCGTCGGAACTGATTCTCCGCCAAATCGCATTTCCCAATTTCGGCGTCAGCCTGTGGAGAATCCTGCCCCACAAGTTTAAAATGTATATTTATAGAGATTTCTCAAACCTGCTGTCAAATCTGTGACAAAAAAAAAACCTGATAACTGCGCAGCTGCCTTTCTGGAAACAATTCATGTACATTTTATAAATGTACATGCTGCTTTTCAAATTTTAACATTCACTGTGGTACAGATTGTGTTGCATAATATTGATCAGTTTCTTTAATGTTTACTGATTTTGAGATTTATGGAATGTTAATATAATGTGAGCTAAAATATCTTCTTCATTCCCATATCAGAATTATTAAAATTGCATTGCCAAGTAAGCCAACATTTTTTTATTTAAGAAAAAAAATATTTTTTATTGAGGTTTTCACAAAATATCAACAACAAAATGCACAAGTAAACCAACATATGCCATTTCTGAAATATGTAGAGGAAAATTCAAGTTTTTTTCCTCTAGGATCTGAAAATAGGGAACATACACTCCAGGAGAATGAAAACAGCTCCCTTTCGGGTTGTATATTTATAAACATTGTAATGAAATTATCATTGCAATATTATTTCTGTTTTTACTGATTGCATCTATCCAATGCCTTTCTAACTGTTTCCTCCTTGGCATCTGCTTTACAGTCAAACCATTACCATTGTGACTATTCCTATACAAACTCATTTGCTATTTTCAATCATTTTGTTTTAGTAATGGCTTAAGTCAAATATCAGAGACTCAACAGTATCGCTTTTCATGAGGAATGTTTTTTCATGCAAAGTATATGCAACATGATATTTATCCAATCTTTATTTTATTCCGTTTTATTCTATGTATCTTAAAATGTGAATATAATTCTTCCAAAGTAATAAAACGTGCAGTACACTGAAAATTGTTCCCAACGTATGACCTTATTTTTACTGTGGCATTTTGCTAAGTCATCTACATCTCAAAGTAAACAGTGACTAAGAAGCTTGCTAAATTAACATTATCTGTAAATAGAATTTATACAAGTTATGCCTTCGTCTGGAAAATGTATTGAGGTGACTGAACTTTTGTTGAACGACCTATCATGTATCTGTACAGTTAATTGAAAGATGCAGTAGGCTAAATTGGATAGCCCCTAAATTTGAGGGCAGGAATTATGATGTGAGGTGCCCTTTTACAGTGATGCAGGCTGTGTGCCTCAGCAGGGGATCTGAGTTCATGTGAATAAAAGCAAATTACCCCAGATGATAGAATCAGAAACCAGAGAAAATGCTGGAAAATCTCAGCAGGTCTGGCAGCATCTGTACGGAGAGAAAAGTTTCGAATTCAGACGACCCTTTGTCAAAGCTAAAGACAGTGAAAGTGGAAAATATTTATCTTTCATTCTCACTCCACAGTATAAATATTTCCCACTTTCCCTGTCTTTAGCTTTGACAAAGGGCCACCTGGACTCAAAAATGTAGCTCTTTTCTCTCCCCACAGATGCTGCCAGACCTGCTGAGAGTTTCCAGCATTTTCTCTCTGAGTTCATGTGACGCTTGCACCACTTAAAGCTAACGGACAGTACTTACAACCAGAGGGCCTCTCTTAAAGGTGAGCTATGTTCCAGCTGCAGCAAGGACTAAAATTGCATTTCAAATATTTTTAAGGCCCTGAGTAAGGAATATTTATGTCATAAAAGGCCAGTATGTTTCCAGGTTTTCGGATGCTGCCCTTTAGTAATGGATGCAGAAGATTGACAGTATCCCCCAGGAGGCCAAAGACCTTACAGGCAAGTGCTGGAGAGGCACTGGGAGAAAGTGAATATGGCTGTCAGTTTAGCTCCAAGGGCCTGGATGCAGTTCTTCAAGAAGCCTCATGATCTCGAACAAGTGGGCAGGATAAGTGATTGTATCCTCAAATGGCATATCCTCCGAATTGCACCATTAATTTCACATACTACTGTATTCTTCACACCTCCTTCATTGTCTTCTGACAGTCAATGTTAACAATGACTCAAACCAGACATTGATCCACTTTACCTCACCCTCAGCCACTTACTACTGCAAGCTGCACGTTCACATCTAAAAGCTTGCACACACCATCAACTATTCATTTGCGAGAGACACATCACCGAAACACATGGCACCACACTCACTGACATACTTCCGTCACTTTTGGAGGGCCGGATGACCCATGGTGAGGGGAAGGCACATGCTTATTCCCATGGAGGAGATGGTGTTGGAAATAATTGGAATGGCACGTCTTGGAACATCACTGAAAACATTAAGGATGACAGTAAGTGGGAAAGTTTGTATTACAGTAATATAACTGGAGTAGATATCCAGGGGACTGGCCGAATGTTCTGAGCACTTGAGTTCAAATCCAATCCTAGCAGTTGCGAAAATTTATACGTAACTAATTAAATAAATCTGGAATAACAGAAGCTAGTCTCAGCAATAGTGGCCATGGAACTACTGGACTGTCATTTAAAAGTCCATCTGGTTCACTAATCTGCCATCCTTACCCAGTCTGGCCTACACGTGTGTTAGAACCCCTATGAGACCTATGGGGTTAATCCAATTAATCCGTGAACCTCGTGGAGTACGAGCTCTCCTGCTGAGGGGCATGTTGTATTCTCTATTCTGCTTTACCTGGATGGCTCGGATGCATAGTGTTGAATAAAGAACACAAAGTTTGTTAATGAACAAAAGCATAAATTTAGTCCACTTCTAACTAAGATTCATTCACATTCCTAAAGCAGAAGGTTATTGTATAAAACTATGCTATCTTTAACTTCAGAATTCTCAAGTATACAACTGCTCTCCATGCCTGACACTCTTCCAGCTCTCTCCTAACTCTTAACTCCGAATAATCTAATCCCAGAATCCCCTAGTCACATGATATATATACGACTGTTCTGTGGTTCCCTCTAGTGGTATGACGCATTATCATTTTCTTGTTAACTCTTTGCATCCCAGTTAATATACATATCATTACAGGGCGGAGGCCCATAAGTGGGACAGTACCTTAAAAGCCGACCCAGTTAGGAGCCAAGTTGCAGAGTAGACTCGACTGGGACTGTTACTTGTGAACACTTTACTTTTGGTAATAAGCCGTTCTTTTGACTCTCCTTTCCGGACTCCTCTATGACTACTAAAATGTGACTCTAGACCTGCAGCATTTGAAGATAATTATGATCTGCTTTCCAAAAGGCCAAGCAAACTGCCCTGTTTTGTCAAATTACTGTGGAAAATTAAAATAACAAAACAGGACTATCCACCCAGCATTAACCCAGGCATCGGATACAACAAAGGCACATCCAGCCAACTCAACATTGCAAAGTTCTCCTCACTAATGTCTCGGGATTTGTGCCAAAATTGGATGAGATTGCAGTGTTCAATTCCATTTACACTCCTCAGAAAATGAAGCAGCCTTTGCCTGCATGTTACAAGTGCTAGGCAATGACTATCTGGGTGCAATTATATCCCAAGAACTGCTGGGGTTCAAGGAAAGCATCTCACCGCCACCTTTCCAAGTGCAGGAGTGGGCAGTAAGTGTTGACTTTGTCAATGATGCCCATTTCTCATGCTGTAATAAATGCTGTGCCTCTGGCTTTTGTGCACCTCTCATCCTCTTCACCCTTTTCAAATGCTTTTCAGATCCTCAAGAATCTCTACCTGACAAATCAGTAGTCCCTAAGGCTAAAGCCTATAAGGAGAACAAACTGAGATCGTTCGATCTGACACCTTGCAATTCAGATGCATTTGCACTGTGTGTATGTTAGAGGGTAACATCGAGGTGGGATCTACATGTGGTTAATTACTGCGTATGTGTGGCGACAGTCAGAGAAAGGGAAAAGGATAACGCATTTGCCAGCTCTCTGGAGCCTGAGGCCACACAGTTTCTCCAGCAAAGGACTTCAATAGATGTGGTGTGCAGGAAAAGGCTGATGGATATGCAATAGAGCAGTGTATTTCAAACTTATTTTCCCGGGACCCACTTTTACCAACCAGCTGACCTTCAGGATTCATGCCTGCCGACCTCAGAATCCAGGCCGGTAGACCTTCGCGGCCCATACCGGGATCGACCTTTGCAACCCACGCCGACTAATGTACACGACACACCATTTTTGCTTACCTTTAATGTGACAGGTGAGCCTGCTTGGTCCTCACGATCTCTCTTGCTTTTTAATTCAATGTTACTATTCTGCTAAGGGCTTCAGCTGATGATGTAAGTTCTCACTGCATCCTTTGAAAAAAATCCGGAAGTTTTTCCTTGAACTCGCCATGCTTATTCTTCAAATGCCTTTAAAGTTTTGAGGGTTTTAAACTTGCATTTGCCAGTATTTCCCTGCATATAACACACATGTGCTTTGCATCCTGATTTGTATTGGCAAAATTAACAATGCCAGAGCTCAAGAAATCATCCCTTTTCCTGCTTTGTTCCCGATTTCAGTTTTTTCTTAATGTGTTATTCACCAGATGCCCTGGAACTCTGTATTCAGCTCACACCAGCACTGCTTTGTTCTGCCGTAGATTCTCATGAAAATCTCTTTCCAGCAGACTCAGTTGTGAGATCCTGGCCTGTTTGTGTCTCTGGCCCTCTCTTCTTTATTACAAACTGATCCATCTTCAGTTCTTCACACAGTCCTGTTGCTTGCTACTGGCAGCTACAAAATGGAAGAATCCCTCCTCTGTGATTTTGCGCCCAAAGCACAGGGTGCATGACGTCAGTGTACATGCCGAGCGCATGACCTGCTCTCTACTGCCGCTTCTGGCGGGAAGACTCCACATTCACATTTAAAAGCCGGTCGCGGCCGGCATTATCAAGATGAAACCTGTTCGCAGCTGGCATTCTGTAAAACTGGTCGTGCATATTGGGCAACCGATTGTTCTGCGACCCTCCTGACACCCGCCCATAACCCACCAGCTGGTCACGGCCCTGAGTTTGAAAAACCCTGCGGGGTGCATTGGCAGACCTGCAAGAGAGCCTGTTGTCAATGATAAGGAGCATGGAAGTGTCTGGTTCCAACGTGGCAGTGTTTCATGCAGGGTTGGAGCTATACCTTTTCAATATGTAAGTGGTGGCTGTCTCCTTGAAAATACCTGTGGCGATGAACACCTGGTGGCCAATTCCATTACAACACAAGCAAAAACCACATAGCGAAAGTACTGTGCTGCAGCGGAAGCACAAGCTCATGTAATGAAATCTCTGCTTCTTATGATGCAAGGGCAGCTTGGTGTCATGCAGACACAGATTGCTGCTATCAAGGCTGTCAATACCATCACTCAAAGGGGTTTGTGGGTGTCACAGAAGTCCAGCAATCTGTCCCCCAGCAGGTTACTATTTTACATCACATCCTTAAAGTTACAAAGCCAATGTTAAGAGTGGTTAGTTAATCCATCTCATTGTTTGCACCAAAAAACAATTCAAACTAAATCCAATTCATGATCTCCACAAGAGACACGTACAAGATCCAAGCTGACAAGAAAACGCATGGCACCTCATCTTGGGCTTGATCTGACGCTTGATCTTAGCCAAAGAATGTCTTACCAATTACATTGTTATGGTTTGTTAATGTCATGTCAATTATATGGTTAAGAAAAGCAGGTGATGGATATTAATTGTCTTTGAGCACATGCATCACAGCACTTGGGAATGACATTTTTATTTAATTAGTTAAGTTTCCCATTGACATTTCATTTTAGTTACATTGCCCCATTAGGGGCTGCCACTCCTGTCATTTTTGTTTAATTTATTGATTATTGTTTTTCTTAAGAGTGTTGGAGGAGATGGGTACATCATCACTCCGGTAATGACATTTTGGTTTTGTTAGTTGTTTCCTTTCGACATTTTGTTTAAGATACAGTGTCCGACTGGAGACTATCACCCCTCTTAATTAGTCTGTTTTACTGATTTATTTGTTTTAATCACCCAGTATTTGGTGGTGGATGTATCATCAGACTGAGGGAATGACATTTTGGTTTAGTTAGTTAAGTTTCCCTTGATGTTTTCTTTTAGTTGCAGTGTCCAATCCGAGGCTGTCACCCTGTCGTTTTTGTTTAAATCATTGATGATTGGTTTTATCGAAAGAGTATAATAGAGATGTTGCTGCCTCTTTTTTATTATTTTAAGGGGCTGCTCCTCAACTTTTGGTTGACCTTAATTCCTGCACTTCTAATCTTTGGTCGCCTGGTGTGGAGAGAGGCGGGGTGGTAAGAGGACCTCCTCTTAAGCCTGGAACTGGCAAAGTTAGCCATTCATAGGTCCAGGCAGTTGAGAGGGTTGTCCGACCTGACTGACTGCCCCCTGCCGTGGCGACATCCGCAACAAGTGGCCTTGGAACATGTTGGCGTCCACTGGAATGCTTCAGGCCTTTTGTGATGGGGGGTCTCCATCCGCGCGGGGGGAGGGGTCTGTCCGCGGGGGCTGCGGTGTAATGGGAGGGGTCCGCGTCCACGAAGGCTGGGGTGTATCATCATCTCCCGGAATGATTATTTTGTTCAAGGAAAACTAATTTCTCAAGTCCGTCTTCATAACTGACATTCCCTATCCCTGGGACCATTCTTGTCAATCTTTTCTGCAGTCTTCCAATGCTTTCACATCCCTCCTAAAGTACACTGTCCAGAACTAGATGCAATTCTCCAACTGTGGCTGAATGAGTGTCTTCTACAAGTTCAACCTACCTCCCTGCTCTTGCACTTGATGCCCCTATCAATAACTCCCAGGATGCTGTAAACTTCAACCTGTTCTGCCATCTTCAATGATTTATGCATGCATACACCATCATGCTCCTTTCGAGTTTTATCCGTTATTTTGTATTGTCTCTTCCATGTTTATCTTACTAAAATGAATCTCTTCACATTCCTCGCCATTGAACCTCATCTGCCACCTTTCTCCCGTTCACCAACTTGTCTTTGTCCTTTTAAAGGTCTACACTTTACAGGTCACAATGGGCACGATTCTCCAGCCTTGTGTTCTTGCACGAGTGAGAGAACTGCACCAGATACCAAACCATTTGCGATGAAATTGGCTCCCACCCGTATGCGAAATTGGGATCTCGCCCTAGTGTGGTGAGAAACCAATTATCACTGCTTAAGCCCTATTTCATACAATTAACAAGAACCACCCACCAGTGGCACAGCCATCCACCCGGCATGGTGGCACAGTGGTTATCACTGCAGCCTCACTGATCCAGGGACCCAGGTTCAATTCTGGCCTTGGGTGACTGTCTGTGTGGAGTTTGCACTTTCTCCCCGTGTGTGCTTGGGTTTCCTCCGGGTGCTCCGGTTTTCTCCCACATTCCAAGGATGCGCATGTTAGGTGGGTTGGCCATGCTAAATTGTCCCTTATTGTCCAAAAGGTTAGGTGGGGTTACTGGGTTACGGGGATAAGGTGGAGGCATGGGCTTAAGTAGCATGCTCTTTCCAAGGGCTGGTGCAGACTCGATGGGCTGAATGGCCTCCTTCTGCCCTGTAAGTTCCATGATTCAATATCCAATGGCCTCCCTTCATTCAACGGCCTCCCTAGCAAGTGGTCATGCTGGTGCCGATTAGTACTACTTTTGAAAAACGTGAACCTGGTGGTGGGCTGCTGTGGGGAGCCGAGGAGGTGAGTAGCCATCTTCACTCACAGGCAATCACATAATCATAGCATTTACAGTGCAGAAGGAGGTTATTCAGCCCATCGAGTCTGCACCAGCTCTTGGAAAGAGCACCCTACTTAAGCCCATGCCTCTACCCTATCCAGTAACCCAATAACCCCACCTCATCATTTTTTTGGACACTAAAGGCAATTTATCATGGCGTCCACCGAACCTGCACATCTTTGGACTGTGGGAGGAAATGGGAGCACGCAGACACAGGGAGAACGTGCAGACTCTGCACAGACAGTGACCAAAGCCGGAATCGAACCTAGGATCCTGGAGCTGTGAAGTAACTGTGCTACCCACCATGCTACCGCCCAGCACCCCTAATGAACTGGGGGCGCTGGACAAGCTGCCCTGTGCTCCGGGGTGGGGTGGGGTGGGGTGGGGTGGGGTGGGGAAGCAAAAGGGAGTGCAGCCCGGCTTGGGGGTGGGTCGTCATGAGGGGCTGGGGCTTTCGGGGCTGGGAGGACGGGGGAGGTGGGTGCTTGTGGGGAGTAGGGTGATGGGCTGCTGTGCGCGGGTGCACCATGCCAACCCGTACAGGGGAGAGCCCTAGCCCCTGACTGTATGCCCCATTCATAACTGCCGCGGCCCCTTGCCTTGCGGCTGAAGGCTATTGCTGAGAGGGAATTGGCAATTGTGGTTACATGAGCACTTCACGCATCCCAAGTGGATCCCCATTGGTGTGCTGGCCATGTAGTATGTGCGGCTCATTTCCTAGAATCCCAATCAAACTTTGATGCATGGACACTGTGCTTGAACACTCCAGGAGGCAGCAACACAGGCACAGCAGCCAACCCTCGAATGCCCAGAGGATGGGCCCCAGGCACATGTCTGCGGCCAGGTGCATATGGGCAGGGCGTGTCGGTGGGGGGAGCATGTCTGGGGGCATGGGGTATGGGATTGGTGGTCGGCCCGCATCGACGATCAAAGAGCCAGAGGCATCATATTGGTTGTGCTGAGGGTATCGTAATGTTCCTCGTACAAGTGAACACCATTGCCCCACTCTCCCGCTAGTGCCGCCCTACTACCCCACCCTCCCTCCTCTCCCAAACCTCCCACAAAGCCCCCCCTCCCCACCCACTCCTTACCCCTACCTACCCTCATGACCCCCACCCCCGACAAGTGCTTCCTCCTCCTAATCAGTGCTCATAGGGCCCTCGGGTTCATCTCGGAATGCTGATTCGATACCTGGCTACCCTGCATCGTCTAGCTCTGCTCGCCCTGGCATCTCCCCAATGTCTGCACCATCATGTCAACACCATCGGCAATGCTCCTCAGTAATTGGACCACGCTCTGCAGCGCCTCAGCAATGTCCACCTGCGACTAGGACAAGCTCCGCAGGGCCTCGGCTGCTCCCATCTGAGAGCAGGACATGTCTCGCAGAACCTCATCATGGTCAGCCTGGTACTGGGTCACGTCCCCCTTTGAGTTGGACAGTCTGCCGAAGCTCTCAGCCATGGCCGTCAGTGGCTACGCCATGCCTCGAACATCTTCACTCATGTTGCCGACGTCAAGCATCAGGCTGTCCACTGGGGTCACCACCGCCACTGTTGGCCTCGGTGCCACAGATTGCGGCCATATCTCCTCTGCCCATAGCCTCTGGGACTCCTCCAATCAGCTATTGAGCTGCTGAAATAGAACATAGAACATTACAGCGCAATACAGGCCCTTCGGCCCTCGATGTTGCGCCGACCTGTGAAACCACTCTAAAGGCCCTTATCGTCCATATGTCCATATGTCTATCCAATGACCATTTGAATAGCCTTAGTGTTGGCGAGTCCACTACTGTTGCAGGCAGGGCATTCCACACCCTTACTACTCTCTGAGTAAAGAACCTACCTCTGACATCTGTCTTATATCTATCACCCCTCAATTTAAAGCTATGTCCCCTCGTGCTAGACATCACCATCCGAGGAAAAAAGCTCCCCCTGTCCACCCTATCCAATCCTCTGATCATCTTGTATGCCTCAATTAAGTCACCTCTTAACCTTCTTCTCTCTAACGAAAACAGCCTCAAGTCCCTCAGCCTTTCCTCGTAAGATCTTCCCTCCATACCCAGGCAACATTCTGGTAAATCTCCTCTGCACCCTTTCCAATGCTTCCACATCCTTCCTATAATGCGGCGACCAGAATTGCACGCAATACTCCAAATGCAGCCGCACCAGAGTTTTGTACAGCTGCAACATGACCTCATGGCTCCGAAACTCAATCCCTCTACCAATAAAAGCTAACACACCGTACGCCTTCTTAACAACCCTCTCAACCTGAGTGGCAACTTTCAGGGATCTATGTACATGGACACCGAGATCTCTCTGCTTATCCACACTGCCAAGAATCTTACCATTAGCCCAGTACTCTGTCTTCCTGTTATTCCTTCCAAAATGAATCACCTCACACTTTTCTGCATTAAACTCCATTTGCCACCTCTGAGCCCAACACTGCAGCTTATCTATGTCCCTCTGTAACTTGTAACATCCTTCCACACTGTCCATAACTTCACCGACTTTAGTGTCATCTGCAAATTTACTCACCCATCCTTCTACACCGTCCTCCAGGTCATTTATAAAAATGACAAACAGCAGTGGCCCCAAAACAGATCCTTGTGGTACACCACTAGTAACTGGACTCCAGTCTGAACACTTCCCATCAACCACCACCCTTTGTCTTCTTCCAGCTAGCCAATTTCTGATCCAAACTGCTAAGTCTCCCTGAATCCCATGCTTCCGTATTTTCTGCAGTAGCCTACCGTGGGGAACCTTATCAAACGCTTTACTGAAATCCATATACACCAGATCAACTGCTTTACCCTCATCCACCTGTTTGGTCACCTTCTCAAAGAACTCAATAAGGTTTGTGAGGCACAACCTACCCTTCACGAAACCGTGTTGACTATGTCTAATCAAATTATTCCTTTCCAGATGATTATACACCCTACCTCTGACAAACTTTTCCAAGATTTTGCCCACAACAGAAGTAATGCTCACTGGTCTATAGTTACCGGGGTTGTCTCCACGCCCCTTCTTGTACAAGGGGACAACATTTGCTATCCTCCAGTCTTCTGGCACTATTCCTGTTGACAAAGATGACTTAAAGATCAAAGCCAAAGGCTCAGCAATCTCCTCCCTAGCTTCCCAGAGAATCCTAGGATAAATCCCATCCGGCCCAGGGGACTTGTCTATTTTCACCCTTTCCAGAATTGTTAACACCTCCTCCTTATGAACCTCAAGCCCTTCTAGTCTAGTAGCCTGAATCTCAGTATTCTCCTCGACAACATTGTCTTTTTCCTGTGTGAATACTGACAAAAAAATACTCATTTAGCACCTCTCCTATCTGCTCGGACTCCAAGCACAACTTCCGACTACTGTCCTTGACTGGCCCTACTCTTACCCTAGTCATTCTTTTGTTCCTGAAATGTTGCTGACGTCTCCGTCTGAATATCATGGCCGCACCCTAATGTTTCCATCTGTTCTGGGATAGTCTGGTTCAGAGGCTCAGCTTCTGACTGGGACCCAGCTGGCTTCCGGGATCCAGCAGCCCTCCACTGCTGTCTCTCCTGGAGGTTCCTGCCTCCACCTGATGTGTATCAGCAATTGTGCGGTTCTCACCAGATTGTGCCCCAGTCGCCTGTCCGCTAACGTTTCCCACTGAGGTGCATGTATCTGCACTGATGGAGGGTGGGAATGACAGCTGTAATGCATGGACTGTGGCATCTTTGGAGCTCTCCTCTGAGATGTTCACATGGGGAAGGAGCCAACCCGGAAGGGCTGCATGGTTGGCTGGAGGACCTGCTGGAGAATGGACATGTGGCCAGTGGGAGGGATGGGTGAGTCTGTATGGCAATAACAACACATGTTTGACAGTCCATCTGGGTGGGGCCAGTGGATCATCACCTCTGCGGTGTATGTCAACCCCAACTTTGGTGACTGCACTCTCCTTGACCATCTCCGTCACCTCCAGGACCTGTTCGTTGAATGTCGTGAGAATTCTAATGTCCAGCACCCCTCTGCCAGTCTGGTATCCTTATCTGATAGTTTTATTTATCTGACAGAGGAAAAGACTTAGAGGGGGATGTGATTGAGATTCTTTGTTGAAAAATAATAATGTGATTGAACTCAGATTAGGTTGATTATTTGAGATAGGTATAGTGATCAAGGAGGAATATAAAATATTTAAGCAATGATTTAGGTTGGTTGACAAGAAGCATTCCTTTTCATAGTAAATCTGCACTTCAGGAGCAGGATTGAGTTGTTAGCTCGGTTCCTTCAGAATCAGAATGTTGAGCGTTCAAGAACAACATTTAGGATGATTACTCTGAGGTGTCCTCTTTCCAATTCCTGCCTGACTGACCCTAAGCAATTCCACCCTACTCACCTCTCTGCTGGCAGCTCCCTTGGCTGCTCTTCATTCTGGGTCTCTTGAAGTAGCAGTTTTGCTCACCTTCTCCTGTGGTGCTACTGGCTCTGGAGAGCTGCAGGCCTCTGATTGACTGACATCTCTTCATGGTGAGATCCTTATTCTAAGGCACTGGGAAGGTGGCAGGCAGGTAAATGCCTGTTTGGGATTTAATCTCATCAGGAACCTGGAAACAGTTGTGGTGGAGTTCCTGCTAGCTCTTTGGTCAGTGGACTGGGCTGCAGTAACGGCTATTGAATTCAGCCCATTGTGTCAAATAATTCTTTGAGATTAGCTAAGTAAGATTGTTCCTTTTCAAATCTATGCTGTATTTTCTCTTGTAATGATTTTCTCTTTATTTAGATATGTGACAATTTCCCTGCCACAGATATTGAGCTAAGTGGCATGTAATTACCTGGATTATTTCTGTCTCACTTTTTAAAAGTTGGGTACTACATGAACACAATCCAGTTCTCCAGCACCCACTCACGCTCTGAACCCTGAAACACTTTTAAACCCACTTGCCGAGCAGGAATTGGAGAATGGGGTGGCAGTTAACATGAGGCAGAAACCTATCCCTTCCAATACACTACCTTCCTGCTGTATCCTAATGTTAACCTGTTCTTTTGAGCAGATGAGAAGAACTCCTGTCCCAAGATGGCAAGGTCTTCAAAAAATATGCAGATTGGGGTCAGTTAGTGCCATTTTAATTGGTTTCTGAGCAGTCATGTATCTATGGCATCTTAATATTACTAGTTGTTTTCTTCAGGTTGTAGTGAGACCGACCATGATTGTTGCTATATTTGTTGACTTGCTGTGAAATTAATCAGCCAAATGCATCCTATCTTTCCTTCATCTCACCATCTCTTATCTCCATTCACCTTTGAAATGATTATGGGGTGCATGTGAAATGGTGCACAGATTATTAAGATCACAAGGGGATGGATAACATTGCTTACACTTTTGCGACATGCTATTTGCATTGTTAAATACCGGAGAGTATTAGTTAACCCCCAAAATTTAACAAGTTGAGATTAATTCAGAGAATAACTAAGGCAAGACCCTAAACTTGTAACAATGACATAAATATACTGTTATGAAACAATGTGCCCCTGAACAAGTGCAACATGTGTTTCTTTTTTATATAAAGCTGTTTGTATACCTGTATGTGTATATATACATATATAAAGTTAGTTGCATGTTGGTGGCCTCAAAAATCATTTTTTTGATTCGTTCATGGGATATGGCCATCACTGTGGATTTTCTGAATTAATTTGTCAGTGGCTGCTTTGTGGCGCAAACCACTCCGGCGCCAGCCTAGCCCCTGAAGGTGCGGAGGATTCCGCACCTTCGGAGGTCCCGACGCCGGAGTGGTTCACACCACTCCTTCCCGCCGGAGTTGCCCGCCCCGCCGGTTTTCGCAGAATCCCGCCCCTTATTCAAAAAAAATGGTTCAGGAGAGTTCACGCTGCATATCTATAGCAATTAGTGTATGAGAACTCAGCAGTGCTGCATGTTCATTTTCTTAAATGTCTTCATTCACCTAAACCAGGGTTTTTCAAAGTGGGAGTGTCACCCGCGTGTGGGTCAGCGGCGGGTGTCCGAAGAGTCGCAGAGTGCAGGGTCACAAAAAAATGAGAACAGCGAGGATCAGAATGAAAGAGGGCAGACAAAGAACAGAGAATGTCATTTGAAGTTTAGGCAAGTAATGAGAGGCTAGATCAGGAGTGAGGATGATGCGACAATTGATTGTATAGGAGAGCTGAAGGCAGGGAATGTGGGCTACAGAGGGAAGCATTTGTACTTTATGGTATTCCTCAGCAAAGTCCTCAGCAAAGTCACGTTGCCAATCATCCTGATTACAGAAATGATACAGGAGAGCGCGGCAGTAATGTATTTGAAGGTGTGACTGATGCTGGTCAGAAAGGAGCAGGTCGGAGAGTTGCTACCATTGCCAGTGGTTGCATTAAAATTGCAATATTTGGGTTAAAACCATACATTACATTGAGAGGGCCAATGCCCCATAAAGACAATCCATCATGCTTGGACCAGACTTGTGGTCAGGTGGAATACGTTCAGGTGCTGGGAAGGTGAATTAATCTCCCCTTCAGTCTCATTTCCAGGTGAAATATATTCTTTGGTAGTCATCTGTGACATATAGAGATTCAACACAGTGGGCGCAATCGACCAGTCATGCCGCACCCAAAAAGCAGCATGCCGTGGGGCAATGTGGCCAATAGAAGACGGGAGACCTTTCTCCCAGGATCTATCCTTCCCGCAATGCCTCTCTAGACCAAACGCGATCTCGTGAGGTGTTGCGATGTAATACCCGTTCATTGTGGACGGGTCCACTTTTTGGCAAATCTGCATGTTAAAGTGAGACAGCTAGTCTCATTGTAAAATGCAGTTGCCCAAGGCACCCGAGACATTGGGATCTATCCCCTTCGCCTTGGAGACCTTGGGTGAGCGCCATTCAGTACTGGTCTCCACAAACGGGGACCTGACAGAATGGCATTCATGGGGGTCTCCCAGTGGATCGGAGGCCTCCAGGTTCATGCCCTTTTCACAGGGTGGCACGCTGGTGCTGCTGCCAGCCTGGCACCCTGGCAGTGCCACCTGGGTGCCAGCCTGATATTACTGAGGGGCCCCACTGCCATCTGGCAGGGGTACTGCCAGATGTCAGGGGTACTGCCAGGGTACAACATTGGCACTGCCAAAGTGCCAAGCTGGCATTTTCCACGTGGTGGCGATTGGGCTGGGGTTGTTGTGTGGGTGGCGTGGGTGTTGGAGGGGTTGCCTGGTGACCCCCTCATCGTGAGTTGGGGTACGAAAGGGACTTCACAGATTGGGACACCTTTTTAAAATGGCACCCCAATCTCTCGCTACACTGAGGAGTTTCGAGCAGTGCAGAAAACGGGGCTATGTGCGGCCTCGGCCGCATGGTCCCCGGTGTGGCCCCCTATCTAACCCGAGTGCCATTCAATAGCTTTGTGTTTCTCAGCACAACGAGCGCCGGGAAACACACGGCTAAACTCTCGTGCTTTGGGACTTTGTTCCCAGTTAGCTAAGCCATGCTCAGAGTCATGCAAAAATGCACCAGCTCCATTCTTTGAAAAATGCTGCTCAGAGCACAGAAAGTATAATGGTACCAACACGGGTGCATTTTATTCAAATGGCTGTTTTGTGCGACTCCTGTGTGGCGTGGTTGTTTATTTTCTGAACCACCAACTTATTACACAAGTTATTGGAACAACAACTGCATGCAACATTGTTGCAATTATCTCAGTGGTAAGGGATCCAGATCTGAATATCCTGTATCCTGAGAGCATTAATAGTGTTAACATGTATTTTATCACTTTTTAAATGTTGTATTATGTTCAGTCTCATTTTTCAGTGCAAGCCGCTGCTTGTCCTCTCTTGTTGGTCAGTCAGTGCCCAGCTGGTCATGTGTGCAAGAAATGCAATGCCTTGTCAATTTGCTCTTTCTACAAAACCAACATACGCTCCTAATACTTTTGACTGAAATTGGGAGCTGGTGATTTTCAACATTTTTCTCATGTTTGTGGAGGTGTGGTCACTTCAGAGGGAGAAAAAATGTTTATGCAGCATTCAATTTCTGACTTTAAAAATTGTTAACATTTCGTGAGGGGAACACAATCTTGTGTATTGGTTGTATTTTTAAGTTAGCACCAGCGGCTCATTAGGATCTAATGCATTAAAGATAAGCGAGCGTGACGTTGCTCCCGAATGTCAGTCAGTTGGCAAAAGTGGGCCCCGTGGAAAAAAAGTTTGAAAGAAAATGGTCTAACTGTTGCATTTTCTTTAATTTAATTTAGCAACATCCTCCAGTTATCCGGGCGCACATTTCCTCAAGCAGATTTATTGTCACCAGAGAGATTCGGGTAAACAAAAATGTGGTCAACCTGCAATTTGTGACATCAAAAATGTTGGTCAATTTGGCACAAATAATCTAAATAACGGTAAGTGATACTTCAAAGCAAAATTATTACCATGAGCAGTAATGGTAAATAGACAACTAACTGGTTCAGACCTGTAACAATTAAAACTAACCATGCATGCACGTAATCAAAATAATTTTAAAATTGATGACTCTAACAACAGAAATAATTTATTGACCTATTTTAGAAAATTGGTTGACAGAAAATCAAAATGACTGTAGTACAGTAACAGCCAGAATATGCTTTGGCAATAATCTTAAATATTGTGTTTCATCTGAATGCGTACATTATACACTTGTGATCAATATTGTGTTTCATTATGTTCACAACTTAAGAATTGTTTGGCAGGTTTACACAACTTTTGTTTTTGATGCTGTAATTAATAAGGTAATAGGGCAGATTTTTATCTTGTCGTGTTTAAACATGAAGGAACACTTAGTTGGTTCTCAGAAATAAATCTGGCATGGTACATTGCTCATTTCTTTCCCATTCGTTAATTTAAATGGACCAGAAATTAGACAGGCTTCATTACTGCCATACAATTCTCTCCACCCAATTTTTCTCTGTGTTCAACCCTGGAAATCCCTTCTGCCCAAGTGCAATCTATTCTGTTGTAATTATCGAACTCTGAGGTGGACTTTGGACTGTTAAAAACATTAAGTGGTGGTTTGAAGCAAGAGTTGGAAAATGTATCCTGAAGCACATAAGGCAATTATATAAATGATTGCTTCAGTTATTAATGCAACTCGTAAGGAATAGCTGTGATTTTAATGCATACCTGGTTCATGTCTCTCTTCAGTATTAGCTTGTTTCACCATAACTCTACTAGTTTTTACATGTATGCTGAATGATATAGAAGGTTAGTCTGCTTATTATCATTCATAAAATCTTACATAAATTAAAACAATGTTGAAATAAATAATCCACTGTAGTACACATCATGCAGTGCTTTATTATTTATTTTATATGTCTAATTATGTGAATTCTGTAAGCAATAAGCCTTTATGGGGTCTTGTTTACATTGGAATCATGAAGAGAATAAATAAGAGGGTTGTTCCAGGAGCTTCATGTATTTAGGAGAGCATTTAGTTATCAACTGATCTAGCATGAATACTATCAAAGAACAAAGAACAAAGAAAAGTACAGCACAGGAACAGGCCCTTCGGCCCGCCAAGCCTGTGCCGAGCATGCTGCCCATCTAAACTAAAATCTTCTACACTTCCTGGGTCCGTATCCCTCTATTCCCATCCTATTCATGTATTTGTCAAGATGCCCCCTAAATGTCACGAACGTCCCTGCTTCCACCACCTCCTCTGGCAGCGAGTTCCAGGCACCCACTACCCTCTGTGTAAAAAAACTTGCCTCGTACATCTCCTCTGTTTATCCCCTCGCACCTTAAACCTATGCCCCCTAGTAATTGACCCCTCTACCCCGAGAAAAAGCCTCTGACTATCTACTCTGTCTATGCCCCTCATAATTTTGTAGACCTCTATCAGGTCACCCGTCAACCTCTGTCGTTCCAGTGAGAACAAACCGAGTTTATTCAACTGCTCCTCATAGCTAATGCCCTCCATACCAGGCAACATCCTGGTAAATCTCTTCTGCACCCTCTCTAAAGCCTCCACATCCTTCTGGTAGTGTGGCGACCAGAATTGAACACTATACTCCAAGTGTGGCCTAACTAAGGTTCTATACAGCTGCAACATGACTCGCCAATTCTTGTACTCAATGCCCCTGCCAATGAAGGCAAGCATGCCGTATGCCTTCTTGACTACCTTCTCCACCTGTGTTGCCCCTTTCAGTGACCTGTGGACCTATACACCTAGATCTCTCTGACTTTCAATACTCTTGAGGGTTCTACCATTCACTGTATATTCCCTACCTGTATTAGACCTTCCAAAATGCATTACCTCACATTTGTCCGGATTAAACTCCATCTGCTATCTCTCCGCCCAAGTCTCCAAACAATCTAAATCCAGCTGTATTCTCTGACAGTCCTCATCACTATCCGCAATTCCACCAACCTTTGTGTCGTCTGCAAATTTACTAATCAGACCAGTTACATTTTCCTCCAAATCATTTATATATATTACGAACAGCAAAGGTCCCAGCACTGATCCCTGTGGAACACCACTAGTCACAGCCCTCCACTTAGAAAAGCACCCTTCCATTGCTACTCTCTGCCTTCTATGACCTCGCCAGCTCTGTATCCATCTTGCCAGCTCACCTCTGATCCCGTGTGACTTCACATTTTGTACTAGTCTACCATGAGGGACCTTACTGAAGTCCATATAGACAACATCCACTACGCTACCAATCATCTTTGTGACCTCTTCAAACATCCACTATGCATCAATCATCTTTGTGACCTCTTCAAAAAACTCTATCAAGTTAGTTTAGTATGTTTGTCAGATAAACATACATAACCAGAGAAAGTTTGGGGTAGACTTTGGTCGTACTGTCGAGGCATTAAGCATTGCCTTTGCTTAGAGCCAGGAAATAAATCTAATTGTGAGATTTGCATGATGGGAACTGAATCTCGCTGAATTTTTTCCACTTTATTATTGGAAGAAAACTTGAGCAAATTTGCTATTTGACCTTTTAAATTTTTCTGCTCTGATTTCCATCACTGCCCCTCACCCACATGATATTTATTGTCAAGCCTGTGAAGATCAAATATAATCCTTTATACTTGGCGAAACTCTTCAGCTTCAGAAAAAAACCTCAAGAATCTTGAGTTAATTTGGGGTGCAGTATTCAAATATGATTAATATTGCCACTATGACCAAATATATGTTTGAATTCTGAATGTCTTTTGCAAGCATTATTTGAATTTGATGTGTTCTTTTGGGCTTAGGGATAAGAAGAATGAGTGTCTGAACAAATATTAATTTGAGTCTGGGAAGTTAGATAGAAATTGCCATCTGGATTGAGATTGATTTGGAAAGTTCAGGAATGAAGATTCGGTTGGTGTAACCCCTCTGAATATTTGGAAGATTAGGTACACCGGCTACATAAATTGTCGGAGGATTTCAGCTGATCTGAAGAGTGTGTATGTACGAGGAAAGATGATGGGGTTGAACTTAAATGAGCAAGGTGCACAAAATGGGCAGGAGCAGACCGAACATCTGTTACACACACTGCGCAATAATCCTTTCTATTGACTTGAAGGTGCGATACTGCTAGTTTTGTGGCCCAGCAGATTTGAGTTTTATTACTGCTCTGTTTCTGTGATTTTGTTCCAGAATTCTGCTGTGACATGCATGGATCATGTTATTGTTCATGGCCCAAGAAGAAATCTTCTGCCGATTAAGCAGAATCCCACCCATCATTTTCACATCTTGTCAAGACCCCTCAGGATCTTATTTGCTTCGATCAAGTAGCTTCTTAACTCCAGCAGATACAAGTCCATCCTTTCCTCCTAAGATAACCCACTCATTCTAGATATTAATCTAGTGAACCTCTGAGCTGCTTCCAGATTTACATCTTTCCTTAAATAAGGAAACCAGTACTATTGATAGTACTCCACATGTAGCCTCACCAATTTCCTGTATAACGAAAGCATACACTCTCTACTCTTGTATTCAGTTCCCCTCACAATAATCGTTTAATGGAGTGGTAACTCCCTTCCTCCACCTGATTTAAGACCATTGAAAATAAATCAACAATCAATGTTGAACCACTTCATAGTGTCATTCATGTGCACTAACCAGTTATTGGTAAATTAAATGTTTCTTGATATAGAAAACTTTTATAACATATCTACTCATACCAATGTGCCTAATAGGTGAGTACAATTAGAAACAGTACACTCAGCAGAATCTTGCAATTTTGACCTACATATTAGCTCGTTTACAGATTTAGCTTGATCCAGATAATTGAATCTTGAACCAAAGTAAGAAATTATGGAAGCTGCAAAGGCTTTGGTTTTAAAGTCACTCATGTTTAAAATTCCCTGGTCTTTTCCACAGTTTTGGTTCATTCGCCCGGTTTGCGTTAATATTGAATCTCAACACCTAACTATCAAGCCTCAACACCTTACTATTGAAACAAAAGGTTGGGTTATACTTTTCTCTTTATTGAAAAATTGTGACTGGATAGAATTTTTTTCCTTAGCCTTACACACACAGGAAATATACGCTGCCAACAACACACAGATTGATCAACAATCTCTCCCTCAACGACAGCAAAACTAAGGAGCTGGACATTGACTTCAGGAAGTGAAGTATCGTACACGCCCCTGTCTGCATCAATGGTGCCGAGGTGAAGATGTTGACAGCTTCAAATTGCGAGGTGTGCTCATCACCAACAATCTGTCCTGGTCCACCCATGTCGTCGCTATGACCAAGAAAGCACAACACCGCCTATAGCTCCTCAGGAAACTTAAGGAAATTCAGCCTGTCCACATTGATTCTTACCAATTTTTACAGATAAACCATTGAAAGCATCCTATCTGGCTGCATCACAGCCTGGTATGGCAACTGCTCAGCCCAAGATTGTAAGAAACTACAGAGAGTCGTGAACACAGCCCAGTCCATCACGTGAACCCGCCTCCCATCCAGTGACTCTGTCTACACCTCCCGCTGCCTTGAAAAGCAGGCAGCATAATCAAAGACCCCTCCCACCCAGGTTATTCTCTCTTCCAACTTCTTCTATCAGGCAGGAGATACAAAAGTCTGACAACATGCATTAACAGGTTCAAAAACAGCTTATTCCCCGCTGTCACCAGATTCCTGAATGACCCTCTTATGGACTGACCTGATCTCTTCACAAATCTTCTCTACTGAGTAGTAATACACCCTATATGCTCACCTGATGCCTGTGCCTATGTATTTACATTGTGTATTTATGTAGGTCCTATATTTTTTTGTGTATGGAACGATCCATCTGGACTGCACACAGATCACTCCTTTTCACTGTACCTCCGTACACGTGACAATAAATCAAATTCAAATCAAATTAAGGTACTATAAAACATTTCCATATGAAACCACCAGGTCAATGAACTAGAAAAGAAATTCTTAACTAATTTCAAAAATAATTAGAAATAATCTGACTCTTTTCGGGGTTAGGTTGTCAGCCTCGTCTTCTGTCTTCCCCTATAAGGAAATGACAGGTTTGTTGTACAAAATTCAACGCATTAAAACAGATAGGTGGAAAGTTGTGGCTAGTGTACTTGCAATTTTGTAACCTGTCTGGTAGGTGGACAAAATCCCTTGCCAGCAACAAACTCAGAAAATGGGCTCTCTTCTGTTCTTCATTGATGTCACATTTCCTCAGTGAAATATTACCTTCCATTTCTAATGTTAGTATCGAACCGAAATAACAACAAGACGAAAAGAAAGGAAAAAGGAAAATTAAGCACATTAACTAAAAAGAATCCAAATAAATTGTACCAAGCTGTCAATTCATCAGGATTCATGAACATTGGCGGACATAAACAAAGAATTAATTATTTACACTTAATTAGAACAGGCAATATACTTTAAAAAAACATGGGGCATTTGAAGATATCAAAAACCAACCGAGGGGTTCCAGCAGATGGAGTCATTAATGAGATAATAAAGCACGTATACAAAATGAGAGATGCCAAATCACAGGCAATAACCATTGTGTAATCTACTTCGGATGTGGTTTGAGTTATGTTTTCTGATTTCCAGTTTGCAAAGCCATACGAAGGGAAGCTAGCCTACCAATCCAGAGACACAGGGTAATGCTCTGGGGAAAAAGCAAATTACTGCGGATATTGGAATCTGAAACAAAAGAGAAAATGCTGGAAAGTCTCAGCAGGTCTGGCAGCATCTGTAGCGAGAGAAAAGAGCTCACATTTCGAGTTCAGATGACCCTTTGTCAAAGCTATAAGACAGAGACAGTGGGAAAAATTTATACTGTGGAGTGAGAATGAAAGATGAGTCATAGCCACAGAAACCCAGGGAAGCGGGGTGCTAATAGCCACAGAAACCATGGGAAAAGAGTGCTAATGGCAGTCCCCAGAGAGAACAAAATTGTGAAAGGCCAAACAGCAGAGAAACTAACATCAGAAGATAAACTGTGACAGATGTAGATGTGAGGGGGAGGGGAAGCAAAGGGGAGAAAGGGTAAGGAAAGGTGGATAAAATGGGGAGGGGTTAACTATATATAAAGAAAGACAAGAGAGAAAGAAATGGTAAAAAAGTTAAAATGAAATGGGATGAAAACAAATGGGTCGAGGTGGGGTAGAGCTAATCATCTGAAATTGTTGAATTCGATGTTGAAACCGGAAGGCCTAAATGGAAGATGAGGGGCGAAATTCTCCAGAAACAGCGTGATGACCGCCGACTGGCGCCCAAAACGGCGCAAATCAGTCAGGCATCGCGCCGCCCCAAAGGTGCGGAATGCTCCGCATCTTTGGGGGCCGAGCCCCAACGTTAAGGGGCTAGGCCCGCGCCGGACGAATTTCCGGCCCGCCAGTGGGCGGAAAAGGCCTTTGGTACCCCGCCAGCTGGCGCGGAAATGACATCTCCGGGCGGTGCATGCGCGGGAGCGTCAGCGGACGCTGACGGCATTCCCGCGCATGCGCAGTGGAGGGAGTCTCTTTTTTTTACCATAGAATTTACAGTGCAGAAGGAGGCCATTCAGCCCATCGGGTCTGCACCGGCTCTTGGAAAGAGCATCCTACCCAAGGTCAACACCGCCACCCTATCCCCATAACCCAGTAACCCCATCCAACACTGAGGGCAATTTTGGACACTAAGGGCAATTTATCATGGCCAATCCACCTAACCCGCACATCTTTGGACTGTGGGAGGAAACCGGAGCACCCGGAGGAAACCCACGCACACACGGGGAGGATGTGCAGACTCCGCACAGACAGTGACCCAAGCCAGAATCGAACGTGGGACCCTGGAGCTGTGAAACAATTGTGCTATCCACAAGGCTACCGTGCTGCCCATGGTGGAGACCGTGGCGAAGGCGGAAGGAAAAGAGTGTCCCCACGGCACAGGCCTGCCCGCGGATCGGTGGGCCCCGATCGCGGGCCAGGCCACCGTGGGGGTACCCCCCCGGGGCCAGATCGTCCCGTGCCCCCCCCAGGACCCCGGAGCCCACCCGCGTCACCTTGTCCCGCCGGTAAGGTAGGTGGTTTAATCTACGCCGGCGGGACAGGCATTTTAGCGGCGGGACTTCGGCCCATCCGGGCCTGAGAATCGCGGGGGGGAGCCCAGCACGGCGCGATTCCCGCCCCCGTCGAATATCCGGTGGTGGAGAATTCAGCAACCGGCGGGGGCGGGATTCACGCCAACCCCTAGCGATTCTCCGACCCGGCGGGGGGTCGGAGAATCTCGCCCCAGATGTTGTTCCTCCAGTTTGTGTTGAGCTTCACTGGAACATTGCAGCCGGCCAAGGACAGACATGTGGGCATGGGAGAAGAGTCTTGTGTTAAAATGGCAAGCAATGGGAAGGTCAGGGTCCTGAATGCGCACAGACCGAAGGTGCTCAACAAAGCGATCACCCAATCTGCGTTTGGTCTCTCTGACTTAGAGGAGACCACATTGGGGGCAGAGAATGCAACAGATCAGATGCCCAGGCCCAAAACCAGGATCCCAGCCCCAAGACACTCATTCCAGGTTAAGCAGTGTTTCACTTGCACCTCTTTCAATCTGGTCTATAAAATAATGCTAATTTCATTATTAGTATTGTCATCATTTTCCTTCACCTGAATATTACCATTGTATGAAGAAGCAATTCATCATAGGTTGTTAGCGATTTTTAAAAAAGGCTGACACTTGGAATCGAAAAAGCCATTTTGGGTTATTTCAGTAATCACTTGCTATTAATAAATTACTCGATAGAAATAATGAAAAGGAAGAGTAAAGTAGACATGAATTCCAAAATATTTTCTAAACAAATTAAAATTTTCAAATTAAAATGTACTCTTTAAAATTATTGCTTTAAATTGCATATCCAAAGGACAAAGGGCAGTACACCACAGGAACAGGCCCTTCAGCCCTCCAAGCCTGCGCCAGTCATGATGCCTGTCTAAACAAAAACCTTCTGCAATTCCGGGTTCTGTATACCTCTACTCCCATGCTATTCCCATGTATTTGTCAAGATGCTTCTTAAATGTCACTATCGTACCTGCTTCCATCACCTCCCCAAGCAGTAAGTTCCAGGCACTCACCACCTTCTGTGTAAAAAAACTTGCCTTGCACATCTCCTCTAAACTTTTCTCCTCACATCTTAGACCTATGTCCCCTAGTAATTGTCTCTTCACCCTGGTAAAAAGCTTATGACTAGTCATTCTGTCCATCCTCCTCATAATTTTGTAAACTTCTATCAAGTTGCCCCTCAACCTCCGTCATTCCAGTGAAAACAGTCCAAATTCATCCAACCTCTCCTCATAGCTAATAGCCTCCCTCCAGACCAGACAATATCCTGATAAACCTCCTTTGCACCCTCTCTCCAAAACCTCCGTACCCTTCCGGTAGTGTGGCGACCAGAATTGTACGCAATATTGCAAGTGTGGCCTAATTAGGTTTTGTAGAGCTCTCGCATGACTTGCCAATTTTTATACTCAAATGCCCTGACTGATGAAGGCAAGCATGCCATCTGCTTTCTTGACTACTTTATCAACCTGCATTGCCACTTTCAGTGACCTGTGGACCTATACGCCTAGATCTCTCTGCCTGTCAATACTCCTCAGGGTTTTGCCATTTATTGTAATAGCCCTTCCAAAATGCATTACCTCACATTTGTCCCGATTAAACTCCATCTGCCATTTCTCCACCCAAGTCTCCAACCGATCTATTTTTAAGAACTTTTTATGATAAATTTAAAGTACCCAATTCATTTTTTCCCAATTAAGGGGCAATTTACTCTGCCCACCTTTGGGTTGTGGGGGTGAGACCCACGCAGACACAGGGCGAATTTGCAAACTCCACACGGATAGTGACCTGAATCTTCGGCATCATGAGGCAGCAGTGCTAACCTCTGCACCACCGTGTCACTCTTCCCCCAACCGATCTATGTCCTGCTGATCCTCGTCACTATCTGAAACTCCACCAATCTTTGCGTCATCCACAAAAGTACAAATCAGACCAGTTCCATTTTCCTCCAAATCATTTATATATAACTACAGACAGCAAATTTCCACCACTGATCCCTGCGGAACACCATTAGTCACAGTCCTCCATTCAGAAAAGCACCTTTCTACTGCTAACTTTGGTGACTGAGCGAGTTTTTTATCCATCTTGCCAACTTACCTCTGATCCCGTGTGACTTCACCTTTTGCACTAGTCTGCCATGAGGGACCTTGTCAAAGGCTTTACTGAAGTCCATGTAGACAACATCCACTGCCCTTCCTTCAGCAATCATCTTCGTCACTTCCTCAAAAAACTATCAAGTTATTTTGCCCTTCACAAAACTATGCTGCCTCTCGCTAATAAGTCCATTTGTTTCTAAATGGAAGTAAATCCTGTCCCGAAGAATCCTCCCCAGAACCCTCCCCAATAATTTCCCTACCACTGACATAAGACTCACCAGCTTATCATTTCCTTGAATATCCTTGCTACCCTTCTTAAACAAAGGGACAACATTAACTATCTCCAGCCCTCTGGGACCTCACCTATAGCCAATGAGGATACAAAGATTTTTGTCAAGGCCCCAGCAATTTCCTCCCTTGCCACCCTCAGTATTCTGGGGTAGATCCCATCAGGCCCTGGGGACGTATCTACCTTAATGCTTTTCACAATGCCCAACACCTCCTTTTTTGATATTGACATGACCCAGACTATCTTCCCTCGACTTCCACCAAATTCTTCTCTTTGGTGATTACTGATGCAAAGTATTAATTTAGTACCTCGCCCATATCCTCTGCCTCCACACATAGATTCCCTCCTCTGTCCTTGAGTGGGCCAACCCTTTCCCTAGCTAACCTCTTGCTCTTTATATACATATAAAAAGCTTTGGGATTCTCCTCAATCCTGTTGGTCAATGACTTTTCATGACCCCTTTTAGCCCTCCTGATTCCTTGTTTCAGTTCTTTCCTACTTCCTTTATATTCCTCAAGAGCTTTGTCTGTTCCCAGCCTTCTAGCCCTTAATGAATGCTTCCTTTTTCTTTTTGGCTAGGCTCACGTTATCCAAGGTTGCCGGAACTTGGCATTCTTATCCTTCATCCTCACATTGACATGCCGGTTCTGAATTCTTATCAACTGATGTTTGAAAGACTCCCACATGTCAAATGTTGATTTACCCTCAAACAGCTGCCCCAATCTAAATTCTTTGGTTCCTGTCTAATATTGTTATAATTAGCCTTCCTCCAGTTTACCACCTTCACCCGAGGACTACTCTTATCCTAATCCACAAGTACCTGAAAACGTATTGAATTACGGTCACTGTTCCCAAAATGCTCTCCTTCTGAAACGTCGACCACATGTCCAGGCACATTCCCCAGTACCAGGTCCAGTACGGCCCCTTCCCTAATTGGACTGTCTGCGTATTGTTTCAAGAAGCCCTCCTGAATGCTCCTTACAAATTCTGTTCCCACCCTGAAAAACGCGTATAACACTAAGTGAGCTCCAGTCAACATAGGGGAAGTTAAAATCACCCACCACAACAACCCTGTTGCTTTTCCATCTTTCCAAAATCTGACTATATATCTGCTCCTCTATCTCCCGCTGGCTGTCAGGAGGTCTGTAGTAAACTCGCAACATTGTGACTGCACCCTTCCTATTCCTGAGCTCCATCCATATTGCCTCGCTCCATGAAACCTCCGAGTTGTCCTCCTGCAGTGCAGCTGTGATATGAAATGAAAAATGAAATGAAAATCGCTTATTGTCACAAGTAGGCTTCAAATGAAGTTACTGTGAAAAGCCCCTAGTCGCCACATTCCAGCGCCTGTTTGGGGAGGCTGGTATGGGGAGGCTGATATTCTCCTTAATCAGTAATGCAACACCCCCACCCCTTTTACATCCTCCTCTAGCCTGCCTGAAGAGTCTGAATCCTGGAACGTTTAGCTGCCAATCCTGTCATTCCCTCAGCCGAGTCTCTGTAACAGCAACAACATCACAGTTCCAAGCTCTAAGTTATACATTTCACATTGAAACTGTAGACCACCAGTCCTGCTGTGTTCAGCACCATCACTCTGCCTACTCTTCCTCTCAGTCTTACTGGCTTATTTACAAGTTCCCCCTCAGTTATTTCACCTACTGACCACTGCTATGGCTCCCAGCCCCCTGCCACACTAGTTTGTTTATATTGCTTATTCATCTTTGATCTGTTCTTAAGGGTGTTGCCAATTAGAATGTGTGATGGAAGGTATATTTTATTAATTTCTTTACAGTTGCATGAATGGTTTCTGCCCATGCCTCAGCTTAATTTCCTGACTGTTATATCAAGTGACTACCTGTGTGTTTTTTCACTTTTATGTGGGGCATGCCTGATTGAAATGTCTATTTTATATTGATCTGGCTATCAGCCTGAGGCATAGATACTAGACTGGATTTCAAGCAACGTGCATTAGACAATATGAAATTGTCCGTTTATACCGCAGTAAAATTTTATCTTGTCAGTCTGCTCTCGCACTAAGTAGGGTGAAATTCTTGAGACATCTGCGAGTGGAGGGAATTGGTCCTTGTGTCAAATGCCCAGGTGGTAAACAATAGCTGAAAGAACCAATTTCAGGACAAGTCCATTGCTTCAAGGATACCTGAAATACATCCAACTCCATATTGGGTTGAATAATATTCAGGCATCTCTGGTGCTTTGACCATGTCTGTTTAGAAACCTTTCTAAAACGAAAGCTATGGTGTTGAATGGAGCTGGGACCAGACCTACTCCACTGAATTTTTTCAGATCATATCTCGGCCTATCCAGTAATCCTTAAAAGGATCACTGGGAGATAGCACCAAAAAGCCAAACATAATTTGTAAACTTGCCATTATGCATAACTGGGGGAAACAGGAGAACACAACCACAGAAAGTAGCCGCAGTAACCTCGGCCTCATTAAACAAGTGAGCAGCCTCTGGATATCCAATTCGCATTCGCAGCTCACTGCTAATATACAGGAGCGTGTTGGGCCACCTGCTTCCCCACCAAGCCATCGATTTCAGGCCCAAAAATACACTTATACAAGTTTCAAGCCCCTGTTTTTTTATAATCTCCTGTGATTGACACTGCTTGTGTGTTGAGCGTGCCAATTAATACACAGAAGAATATACCCTTGCTAAGGATGCAAGTTCTCATATGATGAAGATTGGTGTTGGTTAAAGGATAACTCTTAATATATATTTCCTTTTCTTGCAGTTTCTCTGAATCAAAAATTGTTTTGGAGGTATGACTCTGTGCTGTTCATACCCCTAGCTTATGTGGACAATGGCCTGATAAGTTTCATGCTCAATTCCTCGAAAAAGCTCATCTGGAATTAGGCAGAATAATTCATTTTCTAGTTGTGGTGCTTCCTTCCCACTCCCCAGAAATCCATACAAGTAAATATTCTGGTTTAAGTTTAATGGCACTAAAACTCAAGTATTAGTAAAAATAGGATCAGGGGCGAAATTCTCCGGTATCGGCGCGATGTCCGCCGACTGGCGCCCAAAACGGCGCAAATCAGTCGGGCATCGTGCCGCCCCAAAGGTGCGGAATGCTCCTTAAGGGGCTAGGCCGGCGCCAGATGAATTTCCGCCCCTCCCACCTGCACACTCTCCCTCATCCCCCCCCCCCACCTGCACACTCTCCCTCATCCCCCCCTCCCACCTGCACACTCTCCCTCACCCCCCACCTCCCACCTGCACACTCTCCCACCCCCTTTGGCCGCAGCCTTCTCGGGTAAGCCGACCCGGCATCACGGGAAAATTTGGCAGCCCAGGCGATTCTCCCAACTGGCGCGGGAGTGGAGAATCGCGCCCATGATTCTGTGAGTATGACTATGTCAGGCTGTTGCTTGACTGTGGGACAGTTCTCTCAATTTTGGCACAAGCCCCCAGATATTAGTAAGGAAGACTTTGCAGGGTCGACAGGCTGAGTTTTCTGTTGTCGTTTCTGGTGCCTGGGTCAATGTCGGGTGGTCCCTACTGTTTCGTTCCTTTGAGGCGTTTAAGCGGTTTGGTACAATTGAGTGGTTTATTAGGCCATTTCAGAGTGTATTTAAGAGTCAACTACATTGCTATGGGTCTGGAGTGGCATGTAGGGCAGAAGATGTCCTTTCCTGAACGACATTAGTGAACCTGATGGGTTTTTACGACAATCGACAATGGTCTCCTGGTCATTATTAGACTTTTAATTCAAGATTTTTTATTTATTTTAATTACTTGAAATTCCACCACCACGTGCCACCACCTCCCCTTAACTGACCAGCAAGTAATTGATTACTCATTTGAATAATGTTGGCGGGCATACTGCTAAATACAAGTTCAGCTTTTGGAGGATAATAGGGAGGGGCATAGGGTTCCAAAGTGCTCATGCTGGTAGCAAATCAATCTACATGCTGTTTAACGTGATGATCCATCTGCTCTGCATACTTCATTGGCATGGGCATGTTCGGTCATTTAACACGTCCTGTATAATTTGCCTCAGCTGTATATGCGTAAGATAACATTTTCAAACCTAAGAGATACCTACAAAAAGATTGTGACCGAGTTCAATTTTCTCCCCTATTACATAATTGTGAGACCTTTTTTAATGCCTGACCCTTTTTAAATGCCTCACCCTTGGAAGTATGCATTTATCTGGGAGATATTAAAAATGGCCTTTTGATGTACATGCAGGTTGTCCATGTTGTGCTGGAGATAAAACTTGGGAATGGAAATTCATGATGATTTTCCCACTCTTAAGTCAGACAGCTAATATTAAACATAGAATCACTCACATCTTTCCAGCTGAGATCAGCTAATTCAGCATAGGCTGGCAATTGAACCTCAGGTTTTTCATCTTTATATAGCTCAGCAACTGCCTGAGTAATCAAAAAATCTAGAATGTAAACTTATAAAATAAACTATTATGAAAGTTTACTCAAATCAAGCACAAAGAGCTGCATGCCACTGTAATGCAATATCAAACCAATTAAAACATAATTTTAAAATAGAGGAAGCTACAACATCGTTTTGTGTGTTTGCAAACAAACATCTCAGGTTCGCCAAGTCACCAGTTGCTAATGAAATCATACAAGAATCACCTGATTGTTAATAACATTATTGCTGAATGAACTTTGTGGTGAATATATTTAGTATGATGGTTGTGTTTATATCCTAGCCCCTCTTAAATAATATGGTAGCACTGTGGTTAGCACAGTTGCTTCACAGCTCCAGGGTCCCAGGTTCGATTCCCGGCTTGGGTGACTGTCTGTGAAGAGTCTGCACGTTCTCCCCGAGTCTGCATGGGTTTCCTTTGGGTGCTCCGGTTTCCTCCCACAGTCCAAAGATGTGCAGGTTAGGTGGATTGGCCATGATACATTTGCCCTTAGTGTCCAAAAAGGGTTAGATGTGGTTACTGGGTTACGGCGATAGGGTGGAGGTGTAGGCATAGATATTGTGATCTTTCCATGGGCCTATACAGACTCGATGGGCTGAATGCTCTCCTTCTGCATTGTAAATTCTATGATCTATGATCTAAGCACAATTACACATTTTCACTGATTTAAATATCGAACATGTTTAAAATATTGGGAGCGATCCAACAGTCATGCTGCACCTGACAAACAGCTCGCTGCAGCGCAGCATGGACGATAAAAGCCGGATGACCCTCGATCTCGCGAGACATTCTCGCCCACTGTGGGCGGGATCACATTTTGACAAATATGCATATTAGAGTGAGACAGCTAATCTCATTCTAATGTGCAGATTGCCAAGGTACCTGAGGCTTTGGGATTCATCCCCTTCACCTCAGAGACCTTGGGGGAGCATTGTTCAGCACTGGTGCCCACAAACAGGAACCAGATGGAACGGCACTCGTGGGGGTCTCCCAGGGGACCATGTTGTATAGACCATGGGCGGGATTCTCCCACACTTGGCGCGATGGCCTGACGCCGTCTCCAAGAGCTGCGTGAACCACTGTGGTGTCGGGCCACCCAGAAGTAGTGGAATCCTCAGCACTTCCGGGGGCTAGGCTGGCGCCGAGGGTTTGGCACCACGCCAACCGGCGCCAAAGGGCCGCCGGCGTGTTTCCTGTGCATGCACAGGGAGTTTCTTCTCCACGCCGGCCTCAGTAAGGCTCCGCCTTTCCCGGCGTGGAGAAGAAACCCCCTGTGCATGCACAGGAAACACGCCTGGGAACGAGCGCCCCCATCGCACAGGCCTGCCCGCAGATCGGTGGGCCCCAATCGTGGGCTAGGCCACTGTGGGAGACCCTTGGGGCCGGAACACCCCGCGCCCCCTCGAGGACTCTGCTAGCCGCCCTCCAAGCCAGGTCCCGCCGGGATGGACCATGTCCATTTCACGCCGGCGGGACTGGCCGAAAACGGGTGGCCGCCCGGCCCATCGGGGCCCGGAGAATTGCCGGGGGGCCGCTGTCAACGGCCCCCAACTGGCGTGCCGTGATCCCTGGCCCCGCCCGAAAACCGGCGCTGGAGAATTCGGCAGCCGCCGTCGGAGCAGCGGGGCGGGATTCACGCCGCCCCCCTGCCGATTCTCCGACCTGGCTGGGGGGGGGAGGGGTGGGCGTCGAAGAATCCCGCCTCATGTGTTTCCCAGCACTGCAAGCGCTAGGAAACACGCGGTTAAATACGCTCGCTATGGGACTTGTTCCCATTTGGGTGAATCGCGTGTAATTAGATTATTCACTACTGGATCCTGTGCAGTCATAACTTCCTCATTTTGTACCCACATGGCCACATGCTGTGCATTGCACACAAGGGGGTGAATTAAGGCCGGGGGACTCTCCTGATCTGATACCCAATGTTCCATAGAAACCACTGATGGCAGTAGGGGCCACCGTTGGTGAAAGAGCTATTCCTGCCCTCCACACTGAACCCCCCCCCCTCTCCCCCCGTAGTTGCACTTACTGGACCCTCTCTGATCAGCCCAGGTGAGCCGGTCCAACACTCACCTCTCTTCTGGGCCTCCTTCGTGGTTGCTGCTTCAAAGCCTCCTGCTGTCCCGACAGTATACATTGTTCCTGGTTCTGCTGCTGGGGTTTCAGCCCAAGCAGCACCAGGAACAATGGACCTGTCCGCTGGCCAACAATTTGGCTCAAATGTCTGTTGGCCAGCCCTTTGTGATGTGCTCTTTGCCTTCAAAAGCAAGTGAACCCCAATGGTAGGCCGCCAACTGCCTGCTGGCCATTTTCACAGTAGCACAGAGGGTAGCACTGTTGCTTCACAGCTCCAGGGTCCGAGATTCGATTCCCGGCTTGGGTCACTGTCTGTGCGGAGTCTGCACATTCTGCACATTTCTGCGTGGGTTTCCTCCTGGTGCTTTGGTTTCCTCCCACAGTTCCTGAAAGACGTGCTGTTAGGTAATTTGGACATTCTGAATACTCCCTCAGTGTACCCGAACAGGTGCCGAAATGTAGCGACTAGGGGCTTTTCACTGTAACCTCATTGCAGTGTTAATGTAAGCCTACTTGTGACAATAAAGACTACTTTACTTTACTTTACTTTCATCTGATTGAGGCTCACAGAAATGGCCACAGTGGTTATGCCATCCTCTTACTTTTGCCGGTGGTTGGGGCCATCGCCAGGGCCATGAAATTAAGCCTGCACAGGCTACAAGCATGCACAGGAAGATAGAGCCCTGGAAGCAAACCTGAAGCTAAAGGCCCAGGTTGATGAGAATTTGGGGGTCTCCACAAAGTCTGCTGCCTGTGAGTAAGAGATTGCCTAAAGTACCAGGATTCTGACTGAATGACTCTACATAAAGACCAGTACCAGATGAAAATGAAAGAATCTAATCCGCACGCATTCGGTGAAGGAAGTGCACCATCAGAGGCAAAGTAGAGAGTGGGTAAATTAAAAGGAGAGTCAGAGATTCTCTTGCCATTAATTAGTTTTACTGGATATTTCATATCTGTTCTGGTTATAAATTAGCAGTAATTGTGTTTCAACTACCAAATCTGGTGACTGTAATTATTGGGTAGCCAACTTCCGGTGACGGCCATGGAGGAGTACATCGTACATTTGATAGCTCCTGCCTGTGACGGACTTTTGGATCTTTTCCTCTAGTTTTTCCCGGATATTATGGGATAAATCGGTGAAGAGTGAGACAGTAAGGAGAAATTCCCCCTTCCGTGTATGGAGAATTGGACCAGAAGTGGCCGTGTGAGAAGACAAAGTCCTATAAGGAAGATGCGAGCAGAGCTGGCAATGCAGGAAAGCAGGGCAGTGGGGAAATGGCACAGTGATCGACGGAGCAGATGGTGAAGATTTTCGAAGATTGCTTCGCCAAGCTGAAGAAGGATACGCTGGACCCGATTAAGGCTTCGATTGATCAAGTTGTGCAGAATCAAGGGACCCACGGGAGAGCGATCCAGGAGGTGGAGAAAAAGGTGTCCGAGCACGAGGAGCACATAACTATGCTGGAGACCAAGGTGAACGACCACCAGAAAAGAATGTAGGAGAAGCTGGACGACCTGCAGAACAGGTCCAGGAGGCAGAATCTTAGAATTGTCGGCCTCCCTGAAGGCAGTGAGGGATTGGATGCAAGGACTTATGTGACGGACATGCTGGAGAAGTTGATGGGGGCTGAGGCGTTCCCTCGGCCCCTGGAAGTGGATAGAGTGCACAGAGCCCTCGTTAAGAAGCCCCGAGCAAATGAGCCGCCGAGGGCCACGGTGGTACGCTTTCACCATTTCCAGGACAAGGAACACGTTCTGCGGTGGGCCAAGAAGGTACGGAGCAGTAAATGGGAGACCTGTGAGCTGCGCATTTATCTAGACCTGGGCGCGGATCTGGCCAAGAGGCGAGCTGGATTTGATCGGGCAAAAATGGCCCTCTTTAAGAAGGGGGTGAGGTTTGGGATGCTGTACCCAGCCTGTCTGTGGGTAACACATGAGGAACAGGACTTCTACTTTGAAACGTCAGACGAAGTATGGACTTTTATTAAGGAAAAGAGGCTGGAGACAAATTAAAAGACACTGAAGTTTTGGAGAAGTACTGTGGTGGCGATTTGTTGTGCTGGGTTGTATAAATATAAGTACTGCTATGTGTAATAAGAGACTGTTTTGATGGCTAAAGGTAACTTTGTCTTGCAGGGAGCTGGTTAGAGGGGGGTGGGCTTTGGGGTTGGTTCTGTTTTTTGGGTGATAATTTTTCTAAAGTGGCTGTTTCTTCACGGTTTTTTCTGATGTTTGTTTACTGGGGAATGTGATGCATTTAAAATGTTTGTCCATGTGGGGGGAGAGGGGAGAGAACAATGGGGAGACAAACTGCTTGGTGCCAGGGGCGGGCGCTATCAAGTCAGCATGACTCTCCGAAGCGCAGTGGGGGGTGAACAGCTGTTAAGCTGGAGCTTGATTGGGGGGTTGGGTTTCTAGTGTTGTTGCTAGGGGGATAGGGCGAGGGGGGGGAGCTGCTTTGCTGACAGGGGAGGAACTGTTACTAGGGGACAATTGGGAGGTCGGGAATGGCGACTGCCCGAGGTGGGGCTCGAGGAGGCGGAAAGCGCGAGCTAGGGGCTGGTCTAACAGGGTGCAGTGTCAGAGGGCTGAATGGGCCGGTCAAGAGGGCTCGCGTGTTTGAGAGGGCTGAAGGCGGACGTGGCAATGCTCCAAGAGACTCACCTAAAGGTTACAGACCAGACGAGATTGAGAAAGGGGTGGGTCAGCCAAGTATTCCACTCAGGGCTGGGCTCAAAGACCGGGGGGGGTAGCGATCTTGATCAACAAACGAGTGGCATTCGAGACAGGGAGAATCGTGTCAGACTAGAGCGGTAGGTACATAATGGTGTGTGGGAAGCTGGAGGGAGTGTGTGAACACATATGTTCCGAATTGGGAGGATGTGGAATTTGTGAGGTGGGTTTTAGGTAAGATCCTAGACTTAGAGTCACATAACCTGATCATGGGAGGAGACTTTAACACAGTCATTGATCCGGAATTGGACCGGTCAAAATCCAGGACAGGGAGGAGGTCGGCTGCGGCAAAGGACTTGAAGGGATTTATGGAACAGATAAGGGGTGTAGCCCCATGGAGGTTTGCACGGCCAAGGGCGAAGGAGTTTTCCTTTTTCTCACATGTCCACAAGGCCTACTCTCGCATCGACTTTTTTGTTCTGAGCAGGGCGTTGATACCGAAGGTGGTGGATACTGAGTACTCTGCAATCGCAGTGTCGGATCATGCCCAGCATTGGGTGAATCTACGGGCAACGCCCGCTGTGGAGACTGGATGTGGGGTTGCTAGTGGACGAGGTGGTCTGAGGGCGGGTTAACAAGTCCATCCAGAATTACCTGGAAACAAATGATACGGGGAGGTCTCCCCAACAACGGTTTGGGAAGATCTGAAGGCAGTGGTCAGAGGGGAATTAATCTCGATACGGGCCCACAGAGAAAAGGCGGATAAGGCTGAGAGGGATAGATTAGTGGAGGAGATACTACAGGTGGACAGGAGATACTTGGAGGCCCCGGATGCAGGGCCACTAATGGAGCAGCGGAGGTAACAGGCGGAGTTTGGGCTGTTGACCACAAGGAAAGTGGTGGAACAGTTGAGAAAGGCAAGGGGGGGTGATTTATGAGTATGGGGAAAAGGCAAACAGAATGTTGCCGCACCAGCTCAGGAATGGGGAGGCGGCCAGGGAGATAGGTAAAGTAAACAGTAGAGGCGGAAATATTGTCCTGGACCCAGCGGGAGTGAACGAGGTGTTTAAGGACTTCTAGAGTAAATTATATGAGTCGGAAACCCCGGCTGGGGTGGAGGGGATGAGGCAGTTTTTGGATCAGTTGAGGTTCCCGAGGGTAGATGAGGATCTGGTGGAAGGGCTGGGAGCCCCAATTGAGATTGAGGAAATAATCAAGGGATTGGAGGGCTTGCAGTCGGGCAAGGCCCCGGGGCCTGACGGCTTCCCGGTGGAATTCTATAAGAAGTTTTCAGAGATATTGAGCCCACTGCTGGTGAGGACCTTCAATGAAGCAAGAGAGAAGGGAGTCCTCCCCCCAACAATGTCACAGGCCTCGATTTCATTGATCCTGAAACGGGAGAAGGATCCGCATGAAACGGGAAAAGGATCCTCAGTGCGGGTCATACAGGCCAATTTCTCGACTGAATGGGGACGCCAAATCTGCTGGCTAAGATACTGGCCACAAGGATAGAGGACTGTGTCCCGGGGGCATTAGGGGAAGACCAGACGGGATTTGTAAAGGGCAGGCAACTCAAGGCCAATGTGCGAAGGCTTTTAAATGCCATTATGATGCCCTCAGAAGGAGAGGAGGTGGAGGTGGTCGTAGCGATGGATGCGGAGAAGGCTTTTGATCGGGTGGAGTGGAATTACCTGTGATAGGCGCTGGGAAGGTTTGGATTTGGTGAGGGCTTTATTGACTGGGTGTGATTGCTCTATCAGGCACCAGTAGTGATTGTCCCGTATGGACTGGCTGAGGTCGGGGTACTTTAAACTACACCGAGGGACGAGGCAAGGGTGCCCCCTCTCCCTGCTACTGTTTGCTCTGGCCATAGAGCCATTGGCCATGGTGATAAGAGCCTCGAGGAACTGGAAATGGCTGGTTCGGGGAGGGTTGGAGCACAGGGTCTCGCTTTAAGTAGATGACCTGCTCTTGTATATTTCAGACCCGTTGGAGGGGATGGGGGAAGGAATGCGAATCCTGGGGGAATTTGGCAATTTTTCAGGGTATAAATTGAACATGGGGAAAAGCGAGATGTTCACGATCCAGGCAAGAGGACAGGAGAAGAGACTGGGAGAGCTGACGCTTAGAATGGTAGGGAAGAGCTTTCGATATCTGGGAATCCAGGTGGGAATGGGAGACACTGCACAAGTTAAACCTATCCCGGTTGGTAAAACAAATGGAAGGGGACTTTAAGAGATGGGACATGCTCCCGCTATCACAAGGGTAGGGTAGAGACCGTGAAAATGACGGTCCACCCCAGATTTCTGTTTGTCTTTCAGTGCCTCCCCATCTTCATCCCAAAGGCCTTTTTCAAGCGGGTGAATAAGGTTATTTCGGGCTTTGTGTGGGCGGGTAAAACCCTGCGAGTGAAGAAAGTGTTGCTGGAGCGCAGTCGGGGGGAGGGTGGGTTGGCGCTGCCGAACTTCTGCAATTACTACTGGACAGCTAATATAGCCATGATTAGGAAGTGGGTAGTGGGGGAGGGGTCGGCATGGGAGCGGATGGAGGCGGCGTCATGCAAAGACACCAGTTTGGGAGCACTGATAACGGCACCTCTTCCGTTCTCGCCGGCCCGATACTCCACAAGTCCGGTGGTGGTGGCGGCTCTGAGAATCTGGGGGCAATGGAGGAGATATAAGAGAGTGGAGGGAGCATCGTTTTGAACCCTGATTTAGAATAATCATCGGTTTGTACCGGGTAAGCTAGATGGTGGGTTCCGGAGTTGGCAAAGGGCAGGAATTAGAAGGATGGGGGATCTATTTATAGGTGGGAGCTTTCGCAGCTTGAAAGCCTTGGAGGATAAATTTGAATAGCCAGCAGGGAATGGGTTCAGGTATTTTCAGGTGCGAGACTTCCTGAGAAAACAGGTGTCGGCCTTTCCGCTGCTGCCGCCACAGGGGATGCAGGATAGAGTAGTCTCCAGTACATGGGTGGGAGAGGGGAAGGTTTCAGATATTTACCAGGAGCTTTCAGAGGCAGCGGAAACTCCGGTGGAGGAGCTTAAGGGCAAGTGGGAGGACGAGCTAGGAGAGATAGAGCCGTGTCTATGGGCGGATGCCTTAAGCAGGGTTAATACCTCCTCATAATGTGCCATGCTCAGCCTGATACAATTTAAGGTAATTCCACCGGGCACACATGACAGCTGCTAGGATGAGCAGGTTTTTCGGGGTAGAAGATAGGTGTGCGAGGTGCGCGGGAAGCCCAGCAAATCATGTCCACATGTTTTAGGCATGCCCGAAGCTCAGAGGGTTTCGACAGGGTTTTGCTAAGGCAATGTCCATGGTGCTAAAAACACGGGTGGTGCCGAGTCCGGAGGTAGCGATCTTTGGAGTGTCGGAAGAGCCGGGAGTTCAGGGGGCGAAAGAGGCTGATGTCTTGGCCTTTGCCTCCCTGGTAGCCCGGAGACAGATCTTGTTAATGTGGAAGGAGTTGAAGCCCCCGAGTGTAGAGACCTGGGTTAGTGACATGGCTGGGTTTGTCAGTCTCAAGGAAATAAAGTTTGCCTTAAGAGGGTCAATGGTCGGATTCACCCGGAGGTGGCAGTCCTTCGTCGTCTTTCTCGGGGAAAATTAAAATGTCAGCAGATGCAGTATTCCAAGGGCGGGCGGGGGGCGGAGGCCGGATTGTTGTTTTGTGGTTGGGGTGTGTGAAGGTTGAGATGGGGGGAAATGTTTATTATGCCACGTTGATGTCATTGTTTGTGTTATTTTTATTTAAAATTTCAAATACCATAATAAAAATATTTTTTAAAAAAAATTATTGGGTCGCCAAGGGCCAAAGATTTTGGTTGTTTTTAAATGAATGGTTGGTTTGTTCACTTGTGTTGTGACACCGGGCAGGTGGGACTGGAATTGACCGCGCACTAGCCCAGGGTATTGTAACAGCAACCTGCCAGTGATAGGCCAGAAGGTGATCAGCGACAGAGATACCATGCCCCAATGACAGTGGGAAAGACTACACCCACAGCCATATGATTTGTCCAGAGGGCTTGTCCCTTTGCTCTGATAAGCTTACCAGTCTCATCCCAATTTATTCTTGAAATTTTATGTAAGCCATCTGGGACTCCGCCATTTTGAAGCACCTTCATACTTTCTCCCTGAGCAGTGCTCTCCTTTCCTGGTGTGGGCCTCCTGATTGGATGGCAGATTCAGAAGTAATTAATTAGGTAGCCGCCTCCTGTGAGAATAATGGAATCATTGATCACAGCATGGAGGGAGGCCATTTGGCCCATGGCATCTGTTCTGGGTCTCTGAAAGGGCAATGCATCTAGTGCCATTCCACCCCAATTCCCAGGAATACGGCAATGCTTTCTTTTTCAGATAATGATCTGCACGTTCTCCCTGTGTCTGCATGGGTTTCCTCTGGATGCTCCGGTTTCCTCTCACAATCCGAAAGACGTGCTGATAGGCAATTTGGACATTCTGAATTCTGACTCCGTGTACCTGAACAGGCGCCGGAATGTGGCAACTAAGGACTTTTCTCAGTAACTTCATTGCAGTATTAATGTAAGCCTATTTGTGACCATAAAGATTATTATTATTAATTCGTCTTAGAGAGCTTCAGTGTATCCTGCCTTCAACACACGCTTAGCAAGTGCATTTCAAATCCTTATATTTTGTTGAATGATAGAAAGTTTTCATTGCTTCATTTGCTGACTATCTTAAACCTGTGCCCTCTAATCTCAATTCTTCCACCACTGGAAACAATTTCTCCCGATCTACTGTTCAGATCCCTCAAGGTTTTCAATACCTCTACCCAATCCCTCCTCAACCTTCTCCTCCAAGGAAAACAGACCCAACTCATTTTATATTTCTAGATAGCGGAAGTTCCTCATCTCTGGAACTGCTTTTTGTGAATCTTTTCTGCACTCTCTCCAATGCCATCACATCCTTCCTAAAATGTGGTGCCCAGAAGTGTATGTAGTACTCCAGTTGAGGCCGTGCCATTGTTTAATCATAGTTTAACATAACCTCCGTGCCTTTCTGCTGAATGTCCGTGCTGATTAAAGCCTAGGATGCTGGATATTTTATTAACTTCTCTCACAACCTGCCCTGTCACCTTCAGTGATTTATGCACAGATACACCTAGGTCCCTCTGATCCCCTTTAGAATTGTACCCTTAATTTCCATCAACTTGCTGCATTCCTCCTACCAGAATGAATCACTTCACACTTCTCTGCTTTAAATTTTATGTGCTACCTGTGTAACCATTCCACCAGCCTGCCTACGTCATTTTGAAATTCTGCATTGTCATCCTCATGGTTCACAATATTTTCAAGCTTTGTACCATCCACAAATCTTGAAATTGTGTCCTGTAGAGCATTAATATATCTTAGGAGGACCAAGAGTCCCTACACCAATAACTGTGAAGTCCACCATAAACCTCCCTACAGTGCAATAATCACCATTCCCCACTAGTCTGTTTCCTATCACTCAAATTTTGTATCCCTCTTGCTACTTTCTCTGCAAACTCTAATTTTGTTCACAACTCTGTTGTGTGGCACTGAATCAAATGTCTTTTGAAAGTCCACGTACAACAGCATTACCGTCAACAATCTTTTCTGTTATCTCATCGAACTAGTTATTTAAACCTGACTTGCCCTTAATAAATCCATACTGTCTTTCCTTAATTAATCTCTTTTTCTTTTCAATAACATCTTTGGCCCTGGCACCAGGGAGGCAACATACCATCCTGGATTCTTGCCTGTGGTAGCAAAACACCTGTTTCTTCCCTTTACCCTCAAATCTTCTATCACTATTGCTCTTCCAGTCTTCACCATGCAGTACACTGAGCCTGCTGTGATAGAACGGTCTTGGTTCCGTCTGCATTCTCCATATATGCCATCATTTTAATCAGTGTTCAGTACTGAATATGGCTTGGAGAATGGGATGAGGTCAGGAGACTCCTGAGCAACCTGCTTAATTCATCTTGACTGCCTGGTGGTTACCTATTCCCTCTGTTCCCACATACTCCTAAGTTGCGGGGTGACCACATTAATAAGACTGCTGTCCACGAAGCCCTCAATCTTGTGGATGTGCCGCAGTGATGCCAGCTGCTGTTCAAGCCACAGAAGCTGGAACGCAAACTGCTGAAACTGATGACAGTTTCTTCAAAGGTGGCTATCCAGAACACAGAAAATGTCCTGGAGTTCCCACATGAAACAGGATGTGCACTCCAGGAAATGCCGCTGCCCAATCAACGTTCTAGCTTTTACTACTTAAAACAATGAAGACTCATCAGCTAATCACTTCTCTTCTTCTGTTTTTCCTGAAATAAATGGATCACATTGATCGGGCTGTAAGGCACACTGCAGATCCCTGTGAGGTCAGGACCTAAATGGTCTCTGGTCCAGCGACAAAATGCATCAATGCAAAATTTTACCCCAAGTTTCACAGAGGCCTTAGAAAGGTGTTCTTACAGTGCTACGCCTTTAAATGTAATAATTGCCCACCAATATACTGCAATGGTTAAAATTAAGCTGAATATCTGAGCAAAAATCAGTTAATCAAAATGAATTTTTTTTCGAATTAAGTATTTAAATATTGTTGCATTAGTTTCTGCTGTTGTGGAGGGTTCAGTTTTTGCATCTTAAAAAGTTATTTTTCTGCATTCTCCAAATTACTTTTGATTGCTGTTGCAAGGGAACATAAAACAAAGTCCCCTTCATGGTGAAAACAAGGGCATAATCTTAAACATAGTGTTGGACCAGTTAGGAGTGAAATCAGGAAGCAATTTTTCCACACAAAGTATAGAGGAAATTTGGGATTATCATGCCTGAGTGAATATGAACGCTGCAGATCAATTGAAAATTTTAGACTGTCATCGATTGTTCATTATTTAGTAAGGGTATTGAAATCGGCAATAAAGGGGCTAAATTGAATCAAGGAAGGAATTGATTGCAATTGAATAACAGAACAGACAAAGCATTCCAAATGCCTATTCCTCATCCTGTGCTCTTGTGTTCCTAAGCAGTCTTATGCCTTATTTTCAGAAATTCACTGTGCACAGGTGACTCAATGGAGGTCCAAGCAAATTACTCTGCATATGTATTGATAAAACAGCCTTTTATAAGTATTGTCATACTCAATCTCAAATTACAGGCGGGGAGGGGACAGTGGGGGAACAGAAATTGATTTCTAAACATGGCAGTGTCAGTTTTGTTAATTTATATGTGATGTTGGAGCTGTGGACAGTGAGAGAACTCCATTGAACTCCACATGATTTCCACCCGAGCATCGTAGCCTAACTGTAGAGATTTTGTTCATTCAATATTGAAGAGGCATTCTGGCATCATTAATTGAATCATGAGGGGTGAATTCTCTTGCTGTGATTTGAAGGGAAGGCTTCAATTGATTGACAACTCACTGGATGGAAATCTCAACTGACTGTCTTAAGGTTGAGTACACAGGGACTCGTGGGTCAATCTCTCACTTAGCCACAGAGCTGTGTAGGATTTTGCAGCCTGAAGAAAGATGTGTTTAAGCCAGTTAGTCCGGAAAGCATGAAGATTGAGTCTGTAAGAATCCTTCCTGTTTATTTCCTTAGTTCCTATTTTCTTTTCTTTTCTTTTTTTGGTCCGTGGACCCATAATCAAAATGTGCCTGCAAGCAGAGGACTCAAGCTGAAGCAGCTTGCTGGTCAAGACATTGTGTTCCAGGTTTTGTATTTTGGAGAGGAGAAATCAGATGCTTCGGCACCGAGTGAATCTTAGGAACCAGCTTTGAAGGAAGTTTGTTTGATTGGCTAACTGGCAACCGGTGGGTTGGCCAGGAACAGTGTTCTACCTGACAACAGTCAGTGATTGGTTCCTGCGTGATGTTTTTTGAGAGAACTGGGCAGAAGTGTTTAGATCTTGGAAGTGAAAGGGACAGCCTCTCTCTTGCTGAAAGAACTGCTTTATTGTTCTAAAACCAGTGAGTGCCCGGTCTTTGCTGTAAACATGAAATGATCCTGAATCAACAGAAAAAGTAGACAACCTGGCCAGAAGCTTCAAGACCCTCAAAGGAAGAGGAACTGTGTTTCCTCCCTCTCTCTGCTGCCAGTTGCCTGCTATCTTCGTGAGTCTTCAGTGAAGATCTTTGCAAACTGAAGGAAAAGAAAGTACCCAACTGAAGGCCTAACCGTCAGAAAGACACGAACTAGAAGACATCCCAGTCCATCAAAGATTCTTTATCCTTTTATTTTTATTCATTTTCTTTACCTCTCAACCACCCTTTCCCCTCTGTGTTGTTTGTTTGTGTGTATGTGTGCATAGAGAGTGGGGGTTGTGAGAAGGGGTGTGGAGGGATTAGGAAGATGTTATAGATAGTTGGGTTGTTTTGCCTATTTAATTATAATACTGTACATAATAAAAGGTTACTTGGTGGCTGCAGTTTATTGGGCATAACCAAGAACCTCAACTATTTTAAAACAACATTTAATTTAACTTGTGTTGTGACTCTGGATCAAGTGGGGATGGAATTGACCATGCACTAGCCCAGGATGCCATGACAAAAATTGGGGGTTGGGGTTTGGCCCTGTGATCTTTGGAACAGTAGACAGCAATGATTTAGGGTACAGCATATATTAAAGAGGCACCAGGTTAGTAATAGCATAACAGGATAGTTCTGGAAACTGCAAAAAACCTTTCTTCAGACGGAGGACTTGACTTTGGTTTATTTAAAAGGGCTTCAAAAACTCAAGTTAATTGAATTGGCAAGTGAATTAAAAGTAGAAGTGCTGGCTAAAGCTAGGAAGGCAGAGATATATGTATTGGTTAAGTGCTTGGGTCTGTTAGAAACACAGGAGAGCCCATGAACAAATAGTCCAGGTAGTGTAGCATCAGAGGCACTTTCTGGTGGGGAAACAGATCTGGAGAGAATTTGGTTGCAGTTTGAGCTTCGGGGGGGAATTTAAAAAAATGGAATTAGAGTTCCAGTTTAAAGCACTGAAAATTAAAGGAGGGATTCCAAAATTAGAGGGGAGCCTAACCCTGTAACAGAACCCAGTGAGGATATACTTAGGTTTATACAGGCCCTACCAACAGTTGAGGCATTCTTCACAGCATTTGAGAAAGTAGCAACCCAAATGGAATGGCCAAAGGAAAATTGGACTTTTCCCATGCAAAGTAAATTGACAGTGTAGGCACAGGAAGTTTATGCTTCTCTGTCAGAGCAGGTGTCTATGGATTATGATGAGGTAAAAAAGACTATCCTGGGTGCATATGAATTAGTTCTGGAGACATATAGGCAATAGTTGTGAAATTTAAGGAAACAGCCGGGACAGATTTATGTTGAATTTGAAAGGGCTAAGCAGAACATTTTTAATAGGTGAGTACGAGCATTGAGAGTTGAAACTAAATATGAGGTGCTTGAGAGAAATCATTCTCTTGAAAGAATTTAAGAATTCACTTCCTTCTCTGGTAAGAATCCATGTTGAAGACCAAAGGGTTATGACCATGAGGCGTGCACCAACAATTGCTGATAATTATGAACTTATCCATAAATTTAAACCTTTGTTCTGTCATTCCCATTATTTTGAAAAGGATAGGAAGTGGGAGAGTGAAAGGAAGGCAGGTAGTCAAGTAAGGAAAGGAATGGATAGCTGGGAATGCTCCCAGATCCTCCCCCGCAGACCAGGAAGGAGGGTGGAGGTGAGACTCGAAGGTCTAATTGTTACCAATGCAGCATTCGTTCGTCATTTTGGGAGTTGTTCGGAAAGCCCAAGCGGACTTGTTGGTGTTCATAAGGAGGATTCTAAAGAGGGAATCAGAGTGAAGGATACTACAAGGCAGACTGTAGCTCTAGCGATTCCAGCCCCGTGGGGTGGCTTCAATGGAAAATTCCATTGACAAGCCATGGGAAGAGAGAATCCCGCCACCAGCGAATGACGTGCCACTGAGAAACACGTGGCTGGGGGACCAGAGAATCCCGCCCTATATCCTAGTTTCATTGTTCCATTGGCAACTGCAGTTTATTGGGGTCAGCCAAGGACCTCAGGTATTTTAAAATAACATCTAATTTCACTTGTTTTATGACTCCGGGTCAAGTGAGGATGGAATTGACCATGCACTAGACCAGGATGTCATGACAGTCAGTGACCTCCTATGCTAGAAACCTTTTTTAGAAAGCTACCTTGAATAATATACATTTCTGTAGGCAGGGTACACAGTAAGTATTCTGTGTTATAATCTTTTAGCCATGCTATCATTTAACTTTGTATCAGGCAGGAGAAGGTACACATGAATAGTAAGGTATATCATTGGCTTAGAAGAATGATTGGCATTGATGCACCTGAGGAATATCTGGCATAAGCATCTGAATTTTTTTCATGATTCCACCTCTAATTTATTTTCAATAAGTTAATATATTTGTTATTGTAGTAACTGGAAGAATGCATGTGGTATTGTTATAACACATTATGATTCTATCTCATGAATTTTCGATTTGAGAATTTTTAAGCTCGCATTCTTGACCTTTAAAATGGAACACATATAACTGGTTTATGAAGATTTAATATACGTGTGTTGATGAAGGCTGATTTTAGAAGCTTACATTTGCTCACCGAAGGTAGTGTAGTGAAAGTGAAAATTCTTCATTTTGTCAGACCCTAAACATATAGGGGGTCAAAATCTACAGTTCTGATCCACTGTCAAATCGTGGTGGAATGTGAATTCTTCTGCACTGCAAAGTTATAGACGTAAACCTGTCAGAACCTCTGGAGAGGATCTCATTAAATAAAATTATCGAGACCAGTGTGGTGCAGCTGTGGGAACCTATTCAATTGTGGGTGGGAGTTGCAAATTCGAACCTTGTGCAGCCACTGAGCCCAGTACTCGCAGGTCTGGCAGAAGAATGAAAACATTTTTTTTTTAAATTACCGCCGTGAGGCAAGCTAGTATCCTTATAATTAGTCAATCACATTATGATGGGTGTCATTAGGAATTTCTTTTGCCCCAGGAAATCCCAACATGGACAAATAGAGTGGTGATCGAGTATAAAAGCTTGAAATTGCAGAGGTGATTTTGGTTTGTTTGCAAGTGTTGATACAAAGCATGTGAATTTTCCTTATTCCATTAAAAATACTACACTTTTATTTTGCTAACTGCAATGATTTTTTTCCTATCTGTCACAAATTATTTTAATGTATCAAAGAAACAATCAGCAATGAACAATAATTTGTATTTTTCCAGCAATTTTGTATAAAATTATTCAAATATTATTGGAGCCTCTTTCTCATCATGTGCTTGTCGTGTTATGTGCAATTATGTTTGGCCTGTCGTCTTTACTATCTATCACTCGTCCTATTGTGTGAAAGAATGATGCACAATAAGAACATAAGAACTAGAGCAATTCAGCCCCTGGTGTCTGCTCTGCCATTCAATACGATCATAGCTGACCTCCTCTCAGCCTCAACTCCATTTTGGGGCCCAAGGACTAGTTGGGGCCCAAGGACTGAACCCTATGGCGTCCCTCTAGTTACATCTTGCCAACCAGAAAAAGACTATTTATCCTGACTCTCTGCCTTCTGTTGGTTAGCCAGTCTTCTATCCAAGCTAATAAATTACCCCAAATTCCATGAGATCTTACCTTGTGTATTAACCTTTTGTGTGGCACTTTATAAAATGCCTTCTGGAAGTCCAGATATACTAACCTAAATGAGCAATGAGCAATAATGTGTTTTACTTTTAGCAACGTTTTACAAACTATTAAAATATTTTTGAAGCTGCATTTCCAGAGACCCATAGGGTATTGCCCATGTTCAAATTAAACAATTCAGAAAATGTGCTAATGGCTTATATTTATAATAAATGTCTCTGATCTTGCCATCTAAACTCTAGTATTGCAGCTGTGAAAAAGGCCATTGTGGCTGATTTTACACACTTATCCCAAACCTAGACTACACAGGTCCACTAAATGCATTTGGTTGTCTTGCACAGCTAAATATGTATTCAGCTGCAAGAGGCACAGTGCACCCTTCTCTCTCACCCCTCCAGGACATAGTACTAAATAACCCAGATTTCAGGTGAGATCAACTTCAGTTACACTTGCCATTGGAAAGTTTTAGGAAGTTGATGATGCTGTGGATATGAGACATCTTGTGAAAATGCATTCACCTACCTTGACTACCCATGTAAGATCATTGAACTTCTTGTGGTATTGCTTTCTGGTCCTCGGCGAGGGACAGGTTCTGGGCATTCATTTTCCTGGTCACCTATCTCAATTCAGTTTAGAGTGTGTTCCTCCAAAGCCTATAGAGACATGACTGCTTTCCTCCTGTCGACCTCCACCAACAGGCTTCCAGTTGTACATGCATAACCCTTTTTCCTGGTCTTCTACTTGTGCAGGTCTCACTAGCAACAAGCATCAGTATGGACAGCCAACAGCAAACTCTTCCACCGAGTGCAGCCCCCCTTTAAGAGGAGCATACTGACTTTAAGAAAAACAGTTTGTTTGCACATTGTGATGTCATAGAATGATAGAAAAGTTGCAGCACAATAGGATGGGATTCTGCCCATCTTGTCCATGCCAGACCTAGGACACCCAGGTGCCCTTTCTAATCCCACCTTCCCGCATCTAGTCCATAGTCCTGTAGCTTAGAGCACTTATGGTGCAGTTCCAGGTACCTTTTAAAAGAGCCTCTTCCTCCACCAGCAACTCGGGGAGCGAATTTCATCAATATATGTTGTTGCTCCTTGCTGAGCACTCAGGCAGCTGCCAGCTCAGGCTTTACACCGGTCAATGCCACAATCATTTGAATGAGGAGGCAAAAAGAAGTTTACAATTGGGCAAATCATGACTTTAGCTTTTGAAAATGGGCCTTGACAAATTTTCTGTCCATTATTTTTATCCAACTGAACTTTTCTCCATTCATCAAAGAGGTTGACAAAAAGATTTATGCTCGAAAGCATTCCATTATTTCTGCTTTTGCCTCCTTCTGCTGTAAATTCACCAACTGGGTTGGCATCTTAAACCATGACACATTGAGGAAAGCACTATATTCAATGGGTTTTCTGCATCAGTGTACAGTATGGAGTAGAGTTAAAAACACTACCCAAGGGAGTCCTTTCTGGAATGTTTTGATACTGCTCTCTTCCTAAATGCTACAGCTACACTTGTGAATAACCTGACAAATCTGACACTCCATCAGAGGGCCATGGAGACTGGTTTCAGTTCTAAAACATAAGGAAGTGGAGGACAGCAAATATAATTTGAGTATCTGAGCCTAATTATTACTTTGTTGTTATCAAGCTATTTGTATGCTGAGCATGCTAACAAACTTTTGTTCAAGACATTTATAGCCTGCTAGCAAAATAAGAATGAGATCTGCAAGCAGGCAATTTTATATAATACAGCCAGTGGGGCAGGATTCTCCCCCCCCCCCCCCCCCCCCATCCCCCCACGCCGGGTTGGAGAATCGCCGGGGCGCCGCGCGTGTCCCGCCACGCCGCCCCGATGCGATTCTCCCCCCCCCCCAAACCGGCGCGGCGAGAATCACGGCTGGCCGCTGGGAGAATCGACGCTCGCCGTTTGCAATGGGTGAGCGGCCATTCTCCTTCCGAGCGGCCTGCCCAACACGATGGGTTCCCGCCGGCACTGCCCACACCTGGTCGCTGCCGGCGGGAACAGTGTGGGAATACTGGGGGGGGGAGCGGCCTGTGGAGGGGGGGAGGGGGGTTCCTGCACCGGGGGGAGCTCAAAAGGGGTCTGGCCCGCGATCGGTGCCCACCGATTGGCGGGCCGGCCTCTCTGAAGGAGGACCTCCTTTCCTCCGCCGCCCCGCAAGATCCATCTGACATCTTCTTGCGGGGCGGTCTCGGGGAGGACGGCAACCGCGCATGCGTGGGTTGGCGCCGGCCACCCTGCGCATGCGCGGGTGATGTCATTTATGCGGCACCGACCGTGTCATTTACACGCTGCCACTTTTACACGGCGCCAAGGCCCGGTACGCGTAAATGACGCGACGCCACTCCTAGGCCCCCGGGGGCAGGAGAATAGGGCTGGGAGCGGGCTCCGACGCCGGTGTGAAACACTCCGGTTTTCACTCCGGCGTCGGCACTTAGACTCCCGATGGGAGAATTGCGTCCCATATATTTGAAATAATCAAAATAATCAGCCAATATTGATACATCTTTATTAAAGACTGTAACACTTTGCAAATATCTAAAAATATATATTTATCAATGGAAAGCTCTTGAGTTCAGCTGTGGAGTGAGCAGTTCTTTTGTGAAGCAGTTCAAGAACAGAGTTATAAATGTCAGTTCACAGAGTATTTACCTAAGATGGCGTCTGCATAGAATGCTGGGAGAATTGGCCAAGTTTAAGGACAAGCAGGCTGTAGCTCAAACAAACATTGATGAATAAACTGCAGCCCAGACCTTGCAATACACAGGGAAAAGGCCATCTCCAGGCCATCCCAGGGACAATAGAACTATCATGTCAATCATACTCATCTACCAGACACAACGGCACCTGCATTCCTTATTTGGAAGGGCCTACATCCCCTGACACCTACAGACAAAGCTGGTGAGTGCATGCCCCACAATCAAGATGGCAGGCTTGATTGGACTTGATCGATCGGGTGATCGAACCCTGATCGATTAATTGGTAGCATCCAAGGGACCGCCCAAAAGGGAGAAAAATCAACAAGATTAGAAGGTGCTGCGCCATTGTAGAATCGCTCTCTGTACAGCAGCAATGAAACAACTGTGACCTTCACCGACCAACACAAGGAGGACCATCACCCGACCAATAGAAGGAAGACCAGAGCCAGGAACAGACCGGACATTGAGGACGACAGGATTCAACAAAAAGCCAAAGTCTTGCTAGTCACTCTGAAGTTAAGTTAATGTCTCATATGAACGTGTAGTACTCTGTGGCATAATTTATGTCAGTGGTGTCATTGTTTGATTATAACATTGTATGAGTGCGAATAAATACTGTTTGATTTAAACAAATACACTTGCAGTCATTTGTCCACTGCATACGGGTTAAAGACACTGTGGTAAACTGTCCGAATGGATTACATAATAGAAGCACATCAGGATCTTTCTGATTCAAGACGCGAACTGCTCGACTGTTTAGTGACTTGAAAATACACCCAGTAGATAGTAATGGTGGCCAGTTACAGAGTTCACTGGAAGAACTGGAGAACTGAAACTTCTCTGCCTATTGGTCATCTGCTTGAGGCTGCTATGCTCCTTTATGTCTTGATCATTTCAAACACCTGGAGCATTATTGCAGGAGTCTATCTGCTCTGTGGGAGTCCTATTATGTGCCGCATTGTATTTTTAATGGCCAGCACATGCAGTTAAAGGAAGATGTCAACCATTTCAGCCTCAGGACATGGCTGACAAAAAGATAGTTTTCGTAGCCCAATCACCTTCAACAACTTCATCAATGACCATCCCTTTGTCATATGGTCAGGAATAGGGCTGTTTAGGGCAGCACGGTCGCGCAGTGGTAGTACTGCAGTCTCACGGTGCCGAGATTCCAGGTTCGCTCCTGGCTCTGGGTCACTGTCCGTGTGAAGTTTGCACATTCTCCCCGTGTTTATGTGGGTTTCCCCCCCACAACCCAAAGAGGTGCACGGTAGGTGGATTGAACATGCTAAATTGCCCCTTAATTGGAAAAAATGAATTGGGTACTCTAAATGTTTTTTTTTAAGGAATAGGGCTGTTTGCTGTCTTGGTCACAATGCTCAGCTCAGTCCACAACTCATTCACTGATGGAGCAGCCCGTGCCAGCTTACAGCAGGAAATGAACAACGTCCAGATCTCAGCTGATACTTGGGAGGTAGGAAGCGCACTATGAAGTGTCGGATAAAAACCATCTGCAATAAGATCCATTCTAATAAGAAAAGCCCGAATGGTCTCCTCTGCCCTCCATTAGCACCACCATCTTTGATCTCTTTCACTGGCACCTTTGGGTTGGGGAGGGTAGGCGGTTGGGGGGGGGGGGGGTGCGGTGGGTTGGGGGGTAGGCGGTCGGGGGGGGGGGGAGTTGGAGGTGTTTGGTGGAGGGGGGTGGTCAGTAAACTGGTCATGCCAACATCATGGCTGTAAAAGTAGATAGAATGAAAATTCTACAATTAATACGTCACCTCATAACCCATCAGTGCTTCTCCAGCTGCAAGACTAAGGTCAGGAGTATGATGGAGTACTTACAGCTATGGATGTAACTGCAACAACATTTAAGAAGCCTGGCACTATTTAGGGTGGAACAGTCTGCTTCATTGATGCCCCACCACTGTACTCAATATCCATTCCTTCAGTCATTGGTGTACTGAGGCAGGAGTACACTCTATCTACAAGATATTCCATAGTGACTTGCTAAGTCTAATTTGACAGTAACGTCTACCACTGAGAAGGATCAGTGTTACGGACAAGAGGAGGGTCAGCCCGAAAAGCACTGATTTTTTTATCTTGCCCATCCTCCGTTAGTACAAGGTGTTTTGAAGTTTTTTTTCTCAATAAGTGGTGGAGTATTTCCCAACCCCTCAGTTTTTGTGTGATTTGGTTTTTTGTGCAACCGGAAATTCCAGTTTAAAAATACGAAATAGCAACAAAGATATTTTACATAAAAATGAAGTGTTAGGTTTTGTTCCTTAACATAAGAGTAGTAACATTGTTTGAATATCATGACATGTTAGTTTCCCTCTATGTCATCCTTAAAATCTCCTATCTGTGTGGAAACAAGTAATTCAAGGAGAAGGTTAACCAATATCTTCTCAGAACAATTAGGAATAGTTAATAAATAACCTAGTTACACTCCCCACATTGACGGCCGTTGCCACTGCCTCCCAGGCAGTACTGGCTGACCGAGGCTGACCCTCCGACTCCCTCGGGGGAACAGCGTGTCCCATCATGACTCCACCGTATCCAACAGCCAGACCAGGTTGGCATCTCCGAAACGTGGAGCGTGTCTGCATGGTGGCAGGGCTGCGTGCTGTCTGGGTTTGCTCGGAAGGATCAGTTTAAGAGCTGCTCCGACTTGTTAGTGGGGAGCTGACAGGCGCGGTCCAGGTGAATCAATTGGCGGGACAACCATTTGCGACATGAAGCCTGCAAGGGATCATCACCGGCCCTAATTGGCATTAGATACCGGTCATGGTCTTGCCAGGTTGGCCGTCGGGAAGCACCCGGCAATTCTCGCTCACTCCTGCTCTTCGTGCTTCTCCCGTTAAATCCCGCCCTTGATTTTGAAAAAAATATATAATGGCACAAAAATTCCCTTGGAATTAACATGCATAAGAACATTAGAAAAGCTTTTAGATTTACTGTTATATAAATGTGTTTCAAAAGAAGGTACTTGCAGTACTTTTGGAAATACTGAACAGACAAAATATTCATGAATACATTGCTGATCTTGCTACAGATATTGAACAGAGGTGTTCTTGCTCATCTTTGTTCTTATCAGTTTGTTCGACCCAGCCAAAAAAATGTTTTAGGAACATTTGGTTACCAACCAAAGAAATTTGTTTGTGATATTGTTTGGTTTGAACTGAAATGTCTTTGACCTTCTGTTGCTAAGATACAAACATCCCAAATTTATTTTTAAAATTCTGATGGGAGACTGGAGTGCACAGTACATTCCAGTTAAAACAAATCATTATAAATATTGCATTTCCTCTGCACAGTTTGCTGGTGTGCATTCTCATTGTTACATTTTTAATAGGAGAATTAAAATTGATTGAAAATATTCCAGTGCAGTTCTTGTTGATTAGAGCACAGTGTAATGATGTAACATCTTTAACAGGATGAACCATCCCAAAACATTTGGCAAATGTGTGTAAGCCGGGAAAGCAGGGTTTCGGGAGAGGGGTGAAAGCATGGGAAGAGAGTGAGATTTTTTAAAAAAACTTGAAGTTGGAGAGAGGACATTTTGTGGCGAATTTCCAGAGAGTAAGAACAAAGCAGCTGACAGCTCTTCTGTCATTCATGAGGCAAGTGGAAGGCAAATTCATCGAAAGCTGGAGTTGGAAGAACAGAACATTCAGGAGAAGGGAGGAGAAGATATAAGGCTGGAAAACACAGAAATAGCATAAATCAGGACCATTGAAGGCTTTATGGATAAAGGTTTCCAATTTAATGGCCTTGAAATTGGATTGTGTCACATGCGTGCATGCTTGTTCTGGGCTGGAAGGCTTACTCAGTCGTTGACCAGACACACATCTTACTGCAGATACAAATCAGGAGCCTACTTGTCAAAACAGTATGAAAATGACTGCAATCTGTGTTGTAGATGCTACAGGCACTTCTAGCCCAAGAAACATTTGCTAGTTTTGCATTCAAATGTGGTCAATGCACTCAAAATTAATCAGCAGTCATTGGACAACATTTGACATCAAATGATGTGACTTGGAGTTCCTTTTTCACGCAGTCAGCAGCACGCAATTGCTATCTTTGACATCAAAAGCACTCAAAGGCATGGAGAGCTCCTACCTCTCACATTTGTGGAAAACATCTATTCTCAGGGTGCCCAAGGTGTTTAGGTGGCATTTTGGATGTGCCGGGAATCAGGCCTGTGGGGGAGAACCTGCCCTTATGAGGTAGGGTGTGGGGGCTTGAGAACCCTTTAGAAGTGAGTTGGGGTGTTGCTGGAGGGTGCGATGGTTGTCTAGAGATCGGGACATCGGACCTGGGTGCAGCTGGCAGAGACCATGAGCGCCGTGGGCCCCACCGCCAGCTTCGGCCAGCAGGGTCGCAAGAAGCTACACAACCTGCTCAGGCGGCAAGGGTGAGTACCCAGCACCGTGCCCCTGGCAGCAACCCCTGTCCCACACACACCCGTAAACCCCCCACCCGGAGGGGGAACCAAACCCCTTCCACCAGCAGTCTGCTTGCTCCTCACCCTGGGCCACATGCCAACACCCATACTGGCCGCCATGGCCAGGTGCCCTGTTTATAGAGGTCACTTGTGCTGCCCTCTTCCGACTGCATAACAGTGTGCATTTTCTGTAAACCCCCCCACCCCCCACCCACGAGAAGGCAGCGCATAGCTGCAGGTAGAGGGATAAGACGAGGGGATCCACCGGACTTGCGGTTCCTCACTGTCGTGAAGCGGCAGGCACTGGACCTAGTAGGTGCGTCCGGGGAGAGGATAGTCCTTGAGTCGTAGGTTGGTATTGGGGAACCAACTGAGCCCCCGCTGAGTTGCGGTGTCTCTATGCCACACATGCCACAACCGCCACCCCACCCCACCCACCTCACACCCCAGCTCCTCCACACAACCCTACCTCCCCCACACCACCCGAACCTCAGCACCCAAACCCCCACTTCCGCCATATTTGCCACCTCCCCTCACCACCTCAACCCCACCACCCAGCTCCCCCAAACCACCACCCCAACCCGCGCTCCAACCATTCATCATCTCTTGTACCTTGCAGGATCACCTGGTGACAAGATGGCTCCTTCTTGTGAAGCCTCCCCAGACCACAGCCCCAGACTCATCTAGCGAGGAGGTGGCAGTGGACAAAGACACGAGCCCCCAAACAGCAGCCTGTGACACCCCGGAGCACCAGTCTGAGGATGACATCAACCTCCCATCACAGCTGTCTCCAACACCATCCACCATACCAGAGACACTCACCTCGGTTGAACATGTAAGTGAAGAGGCTCCTGGGGCACCATCTGGTGCGCATCATGTACGTGCTGCAGTACATCAGGTGGAGGTTGGAACCCCAAGGGGGCGGATAGTTAGAGTGTGGTCCAACCCAGAGACTAGCTGCCGTCCAGACGGATCTCGGGTTTATGGAAACGGCAGTCCCATTGGTGTTAGAGATGCAGACTCAGTGCCGGGGACCCCATGAGGGGATGTCAGCAACCATCTAGCGCCAGCAGGTGCAGTTGGGGGAGTCCAACTGCCTGCAGGGGCAGGAGGCAGTGCCGACCATGCGTGCGCCCAGGCCAACACCACATGGGTGGCTTCTGAGGTGGCGTCCCTGGGAGTTAAGGTAGGTATCGACCATGGGTTACGATGCCCAAGGCCTGGGGCACTCTGCGCAGGCGGTGACTGAGGCATAGGATAAGGCTGTGCTGTCACAAGCCATGTGTCAGGGCCACCGGAATATTGCAGCGACACTCCAAAGCTTGGCCCAGTCACAGTGTGTCATGGCTGCGGGCCTCAACCTCATTGCCAGGGCTCTGGCTGACCTGAGCCAGTTGCAGCGGGAGGTGGCCCAGTCCCTGTATTTAATGGGTCCGAGCATTGAGGCCATGATCGAGACGAGTGCAGTCCTCCAAGACTAGCAACGCTGGTCACTCAGGATGTACCCCTGCCCTGTGATAGAGGGGGTGAAGGAAATATAGCCATTAATAAAAACAAGAAGCAACAGTGCCAACCTTTTGTTTTGAACTTCAGAGAAGTCCCAACATCATGGCATACTCAGGAAGGAGCAATGCATGTTGGAGACTGGAGAGTGACAACGAGGGTAGCATTTCCTGTAAAAGATTCACAGGCTCATGGGAACTTGAGTTCTCTGCCTGAAACATGCGGCTGCCATTTTTCTCAGTTGCCCCTGTTATTGAATTTTCCAGGACTTGTTGGGGATTTTTTTGAATGCTGAACCAAACAAATACAATAATAAATTAAAATCCCGAAACATAGATTATGAATTAACCAAAAAGCGCATAACTGTTTTATTTCCATTTGTGGTAAACCATGTGATTATATTGTCCGGACTGTACTGTATCATACATGACTGGGCTTGTCCAAGTTGGCTCGGCTTGTGGCTCCTCCCCTTGGGGCTTCTGTATAAAAGTGGCAAGTCTCCGCCTCCGTCCCCAGTTCAGGTCCAGAGGCTGGAGGCTTGCTGTTTAGTGTATTAAAGCCTCAGTTAACTTTATCAACTCGTCGTCTATTATTGATGGCGCATCAATTTAATACACTAAACTTCTAAGATGAACGCTTCACTCAAGATGAACTCCTCACTCAAGCCCGATCGCCTGGAACTGGACCCACAAGCAGCTGATGCTACAGAGACTTTTGAACACTGGCTAAGCTGCTTCGAGGCCTACCTCGCATCCTTCAATGAGGACTTCACGGACCTCCAGAAGAAGCAGATCCTTCACGCACGGGTGAGCCCAAGAGTCTTTAACCTCATTAGTGATGCCCCATTTTACGCGGAGGCGATAACGCTGCTCAAAGGACACTATGTGAAATCCGTCAACCAGGTATATGCTAAGCACCTCCTCGCCACGAGACGCCAACGCCCTGGGGAATCACTCACGGAATTCCTACGTGCCGTGCGCATCCTCGGTCGAAACTGTGACTGCTGGGCGATATCGGCTACCCAGCACGCGGAGCTGCTGATCAGAGACGCCTATGTCGCGGGCATGCACTCGAACTATATCCGCCAGCGTTTATTAGAAGGGCGCTCAGCCTCCCAGAGACAGTCCAGCTCTCCAGCTCACTGGAGGGGGTCTCCCAGAACATGGGGGCCTACACCTCCGACGCGCGGCACCCTCGTGGGCACAGCCATCAGCCGATCCAGGCGCGACACAAGCCTGCGCCGCGCACCAGCCCGCCAACGCCGGAGGCACGAGGTACTACTTCTGTGGCCAGAATAATCACCCCCGACAACGCTGCCCAGCATGGAACGCGACTTGTAACGACTGTGGGAAGAAGGGCCATTTCGCAAGAGCCTACCAGGCCCGACCCCCCCTAAATCTTCTAGGCCCAGCAGCGCTGCCTGCTCCCTGTCGGGGTCACCCCCAGCTGCCGAGCCACCCGCCAAGTGCAACCCACGGGGGCCGCCATCTTGGACGCCATCTTGCACCTCGCCCACCACGTGCAACCCATGGGGGCCACCACCTTGGGACCCCTCCGCTGTCTCCCGGGAACCCAGCTCGCCCGACCGTACGCTGGCCACTGCTACCACTGACCGGCCCGCCAACTGTCTTCTGACACTCGCCTCCGTCACACTGGACCAGTCCCGGCCGCACCATCTCGCGAGGTCCACGATGACTGTCCGGATCAACGGGCATGAGGCGGCCTGCCTTTTCGACTCCGGGATCACAGACAGCTTCATACACCTGGATACGGTAAGGCGCTGCTCCCTCCCCATCCTACCTGTGACCCAGAAAATCTCCCTGGCTTCCGGATCCTAGGCTGTGGAAATCCGGGGGTACTGCGTCACGATCCTCACTGTGCAAGACGTAGAGTACACCAACTTTAGGCTCTACGTCCTCCCCCACCTCTGCACTGCCCTGTTACTGGGGCTCGGCTTCCAATGTCACCTCCAGAGTTTTACCTTGAAGTTCAACGGACCCCTGACCCCCCTCACTGTCTGTAGCCTCGCGACCCTTAAGGTCGCCCCACCCTCCCTCAAACTTCACCCCGGACTGTAAGCCCGTTGCTACCAGAAGCAGACGCTACAGTGCCCAGGACAGGGCCTTCATCCGGTCGGAAGTCCAGCGACTCTTGCGAGAGGGGATTATTGAGGCTAGTAACAGTCCCTGGAGAACCCAAGTGGTGGTCGTCAAGACTGGGGAGAAGCACCGGATGGTCATCGATTACAGCCAGACCATCAACCGGTACACGCAGCTCGATGCGTACCCCCTCCCCCGCATATCTAACATGGTCAATCAGATTGCGCAGTATCGAGTCTTCTCGACAATCGACTTGAAGTCCGCGTACCACCAGCTCTTCATCCGCCCGGAGGACCGCCAATACACTGCCTTCGAGGCAGATGGCCGCCTCTATCACTTCCTCAGGGTTCCCTTCGGCGTCACTAACGGGGTCTCGGTCTTCCAAAGGGAAATGGACCGGATGGTCGACCAGTACGGGCTGCGGGCCACGTTCCCGTACCTGGACAACGTCACCATCTGCGGCTGTGACCAGAACGTCTATGACGAGAACCTCCGGCGCTTCCTCCACACCGCAAAACTCCCGAACCTCACTTATAATAGAGAGAAATGTGTCTTTCGCACGACACACCTGGCCATCCTTGGTTACGTCGTGGAACACGGAATCCTAGGGCCCGACCCCGACCTCATGCCCCCCCTCCTGGAACTCCCCCTCCCCCACTGCCCCAAGGCCCTTAAGAGATGCCTGGGGTTCTTATGCCCAGTGGGTCCCCAATTATGCAGACAAGGCCCGCCCACTAACCCTAACCCTAAATTTTCCCCTGACGGCTGAGGCCCGACTGGCCTTCAACCGCATTAAAGCAGACACTGCCAAAGCTGCGATGCACGCTGTGGATGAGTCCATCCCGTTTCAAGTGGAAAGCGATGCGTTGGACTTTGCTCTAGCCAACACGCTCAACCAGGCGGGCAGGCCCGTGGCTTTCTTCTCCCGTACCCTCCATGCTTCAGAAATTCGACACTCCTCTGTCGAAAAGGAGGCCCAGGCCATCGTAGAAGCTGTGAGACACTGGAGGCATTACCTGGCCGGCAGGCGATTCACTCTCCTCACTGACGAACGGTCGGTTGCCTTCATGTTCAATAACGCACAGCGGGGCAAGATTAAGAACGACAAGATTCTGAGGTGGAGGATCGAGCTCTCCACCTACAATTACGATATCTTGTATCGTCCTGGGAAGCTCAATGAGCCCCCAGATGCCCTCTCCCGCGGTACATGTGCCAGCGCGCAAGTAGACCGACTCCGGGCCCGCCACAACGATCTCTGTCACCCGGAGGTCACCCGTTTTTTCCACTTCATCAAGGCTCGCAACCTGCCCTAATCCATCGAGGAGGTCAGGACCATGACCAGGGACTGCCAGGTCTGCGCGGAGTGCAAACCACACTTCTATCGGCCAGACAGAGCACACCTGGGAAAGGCCTCCTGCCCCTTTGAGCGCCTCAGCATGGACTTCAAAGGCCCCTCCCCTCCACTGACCGTAACGTGTACTTCCTCAACACCGTTGATGAGTGCGCCAGATTCCCCTTCGCCATCCCCCGCTCTGACATGACCTTTGCCATCGTCATCATGGCCCTGCACAGACTTTTCGCCCTGTTCGGGTTCCCCGCCTATATCCACAGCGATCGGGGCTCCTCCTTTATGAGCGATGAGTTGCGTCAGTTCCTGCTCAGCAACGGCATCGCCTCCAGCAGGACGACCGGCTACAACCCCCGGGGAAACGGACAGGTGGAGAGGGAGAACGCGACGGTCTGGAAGGCTGTCCTGCTGGCCCTACGGTCGAAGAATCTCCCAGTCTCCCACTGGCAGGAGGTCCTCCCTGATGCGCTCCACTCCATCCGGTCGCTCCCATGTGCATCTACTAACGTCACCCCTCATGATCGTCTGTTTGCCTTCCCCAGGAAGTCCACCTCCGGGGTCTCGCTCCCGTCCTGGCTGACAGTCCCAGGGCCCGTCCCTCTCCAGCAGCATGCGAGGAGCCATAAAACCGACCCCCTCATCGAGAAGGACCAGCTGCTCCACGCAAACCCCCAATACGCCTACGTGGCACACCAGGATGGGCGGCAGGACACAGTCTCCCTTTGGGATTTGGCTCCTGCAGGCTCCACGGAGACCATCACCACCACCACCACCCCCCAATCTACACTGTCTTCCACCACCCCTGCCCACCTCCCTCGTGAACAGACACCCGCAGGCCCACCAGTGACAAATACCACCACCTCCTCCCCTACACATCCCCCTCCCTCACCGACTCAACATCTGGGTGAAGAAGCTTATGGCAACACGCTCCCGGACGTGAAGGCCTCAACGCCGGCGCCAACACCACAACCGGGACTGAGGCAATCACGGCAGACAGTCAAGGTCCCAGACAGACTGGACCTTTAAGACCCCTTCACCCCTGCCGGATCTTTTTTAAACAGGGGGTGATGTGGTTGTGGTGAATGTATTCACCTGAATATGAGCTGTCTGTATAGTACTGAGACCTATGGCCAGGAAAGGGTAATACGATCTACTTCCAGGTATTGTTCTAGAATCCCGGTGGGCTCCGCCTCTAGCTCCATGCCCCCAGGGCGATATATAGACCTGCCACCTGTGGGTTGCACTCATTTGTACAACAGACACTGGCAGGCAAGTTCCTGGATAATAAAGCCTTATGTTCATTCATTCTCATAGTCTCACAGTGAATTGATGTATATTAGTGGTAAACCACGTGATTGTATTGTCTGGACTGTACTGTAGCATACATGCCTGGGCTTGTCCAGGTTGGCTCCGCCTGTGGCTCCTCCCCTTCGGGGCTTCTGTATAAAAGTGGCAAGTCTCCGCCTCCGGCCCCAGTTCAGATCCAGAGGCTGGAGGCTTGCTGTTTAGTGTATTAAAGCCTCAGTTAACTTGATCAACTCGTCGTGTATTATTGATGGTGTATCACCATTGTATTTTCTCTTTGTAGAATTTAGATTATAAACTGCATGTGCATGTGTGGTACTTGTATACAGCAATTGGAACAACGGCTTGACAATTTTACTTCTTAAAGTGGAAGTACTAAACATCTCGATATCCACCCATAATGATAATTTTTTTTAAATACAAATGTTGAATATGTGCCCCTCCATACTGATGCTTTGAAGGTAATTAAATGATAAATAATTGCTTTTACGTGCATGCATGTCGGTTGATGACTAATTATGTTAGTTAATCACGACTTGCGATCTCAAAAATAGCTGGATGTTCAATTCTATGCCCAATTATGTCAAATGATGATGAAATGATCACTTTTGAATGATGACCAAATGACTGTTTTTTTACTATAAATGATCACAAATGAACATTGTTGAAGTGCAGATCCACAATAAGACCATGGGCTGCTGCTGACCATCAATCGTTCCACTATCCTGGCTCCTCCAGACTCGCTTCAGGCTCTTGGCCAGAGTCCAAAACACATTAGCAACCTACCTCTGTGCACAGTGCCTGTAACTGATTGGTTCAGAACCTGAGTGGCATTTGTGTGAAACAGTGTAACATTTAAACTGTTTTTGACAAATGTCGCAATTAGAGTTAGTGTCCAATAAGTGCAAACTGATTCAAGTTTTACAAATTTGTTTTTAATTCCATTGAAAGTAACTTTTTATTGATTTTCTTTTGTTCTTGGAATGTGGATGTTGCTCACCCCTAATTGCCCTCGAGAAGATGGTGGTGAGCTGCCTTCTTGAACTACTGTAGTGCATGTGGTGTAGGTGCACCCACTGTGCTGTTAGAAAGGGAGTTCTAGTATTTTACCCAGGTACAATGACGGAACGGTGGTATAGTTTCAAGTCATGATTGTATATAGCTTCGAGGGGAACTTCAGGTTCTGCTTGCATCTGTTGCCCTTCTCCTTCTTCATGGTAAAAGTGACAGGTTTGGAACCTTGAAGGAATCTTGATGAGTTGCTACAGTGAATCATGTTAATGGTACATACTGCTGTCACTATGTATTGGTGGTAGACGGAGTGAATGCTTAAGGTGGTAGATGGAGAACCGACTAAGTGGGCTGCTTTGTCCTGAATGGTGCCAAGCTTCTTGAATGTTGCACTCATCCATACTAGTAGAGAGATTTCCATCACACTCCTGTCTTTTGCCTTGTGGATGGTGAACAGGGAGGCAGGAGGTGAGTTTTGCACCTCATAATCGCTACCTTCTAACCACTTGTATAGTCACTGTATTTATATGACTAGTCCAGTTTAATCTCTGGTTAATGGTAACTCCTGGATGTACTACAGTGGGATGGATATCCGGTGACCAATCAGAAGCTGGCAGCTCTGTAGTATCTCCTGAGGCAACTAGAACCATAGCAGTAGCTGGTATTTCAGTAGAGTCAATGCAGAGGATCAGTGATGGATAGATAAGCGGGATGACATTGGAGTGCGCCACTACCTGAAAGTGTTAACATCATTTTTGATTTCAATACTGCTCAATGAGTTTAATTACAATTGGACATCATCGTTCTAAGTTTAAATGAATTTGACATCAAATTTGATAGTTATTACTCAGTTATCCAGTGCATTCATGCCTTTCTACCCAGCATGCTCAAAGCTATCCAGTGCACTCAATGCTATCCAGTGCGCTCAAAGCTAACCAAAATGCGCTCAACGTTATCCAGTGTGCTCAAAGCTAACCAAAATGTGCTCAATGCTATCCAGTGCGCTCAAAGCTAACCAAAATGTGCTCAATGCTATCCAGTGCGCTCAAAGCTCACCAAAATGCGCTCAACATTATCCAGTGCACTCAAAGATAACCAAAATACACACAATGTTATCCAGCGTGCTCAAAGCTAACCAAAATGTGCCCAATGCTATCCAGTGCACTCAAAGCTGACCAAAATGCACGCTTGAGTGGCCCTTAAGTGTCTACTTAAGGATCACAATTGGCCCCTAGGTGGGAAGCTTTCCTGCCCTGAACTTAATCAGCGAGAGGTGGGAATGCACCAGGATCTCCACCCTGCCTGATCATATGCCCCACCACCTAAACCTCTGAGCTCACCTCCGGGGAGGACATTACATTCTTGCCTTGGGACCTAATTAATAAGGATTACTAAATTGGTGAGGGGCTGGGCGGGGGGGGGGCAACACGGGAATATTGTCTGTTGCATACTTTCGGCACATCTATTCTGAGAAGGTGTTTCCTTACCGTAATCAACGTTTCCTTCCTGCAATCAATCACAGTGTAGTTCATTCCCATAGGGAAGGAAATACATTTAAAACCTGGGTAATTTAAAATAGCTGGCCCACTTATAATACAGCAAGATGCCAAAACAACCCACCATCCTTACAGCATTGAGGAGAGTGTCCCAGTTATGCTGCAAATAGCATGAGCATTTGCTGAAAAGTTTCGTCTTTTGTGAACTGTACGTCCTATATTTACTGAATGTGATAAAAATAATTGAATATTTTAAAAGGTTACAATTTTAAAGAATTCCAAATTAAATTAATTTAAATTTTGCTGCCCAGCGAAAGCAAAGATTTTGCAGAAACCAAGACAGCTGAATTACTGAGCTCATTGCTCATTTATTATTCTCCAGGGCAAGTCTTACCAGACTTAAAATCACCATTCACTGATGTTCTTTGTCAGAAAGTGTTCAGCCTTAAGCTTTGAAACTGATCCAAGATGAAGGGTGAAAGTTACTCCCTTCTATTCTTCAGCCATTGTTCTGAGCTTTACTGGAACTTAGTTCAGAGGTTACAAAGCAGAATCCTTTTATTTATCCCAGTGCTGAACTTGGTAATCCAGGTTACTTAACAGCCCTGCCACTTTAGAAATAAAGGTTCAACACTATGGGCGGAATTCTCCCCCCCTCCACGCCGGGTGGGAGAATCGCTCAGGTGCCGCACGAGTCCCGCCACGCCGCCCCGACGCCTGCACGCGATTCTCCCACCCCCCCCCCCCCCCCAAACCGGCGCGCCGCGAATCACGGCTGGCTACTGGGAGAATTGCCGTTTGCTGTTGGTAATGGGCGAGCGGCGATTCTCAGGCCCGGATGGGCCGAGCGGCCTGCCCAACACGACAGGTTCCCGCCGGCGCCATCCACACCTGTTCGCTGCTGGCGGGAACAGCGCGGGAACGCTGGGGGGGCGGCCTGTGGGGGGGTGAGTGGCGTTCCTGCACCACCCACCTGCCCACCGATCGGCGGGCCGGCCTCTCTGAAGGAGGACCTCCTTTCCTCCACAGCCCCGCAAGATCCATCCGACATCATCTTGCGGGGCGGCTGCGGGTAGGACGGCAACCACGCATGCGTGTGTGACGTCATTTACGCGGTGCCGCTTTTATGCGGCACCAAGGCCCGACGCGCGTAAATGACGCGGCGCCGCTCCTAGCCCCCCGGGGGCGGGAGAATAGGGGGCTGGGAACGGCCTCCGACGCCGGAGTGAAACACTCTAGTTTTCACTCCGGCGTCGGGACTTAGTCTCCCGTTGGGAGAATTGCGCCCCAGATGTTCGGGAAATTGTAGAATTTGAGAAATGATGTGGATGAATTATGCATACCTCTTGTGTTTAAAACATAACTATTCTGCCTGAGCTGTTAATTCCTGTATAGGTCGGAGCCACTGGAGGAGGGGTGGATGGGGCGACATGGTGGCACAGTGGCCAGCACTGCTGCCTCACAGCTCCAGGGTCGCAGGTTCAATTCGGGCCTTGGGTGACTGTCTGTGTGGAGTCTTCACGTTCTGCCCGTGTGCGCGTGGGTTTCCTCCGGGTGCTCCGGTTTCCTCCCACAGTCCAAAGATGTGCAGGTTAGGTGGATTGGCCATTCTAAATTTCCAAGTAGTTTCCAAAAAGGTTAGGTTGGGTTACAGGGGTAGGATGGAGTTATGGGCTTAAGTAGAGTGCTCTTTCCAAGGGCCTGTGCAGACTCGATGGGCTGAATGGCTTCCTGCACTGTAAATTCTGTGATTCTCTGAGTTTCTCGGTGGGCTGGAGTGTCTGAGGTTGGGAGAGAGCAGGGTTGGAGGAGCCGACGGGGGAGTAGGAGGTGAAGGTGGCGATTTGGAGGACGCTGGCAGGGAAGGCAGCGGGGGGGGGGGGGGGCTGATGGGTTCCCGTTGGAATTTTATAAAAAATTTAAGGACAAGTTGGCGCTGTTGATGGTGCGAATGTTTGTGGACGTGATGGGTGGAGGTGTCTTGCCGCAAACAATGGAGCAGGCTTACATCTTGCTATTTTTAAAAAGGGTAAGGGTCTGGTGGAGTGTGGGTCGTATAGGCCCACATCTCTGCTGAATGTAGTAGCCAAGATAATGGCAAAGATGTTGGCTTTAAGGTTGGCAGGGTGTCTCCCAAAGGTGATTGGGGAGGACCAGACGTGGGTCGTAAAGGGAAGACAGTTGTTCTCGAATGTGGTGCTTTCTCCGGCAGAGGGAAGGGAAACGAGGTGGTGGTGGCATTGGATGCAGAGAAGGTGTTTGATCGGGATGGAGCGATGATCGGCTGTTGTATATTTTGGAGCCGAGAACGTCGGTGGGAAGTATACTGAGGTTGCTCCAGAGTTTCGGGGTGTGGGGGGGGGAGGAGGAGGGGTTAGGCCTCACAAATTTGTTGTATTGTTATTGAGCAGTAAATGCATGGAAGGTGTGAGGCTGGAGCAGGGAGGGGGATACTCTGTGGGTAAAGGTGGAGGCAGGCTCTTGCAGGCGTTGGCAACGGCAACGCAACTGATGGCCCCAGGGAAGTATTCGGCAAGCCCGGTGGTGGTGGCCACATTGAAGATTTGGAGGCAGTCTAGACAGCACTTTAAGCTGTGGGCCAGGTCGGGGGGGTGCAGATTAGAGGGAATCATGGGTTCGAGCTGGGGGAGATGGATGCAAGGTTTCGGGGATGGGAAGAGAGGGGGATTAAAGAAGGATCTGTTCCTGGGAGGGCAATTTGTGATTTGGAGGAGTTGGACGAGATATATGGGCAGGCGGGGGAGGGGGGGAGGGGGAGGATTTAGGTGCGGGACTTCACAAGGAAGGTCTCCCCGACCTACCCGATAGTACCTGCCTCCTCGCTGTTGGCAGTGGTGCTATCAGTGGGGATGAGGGACGGTGGGGGGGGTGGTTGGAGAGGGGGGTTGTCTGGCCGATTTATGGGAAGATTCCGGAGGAAGAGGAAGATGGGGTGTCTATGGAAGGGTTACGGCAGAACAAGCTGGTGGCGGCGCTGGAAGAGGGATTGTGATGTGAGGTGCTGCGGAGGGTGAGTGCCTCGACTTTGAGTGCGAGGCTGTGGCTGATACAGTGAAAAGACATACATAGAGCTCACCTGATAAAATCAAGGATGAGGCGGCTGATCGAGGGGGTGGAGGATGTCTGTGAGTGATGTGGGAGGGACCCTGCGAACCATGTTCATAAGTTTTGATCCTGCCCGAAGCTGGAAAGGTTTTGGAGGACTGTATTCAGTACAATCTCAGAGGTCTTACACATGGATGTGGAGCCTGGTCCCCTAGAAGCCATATCTGGGGTGTCGGACCGCCCGACTTGCAGGCGGGAGCTGGGGTGGATATTTTTGCCTTCGCCCTGCTGACTGCTCGCAGGTGGGTCTTGTTGGGCTGGAGGACAGTTTCTCCGCCCTGTCCCCCAGTGTGGCAGGGGGACCTGCTGGAGTTTTTGACTCTGGAGAAGGTGAAATTCGCGCTGAGGGGGGCAAGTGAGGGGTTCTACAATTGTTGTACTTTCGGGAGTTGGTTACCATTAACTGCTGAGGGAGGGGGCGGTTTGTGGAGAGCTGGGGGGGTTTTGTTTGTGGTTATTTTCCATTGCAAAATTGTTGAAAATTTGCTGAGTAAAAATACAGTCAAAGAAGAAAATGTTTATCGTCGTTCAAAAGTGGAGATTGAAGGGGTATTCCCTGTGTCCCAACTCGTATTTCTGTTGTGTGGGCCAGTTGATTTCCTGAAGAAATCAGACATTGGAACTAATGTTAGGACCCCTACAGACTACTGAACTTGTGGGAGTCCCAAGGCAGCCCTGAAGAGGAAATAAAAGCATGTATTTGCTTGCTACCTTCCTCCCCCACACTCTTCAGATGCTCTTAAGGTCTCTTCTTTGCAACAGCAGTCAAAAATGATTTGATGATAGGCAGGTGTACAGTTGCAGGGCTGTCAGAACTGTCACCATACAACTATCAAGCTTTCTAGCACTCGCCACATTAATGAAATGTGTGTGCATGAGCAATTTAAGTAAAGGCCTTGGCAGTGCACTGTTGAGTACTTACGCAAATATTAATCCCCCAGGGCTCCTTCCCCCAACTCCAATCTGAAAATTCTCTCCTTCCTTTTCAGCAATAAAATAGCAAGGACTTTGCAGTTGTTCTGTTCACAAATATATTCAGCGAGATGAACCAAGCTTTTGTGGGTCCAAACAATCCTGGCCAAACAAAAGTTCTGCCTGTCATGATATGCAGACATGCACATAATGAGATACAGACAGGCAGCTAATGAACACAGAGAACAGGACATAACCAATCAGCAGGCAGAACACTCGGGGGTGGTTTCCCACTATAAAAGGCACGAGGCACTCACATTCTGCCTCTTTCCATTGGGGTCAGCTACAGAGTGAGTCGGGTGTATATATCACATAACACCTACAGCACGTGGCTAAGATCTAATCTGGTTCAGTCAGACAGAGTAATCACACTTAGGTTAGCAGAGAGTCGAACTCACAGAGAACTGAGCTAACTGTGTGACAGGTTCAATAAATCAAATTGAACTAACTTCAAGGTCTAGAGTATATTTCAGTTATAGCTGCATCCAATTGCAGCCCGTGTTATCTCAGTGTGCTTAACACGACATGGTCAGAAGACTGCTATCCCTAGGTGGTTTACCTCAATCTGTTCCGTGATGACCAGTAAATGTATCCCGGCACCATGGAGAAAATCCAGGTTCCTCGACAGCTGCGGACCTCCGGCAATCTCAGTGCCAACTGGCGGACTTTGAAGCAAAGGTTTCTGCTGTACATCGAAGCCTCAGACCTCGAGGGTGCGTCTGTTACAAGAAAGATTGCGCTTCTCCTCTCAACTGCGGGGGATCAAGCCATTTAACTCATTTAACTTCACCGAAGGCCAGGACAAGACAAAGTTTCAGACCATCCTGGACAAATTTGATAGTCATTGTGAAGTGGACACCAATGAAATCTTCGAGCTCTATATATTCAAACAATGCCTACAAGGTAAAGATGAATCTTTCAACTCCTTCTTAACTAATCTCCGTCTACTAGCGCTGTCCTGCAACTTTGGTGATATTGCTGACTCCATGATCTTAGACCAAATCGTTTTTGGAGTTCACTCAGATCCTCTAAGAGAGCAGCTTTTGAAAATCAAGCATATGACCCTGCCAGTCGCGATTGAAACATGTACAATGCATGAGCACGCCAAAAAACGGTATTCCCAATACAAATCGGCTGAAAATGAGAAACTTGCCACCCACGAGGCAGAGAGTGTGCAGGCCATCGCCCGGATGCAGCTCCTCAGCATTGAAGAAAGTGGCCATTTTGCGGGTTCTTCCTGGAGTCCCACGCATGCGCGATGCAAATGGGATAACGAAGCGGGCGATCACCACACTACGCAGGTGCGAACGTCTGCCGACCGCACTGAGTGTAACGACGTCATGACGTGCCTGATCTGCGGCACCGCCCACTTAAAAAAACACTGCCCTGCAAGAGGCAGGCGATGTTTAAATTGCGGAAAGCCTGGTCACTATGCAGCCTTGTACAGGTCAGCACGACCAGTCAAGGGCCAGTGCCCCCAATTCCAACGCAGGCGCGTTCGGAGTGTCCAACAAAGTTTACAGGATTCTGATCCTGGCAGTACAACGGATCCAGAGGACGACTGCCTGGAGCCCGCTACCATATGGGCATCATTACCACATGTGAACATGCCTCACCGACATCATCACGGAGCCTGTCCATCCTCCCTGTGGATTCTGCGGACGAATGCTGTGCGGTGATGCAATGCTCTATCCAGTTCAAGCTGAACACAGGCACTTCTGCCAATCTCCTTTCACGGGCAGATTTCAACCGCATCAAGAAGCCACCCAAGCTCCTTCCAGCAGCCTGCCAGTTCCTGGACTATAATATCAAACATCAATGCCATCACAGCACTGGGATCCTGACATCTGCTCGTCTCCAACAGGACCATTCATGCAAGGCTAAGGTTTGAAATCGTCAAGCCAGACAGGGCCTCCCTGCTCACCGCACATGCATGCAAGCTGCGAAACCTTGTGCAGCGGGTCTACACAATGATCTCCCCCAACGTGGATCTTCTGGCTGGCATTGACGACATCCTCGTTCAGTATCCGGATGTGTTTGACCGGGATGGGCACTCTGCCACATCGGTACAAGATCCTGCCACGGCCTGATGACACGCCTATGGTCCATGCACCATGCCGGTCCCGGCTCCACTGAAGGGGCACCTGAAGGCGCAGCTAAAGGATCTTCAGGACCAGGGCATCACCTCCAAAGTTACAGAACCGACTGGCTGGGTCAGCTCGATGGTATGTGTAAAAAAGCCTTTGGGGGAGCTGTGCATCTGCATTGATTCCAAGGTTCTCAACCAGAATATAATGCGGGAACACTACCCCATCTCGAATTGGGAGGAACTGTTTTTTCACGAAGTTAGATGCGTCACATGGACTCTGGCAAATCCAGCTGGATGAGTCCAGCAGAAGGCTCTGGCACCTTCAACACACCGCTTGGCAGGAAAATCCAACCCTTCGATATGCAACAGAATAGCTGCAGTAGACTTCACAGTTGACGGGCGTTTTATCACACGGATGTACCATCCATACACTACAATATGATGAGAATGAGTGAACATAGGTTTTATTATCCAAGAACTTGCCTGCCTGTGACTGCTGTAGGTCTATATACCGCCCGGGGGGGGCGGGGGGGGGGGGGGGGTGGGGGGGGGGGGGGGGGTGGGGGGGGGGTGGGGGGGGGGGCGGGGGGGGGTGGGGGGGGGGGGTGGGGGGGGGGGGGGGGGGGGCGGGGGGGGGTGGGGGGGGGGGTGGGGGGGGGGGGGCGGGGGGGGGGGGGCAGAGGCAGAGCCCACCAGGGTTTCAGTACAATACATGGAAGGAGATCATATTACCATTCCCTGGCCATAGGCCACAGTACTATATAGAAAACTTATATTATGGTGAATACATTCACCACATTCATCCCCTGTTAAAAATGAAGTCCAGCGAGGGTGAAGTGGGGTCATCATACGTTCAGTCTGTCTGGAGGCCGGATTGTTCTTTTGGACCTCCTCAGCTCTGGCGGTGCGGCGGGTATGGGCTTTGTAGTTGTTGACTCCGAGAGCATGTTGTCTGGAGCTTCGGTGCAGCGTGTCGGCGACGGTTGAGGATTGGGGGTAGGCAGGGGGGTGATGGATGGCGGCACTGTTGGTGCGGGACAGTACAGGAGCCCCAGGGGGCGTTAGGGATTTTGGGGGCGCGTTGACATGGGAACCAGCGGGAGTCAGGTACCAGAGGGAGACCGTATCTTGCCATCTGTCTTGGTGCGCGATGTAGGCATATTGGGGGTTGGCGTGCAGCAGCTGGACCCTCTCGACCAGGGGGTCGGTCTTATGGCTCCTTGGATGCTTCTGGAGAAGGACAGGTCCCGGAGTTGTCAGCCAGGATGGAAGCGAGAACCTGGAGATGGACTTCCTAGGGAAGGCAAACAAACGGTCGTGAGGGGTCTCGTTCGTGGCTGTGCAGAGGAGCGATCTAATGGAGTGGAGCGCGTCGGGGAGGACCTCCTGCCAGTGGGGAATCTGGAGACTTCTAGACCGAAGGGCAAGAAGAACAGCCTTCCATACCGTCATGTTCTCCCTCTCCACCTGCCCGTTTCCCTGCAGGTTGTAGCTCGTAGTCCTGTTCGAGGCGATGCCCTTACTGAGCAGGTACTGACGCAGCACATCGCTCATGAAAGAGGTGCCCCGGTCACTGTGGACGTATGCAGGGAAACCGAACAGGGTGAAAATGCTGTGCAGTGCCTTTATAACAGTGGCCAAGGTCATGTCGGGACATTGGATAGTGAAGGGGAAGCGGGAGTACTCGTCAATGGCGGTCAGGAAGTATATATTGCGGTTGGTAGAAGGGAGGGGCCCTTTGAAGTCGATACTGAGGCGCTCAAAGGGCCGGAGGGCCTTTACCAGGTGGGCCTTGTCTGGTAGATGTGCGGTTTGCACTCTGCGCAGACTTGGCAATCCCTGGTCATGGCCCTGACCTCCTCGGTGGAGTAGGGCAGATTGCAGGTCTTAATAAAGTGAATAAGCCGAGTGACCCCCGGGTGACAGAGGTCATTGTGCATAGCCCGAAGTTGGTCAACTTGTGCGCTGGCGCATGTACTGCGGGACAGAGCATCTGAGGGCTCGTTGACCTCCCCAGGACGATACTTGATATCATAAGTATAGGTGGAGAGTTCGATCCTCCACCTCAAGATTTTGTCGTTTTAAATTTTGTCCCGTTATGCGTTGTCGAACCTAAAGGCTACCGACCGTTGGTCGGTGACGAGGGTGAACCTCCTACCGGCTAGTTGTGCATCCAATGCCGCACAGTTTCCTCAATGACTTGCGCTTCCTTCTCGACAGAGAAGTGTCGAATCTCGGAGGCGTGGAGGGTTCTAGAAAAGAAGGCTACTGACCTGCCCGCCTGGTTGAGGGTGTCGGACAGGGCGACATCTGATGCATCGCTCACTACCTGTAAGGGAATGGACTCGTCCACTCGGCCTTCAGCCGCATCAAGGCCGATATCACTAAGGCCTTTAATGATATCGGCCTTGATGCGACTGAAGGCCGAGTGGGCCTCAGCAGTCAGGGGGAATATAGTGGCTTTGCTAAGTGGGGGGGCTTTGTCCACATAGTTGGGGCCCCACTGGGCGTAATAGGAGAAAAGCTCCAGGCAGCGTTTGAGGGCCTTGAGGCTGTGGGGAAGGGGAAGTTCCATGAGGGGGCGCATGCGGTCGGGGTCTGGCCCTAGGACCCCGTTTTCCACGACATAGCTGAGGATGGCGAGCTGGGTTGTGCGGAAAACGCACTTCTCCTTATTATATGTGAGGTTGAGGGATTGGGCTGTCTGGAGGAACCTCTGAAGGTTGGCGTCGTGGTCTTGCTGATCATGGCCGCAGATGGTAATATTGTCCAAGTACGGGTATGTAGCCTGCAGCCCGTACTGGTCCACCATTCGGTCCATCGTTCTCTGGAAGACGGAGACCCCATTAGTGACGCCGAAAGGGACCCTGAGGAAGTGGAAGAGTCGGCCGGCTGCTTCAAAAGCAGTGTAGTGGCGATCCTCCGGGTGGATCGGGAGCTGGTGGTAGGCAGACTTCAGATCTACCGTGGAGAACACCCGGTACTGTGCGATCTGGTTGACCATCTCCGCTATGCGGGGGAGGGGGTACGCATCAAGTTGCGTGAACCGGTTTATGGTCTGGCTGTAGCCCACAACCATCCGATTCTTTTCCCCGGTCCTCACAACCACCACTTGTGCTCTCCAGGGGCTGTTGCTGGTTTCGATGACCCCCTCCCTCAAGAGTCGCTGGACCTCCGACTTGATAAAAGTCATGTCTCGTGCACTGTACCGCCTGCTCCTGATAGCGACGGGCTTACAGTCGGGGGTGAGGTTCGCAAAGAGCGAAGGGGGGTGGCCTTAAGGGTCGCGAGACCACATGCAGTGGAGGGCGTAGGGGTCTGCCAAACTTTAGCGTCAGGCTTCGGTGACTGCATTGGAAGTCGAGTCCAAGCAGTAGGGGGACGCAGAGGTGAGGGAGGACATACAGTTTAAAATGGGCGTACTCAGCGCCCGGTATCGTGAGGTTCGCGACACAGTACCCCCGAAACTGTACCGAATGGGATCCGGTGGCAAGGGAGATTGTCTGGGACGCGGGGTAGATGTGGAGGGAGCAACGCCTTACCGTGTCGGGATGGACAAAGCTCTCTGTGCTCCCGGAGTCAAAAAGACAGGGGGTCTCGCGCCCATGGACCAGGACGGCCATCATCGAATTCTTCAGATGTTTTGGCCGCGACTGGTCGAGGGTGACTGCACCAAGCTGCGGGTAGTCTGCATGGTCGGAGGTATCGGGGTCACAAAATGGCGGCCCCCACGAGTCGCACGTGTCGGGCTGAGTTAAAGATGGCGCCCCCACGAGCTGCACGAGGTGGATGACACGTCTGAAGGGGCGGGTACCGGCAGGCACGCAGCCACATTGTGGGGTCTGTGGGCCTGTGAGTCCGTGGATCGGGCCTGGTAAGGTTTTGACTTTGGGGCTTTGGATCGGGCCAGACAGACTCTGGCAAAATGTCCATTTTTGCCGCAGTCGCTGCATGTCGCGGTGCGGGCTGGGCAACACTGCCGGGGTGTTGGCCCTGACCGCAGAAGTAGTAAGACAATCCCCCGGGCTGAACGGGCAGCCACGTGGCACAGGCCTGGGACGTAGTTGGGTCTGGTGATGGCTGCGTTTGTGGTGCCCACGAGGGGTTCGCTGGGTCTGCCGGGAATGCGCTGAGGCTCTGGTTGGCCACCTCTAACGAGGTGGCTAGTTTTACCCTGTCCTGTAGATTAGTGGCCCCCTTTTCCAGCAGTCGTTGCCGGATGTAGTTAGACCGGACCCCAGCCACGTAGGTGTCCCGGATCATCAGCTTCATGTGCTCATCGGCCTTCACATCCCTGTAGTTGCAGTTGCGGGCGAGTAGTGTCAGGTTCTCTAGATACTCGTCAAGCGATTCCCCGACGCGTTGACAGCGGGTAGTGAGGAGGTGCCATGCGAACATTTCGTTCACGGGCTTCCCGAACTGTCTCTTTAGAATCGCGACCACCGCTTCGTACGTGACTGGGTTCTCAATCATACCCGAGATTCGGTGGCTCACCTGGGCGTGGAGGAGCGCAGCTTGAGGGCATCGGGAGAAGACGTTTCAGAGGAGTCGAGGTAGGCCTCAAAACAGCGGAGCCAGTGAGAAGATTTCCTTAGCTTCTGCTACTCATGAGTCGAGTTCCAGTTTATCAGGCTTCAGAGTGGCTTCCATAGTGATATCTTTGGATAATAAATTGATGTACCATCTGCAAGACGATGAGAACGAGTTAACACAGGCTTTATTATGCAAGAACTTGCCTGGCTGTGACTGCTGTAACAATGAGCGGCAGGTCTATATACGGCCCCGGGGTAGGGTGGGGGGGGAGGGGCAGAGCCAGTGGCGGAGCCCACCAGGGTTCCAGTACAATACATGGAAGGAGATCATATTACCATTCCCTGGCCGTGGGCCACAGTACTATACAGACAACTTATATTATGGTGAATACATTCACCACACACACCTAGTATAAATCAAAAGTGTTGTGATATGGCTTTTTTGGGCAGTTTCATACTGCTTGGTTTTAGTGCATTCTTAAATCAGACCAGGAATTGACATTGCCGTTATGTTGTCACTTTCATGTTGGTGTTCATTCAAAATGTTTTTACGTATGTACAAAAAATGCGCTCACTAATACACACCCATGTAACTAAATACAATTCTATAGCATAACATATTACAGCAATTGGCCTACTCCTACTCATGGTTTCTATGTTAACAATTGAGCAGTTCAAAGAATAAAATTGAACAAATATGGTGAAAGAGCATGACTATAAAATCCATTTAACAAAAATATATTCATCTCCAATAGCAAAATTCCTCAATAGCATTAGTGCTGAGAAATAAAATGCATTAAGAATGGATATAATGAAAGTATAAAGATATAATGATATTAGTATAATTATTTAGCAAAAGCAAATCCCTGAAGCCAAGAGATAGCCTCCTCATTTGCCGAGTGTAAGGTGATTAGTCCGCTACTTAATCTGTTGAGGAATATTGGCATTGTAAGCTACCAATGCTTTACAAAATTCACTCAATTTTTCTTTTTAAGTCAATAACTTAGTTCTGTGAAGTTCGAATACGGAGGCAGTTTGTGGCACTCAGAAGTCTAGGGAAGGCAGTAATGCAGTAAATCTAATTTTTATTTTTGGTGCTGCTCAGAAGCCACAGGCAAACAAATAATGTGGTCTTTTAACCTAAAACGTGCAGTTATACACCTGAGATGCATTTTGGTTTGAGGAACTGATGGATGCTTGAAATAGCCCTCGCAGGTGTTCGACACATCCACTAGCATTATTGATCAGTGGTGAAATACTTTGCAACTAATGATAGCTATTAATCTCCTGGATTCTGTGGTAAATCTTAAAGGAATTGTGCTCACCATTCACTATGCAAACAGATGCCCATAGACTTCACTAAGGCTTTTGAGCACTGATTAACTCATTGTCATCTGGGGTCTATTCCAGTGCTGTGTCCTCTACAGGGGATCTATGGCATGTGTGAGCAGTGCAAGAACTGCAAGGTTCTTCAACCTCAGAAATATCTTCTCTGTGCCATGCAGAGTATAAACCAGCAAGAATAAATTAGATTTAAATTATGCACCGGAAAAAATGGCATTGAGAGAAATAGGAGACAAAGGGCGCATTTAAGTGGCCTCGTCGTGCAGGGCTTCAATGGAATCTCGTGAGACGCTGTGAGGGCAAGATCCCATATGCGTATTTTGGCTCATTTAAATATGCATTCTCTGGATTCACCTGGGGCTCGGGATTCACTGGGTGTGCCTGCAAGATCTTACCAGTGCCTGTTTAGTACTGGTCCACACAAGTGTGGACCGTAATGTCACCTGGGGGGTCTCCAGGCCATTGGAGACCCCCGGTAGTTGTGCATTAGGCAGGGTGACACGTTGGCACATCTGACACTGGCACTGACAGGCTGGCGGGGACACTGCCTGGGTGCCAGGCTGGCGGTACCCAGGTGCTAGTTTGCCCATTCCAGGTGCCTCGCCCATAAGAGGTGGGGTGAGGGGGGGATAGAGGACCTCGGAAAAGGTAAGTTGGTTGAAGTGGAGGCATTCATAGGCCACAGTGTTGTTGCTGAGGAGGGTTGAATGACCAGGGCTGCCTTTAAAAATGGTCCCCAATCTGCGAGTAATGACCAAACTGCAGTCTCGACAGGGAGTTCCTCACCAAGGAACAGCAAAGCGGGGTATTTAGTGTCAAGAAACATCCTGTTGAACACGCCCAAAACTGGACCTGAAAATGTTTTGGTTGAATCCTGCCCAAAGAGAAAGGTTTTAAAAAACATACCTCAGAATCACAGAACAATACAGTGAAGAGAGGTCCTTTGGTCCATCAAGTCTGCACCGAAGCATAAATCTGCCTATCTAATCCCATCTGCCAGCACTTGGCCCATAGCCTTGAATGTGTTGATGTGCCAAGTACTCACCCAGGTACATTTTAAAGGATGTGAGGCAACGCGCCTCCTACACCCTCCCAGGTAGTGCATTCCAGACTGTCACCACCCTCTGTGTAAAAATGTATTTCCTCAAATCCCCCCTAAACCTCCTGTCCCTCACCTTGAACTAGTGTCCCCTCGCAACTGATATTTTAGGGAAGGGGAACAGCTGCTCCCTATCCATTCTTTCCATGCTTCTCATGATCTTGTACACCTCGAATAGGTTGCCCCTCAGTTTCTCTGCTCCAGCGAAAACAACCCAAGCGTATCAAACCTCCCCTTCTTAGCTTAAATGTTCCATCCCAGGCAACATCCTGATGAATCGTCTCTGCAACCCCTCCAGTGCAATCACATCCTTCCTCTAATGTCGTGACCAGAATTGCACACAGTACTCCAGCTGTGGCCTCACCAAAGTTCTACACAACTCCAAAATTACCTCCCTGCTTTTGTAATCTATGCCTTGATTGACAAAGACAAATATCCCACATGCCTTTTTCACCGCCCTATTAACCTACCCTCCCATCTTCAAAGATCTATGGCCAAACATGCCAAGGTCCTTTTGTTCCTCGGAATTTCCCAATGTCATGCCATTCACTGAATACTTCCTTGTCACATTACTCCTTCCAAAGTGTATCACCTCACACTTTTCAGGGTTAAATTCCACCAGCCACTTTTCTGTCCATTTGACCATAGAATGGTTACAACACAGAGAGAGTGTCCATTCAGCCTGGTGTGACCGTGCCAAAACTCCACAAGAGCAGTTCACCTAGTGCAACTCCCCGGTCCTTTCCCCATTACCCTCTTCAGATGATCCAGTTCTCATTTGAAAACCATGATTGAATCTGCCTCCATCACACTTTCAGGTATTTCCACTTGTAAAAGGTTTTTCCTCAGGTTACTATTGCTTCTAACAATCTCCTTCAATCGGTGACCTCTGGTTATTGATCCTTCCACCAGTGGAAACATTTTCTCACTATCTACTCTGTGCAGACCCCTCATGATTCTACAAATCGTTATCTTATTTTAAATCCGCAACTCTAATTTAATTTGAAATATGAGACTCCACCCATGCAAAATGACATTTTCAGTGCAAGTGAGGTTGTTTGGCTCTAGATATGGCTTGTGACACCATTAAAATTCACTAACACCTGAATGGACCAGCCTTAACTTTACTGATGCACTTAAAAGGATAAAGGGCTTGCATTCACAAGCTAAGGATATCACCAAGCAATTTACAGCCAATGAAGTACTTTGAAAGTATAGTCACTGTTGTAATGTAGAACAAATAGGTAACTGTTGGGCAATTTTTAAAAATTCATTTCCGGGATGTTTGCGTCACTGGTTAGGCCAGCATTTATCACCCATCCCTAGTTTCCCTTAGGAAGGTGATGATGAGCTTCCTTCTTGAACCGCTGCAGTCCTTCAGGTGCAGGTACACCCACTATGCTGTTAGGGAGGGAGTTCCAGGATTTTGCCGCAGAGACAGTGGAGGAATGGCGATATATTTCCAAGTCGGGGTGGTGAGTGACTTGGAGGGGAACCTCCAGGTGGTGGGGTTCCCAGGTATCTGCTGCTCTTGTCCTTCTCGATGGTAGTGGTTGTGGGTTTGGAAGGTGCTGTCTAAGGAACCTTGGTGAGTTACTACAGTGCATCTTGTAGATGGTGCACAAGGCTGCCACTGTTCATCGGTGGTGGAGGGTTTGAATGTTTGTGGAAGGAGGAGAAATCAAGCGGGTTGCTTTGTCCTGGATGGAGTCAAGCTTCTTGAGTGTTGTCGGAGCTGCACTCATCCAGGCAAGCGGAGAGTATTCCACTACACTCCTGTCTTGTGCCTTGTAGATGGTAGACAGGCTTTGGTGGTCGGAAAATGAGTTACTTGCTGCAGGATTCCTAGCCTTTGACCTGCCCTAGTAGCAACAGCATTAGTGTGGCTACTCCAGTTCAGTTTCTGATCAATGGAACCCCCCCCTCCCCCTCCCCACCAGAATGTTGATTGTGGGGCATTCAGCGATGGTAATGCCATTGAATATCAAGGGGCGATGGTTAGATCCTCGCTTGTAGGAGATGGTCATTGCCTAGCACTTGTGTGGCACGAATGTAACTTGCCACTTGTCAGCCAAAGCCTGGATATTGTTTAGTTCTTGCTGCATTTGGACATCGACTGCTTCATTATCTGAGGAGTCGCGAATGGTGCTGAACATTGTGCAGTCATCCACAAACATCTCCACTTTTGACATTATGATGGAAGGCAGATCATTGATGAAGCAGCTGAAGTTGGTTGGGCCTAGGAACCTACCCGGAGGAACCCCTGCAGTGACGTCCTGGAGCTGAGATGATTGAACTTCAAAAAGCTGTCAGTGAAGAGAACCTTGTGACTTAGAAGCAAGAATGCTACCAACTGACTCACAGATAACAGAGCTGCCAAGCACTCTATAATAATGCTAAGCATGACCATACATCAATTGCACATTCAGCAAGTGGTAACCTTTGCAGTCGAGGCACTTTGAGATTTGGTGACTGCTAAGCCATGTGTATGCTGCCAAGGGAACCCTGGAGCATGGGAGGTCCACCGTCCTGGCAAAGCCACATTCATGCTCCACTTGCTCCTCTCTGATCAGAGGGAACCCTCTCCAGACAGAAAGAGCACCTGTCAGCTCCCTGATCAGCAGTGGAAACTGGGAAATTTTGCAGCTGTCACCTGCTCTTGTCTGGAAGGATCCAAGTGTGAAGAGATTCATGGCCATAGAAAACCCACATTTATTGAAATTCGGTCCTTACCTTGTTCTGTGTTTGCAGATCTAGTTGCAAGAGGTGCAGATACCCATGAGTACTTTTTCATAAAGTGCAGACGATGTACATACTGCTTCTGGTTTAGGTGGAGATAAGAGATATGCTCCCATAATACTCAGTTGGATAAGACCTGCTGCTGAAAATCATTCTCTTCCTCCTTCTTCCTCTGCAAGCTGCTGCTCTTCTTCATTGTTTCTTTTCCCCATCTCCATTTCATGTTGCAGTGCCAGAGAGGATCCTCCCGAAAGCACTCACGACTGGGAACAATTTTCCTGACCTGAACCCTTCAAGTCACGGCTAAAGTCTTTACGGTATGCAACATTGCTCCCCAATGACTTCACCAATTTTAACTAACTTCAAAGCACTTCAAACCCAAACAGAGAAATTAATTAGCAACTTCACTGCCCGTTATTCATGATCCCTTTTAATAGCGCTGATGGGGGATCCTTTTTGCTGTTGACCTAAAAAGAAATACTTAACCTAAGCAGATTGCTTCTTATCCTGTTTTTGTTTTCAATCTTATAAAACTCCTAATTGTTCAAATGCTATTTCAAACTTCTCTGGATAAGTCAGTTTTTTTTAATAGAAACTCTGTCCTATTCACAATATCGTAGTGGCATTTGAAATGGTTGAGCAGTTCTCCAGGAGCATATTAGAAGGCTTCAAAGTGTTTATCTGTCAAAAAGAAAAAAAAGTATAGTAACATGAGCTCTTATCTTTTTCCTTGGAAATTTCTGTTTGTCTTACTTATTCTAAAAGTAATGCCACAGCTATTGAAATGTCAGTTATTGACAATTGCATTTATTAATTAGGTGTATGAGGGTTATTTTCTGTCTGGTTCGTGTTAACATATGACAACACAGGAATTGGCAATTTTACATAAATTGCTTTCACGTAGTTTGTCAAGTGTTTAACATAAGGTAAATCTTCGATGCCAGAGCAGAAACAGTAACTACACAAATTATCACAGTGTAGCTCCAATTATCTTGGATGCTGAACTGTAGTAGTATTCACATGGTAAATATCTTGAGATGCTTTGCAGTGCAGAACCCCAAAAGACACATGAACGAGAATCTTGCAAGATGACTGGAAGTGGGTTAAAAAGATGGCTTTAGCAGAGGCTTTTTTTTAAATGTGAAGCACGTTGCACATTGAAGAATTTCAGCCAGAGTCCTGAGTACAGGATCAAACTGGTTGAACGTTCTTTATCAGTGCGGAGGAGAGAAAATTGGCATTGACAGGGACCCAGAATTAGATAACAGAAAGTACTTTCTGAAATATATTAGAGGAGGCTGTAGAAATAAAGGGTACGATCGAACTGCCATGCTGCGTCAGAAAAGCAGCAGGGCCAATAGAAGCCGGGAGACCCCCTCGGGATCTACCCAGCTCACAAAGCCTCGTGAGATCTAATGCGATCATGTGAGATGATGCGATGTAAATCGTGCCCGTTGTAGGCAGGATCACTTTCAGGCAAATTTGCATATTAAAGCGAGACAGCTCGTCTCACTTTAATGTGCAGTTTCCCGAATACCCAAGGTGTTTGGATCTATCCCCTTCGCCTTGGAGACCTCAGACGTGAGCAGTTCAGCATTGGTCTCCACAAACGGGGACCACTTGGAATGGCACTTGTGGGGGTCTCCCAGCAAATCCAAGATCCCCAGCTGCATGCCCACTGGATATAATGTTACTCTGGCACTGCTAGTGCCAGCCTAGCACCCTGGCAGTGCCACCTGAGTGCCAGACTGGCACTGCCAAGGTGCCCAGGTGGCACTGTCAGCTGACAGGGGCACTGTCAGGGTGCTAGGTTAGCACTACCAGGGTGCCAAACTGGCATTTGCTACATTTTGGCAATGGGGCTTGTGGTGCCCTGTGTGGGTGTTGGGGTGGATTGCGGGGAGGGGGGGCTGGGGACCTTCCTGTAGTGCGTTGGGGCTTGGGGAGGGGTCAGGGATCACTTTGGGGCCTCCAGAGACTGGGACGCCAGAGTTCCTCAGTGCAGAAAATGGGACTATGTGCATTCCCTGCTGAGGCCCCTTATCTAACTTTGGGTGCCATTTTATAGCATTGTGTTTCTCTGAGCTATGAGTAGCGGGACGCACACAGCTAAATGCGCACGCTAAGGGACTTTGTTCACGTTTAGCTAAATCCCGCCCAAAGAGTTAGGGTGTTGAAGAATTTTTAATTCAATACATTAGGGAACTGAATACTGATGGAAGTCAACAGAAACGCAGGACTGAGTGAATGGGACTTATCGTGCACTGTGGATTCTCAGAAGTTCAGTCTACTCAAGGTTGAGAACAATAGATCTTTGGACTTGTAAGGCAATTAGGCAGTAAAGTGGAGTAGAGTTTGCGGATCATCCACAAACCGATGCAATGTCAGACCAGGTTCAAGGGGCTGGATGGCCTATTTTTACTTCTGGTCTTCTGGATCACAGCCGACATTCAGTGGTGGTGGTATAGTGGCAGGGTGGTGTGTGGAGGAGGGAGTTTTAACCCCCAGGGATTGGGGCGGGTGGGAAGATGCAGGTATCAAAATTCGGAGGTACACAAGGATTTCGGTGTCCAGGTGCATGAATCAAATAAAGTTAGTAACCACGTGCAGCAAATGATTAGAAAGCCAAACTGAATGTTGACATTCATTACAAGGGAATAAAAATATTTAAATGGCTGACAGAATTCTCCGTCGGCAGGATCCTCCGGTCTGCCGGCAGCGCATCCACAACCGTGGGTTCCCGACGGCGTGAGGTGGCCACAATGGGAAACCACATTGGCCGGCTGCGGGAACAGAGAATCCCGTTGCCGACGGGGCACACTGTGCCAGAAAATGCGGCTGGCAGACCGGAGAATCCCACACGTCAATTTTCTCTTCCCAGTTTTACACCAGGATCTTGCTTCAGATTTAAAATTGAAGATAAAGGGAGAATAGTTTTAATATCCGTAACAGGAGCCAGGAATGGTGGGTGAATTGCTGTTTATATCCCCCAGAGCTGGTGGGGGAGTGGAGCTGTTAAGAATGCACTTGTTGAAATATGCAAGTACAGAGACAAAATCTACTTGTAGAGATAAGTTGACATTAGGATGAAAGTTTTGATGCGTTGCTTTATGCATAAAATATACAATGTAAATACATGGACACAGGCATCGGGTGAAGCATACAGGAGTGTAGTACTGCTCAGTAGAGATCAGATCAGTCCATTAGTCCATCAGTCCATAAGAGGGTAATTTAGGAGTCTGGTAACAGCGGAGAAGAAGCTGTTTTGAATCTGTTAGTGCGTGTTCTCAGGCTTTTGTATCTCCTGCCTGATGGAAGAGGTTCGAAGAGTGAGTAGGCCAAGTTGGTGGGGTCTTTGATTATGCTGCCCGCTTTCCCAAGTCAGCGGGAGGTGTAGAGGCTATGAATGGGAGGTGGGTTTGCGTGATGGACTGGGCAGTGTTTATCATGATTCTTTGTAGTTTCTTCCGGTCTTGGACCGAGCATTTGCCATACCAGGCTGTGATGCAGCCAGATAGGGGCCGGGATTCTCCGAGCCTCCGCACCGAAATTGTGCTCGGTGCGGGGGTGGAGAATGGGGCGCCAGACCTGCGATCGGGTCTGATGCCGGACGCGAACCTCCGGCGACCGAAGAATCGGTGCCAGTCGTGCGCGTGTGGCCGACGCGGCCAGTGTATGGGGCCGTTGAAAGAGGCCCCCGTGGCGATTCTCCATGTTCGACCGGCCGAGTTCCTGTCAGCGTGGTTCCCATATGGTTCCACCCGGTGAGAGTCTGCGGTTTCCGTCCTGGTGAGGGGGGGGCGGGGGGGGGGGCCTCCACAATGGCCAGGCCCGCAATCGGGGGCCTCCGACGGCGAGCGCACATGATCTGCGGGGGTGGGCCTACCTTCTTCCGCGCCAGCCCGCTGTGTGGCTCTGCCATGTTGCGCGGGCCTGCCGCTGCAGCGGCCAGCGCACGCGATGCGCGGATCCGCGGCTGGAAGTGCACCTAGGAATTTGAATCTGTCAACCATCTCCACCTTGGCCCCATTGATGCAGATAGGGGTGAAGTCAATAACCAGCTCTTTGGTTTTGCTGACATTGAGGGAGAGTTTGTTGTCATTAGACCACTCCACTCGGTTCTCTATCTCCCTCCTGTATTCTGACTCATCTATGTTTCAGACCCGACCCACTACGGTTGTGTCATCAGCAAACTTGTAGATGGAGTTGGAGCCAAATCTTGCCACAAGGTTGGTGCGTATAGGGCGTATAGTTACGGGCTAAGAACACAGCCCTGCGGGGACCCGGTATTGAGGACTATCCTGGAGGAGGTGCTGTTGTTTATTCTTACTGATTGTGGTCTGTGGGTCAGGAAGTCAAGGTTACAGTTGCAGAATGAGGAGCCAAGTCCTAGGTTTGGAGCTTGGGGTTGGGTTTGGCTGGGATTATGGTGTTGAAGGCGGAGCTGTAGTCAATAAATAGGAGTCTGATACTGCAGTCCTTGTTGGCAAGATGTTCCAGGGATGAGAGTAGGGCCAGGGATATGGCGTCTGCTGTGGACCGGTTGCGGCAGTATGTGAACTGCAGTGGATCTAGGCATTCTGGGAGCATGGAGTTGATGATGTGCCTCATGACCAACCTCTCGAAGCACTTCATTATGATCGATGTCAAGGCTGTCGGACGATAGTCATTGAGGCACATCACCTGGTTCTTCTTTTTTTTAAAATAAATTTAGAGTACCCAATTCATTTTTTCCAATTAAGGGGCAATTTAGCATGGCCAATCCACCTAGCCTGCTCATCTTTGGGTTTTTGGGGCGAAACCCACGCAAACACAGGGAGAATGTGCAAACTCCACACGGACAGTGACCCAGAGCCGGGATCGAACCTGGGACCTCGGCATGGTGAGGCTGCAGGGCTAGTCCACTGCGCCACCGCGCTGCCCTCACCTAGTTCTTCTTTGATGGTGGTCTTCTTAAAGCAGATGGGGACCTCGGAATGGAGTAGGGAGAGGTCCGCGCAGGATCTGAGTGCAAGACCAGAGACCCCGTCCTTGCCCGTATGTGTCCGAGGGTTCACTGTCAAGAAGGCCGATCTGACTTTGAAAGCTGTGACGGTGGGTGTGGGTGTGTCCGGGGCTGCTGTGGCAGTTGACGGTTTAATCGTTTCCTGCTCGAACCCAGCATAGAATGCATTGGGTTCATCAGGGAGGGATGCGCTCCTGCCGGAGATTCTGCTCAGCTTTGCTTTATAGCCTGTTTGTTGTTTAAGGCTTGCCACAACCGATGAGAGTCTGTAATGCTAGTCTGTGACTCTAGCTTGGTCTGCCTTTGGTCAGGCTCGCCAACCCCACACCACCCCCCATCAGTGCCCCCAGCTCTCCCCAAAACCCCTCCTGCCTGTGGATCGGCTCCCCTTCCCGACTGTGACGGTGCTGGACTTAGTCCGCAGCCGCCACGCCGAGTTCCTGAACATAAATATCACACGCGACTGACTCCTTCGGGAACTTGGCCCATCAGGGGCAGAGCATCGGGTGGAAGGCCTCAGGTAATGTCCAGAGACAGTCCCGACGGTGTGCGGCATACTCTGGGAGGGGGTGGCGCATTGCAAAAGTGGCCCAGCCCCCGATTTCAGCACCAATCTGGATTCTCCGGCCGATCGCCCAACGCAATTTCGGCGTCGGAGACTAGAGAAACCCACCCATGGGCTTTGAGGAGATGCAGATGCACAGGAACAGCACCAAAGTCAATCTATGTTTAAGTACCGGTCTACCTCTGGAATCAGGGTTACCTCAGCAACCGAAGAACTCGAGTTTCTTGATAAAACAGGAGCGAACACCACGCTAATCACGCCTAGTCTCAGGAGTAACAACAGATTTTGCTGCTTTGGCTGGGGAAACATTAAAATTACATAGCAATTCCTAACTTGCAGAAGCTAATTAGCATTCTAGGAAAACACACTGGACCGAAAAGATTAGAACAAAGAACAAACAAAGAACAAAGAAATGTACAGCACAGGAACAGGCCCTTCGGCCCTCCAAGCCCGTGCCGACCATACTGCCCGACTAAACTACAATCTTCTACACTTCCTGGGTCCGTATCCTTCTATTCCCATCCTATTCATATATTTGTCAAGATGCCCCTTAAATGTCCCTATCGTCCCTGCCTCCACTACCTCCTCCGGTAGTGAGTTCCAGGCACCCACTACCCTCTGCGTAAAAAACTTGCCTCGTACATCTACTCTAAACTTTGCCCCTCTCACCTTAAACCTATGCCCCCTAGTAATTGACCCCTCTACCCTGGGGAAAAGCCTCTGACTATCCACTCTGTCTATGCCCCTCATAATTTTGTATACCTCTATCAGGTCGCCCCTCAACCTCCTTCGTTCCAGTGAGAACAAACCGAGTTTATTCAATCGCTCCTCATAGCTTATGCCCTCCATACCAGGCAACATTCTGGTAAATCTCTTCTGCACCCTCTCTAAAGCCTCCACATCCTTCTGGTAGTGTGGCGACCAGAATTGAACACTATACTCCAAGTGTGGCCTAACTAAGGTTCTATACAGCTGCAACATGACTTGCCAATTCTTATACTCAATGCCCCGGCCAATGAAGGCAAGCATGCCGTATGCCTTCTTGACTACCTTCTCCACCTGTGTAGCCCCTTTCAGTGATCTGTGGACCTGTACTCCTAGATCTCTTTGACTTTCAATACTCTTGAGGGTTCTACCATTCACTGTATATTCCCTACCTGCATTAGCCCTTCCAAAATGCATTACCTCACATTTGTCCAGGTTAAACTCCATCTGCCATCTCTCCGCCCAAGTCTCCAGACAATCTAAATCCTGCTGTATCCTCAGACAGTCCTCATCGCTATCCGCAATTCCACCAACCTTTGTGTCGTCTGCAAACTTACTAATCAGACCAGTTACATTTTCCTCCAAATCATTTATATATACTACAAAGAGCAAAGGTCCCAGCACTGATCCCTGTGGAACACCACTGGTCACAGCCCTCCAATTAGAAAAGCATCCCTCCATTGCTACCCTCTGCCTTCTATGGCCTAGCCAGTTCTGTATCCACCTTGCCAGTTCACCCCTGATCCCGTGTGACTTCACCTTTTGTACTAGTCTACCATGAGGGACCTTGTCAAAGGCCTTACTGAAGTCCATATAGACAACATCTACTGCCCTACCTGCATCAATCAAACATCTACTGCCCTACCTGCATCAATCAACATCTACTGCCCTACCTGCATCAATCAACCTGCATTAACAGAGAATGCTGGGCATATTCAGCTGATCAGACAGCATCTGTGCAGGAAGAAACCGAGTTAGCATTATGACCTTTCTCATAAATATTGGGTATGCACCTGTCTCTTCTTGGCTTGAGATTTCCAGGGCTTCTACTCCAGTAGGGGAGCAGAAACCCTGCCCATAAGAGGTTCAGGCCAAGAGCAACTACCGAACTAAGATTCCTAATACTCGTGCCTCATATTCCTGGTCGTTGTCTTCAAAGAGTGCCCGGACACAGGCATGCTCTCAGAAGAAGCTGGCAATGGGCCTTGCATTAAAATCTTCCACTCAAATCGGAAGATCAGACCCGCGGGAATAGACAACAAAAAACTACAGTGGGCGATGCTATGTTTTCTTCCATCTACCAGTTGCCAATGTTCCAGAAAATTCTATTGTCATAAGCTAAAAATGTGGATGGTCCCAGGAAAATAAGCCAGATATCACAAGAACTATGTTCCTTTTCATATTTCAATTTCCAAAACCTGTGATTGAACTTCCATTTTACTAAAGATAATTAATAATAAGTTAAAAGAGATAGACCAATTTCCAGCACAAGCTGGAAGTGAGTTAATTTGAAGTCTACAGCCTGAAGAAACTTTGCTGGAGAGTTTTTACAGCCTTTTCATTCCTATCATTTAGTTAGGCCTGGACAAAACTCTCGGAGCCAGTGAGACTGCTGCAATATTTTTGGCCCCATTTCCAGTGAGAGATTCTGACAGTAAGAAACGGGATTCTCTACGGGCATTGCATTGCTGGTACTTTTAATGGAAATAGGGGAAGAGCTGAACAGAGTAAAAGGAGAGCGAGGCAGTACATGAGGAGGATGACCCAAATAAGATATTACTCCCAACCAAAGAATTACAGATATTGCATCAGCCATAAGCTCAATGAGGAGCTGTGTGTGAGAGAGTGCTGCTCAATAAAGAGGCAGTAGCGAGCTGTGCCAACTAGCAAATGCGGAAAGACCTGCAAACAGAACAGCTCAGCCTGTGATTGTGAACATGACAACCATACTGAAGTTTTATGTGACAAGCTTATTTCAATCTGCCACTGGGGGATCTGTGTAATATCACCCAGGATGCCACTCAGGCATTCAGTGATCAGGTAACTGACACACTTTTTTAGGACAGCATGGGAATTCAATCCGTTTGAAATGACAGCGAGGCAGCAGCATATTTGGGGCATTCAGTTTGATAGCCTGATTTCCTAAAGTGCAGGATTTAATAGGTGGTGCCCAAGTAATATTGCAAGTCCCTGCCATCCTCAACATTCTGAATAGGAACAATTACTGCTCACTAAATGTCTGGATTCTGTGTGACCAGATATGAAAACTCCTTTACTCTCAATGTCAGATTCACTGGAAGTGACTGCAGTGCTTGCACCCTCATGAATTCTGCTTTCCCTGCACTCTTCAAGGCGGAAAATTAAATGAGTGACATAGGTGAACTCCTTCCTGCCAAGGAAAGTGACTTTGCGAAGAGTTGTAAGAACAGCAGCCGAGAAGTGCGACTGTAAGGCACAGGCTGCGTATATTTGTGCTGCCACACGAGGGGTAGCACCTCCTACACATGCTGTCCGGGATTCTCAGTTCCGGCGTTAAGATTGGAAATCCCAATTGGGCGGATAATCCTGTGTTGGCCCAAGAACAAATTGTCGCCGGACGGCAGAGCTGTCCCTAGTACCCGATCCCATCCCGCCAGCCATAGTGGAGATCCCGCCCCGCGGGAACATGCAAACAGCTCGTATGCATTCACTTTAATGTGATTAACAGCTGTAACCCCGAATCTCCATCCCCCCGCGTTATGCTCCACCCATTCCAGCTGAGCATCACGCGGGATTGATTTAGTGCAAGTAGTTACAAACGGGGTTCTTGAAGGAGAGCAAGGAGGTGAGTACCTTTTTCATTGTCTTTGGGCTTGCTGAGGGGTTAATGCCTGGAGCTCTGGGACTAGTGGGGATCTGACTTGGTGGTAAGGGTGTGGACTTGGGGTGTTCCCCTTGGGATGTGGGTGCCGTAGCTGACCCCCCCCCCCCCCCCCCCCGCATTACTGCTGTAAAAGACTAGCAACTCACCCCTTAGGTGTACTTACAGGCTCCTGACTCTGTAAACTGTTGACTGCATCCTGAAAATGCTCTGAGGTTTCTTCTTCATTTAGATATTCATCTACCCGCCAATCTGGAAACCCTCATGCATCTGCAGTATAATCAAGGAGATAGGTCTAGCAATGCTCAATCATAGGAACATAGGAATTAGGAGCAGAAATAGGCAGTAAGGATCAGCCGATTTCTCCAGGCCCTGTAGTTCAGCCACATCCCATTGGTATCATACGGTATGAGTGTATGGATCCTGGAACAGCCTAGGAAACCTGACCAACTCTCTGTTACAACCTTTGTGTTAAACCCGAACTCCGTAACACACAGAAGCTAAGCTCCCAGCAAAGACACACATCCCGCAGTGATCCCCATCTGTAGGATGTGCCCCACACCAGTCTCGTAGCATAGAGCCACATGCCTGCACAGTATGAATGTCCTCACCACACAACCAGCTGCCAAGGTTCTGGTGGGAAGGCACAAGGTTTACTCAATGAGGACATACACAGTAGACCCTATTGGGAGAACTAGGACAGAGGCCACAGAGCCCATTGCTAATCCCTGTTATGGCAGCCACCATTACCCCATTTGGCAGGGACTAGTGGTGAGGATTGTGGCTTCCTACATCAAGGGCCAGGTGTAAGTCACTGAGACTAATACTGTACGTAATGCTCCAGATGTGATCTCACCAATGCCCTGTATAACTGAAGCATTACTTCCATACTTTTATATTCAATTCTTCTTGCAATAAACAATAACATGCTATTAGCTTTCCTAATTACTTGCTGTACCTGTATACAAACCTTTTGTGATTCATGCACTAGGACACCCAGATCTCTCTGCATCTCAGAGCTCTGTAATCTCTCTATCCATTTAGATAAATGCTTTTTTGTACTTCCTCCAAAAATGGACAATTTCACATTTTCCCACATTATACTGCACTTGCCAAATTTTTGCCCAATCACTTAACCTATATAGGTCCCTTTGTAGCCTCCTTATGTCCTCCTCGCAACTTACTTTCCTACGTATCTTTGTGTCATCCGCGAATGTAGCAATCATACTCTTGGTCCTTTTACCAAGTCATTTTCGAAGTTGTAAAACATTGAGGCCCAAGCACTGATCCCTGTGATGTACCACTCAATAATCAGAAAATGACTCTCTTATGCCTTTTCTCTGTGTTCTGTTAGCAAGTTGATCTTCTACCGATGCTAATATATTAAACTCTACACCAGTAGCTTTCATTTTTCACAATTACCTTAGTAAATGTCTTCTAGAAATCTAAGTACAGTACATCCACCAGTTGTCCTTTATCCATAGCATGTGTTACTTCTTCAAAGAACTCAGCCATGATAGAATGACAGAGCAGACTTGATGGATCAAATGGCCAAATTCTGCTCCAATATCTTATGAACTTATGAACTCCAATAAATTGGTTGATCATGATATCCCTTTCACAAAACCATATAGATTCAGCCTGATTACCTTGAATTTTTCAAAGTGTGATGCAGTGATTAGCACTGCTGTCTCACCGCGCTGAGGACCTGCGTTCGATCCCGGCCCCGGGTCACTGGCTGTGTGGAGTTTCCACATTCTCCCCGTTTGTGTTGGTCTCACCCCCACAACCCAAAGATGTGCAGGGTAGGTGAATTAGCGATACTAAATTACCCCGATGTAAAAGAAAAAAAATAATTCTTCAAAGTACCCTGCTATAGTGTATTTAATAATGGTTTCTATCATTTTCCCCATGACAGATGTTAAGGTAACTGGCCTGTATTTTCCTGATTTCTGTCTGTCTGTCTTTTTGAATAAAAGATTTACACAGAGTCTATTTTTCAATCTAATGGGATCTTTCCCAAATCGAGGAAATTTTGGAAAATCAAACTAACACATCAGCTACCTAACTAGTCACTTATTTTAAAGCCCTAGGTTGAAGTCCACCAGGATCCGGGCCCATCAATTTGTTTAGTATCTCTTCCCCAGTGATTGTAATTTTCTTGACTTCCTCCCTCTATTTAATTTCCTGATTTACAGCTATTCCTGGGGATGTTACTTATATCGTCTGTAGTGAAGACCAATGCAAAATACCTGTTTAATTCATCGGCCATCTCCTCATTGTCTGTTACTTATTCCCCAGGCTCACTTTCTATAGGACCAATGTTCACTTTGTTAACTCTTCTTTTTTAAATAATCTATAGAAACTCTTACTGCCTGACTTTATATTTCTAGCTAGCTTTCACTCGTACTCAACTTTTCCCCTCCTTAGTCATCTTTTAGTCTTTCTTTGCTTTTAAAAAAAATATTTTCTCCAATCTTCTGACCTGCCACTCATACTTGCACAACTATGTACTTTTTCTTTAATTTAGTACTGTCTTTAACCTTTTTAGTTAACCACACATGGTAGGTTCTCTCCTTGAAATTTTATTCCTTGTTAGAATGTATCTATTTTGTTTATTCTGTTTATTGTGAAATATCCCCTTTAAGTGTCTGTCACTGCATTTCTATTGACTTATCCCTTAACCGATATTGGCAGTTGTCTTTAGCTAGCTTTATTTTCATGCCCTCATGATTACTGTGAAGTTTAATTTACAACTCTTAGACCCGCTCTTCTCTCCCTCGAAGGGAATGTAAGATTTAATCATATCATTATCGCTGCTACCTCACTATGAGGTCATTAATTAATCGTATCTCTTTGAACAACATCAGGTCGAGTATAGCCAGCTCACTGGGTTGACTTCAAAACGTGCTAGTTTCAGAAATTATCTGGAAAACATTCTATGAATTCCTCATCTAGGCTATCTCTGGCCACCTAATTTTTCCAGCCTATGTGTAGAGTATAATCCCCCATGCTTATCGCTGTTCATTTCTGTCACGCTCCCATTATTTCTTCTTTTATACCCTGCTATGCCACATGATTGCTGATAAGAATCATAGAATTTGCAGTGCAGAAGGAGGCTATTCAGCCCATCGAGTCTGCACCGGCTCTTTGAAAGAGCACCCTACCCAAACCCACACCTCCACCCCATCTCCATAACCCAGTAACCCCACCCAATTCTAAGGGCAATTTTGGACACTAAGGGCAATTTAGCATGGCCAATCCACCTAACCTGCACATCTTTGAACTGTGGGAGGAAACCGGAGCACCTGGAGGAAACCCATGCGCACACGGGGAGAATGTGCAAACTCTACACAGACAGTGACCCAAGCCGGGAATCGAACCTGGGACCCTGGAGCTGTGAAGCCTTTACATCTCCCAGAAGTTTCTTCTTGCCGTTATCGTTTCTTCTCAGTCTCATCAATGCCATAAGATTATTTGTCTTAGCGATGCTAGTTGAAGGTTAAATATTGACACTACTCTAGGGAGAACCTCACTGCTGTTTTAAATAACACAATAGGATATTTTATGTCTGCTGAGAGGGAGCCTCAGTTTAACATCTCCTATGAAAGATAGCACCACCCTCAGTGCAGTACTAGAATGTCAGTTTGAATTTTGTTGAAATCATAAGTAGAACTTAAACCAACAACCTTGAAAGTCCGAGCACTGAGCCACAGAATTTAATTTCTGTGACTGAAAATTTTGTTATAACTTAAGTCAGCACACAGGAAAGTAATTGGATGATTTTGAGAATTAAAAAAAATAAATCGAGCAATGCTCATTGGTGTGGCATGGCAGATGGTAAGGGCTGAACTGTTCAGATCCCAAAGGAAAACTTGGAACAGCTGCCAGAACTGTTTCGCAATTTGTGTATCATGAGTAAATTTTCTGAAATCAGGAAATAACGTCTCCAACTAATTGTTAGGATTTCATATTAGAGTTAAACATTTCTTAAAATAAAGAAATAAAAAAATCCTCTCAAAACACAAAAATACCTTTGCACAAGTAATATTACTTTTAGAACATCTTGGCTTAAAATAAACTCAGAATTAGCCCCCTTTCTCATGACAACAGTCTTTACTGATTTCCTAATCTATAAAATTACAGCAATATAGTGCTAATATAGGCCATTCAACTTACTGAGCTTGCATCGACCACCTGAAAGAGCACCCTTACCTCGGTCTACTCCGCTGACCACCCCTGTAACCTAACCTGCACATCCCCGCACACTCGGGGCAATTTGGCATGGCCAATCTACCTAATCTGCACATCTTTGGACTGTGGGAGGAGTCCAGATCACCCTTAGGAAACCCACTCAGACACAGGGAGAATGTGTACACTCCACAGTCACCCAAGGTTAGAATTGAAGCTTGATCCCTGGCGCTGTGAGGTAGCAATGCTAAGCACACAATGCCCTGCCGCAATTACCCGCAAAGAATCGCATTCAAAGTATCATCTTGCATCATTGGCTTTGTCTATATATGTGTTTGTGTAAGCTAAGTCTTCACTCAACTGATCAAGGAGCTATGCTCCGAAAGCTAGTGATTCCAAATAAACCTGCTGGATTTTAACCTGGTCCTGTAAGACTTCTTACTCTGTTGCTCTTAGGCTGTTCTCTCAGGGTTACAGAAACTGGTTCTCCAGGGTCGACCTGGTCCACATTTCTGTATTCTTTGTGATCTCACAAGCTACCACCCACAAACTATCTTCATTGTTTTATTGAATCTGTTATTTCCCCTTTTTCCTCCAATCATTTAGATGTTCTATAGCTACTATAAAGTGCACTTACTCTATCTTTCCTTATCTATGTACAGTGTTCCAATTTGCATATGTTCCCCTTTGAAATACAACAGCCAACCTCAAGCCACTTCTTTTGTTGCCTTATGTAGATTTTTTACTCAAGTTCTCCTGATTTCCTTTGTTCATCTTCATATCAAACCAACTTTCTTCACACCTAATTGATGTTTGACCTTTGCAATCTTCTGTCTATAATCCTATTAAATCAGTCACAACTCTGCAAGAGAATATGACAATGATATTAAAAAAGAAAAAATCTTAAAATTCTTGTTTCCATGACATCAGGAGCGATTCAGCGGCCTCTTCGCTCCTGACTTAGTGTTGGGATGAGGCTGTTGAATCTCCTCTCGTGAGATCCGTGATGCTCAAAATGTCCCAATCTGCGAGGAGCCTTTCCTGCTGGCCTTAGAGGAAATCCCTCTAAATGTGGCCTCTGTGGAGAGAATCTCCTTGAGACCAAAGAAAATCGTCACAGTGCCTTTGAATAGCTGGGGGGTTTCTTCTCGCTGCAGCTGTCAAGAAACACTACAATAAATGTACCATTCAGTAGACCTTAACTCAAGTCCGCTGAATGTGCCCATCATATTCACTGCAAGCAATAATTTAACTGCAACAGGACTGTAATTGTTTTTAATTATGGGGGAAGTGTATCAAAAATTGGTATGCTTTCCACAGGTGCTATGGGAGTTCTGAGATGCAAGAAAAGTCCTAGACCATATATCCATGAAGGAACCACCCTATCCCTGGTAACCTGATAACTCTGAACTCCCTTATCATATTGGGATAGCACTTGGAAAGAATACTAGAAAATCTACCAACAGAACCTCAGCTTACAGGACTACATCATACATTCTCAACTAAAGGAAGCATCAAGAGAAGAAATACTAGAGCAAAAGAAGCACAGTTTTGTTAACAAAAAACTGAAGCATTATCACTTGAACCGGATGCTGGATTTCCTTTATGAAGTTGAAACCTTCTGCTTGAACATGTGGATGTGGATGCCTTTGAGATTTAGTCCACAGCTTCACACTAAATTGTGACAGTTTTTGCAGAACCTGGAGTAGAAATACGTGTCGGCCAAACAAACTTTAACAGGTTGCTTACGAAGTAATCACATATGATTTTTGTTGTTGAGGTGGAGCTGACCAATCTGCAGTGTCAGCCTTATTATTACCATCTCCTTTCACTCTTTTATGTCTGTCCAATACATTCCTACCACCCTCTCCTATCCCCCAAAATCTTGGACTGGATTCTCCACTCCCTGACGCCGAAATCGCATTCATCGAGGGTGTGTAGAATCCCTGATGATGCCAAAATCGGTGGCGGCACCACTTTCTCGATGCTCCACCCCCTGAAAAGCAGCGTACTCTAGCAGTACTCAGTCCGGCGCCGCCCCGGTCAGCGGAGGGCCGATCTGCGGGTAGGGGGTCTTCTTTCGGGGCTGGGCGCACTTTGGGCAAGCGAGCGGCTGAAGGGGGTTACTATTTCTGCGTTCCGGGTCCGTGGGCTGGATCCGTCATGAAGCAAGGCGCGGCCGCTGCAGGCCGCCGCCATGTGCATGTGCGGCTACGGACCTGGCAATGCTCAGGGCCATATCGGCAGCTAGAGCTGAGAGCTCTACACTAGCCCCCAGCAGAACGGCGAATCAGTGGCAGTTTTGTGCCAGTTTTCCTGGCTTAAAACACCATTGTTTTTACGTCGGCATGAGGACTTAGTCTCCCAAACGGAGAATCCAGCCCTTTATTTCCTGTCATTTCTTTACGGAGAAGAAAGTTGCATGACTATAATTTCAGACATCCATTTTGGGGTTGTGCAACAGCAATCCCTTTGACTGATCCAGCTGTGGTATAACTGAGCAGTCCAAAGCCCTGTACAATTTAGCCCTTTGCTAACGTGCGTGCCTCATTTGTCTTCAGTAGCTTTTCTGGGAATGTAACTGGGTCATGTGCCAAGGCTCCAATAGGTACCACTGGCCTCCCCAGATCTATTCATTTTTGGATAGATAACCTTGAGCCGAAGGTGGAACTGTAGAGTGGCTTTAAATACGTTAATCAAGACACCTCTATCTACCTGTGTGTTCACATGTTCAGATAGAATTTGCATGTTTATAGAATAAAATTCTCCTGTTTGTAAATGCAGTGGCAGGTACATGTGACAATAAATCCAAATCCAATGGCGAAATAAATCCTTGGAACAATAGGGCTCTCACTCATGAAACTTTGACCTTCCGTGTGACTCTGAAAAAGTGAATTACTATTCTACTCAGCATTGAAAATTATTAATTAAGAATTTCTTACATTGGGTGTTTGTGAAATCATTGGTCCTTTTTAATCTTGTGGGTTGTAGATATCAATCTCTATCATGCTAAGTTGTTCATAGAAATTGATGTACAATAGTTTTATAATATAAGCTAGAATGTCAGTTCATATGTTGCAGTATTTTGAAAGGCAATCTCGACCAATTATTTTACTTAGTGCAAGTAAAATCCGAAATGTGTTTTAATGAACATTTATAATGCAAACTATATAATCAGTTATTTGAACGTAAAGATTTGGGCTCTTAAATTGGAATCTGATCATAAACCTTTTATTAATAATACGCAATGCAATTTTTAAAAGTGTGCTTTGTGCATATGGTGAAGAAAAATGCTTCCAAAAATGTGTTAATTATGATCAATATCATACAACATCATGACATGAGTATTATTTTACATTGAATGAGTAGTGAGCACTTCACTTCCATTTTATTCCTGCCAAAGCAAAGTTATTGGGTGGAATTTCCCATTTTCTTCAGAGCGCTGGCTAGGGCGAGAATACCCACGTGCAGCTAACCAGCTGCACAGCTGGCCTTTCTCACCAGATGGTGCAGTACCACTGTGCAGAAATAATCTGTAGATGTGGCTCACAATGTCACGCTGGCTGGACGGGTCTGGAAAAAGCCAGCAATGGCAGGAATCCCAAGATCAGGGCCCCAAGCTCTGAGGGAAAAAACTGGATCCTGCACACGCACAAACCCCCCCCCCCCCTCCCCCCATGGACACAGGACTCCACCCCCTCCCCTTGGAAATGCGGATCCCCCTCACGGACACGGGGAAACTTCACAGGCACGGTGTACCGCCTCCCCCATCCCACCCTGGACAAGGGGAGCTCCCCCAATAGAGTTGTCGAGGGGGGCCGTCCGACACTTCCCGCTTGCACTGTGTTGGGGGAGTGCCAGTGGAAAGTGCCAGAGCTGCATCAGGGACAGGTGCCAGGGCCAGATGCCCCCACGGAGCAGGCATTGACGGGGCATCCGGGGAGATGAGGGGCATGCAGGGAGAGAGCTTGCAGTGCCAACCGGGGCTGCCATGTAGCCCGGTGGACCTGGTTGGGCACGGGGGAACCGTGCTAACATGTTGGCCTTTCACCCCCTGCAGAGAATTGATATTAGAATTCAACCAGCAATGATGGCTTTCCTGCTAGTTGCCACAGCTCTGGGGAATGTCCTGCAGCGATACGAGCTGGGGCTGCTTGAGGAGGAGGAAACTCAGGGCCGCGTGCCTTGCTGCCATTTTGTTGGCTGGGATGGTGTCTGTGGGGCGTGAAGTGTGTATATGCGACTGCAGTTTGTCAGCCTCCTGAGTGTCAATTGCGAAATGGGCTAATCCGGCACGGTTTCACATTGGGATCGAGTGTGTTCCACGTGGCGCCAGTGCTTGCTCCTTGACAGTTGCTGAATCGGTCCAGGTGCGGCGCTAGTTTTGCTGTGCTGGAACCCCACGAAACCTGCCCCGGCGTCAACACGTAGTCCCAGGAACGGAGAATCCAGCCCATGGTGTGTGCAACTTGCATTTAAATAATTAAATGTTTGTTACATTAAATATTCAAATCGGACCAGAGACAGGAGCAATTAATTTATGCTTGTAACTTGCAATTCTATTTTAGCTAATAAAACTTTTATTTTACAGTAAAATCACCTCCAAATTAGAAAATAAGTGACAGTTTTTTTCTTCATTCAACAACAGAATTACATAACTAGTGCAATAATAAAAGGGGATCGGTTAGTTGAATTGGTTCGATGGCTGGTTTGTGATAAGGAGTGATGGCAACAGGGCGGGTTTAATTCCCGTACCAGCTAAGGGTAGTCATGAAGGCCCCACCTTCTCAACGTTGCCCCGTGCCTGCAGTGTGGTGACCCTCAGGTTAAATCACCACCAGTCAGCACTCAAAGGGCCTTTGGTTCTCTGGGACTGTGGCGACATTTACATTTATTCATTTGCAATAATAATGCATGAATAATTGGTATTTTATTGTTACGGAAGTGAAACATGTACATAGCTGTGGGTCAATGTGTATGATGAGAAAAGTGCAGAAATCAAATAAAAAATGAAAATGTCAGTGAAAAATTGTCGATGTTATGTAGTTATTGCAACATCAGTCGGTGGATTGACAATCAAGAATACATTTTCCTTCTGCATTTAGCTTTTGCTTTGGTCTTACTTTTCTTAAGTTTTTCTTTTTGAGACTGCTAGGATTTGTTGATAGGCTAATAGCGATTAGATTAATGGACTGACTGAATATTTGCTTGTTCGGAAAGGAATGTGTTATTGAGGAGTCTTGTAGTTTCATTGCACAAGTGTAGTTTAAATTCCAACATTATTGAATCCACATTTGTTTGTTGTCACCTAAGCACTTCTGTCAGATATCTGATGAAAAATTAATAGCGAAGCCACATAAACTCAAGCAAACCGTTCTGTTATTATTTCCCTGGAGCCCACTACCATTATTTCGAACCTGTTGGACATTGCTTTTAAGTAGAGTCATTTTTCACAGTAATTATCAATATATCATTGAAACAGTCATACAACTACTGATTTCATTATTTTTGTTATCTTTAAACTTTACATTTCCTGTTGTGATTGCTTCCTAAAATGATTAACATCATAAGTGAAAATGCAATCACTTTGCCAAATTGCACGAGGTGACAATGTTGTGTTTTGTTAGGGCATTGCAGGGAGCTCGCCACTGCTCTATTGTCACACAAAGCAATCCGAATTTCATAAAATGCCCCTTTGCCTACGGTGTAATAGAATCCATTTCTCCTCTCAAATCCAAGCCTTGAGTTTAATAATTCCTAAAATGACTATTATCATGTTCTAGATGTATGAACTCTGAGGACATTTTCTGTTAATCTTGCAGCGTCCTTACTAACAAGCCAGTGCTTATTTCTAAGCTAAATCAGATCAGATTACTTTAAGGTGATGAAGTGAAGTATCTTAGCTGTACTGTTTCTCAGTTTTAAGTTGATTACTGTGCTTTTGTCTTTCATAATGCATAAATTACAAATCGCTGAATGTTATGTTATTTTTTTTACAGCACTTTTATCAAATAGCAGAAATTTCAGCCCAAATATTTTACATTTCTGATGTCTTCTTTTGGCAAGAGGGGGGATTTGGTTTGACCAAATTTAATTATTTGTATGCTAACATCATTCAGTTATTTCCAAACTGTAATCCCATAAACTGAATCAATTCACCCAAACATTATGAGACTAATTGCCCATTTTTCCTCACCAATGCTTGGTACTAACTAGGCAGAGTGCACCTAAAATGCAATTTGCCTAAAATGACCTCAGATACTGAAGAATGCATCCTAGGCACATAATTGTATTGGGCCCAGGGAAGCAGAAATATATCTACTGCTGCCAGCCTCCGAGGGCTGCAGCAATGTCAATTCATACTGGGGCCAGCACTCCTGTCTTTGAACAAAAATTGGGATTTACTGTTCCTTGTCATGTTGTATAAGATGTGTGCCACTTTCCATTCCTGAAATCAAAGCAGGGCTTGGCACAGCACCTGACTCATCTTTTGTGGGTACCCTTCAAAGTGATTTAGATTATTTGTTTTGGGCTGGAAATGAGATGGGAGTCCTCCTTCTGCTGCATTACTAGAATGCGAGCTCTTCGCAGCTGCAGTTGCTCGAGCCCACTCAAAGGAAAATGTGTCCTTTGCTCCTGCGAATTGAAAGATCCTCGGCTACATTGGACAGGATAATTATGCTTCATATCCTCAAAGAGGCCCTTGGGATATAAGAGAAAATAAGGTTTGATTATAAGCAAGATAAAAGACAATTGACTAAACAAAGTTTACAAGCAGGTTAATCACTCAGAAATAATTATTTATAGGAAGTGCAATAGTTTTATTAGATGCAGTCTGCCAACACTGTTCATTGAATCACATGATTAGGGTATATTGCAATTGTGTATAGAATTTTAACAATGGGAGGGTGCATACAGGACCAATAAGCCTGTTACTCTGGCAGATTAATGCTATTTTTTTATTATATCTCTCACTCCCCAATTCTTTCTCCAGAAACACATTTTATTGTCTTTTAAATCAATTTATTGTGTTTGTTAGCATTGATTGTATCAGGTTCTTTGAAGGAAAGGAAGATTTAAGAATTGAACACAAGAAAGGTTGATGAAGTTTTGGATAAAATAAAGAATTTGTTAAAATGGGAACTGATACGTTTGGAGAGGTGTGTCTGATAAGCAAATTAGTTTAGCAGTAGGAAAATAAGTGTTTATTAAGTGTCATTGTGGGGTGAACAAAGTGTCTATGTGAGGTCTTGGAGCTGTAGAAGAGGTGAGTTCAAAGTGGAGAGATGAGGATACAAGTTACACCTATATGCTAAGGGGCCATCTAGATAGAAAAACATCAAAAGAGGAAAACAGTATATCCACAACAGAAGAGGATTATCAGAGAATTTACAGTGCCGAAAGAGGCCATTCGGCCCATCGAGTCTGCACCGGCTCTTGGAAAGAGGTCCACACCTCCACCTTATCCCCAAAACCCAGTAACCACACCCAACACTGAGGGCAATCTTGGACACTAAAGGCAATTCAGCATGGCCAATCCACCTAACCTGCACATCTTTGGACTGTGGTAGGGAACCGGAGCACCCGGAGGAAACCCACGCAGACACGGGGAGAATGTGCAGACTCCGCACAGACAGTGACCCAAGCCAGGAATCGAACCTGGGACACTGGAGCTGTGAAGCAATTGTGCTATCCACAATGCTACCGTACTGCCCAGGAGGAGGAGAGGTATAGCTGGTAAGCAGTTTCAACCACAGACACACCCAGCTGGAAAGTTAGGTTCTCCCAAAAGTAAGTTGGCACTGAAAGCTGCTGTTTTAAAAGCCTCAGAGAGAAGAAATGCTATGCTAAAACTGAAAAAAGGCTTTTTCTAAACTTGAAGATAACTCGTGGATGATAAATATTTTTACTGGATTTGGCTCATGGTTAAACAGAATTAGATGTTGTTTGGCCGAAGGGACATTTCAGAGTTCAGGGACGTGTGTGTTGTTTTTTTATTCTAGTTTCTTTTGTGTGTTTAGAGTCATAGAAGCTTACAGCATGAAAACAGCTCTTCTGCCCAACTTGCCCATGCTGCCCCATTTTTACCACTAAGCTAGTCCCAATTCCCCACATTTGGCTCATATCTCACTATACCCAGCTGTCCCAGATAACTGTCTACAGAGCCATAGACAGTTTCTTTTAAGTTAATAAGTATTCTTTTGTGATTGATTACAACAAGACTGAACCTTTCCTCACTGGTATGCATATCTTCCCCCACATTATAACAAATTGAAACTATAGATCACTAAGAACTGGTTTTCTGAGTTACCCTTCTAGGTTTTGGGATAGCCTCACATTTGACGTCAGAGGGGTTCTTAATGATTGTCCTTTCATTTATTCCGCAGGTCTGTTGTTCTCTAGCTGAAAATCTTTCACTTGATTTCCTTTGTCTGAAATTATTGGAATAATTTTAACTTGAGACAACTATGTCAAATGGATGATATTAAATTGGCCAACTGTTTTACATGTCTCCTGGTTTTTGGTTCCATAGACTTCATAAAGTATATTGGGTGATTGATATGTTATTGCGATGAGTCAAACTTGAATGAAATAAAATGCTGTTTACATCTAAGTTGTCAACCAATCCAACCAGCAGAATAGCAAATCCAATTGGGATATGTCTGTCATAAGCTGCAATTCTTTACTGGCAACTCCAGATTAGTCAAGGATGTCTAAACTAGTCAGTACTGGTACCCTTACTCTTGTGATATACATTAATGGCCTAGACTGAGTTCGGGGCACGATTTCAAAATTTGCAGCTGATATGATAACTGGAAACAGTGTCAACTGTGATGAGGATAGCCTTGACCTTCAAAAGGACTTGTTGGTGGATTAAGTAGCTAAATAGACATGCAGAGAATTATTATCATAGAATTTGCAGTGCAGAAGGAGGCCATTCGGCCCATCGAGTCTGCATCAGCTCTTGGAAAGAGCAATCATCCAAGCACACACCTCTACCCTATCCCCGTAACCCAGTAAGCCACCCTAACCTAACCTTTTTGGACACTAAGGGCAATTTAGCAAGGCCAATACACCTAACCTACACATCTTTGTACTATGGGAGGAAACCGGAGCACCCGGTGGAAACCCACGCAGACACTGGGAGAACGTGCAGACTCCACACAGACAGTGACCCATGCCAGGAATCAAACCTGGGACCCTGGTGCTGCGAAGCAACTGTTCTAACCACTGTGCTACCGTGCCGCCCGGTGGGGCAGGAACAGAGGGATCTTGATCTAAGCGTTTTTTTTCTTTATGCAATTCTGGGATCTAGGCGTTACTGGCCAGGCCTGCATTTATTGCCCATTCCTAATTGCCCTTGAGATGGTGGTGGTTGTGGTGGTGGTGGTGAGCTGCCTTCTTGAACTGCTTATGGCCCTGTGCTGTAGGTACACCTACAGTGCTGTTACAGAGGGGAATTCCAGGATGTGACACAGTGACAGTGAAGAAAATGCAATATAATTTCAAAGTCAGAATGGCAGTGACTTCTGGGGTTGGAGGGTGTTCCCATGTATCTTCTGCCCTTGTCCTTCTAGATGGTAGCGACCATGGACTAAGGAGCCATGATGAGTTGCTGCAGTGCATCTTGTAGATGGTACAAACTGCTCCCAAAGTTTGTCGGCGGTGAAGGGAGTGAATGTTTGCATTGTTATGTACATAAGTCATTGAAGATGGCAGGGTATGAGAGAGAAGTTAATAAAGCATATAGTATCTTAACCTTTATTAATAGGGGCATTGAGTACAAGAGTAAGGAGGTTATGTTGGACTTGTATAAGACATTCATGAGACCTCATCTGCAGTACTGCTTCCAGTTCTGTAACCAGTATTTGAGGAAGAATGTGAAGGCATTGGAGAGAGTACAGAGGAGATTCAGAAGGATGATTCCAGGAATAAAGAACTATAGCCATGAGGATATATTGGAGAGGTTGGGATTGTTTTCCTTGGAGAAAAGAAAGTTGAGGCGAGACTTGATTCCGAGGGTGTGGACTGGGTAAATAGTGAGAAACAGTTCGCACTCAAGAACTAGAGGGCACTGATTCAAAATAATTGGCATTGGAGTAAAAGTGATGTGAGGAAAATAGCTTTTAGCCCAAAAGTGGCTGGTGTGGATCAGACTTCCAGAGAGGGTGGTGGAGGCAATTTCAATTGAGGTATTAAGAGGGAATTTGATTGCTATCTGAAAAGAAAGCATGTGCAAGGTTAGGGAACTTAGTCAGGCAAGTGGCACTAGATAAAATGCTCTTTCAGAGAACCAGTGCAAATTTGAATGGGTTGAAAAGCCACCTTCTGCACCATTCAGATTCTGATTGCGCCGAGAAATTAGAGGGCAGTTGAACTGCCCACTTGCCTCCCTATTTCCCCAGCTAATACTGCAAAACCATAGATATGCTCCATGAATTTGTGTTGGAGCATGAAAATGCCCAAAACATGTTTGACTGCATTGACGCAATGATCAACGGCATCTTATATGTTCAAAGACAGCATGAAAAGCAGAAAAAGATTAGAGTTTTCCCGAAGCTAATTCCCAAAATTTTGCAGTGCAAAGCTCCCGCATTTTGCTAAGTCAGGCCATTGTAAAGCGTGAACAATTTGAATAAAGACTTTTTCACATGTTTTCTGCTTTACTGAGTTTTCATTTGGCATTTTAATCTGTTCTTTTTGACATAGGCCACATTTGTATGCATATCGGGTTACATAGAAATGCATTCATGAAGAAATGGGGCTTCCTTGGCAATTATGAAGTTCCACTTAACAGAATTTGCGGAGTCTACCCCCTGGGAGGAGACTCATTGAGGTTTTACTGTAAACCGTTTCACACCATCGCCTAAAGTAAATTTCTGTCAATAGAAAATGCGTGCTAAGGATATGTATTGCCTTGTAAGGATGTGATTAGGATTATGAAACTGTTATTTTAATATGCTCATGCCAAAAGTGCTGCAGCTCCTCTAGACTCTTCCCCTCATCAACATTTGTTTTGAAATCCTGGCCTGATTTTGGCTGTTATATGCAAATGTTTCCAGTTTGGGAATTTTACTGGTGATGAAGTAAGACTTAAATTGATTTTTATAATCTGTGTATTGTGTTAATTTCAGAGGAGAATTCTATCTGTAAGTAAAAGCATGTAAAATTGTTGAAACAAATTATTTTGAATTGTTTTGGGAATCAATATTTCCACCAAAATGCATACAAATTCCTAACTTATGAAATGTTTACTCTAAACTATGAAGCAGTTGGTGGGAGGAATTAAAACACTTTACCCTTTGGTATCCTGAAATGAACTTCCCCTGTATTTGATAACATTAAAACTAGACATACTTTCTTCACTCGTTCTTTTCTTGTATATTCCTGTAAAGTTTAAAAGTCAGGGTAAAGCAATTTATTAAGATTAGACACAAAAGAATTATGAGGGTTTCAGCTAGAGAGAGCCCAATGCAGAAGTTAAAGTCAAAATTAGCAGAAGAACCTAAGTGAAGGGCAGATTTATTTATTGTGGAAATCGGCTGGAAGCCAATGATTTCTTATTGTATTATCTTGGAATGGTAGCAAGAAACTGCACAATAATGTTCCGAGGTGTTGGCCTGGCATTTGTTGTTCTCTTTGAATATCGAATAAAATTTCTTTGAAGTAACATGAGGTTATTTCAGCTATCAACATTGTGGAGAACATGCCTACATTATTTACAGATGATTACAGATTCACAAGTTTCACAACATTTGGGCCATGTGGGCCCAGGTTTTCCTGGAGACTGGCACTATAGTAATGGCACATCTACATCTTCAGGGCCCTTGGATCAGTGCTTTTCATCAGCTTTGAAGAAAATCTGGTTTAAAGTCTTTGCATTGCCATGCTATTTAATATACCTGTTCATTATCATAGAATTTACAGTGCAGTAGGAGGCCATTTGGCCCACCAAGTCTGCACCAGCTCTTGTAAAGAGCATCCTACCCAAGGTCCACACCTCCACCCTATCCCCATAATCCAGTAACCCCACCCAACACTTAAGGGCACTTTTGGACACTAAGGGCAATTTTAGTATGGCCAATCCACATAACCTGCACATCTTTGGACTGTGGGAGGAAACCGGAGCACCCGGAGGAAACCCACGCACAAATGGGGAGGATGTGCAGACTCCGCACAGACAGTGACCCAAGCCGGAATCGAACCTGGGACCCTGGAGCTGTGAAGCAATTGTGCTATCCACAATGCCACCGTGCTTCTCAGTCACTGTCACTCAGTCACTGTAAAATAAAAACACTCCACCTCTAATTCATCAAAGTGTTCACTGAGATGTATCCCAACTTAAAATAGGTAGGATGTTATTGATAATGACATTATCAATATCACTGGATGGCCAAATTTCCTGCATATGTTGCTGTTCTCACCACTGCAGGAAAACTTGAGCCAGTTGAATATTAAATATTGATGAAACAACAAGAATTTGTGTTCATTGTTATGGGCCAGGGTTTAGAAAACACCAAAGTATATTGTGGAGTTCACCTGACCTACAACTGTTTATTGATTTTGGTTACGATGAGCACAAGAGCCTGGTTCTTAGGCGCTTTTAATCAAAAAACAAGCTTTATTCGACAAATTTAGTTAACATTTGTATAAACACACACAGTAATATTTTTTTATCAATAACAAACATAAAGGCCCCACACAGCTACAGTAATCTATGTATAACCCTTAATGAATTCCCCCTTAACTGTTCCAATTCAATAACAAAATCCAAGTAAGACCAGAAACCCCTTTACAAAGGTATGGCCCAGCACACGGCTATCTTACTGGTATAAGACTTGTTATCGACACTCTGTTCCCCTTTTCAAACAGCAGGTTTGAATTCCTTCCAGAAAGCAATTATCTCTTTTAAGTTACCAAGTAGTCTGAAAACAACTTTTAAAATGAAGATAGAGAGACACTTCTTTCAACCTGTGCAATTCAAAACCAGTCCAAACTCAGTGAAAGTAAAATTAACTCACAGCGCCACAGCCCAGCTCCACCCACACAATGACATCACTGAAGCCATATGATAAGACAAAGACTGAGAGGGACACTCCCATGACATTATATAGAGACTTCAGCCTGGCAAAACATCCCAAGGCACTTCACTGGGAACATTCAGAAATGAAATTTGTGACTGAACCACCTCAGGGTGACCTCAAACTTGGTCACAGATGTAAGTTTTTAAAGGACATCTCAAAGGAGGAAAGAGAGGTGTAGAGATTTAGGGAGAGAATTCCAAAACTTAGAGGTGAAGCAACTGAAGGCATGACTGTCAGTGGTGGGGTGATTAACATAGAGGATGCTCCAGAGGTCACAATTTGTGAATTGCAAATATCTCAGCGGGTTGACGGCTGGATGAGATTGTAGAACAGCGAGCACATAGGGGTGAACATATTACAAACATAATATTACTCTATATGCTCAAACAGTTAAATCTGTCTTATGTTTAGAATATTATCATCTTATGTATTGTTTAAAAAGAACATCTCTAAAAGAGTGCATCAATCATTTTTCAAATTTGTGTATTTTTTTCCAAGGTAACAAACAATCAGTGAAAGATACTTCATCTTTCAGTATGAAGTAGATTTGCCTTGAATTACAAAGAGTGAGAATTCAGAATGTCCAAGTTACCTAACAGTACGTCTTTCGAGATCTTTGGATCTCAGAAGAAAGATACACTCAGGCCAAAATTCATGGGCTAAATTCTCCCGGCCGGTGGGATTCTCCTTTGGTATTCCGGCAGAGTGGGGTGGCCACAATGGGAAATCCCATTGGCCAGTGGCGGGAACGGAGAATCCCACTGATGGTGAGGGTATGCTCACAGCTAGGGAACAGGAGAATCCAGCCCCATGTACCTGAGTTTGCTGGTCAAGATTTTGGGAAGCATTCTCTGCTGGACTTCACATATTAATGATATTACAGAGTCTGTCATCTTTTAACATGTGGGCCTTTTATACAACAAATGGAACTTACACCTGCCTGAAAAACTGGTGGATATTTCTCTCAGTGTGCTAGTGGAGCGTATACCTGCTGTCATAATTCCTACTTATTTTTCTATCTCCACTTGGTGGTTCTGAACTCTCTTTACCTCTTTTTTGTACCCCAGGTCCCTGAAACAAATTCTAATAATAAACTCTTCTGCTTAGTGAGAAATGAAAATGCTGTAAAATGTTTTTTGAAAATGCTTTTCGAATAATACTGGGAAAAAATTCATTAGAGATAGTTCAGAAAGGAAGACATTGTAAGACAGAACAACAATTTTATATACCCACTGATTTCACTGTGATCTCTGGTGAAGTCAGCACGATATAATTTGAATAAACATGAAGCTTGGGAGCTGCTTGAAAAAATGAAAAACGAAGGAGGGACGATACAGAGAAAAGAGTCTGTGGGGAGCTGTCACAGAGAGTGCACCGGAGTGAGACAGACTTGTGGTACAAGGCAAAACTACAAACTGTTTCAAGCAAAGAAACAGAATACTTAAGAAGTCTGGAAGATGAGCACATGGCTCTGCTGTTCCATTTGTGTTTCCTTGTTGTTGATTAACTTACTAATTTATTTTGGAGCCTACAATTAACAAGTATGCCATGTTATTATTTTCATGTTTGATGCCTACCTCATGTATTACCGGACATGGGAAAATCCTTCAAAATGCTGAATGGGCTCAACCTAGCCAAATGCAGCTGGACAATGGATGCAGCCCTGAGAAGCTACAAACAGCCTGTGCGCAAAGTCAGTCAGAAATGTGACAAAGATTTTAATTTACTAGAATTACCTCTCATGCAACTTGATCCCATAATAAATACTCCAGTTTGCATTGTATCCATTCGGAGCAGAAGATAAATAGGAAGCCCTATTAAAAAAGGTCAGTGGATTTTCCTGATAATAGTTCAATTGAGTTGACTAAGCTTTGATAAAGAGTCATCCAGACTTGAAACCTTAGCTTAGTTTTCTCTCCACAGATGCTGTCAAGACAAGTTGAGATAGTCCCCCATTTTCTCTTTTTGTTTCAGACTCCAGCATGCAGTGATTTGCTTTTATCTCAATTGAATTGTCTTGGGTGTCAGAGGAAGCATGCAGCTGACTATGTTCCCCCTCCTCCCAAAACAATTAGTTGCATTATTTTGGTGGGAGCTGTTATTCAGTTAAAATGAAGACTATGAAATAGCTGCTGCATTAGAAATTCTCACAGTATTGCATAACTTGGCTTGGGAGAAACAATTCACGAATACACAACATGTTAATATTTATGAATATTTCAACGTATGTTGCCTGATGTTAATTCACAAAGATTTTAATTCACAAAGATTTGAATTTCAACTGATGCCACTTTTACCTGGACAAAAATGACCTGTCCTTGATATTTTTACTGCAGTGAGGGGAGGTGTTTGCATAGTGGCATTGTCACTTGACTAGTAATCCAGAGACCAAGGGTAATGCTCTGGGGATCGGAGTTCAAATCCCACCACGACAGATGGTAACATTTCAATTCAAATGTTAAAAATCTAGAATTAAAAGTCGAATGATGATCATGAAACCATTGTCAATTTTTGAGAAAACCCAGCCGGTTCACTAATGTCCTTTCGGGAAAGAAATCTGTTGCCCTGACAGCAACGTGGTTGACTCTTATTTGCCACTCAGTTCAAGGGCAATTAGGGATGGGCAACAAATGCGGCCCTGCCAATGACACCCACATCCTGTGAAATAATTTTTTAAAAGACCAGGTTATGCCTCTGATTTACAGGCAACTTGAAAGAGCTGAGAATATATGCTATTGAGCTTCAATCGACCTTCCTTGATGTCTGGGAGATAATCTGAACTCATTCCTGAAAAAAAAGAGATGTCAAGAAAAGCAGCGTTGTCACTTTCCCAGTTGGATAACAGCTGAAGAAGGCACAATACTTCCAACACCTGGCAGATATCTCAGGAGTCCACGGTATTATAGGCATATTTGGTGGCTACCAGGGTGCCATAAATGAAACATAAATGAATACATTTAAGGGTAGGCGTAGTGGTGATGTCAATGGATTAGTAATCCAGAGGACAAGGATAATCCTCTGGGAACAGGGAATAAAATCCCACTAAGGCAGTTTGTGGAATTTAAATTCAATTAATAAATTTGGAAATAAAAGCTAGTTCCAGTTATAATGACCATAATTGGCGCTAGTTGGAAAAACCCATCTTGTTCATTAATGTTCTTTAAGAAAGGAAATGGGCTGTCCTTACCTGGTCTGACCTCCATGTTTTCTTACGGGATATGTGTGTCCTGGTTAGGCCAGCATTTATTGTCCATCCCTAGTTGCCCTTCAGAAGGTGGTGGTGAGTTACCTTCTTGAACTGCTGCAGCCCCTGAGGTGTAGGTACACCTACTGTGTTATTAGGGAGGGAATTCCAGGATGTTGCCCCAGCGACAGTGGAGGAATGGCGATATATTTCCAAGTCAGGGTGGTGAGTGACTTGGACGCGAACCTCCAGGTGGTGGAGTTCCCATGTACCTGCTGCTCTTGTCCTTCTAGAAGCTAGTGGTCGTGGGTTTGGAAGGTGCTGTCTAAGGAGCCTTGGTGACTCCTGAATCACAGCAATGTGGTTGACTTTTAAATATCATCTGAAATGGCTTATAAAACCACTAAATTGCATCAAATTGTTACAAAGTCTAAAACGAATGAAAGCAAACAGACCTTTTGGCATCGACCTAAGCCCTCAAAACAATAACAACACACCCGGCCCTGTCGACCTTGCAAAGTCATCCTTAATAATATTTGAGAACTTGTGCCAAAATTGGAGACCTGTCGAGCAACATGTCATATTCACAGAATCATATCTTATAGACAAAGGTCCATAACCTCCTTGGACTGATCCTCTGTGCAACAAGACAGACTCACTAGAGGTGGAGGCAAAGTAATATACACTCGGGAGGGATTTATCCCTGAGAGTCCTCAACATTGACTCAGGACCCCATGAAGTCTCATGGCATCAGGTCACACATGGGCAAGGAAAGCTCCTGCAGGTTACCAGATACTGTTCCTCCTCAGCTGATGAACCATTACTCTTCCATGTTGAGTATCACTTTGAAGAAGCAATGAGGGTGGTAAAGATGCAGAATATACTCTGGGTGGGGGTCTTCACTATCCATCACCAGGAGTGGCTCGGTAGCGTCACTATGTTAAAATAAATTTACAGTACCCAATTCTTTTTTTTTTTCTCAAATAAGGGGCAATTTAGCATGGCCAATTGACCTACCCTGCATATCTTTTTGGGTTGGGGGGGCTGAGACTGGCACAGGCAAAAGGTAGCATCACTACTGACCGAGCTGGCCGTGTCCCAAAGGGCATAGCTGCGAGACTGGGTCTGCGGCAGATGAAGAGAAAGTCAGTGAGAGGGAAAACATACTTGAAATTGTCCTCATCAATCTAACTATAACAGTTGCCTCTGTCCATGACGGTAATGGTAGGAGTGACCACTGCTCAGTCCTTGTGGAGATGACGTTGTAACTTCACCTTGAGGATGTGCTTCATTGTGTTATGTGGCACTACCTTCATGCTAAATGGGATACGCTTTGAATAAATGAAGTAACTTAAATCTTGGCATTCTTGAAGTGCTGTGGGCCATCAGCAGCAATAGAATCTGTAACCTCAAGGCTCAGCATATCCCCTATTATATCATTACCATCAAGCCAGGGGATCAGCCTTGGTTCAATAAAGAGTGCAGGAGTGTATACCTAAAAATGAGGTGTCAATCTGGCAAAGTGCTACTTGCATGCCAAACAGAACAAGCAGTATGTGATAGAATGAGCTAAGTGATCCCATAACCAATGGATCAAATTTAAGCTCGGCTGTCCTGCCACATCCAGTCAGGAATGATGGTGGACAATTGAACAACAGACTGACGGAAGAGATTCCACAAATATCTCCATCCTCAATGATTGGAGAGCCAAACACATCAGTGCAAATTCAAGGCTGAAAAATTGGCAACCATCTTCATCCAGTTGGTGCCAAGTGAATGATCCATTTCTGCATCTTCCTGAAGTCCCCCAGCAATATAGACATTGTCCAAGTACGGGTATGTAGCCCGCAGCCCATACTGGTCCACCATTCGGTCCATCGTTCTATGGAAGACCAAGACCCCATTCGTGACGCCGAAAGGGACCCTGAGGAAGTGGAAGAGTCGGCCAGCTGCTTCAAAAGCAGTGTAGTGGCGATCTTCCGGGCGGATCGGGAGCTGATGGTAGGCAGACTTCAGATCTACCATGGAGAGCACCTGGTACTGTGCGATTTGGTTGACCATCTCCGCTATGCGGGGGAGGGGGTACGCATCAAGTTGAGTGAACCGGTTTATGGTCTGGCTGTAGTCCACAACCATCCGATTCTTTTCCCCGGTCCTGACAACCACCACTTGTGCTCTCCAGGGGCTGTTGCTGGCCTCGATGACCCCCTCCCTCAAGAGTCGCTGGACCGCTGACTTGATAAAAATCATGTCTTGTGCACTGTACCGCCTGCTCCTGGTGGCAACAGGCTCACAGTCGGGGGTGAGGTTCGCAAAGAGCGAAGGGGGGGTGACCTTAAGGGTCGCGAGGCTACATACAGTGAGAGGGGATAGGGGTCCACCGAACTTTAGGGTCAGGCTTCGGTGACTGAATTGCAAGTCGAGTCCAAGCAGTAGGGGTGGGTGCGGAGGTGAGGGAGGACATACAGTTTAAAATGGGCGTACTCAGCGCCCTGTATCACGTGGTTCACGACACAGTACCCCTGGACCTGTACCGAATGGGATCCAGAGGCAAGGGAGATTGTCTGGGACGCGGGGTAGATGTAGATGCAGCGCCTTACCGTGTCGGGATGGACGAAGCTCTCTGTGCTCCCGGAGCCGAAAAGACAGGTGGTCTCACGCCCATTGACCCGGATGGCCATCATCGAATTCTTCAGATGTTTTGGCCGCGACTAGTTGAGGGTGACTGCGCCGAGCTGCGGGTAGTCTGCGTGGTCAGAGGTATCGGGGTCACAAGATGGCGGCCCCCATCGGTCGCACGTGTTGGTTGGTGTTGAAGATGGCCGCCAATATGGCCACCCCCATGGGTCGGGCTGAGTTAAAGATGGCGCCCCCACGAGCTGCACGAGGCGGATGATGTGTCTGAAGGGGGCGGTACCGGCAGGCACGCAGTCACATTGTGGGATCTGTGGGCCTGAGTCCGTGGATCGGGCATGGTAAACTTTTGACTTCGGGGCTTTGAATTGGGCCAGACAGACTCTGGCAAAATGTCCCTTTCTGCCGCAGTCGCTGCATGTCGCGGTGCGGGCTGGACAATGCTGCCGGGGGGTGTTGGCCCTGACAGCAGAAGTAGCAAGATGGTTCCCCGGGCTGAATGGGCAGCCGCGCGGCATAGGCCTGGGACGTAGTCGGGTCTGGTGAAGGCTGTGTCTGTGGTGCCCACGAGGGGTTCGCTGGGTCTGCCGTGAAAGCACTGAGGCTTTGGTAGGCCACCTCTAATGAGGTGGCTAGTTTTACCCTGTCCTGTAGATCAGTGGTCCCGTTTTCCAGCAGTCGCTGCTGGACGTAGTTAGACCGGACCCCAGCCATGTAGTTGCCCCGGATCATCAGCTTCATGTGCTCATCGGCCTTCACATCCCTGTAGTTGCAGTTGTCGGCGAGTAGTGTCAGGTTCTCTAGATACTCAGCATAACACTAAGGAGTGAAATGCCTGAGTGATTATTGCAGTCTCCTCTGTCACCTTTGTTTTTGTATAGTGTGACCATGACTGCACGCCACAGATCAACATTCCTTGCACAATAATGATGCCTAATACCAGCACTTAGCATTGTTGCTAGAATGATTGCTATCAAGCAAAAGTTTACCGGGAAGTGCTTATGCTGGTATCGATTAAGCTTGAACCTCAATGAAACTCAATCTGTGAAGTAGCAGGAGTATAATTTGGTAAAGGCAGAATGCTTATCATGCAATATTATCATTTAAGCTACATTTGAATGAAATAAAACACTTTTGAGCTTCAGGATGTTATATTGCAGTTGCATTTTTATATGTGAAATTAGGCTCAAAGTCATTTTTTTATTATAAGCTAACGCAACCAAAATATGTGTTGGCTGGACAAGGATCCTGAACAGATTTGATGGCTGGAGTTCCAAGTTTTATACAATTTGATGCAGTACGAAATCAAACATAAATTAAATCCATTGGCAAGTATCTATAAAAATGTCATTATATTTAATTGTAGCTATAAGTAAAGCATTGTACATTAGAAACTCGATCAATTGTTTGAAGTTTTATTACAGGCAAGGTCTAATGGCCTTGTCGCGCCCGACTCTGTGACGTAAAGAGGCTGCTAAACCTTGTGGGATTTGCGATGCTCAGAACGGCTCAAGAGATCCACCGACATCCCTGGGCGCGATCATTAGCATGGCAACTTAGTGCACCTTGGCGCTGCCAGCCTGGCACTGCCATCTGGGCACCCCGGCAGTGCCTCCTTGGCTAGACAATTAATTTTCCAGGGTGCCCGGATGGCACATCCAGGTTAGCAGCAGCACTGCCAGGATGCCAGGCTGGAAGAGCTAAGGTGCCGTGTGCTAAGTTTCCCATGCCAGGGAAAGGGCTTGGAGGTGACCTGCCCTTAAGAGGTGGGGTGAGAGGGAGGGGTGCACGAGGACCCCCTAAGAGGTAAGTTGGGGCAGTGGGAGGGGGTCCAGAGGCCTCGGTGGAGGAGCAGAAGGGGGTTGAAAGATCGGGACGGCCTTTAAAAAAGGCGCTCTGATCTGCGAGTCATCTTCCTGCACACCAAGGCCAAAAGAAATGGCAGAGCCCCGTTAGATAGAGAGGTCGTTCTCAGCGTTGCAGGCACTGAGAAACGCCCCACTATACATGCCCAAAATGGGACTCTGTTTTTTGCATGTTAAATCGCACCCTTAATTTCTTGTAATACCATCCAAATTAGAACAAAAATTGCCTTAAAAGAGCTGACAAACAAGCATGCACCGACATTATTCCATTTGTGAACTTTGAACGTGACAATGGGTAAGGAAAAGAAGCAGCCAATTTCCAAGAAGGTTGGCAAAAAAGGGCAGAAGTAGCCAACAATGAAGAGTGGTAAGGTGAGGAGGAAATCCAGAAAATAAAGGTACTCCATCTACATCCTGACACTGGCATCTCCTCTGTAGCCATGGGCATCACAAATTCATTCGTCAACTACATTTTTTGTGCGCATTGCAGGTGAGGCTTCCCACCTGATCCATAACAACAATTAGCAGATCATCAGCTCCCGGGAGATCCAGACCGCCGTGCGACCGCGGCTGCCCAGGGAACTGGGCAAGTACGCTGTGTCAGAGGGCACAAAGGCGGTGAACAAGTAAAATCCACAAAGTTCTTGGTTGTGCAAGGTGCCTATTTTAGCAGCAAGAGCAGTTGTTTCCCTGCTTAATTCTGCACTATGCAGGACAAGGCAACTCCTCTTCATCCAGCCCTAATGTCCATTGTCCAGAAATAGTTGTTTCAAGATATTAATTTCTCTCAGATATCTTCAAATTGGTGTCTCTTCAACAGACCTCTTCAATGAAGAAAACAGTGTGCACACAGAAAATGTAGGGAACACTCAGAAGCAGATCTTGCAGCACCTGTGGAGAGAGAAACAGGGTAAAAATACTTGCTTGCTGGGCAAAAATTGTGAACAGTTTCAAGTTTTATACCATTTTCAGTTGTAGAAAACTAAACATGAATGAACCCCATAAATATGTACATATGATTATAACTATCAGCATAGAATTCCATGCAAGATAGCAAGGCAGAACTGGTGGAAAGTTGTGCTCCTGAAATACTGGGTGGAATCTTGCCCGCTTAGTTCATGCCAGAACAGCAAGACCATTTTTGTTTCAGGAATCCCGCTAACTGATATGCACCTTGTAGTTGTTCATTCCAAGAGCAATCAAATTTTCATTCCACCTCTTTGTTCCCTGAGAGTTCAGGGAGGGAAGGCCGGATGACGGTCCATTCTGTCTAAGGATGGAACCACAACATGGTTTAGGATGACTCAACTGCACCTTGATATTTGAGGCTGCAACAGCTTCAATAAGGGAGAGGACACTTGGGAAGGCTGTTTCTCACTGGAGGTATTATTGTGGGATATCAAAGGCTGCAGTGAGGTTTGCTGTCCCAAGGACAGAAGAAATAGGACAACCTTTCCAACTGAGCAGTGTGGATGGATGTGACCAAGGAAGTCAACTGCAGTACGCCAGGGCCATACTGGTAGTGACCATAAGTGATCCACGTCCACATGATTCCCGGAAGGCTGAGGGCCGGAGAAGAAGGTGCCGGGCCCGCTAAATGAATGCAAATAGGTCATTAAGACCCATTTGCTCCAGCTGGTTCACAGCATGGGCCTTGGTTCCGGGGTTCAGAACATTGCGTTCAGGCCGGCGCCCGGCATCCATCCCGATTCTGCCCCGACACCTGATTCTCCGTCCTATTGGGGAACGCGATCCAGGCATCCCAGGATAGAGGATCCCGCCCACTATGTACATCCTTTATTATCCGCCCAAGTCTGGGATGACATTTGAAAGGGAAATTGAGCAGAGATCATCACATCAGATTGTCAATCATTCTTCTGCCTAACAACTGACAAGTGCACCTATTTGGGGCAGTGACAACACAGGCATGTCATATACCCAATTTCCCATCATTACAGCATCCTTTACCCAGAGCAATGTACTACTGTCGAACAGCAGGGAAAAATACTCTGAAGACAGGAGTACCTTTAAAGAAACAATCTTGCACATTGCCTGGTGCTACAAACAAACTTACATTGCATTTGTCGCTTGTTGAAGGGCTGCATTTTAAGGTGTGGTGAAATTTCCCTCTTTGACTTTGTTTTTTTGGATCCAGATAAGGAAGATAATCTGTTGCAACCTTCAATAAACCAACCAGCCTATTTATATCATGCAATGTATGCCAGGAAAGCGCAACAATTTATTTCAGTGTGTGTTTGTACTTTATTGTGCTATGTTACCTTATTGTGCTGGAAAAATATTCGACACTCGAACAGCAACACTGCCAAAGCCACTGTGCCAGGCAGCAAATAGCACCATATTTTAGATTTTAGCATGCTAACTGTTGGTTTAATGGCCTGAGGAAACAAAACTGTCGGAAAATTACTGATAAAATTTGTAGCTCTTCAGCTAATTTCATTTGAAGTGGGTTTGTAATTTTTGATCATCAGATCACAAGAAATAGGAGCAGGAGTCGGCCCTTTAGCCCATCTGGCCTACTATGCTATTTAATACATTATGGCTGATTTGATTGTGGTCTTAATTCCACTTCCCAGCTTGTCCTCCATAACTATTGACCCTCTTGTTGATCTAAAACCTGTCTAACTCATCCTTGAATATTTTCAATGACTCAGCCTCCACTGCTCTCTATGGAACTATATTAATGATTTGGAAGAAAGGACAGTTTGTATTGAATTGCAAAGTATCAGAACCCTCTGAGAGCAAAAAACCTTCCCCCATCTCCATCTTAATTGGGAGGCCCCTTAGTTTAAAACGGTGGGCGAAATTCTCCGGAAACGGCGCGATGTCTGCCGACTGGCGCCCAAAACGGCGCCAATCAGACGGGCATCGCGCCGCACCAAAGGTGCGGAATGCTCCGCATCTTTGGGGGCCGAACCCCAACATTGAGGGGCTAGGCCGACGCCGGAGGAATTTCCGCCCCACCAGCTGGCGGAAACGGCCTTTGTTGCCCCGCCAGCTGGCGTGGAAATGACATCTCCGGGCGGCGCATGCGCGGGAGCGTCAGCGGCCACTGACAGTTTCCCACGCATGCGCAGTGGAGGGAGTCTCTTCCACCTCCGCCATGGTGGAGACCGTGGCGGAGGCGGAAGGGAAAAAGTGCCCTCACGGCACAGGCCCGCCCGCGGATCGGTGGGCCCCGATCGCGGGCCAGGCCACCGTGGTGGTACCCCCGGGGTCAGATCGCCCCGCGCCTCCCCCAGGACCCCGGAGCCCGCCCACGCCGCCTTGTCCCGCCGGTAAGGTAGGTGATTTAATTTACGCCGGTGGAACAGGCAATTTATCGGCGGGACTTCGGCCCATCCGGGCCGGAGAATCGAGCGGGGGGGGGCCCGCCAATCGGCGCAGCATGATTCCCGCCCCCGCCGAATATCTGGTGCCGGAGACTTCGGCAACCGGCGGGGGCGGGATTCACGCCAGCCACCGGCGATTCTCCGACCCGGCGGGGGTTCGGAGAATGTCGCCCGGTGTCTCCTAGTTCTAAATAAGAGTAATGTAAAAGCAAAATATTGCAGGTGCTGGAATTCTGAAATAAAGATGGGAAATGCTGGGAAAAATCAGTCGGTCCGACAGCATCTGTGGAGCGAGAAGCAGAGTTAACATTTTGAGTCCGTATGACTAGCTGGAAGAAGACAAAGGGTGGTGGTTGATGGGAAATATTCAGACTGGAGTCCAGTTACTAGTGGTGTACCAGAAGGATCTGTTTTGAGGCCACTGCTGTTTGTCATTTTTATAAATGACCTGGAGGAGGGCGTAGAAGGATGGGTGAGTAAATTTGCAGATGACACTAAAGTCGGTGGAGTTGTGGACGGTGCGGAAGGATGTTACAAGTTACAGAGGGACATAGATAAGCTGCAGCGCTGGGTTGAGAGGTGCCAAATGGAGTTTAATGCAGAAAAGTGTGAGGTGATTCATTTTGGAAGGAATAACAGGAAGACAGACTACTGGGCTAATGGTAAGATTCTTGGCAGTGTGGATGAGCAGAGAGATCTCGGTGTCCATGTACATAGATCCCTGAAAGTTGCGACTCGGGTTGAGAGGGTTGTTAAGAAGGCGTACGGTGTGTTAGCTTTTATTGGTAGAGGGATTGTGTTTCGGAGGCCATGAGGCCATGTTGCAGCTGTACAACACTCTGGTGCGTCCGCATTTGGAGTGTTGCGTGCAATTCTGGTCGCCGCATTATAGGAAGGATGTGGAAACATTGGAAAGGATGCAGAGGAGATTTACGAGAATGTTGCCTGGTATGGAGGGAAGATCTTGTGAGGAAAGGCTGAGGGACTTGAGGCTGTTTTCGTTAGAGAGAAGAAGGTTAAGAGAAGAAGGTTAATTGAGGCATACAAGATGATCAGAGGATTGGATAGGGTGGACAGTGAGAGCCTTTTTCCTTGGATGGTGATGTCTAGCACGAGGGGGACATAGCTTTAAATTGAGGGGAGATAGATATAAGACAGACGTCAGAGGTAGGTTCCTTACTTAGAGAGTAGTAAGGGTGTGCAATGCCCTGCCTGCAACAGTAGTGGACTCGCCAACACTAAGGGTATGCAAATGGTCATTGGATAGACATATGGACGATAAGGGAATAGTGTAAATGGGCTTTAGAGTGGTTTCACAGGTCGGCGCAACATCCTGAAGGGCCTGTACTGCGCTGTAATGTTCTATGTTCTAATCAAGAACCTATCTATCTCTGTCTTAAAGACATTCAGTGATATGGCCTCCACAGCCTTCTGCGGCAAAGTGTTCCACAGATTCACCACCCTCTGGCTGAAGAAATTCCTCCTCATCTCTGTTTTAAAGGATTGTCCCTTTATTCTGAGATGGTGTCCTTTGGTTCTAGCTTCTCCTACAAGTGGAAACATCCTCTCCAAGTCCACTCTATCCAGGCCTCACAGTATCCTGTAAGTTTCAAAATCCTCATCCTTCTAAACTCCAACGAGTACAGACCCAGAGTCCTTTCTAAATCCTCATCCTTCTAAACTCCAACGAGTACAGACCCAGAGTCCTCAACCGTTCCTCATACGGTGCCCTCTCAACTGTGCCCGATCCTTCTCCCGCACCTCTGCCCTCAACCCCTCTCCTCCCTCCTAGAACCAGGATAGGGTCCCCCATGTCCTCACTTTTCACCCCACCAGCCTCCCCATTCGAAGAATCATTCTCCACCAGTTCTGCCAACTCCAGCATGATTAGTAAGGGAGCACTTAGGTAAGGGAGCACTTAGGAGGCAGTGATCATAATGTGGTCGAATTCAATCTCCAATTTGAAAGAAAGAAGGTAGAATCAGATGTAAAGGTGTTACAGTTAAATAAAGGTAACTACAGGGGCATGAGGGAGGAACTGACAAAAATCAACTGGGAGCAGAGCCTAGTGGGAAAGACAGTAGAACAGCAATGGCAGGAGTTTCTGGGAGTAATTGAGGACACAGTACAGAGGTTCATCCCAAAGAAAAGAAAGGTTATCAGAGGGGGGATTAGGCAGCCATGGCTGACAAAGGAAGTTAGGGAATGCATCAAAGCAAAAGAGAAAGCCTAGAATGTGGCAAAGAGTAATGGGAAGTCAGAAGATTGGGAAGACTACAAAAACAAACAGAGGATAACAAAGAGAGAAATAAGGAAAGTGAGGATCAAATTTGAAGGTAGGCTAGCCAGTAACATTAGGAATGATAGTAAAAGTTTCTTTAAATACATTAAAAACAAACGGGAGGCAAAAGTTGACATTGGGCCGCTCCAAAATGATGCTGGTAATTTTGTGATGGGAGACAAAATAGCTGAGGAACTGAATAAGTACTTTGCATCAGTCTTCACTGTAGAAGACATGAGTAATATCCCAACAATTCCGGAGAGTCAGGGGGCAGAGTTGAATATGGTAGCCATCACAAAGGAGAAAGTGCTAGAGAAACTAAGAGGTCTAAAAATTGATAAATCCCCGGGCCCAGATGGGCTACATCCTAGAGTTCTAAAGGAGATAGCTGAAGAAATAGTGGAGGTGTTAGTTATGATCTTTCAAAAGTCACTGGAGTCAGGGAAAGACCCAGAGGATTGGAAAATCGTTGTTTTAACCCCCCTGTTCAAGAAGGGAACAAGGAAAAAGATGGAAAATTATAGGCCAATTAGCCTAACCTCGGTTGTTGGCAAGATTCTAGAATCCATTGTTAAGGATGAGATTTCTAAATTCTTGGAAGTGCAGGGTCAGATTAGGACAAGTCAGCATGGATTTAGTAAGGAGAGGTCGTGCCTGACAAACCTGTTAGAGTTCTTTGAAGAGATAACAAATAGGTTAGACCAAGGAGAGCCAATGGATGTTATCTAGCTTGACTTCCAAAAGGCCTTTGATAAGGTGCCTCACGGGAGACTGCTGAGTAAAATAAGGGCCCATGCTATTTGAGGCAAGGTACTAACATGGATTGACGATTGGCTGTCAGGCAGAAGGCAGAGAGTTGGGATAAAAGGTTCTTTTTCGGAATGGCAACCGGTGACGAGTGGTGTCCCGCAGGGTTCAGTGTTGGGGCCACAGCTGTTCTCTTTATATATTAACGATCTAGATGACGGGACTGGGGGCATTCTGGCTAAGTTTGCCGATGATACAAAGATAGGTGGAGGGGCAGGTAGTATGGAGGAGGTGGGGAGGCTGCAGAAAGATTTAGACAGTTTAGGAGAGTGGTCCAAGAAATGGCTGATGAAATTCAACGTGGGCAAGTGCGAGGTCTTGCACTTTGGGAAAAAGAATAGAGGCATGGACTATTTTCTGAACGGTGACAAAATTCATAATGCTGAAGTGCAAAGGGACTTGGGAGTCCTAGTCCAGGATCCTCTAAAGGTAAACTTGCAGGTTGAGTCCGTAATTAAGAAAGCAAATGCAATTTTGTCATTCATCTCAAGAGGCTTGGAATATAAAAGCAGGGATGTACTTCTGAAGCTTTATAAAACATTAGTTAGGCCCCATTTAGAATACTGTGAGCAATTTTGGGCCCCACACCTCAGGAAGGACATACTGGCACTGGAGCGGGTCCAGCGGAGATTCACACGGATGATCCCAGGAATGGTAGGCCTAACATACGATGAACGTCTGAGGATCCTGGGATTATATTCATTGGAGTTTAGGAGGTTGAGGGGAGATCTAATAGAAACTTACAAGATAATGAATGGCTTAGATAGGGTGGATGTAGGGAAGTTGTTTCCATTAGCAGGGGAGACTAGGACCCGGGGGCACAGCCTTAGAATAAAAGGGAGTCACATTAGAACAGAGATGAGGAGAAATTTCTTCAGCCAGAGAGTGGTGGGTCTGTGGAATTCATTGCCACAGAGGGCGGTGGAGGCCGGGACGTTGAGTGTCTTTAAGACAGAAGTTGATAAATTCTTGATTTCTCAAGGAATTAAGGGCTATGGAGAGAGAGCGGGTAAATGGAGTTGAAATCAACCATGATTGAATGGTGGAGTGGACTCGATGAGCCGAATGGCCTTACTTCCCCTCCTATGTCTTATGGTCTTATGATTCCACCACTAAAAACATCTTCCCCTCATTCCCCCTGCCAGCATTTCACAGGGACAGTTCCTTCCGGGAGACCCTGGTCCACTTCTCCATCACCCCAACACCTCACCCTCATCCCACGACACCTTCCCATGCAATCTCAGGCCCTAAACACTCTTGTCAAGTGAGGGAGCATTTTACGAGCAACTCCTTCAATCTGGTCTATTGCATTTACTGCTCCCAATGTGGTCTACGCAACATTGGAGAGACTAAACGCAGATTGGGTGACCGCTTTGCAGAATACCTCTGATGCATCTGCAAGCAGGACCCAGAGCTCCCTGTCACTTGCTATTTCAACTCATCGTGCTGCTCTCACGTCCACATGTCCGTCCTTGGCCTGCTACAATGTTCCAGTGAGGTACAGCGCGAACTGGAGGAACAGCACCTCATCTCCCAATTAGGCACATAACAACAACTTCAGACTCTGAACTCTCACTTTCATCTTTACCCCATTTTTATTTCTCGCAATTTATTTTCATTTCTTCCATTGATCAGTTTTTCTCTCACCATTGTTCCCCCTTCCCCCACTCCCCTTGGGCCATCTATTCCTAGTTGCTCTTTGACACACTGCTCACCTTTGTTCTGCTATTCACACATTCTAATCGCTGTATGAGCCACTATCAGGATCCTTCTTAGCCTTAATCATCTCCCATTTACATTCATTTTGTCTTCTGTCCTCGACGTCTTTGTCAATCTCCATGTATTGCTGGCCCCCTATCCAGCCGCACCGCTCCACGCCCTCCTATTACAGTATAAATTTGACCCCAGTTCTCTCTAGCTTTGACAAAGAGTCATCCAGACTCAAAACATTAGCTCCCTTCTCTCTCCACAGATGCTGTCAGACCAGCTGAGATTGTCCAGTATTTTCTGTTTTGTTTCAGATTCCAGCTACGAATAATAACCTTTATTAGTGTTAGAAATAGGCTCACATTAACACTGCAATGAAATTACTGTGAAACTCCTCTACCACCACACTTTGGCGCCTGTTCGGGTACACAGAACGAGAATTCAGGATGTCCAATTTACCTAACAGCATGTCTTTTGGGACTTGTGGGAGGAAACCGGAGCACCCGGATGAAACCCACACAGACACGGGGAGAACTCCGCACAGACAGTGACCCAAGCCAGGAATCGAACCTGGGATCCTGCGAAGTAACATTGCTAACCACTGTGCTCCCGTGCCGTTGCTTTTATAACGTGAATAGCTGCTAGCCTTGGTCTGCAGTAGGTGGTGAGGGAACAAACAAGAGAAAAAAAATCCCACCTTCATCCTTCACTAATCACAGATACATCGTCCATGGTAGTATTTGTGGGAGTGTCACTGCACAGTCCTTGTGGAGACAAAGTCCCATTGTTGCACTGAGGACCCTTCAGCATGTTGTTGGCCCAACCATGGTGCTCAGTAGGATAGATTTTGAACAGAACCAGCAACTTAAAACTGGGCATCCATGAGGCACAGTGGGCCATCAGCAGCAGCAGAATTGTATGCAACCACAATCTGTTCCTCATGGCCCTGCATATCCCGCACTCTACAATTACCATCAAGCCAGGGGATCAAAAGTGGTTCAATAACGAGTGCAGGAGAGCATGCCAGGAGCAACACCAGATATACCTAAAAATGAAGTGTTAACCTGGTGAAGCCACAGCACAGGATAACTTGCTGCAATAGACCGAGCTAAGCAATCCCATAATTTACAGATTAGATGTAAGCTCTGCAGTCCTGCCATATCCAGTCATGAATGGTGGTGGACAATTAAACAACTCACTGGATGAGAAGGCTTCACAAATATTCTCAACCTCAATGATTGGGAGCCTAACACAAAAGTGCAAAAGAAAAGGCTTAAACATTGGCAACCATCTTTAGCCAGAATTGCTGAGTGGTTGATTAATCTTGGCCTATATTTGAGCTTCCCAGCATCACAGATGACTGACTTCAACCAATTTGATTCACTCCATGTGATACCAAGACATGGCTGAAGGCACTGCATACTACAAAGTCTATGGGCCCTGACAATATCCCAGCAATAGTACTCAAAATTAGCCACATCCTAGCCAAGCTGTTCCAGTACAGTATCTACCTGGCAGTATAAAAAATTGAACACATACATCCTGTCCACAAAGAGAAGGACAAATTCAACCCAGCCAATGGCGTCCCCATCAGCCCACTTTCAATGCTCAGCAAAGTGATGGGAGGAGGCGTTGACAGTGCTCTCACATGGCACTTACTCAGCAATAGCCTATCCACTAATGCTCAGTTAGAGTTCTGCAGGTCTGCTCATCCCCTGATCTCATTATAGCCTTGGGAAAAAATATGGACAAAAGAGCTATACTCAAGAGGTGAGGTGAGTGTGACTTCCCTTTATGTCAAGGTAATGTTTGACCGAATAAGGCAGCAAGTAGCCATTGCAAAACTTCATTTTTTAGCATGTCCTCACACACATCTTTGGGTGAATTTTTCCCTTTGGGGAAGTGGTGGAAGGATTCCAGAGCTGATTATCAGCCCATTGAACAACTCTATCATCGCTCCTTCCATGGCCAACAAATCCTGGCGTTGGACTTGAACTGGCAGCTTCTGTTCCAGAGGTAGGGACGCTACCACAAGACCTCCTGTTGCAAAACTAAAGTCAGTGGGAATCAGGAGCAAACTCTCCACTGGTTGCAGTCACACTGAGCACAATGAAAGATGGTCATGAAGAGGTCAGTCATCTCAGTCCCAGGACATTGCTACAGGAGTTCCACAGGGTAATGTCTCCAGTCCAACCGTCTCATGCTGCTTCATCAATGACCTTTACTTCACTATAGGTCAGAAATCAAGATGCTTGCTTATGTTTGCACAGTGTTCTACACAATTTGTGACTCATTAAATATCAAAGCAGTCTGTGTCTATGTGCAGCAAGACCTGGACTGATAAGTAGCAAGCAACAATCATGCCACACTAATGACCAGCTCCATTGAGAGATAATCTAATCATCTTCCTTGACATTAATTGGCATTGCCATTGCTGAATCCGCTTCTGATGACATCCTGAGGGTTTCCATTGGACAGAAACCGAACTGGACCAGTACGTTACTATGGCTACAAAAGCAGGTCAGAAGCTGGGAATTCTGTGATGAGTAACCACATGACTCCCTAAAGTCAACCACAACCTGCAAGGTTCAAGTAAGGAGTGTGATGGAATGCTCTCCACTTGCCTGAATGAGTGTAGTTCTGACAACACTCAAAAGCCTTGACACTATCCAGGACAAAGCAGCCGGCTTGATTGGTATTCCATCCATCACCTTCAACATTCACCCCAACCATCACTGATGCACAGTTGCAGCTTTGTATACCACCTACAAGATGAAGGTGAGGGGAGAGTGACTGTCCTTGACATCAAGGCAGCATTTGACCGAGTATGGCATCAAGGAGCCCTAGCTAAACTGGAGTCAATGGGAATCGGGCGGGGGGGGAGGGGGGACTCTCTGCTGGTTGGAGTAATACCTGGCACAAAAAGATGGTTGTGGTGGTTGGAGGTCAATCATCTCAGCTCCAGGACATCACTGCAAGAGTTCCTCAGGGTAGTGCCATAGGCCCAACCATCGTCAGCTGTTTCATCAATGACCCCTTCCATCATAAGGTCAGAAGTGGGGATGTTTGCAGATGACTGCACAATGTTCAGCACCATTCGCGACGACTCAGACAACAAAGCAGACCATGTCCAAATGCAGAAACACCTGGACAATATCCAGGCTTGGGCTGACAAGTGGCAAGTTACATTTGCACCACACAAGTGCCGGGCAATGACAATTTCCTACAAGAGAGGATTTAGCCATCGCCCCTTGATATTCAGTGGCATTACCATCGCTGAGACCCAACAATGAACTTGCTGGGGGTTAAAATTGATCGGAACTGAACTGGACTAGCCATATTAATACTCTGGCTACCAGAGCAGGTCAAGGGCTAGGAATCCTACGGCGAGTAACTTCTGAACCCCCAAAGCCTTTCTACCATCTACAAGGCACAAGTCAGGAGTGAAATGGAACACTCTCCACGTTCTTGGATGATTGCAGCTCCAAAATCCCTCAAGGAGCTCAACATCACTGGGCAGCACGGTAGCACAAGTGGCGAGCACAGTTGCTTCACAGCGCCAGGCTCCCACGTTCGATTCCCCGCTGGGTCACTGTCTGTGTGGACTCTGCACGTTCTCCCCGTGTCTGCGTAGGTTTCCTCCAGGCGCTCTGGTTTCCTCCCACAGTCCAAAGACGTGCAGGTTAGGTGGATTGGCCATGATAAATTGCCCTTAGTGATCAAAAAAATGTTAGGAGGGGTTATTGGGTTACGGGGATAGGGTGGAAGTGAGGGCTTAAGTGGGTCGGTGCAGACTCGATGGGCTGAATGGCCTCCTTCTGCACTGTATGTTCTATGTTCTATCACCCAGGACAAAGCAACCTGCTCCTCCTTCTGCAAACATTCAAACCCTCCACCACCGACGAACAGTGGCAGCCATGTGTACTTTCTACAAGATGTACTGCAGTAACTCACCAATGTTCCTTAGGCAGCACCTTCCAAACCCACGATCACTACCATATAGAAGGAGAAGAGCGGCAGATACTTTGGAATCCCACCACCAGGAGGTTCCCCTCCAAGTCACTCACCATCCTGACTTGGAAATATATTGCGTTTCCTTCTCTGTCGCTGGGGCAACATCCTGGAATTCCCTCCATAATAACACAGTGGATGTATCTACACGTCCAGGACTACAGCGGTTCAAGAAAGCAACTCACCACCACCTTCTGAAGGGAAACTAGGGATGGCCAATAAATGCTGGCCTAACCAGCAGCGCCCACATCCCATAAATGAATTTTTAAAAATACAGCAACTCACCATGGCTCCTTGGTTAGCACAATACTCACTACATCCACCACCGATAAGGACAAGGGTAGCAGATTCATGGGAACACCACCAGCTGCAAGTTCTCCTTCAAGCCACATATCGTCCGGAATTGTAACTATTACACTATTCCTTCATTGACGCTCGGTCAAAATCCTGGAACTCTCTTCCTAACAGCACTGTGTATGTACCTTTACCACACCGGCTGCAGTGGTTCAAGAAGGCAGACCACCACCACCTTCTCAAGGGTAATTAGAGTGATCAATAAATTCCTGTCCAACCAGTGATTCTCACACCCTGAGAAATAATTTTTAAAAAATGCACTGTTTAAAATCTGTGGGGGTGAACTTGGTCTTGAGTGGTGGAGGAAAATGGACAGTAGGGAATTGTCATTTATTTAACACACTACACAATTTTCTAACCCATGAATTCAGTGCAGAATAAAAATTGAGCAGTGTATAAAATGGGCCGTTGTTTTGCTGTTACTTTGTTTTTATTTTATCCCGATATATGTTTAGACATCAGTTGAGGGTGGAAAGAGCTTTCCTGAGGTTCCTCATATGGCCAAATTGCCTGGTAGTATTCACTGGGCTGAACTTGAACCTCGCTCTCAGAACTGAATGGTAAGTTTCCAGTCTAGCATGCCACCCAGTCTCCTAAAAGTTTGAATGTTTTTAATGTTGCCTCCCTGACAACATTGAAATATAACTGGCTGGTAATCCTAACTGCAGTTACGGAACTTCTTTGTCTCTGATCAGCAGTTTTGACCCTAGGCATTATGCAGTGTGCAGTGAAGAACATAATTCATACCTTATGCCTGGATCTAATAATGCATAGGTACTGGACTGAGACTAGGACTTGTAGAGAGAGATGCCCGAATAATCCGATCCTTTGGAGCATTACCTCAAAACTGACGTGGACCTATTGATAGCAATTTCATATTGGCATCAGTAATGAGACCCTGTGTCTTATTTCCTTTATTTCCAAACACCATTATGTGCATACACTTTGGATATATGCAAATTTGAATAACATCTGGTGCTGTTCTTGCTTAATTGTGCCTGACCCCTTTGAAACAAAATACTTTATTGACATTATGTTACTCTTCATTGAATACTGAGGCATCTACCAGCGTAAAGATTACAGTTGTCATCAATCAAAATTGTAGTTAGTTTTACATTTTTCAGTTTGTTTTAACACTGGTGAAAATAAACTGGCTATTATTACCACAGGCAGTGAAACTATTCTTAACATCAAGGAAGCATTTCTAGAGAATCAAATTATTGAACTACAAGATCCATGAATCCTTCCAACACAAGGCTTCTTTTACAAACAATATCCATCACGTTTTGACATTTAAAAATATGTTACATATCATCTTACATTTTAGTTAAAAAAATTGCAACAAAAAAGGTATAAAATTGGTATTACATCTTAGTGCTGCATTTGGTGCTGAAAAATAACATTTTTTCATAGCATTTAGTAGTGTGCTGCTCGTATAAAATCTTCTGAATGTTTGCCAGTCCTTAGAATATCATTGAATGAAGCCTTTTTTCTGGCATTGTTCAGAAATGCATCTGTCCGTAATCTTTTTTAATTAGAATTTTTCATATCGTTGTATGTAGAAATATTATGTCAATTCAGACTAAAATGTTTCACAAAATTGTTGGGTATTTTTCATAGATCACTGTCGCAGCCAACTGCTAGAGGTTTGTTGTTAGGTGTATGTGCTTTGAGTTAAACATTTTAACTTATGGCCACTACCTATCTGATGCCCAGCATCACAAGTACAATTACCAAGTGCAGTTGGGGAGTGAACTGCAATGCCTGTGAAGATGAGAAATGACAGATGAGCAGAACCTGAGTGTGAATGATTGTAGAAGACTCAGTGTGTCAGGAATGATTCAGACTGACTAAGCTGTGAGGGACTCCCAGTCGGTCAGGTCTGTGGGGGAAGCATGGGGAGTCCATCAAGTCTTGACAGTGAAGGCACCACAGGGAATAGGCTAATGAACCTTCAGCAGAGGCTGTGACGCTTGTTTTAATTGACATGAGCATTTGCTAATCTGAAGAAATCAAGACATCAAAAGAAAAGAGAGAACACCAGGCCTCTTGGCTGCGTTGCCTCTACTGAAGTTCTAAACATCCCTTTCCCGTGGTTCCATGTGTGTCCAGACTTGCCTCATTTCTTCTGGTCTTTTCACTAATCTAACCTGCCTGAATTCCTGACCAGCCCGCCAAACTGAGTTTCAGCCTCATAACATGGGATTAGGCCACCACGAAAAAGACATTTCCAAGTCTCTCCAAAGATCTCTCTGCGAAGATTAAGCACTTTATTATAAATTATATAAATTTCTTAAATGTAATGAGGGAAATTACTACTCCAGATGTGGTCTCAGCAAAATCCTGTCCAACTTTAGCAAGACTTCTTTACTCCAGTATTCCAATCTCCTTACTAAAGGCCAACATGCCATTTGCCTTTCTAATTGTTTGCTAAATCTATAAAGAATCATAGAATTTACAGTGCAGAAGGAGGCCATTCAGCCCATCGAGTCTGCACCGGCTAAAAGGGGTCACGAAAAGTCATTGGCAAATGGGGTTAAGGAAAATCCCAAGGCTTTTTACACGTACATAAAAAGCAAGAGGATGGCCAGGGAAAGGGTTGGCCCACTGAAGGACAGGGGAGGGAATCTTTATGTGGAGCCAGAGGAAATGGGCGAGGTACTAAATGAATACTTTCCAACAGTATTCACCAAAGAGAAGGAATTGGTGGATGTTGAGTCTGGAGAAGGGTGTGTAGATAGCCTGGGTCACATTGAGATCCAAAAAGACGAGGTGTTGGGCGTCTTGAAAAATATTAAGGTGGATAAGTCCCCAGGGCCTGATGGGATCTATCCCAGAATACTGAAGGAGGCAAGGGAGGAAATTGCTGAGGCCTTGACAGTAATCTTTGGATCCTCACTGTCTTCAGGTGATGTCCCAGAGGACTGGTGAGTAGCCAATGTTGTTCCTTTGTTTAAGAAGGGTAGCAAGGATAATCCAGGGAATTACAGGCTGGTGAGCTTTACGTCAGTGGTAGGGAAATTACTGGAGAGAATTCTTCGAGACAGGATCTACTCCCATTTGGAAGCAAATGGACGTATTAGTGAGAGGCAGCATGGTTTTGTGAAGGGGAGGTTGTGTCTCACTAACTTGATAGAGTTTTTCGAGGAGGCCACAAAGATGGTTGATGCAGGTCGGGCAGTGGATGTTGTCTATATGGACTTCAGTAAGACCTTTGACAAGGTCCCTCATGGCAGACTGGTACAAAAGGTGAAGTCACACGGGATCAGAGGTGAGCTGGCAAGATGGATACAGAACTGGCTAGGTCATAGAAGGCAGAGAGCAGCAATGGAAGGGTGCTTTTCTGATTGGAGGGCTGTGACTAGTGGTGTTCCACAGGGATCAGTGCTGGGACCTTTGCTGTTCATAGTATATATAAATGATTTGGAGGAAAATGTAACTGGTCTGATTAGTAAGTTTCTGGACGACACAAAGGTTGGTGGAATTGCGGATAGCAATGACGACTGTCAGAGGATACAGCAGGATTTAGAGCGTTTGGAGTCTTGGGCGGAGAGATGGCAGATGGAGTTTAATCCGGACAAATGTGAGGTAATGCATTTTGGAAAATCTAATACAGGGAGGGAATATACAGTGAATAGTAGAACCCTCAAGAGTATTGACAGTCAGAGAGATCTAGTGTACAGGTCCACACGTCACTGAAAGAGGCAACACGGTGGAGAAGGTAGTCAAGAAGGCATACGGCATGCTTGCCTTCATTGGCCGCTGCACTGATTATAGAAATTGGCAAGATATATTACAGCTGTATAGAACCTTAGGCCACACTTGGAGTATAGTGTTCAATTCTGATCGCCACACTACCGGAAGGATGTGGAGGCTTTGGAGACCGTGCAGAAGAGATTTACCAGGATGTTGCCTTGTATGGAGGGCAATAGCTATGAGGAGCGGTTGAATAAACTTGGTTTGTTCTCACTGGAACGTTGGAGGTTGAGGGACGGCCTGATAGAGGTCTACAAATTTATGAGGGGCATAGACAGAGTGGATAGTGAGCGACTTTTTCTCAGGGTAGAGGGGTCAATTACTAGGGGGCATAGGTTTAAGGTGCGAGTGGAAAGGTTTAGAGGAGATGTATGAGGCAAGTTTTTTACACAGAGGGTAGTGGGTGCCTGGAACTCGCTGCCGGAGGAGGTGGCGGAAGTAGGGATGATAGTTATGTCTAGGGGCAGCTTGACAAATACATGAATAGGATGGGAATAGAGGGATATGGACCCCGGAAGTTAGAAGATTTTAGTTTAGACGGGCAGCATGCTTGGAGGGCCGAAGGGCTTGTTCCTGTGCTGTACTTTTCTTTGTTCTTTGGCCTTGGGAAAGAGCACCCTACTCAAGCCCACGCCTCCACCCTATGCCTGTAACCCCACTTAACCTTTTTAGACACCAAGGTCAATTTAGCATGGCCAATCCACATAACCTGCACATCTTTGGACTGTGGGAGGAAATGGGAGCACCCGGAGGAAACCCACGCACACACGGGGAGGATGTGCAGATTCCGCACAGACAGTGACCCAAGCCAGGAATCGAACGTGGGACCCTGGAGCTTTGAAGCAACTGTGCTAACCACTGTGCTACCGTGCTGCCCATATGTTAATCTTTCTACAATCCTTGCACGACCACACCCAAAACTCCTTGGACAACAATACTTACAAATTTCTCACCTTTAAAAAAATATTTGGCTCTCCTATTCTTCGCATTTCCATACATTATAATCCATCTGCCATCATGTTGCGCACTTAACCTGTCTATATCTCTTTGCAGCCTCTCTGTCCTCCTCACAGCTTTTATTTCCACCTAGCTTGGTATCATCGGCAATCGTAGCTGCATTACTCTCTGTCTGTCTCTTTATCTAACTTATTAATCTAGATTGTAAACAGGTGAGGCAATGGGCTCAATTCTCAGGAAAGATTTCTAAGTGTAGTAGCGAGCGGGAACAGCCGCGAGCTTCCTGGCGTTCAGTGTGGCGAGGCCGACAATGCAATACAACATTAATTGGTCCACTTACTGAGGCCCCACAGGCTTCACCCCGCAAATGAAGGCTCGCCAGCCGTTTCGCCGGGACCGCGCTTGCTAGCCACCCCGCAAACAAGGTCGAGCAGCACTTAAACAGCACTCGCACAGTCAACACCACTCAGCTCGCAGCCATGGCGCCGAGAAGATTGGCCACAAGGTTTGGAGATGTGGACCTGGTGAGGCTTCTAGATGTGGTTGAGGCTAGGAGGAATGTCTGGGGTGGCTCCAATTAATTGTATGAAAATAGGGCTGAAGTGGTGATGATTGGTTTCTCACCACGGTCGAAGGAAGGGGGAACAAATCTATTTTGATTATGTTAGTCAATTCCTGCGCAGTGTTTTTGTTCATGATTGATGCACACTCTATATGGATGGACATTTTTGAAGTGAAATTATCTACATTGCATGCTGCCATCAAAATTATGCCAATGGTTTTCAACTGATAGATGACCTGAGTTCATGGGGCGGGATTCTCCGACCTCCCGCCGGGTCGGAGAATCGCCGGGGGGCGGCGTGAATCCTGCCCCCGCCGGCTGCGAATTCTCCGGCGCCGGGGATTTGGCCGGGGCGGGAATCACGCCGCGCTGGTCGGGGGCCGTTGGCAGCGCCCCCCCCCCCCGTCGATTCTCCGTCCCGCGATGGGCCGAGTGGCCGCCCATTTTTGGCCGGTCCCGCCATGTATGTTACGACATTTACGTATGTTACCGGCAGGACCTGCTCCGCGGGCGGCCTCCGGGATCCTCGTGTGGGCGCGAGGGGATCTGGCCCCTGGGGGTGTCCCCATGGTGGCCTGGCCCGCAATCGGAGCCCACCGATCCGCGGGCGGGCCTGTGCCATGGGGGCACTCTATTCCTCTGCGTCGGCCACTGTAACAGTCTGCGATGGCCGGCTTGGAGATGAACCCCTCTGCGCATGCACTGGGATGACGTCAGCACATGCCAACTCACGCCGGCCGGCTTCGGCACCGGTCGGCGGAGGCCCTTCGGTGCCGGCCGGCACGCGCAAACCACTCCGGCGCTGGCCTAGCCCCTAAAGGTGCGGAGGATTCCGCACATTTGGGGCGGCCCGATGCCGGAGTGGTTCACGCCACTCCTTCGCCCCACAGTTGCCCTCCCCGCAGGTTTTCGAAGAATCACGGCCATGGTATCAGATAATGGAATCGTATTCTCAAGTATTGAGTTTCAAACCTTTACCACTCTCAACGGTATTAAACACACTGCCTTACCACCCAGCCTCAAATGGACTAGCTGAGTGAGCCAGCCAAATGTTAAATCTGGCCTCAAGAAACTGTCAGGAGGAACATTAGAGACCTCCTGAGTTATTGTCGCACTCTACATACAACAAAGGGAGGTCCATCAGCCTCATATTGCCAAATTTGCCATGGACGGTGGAGGCCAGCCAAAGTCATCAGAAAACAAGCCATGATTCACATAGTACAGCATGATTGTACAGCATGATTGTTCATGGTAAATTAAGTCGTCTATGTGAAAAATTTCGGTTGTGAATCCCCAAAATTATTTATCTCTAAGACCGGGATCCCTCCCATACAAAGTGGACATGGCCGGACAGATTGTTCGTAAACCACGTGGACCACTTCAGTAGTAGAGAGATGCTCCACCAGTCAGAGTTGCTGTCAAGGAATGTTTTTGAATCCGTAAACACCAAAGTCCCTGAATGACCTGTTAGCGACATAACTGATGTCTCCATGGAAGAAAGTAATGATGAACTATGTGTGCCAGAAGAGGTACCCGTTATTGCAATTCCTTTTAACATCAATCCTGTGCAAGCATCTCAGACATCAGAACTATGCCACTCTACAAGAAAAAGAAAACCTCCTCAAAGACTCAATTCATAATTGTCCAACTTGTGTACATAATGTTTATTTTGGAATGAGTGAATTAGTTATTGAAGAGTCTGTGAAATAGGTAAAGGGGAAGGGATGTGGTGATTGTCCCTTCAAGGGTGTTGCTCTTTAAAGTCGCCAGTGTGATGTTGTGTCCCAACAGCATCGCCAATATTGTGGGTATTTCTATTTATCTTAGTGAACCACAAGCGCTCCCTTATATCGGTCAAATGACCACACAGCCAGTTAGTTAGTTCAAAAGATGGTTTATTACAAATGCAAGGGTTACTTCGACATGCAAACACAATATCTACCATGAGTTAAACTGCACCTATCATCTACAATAGCCTATACTTAACTTCAGGGCGACCGGCACTGTGCAGATGGATAAGGCCTTTATCTTGTTCTCACGTGGCTGGTTTGAAGAAGTGGCTGTGTCTCTGCTGGGCTCATCTGTCAGGTAGCGATTGTTGGTCTTGATCTTGGCTGTCTGGTCGTTCTGCTGCAGTTGGTGTGGGCACAGGCTGATCCCAAAAGAGGATGGCACAGGCCGGGTCCAAAAGAGACAGATGACTTTGGCTGTGTCCCATTTTATCCCTCTGGGATTTTGCGCTCTTTGGGGTGGTCCTTTATCTTGGACCCAATAGTTCAACAGGGCTCTGATCACTGCCTTAGATTTCGGCCAATAAAGGGGCGGGTGCCTTGGTGGCTGGGCGGGACCTTAGCGGTCATTGACCTTGGCAGTTGGGCTCTCTGAGTAAGGGGAGTGGCCGTATCAATTTCTTGATTGGAGTCCTATTGTTCTGGGGAACGGGCCATTAAAATGCAAACGAGAGGGGGATTCCGACCAGTTCTAGTTACCTGCGTTTGAAATACACAGAAGCTCTGTATCTGTCTGAGTCCTGGGTTGGCCATAATTCCCATGGTCCTTTGCAGGTGGCCATCTCAGATGGCTACAAGGGAAACACAGCAGAGTAAGGGCCACATGGCCTATGCGGCCAATCGGGACTCTGTGTAGAAACACTCCATGGTGAGACAGGTTCCTAGGCAACGAAACATTTTGGGAGCTAGCCATTAGGCTGCTGTACAATTCTTATTAATAAATACTTCTTGTGTTCACCAATGAATTCTGTGAAAATGCATCTGAACACTCACTCAATCCACGTAATTTGAATCCACTATGCCTGGAACCATTTCCAGAAATCTTTCTGATCCCTCTCTAAAACCTTCACATCCTTCCTAATGTGTGGTGCTCAGAATTGAACAAAATACTCCAGTTGAGACCAATTCAGTGCTTCATAAAGGGTAATTATCATTATTATGTTTTGTAATGACATTGAGAATGAGTTTTACCAGTATTATTTATGTTATTATTTCAATTTTGGTGAGTTAGTATTTGTTACTGTTAAAATCAATGTTCCTCCTATCTCTCTTTCCCATCTTCAGTTTCTCGGTCTTCTTTGTCATCCTCAATTTCTCTTCTTCACCTATTCAGGACTGGCCTCCTGGTTCCTTGGACTTCTTACACAACAGCTGTTGGTGCGAAATCACAACTAAATTGCAGAGGACCAAGCCTTCAGGATAAATGCCATGATTTTTGCAGATGTAATGTGATCAGTTGTCCAGCAATGCCTTCAACCAGCGTCGGAAACCTTGGTTAATAATATAACAATTATATGCATGTTTCAGTCCATCAGTAATTTCTCCCCCGTAATTTTTCAGAAGGGAGACTCTGAGGCCACACTTTCAGGTGTAATGTATTTGAAAGGCATGATGGATAGCCTTGTGATAGAGGCAAGACTTAATGATGCAGATAGAATCAACCAGCTGGGTACCATGTTTCTTTTTTAAAACCTGACTCATTACAAAATCTTCACAGTGCCAAAATATTCTGAAGAAAACAGCTTACTAAGCTGCATTTCTGCTGAAACATAAAAAGAATATTACTCATATGATGTTGAACAATGGTCCATGGCAGCTGAAAATCTAGTCATAATGTCCCTTGATGAGTTGAGCATTAACTGTTCAATGTGTTGTGAAATGTACCTAGGAGTATGAATATTTTTCAGCAATACAGAGTAAAATAATTTCACATTTGATTTGAATTCCTGCTAAACAGTGTAGAAAGTGGTAGTAATTTAAGCCACATTTTGCAAGTATTATCTGTGTCAATAAATTGGGCACATTGACTAATTGACTTCTATTTCCATTAGCAAAAAACAATTATTCTACTTTAGCCAGAGGGACTTCCGGTGGTGGCAAGTCGGGGAAGGTCGCACACTCGGTAGCTCCCGTTTGTTTTTCTGGCCATTTTGCCCGGTTCCCGGGGAATTTTGGTGAACAAATATGGCATTTTTTTTATTATTTATAAAAATTTAGAGTACCCAATTCATTTTTTTTTCCAGTCAAGGGGCAATTTAGCATGGCCAATCCACCTACCCTTCACATCTTTGGGTTGCGGGGGCGAATCTCACGCAAACACGGGGAGAATGTGCAAACTCCACACGGACAGTGACCCAGAGCCGGGATCGAACCTGGGACCTCGGCGCCGTGAGGCAGCAGTGCTAACCACTGTACCACCATGCTGCCCTCAAACACGGCATATCTAAGGATTTAATGAACCACTCATCGAAATTATGTCACAAATTTTTTTTAAAGGCTGGTGGAAAGAAAGTTACGTTTGAAGCCCTTCGATGGCTTCAATTTCAGAAGATGCAGCTGCTCCTATTACGGTGGATATCCTGGTGGGGGTACTGGCCTCGGAGTTTGAGAAGCAGTTTGGAAAACACTTCAAAAAACAAGGGCCGGTGATCATAGAATTTCCAGTGCAGAAAGAGGCCATTCGGCCCATTAATGATTGACATGATGATCGACACCCTCAAAAAATACAATTCAGGAGAAGGTGGAGAAAATCTCAGAGGCTGAGAAAAGCAAGGAGATGTGGTGAAGGGAGTGGGGAAACCTTGTCGAGGCTCAGTGATCAAATCGTTTCGCTGGAGGCTGAGATCTCGTTGGAGGGGAAGAGAAACAAGATCCTGAAGGCGAAAGTGGATGACCTGGAGAACAGGTCAAGGAGACAGAACCTAAGAATTGTGGGGTTTCCGGAGGGCATAGAGGGCTTGTATCCCATTGAGCTTTTTCTCAGATGTTCGGGAAGCTGTGCGGGAGGGGTGGGGACGGCGGTGATGAATAGCTGCCCCTCCAGAGTTGGATAGGGCCCACCGAACTCTCCGATAGAAGCCTCAGGTGAACGGGCCACCACGGGCAGTGGTTGTAAGAATCCACAGCTTCTGAGAGAAGGAGAGAGTCCTGAAATGGACCAAAGAGAACCAAGAAACGAGGTGGAAGAGGAGCACCATCTGGATAGATCAGTACGTCGGAATGGAGCTGGCGAAAAGGCGGGTGGCCTTTAATAAGGCAAAAACAGTGCTATATATACCAGACTGAAGTGAGTTCGGAGTGGTGTACCCAGCGAGGCTTCGGGTTACATATGGGCCGAGACACCACTATTTTGACACGTCGGAAGAGACGGAAGCCTTTGTTAAAGAACACGGTCTTGGACTCCGTTAAAAGGGGTTCTGTGGGAACTGTTATGGGTGTTAATGGGATGGTTTTTGCTTCGGACTTCTTTTGTGCACTCTATATATTTGTTATTGTGGGGCTGCGTATTTTATGTGGAGGGATTGGGGAACCAATGTGGGTATGGGATAATGGTTAAAGTAATAGCAATGGAAATACATGGCCCCTGTTGGGTATTTGAGCATTGCAGGGTTGCTGGATTTTGTTTTCTTATATATGTAATGGGGACGGTCTAGGGTGTTTCATTTATTTTTGTTCCTTAATATTTACCCTGGAGGAGGGGCTACCTCGCTAGAAGCAAGGTATTTTTTAGGCGTATGGTGGTGGGCCTAAGGGGAACAAAAGTAACAGGAGATTACGTGGTGGAGACGCTGTATTTTCCTCTTCCTCCGTAAACTTAAAATGCATGGGGCCAGGTGTAATCTCTAAGACACAACCATGAGTTCTGATTAACCCACATTCGTCCAACTCTCCCTGTCCCAATGGGTGGGGGCACACTGTAATGTCCCCTTTCTGTTTACACCCCGTGATGAATATCCCATATATTATTCCTGCGTATAGCAGAAGTCTCGGTGAGATAGTACCTGAGGGAGGTGTTAGCCAGTACTATTCCAATGTTCACCAGTTGGTTGTGAGGGAATGGCCCTAAGTGCGGTGTGATGATAGGGATAATCAGGACCATCTCTACTCCCGTTATCTCACCCATTTTGCAGTAAGGGATCGATGAGTATACTCTGGTCCCTTCAGAGTACAGTTGTCCAGCGTCCCTTGTCATCTGGCTAGCTTAGCCGTTGTGGGCTGTCTATTGAATCAGGCACCTCCCCCCTTTAGATCAGATCAGATCTTCCCTTTAACGTTTTTCACAGTTTTCCCTGTCGTTTAACTCTCCTCCCCACGTGCTAACCTGCTGCTTTGCTTCTCATTAACCATTATTCTTCCCATAGTTTCACTCATCCCATCCCCCCACTTGCTAGTTTAAAATCTTTGTGACCACCCTATTTATTCTTTCCGCTGAACACTGGTCCCAGCTCTGTTCAGGAGACCGTCACAATGGTACAGATCCCTCCTGTTCCAATAATGATGCCAGAGCCCATTAAAAGGAACCCCTCTTTCCCGCATCACACCTTTAGCCATGTGTTTACTTCCCTAATTTTTTCAACACAGTCAAAAAGGTTTTTTCTTAAAGGTGGACCATGGCTTCTAAGGCTAAGCTCAATCTAGTTTCGTATTTACTTTAGACATTGTGAGCTTTCTAAGCACAATACAGACACAGTTTGAATTGAAACCAAATCCCCATACATGCAAACACTTTTGTTTATCAATAATCTAACTAGAGTTTTACCCTTTCTTACAAAAAACACTAAATTAAACTCACCTTATATCTAATTTCTTAAAACTACCTCTGCTTCCTCACAGTTCCAATAATGTGGAGGCTGCAGTGCTGAAAATTTCTGCTCCAAAACCAACTGTGCCTCAAACCAAGTTGTTTCAGTATCGCTACAGCACTTGCACCTACCTGACAAAGTGGAAATTTACCCAGGGGTGTTGTTCACAAAACACAGGAAAAATCCAATCCTACCGATATTGTCCCATGAGTCTACTCTCAATCATCAGCAAAATAATGAAAGGTGTCCTCAGACATGCTATCAACTGCCACTTACTCACCACCAATCTGTTCACTGCTTAGTTTGGGTTCTACCAGAATCACTCAACTCCAGGCTTCGTTGCAGTCTTGGTCCAAACATGGATAAAAGATCTGAATTTCAGGGGTGAGGTAAGAGAGACTCCCCTGAACTTCAAGACAGCATTTATCTCAGTTAGCATGAAGGAAGCCGAGTTAAAATGAAGTCAATGAGAATTGGATGAAACTGTTTCACTGGTGGTCATACCTAATGCAAAGGAAGGTGAGTTATCTCGGGGTCAGGACATTGCTACACATCTTCTTTCAAAAAAATAAATTTAGAGTACCCAATTTGTTTTCCAATTAAGGGGCAATTTAGCATGATCAATCCTCCTAACCTGCACATTTTTGGGTTGCGGCGGTGAGACCCACACAGACATGGGGAGAATGCGCAAACTCCACACAGACAGTGACCCAGGGCCGGGATCAAACCTGGGTCCTCAGCGCTGTGAGGCAGCCATGCTAACCATTGCACCATAATGCCCCCCTATTGCTATGCACCTTCAACTGCTTTAACAATAGCCTCCTCTCCACCAGATGATCAGAAGTGGGGGTGGTGCGAACCATTGCACAGTGTTCACAACTCCTCAGATAATGAAACCGAGTGTGCCTGCACGCAGCAAGACCTGAACAACAACTAGGCATGGAGTGGCAGGTAACATGCATTGCACACTAGTGTCAGGAAATTACCATCTCCCCCTCTCTTTGACATTCACTTGCATTGTTGTGAAATATCCCACTATCATCATTTTGTTGAGTTAGTGGGAATGGATATAAATCCGGGCCATACAGGCAGTGACCACTTCCTCTGAATGAATAATTATAAACAGAACAATGTGAATTAAGAATCACTTAAGTTCTTTTCCACCTTCATTGACCTCAAAAATATAATTACACAGCCGCCAATTTTTATCTGATAAGCTAGAGATAGCACAGAGCAGGTTTCTAATTCTCCAGTAAGAGTGCGTATCGGAAACTTGGATATGTATTGCATCTTATTTCCCAACAGAAATTACCTCATTTTTTTTCTTAAACAGCAATCAGTTGTGTTATAGTGATGCATACTGTTACTTGTATTGTGTACAAATTAAAATTTAACATAGTGAATGCTCATTTTGTTACCTGCAATGGAAGAAAAATGTGATTAAGAGTAAGGTTAACATCCACAATTGGTAGGCCATGTAGATCAGGCCATCGTTTTGAAAGGATGTCCTGATCTCCAAATGAGCTTTAGAGTCCTCCTCACCCCCATTCACGGGCAACGTCACCCCCCACACACATGGGCACTACCCCACTTGCCCGTTTGAGAGGACACCCAGCTGTGGGGTTGCTGAGGGCACCCCCACTTCAGGCCATCCTGGCAGTGCCACCTGGGCACCTTAGCAGAGTCATGGTGACATTGTCAAGGTGCCAGTCTGGAAATACCAAGGTACCCGGGTGCGGGCCGGTTAGGTCGCAAATCGATTGGTGCCGGCGCGGTTATCAATTTTGGTCTCTTCATGATCTAATGGCTTCGTTGCGCTCTCACTCAAGCATGGTGCAGCCAATACATCACGTCCCCGATGTGTGGTAGAATACCGGTATGGATCTCACCCAAAAAGACAGCGGGAAACTCCCTGCCAGATAAATCAAAAATGACACTGAAATTCTTTGGTTGAATTCCGCCCTATGTGTACTCCAACCCAATTGTAGGAACCTTTAAATCCTCCACATCATTAAGTGCGAACCTGAGCAGCTCTGGGCCTTAATTGGTGACAGACTGCAGCAACTTTGTGTGGTCTGAGGTAATCTGGTCCAGCTGGCTATCAGGAGATACCGGCCAGAATGTTTAAAGTTTAAATTTTCTTTGTGCTGAATTAATTAATGTCAATTTGCGAACAGTTAGGTGACTATAATTACCCCTCTGGCTGTGCCATTCTTAATGTTGATCAGCATAAAAATTCACAGTATATAAATAAAGAGCAATAATCTTTCCAGATACAGTATTTTATTTTCACCAATAATTCTTCAGTTCTACGTATTACAGTAGTAATAAAACTAAACATTTATGGGGTCACTGAAGTCCCTGGTGCCTTACTTCAAGGTAAATGCAATGTTGAAATGAGGTAAAATGCAATAACAGTAACAGTTCTACTCCCTTACACATGACAATCTCCCTCTGGCGTATGTACTGCACTTCTTTTCTTGCATTATGGAGATTTTAGTATATCTCAGATCTATTCTCCATGTATTTTATATATTGGTGTAAACATTTGTCAATGCCAGAAACTCTTAATAAATATAAGTATTCAAAATTGAACCTAGTAATAATTTAGTACAACTAATGTTATGAAAACGCAACAATTGATGCCAATCATTCTGCATATAGTTGGTTTTAAGATATGAGAGATGCCTTAGGTATTGTAAAATGCGGAAAACCTTTATAAAGAACAGGTTTATGACTTTACTACATTGAATAATGAAAGAAAATTGCCTTCTCCGCCCCATATTGACACAAGGACAATCCACCGCTGTTGCTCCTTTACAAAAGCAAGGTTCCTCTTTTGGTGATCTTTTGGGGGAGTTTTACTTGAATTTCCTGGATCTGCTCATTTGCATTCCCACTTGTAGGCATTGGTGTAAAACTGGTGTAAAAAGAGTGTGAACCTTTGAACTACTTGGACACTTTTGATGTGGAGATGCCGGCTTTAGACTGGGGTGAGTACAGTAAGAAGTCTTACAACACCAGGTTAAAGTCCAACAAGTTTGTTTCGAATCATTAGCTTTCGGAGCACTGTTCCTTCCTCAGGTGAATGAAGAGGTGGGTTCCAGTAAGATATATATGGACAAAGTCAAAGATGCAAGACGATACTTTGAATGCGAGTCTTTGCGGGTAATTCAGTCTTTACAGATCTAGAGAGAGGGATAATCACAGGTTAAAGAGGTGCGAATTGTCTCAAGCCAGGACAGTTGGTAGGATTTCGCAAGTCCAGGCCAGATGGTGGGGGATGACTGTAATGCAACATGAATCCAAGGTCCTGGTTGAGGCCTTACTCACGTGTGCGGAACTTAGCTATAAGTTTCTGCCCAGCGATTCTGCGTTGTCGCGCGTCCTGAAGACCGCCTTGGATAATGCCAACCCGAAGATCAGAGGCTGATCTTGACTGCTGAAGTGTTCCCCGACTGGAAGGGAACATTCCTGCCTGCCGATTGCCGCGCGATGTCCGTTCATGCGTTGTCTCAGCGTCTGCATGGTCTCGACAATGTACCACGCTTCGGGACATCCTTTCCTGCAGCGTATGAGGTAGACAACGATGGCCGAGCCTCACGAGTATGTATCACGTACCTGGTAGGTGGTATTCTCACGTGTAATGGTGGTACCCATGTCGATGATCTGGAACATCTTGCAGAGATTGCCATGGCAGGATTGTGTGGTGTCGTGGTTGCTGTTCTGAAGGCTGGGTAGTTTGCTGCAAACAATGGTTTGTTTGAGGTTACACGGTTGTTTGAAGGCAAGTAGTGGGGGTATGGGGATGACCTTGGCAAGATGATCATCTTCATCGATGACGTGTTGAAGGCTGCGAAGAAGATGTCGTAGTTGCTCCACTCCGAGGAAGTACTGGACGACGAAGGGTACTCTGTCGATTGCGTCCCCTGTTTGACTTCTGAGGAGGTCGTTTTTTTGTTGTGGCGCGTTGGAACTGTCGATCGATGAGTCGAGCGCTATATCCCGTTCATATGAGGGCACCTTTCAGCGTCTGTAGATGTCTGTTATGCTCCTCCTCGTCTGAGCAGATCCTGTGTATACGGAGAGCTTGTCTATAGCGGATGGCTTCTTTAATGTTTTAGGGTGGAAGCTGGAGAAGTGGAGCATCTTGAGGTTATCCGTGGGCTTGTGGTAAAGCGAAGTGCTGAGGTGACGGTCCTTGATGGAGATGAGTGTGTCCAAGAATGCAACTGATTCTGGAGAGTGGCCCATGGTGAGTCTGACGGTGGGATGGAAATTATTGGTGTCATCGTGCAGTCATTACAGTGATTCTTCGCCGTGGGTCCAAAGGAAAAAAATGTAATTGATATATCTGGTGTATAACGTTGGTTGAAGGTCCTGTGCGGTGAGGAGGTGAGGAAGTCTTGTTCAAACTTGTGCATGAAGATTTTGGCATATTAAGATGCAGATTTGGTCCCCATGGCTGTTCCGTGTGTCTGGGTGAAGAACTGGGTGAAGGGTTGTTGAGGGTGAAGACGTTGTAATCCAGAATGAAGCGGATGAGCTGCAGAATTGCGTCTGGAGATTGGTAGTTGTCGGTGTTGAGTACTGAGGCTGTTGCAGCACTGCTGTCGTCATGGGGGATGCTGGTGTAGAGTGCCAAAACGTCCATTGTGACGAGGAATGTTCCTGGTTCAACTGGTCCATGGGTGCAGAGTTTCTGTAAGAAGTTTGTCATATCATGACAGTAGCTGGGCATTCCTTGCACAATAGACGCCTCGGCACTCTACACCAGCATCCCCCATGATGACGGCCTTGCTGCAACAGCATGGCACCAAATCAGAGAAGGAGAATACACAAATTCACTCATTCAGACTTTTCAAGCTCAGGCAGGAATTACAGGCTGGACAAATAGATTCAAAGGTGTGGATACGACCAAGTCACCAGGCACTTGGTGCTTATTCTGCCGGGGCCTGAATCGCTCTGGAGAAGCCCTGCTTTACTCAAGATTCCTCATGGTCTGCTGCATCCTGCACAGTCTCGCCATCATGAGGACAACAAAGCACTTGCACCCAACTATGCAGCAGCCAGTGATGAAGGAAAAAAAGGAAGAGGGAGGAGGAAAAAGGGAGGAGGCACATGACCCATCCACTTTCTGGTTGGGCTGCCCATGTTTGATTCATTCGACTGTGGTATCTGGAAACACACAACCCTAATTTCCCATTCACCAACAGCTTACATCAACACTATCCCATGCCTTACCTTCCCCTCCCTCTGATCTGGAAATCCAGCGTCTCCTTTGTCACGTTGCTAAAATAAAACCAAATAACAAATCAAGCCATTCCATATTGCACATCAGTCTTGTGCATTTCCTTTAGTTATTTGCACTTTGCCCTTCCAAATGCTATGAGTGCTGTTCTTGACTCGTGGAACGTTGCTGGCTTTCAGTGGGGGAAGACTGGAGACGACCTTGAAGAATGTCCTCAAGTACTTCTGATCCTGGTTTCCCATTGTTCGCAACTTCTGCCATTGGGGAACCAATAGTGGGAGGTCGCTCTCGGTGGGATTGGAAGATGGAAGATCCCGCCAGCGGAAATGACTGGAAAACCCCACTAACTGCCTTAGACCCAAAGGGTCTGGCGAAAACTATTGGAACTCAAAGCTGACAAGTCCCAGGCCTTGATGGACTTCATCCTTGAGTGTCAAAAGAAGTGACTGACTACTGAGAGATTGTGAATGCCTTGGGGCAAGGTTCAGAGTAGATGTACGAGGCAAGCTTTTTACGCAGAGGGTAGTGGGTGCCTGGAACTCACTACCGGAGGAGGTAGTGGGAGCAGGGACGATAGGGACATTTAAGGGGCATCTTGACAAATATATGAATAGGATGGGAATAGAAGAATACGGACCCAGGAAGTGTAGAAGATTGTAGTTTAGTCGGGCAGTATGGTCGGCACGGGCTTGGAGGGCCGAAGGGCCTGTTCCTGTGCTGTACATTTCTTTGTTCTTTGTGGTTGCAATATTCCAAAATTAGCTAGATCCTGGAGGAAAGGTTGCATCAAATTGGCAACGAAACAATATAATTCTGTTCAAGAAATGAGATAACAGAACGCCAGACACTACAGTCCAGGTAGCCTAACTGGTAGTTTCTGGCTTTCTGTTTCCCTCATTTCTTGATTTTTTTAAGCGCGCTCCTGTGACCTCCTTAATAACGGATTCTAGCATTTTCTCCATGTCATGTCATGGAGAAACTCCTAGAATCCTTTATTAAGGATGTCACAGGAGAGCGCTTAGAAAATCTTAACGCAGTCAGGCAGAATCAACACAGATTTGTGAAAAGGAAAACATGTTTGACTCATGTATTGGAGTTCTTTGAGGAAGTGACAAACAAAATGGACAAGGGGAACCGATAGATGTGGTGTGGTGTACTTGGATTGTCAATTAATATGTCAATGAATAAGATGCCACATCAAAGGTTACTATGCAAAATAAGAGCTCTTGGGCAGGATTCTCCCATCGGGCGGCTAAGTGCCGACGCCAGAGTAAAAACTGGAGTGTTTTACTCCGGCGTCGGCACCCGTTCCGGGACCCCATTCTGGGGCTAGGATGGCCCTGGAGTGGCCTACGCCGCTCCAGCTGCCGATTCCAGCCTGAACCTGGTGCCGCGGGGTCCGCGCATGCGCAGTTGGACCAGCGCCAACTAGCACATGCGTACTGGCCTTCTTCCCCGCGCCGGCCCCGACACCAAAAGGCGCAGGGCTACAGGAGCCGGCGCGAAGGAATGGAGGCCGGTGGGCAGAGAGGCCGGCCCACTGATTGGTGGGCCCCGATGGCGGACCAGGCCACTATGGAGGCCCCCCTGGGGTCGGGCACCCCTCCTCCCCCACAAGCCACCCCCAGACCCTTCAATGCCGAGGTCCCGCCGGCTCAGAGGATATTAGAACGGCGCTGACGGGACTCGGCTTTTTGATGATGGCCGTTCGGCCCATCCGGGCCAGAGAATCGGCGCGCCGGCCTGGGCCGGAGAGTCGGCGCATACCCCGACCGGCGCCACGCCAACCACACCGGCATCGATGGGATCGGAGAATTCAGCCCCATGTTTTACAGGGTAACATAGTGGCATGGATGAAGAATTGGTTAGCTAACAGCAAGCAGAGAGTATGGATAAATGGGTCATTTTCAGGTTGGCAAGCAATAAGTCGTGAAGAACCACACCAATCAGAGCTGGATCCTCAACTATTTACAATCTATATCAATTACTGTGATGAAAGGTCTGAATATATGTTTGCGAAATTTGCTGATGACGCAAAGATAGGGAGGAGAATAAGTTGTGAAGCGGACATGAGGGGCAGGATTCTCCGTTTGGGAGACTGCCGCCAGAAGTGATTCGCGCCTGGTTTCCGCTGACACGAGGAGTGAATTACTCCCTTGCAATGCTAATTCATGCATGGAGCTTGAGGGATTCCATTCCGAATCCATTTAATAGGCCGCATTACGAGCAGGTGGCCCAATACCGAGATCCGTCACTGTCCCCCCTATCCCCCAAAACTCAAATCCTGCCACTCACAGCTGGCAAATAGGGGCATCCTTCCCCCACAATGGGAATTGCTGGGTCACCGCCCCCCGCACACCCGATGCATGCATGCATGAGGGCGACCGCCCCATAAAACCCCCACCAGACCCCCATTAGAGACCCCTTTCAGACTCCCCACCAGGGAGCCCTGTTGGATCTCTAAATCAGAAAGTTGTGCGTTCTAAGCACTACTTCAGAACTAGATCACATTCTAGCACAGTGTTTAAGAACGAATGTCACCTTGCAGATGGGGTTATAAATTCAGCTTTGTATCATCTGTATTTTTGATTGCAGAGCTCTGAGGTGTAGGGAGCCCTGGGTGTCCTAGTACATTAATCACAAAAGCCTAGTATACAGGCACTAGAAGTAATTAGGAAAGCTAATCACATGTTATTGTTTATTGTGAGAGGAATTGATTGTAAATGTAGGGAGATTATGTTTCAATTGTACAGGGCGTTGATCAGACCACATCTGACAACATCTGGCGTATTCTGCACAGTATTGATCTCCTTGTTTAAAGAAAGATGTAAATGCATGAGAAGCAGTTCAGAAAAGGTTTACTAGAGCAATACCAGGAATGGCATGGTAACTAAAGGTATGGCTGACAATTGTGAGGCAATGAAAATTGGGAATGTGTAAGAGGTCAGACTTGGGGATTAGACGACTGTATGGCTGGAGAACATTATTGAGATAGGTCATGGAAGGATTTAAACATACGGATGAGAATTTTTAACTTGAAGTGTTGAGGGTCTGGAACCAAAGCAGGCTGGCAAGCAAAGAGGTGATATGTGAATGGAACTTGGGCTGGATGTTTGCTCAGTCGGTCTGAGTCAGGAGGCCTTTAAAATGGCCCGTTGGACCTGATTCTCATTTCTGGAATTTTTTCCTGGGCAATCGGGTGCAAAAAATATGCTCACATGCAGTACTTCCGACCTTATTGCCTCCATTGTTGGGTGCATGCATTTCAAGTCCCCCAGAAATTTGATGGAGTTGGGTCTGTTTTGTTAATAGACATGCTTCACAGCATCTCAGGGGAGTTGTGAACTACTGGTGAACTCTAGTCCTGAGTTCACAGGAATATATAGTACAGCCATTCAACTTTCCCTTCAAAACCATTGCCCCTCTTACCTTCTCATAAAACTGTCAACCAATCACAAACAGTGAAAGTCTCATTGAAGAAACGCTTCAATCCAATTCACACCTCTTAATCTAATTCAAATAAACACAGAAGGATTGAGAAAAAAACTATTCAAAGACATTGAGATAATTGCAGGGTAATAATGATGTCAAATACGACAAAACTAACATCACCCTTCAAGCTATCTCAACATTGTTTCCAGGGCTAAGTCCATTAGTCATTCTTGGAGCTCAGCCAAGTATTGAAAATGAGGCTGTGTGGGGGAAAACAGATGCCTCACCATCTTGCTAACCTGCTTCTGTTATTGTTATGCGTGATCAGGTTATGGGACCTGTAGAGGTGTAAGGTCTTGGTGAATAAGAGCCAAAATGCCTTTGATTCCATATGAACCATCTGGAAACACCTTTGGTATTGGAGCATTGCAAAGTATCATGCTGCATTTAGGTCAAATGTGTAGTCTATGTTAGCCATAGGTTTACAGTGTCTGTTGGGGGTGATCTAGAACATATTGGCAGCCAGAGCCGGGTCTTCTACGGGGGGGCTAGCATGCTCTACGCTGCTGGCATGCTAGCCCCCAGCTACATGGAGGATCGCTGGCCGTAAAATGCCACCGTTCCCACGCCGGCAAGAGGATCTACCCTCACAATCGGAGAATCCAGCCCCTTATGAAAATGAAAAAATGAAAATCGCTTATTGTCACAAGTAGGCTTCAAATGAAGTTACTGTGAAAAGCCCCTAGTCACCACACCCCGGCGCCTGTTCGGGGAGGCTGGTATGGGAATTGAACCATGCTGCTGGCCTGCCTTGGTTTGCTTTAAAAGCCAGTGATTTAGCCCTGTGCTAAACCAGCCGCTGGTATCTCTAAGGAGTTAAAAATGCATCACTTTTGACTTGCCCTGATATTACCGGCCTGCTAAGAATTAAAATGCCATTTAAGCACATAAGAACTTAGGAGCAGGAATAGGCCATCTGGCACTCCACCATTCAATGAGATCATGGCTGATCTTTTGTGGACTCAGCTCCACTTTCTCACCCGAACACCATAACTCTTTATTCCTTAATTTGTTATATGTCCTTGAAAATTGTTAAGAACTAACCATATGTCTTGAGAGTTAAGCATATGCACAGCAGTGAGGGAAATATTATGTGGGACCCCGACTGTAAAACCATTCTGTTAAATTTCAAAGCCTTGTTCAAGTGGATGATACTAAATGCACAATGGAATATTCTCCACAGAGCAGTTATTGTCTCGATCCATCATCTCCTTCTCGCAGACTTTTGGCCTCTTGGCTTGTGATGTGGCTTAATGTTTTATGAAAAATACAGCATCCTAAAATTTGTAGAATTTCAAAGAAGAGAATTACATTAAAACCAAAAAGTCCTTGACTGAGCGTATGTTTGACAGAATGGAATTTATGAATCCTATAAGTATTTTTGGGAATCATTGTTGTTAAATATGAATTTTCGGTAGCTAATAACAAATGGAAAATATATTCAGGAGAATGAGGAGACATGTGATGTATTTAAGGGCAATTAATTTGGTAGTAATTTATATCATTAGAAATTGTATGGCACAAAGAGATAATCTCCACTTTAGGAAAGCTAAACAATTATTGTGTGGCTGCCACATGTGGTGCTGTTAATGTCAGAGAAAATTTCAAGCATAACTTCTTTAAACAATAACTAATCCCTCCTTTGGTTTGAGAGCAACAATTATGGTGAGGAATAATTAAAATAATTTTATTTGTATTTTCTGAAGGTTTCAGTTTTATTTCCTGAGCAATGTGTTGCTTTTCAAAAATGAACATTTACAAGAACCTGTCGTAGGAGTACATGTATAGTGAGAACATGCTATCTCTTGGATTACACAATTGTGCTTTTAAGATGAGTTGAAGATAAGGGGCAGTTCCATTTCAGCCCATGAACACTCTTCTGACAGTCAAGATTATCAGAAGATAATCCAATCTTTGCTTTTTGGTAATGAAGCCTTCATCGTGAACAGAACGGAAGATCCAGGCGTGAAAATGATTGATTCTCAATTTCACATAAATATTACCCACCCGTCTCTCTCAGCTTGAAATGCCGGCGAGACACCCACACCTCCATCACTGTGGAGGGCCAGACATCAGGGGCAAAATTCTCCGTAATCGGAGTGATGTCTGTCGACCGGCGCCAAAAATGGCGCAAATCAGTCCGGCATCGCGCCACCCCAAAGATGCGGAATCCTCCGCATCTTGAGCGGCCGAGCCCTAACCTTGAGGGGCTAGGCCCGCGCCGGACTGATTTCCGCCCCGCCAGCTGGCAGGAAAGGCCTTTGGTGCCCTGCCAGCTGGCGTGGAAATGACATTGCCGGGCAGCGCATGCGCAGGAGCGTCAGTGGCCGCTCACGGCATCCCTGCGCATGCGCAGTGGAGGGGGTCTCTTCCGCCTCCGCCATGGTGGAGCCCATGGCGAAGGCGGAAGGAAAAGAGTGCCCCCACGGCACAGGCCCGCCCGCTGATCGGTGGGCCCCGATCGCGGGCCAGGCCACCGTGGGGGCACCCCCCGGGGCCAGATCGCCCCACGGCCCCCCCAGGACCCCGGAGCCCGCCCGCGCCGCCGGTAAGAGAGGTGGTTTAATCTACGCCGGCGGAACAGGCGTTCCAGCAGCGGGACTTCGCATCCGGGCCGGAGAATCACCGGGGGGGGCCTGCCAACCGGCGCGGCGCGATTCCGCCCCCGCCGAATCTCCGGTGCCGGAGAATTCGGCAACCGGCGGAGGCGGGATTCACGCCAGTTCCCGGCGATTCTCCGACCCGGCGGGGGGTCGGAGAATCCCGCCCCACGAGTCCCTGCACTCCTTGCCTCCCCACCTCCCCTCATTCCCCTTTACATCAGAATCTATGTTAAGATAGTGTGCAGGCTGTTTAGGGCCAGACAGCCAAGATACCCTCGCAGCCACTTGTAGCTAGATTCTGGTTTGTGCCCTTGGCCTGCCATGTTGCTTGCTATTAGACTAACTGGGCATGGTTTAGATCCACAGTGCATTCCTTCTGTTCCCTCCTCTGTCAACCAGAAAGGAGGCTTACAAACAAAATATATTTTTTTTAATGAAATGCAATTTGAAAAATGAACTGTGCTTGGATTGGGCATCAAGGAACATAACTATTAATCCTAGTCTGGAAAAAACTACAATTACAGGCTGAAACTTGCATCTTAGTCACTGAATTTACCTGCTACATGATTTATTTGCAATTGAGTTGGCTGAAAATGGATTTGGTTAAAAAATAGTTTTGTTGGTTTGTGTTAAAATATGATTGCAAAGATAGGTATTCAAAATATAAAGGTAATTTTGAGCCTTGCACCTAAAATGCACCATGTTGAAGAGTGCAGTAAAAGGAAATTTCACGCTGACTCGCAACTTTGGAATTTCAAACTGTCCTCACATAATTGATTTTCCAGTCTGCCTCCATTTCACAAACAATTAGAAGCACCTGAAAGGAGCACAGACATTGAAATGACATGCAAATGAATGTAAATTGAGGTCATCATATGCCACTCTTGATTGCAAACACATTTCCACTGGTCAGGAACAACGGCAGAGGCAAAGATACTGTGCAGGTAGCATCCTTACAATGTAGTTCTGAGTACAAATGGCAACTGTCCAGGTATTCTGCTGTCAGTTTTTGTTTCCTTTTAATAATGAGCATGGAAAACATCAATTTATCAGAGGGAAAATTTTAGAATCCAATTATAGGTAGCTTAATTAGTAAAATAGGAGTAGGAGGAATAAGCCCTTTACTTGATTTTTATATGCAATTGAGGTGCATTTGCCGACTCATCATGCATGTCAGGACAACGTCTTGAGTGTCTCAATGTCACTTGCAGGAGTGCTAATTGTCACACGCCAAATTAATAAAGATGGAGGAATACATGATCTTATTTACCTACAGGTACATAAGGAAATACATTAAAGTACATACATGCTTGCCTAACTATTTCTCCTTCTCTTCTGACTGTGACTTTATCTTTTGAGTCTCAGTACCCTTCTTCAAACTCTAGGACCAAAGTTTAAAAACTCACAGACAATGCCTTTTAGACACACCCCTCTCTGATGCTTACTGCCCAGACAGGCGTTCCATCATCCTACAAGGGCAGCAAGACAGGCCTTACAAACTTACCCTTCTAATTGAGTCCCAGACAGTCTGGCACCCTCTGGCTCCCTTCCCTGGACATGGGTCAATCATGCCGAACTCCAAGCAAGCCTTCGGCCATGTGCCTTCCTTCCCCGGGTAATCACAATCCCACCCTTCCCCTATTAATTTCCCTTCTCAGTCCAGCCTCCACTCCTTCCTTCCCAAATAGTCCTGCATCCTGCCTTCATGCAAGTTGGAATATCAGCACTCGAGGCTGAGATTTCTGATGGGCCCCAGGAAGGCCAAAGCAGTGGCTACTCACTTCAAAGAAGTCTCCCTCTCAGGTGCACATCACTTATGTGCATTCGCAACTATGAATTTTCTAATTTCTGACTGGCAGAGAACTTAATTCTGGTGAGCTGACCTTTTATTGAGCATGCATGGCATGCTAATACATGCAAAATGGCATCCTAACATTGTCCGTTAGGACAGTGTTTTTTCAAACTTTTTTTCCCACGACCCATCCTTTGTGACACACGCCAGGCCACCTTTGCGACCCACGACGGCCGACCTTCACAACCCATGCTGGACGAAATCCACGACCGATGATATCGGAACTTCGCTACCCACCATTTTTGCTTATGTGTAATGCGATAAGTGATCCTGCTTGATCCTCACGATCTCACTTGCTTGTTCATTCAATGTTACATTTCTGCTAAGGATTTCAGCTGATGATTTATGTTCTCACAACATCTTTTGAAAAAAATCAAGAGGTTTGTCCTCAAACTCGCCATTTGAAAATGCCTTTGAAGTTCTAAGGGTTTTAATCTTTCATTTGCCAGTACTTCCTTGCACGTAACACACATGGGCATTGCATCCTGGTTTGTATTGGCACAATTGACAGTCATACCGTAAAAAATCATATTTATCCTGCTTTGTTCCCGATTTCAGCTTCTTAATCAGTTGTTCATCAGAGGCCCTTGAGCTCTTTTCCGCACTGCTTTGTCCTGCCATGGACTCTCCTGAGAAACTCTTTCCAGCAGATTCAATTGTGAGACCTGACCTGTTTGTGTCTCTGGCCCACTCTTCCTTATTTCAAATGCTGGGGGCTGGTTTAGCTCACTTGGCTAGACAGCTGGTTCGTGATGCAGAGCAACCAATGTGGGTTCAATTCCCGTACCAACTGAAGTTATTCATGAAGGCCTGCCGTCTCAACTTTTCACCTCACCTGAGGTGTGGTGATTCTCAGGTTAGATCAACACTAGTGAGCTCTCCCCCTCAAAGTGGAAAATAGTCAATGGTCATCTGGGACTATGGTGACTTTACCTTTATTCTAAAACGACCCATCTTCAGTTCTTCACACAGTCCTGTTGCCTGCTTGCTGGTAGCTACAAAATAGAGGAAGCTCGCCTCCATGAATTCGCGCCCAGAGCACATGACATCAGTGTAGAGGGCGTGTGACCTGCTTTCTGCCGCTGCTTCTGGCAGAAAGACTCCATTGATTGTTTAAAGAATCTGGTCATGGGACAGCGCACTGTCATCAGGCGGAGGCAGTCTACCCCGCTGGGCTCCAGGCCTGCACACTGCAAGATCCCAGCTGAGGGGGCACGCATGCACAGGTTGGCCAGCGTGAAAGCCGGTCACAGCTGGCATTTTTAAACGCCGGTCGCAGCCGGTGGAAGCTTCTTCCCGTGATCGGGAGCACTGCAACTGATCACTCCATGACCCTCCAGTAACCCACCCGGTGGTCATGATCCTGAGTTTTAAAATGATTGTGTTCGGAGGCTCAACTGACCTTTAAAGTCCTGAGAGCAGGCATTTATCCTACCATCAAGGAATCAGGTTTTTGGACTCGCCCCAAATTATGTTCCCTGCGGACCAATCTTCACATTCCAGGCAGGCTTGGAAGACTTTGCTCCATAGTCCATGTTGATAAGGTTTACAAGACACTAATAGGGATATGTTGCTGCGTCATCCCTGTGCTACTGAGCATAAAACATAAATAAGAGTTGTCTTTACACCTGGCTACGGTGGGCCAGTGGTTTTGAAACTATTCCTTTTAGGTGTTATGATCCCCATCGAGATCTTTAACTTTAAAAAATAAATTCAAAATTCCAGCTAATACCTGAAAGAATGACATGACAAGATTTCACGGTTGCAGACCTTTACTGTAATAAAGAGACTAAAAGCACTATTGACTAAATACTAAATTTATAGGCAACCTAAACTTTAAATGACAGAACAGATCATTTCCCCTTTAGATTTAACTCAAATGAAAACCCACTTCACTGGCAGACTTTACACTGCCCCTTAAGTAGGCATTTGATTTTCCTGGACCCAGTCCAAAGTGATTCAAAGCTCCCAATTATTTATTTCTATTATTTTAATTTCTCAGCATGGTAACTTTTAACACCAAAATTGTCTTTAATGGTGAGGGTTTTTCCTGGTGATTTACCCTCGAGTGCAAGCTAGGTAAATCATCCAGCCTTGTTCCCAGTCCTCAATTTGGTATTTTCTATCCAAGTGGGAGCTTTCACCCACATTTCTGCAAGGTGAACCATAGCGACGTCAGGCCTCTAGCTTCTTCTTCTCTTCTGGATCATGGCAGATTGTCTGTTTCTGTGAACTTCAAGGATATCTGAGAAACTCTACCCCCTTGGCACTGTGAATTGCATGGGCTTTGTCTCCAGGTAAGAATGCAGATTAGATTTCCATGTGATCCCCAAACTTTTTTGTCTTGGAAATAAAGCAGAACAATTTACAACCCACCATTCTGAACATCTTCTGAGACTTTGGAGACTAACAGTATAAACATTGTCAACACACATGCTACTGCCATTGTCTCCAACTGGGAACACCTAACACCTTCTTTCCAGTATAACAACAGCCACATTATCCGAACAGATTACAAGAATCCTTTAATTTTAGCCCAAATTAAAAACACGGGGGATTTTTCTGTGCCCCCCGCCCCCATGGCATGTTTCTTGGTGGCAGGAGGCAGCCTGCCATTGACTGGTGGCGGGATCTTCCAGTCCACCGCTGTTAACGGGGGTTCACCATCAGAGGGACCAGTAGATCCTGCTGGCGCGAACGACCAGAAGTCCCCCCACAGTCTCAAAACACAACAGGCTTATAAATCTCATTTGCAACAAAAATGACAGCCTTTGAGGCTTTCACTACAATTACTATTCCCTGAGAATCTGCTCAGTGGCTGTATATAACATGTGCATGTTTGTGTGCATGCAAATCATGGGCCAACAAATTCATCCATTCTTTCAGTGTTTCACTACATTTGCTCTGGCATGCAACACTACTATCACAACTTAAACCGCAACATTGGCCGTGCCATCTTGTGCAGATGAAAGTCACACCACATGGTTCATGATTGCTCCTTCCTTATTCATTAGGTGTTACTGCCTGAATAACTACTGCCTGCATCATGAATAGAAGCAAAAGTCATATCTGAGATAGCAATGAAGTAAACTATCTGTTTATACCAAATTAAATTGTTATTTTTGTGCAGCTTCCACCAAGTATAAAACTATTCCCACGGATCAAGGGGAAATATAGCTCTGTCCAAAGAAATGTTATGTTTAAAGTCCATACTTTTACGAGTGCTGTGACTATTGTCATGGGAATATCACTTTAAGAAATGTTTGTCTTCTCAAGTGGCTGCAGTGATGTCATTGTGTGGGTGGAGCTGGGCACTGGCTCTGCTTTTTATTTTCGTTTTGAGCTGGAAGCTGTTTTTGGCTCTGAGTTTTACTTTCGGTTTTCAGTTGGGGAGCTGCATCCAAACCAAGAAGGTGTATTTTTGGTCTCTCTCTCTCTGCATGCTAAAGAATATATCCAGATCACTTGATTTCAAAGTAATACCTATTTCTGTAAGGAATGCAAACCTCTGTGTTTGTAGGAAAAAGGGGTGTTTGGCTTATGGATGTTGTGAGGAAAATTACTAAGGGTTACCTATAGAGTACTATATTTCTTTTTTGGGGGGGGGGCGTATTTGTGTTGGTAGTTGATAAGATGTTTACTGTGTATTTATAAAATGTTAACCAGATTCATAGAATAAACATTGTTTTGTTTAAAAATACTTAAGATCTCGGTTGCATCACACCTGGAAAGTGGGCCCTTGTGCTCCTCATAACCAAAATCTATTAAAAGTTGTAGGTCAGGTGAACTCCATGACATACTTTGGTGTTCTCTAAACCCTGACCCATAACACTATACATCACGTTACGCACATTATGCAGTAATGTTTGATCACAGGCAGACACTTAATCGGAAATCTGGTTCTTTCAATTTTTTATCTGCAGTTTTCTTTTCTTGCTCTGCCCCTTTTGAAAAAATATTGATTCCAAATCTGACATCTGAGCTGAAGCTCTCACCTTCAATAGCCTCTCAATGACCAATTTAAAACTGAAAAACAGTTTTCAAGTTTTGGAGGAAAATGTATAATACCTCTGTGTCTGAAATGGTGCAAAGAGATACTTTGTATTAAGAGAGAGCTATATTTCATTAGATTTTCTGTTGAATATTGTGAACAGTGGTTGTGCTGCAATATTTTTGATAGTCTCTGTGAGTCACCCTTCATCTATCTCCAGAGGCAGTTCTGCAATCAGATTAGTATTTCCTGTGCCCTTATTAAATCATTGCAGTGTCAAAACGTAATCATTTGTTATAATACTCAATTAAATTTGACGTTTTAGACTTCTTGGAGGTAATTTCAATTTTTATTACTGTAGCGAGTCAGCCGTCTGTGGTCTGTGGTGAAGAAGAAGAATAATTTAGGATTGTTTTAGCCCCCTGAAAGAACTGAAGATTTTGGCCATGCTGAGAAGTAATACAGCATGAAGTCGTAGAGAGACATAACATGTTGGGGGTAGGGGATTAACAAGGGCATGATGTAACAAAGCGTATGGGGGTGGAAGGAGGTGGAAAGGATCTGTGCAGCTGAAGGCCAGCATGCAACTTCTGGAGGAAAGATGATTTTTCCTGAAGCAGGTGCTGGAAGCCGTTGTAGAAGCCAGTTTGAGCTGGAAATACATAGGAGGGACAAGAGCAATTACATAATATGGAAAAGACAGGAAATTAAGGTTCTTTGATGCAGCACTAGTGGCCTTGGTGCAGGAGGTGGACAGTCAGTGGGAGACAGTTTGTCTGTCAATTCATAACCAGGAACTCTTTCAGAAAAGTTCTGAGAAGGCAATATGTACAGAGCTTTGTAGGTTAATGCCAGCAGTGTAGCCCTGAGGACTTGGATGCAGTGTCGAAATAAATTCAAGAAGCTCACACAATTGGTCAAGGTCAATCAATGCATTTTCAAATGCCCTTTTCCACCAACTTTCTTCATCAGGACTCATCAGGTAAGTCAACCTTTAAAAGCACTTGTCTTTGCAGGGGCAGGCCAGTCGATTTCGGCGTGAGAACAGCTGGTGAGTCAGTTTCAGCGGGAGCATTGCGGAAGTGGTTGCTGGGAGGTAAGTCTGTCCTTTAAAAGCACTTGTCTTTGCAGGGGCAGGCCAGTCGATTTCGGCGGGAGAACAGCTGGTGAGTCAGTTTCAGCGGGAGCATTGCGGAAGTGGCTGCTGGGAGGTAAGTCAACCTTTAAAAGCACTTGTCTTTGCAGGGGCAGGCCAGTCGATTTCGGTGGGAGAACAGCTGGTGAGTCAGTTTCAGCGGGAGCATTGCAGAAGTGGTTGCTGGGAGGTAAGTCTGTCCTTTAAAAGCACTTGTCTTTGCAGGGGCAGGCCAGTCGATTTCGGCGGGAGTGGAGCTGGCTGGTTAGTCAATTTCAGCAGGAGCTGAGAATTTTTCTTTTTTTTAAATTAGTTTTTTAGGCGGGAACAGGAAGTCGACCCGCGGACGTCTGGGAAGACCCTCACCAATAAATTCTGGTGGAGAGGAAACCTGAGACACTACACGTGTAGTGTCTCCCACCTGCCCTCCTCCTCTAACCGAATAATAAAACCCATTGGTCTGAGGTAAGTACCATATTTTATTATATTATTATTATTTTTTATAAAAATTTAATTTAGTTGTTAGCCAAATCTTGGTAGAAAGTTAGAGGAATGGCAGGGAAGGGAGTGCAATGTTCCTCCTGCAGGATGTTTGAGGTGAGGGATGCAGTTAGTGTCCCTGCTGATTTTACCTGCAGGAAGTGCTGCCATCTCCAGCTCCTCCAAGACCGAGTTAGGGAACTGGAGCTGGAGTTGGAAGAACTTCGGATCATTCGGGAGGCAGAAGGGGTCATAGATAGCAGCTTCAGAGAATTAGTTACACCAAAGATTGGAGATAGGTGGGTAACTGTAAGAGGGACTGGGAAAAAGCAGTCAGTGCAGGGATCCCCTGCGGTCGTTCCCCTGAGAAACAAGTATACCGCTTTGGATACTTGTGGGGGGGACGACTTACCAGGGGTAAGCCATGGGGTACAGGCCTCTGGCACGGAGTCTGTCCCTGTTGCTCAGAAGGGAAGGGGGGAGAGGAGCAGAGCATTAGTAATTGGGGACTCTATTGTCAGAGGCACAGATAGGAGATTTTGTGGGAGCGTGAGAGACTCACGTTTGGTATGTTGCCTCCCAGGTGCAAGGGTACGTGATGTCTCGGATCGTGTTTTCCGGGTCCTTAGGAGGGAGGGGGAGCAGCCCCAAGTCGTGGTCCACATTGGCACTAACGACATAGGTAGGAAAGGGGACAAGGATGTCAGGCAGGCTTTCAGGGAGCTAGGATGGAAGCTCAGAACTAGAACAAACAGAGTTGTTATCTCTGGGTTGTTGCCCGTGCCACGTGATAGTGAGATGAGGAATAGGGAGAGAGAGCATTTAAACACGTGGCTACAGGGATGGTGCAGGCGGGAGGGATTCAGATTTCTGGATAACTGGGGCTCTTTCTGGGGAAGGTGGGACCTCTACAGACAGGATGGTCTACATCTGAACCTGAGGGGCACAAATATCCTGGGGGGGAGATTTGTTAGTGCTCTTTGGGGGGGTTTAAACTAATGCAGCAGGGGCATGGGAACCTGGATTGTAGTTTTAGGGTAAGGGAGAATGAGAGTATAGAGGTCAGGAGCACAGATTTGACGTCGCAGGAGGGGGCCAGTGTTCAGGTAGGTGGCTTGAAGTGTGTCTACTTCAATGCCAGGAGTATACGAAACAAGGTAGGGGAACTGGCAGCATGGGTTGGTACCTGGGACTTCGATGTTGTGGCCATTTCGGAGACATGGATAGAGCAGGGACAGGAATGGATGTTGCAGGTTCCGGGGTTTAGGTGTTTTAGTAAGCTCAGAGGAGGAGGCAAAAGAGGGGGAGGTGTGGCGCTGCTAGTCAAGAGCAGTATTACGGTGGCGGAGAGGATGCTAGATGGGGACTCTTCTTCCGAGGTAGTATGGGCTGAAGTTAGAAACAGGAAAGGAGAGGTCACCCTGTTGGGAGTTTTTTATAGGCCTCCTAATAGTTCTAGGGATGTAGAGGAAAGGATGGCGAAGATGATTCTGGATATGAGCGAAAGTAACAGGGTAGTTATTATGGGAGACTTTAACTTTCCAAATATCGACTGGAAAAGATATAGTTTTGTACAATAGATGGGTCGTTTTTTGTACAGTGTGTGCAGGAGGGTTTCCTGAAACAATATGTTGACAGGCCAACAAGAGGCGAGGCCACGTTGGATTTGGTTTTGGGTAATGAACCAGGCCAGGTGTTGGATTTGGAGGTAGGAGAGCACTTTGGGGACAGTGACCACAATTCGGTGACGTTTACGTTAATGATGGAAAGGGATAAGTATACACCGCAGGGCAAGAGTTATAGCTGGGGAAGGGCAATTATGATGCCATTAGACGTGACTTGGGGGGGATAAGGTGGAGAAGTAGGCTGCAAGTGTTGGGCACACTGGATAAGTGGGGCTTGTTCAAGGATCAGCTACTGCGTGTTCTTGATAAGTATGTACCGGTCAGACAGGGAGGAAGGCGTCGAGCGAGGGAACCGTGGTTTACCAAGGAAGTAGAATCTCTTGTTAAGAGGAAGAAGGAGGCCTATGTGAAGATGAAGTGTGAAGTTTCGGTTGGGGCGATGGATAGTTACAAGGTAGCGAGGAAGGATCTAAAGAGAGAGCTAAGACGAGCAAGGAGGGGACATGAGAAGTATTTGGCAGGAAGGATCAAGGAAAACCCAAAAGCTTTCTATAGGTATGTCAGGAATAAGCGAATGACTAGGGAAAGAGTAGGACCAGTCAAGGACAGGGATGGGAAATTGTGTGTGGAGTCTGAAGAGATAGGCGAGATACTAAATGAATATTTTTCGTCAGTATTCACTCAGGAAAAAGATAATGTTGTGGAGGAGAATGCTGAGCCCCAGGGTTAATAGAATAGATGGCATTGAGGTATGTAGGGAAGAGGTGTTGGCAATTCTGGACAGGCTGAAAATAGATAAGTCCCCGGGACCTGATGGGATTTATCCTAGGATTCTCTGGGAGGCCAGGGAAGAGATTGCTGGACCTTTGGCTTTGATATTTATGTCATCATTGGCTACAGGAATAGTGCCAGAGGACTGGAGGACAGCAAATGTGGTCCCTTTGTTCAAAAAGGGGAGCAGAGACAACCCCGGCAACTATAGACCGGTGAGCCTCACGTCTGTAGTGGGTAAAGTCTTGGAGGGGATTATAAGAGACAAGATTTATAATCATCCAGATAGGAATAATATGATCAGGGATAGTCAGCATGGCTTTGTGAAGGGTAGGTCATGCCTCACAAACCTTATTGAGTTCTTTGAGAAGGTGACTGAACAGGTAGACGAGGGTAGAGCAGTTGATGTGGTGTATATGGATTTCAGCAAAGCGTTTGATAAGGTTCCACACGGTAGGCTATTGCAAAAAATACGGAGGCTGGGGATTGAGGGTGATTTAGAGATGTGGATCAGAAATTGGCTAGCTGAAAGAAGACAGAGGGTGGTGGTTGATGGGAAATGTTCAGAATGGAGTTCTGTCACAAGTGGAGTACCACAAGGATCTGTTCTGGGGCCGTTGCTGTTTGTCATTTTTATCAATGACCTAGAGGAAGGCGCAGAAGGGTGGGTGAGTAAATTTGCAGACAATACTAAAGTCGGTGGTGTTGTCGATTAGTGTGGAAGGATGTAGCAGGTTACAGAGGGATATAGATAAGCTGCAGAGCTGGGCTGAGAGGTGGCAAATGGAGTTTAATGTAGAGAAGTGTGAGGTGATTCATTTTGGAAGGAATAACAGGAATGCGGAATATTTGGCTAATGGTAAAGTTCTTGAAAGTGTGGATGAGCAGAGGGATCTAGGTGTCCATGTACATAGATCCCTGAAAGTTGCCACCCAGGTTGATAGGGTTGTGAAGAAGGCCTATGGAGTGTTGGCCTTTATTGGTAGAGGGATTGAGTTCCGGAGTCGGGAGGTCATGTTGCAGCTATACAGAACTCTGGTACGGCCGCATTTGGAGTATTGCGTACAGTTCTGGTCACCGCATTATAGGAAGGACGTGGAGGCTTTGGAGCGGGTGCAGAGGAGATTTACCAGGATGTTGCCTGGTATGGAGGGAAAATCTTATGAGGAAAGGCTGATGGACTTGAGGTTGTTTTCGTTGGAGAGAAGAAGGTTAAGAGGAGACTTAATAGAGGCATACAAAATGATCAGGGGGTTGGATAGGGTGGACAGTGAGAGCCTTCTCCCGCGGATGGATATGGCTGGCACGAGGGGACATAACTTTAAACTGAGGGGTAATAGATATAGGACAGAGGTCAGAGATAGGTTCTTTACGCAAAGAGTAGTGAGGCCGTGGAATGCCCTACCTGCTACAGTAGTGAACTCGCCAACATTGAGGGCATTTAAAAGTTTATTGGATAAACATATGGATGATAATGGCATAGTGTAGGTTAGATGGCTTTTGTTTCGGTGCAACATCGTGGGCCGAAGGGCCTGTACTGCGCTGTATTGTTTTATGTTCTATGTTCTATGTAGGACTCATATCACACACTTAATGCTTTGCCTCACTCTAATACACTTAGCACTGCTGCAAGCCTTTCATCGACAGCTTACAGCTTGCATAGGCTGGCAGGAATTCAACCATGAGAGGAATATCCCAAACATATTGAACCATCCCTTTCCCTTGCAGGACGAGGTAACGCACAACTAAAAGCAGCAGCACCTAACTGATGGGCATAGACATAGCCATACATCCTTATCCTAATGGAGATGATCTCTCTTGCCAACTCTTTTTGTTTTTCAATTATGGGTTGTGGCCATCGCTGGCCAGGCCAGCATTTATTGCCCATTTCTAATTGCCCCTGAGCAGGTGGTGGTGAGCTGCCTTCTTGAACTACTGAAATCTGTGTGCTTTTGGAACATCCACAGTGCTGGTATGAAGGGATTTTGACCCTGCCAGAGTGAAGGAAAGGCAATATAGTTCAAAGACAGGATGGTGTGTGACTTGGAAGGGAATTTGCAGGTGCTGGTGTTCCCATGCAGCTGCTGTCCTTGTCCTTCTAGGTTGTAGTGGTTGCAGGTTTGGAAGCTGCTATTGAAGGAGCTGCCATGTGCCATGGGAGCGTCCCTTTAAGAAATGTGTGTTCATCAAATGGCTTCATTCTGTGGGTGGAGCTGGGTGGTGGCCCTGGATTTTACTTTCATTTTGAGCTGGGAGCTGGCTGTGGCTCTGAGTTTTACTTTCGGTTTACACAGTTGGAAGCTGAATTCAGACAAAGAAGACTTCTCTCTCTCTCTCTGCATGTTAAAAGGTGTCCAGATCATTTGATAATTTAAAAGTGATAACTTTTCTGGAAAGAATTCAAACCTACTGTTTTGGTAAAAGGGTTTTTCTGGTTTATTGGATGTTGTTATCAAATTGAAACAGTTGAAAGGGAAGTTATTAAGGGTTATATATAGAGAGAACTGTAGCTGTGTGGGGTATTTATGTTTGTTGTTGATAACAATGCTTACTGTGTGTGTTTATAGAAATGTTAACTGAATTCGCAGAATAAACTTTGCTTTTGATGAAAAGTGCTTAAAACCCTCTGTTGAATAACACCTGAAAGGTAGGCCATTAAGCTCCTCACAACCAAAATCTATAAACAGTTGTAGGTCAGGTGAACTCCATGATATACTTGGGAGTTCGCTAAACCCTGGCCAATAACACATGACCAGTAGTGGGGCTGAAACCATCCAAGGTAAAGGCATGCTCATGTCTAATCCTCCTCCAGGTAAATAGATTAGATGGCATTGAGGTACGTAGGGAAGAGGTGTTGGCAATTCTGGACAGGCTGAAAATAGATAAGTCCCCGGGACCTGATGAGATTTATCCTAGGATTCTCTGGGAGGCCAGGGAAGAGATTGCTGGACCATTGGCTTTGATTTTTATGTCATCATTGGATACAGGAATAGTGCCAGAGGACTGGAGGATAGCAAATGTGGTCCCTTTGTTCAAAAAGGGGAGCAGAGACAACCCCGGCAACTATAGACCGGTGAGCCTCACGTCTGTAGTGGGTAAAGTCTTGGAGGGGATTATAAGGGACAAGATTTATAATCATCTAGATAGGAATAATATGATCAGGGATAGTCAGCATGGCTTTGTGAAGGGTAGGTCATGCCTCACAAACCTTATCGAGTTCTTTGAGAAGGTGACTGAACAGGTAGACGAGGGTAGAGCAGTTGATGTGGTGTATATGGATTTCAGCAAAGCGTTTGATAAGGTTCCCCACGGTAGGCTATTGCAGAAAATACGGAGGCTGGGGATTGAGGGTGATTTAGAGATGTGGATCAGAAATTGGCTAGCTGAAAGAAGACAGAGGGTGGTGGTTGATGGGAAATGTTCAGAATGGAGTTCTGTCACAAGTGGAGTACCACAAGGATCTGTTCTGGGGCCGTTGCTGTTTGTCATTTTTATCAATGACCTAGAGGAAGGCGCAGAAGGGTGGGTGAGTAAATTTGCAGACGATACTAAAGTCGGTGGTGTTGTCGATAGTGTGGAAGGAAGTAGCAGGTTACAGAGGGATATAGATAAGCTGCAGTGCTGGGCTGAGAGGTGGCAAATGGAGTTTAATGTAGAGAAGTGTGAGGTGATTCACTTTGGAAGGAAAAACAGGAATGTGGAATATTTGGCTAATGGAAAAGTTCTTGAAAGTGTGGATGAGCAGAGGGATCTAGGTGTCCATGTACATAGATCCCTGAAAGTTGCCACCCAGGTTGATAGGGTGGTGAAGAAGGCCTATGGAGTGTTGGCCTTTATTGGTAGAGGGATTGAGTTCCGGAGTCAGGAGGTTATGTTGCAGCTGTACAGAACTCTGGTACGGCCGCATTTGGAGTATTGCGTACAGTTCTGGTCACCGCATTATAGGAAGGACGTGGAGGCTTTGGAACGGGTGCAGAGGAGATTTACCAGGATGTTGCCTGGTATGGAGGGAAAATCTTATGAGGAAAGGCTGATGGACTTGAGGTTGTTTTCGTTAGAGAGAAGAAGGTTAAGAGGAGACTTAATAGAGGCATACAAAATGATCAGAGGGATAGATAGGGTGGACAGTGAGAGCCTTCTCCCGCGGATGGAAATGGCTAGCACGAGGGGACATAGCCTTAAACTGAGGGGTAATAGATATAGGACAGAGGTCAGGGGTAGGTTCTTTACGCAAAGAGTAGTGAGGCCGTGGAATGCCCTACCTGCTACAGTAGTGAACTCGCCAACATTGAGGGCATTTAAAAGTTTATTGGATAAACATATGGATGATAATGGTATAGTGTAGGTTAGATGGCTTTTGTTTCGGTGCAACATCGTGGGCCGAAGGGCCTGTACTGCGCTGTATTGTTCTATGTTCTATGTTCCTCACATCCCACTTCACCCTCATATTACAATCTTTTCTGATTTATATGCTGCAGATGGTATAAGCATGCACCTCTTGCTTTACCTCCTCCCCTCAGAACAGCCCTACCTTGTGCCTCTCTCCTTTTGGATTCTTAACTGCAACCCAGTGGTGCAGGAACAAGAGGAAGAAGAGGCTAATGATGATGGAACATCGTCACTCGATTTGACACTCAAGTTATCAGCTCAGATACTGACAGTGCAAATACTTTCAAGCATAACATAAAGGCAGGGTCTTCACATGGTAAACCTCCAAGCATGAGTAACCTGCAATCAGAGGAGGAATAAAGGGTGGTCCAGGTGCCAGCTCACTGAAGGGTGAAGTCAAGCACTGGTTCTGTTGTAGAGAACTGGATAAGGACGTTAATGCATATGCATAAAGACATGTTTGGTGCTTTGGCAGGCCTGCAAGAAAGCCTGCAACCAATGCCTTCCAACACGTTGTCAGGAATGCTACTTACACCCCCAGGGAACTGGCAGTTGTTCTGCAGAGCATAAACCTGCTGTCCTTTCTCTGAATGTCAGCATTCCCTATCACCACTGCAACTCTGTCAGTGTCCTTGCCATTGCTTGTCAACCAGCCAGCCCAGACCGATGTGAACCATGCCAAGGTAGTACAGTCAAAATCAAAAACTCTAGCAGTGCAACATCATCCTGCAATACTATCTGGAGTCTCCTCCATTCGTCCAATCTGCTGCAATCGCTGTGGTAGCTATGCATAGGAGCACTAGGACAAGCAAAGGTACAGTGGTACAATTAGAAAGGGAATGCACAAAACTAATTTGTTGCTTTTGTCTGGAGTATTGAATAGTGTATTTGGCAGAATTGATTTTGAATGTTGGTTTTGTGGTGACTTTTATTTTGGCATTGTGACCAAGGGACCATTGTGATGGTCTGTAACTGAGGGAAGGTAAGATATGGGAATTTTCATGCAGCACCCACAAAGCAAAATCAGTGTTACCATGGGGGAGCTCATTGTTTTGGCAGAGCCACATGCACACTCTGCCTATTTTCTCTGGCAAGATAGAAAGTAATGTGTTCCCTTCTCTTAGCCTGTAGTGCATTAGCGTACTGTGAGATATTGGAAATGTCCCATGCTTAGCTTGAAGCAGCCTCGATAAAGAAGCTCATGGCCATGGTCAGCTTCACAGCCACAGACCATGCCACTCCCGCCCTGCTGCTGATCTGCCTGCATCCTTCGGTGTTCTTCAATCTATGTAAAATTCTGGACATTCAGCAAATCCATTGGAGATGGGGTAGCTTCATGCTGATGGCTGCAGAGACCAATCCATGAGAGGCAGCTTCTGCCACAAGTGCCACATATGGACTGGAGGTGGTGCAGGGGAAATTCACCAGGATGTCGCCTTGGTTGGAACATTTAAGTTATGAAGAGCGATTGGATAGGCTTGGATTGTTTTTACTGGAGCAGAGAAGCCTTTGGGCGATTTGACCTAGGTGTGCAAGATAATGAGGGGCATGGACAGGGTGGATAGGGAGCAGCTGCTTCCCTTAGTTGAAGGGTCAGTTAAGAGGAGACACAAGTTCAAGGTGAGGAGCTGGAGATTTAGGGGGGATTTGAGAAAAAAAACCTTTTGCTCAGAGGGTGGTGATGGTCTGGAATGCAGTGCCTGGGAGGGTGTAAGAGGCAGGTTGCCTCACATCCTTTAAAAAGTACCGGGATGAGCACTTGGTGCATCATAACAGTCAAGGCTATGGGCCAAGTACTGGCAAATGGGATTAGGTAGGCAGGTCAGGTGTTTTTTCATGTGCAGACTCGATGGGCCGAACAACCTCTTCTGCACTGTATTATTCTGTTACTGGTTTTCAGGTGTCATTGTGGGTTGTTGTTTGCAGTATTGGTGCCCGTTGCCAAGCAATCATAGCCACTGGTCATGATGACGGTGCACACTGGCCCACATGTAATGTCACCATTTTCCTCTGTCATCGGGTAATGTCTGGCAAAAACTGGGGCTAGATTCTCCGCCGTCAGGATGCTCCATTTTAATGGGAACCCCATTGACCAGCCGGTGAAACGGAGCATCCCGCCGGTGTGCTGACCCAGAAAATATGGCACGGCGGGATGGAGAATCAAGCCCCAGATGTTGAGTACCTTCATGTTACATTTGCAAGCATTTTTGAAGTGGAGCTTTGGGCATCGGCTACATGTCTTCTAGCTCTGGCTATCTCACCAAATGTGTTTGTTCTCCATTCTGTGAAAATGCCCAAACCAACAAAGTTACCCTGTTTGATGAGTGCCAACATACTTGAGAAATTTGCCTTTGAGAGGACTGCTGCTTTTGTCATTTAGTCCCTTCATTAGATGCCCTGTAAGCACTGTAATGCACCCCAAGCACTGCAATGCACCCTGTAATGTACTGTAAGCAGTGAAGCTGAAAGTTGTTGAGCTTCCTTTCTTGATAGTTGTAAGCCATCCATGTTTCACAGCCTTATAATAAAGAGCTGAGAACATAGAACATACAGTTCAGAAGGAGGCCATTCGGCCCATCGAGTCTGCACCGACCCACTATCCTCGTAACCCAGTAACCCCTCCTAACCTTTTTGGTCACTAAGGGCAATTTATCATAGCCAATCCACCTAACCTGCACATCCTTGGACTATGGGAGGATACCGGAGCACCCGGAGGAAACCCACGCAGACACGGGGAGAACATGCAGACTCCGCACAGACAGTGACCCAGCGGGGAATCGAACCTGGGACCCTGGCGCTGTGAAGCCACAGTGCTATCCACTTGTGCTACCGTGCTGCCCAAACACAGGGCTTATAAATAAAAATCGTAATCCTAGGAATCAGTTTGATGTTATTTTATGCTTATTTGTCTGCAGCAAGTAGCAAGTTTTCAATGACCATCCCCTATTGAAATTGAGATTTTTTTTCCTATTCATTTATGTCAGCGTATCTGGCTGGGTCAGCATTTGATGCACATCCCTAATTGCCTTTGAACTGAGTGGCTTGCTAGGGCCACATTGCTTTGCTCTGGAATCACATAAAGGCTATCACATCCAGGGTAAGGATGGCAGATTTCTTTTCCTAAAAAAACGTTAGTGGACCCACTGGGTTTTTAACAACAATTGACAATCCATAGAATCTCTACAGTGCATTAGGTGCATTGTGAGATTTGAACCTGGGTCTACAGAACATTACCCTGGGTCTCTGAATTAGTAGTCCAGTGACAATATGACTATCCACTGCCTCCTCCGGATGTCTAATTCAATATTCATGGTTGAGGGTGAGTAGGAGAATTACTCCCTGAAGACTCTGGGTGCATATAATGTCCAGCTGAGAGCCCATCGCTCCCCCTCCGCTTCCCTCTGCAAGAAAGCTTGTCCACATTTCCCTGTCATGTTGCAGACCAAGGGGGAATAGAAACTACAGCACCTGTAGCTAGGAGCAAGTACTCTGAACAGAACCCTTGAACAAGAATCAAGGTCTCCAGCATGTGTCACCCCATTCCCTTTGCATTTACAGTGCAACCCACCAAAACCTCCACTAACTCTGCAGCAGCCAGTAGGAATCAATTAGCAACTAACTTGAAAGTAGTTGCTGATTATTATAAATATGCAAATTTATATATTATATAATAATATAATTAAATTTATATGATGATTAAAGATTCCCTTATTTCCCCTTTCTTTATTTTTGCTGTTATCGTTTTTGATCCATGGATGCTTAATGGACTTGTATCTTTAAGTCAAGCAGCAGAGAGAATGAGGAATTCAAAAGTTACAACGGAGAACATTGTTGCAGCTCCAGGCCAAGTGGGCTGGAACCGACCATGCACTAGCCCAGGGGGTCATAACAAATAGCACTGGTGCATGGTCCTTCCTTCTACTGAACACATGCTGTGCAAAGTTGAGGGAGACTATTGGCTAGAGTGTTGAGAATGGCACTGCTAGAGTCAAATCAGCATTATACGCTGTCACAGTGTACCCACTCAGTGTACTTCTCCTTCACTCCCAAGGCTAGCACTACTGCCCAACTCAAAATGGTGCTCAGTGCAACCAACACTGGAGGTTTTGTGGTGCAGGGAACATATTAATGTTGAAGGCAAAATGGTCTCAGTAATACTGAAAAATTGGGTGCTATGCACCTGAATTTTGCAGCTCTAGGTTGAAGCCACCTTAAATTGCCAGTGCAGGAACTATAGCATGTACCCAGACACAGCTTTGTAACATTATGCACTAAATAGGACAGAGGAAGGTCTCACACTCTGAATTAAGAATTAACTGAGAATCATCAACTGTTCATTCCGAGATATGGGGCTTGATTCTCTGTTTTTGGGACTATGACCCTGTTGTACAAACTGTGGATTTTCATGCCAGAAAAACTGGCGTGAAAGGGCCACATATTCCTAGCCCTGCAGGGGTTAGCAGTGAACCAGCGTGAAACTACCCGCTTTTGCTGCAGATACAGCCCCCCCCCCCACTTCCGGGACAGAGGCCACGCATGGGCACGGCGGCGGCCTCCAGCAGCCGCGCCGTGCTCCATGGCGGACTCAGACCGCGGAGCTGGACCCGAAACATAGTGCCCCCGATCGGCCATGCGCTAAACCCGGTCCGCCCGCCGAAAAATTGCCCGGCCACGTATAAGGCCTCCCCATGCCCTCCGGTCGGCAAGGGGCCCCTGAGTCCGCAGCAGCCATGCTAGCAACCCGACCGGCAGGACCAATTTAGATCCACGCCGTCAGGACTTTGGTCGGTCGGGGGTGGAGAATGGTGGGGCGGGGCCCCAGCAATGGCCGCTTTTCTAGCCCCGGAGAACTGGCGCCGGTCCCGATACCATGCGGGGAAATGGATTCTCCGCCCCAGCACCGGCCGCGATTTCGGCGTCGGGGTGCGGAGAATTCAGCCCCCGATTTCCCAGATTATGATTTCATTATGAAGCTAAAAGGAGCTTGCTCTTCTGGCAGCTCTCTGTTTTGTGATTGATAGGATGGAACTCTATGGCTCTCCCGGGAACAGGGTGGCAGGTGGGTGAGGGGGAACATAAATTCGGTGGCATAGCACTGGTGCTATGGCCATTGCCTACCCATCCCTGTCTACCACCACTGTGACTTTAATGATTTTTAATGAATTGCAGTGGGGAAATTGGAACCCAGGTCCTCAGAGCCTCACCGTCGGTCTCTGGATAACTAATCGAATGACAATACCACTACGCCATTGGCTCCCCATACTGCAACTTTACAAGTAACAGCTGGCGGCCAGCTCAGTCTTTGGCCAATTGAGGTGATTAAGTATCCAATTACAGGTCACTTAAGGCTTTCCTCCTGCCGCCGCTGATATTTTATCCACTGTGGGAGGTTGACACCAAGTACCCAGACCACCTGGTAAAACCAGATAAGTCTCTGAGGGGAATGGAAGGCCCGCCTCAAGAAAATCAGCAGCCTAATGGTCATAAAACTTGCTCTTATTTCTAATTCAAACTGTTAGGGACAGTCGGTAATTTTCTTGTGAATGCCCACAAAATTTACAATGTAATGGTGTGAAAACGGCGATTGAAGGCACACATCCACAAAAATGTCGCCACAGAAAATGCACAGGAGGGTGACACGTGCTGGCAGGCTGAAGCAGTATTTCAGGTAGCAGGGAGATAAGGGTAAAGGACACATCAAGGGACTGTAAATAGGGATGGAGGGTGTGGTAGAGATCCAAAGTTGCTATGTATGACCCAGAGAAGCACTCATCACCCAAAAGAAATCCTGAGATGATTAAAAACAGCTATCTTCCTGGGCCTTCTGGCCCCATTCCTACTGGCAGGCAGTGTTAATATCAGCCCTTTTGTCTTTTTCTCCACAATTGAAAGCCCGCATTGTAAAATGCAATGAAAGGTTTCCATAGCAATGTAATTCATGAGTAGGATAATTAACAGGATCTGCTGGTGTGTGACAACTGATTTAATGGTATTTCTAGATAACAGCTGTGTGTTCGCATTTCTGATTCATATTCAGTATAAATTGATCACTCCAGTTTTGAAAGATCCATAAACTGATGCCATTGTACTTGCTGATATATTTGCTGATATGTGTGCTTGATGGAATAGACCAACAAATTATAGTAAAACTTCGCCACCACTTTTTTGCGTTTTGGATATGGGAGCTTGGCAGCTTAGTGGTGTGTGGTTGGGAGGGAGTGACCCTGGAACTCTTCAACATTGACTTCAGACCCAATGAAGTGTCATTGGGTGAAAAATGGGCAAGGAAATCTCCAGCCAATTACCACTTACTGCTTTCCCTCAGCTGGTGACTCTCCCATGTTGAAAACCACTGAGAAATTGTATCACAGAACGTATTCTGGGTTGAGGACTTCAATGTCCAGAACCAAGAGGGACTCAGTAACATTACTACTGAGCTAAGTCCTGAATGACAAAGCTGCAAGACTGGGCCTGCAGCAGTGGGTGAGAGAATGAACACAAGGGAGAAACCTACTTGACCTCATCCCCGCCCATCTACTTGACAATATTGATAGAAGTGATTGTGTACAATCCTTGTCGAAGTGAACACTTGTTTTCACATGAAGGACACCCTTCATCATGTTGTGTGCCATTGCACAAATGTTCATTTCATTTCAAATAATGACATATTTGCATGCACAAAGATTGTGGACAGCATTCAGACTTGGGCTATCAAGTGACCCTGGAGGTGATCATCATCCAGAAACCTAACAGGAGTAGCCACATAAATGCTGTGCCTGCAAGAGCAGGACCAAAACAGGGTATTTTGAGATGAGCAGCTCCCTGCTGACTCCCCAACACTTTTATATAACAAGTCAGAATTGTAAGTGAGTGCCTTCTACTTGCCCAGATAAGTGCACCTTCGACAACACTGAGGAAGCTTGATGTCCTCCAGGATGAAGCAGTTCATTGTTTGGTGCCATCCACCATCTTAACCATTCAATCTCTCCACCACTGGCACAATGTGACAGTGGTGTGTACCATCTATAAGATGCATAACAGCAACTTGCCAAGGTTTCTTTGACAGCACTTCTAAAACCTGTGACCTCTACCATCAAGATGAACAAGGGAAGGAGCCACCATCAGCAAGCTCTCCTTAAAGCTACACATCATACCAACTTGGGAAGATATCATTGTTCCTTCACTGTCATTTGGTCAAAGTCTGGGAACTCCCTACCTAACAGCACTGTAGATGCATTTGGAGTATTGCGTACAGTTCTGGTCACCGCATTATAGGAAGGACGGGGAGGCTTTGGAGTGGGTGCAGAGGAGATTTACCAGGATGTTGCCTGGTATGGAGGGAAAATCTTATGAGGAAAGGCTGATGGACTTGAGGTTGTTTTCGTTGGAGAGAAGAAGGTTAAGAGGAGACTTAATAGAGGCATACAAAATGATCAGGGGGTTGGATAGGGTGGACAGTGAGAGCCTGCTCCTGCGGATGGAAATGGCTGGCACGAGGGGACATAGCTTTAAACTGAGGGGTAATAGATATAGGACAGAGGTCAGAGGTAGGTTCTTTACGCAAAGAGTAGTGAGGCCGTGGAATGCCCTACCTGCTACAGTAGTGAACTCGCCAACATTGAGGGCATTTAAGAGTTTATTGGATAAACATATGGATGATAATGGCATAGTGTAGGTTAGATGGCTTTTGTTTCGGTGCAACATCGTGGGCCGAAGGGCCTGTACTGCGCTGTATCGTTCTATGTTCTATGTTCTATGATAGGAATTACAATAGTTGCAATAGCAAAGGATACAACACAGTACCATCTTTTAAGGCCAACCATGAATGTGCAATAAATGTTGAACATGCCAATGATGCCCACATTCCAGAAATTAATTTAAGATATCACTTGCGTTTAATTGTTCAAGATACAGGATTGTGCATCTGCTCCAGTTTGCAACTTACCAAGTAAAAAGATTATTTCAAAAATTGGATTAACCATAAAAACTTCAAATTCCAGGTTCATTTATTTTCAAATAAGTGATGTAGCAATGAGTTTTGCTGTTTGTGGCAAATAAATTTACAAGTTTGAGACAAAATTCTTAGTACCCAGACGTTCCGCTAAACTGTTGTGACACTGCCGCACATCTTTCTTACAAATATTAGACTGAAATTTCCTGGAAAGGCACATTTGGTAACAAACATGGTAAATTAGGCTGGTAAGCTCCTTGATTCTCTGGTGATGAATTTACACTAAGACTCGCTGGGGAAATCCTTGGAGTCGACCTTGGCAAGGACAGTGTTGATTCAGGAGCAATGCAACCAAGCTATTGATTCCAGGGGTGGGATTCTCCCCTACCTGGCGGGGTGGGAGGTCCCGGCGTGATGGAGTGGCGGGAACCACTCCGGCGTCGGGCCGCCCCAAAGGTGCGGAAGTCTCTGCACCTTTAGGGGCCAAGCCCTCACCTTGAGGGGCTTGGCCTGCGCCGGAGTAGTTTCCGCTCCACCGGCTGGCGTGGAAGGACTTTGGCGCCACGCAAGACAGGGCCGAAAGTACTTCGCTGGCCTGCGTAAGTCCACGCATGCGCGGGAGCGTCAGCGTCTGCTGACGCCATCTCTGCGCATGCGCAGGGGAGGGAGTCTCTTCCGCCTCCGCCATGGTGAAGACCATGGCAAAGGCGGAAGAAAAAGAGTGCCCCCATGGCACAGGTCCGCCCGCGGATCGGTGGGCCCCGATCAAGGGCCAGGCCACCGTGGGGGCACCCCCCGGGGCCAGATCGCCCGCCCCCCCCCCCCCCCCCCCCCAGGACCCCGGAGCCCGCCCACGCCGCCTGCTCCCACCGGTAAGGTAGGTGGTGTAATCCACGCCAGCGGGAGAGGGTTGACAACGGCGGGACTTTGGCCCACAGGCCGGAGAATCGCTGGGTATGGGCCCGCCGACCAGCGCGGCGCGATTACCGCATCCGCCGAATCTCTGGTGGCGGTCAATTCGGGACATGGCTGGGGCGGGATTCACGCCAGCCCCCGGCGATTCTCCGACCCAGCGGGGGGGTTGGAGAATCCCGCCCTAGAACTCTAAAGACAGAATAGGTGAGGCAATCTTGTGACTTCCGGTGGAGTATGCGAGCGGGGCGGCCGCATCAAGAAGAGGTCCCGCCGGTGGCCACGATTTGCGGCGCTTTCGGGGCTTTCCCCAATTTTTTGATCTCCCCCCGACTAAGGTCGCCTTTGGGGCCGTCACGGGCAGCTAGCGGGGCCGGTTTGAAAACCGGCGAGGAACCCCATGCGGGTGTCGGGCGGCGGGGGCTCAGGCGCTGGGCCCAGCGCGCTCGAAGGCCAGAGAAGCGGGGGCAGAGCCAAACGGAGGCCGAGGCGGCAGGCCCGAAGCCAGGGCGCGATGTAGGTGGGATGTCCCACATCGGATGGCTCCCACCTAGAATGTAATAAGAAGTCTGAAGTCCGGCCCCAGGGGAACTCTGGAGGAATGTAAAAGAGAAGAGAAAGAAGTTTTGAAGAAGTTTGGTGAAAGTTGTTTTTTTTCTCCCCCTTTTGTTTTGTGAAGGAAGAAAAATTGTTTTTTTTAAAAAAACAGATTGATGAAGGACAGAAGGGTGAAGGGGGAGAAAAGAAAGGAAAAACAATAAGCCGCTAAAGGATGCGAAGAGCAGCATCGAATTAAGGAGGAAACGCGGGCTTGCCGCTGAATGAGAGGACGAGCAAAAGTGCTGACAAGATGGCGGAAGCCAAACCGCATGGTGGGGCCGCACTACTTATGGTGGAGAAGATGACCAAGGTGATGGCGGTGGAGCTGGAAAACAGTTTGCGAGGCACATGGAGGCCTTGAAGGAAGGAGACGGCGGTCGCATTGAAGTCATTGGTGGAGGAGGCAATCGCCCCGGTGAGAGTAGCTATGGCAAAGACATCGGCCGAGGTGAGAGAGCAGGGCGAGAAGATGAAGGAAGTGGAGGAGGCCGTGTCATAGCACAGCGACCAGTTCACCTCGAGGGGGGACGAGCTGCAGAGGGTGGTGGATGGCAACAGAGGACTCCGAGCAAAGCTCGAGGACTTTGAGAACCGCTCAAAGCGGCGCAATTTGAGAATTGTGGGCTTGCCCGAAGGGACAGAGGGCCCAAGGCCAACAGAATACTTCACTAAGAAGTTGGCGGAGCTGATGGGGGAGGGTGAGACCCCCTCCCAGTACGAGCTACACTAAGCTCATCGGTCATTAAGGTTGAAGCCCAAAGTGAACGAGCCGCCAAGCACAGTAATTATCTGCTTCTATATGTACTGCATGAAGGAGAAGGTATTAAGCTGGGCGAAGCAGAAGCGCGAGGTGCAGTGGGATGGTGCTGTAGTTCGGATCTACCAGGACTTTACGGTGGAGTTGGCAAAATGACGAGCGAGTTAAGGCGGCACTGTACAAGAAGGGGGCGCGATTTGGTATGGTGTACCCGGCGAAGCTGAGGGTAACGAATAATGCCAAAGACTTTTATTTTGAGACAGCGGAGGCTGCTGAGGCGTTCGTGAGGGCAGAAGGCTTGGGACAGACGTGAGGAACAGAGCTGGAAGAGAGACTGTGGATTGTGTTTGGGCAGCTGGAAAATGCATAAATGCTACAACTTTCTTTTTACTGATGTGTATTGTAATTTACTTCTCTTCACATTGTTACAGAGTTCAAGTTAATGAAATGAAATGAAAATCGCTTATTGTCACAAGTAGGCTTCAAATGAAGTTACTGTGAAAAGCCCCTAGTCGCCACATTCCGGCGGGTTGATTTGGCGTTCTGTGTTGCGACAGTTATATCTTATTTTAGTGAATTGTATGGATTGTTGTTTTTTCTTTCTCTGGGACTGGGTGGGAGGGGACGATACATCTTGGCGGGGAAGCCATCCGCGCTAGCTAACTAAAGTCGGCTAGTAAACGGAGGTGAGGTGATAGGAGGGCTGCGGACATTAGAGCCTGGATAGCAGGTTTCAATGGGCCTAGGAGGTGAGCGAGAGGGAGGGAAGGGATTGATGCTGGGAGATGTTTTTTCAAGGGAAAATGTAAGGGGGGTTTTGGGAGGGGTTTCGAAGTTAATAATGGACAGGGGCGGGTCAGGCTTATGGGGCAGGGCCCGGTGGTATGATGATGGTGGATAAGAAGGGTGGGGGGGTGAGAAACCCCCAGTTAGGATAGTCACGTGGAACATGAGAGGGTTAGGAGGTCCGGTCAAGAGGTCAAGGGTGCTGCGCATCTTGAAAGTTTGAAAGCCGATGTGGCAAAGGTGCAGAAGACACACTTGAGGGTGAAGGACCAGGTGAGACTTAAAAACAACTGGGTTAGTCAAGTGTTTAACTCTGGATTTGATGGAAGGGCTCGAGGGGTAGCGGTATTGGTCAGCAAAAGGGTACGCTTCCAGATGGAGAAGGTGGTGGCAGATCAGGGGGGGTAGATATGTGATTGTGGCAGCAGCGCTGGAGGGGAGGTTAGTGGCGCTGTTAAGTGCATACGGTCCCAATTGGGACGATGTGGGATTCGCGAAGAAGGTGTTTGGGGCCATCCCCGACTTGGACACACAAACTGATTGTGGGGGGGGGACTGGAACTTGGAGCAGGAGCCAAGGTTGGACAGATCACGGCCGCACTCGCTGGTCCCATCGGGGGGGGGGGGCGAAGGTCCTGGCGGGGCTAATGGTGGAAATGGGAGGGATGGACCCTTGTAGGTTTCTGCACCCAAGGGAACGGGAGTACTCGTTTTTCTCAGCAGTCCATATGGTATACTCGAGGATCGACTTTTTTGTGGTAGGGAAGGCTTTTCTGGCTGGGGTTAAGGGGTCAGAATACTCGGCAATTGCAGTGTCAGATCATGCTCCGCACTGGGTGGATATGGTACTGGAGAAGGGGGTAGCGCAGCGGCCAGGGTGGAAATTAGATGAGGAACTTTTGGGGAACCAAGTGTACTGTGAGAAAATTGAAAAGGTAATTAAGGAATATGTAGGTTTCAACCGTACGGGTGAGGTGTCGAAGGCAGTTGTCTGGGTGTCTCTAAAGGCGGTGGTGAGGGGTGAGGTAATTTTGTTTAAGGCCAGGGTGGACAAAGAGGAGAGGTTGGAGCGGCAGAGGGTAATAGATGAGATGTTGGAGGTAGTTAGGAGTTATGCAGAAGATGGGGGCCCAGCGAAGCTGGAAAAGAGGAAGGAACCACAGGCGAGCTTCGACCGACTGTCTACCAGGAAGGCGGTGCGCCAACTGAGATGAGCAAGGGGTGCAGTTTATGAACATGGAGATAAGATAGCAGGTCAGCTCCGGAGGGAAGCAGTGGCAAGGGAAATTCTTCAGGTGAGGGATAGGGCAGGGAAGTTGGTGGTGGCTCCGGATCTGATTAACAAGGTTTTTGAGGAGTTTTATGACAGGTTGTACAGGTCAGAGCCACCTGGGGGAGACCGTGAGATGCAGGAATTTCTAGATGGGTTGGAGTACCCGAGGCTAGGGGAGGGGGACAGGGCTACATTAGAAGGAGCGATAGTGGAGCAGGAGATAAAGGATGCGATTGGGAGGATGCAGTCGGGTAAGGTGGCAGGGCCGGATGGATTTCCGGTGGAATATTATAAAAAATTCAAGGATAAGATGGCTCCCCTATTGGTGGGGATGTTTGAAGAGGCGATAGGGAAGGGGGTGTTGCCACAAACCTTGGGGCAGGCATCAATTTCACTGTTGCTAAAAAAAGATAAGGATCCAATGGAGTGTGGGTCGTAGAGGCCCATATCACTTCTGAATGTGGACGCAAAAGTATTGGCGAAGGTACTGGCGGGTAGGCTGAAGGAGTGCCTCCCGAAGGTGATAGGTGAAGATCAGACGGGGTTCGTGAGAGGGAGGCAGCTCTTTTCGAACATTAGGAGGGTATTGAACGTCGTTATGGCACCGGCGGAGGGGAAGGAAACCGAGGTGGTTGTAGCATTGGACGCCGAGAAGGCGTTTGAGCGGGTAGAATGGGGATACTTGATGGCAGTTCTGGAACGGTTTGGGATTGGACCAAGATTTGTGAACTGGGTAAAACTACTATATAAGGAGCCGAGGGCGCTTGTCCGCACAAACAGCATCAGCTCAAGATACTTTTCTCTTCAACGTGGGACGAGGCAGGGATGTCCTATGTCCCCCCTGCTGTTTGCACTTGCGATTGAGTCGTTGGCCATCACATTAGAAGTTTGGGAGCATGGAAAGGAATAGTGCGGGGGGGGGGGTGATAGAGCATAGGGTGTCCTTATATGCCGACGACTTGCTGTTATACGTGTTGGAACCGAGTGTGTCGATAGGGGGAATATTGGAGCTACTTCGAGTATTTGGGTCTTTCTCGGGGTACAAGCTGAATCTAGACAAGAGTGAGTACTTTGTGGTGTCTCGGCCGGGGGTGGGGGCAGGGGTGGGGGGGGCTGCCATTCCGTAGAGCAGGGACTCATTTTAGGTATCTGTGGGTGCAGGTTACCCGGGAGTTGGGGGGGCGGGCTTCGCAGGTACAACATCTCTAGTTTGGTGGGGAGAGTGAAAGATGATCTGGCAATGTGGGATGGTCTCCCTCTGTCACTGGCGGGTCGGGTACAGGCGGTTAAAATGAATGTGTTGCTGGGATTTCTGTTTATTTTTCAATGCCTATCGATTTTCCCACCAAAGTCTTTTTTCAGGGAGATTGAGGGAAGGATTACCTCGTTCATATGGGGAGGGAAGGTGGCCAGAGTGAGAAAGGTGCTGCTATAGAGGGGAAGGCAGGCAGGGGGTTTGGGTCTTCCGAACCTGATGTACTACTACTGGGCGGCGAATGTGGAGAAGGTGCGGAGCTGGGTCAGGGGGGTTGATTCCCAGTGGGTCAGAATGGAGGAGAGTTTGTGCAGGGGGTCGGGACTAAAAGTACAAGCAACAGACCGCTCCCAATAGCTCCGAGGAAATACTCAGGGAGTCTGGTAATAATAGCTTCATTGAGAATTTGGAGGCAGTTTCGCCAACACTTCGGGTTGGGGGCAGGGTCAAGGGAAATGCTGATTTAGGGGATCTACAGATTTGAGCCAGGGAGGTGGGATGGAAATTTTTGGAAATGGGAGGAGAAGGGGAATAAGACGCTAAAGGATTTGTTTCTTAGGGGTCGGTTTGCAGGACTGAAGGAGGTGGAAGCGAAGTATGGGCTGGAGCGGGGGTGAAGTGTTTAGATACTTGCAGGTTCGAGATTTTGCCAGAAAGGTGATACAGAGCTTCCCGGAGGAACCAGCCTCCATATTGCTGGAGGAGGTGCTGATGTCAGGGGGACTGGAGAAGGGTGTAGTGTCAGCGGTTTATGGAGCTATTTTGGAAGAGGATAAGGCACCACTGGAAGGGATCAAAGCAAAGTGAGAGGAAGAGCTGGGAGAGGTTATAGAGGAGGGGTTCTGGTGTGAGGTGCTCCGGAGAGTAAATGCCTCCACCTCATGTGTGAGGTTGGGGCTGATACAGCTGAAGGTGGTATACAGAGCACACCTCACGAGGGCGAGGATGAGCCAATTCTTCGAAGGAGTAGAAAATGGGTGTGAGCGTTGCGAGGGGGGCCCACGCTAATCACATTCATATATTTTGGTCCTGTCCAAAGCTAGAGGATTACTGGAAGGAGGTTTTTAGGGTAATTTCCAAGGTGGTGCACGTGCAACTGGACCCGGGTCCCCGGGAGGCCATATTCAGGGTGTCACACCAGCCAGGGTTGGAAATGGGGGCGGAGGCAGATCGTAGCCTTCGCCTCGTTGATCTCCCGAAGGCGGATCCTGTCGGGATGGAGAGCAGCCTCTCCACCCTGTGCCCTGGCATGACGGGGGACCTGTTGCAATTCTTTACTCTTGAGAAGGTTAAGTTTGAACTGAGGGGAAGGACGGAGGGGTTAACATAGAACGATACAGCGCAGTACAGGCCCTTCGGCCCACGATGTTGCACCGAAACAAAAGCCATCTAACCTACACTATGCCATTATCATCCATATGTTTATCCAATAAACTTTTAAATGCCCTCAATGTTGGCGAGTTCACTACTGTAGCAGGTAGGGCATTCCACGGCCTCACTACTCTTTGCGTAAAGAACCTACCTCTGACCTCTGTCCTATATCTATTACCCCTCAGTTTAAAGCTATGTCCCCTCGTGCCAGCCATTTCCATCCGCGGGAGAAGGCTCTCACTGTCCACCCTATCCAACCCCCTGATCATTTTGTATGCCTCTATTAAGTCTCCTCTTAACCTTCTTCTCTCCAACGAAAACAACCTCAAGTCCATCAGCCTTTCCTCATAAGATTTTCCCTCCATACCAGGCAACATCCTGGTAAATCTCCTCTGCACCCGCTCGAAAGCCTCCACGTCCTTCCTATAATGCGGTGACCAGTACTGTACGCAATACTCCAAATGCGGCCGCACCAGAGTTCTGTACAGCTGCAACATGACTTCCTGACTCCGGAACTCAATCCCTCTACCAATAAAGGCCAACACTCCATAGGGCTTCTTCACAACCCTATCAACCTGGGTGGCAACTTTCAGGGATCTATGTACATGGACACCTAGATCCCTCTGCTCATCCACACTTCCAAGAACTTTACCATTAGCCAAATATTCCGCATTCCTGTTATTCCTTCCAAAGTGAATCACCTCACACTTCTCTACATTAAACTCCATTTGCCACCTCTCAGCCCAGTTCTGCAGCTTATCTATATCCCTCTGTAACCTGCTACATCCTTCCACACTATCGACAACACCACCGACTTTAGTATCGTCTGCAAATTTACTCACCCACCCTTCTGCGCCTTCCTCTAGGTCATTGATAAAAATGACAAACAGCAACGGCCCCAGAACAGATCCTTGTGGTACTCCACTTGTGACAGAACTCCATTCTGAACATTTCCCATCAACCACCACCCTCTGTCTTCTTTCAGCTAGCCAATTTCTGATCCACATCTCTAAATCACCCTCAATCCCCAGCCTCCGTATTTTCTGCAATAGCCTACTGTGGTGAACCTTATCAAACGCTTTGCTGAAATCCATATACACCACATCAACTGCTCTACCCTCGTCTACCTGTTCAGTCACCTTCTCAAAGAACTCGATAAGGTTTGTGAGGCATGACCTACCCTTCACAAAGCCATGCTGACTATCCCTGATCATATTATTCCTATCTAGATGATTATAAATCTTGTCTCTTATAATTCTACAATTATAAGTTCTACAATTCATGGGCATTATTCATTATGTACTTTTAAGAACTGGATAACATCGAACATTGGTTGGGGGGATTCGTGGGAGGGTTGGTTGGAGGGGGGCAGTGTGTATTAAGGGTGACTATGGGTGATTCCTGATTCCTTTTTGTGATTTGTTTATGTAAACATGCAGGCTAATGTTTGGGGTTTGGTGGGAGGATGGGATTGTTGTCATTGTTATGGGGATTGACATTTGTTGCTGATTATTGTTTATTGTTGATGGGTGTAAATTTGGGAGAAAATGTGAAAAAGGAGAATAAAATATATTTTTTTAAAAAGGTGTGACAATCTCCCAACTGGTTACCATGCTGCATTAGATCAATGATTTGTGCCTGGCAAGGTGACACAATAAATAAGGGGCGGGATTCTCCGTTGGCTGATTTTGAATTCATGAAACGCATTGGGCGGAGAATAGGTTATGACGCTAAAATCGCGGTGGGCACCGATTTGACGCCAGATCGCTATTCTCCATCACCTCGACAGTGGCGTCAATGCGGCCCGGAACGCAGGTTCAGTAACATTGTTTGCGTGTCATTAGCGGGCCTGAGCTGGTATTCTCCGGGGCCTCCTCGATTGTTCTGTGTCCGATGGTACGAGTTCCCATCGGCGCGGTTCACCTGTGCTTTTAAAAATTGTGAAACCGGCGCGGTGGCTTCTGAGGGAGAGAGAGGAGGTATGGAAAGTGTCCAACATTGCCATAGTTTGCTGACAGTTGTGCTGCTGGCTGGGGGGGGGCTTGTACCAGGGCCAGGGGGAATAGCAGGGGGTTGGCCAGGCGGTGGGCTGTGCGGTCGGGTGGACGGGCACGAAACACCATTGCCGCAGCCGACAAAGCAGCCATGCAGCTGCGCATGCCGCTGACAGCCCACTACAACTGTTAGCACGGTTGTATAGGTGTGTTCCTCCCAGGCCACCCCACTCCCCAGGTGCCCGCTGGCCCCTGCCAGCCCATCAGCTCTATGAGCGCACTGCAGCACAACCAATGCCATCTTGTTGGCTGGGATGAGTGTGTGTGGGGATTGTAATATGTATATGTGGTTGGAGCTTGTCAGCCATCCGAGTGTCAATCACGGACCCGGAAAATTCTGCACCGTTTTTCATTGGAATCGATTGTGTTCCACGTAGTGCCGGGGCTAGTCCCTCCACAGTTGGTGAATCGATCCAGGTTCGGTGCCAGTTTTGCTGTCGTGAAAGTCCACAAAATTTGTGTCGGCGTGTGGTGGGATTCTCCGTTTCTGAGACTATCAGTTCATGATTTTCAATAGCTTGGCTATTATGACACTGTTTCTGATATCCAGTTACACCTGCAGTTTTGGTCGGACAGATTTGGACAAAGGTAACGATGTTTTGAAAATTTACTGATTCATTTTTGACCAGGTCTTTGGAGGTAAAAATCAAACACCAACCAACCAAATACCCAGACCATTATGCTGTCAGTGCAGCCAGAGAACCCAAACGACATGCAATACTACAGGTCATAAATGAATAACAAGATCATCTGTTTGAGGTGTTGATTGAAGGAAAAGCATTAGGCAGGGTAACTCGACAACTTCTCTGGTCATATTAAAGTGGTGACGTGGGATCTTTTAAGTCCATCTGAGAAGGCAGGTGCAGCCTCAGTTTAATGTCTCATCAGAAAATTCACAATATTGCATTTACGTGTGAGCTTAGATTATATGTTCTCATATCTCAGGAGTAGGCTTTCTGATTCAGGTGATCATTCGACCATTGAGTTAAGGTTGACATTTTCATTGAAACTGAAGTGAGGATAAGAAAGAAGGTCAAGAGGGTATTACCTGAATAGGTTATGTAGATCAGAGATCACTGCATTTAAACTGATTCAAATTTGTGATATGGATCTATGCTGGAGCATTGGAATTTTACTCTGAAAAATTAAAGATCTCAGAATATGGAGCAAATAGGACCATTGGCCAGAGTCCACACGCTTAGGCTATGAACATGAGTTGGGAACATTTCCAAGTCCTGACCTTGTTAGAGTACCTAGGTGGGTACCCTGTTCAGAGGCAGCCTAATTGGCCTGCTGTCCAATTAAAATTATTCAGCAGGTCACTGAAGCTGCAGGGCCCAGTCAGAGGGTCTGCAGCCTTCAAAGGCTGACAACTTCAGTGGCACAGGTGGGCCTGCCCCCAACGTCAAGAGCATCTCCACCTTGAATTACCCTCTGAAGAAGTTCAATAAATTGGCAGTGGCCACAGCTGCGAGGCCACAGCTGTGGCCCGCTGATTAATGCTGTTCCAGTTGGGAAGGATAGAACAGGAGACCGCTCGGGCCCTCAGACCGGTCGTTGGCCAACTTACAGATTCCCCTATAAATCCACATATGAACAGTTAATTATGCATGAGCTGCCCACATTTAGCCAATTAAGCATGTGTGCCAACCGTGACTAATGGTATAACGCAAAGATCAGTACTCAAGCCCCAGCTGCTCACAACATATGTCAATGATTTGGATGTGCAGAGCAAATGTAATATTTCCAAGTTTATGGATGACAAAGCTGGGTTGGAATGCATGTTGTGAGGAAGATGCAAAGTGACCAGAGGATTTGGGCAGACTTATTTGGTGGGATTCTCTGGGCTGCCAGCGCATTTTCCTAGGTAGCGCACGCTCGTTGGCAGCGGGATTGTCCATTCCCGCCATCTGCCAATGGGATTTCCCATTGTGGCCACCCCATGCAACTGGGAAACTTGCGGGTGTGGGTGCGATGCCGGCGCAAAGGAGAATGCTGCTGGGGAGAATCCAGCCCATTGAATGGGAAAGAATTTGGTAGATGTAATATAATATAACATGGAAAAACGTGAAGTCATCCACTTTGGTAGGAAGAATAGAAAGAGTATTTCTTAAATGATAAGAGATTAAGAAGTGTAGGTGTTCAAAAGGTCAATAAGTCACTTCTTGCTAACATGCAGGTGCAGCAAGCAATTAGGAAGGCTAATGATATGTTGGTCTTTATGGCAAGACTGTTTGAGTACAAGAGTAATGAAGTCTTTCTTCAATTGTATAGAACCATGGTGAGGCCCGACATGGAATACTGTGTGCAGTTTTGGTTCCCTTATCTTAGGAAGGATATTGGGTGGGATTCTCCGCCCCGCCGTGCCACATTTCTGCCCTGACTGGCCGGCGGGATTCTCCGTTACGCCGGCCGGTCAATGGGGTTTCCCATTGTGGCGCAGCCCCACACCATCGGGAAACCACCGGGCAAATCACGCCGGCGAAGAATCCCGGCCATGATTTCCATTAAGGGAGGTGTAACAAAGGTTCACCAGACTTGTTCCCAGGGTGATGGGACTGTCCTATGAAGAGAAAGTGGGGAAACTGGGCCTGTATTGAGTTTTGAAAACGAGCGGTGAACTCTTAGAAACCTTCAAAATATTTAAAGGGACAGATTGGGAGATGCAGCAGGTAAGATGCTTCCACTGGTTGAGAAGCACAGAACCAGGGGACACAATTTCAGAACAGGAAGCACAGGCGTGAGATGAGGAGAACTGCTCTTACTCAGTGGGTTGTGAATCTTTGGAACTCTCTACCCCAGAGGCCTGTGGAAGCTCAATCACAGAGTATGTTAAAAGTAGAGATTGACACATTTCTCAATGCCTATGACATGATGGAATATGGGTATAGTGTGAGGAAATAGGCATTGAAGTGCATGATCAGCCATGATCATATTGAATTGTGGAGCAGGCTCGATGGCTGGAAGGCCAACTCCTGCTCTTGAGTTCCAAGAACATAACAGATGGAATATAATTGGAAAAATGTAAAGTTATTCATTTTGGTAAGAAAAAACAGAAATGCATAGTATTTCAAAAATGGCGAGATACTGGGAAGCACTGATCTTGGTGTCCTTACTAACAAGTCACTGAAAGCTAACATGCATGTACAACACGCAATTCAGAAAACAAATGATATTTTGGCTTTTATTGCAAGAGGATTTGAGTATATGAGTAAAGAAGTGTTGCTGCAATAGTATATTGGGAAGATTGGGAAGACTATGGCTTAGATTTACTGCTTCTGTTTGCAGTGGGCAGGTTTGGAGGTGAGAGATTAAAATATTGCGAGATGGCCTTAGATGCGTTTCCCATTGAAGTAATTGCAGGATGTGATGATCCTCTCCCCCCGTCAGTGGCCTTTCAACGTCAAGAACCTCATTATGATACATTTGCATATTATTAACGGGCCCATGTGGAATTATATCCCATGGGAAATAAAGCATCCACAGTGCAGCGATGTCAGAATGGCATGATTTACGACTGTTTTCAAAAGGTTTGCACCTGGTGAGCAGGACTCTGAGGGGAGCTTGGACGTGAGTGCGCTCAAGCTGGCGCAGCACTCATGGAGCAGTTCTACAATTCTGGGTGGGGGGGTGACGGTGTTGGGGGGTGAGTGGACAGGGAACGGGAAGTGAATTGGGAAGTGGGTTGGAGGATGGCGATGAGATGGGGGAGATTGGGGTGTGAGGGGGGGCAGCAGGGGAGCGGTATGGAGGTTGGGGATTTCACAGGAAAGCCTGACCGGCAGCGTATTAGAGTCAATTCTGGTGCCGAGGTGGGGCAGAGGGGTGTGGTTGGAGAGTGGGGCAGGTGGGTGGATGGGATGTCAGCATAGACTGAAGTCTCCATGTAACTATGGCTATGGGACTGGAGAGTGGCTTATGGAGGCGTGATGTCAACAAGAGCAAGGCAGTTGAACATGCTCCATACTTACAAAGTGGCGACCATGCATGCGCCCTGCTGCATAATGTCTGCTTGGAACATGGTGGTTGTGAACTCCAGTCTGTAACTGAGGAAAAAAGTGTGACTCCGCCAAGTTTAAACGGGGAGCGGAAAGTTCTTTATCAAGAATAGTAGTTCACACAACATGTTTATGTAACCTCTCCACCCACCTGCCGAATCCATAGCGTCCTGCATCCCATCACTTTTCTATCACTTCCCGATTCTGCATCAGCTAAGCTTTTCCCCATCACCATTATTGAAGTGTGATGGGTCATTAGTGTGTGAGTTATGTGATGAATATAGAAATTGTCATATGTTTTATTTTATATTCTGTTGAGTAATGTTATCAAAAACATTGGTTTAAAATACATATAGACAGTGTGTCTACTAAATGTGTAATTAAGGAGCCATAAAAGGTGAGGTAATTATTCATTTTAACCACTTACCTGGTCACAGATAAAGGGCTAATGGAACAGTGTTTTTATTTCTGGACATTCCCTGAAGCGTAGATAATGGGTGGCACAGTAGCACAATGGTTAGCCCTGTTTCTTCAAAGTGCCAGGGACCCGGGTTCGATTCCTGGCTTGGGTCACAGTCTGTGCAGAGTCTGTACACTCTCGCCAAGTCTGCGTGGGTTTCCTCCGGGTGCTCTGCTTTCCTTCCACAAGTCCTGAAAGACATGCTTGTTAGATAAACTGGACATTTGTGTAACCGAGCAGACGCCGGAGGGTGGCGACTAGGGGATTTTCACAGTAACTTCATTGCAGTGTTAATGTAAGCCTACTTGTTACACTAATAAAGATTATCATTATTACATTTATGGAGCAGTAGTGTTTTGCCCTAGCTAAGCAGATCATGGAACTTAGTGGGTTACAGATGGTGTAATTAATGGGAGGATCCAGGCCTGTCTGTAGTTTTCCAGTCTGTTGTGGATTTTAAGTTGAACAGTAGTTTTGCCAAATTCTGTTACATTGAGCAAAAGTGCATTGGACGTGATGTTGAAAGGAACTCACTCAAAAGGTCTGCACAGATAACTTTGTTAACTTGTTAACTTTATTTTAAGTGGTATTTGAACTGTATTGGGTTGTTTAATTGGAATTAGTGGTGTGTGGATAGTAAGTTTTAAGTTTTCACTTTTATTTAAGAACTTTTAAACTGATAATTGTAAAGTTATTTCTTTGATGGTAGTATGATTAATTCTGTGTTTAAATTAAAGTTTGTTTTAACACAAAATATACCTATTTGTCAGAGTCATCACTCCTGGGATGAAGTATCCTTTCCGCACAGTTTTACGAATTGAAAAAAACTGCTTGGGATTCTCGTGTGGTATCCTAACAAACATTGGAGTCTGGTCCGGTATCCTAACAGTTGTGAGTGACGAGAAGAGTGACTTACCCTGGCAGAACAAAGGAGAGCATTCATCCTCTTGTGGCACTGGATGTCTGTCCTCTTCTGCAGGGCATTGGCATTGACTGCTACTGCCTCCAATGCTGAATTGGTCACCTTGAATGCAAGTCTTCTCCCACAGTGTGGGTATGCGACATTGGGGTGGGCCTCCATTGCATCCAGCAAGCGCTGTAAATGGGGGTGCTGTATATTTCACATGTTTCGCAACCATAACTTCCCAGTGGCTTCCTTGGACTTGAAGTGCGCCAGCAGTGTACTGCTTTAAATCTGAAGCACTGAGGTGATGATGAAGGAGTCCAATCAGAGGCATCTGGCCAGCAATACAGCATGGAACCCTGCCTGCAAATACTTTCCTCAAGGTGGCAAACAGTAAGTTGGAAAAAGCCTCATTGTCATCTGCAGGCTCAACACTTTTCCCCCCCAAAATTGGACTTCACCAATTTTGCAGAAGACTGTGCCCTGTATTATGTGCAGTTTTGGTCTCCTTGGCAGGAGGTCTCCTTGTGCATTATGTGCAATACAGAGGGAGTACAACGAAAATTCACCAGACCTATTCCTGGGATGGCAGGATTGTGTTTTGAGGAGGAAACTATTCTCTAGAGATTTTAGAAGAATGAGAGATGATCTCATTGATATGGATAAAATTCTTACCGGACAGGGTAGATTGTCCTTGCTGGGAGTATCTTGAACCAGGGGACACAGTCTTAGAATAAGAGATAGGCCATTGAAGACTGAGGTGAGGAGAAGTTTCTTCACTGGGGGTGGTGAATCTTTGAAATTCTGTACAGCAGAGGCTGTGGAGTCTCAATCAATGAGTATATTCAAAAAATGGATCGACTTCTGGTTATTAAATATACCAAGGGATTTGGGGATAGTGCTGATAAATGTTATAGAAGATTACCATGATCTAGTAAAAGGCCTTTAGGCAGAAGGGCTGAATGTCCTGCTGCTATTACCTCTGTTGACAATACAGATTGTCTCTCTGCCCCTGGCAGGTGATTAGCCTCTGCTGGAGCTTACCCATCTTTGAAATGATGCCCTTAGGCAGACTGCTGACCCAGTGTACCTTCCTGAGAAATTCCTCGCAGTCCCACCTGAAAGTTCACCCCCAAGAGACATGGAAGATACCAGGCATCATAAGCGACTCCAGTGAAGTGTTGTTAAAATTTAAACCATGAACAATCGCCTCGATCTTTCATCTAAAATAAGACTGTTATTAAGATGTGAATTGTCCAGAAACCGATGAACTGGATATAGACATCCCATGAAGTGCTAAAGTGCCTGGACTGGTTCTTGGGTTAACCTCATGTAGAAAAACAGCTCGATGCATCAACCTCGCGCATTTCAAGAAATTGGCAGATTTGCACATTAACTGACAATTAGGCCTGGGAAGTGCAGGATCTAACAATGTAAGTAGCTGTTTCATTATGCCACTCAACTTCTCTATCCCAGAAAGGGCGCAATTTAAAGTGAGGCCTTGTTATCGAGGTTGAAAATTGTTGAAGATTCTTAAAATTTAGGTTTTGTTTCCTTTCTCTCTTTTTCTCTCTCTCTTAATCCAATCTTTCTTTCCTTTCTAACCTTTAGACCTAATTTGTTAAAGAAATAGATTATCGGTCCCATCATTCACCAAAGAGCCAGATTCCTCATTGTTGTCACCACGTTATAACTAGCTGAGATCGCAGGGCAAAACTTTCTCAATCTAAAGAACGAGGGAGAAAGACCACAGAGTGCCCTACTCCATCAACATCTGGGCCAATAAACTGAAAACTGTGTTGTGAGCTAAGCAATGAACAGTTTAATTTTAGAAGCAGACAGGGACTGTTTGATTTGGGAATGAATTGTGAGAAAGCAATACATGTGATCACAAAAATATATTTGCTTTATAGGTCATGAGTAAGTATTTGGCAGTGAAACATGGAAAATCAATCCGGCACAAGTAAAATGCTGTCGAGGATTCTGGAGATCTGAAATAAAAACCAGAAATACCGGAAATACTCAGCATATATCCCGCAACATTTAGGAGAGAGAAACAGAGTTAACATTTAAAGTCAACGACCTTTCATCAGAATTTGATAAAGAGACATTGATGCGACCATCAATTCACACGAGACGAAGAGTTGAAGTGAACAGTGGTTTTAATCAGCTAGAACTGCGCCTGCCTGCGACTGCTCTGTACTGAGTGCCGCCTACAGGCTGCAGCTCTATATACCTCCCCTGAGGGGGCAGAGCCACAGGCGGAGCCCACAAGGGCATCAACATAATACAATACAATGTAATACAATTACAATGGTGAATGGTAGCAGTAATACATTCACCACATTCACCCCTGTTAAAAAGCGGAGGTGAAGTGGGCTCACAGATCGAGTCTGTCCGGCGCCTTGATCGTTTGCTGTGATCTCCTGAGCTCTGGTTTCGCTGCGGGCACGGGTGTTGAACTCGTCGTTGCGGGCAGTGGAGGGGAGGGGCCTTTGAAATCGATGCTGAGGCACTCAAAGGGCCGGGATGCCTTCACCAGGTGGGCCTTGTCTGGACAAGTGCGGCTTTCACTCCCCGCAGACTTGGCAGTCTCTGGTCATGGCCCTGACCTCCTCGGTGGAGTAGGGCAGGTTGCGGGCCTTGATGAATGGAGAAGCCGGGTGACCCCTGGGTGACAGAGGTCATTGTAGATGGCCCGGAGTCTGTCATCTTGCACGCTGGCGCATGTGCCACGGGACAGGGCATCTGGGGGCTCGTTGAGCTTCCCGGGACGATACACAATATCGTAATTATAGGTGGAGAGTTCAATCCTCCACCTCAAGATTTTATCATTCTTGATCTTGCCGCGCTGTGTATTGTTGAACATAAAGGCTTAAAGGCTACCGACTGTTGGTCAGTGACGAGGGTGAACCTCTTACCAGCCAGGTAGTGCGTCCAATGCCGCACAGCTTCCACAATGGCTTGAGCTTCTTTTTCGACTGAGAAGTGTCGAATCTCGGAGGCGTTGAGGGCACGGGGAAAAAAGGCTACGGGCCTGCCTGCCTGCCTGGTTAAGGGTAGCGGCCAGGGCGACATCTGACGCGTCGCTCTCCACCTGGAAGGGGATGGACTCGTCCACCGCGTGCATCACGGCTTTGGTAATATCTGCCTTGATGCGGCTGAAGGCCAGGCGGGCCTCAGTCGTCAGGGGGAAGATGGTGGCTTCGATAAGTGGACGGGCTTTGTCCGCATAGTTGAGGACCCACTGAGCATAATATGAAAAGAACCCGAGGCATCTTTTCAGGGCCTTGGGGCAGTGGGGGAGGGAGAGTTACAGGAGGGGGCGGGCCCTAGGACTCTATTTTCCATGATATAGCCAAGGATGGTCAGTCGGGTTGTGCGGAAAACGCATTTTTCCTTGTTATAGGTGAGATTGAGGGCTTGGGTAGTTTGGAGAAACTTCTGAAGGTTGGCGTCGAGGTCCTGCTAATCATGGCCGCAGATGGTGACGTTATCCAAGTACGGAAATGTGGCCCGCAGCCCGTACTGGTCCACCATTCGGTCCATCGTTCTTTGGAAGACCGAGACCCCGTTGGTGACGCCGAAGGGGACCCTGAGGAAGTGGAAGAGGCGGCCAACTGCCTCAAAGGCAGTGTAGTGGCGATCTTCCGGGCGGATTGGAAGCTGGTGGTATGCGGACTTCAGATCTACCGTGGAGAACACCTGGTAGTGTGCAATCTGATTCACCGTGTCCGCTATCCGGGGAAGGGGGTAAGCATCGAGTTGCGTGTACCGGTTTATGGTTTGGCTGTAGTCTACAATCATCCGGTTCATTTCCCCGTCCTGACAACCACCACTTGGGCTCTCCAGGGGCTATTACTGGCCTCAATGTCCCCCTCCCTCAAGAGCCGCTGGACCTCTGACTTGATAAAAGCCCTGTCTTAGGCACTGTACCGCCTGCTCCTGGTGGCGACGGGTTTACAGTCGGCGGTGAGGTTCGCGGAGAGCAGGGGAGGGGCGGCCTGAAGGGTCGCGAGGCTACAGACGGTGAGAGGGGTTAGGGGCCCACCGAACTTCAGGGTCAGGCTCCTGAGGTTGCACTGGAAGTCCAGTCCTAACAGGAGAGGAGCGTAGAGGTCGGGGAGGCCATCTAGTTTAAAATTGGCGTACTTGGCGCCCTGTATCGCGAGGTTCGCGGCACAGTACCCCCGGATCTGCACTGAATGTGATCTGGAAGTGAGGGAGATTGTTTGGAATGCGGGGGAAATTTGGAGAGAACAGCACCTTACCGTGTCTGGATGTATGAAGCTCTCCGTGCTCCCAGAGTCAAACAGGCAGGGTGTTTCGTGCCCATTGACCCGGACGGTCATCATCGAGTTCTTGAGGTGCTTGGGCCTTGACTGGTTGAGGGTGACGGCACCGAGCTGCTGGTAGCCGGCGTGGTCGGAGGTGGTGGGGCGGTCCCACGATGGCGGCCCCCGTCGGTCGCACGCGTTGGGTAGAGTTAACGATGGCTCCCCCACAGACAGCACGAGGCTGATGACGCGTCCGAAGGGGACGGTACCGGCAGGCACGCAGTCACACTGCGGGGTCTGCAGGCCTGTGAGTCTGAAAGTCGGGCCTGTAATTTAGGAGCTTTGGATCTGGCCAGGCAGACTTTGGCAAAGTGTCCTTTCTTGCCGCAGTTGCTACAGGTCACATTCCGAGCCGGGCATCACTGCCTGAGGTGTTGGTTCTGACCGCAGAAATAGCAAGGCAGCCCCCTGGGTTGGGCGGGCAGCCGCACGGCACAGGCCTGGGACACCCTCTGGTCGGGTGTCCACAAGGGGATCGCGTGGTCGGAGGGGAAAGCATTGAGGCTCTGAAACGCTACTTCGAAGGAGGTGGATAGTTTTTCCGTTTCTTCTAGGTCGAGGGCGCCCTTTTTGAGGAAGCGCTGTCTGACGTAGTTGGACCAGACGAAAGCCACATAGGTGTCCCGGTTGGCGAATTCCATATGCTGCGAGGCCGTGACGTTCTTGTAGTTGCAGTTTCGAGCGAGTACCTTCAGATCGCGTCGATATTACTCCAGCGATTCCCCGGGGCGTTGACGACGAGTGGTGAGGAGATGCCGCACGAACACTTCGTTCACCGGCCTCACGTACTGCCTTTTCAGGATCGCGACCGTGTCTGCGTACGTGGTCGCTTCCTCGATCTGCACGGAGAGTCTGTGGCTCACCTGGGCGTGGAGGAGATTCAGTTTCTGTTCCTCGGTGACGGTGGGCGAGGAGGAGGCGGCGAGGTAGGCCTCAAAACAGTGGAGCCAGTGCGAAAAAATTCCTTTGGCTTCAGCTGCCTGTGGGTCAAGTTCCAGTCGATCAGGTTTGAGGGCTGCTTCCATAGCGATATTGTAGCTGATTAAATTAATGCGACCATCAATTCACACAAGATGAAGAGTTGAAGTGAACAGTGGTTTTAATCAGCTAGAACTGTGCCTGCCTGCGACTGCTCTGTTCTGAGTGCCGCCTACAGACTGCAGCTCTATAGGGGGAGCCACAGGCGGAGCCCACAAGGCATCAACATAATACAATACAATGTAATGCAATTACAATGGTGAATGGTAGCAGTAATACATTCACCACAGACATAACAGATTTTAAGCAAGAACAGAAACAGGGAAAGTTGGGGGAAGGGCGGAAAGAACAAATTGAAATCTCTGTGATAGGCTGGTAGGCATGAGAGATTGAATGACAAAAGGAATTATGGTGTAAGACAAAGTGAATGGCAATAGGACAAGAAAACTAACATATGATGGGCTTAGAGGAGCTGAAAATGACAAAAGCCGAATTGTTACCAGCATCTGCTACATAAAAAAACTGGGAGAGTAGAAATTACTGAATGTAATGTTCCATGCATAAGGTTGCAGAGTGCCTGGTTGAAAGATGGTGTACTGTTCCTTAAACTTCTATGCAATTTAATTTTTAGAATAGTGTAGGAGGCTGAGGAAAGAGTGGTCAGAATGCGAGTGGGGCGGAGAGTTAAAATGTCAGGTGATCGGCCGGTCAGAGTCACTCTTGCGGACTGAATGGAGCTGACCCACACTAAAGTCTTCTAATCTGTGTTTGATCTCCTCCATGTAGAGGAGGCGACATCATGTGCAGCAAATGTAGAGGCTGGTGAGTTGGAAGGTGAGGACAAGGGGAACCTTGTTTTGGTGTTGGGTGGGAGGGAAAGAAATGAGAGCAGGAGTGCAGAAAACTGGATTGAAGGGCTGAGGGTACTGTCAGCCTGGATGGAGGAGAATCCTCCGATGAGAAAAAGGAAGACATGTCAAAAAGCGGCATCATCAAAATAGATACAACAAAGAAGGAGAAACTCAGAGAGTAGAAGAGGAAGCAGGGTCAGAGACATATAATCAGGGTAGCTGTGAGAGTGACTGTTAGTTATAGATCAATGAAGATAGAGAAGTCAAGGAAAAGAGTGGAGAGCTGAAAGTGGGCAATGTAAAAGTGAGTTAGGGGTAGAAATTAGAAGTAAATTGATAAACGTTTCCAGTTTGGATGAGAGCAGGAAGCATCCCATTTACAGTCAATTTATGAACCGGAAAATAGGTGAGGGAGGGACTTGAGTAGAATGTTCTATGTATGCCATAAAAGTGTAGGCATAACTAGATCTCAAATGGGTTCCCATGGAGACAACTTTTATTTGGAAGACCTGAGTGGAAGCAAAGGAGAAGTTGTCCAATGTGAGGATAAGTTCAGCCAGGCAGAGAAGTGTGTTGGTGGATGGGGACTGATTTGGCCTCTATTCAAGGATGAAGGGGATGATCCTTAAGATGTCCTCGTAGGGTGTGGAGATGATTGTTGAGGCCAGGAAATTGGAAATTCTAGAAGGGGTAGAGAGCATTCGAAGAGTTGGGGATGAAGGTGGGAAGAGTCTGGAGAAAGGGAGAAAAAGAGTTGAAGGGAAAAATAACAGGCTGGAATGATTTATTATAGAATTATAGAATTCTTACAGGGCAGAAGATGGCCATTCAGCCCGTTGATTCTGCACCCACTCTATAGAGTCTCTATCTCCATTGACCCTCCAAAAGTGTACCCACCTAGGCCCAATCCCCAGCCTAATCCCCAAAACCCCAACTAACCTTTGGACACTTGTTTTTTTTTAGCATGGCCTCTCCAGCTAACCTGCACATCTTTGGACTGTGGGAGGAAACCAGGGCACCCGGACGAAACCCACACAAACATGGGGAGAAATGTGCAAACTCCACACAGACGGTCACCCGGTGTCAGAAACGAACTTCAATGCTACCGTGATGCCTATACTCTCTGGGGCTGTTTGTGTATTCTGGGAGGGAGAGCAGTGACGGGTTAGGGGGCTATGAAGTTGGAGCCCGTGGATATGCTGCAGAGAGGAAATTGACAGGAAAGGCATGGAAACTTATTTAAAATGTTTACTGGAATCAACAGGCAACATTGAGAGTTGGCAATGGGTTAACCACAATCATAAGAAGCCTTTCAACTGTCTTCTTTACAAATACTTTGAATTTATTATGAGAAACAGTCTGAATGATTCAGAAATTGGACTCAAGATCAATGAAAAATCGATAAACAATCTTAAATACGGACAATGAACCAAAACTGATTCTAGTTACAAAAGGAAAACAATGGACACTTGAGAGTGAAAGATTTGGAATATAGATTGAAAATAAATGCCAAGTGACTGAAGGCAATATAGTCACAAGGAAGGAGGGTCTCTTAAAAATTGATGTTAGAGCAATCGGTATGGAGTGGGGGAGTGGATTTCTATTATTTTCTTGTCTAATGAAATTACATCAGATAGCTAAAGCATTGCAGCTTTAGAAGGGGCTGTTGCTGCCACTTTTGTACCCATTTACAGAGGGTACATCCTACTGCCACTGTGAGCCAGTGGCAGAGGGAGTAATGTTTAAGGTGTTGGATGGGGTGCTGATCAAGCGGACTGCTTTCATCTGGATGCTGTTGAGCTTCTGAAGTGTTGTCGGAGCTGCACTCATTCAGAGAAGTGGAGAATATTTAATCAAAGTCCTGTCTTGTGCCTTATAGATGTTAGAGGGAGTCAGGTGGTAAGTTCCTCCCATGGAGTTAGTGATTATTATCGGGTAAAATGTAGAGTCAATGTCATTGACCGGAATTTTCCAGCCTCGCCATGGTAAGACCTCCACAGACAGGACTGGAAAATGTGGTGAGCCAGCCAAAAATCCATTGACTTCAGTGGCACCGGTAAATCCTACTGTTGGGAGGGACCTGAAGATCCTGCCAGTTGTATGGATGTGAAATTGGAACTTGACCACTGAACGGTTAAAGGTGGTGAAATATGTTGCGGCAGATGCATATTAAAAATCGATAGGTCAAGAAGAATATCTAATAAGCGGTCCCTACAATTAGAAACGAAAATAAATGGAAATATGAGAGAATATCGCCTTTTATTTCAGAATCACAGTAATATTTTTATTCGTCATTACGGAGATGTGAGCGTCACTGGCAAGGCCAACTTTAATTGCCTGTCTCTATTTGCCCTTGAGAACATTTCGCGTGCAGCCTTTTTGAACTGGGATGTTGCTATTCCTACACTCCTGTGGGAGGGCTGGGGTGGGGGGGTTCCATGATTTTCTCCTAACGCAGATGAAGGAATGGTAATACATCACAATAGCATATGACGTAGAGGGGAACTTTGAGAGTGTGATGTTCCAGAAGCTTCTTACCTTTATCCTTCCAGTTGGCATAGAATCATGGGTTTAGGAAATGCTCTCAGTAAAAAAGAAGTTGGGCCTGGTGCACTGTTCTCAGGAACTCCTGCAGTGAATTTCTGGGGCTGATTAGATTCCAACAATTACAACCATCTCCCTTAGTGCTGGATATGACTAGCTAGTGAAGAGACTTGACCTGATTCTCATTGGATTTTATTATACTTGGGCCTCGAGATGCCACACTAGGCCAATTTATGCTTTAATGACACGGTCACTCTCACATCACATCTGGAATTCAGTTCTTTGGTTCATATTTGAAACAGGGCTGTAATAAGATCTGGAATTTTGTGGCCATAGCAGAACCCAAACTGAGCGTCGGTGAACAGAGGAGGACTACACCATACACTTTCTGTACACCATGCTGAGAATGTATGTTGTCTTGTGCTGTGACTTCCCCAGGATGGCACCTCATCTTTAGGTAAACAGTACTACTCCTGGCATGCTCCCCCACACTCTTCATTGACTCATGGTTGGTTCCTTGGCTTAACAGTAATGGCACTGTGAGATATGCTGGTCCATAAAGCTCAAAGATTATGGTGGTGTAACATTTTGCCACTACTAATGGCCCACAGCGCTTCATGGGTGCCCTGATTTGAGCTGTTAGCTCGTCTCTGAGTCAATCCCATTTTGCACATTATTAGTGCCGCATAACATGATGAGGTGTCCTCAGTGTTAAGATGATACACGTCTCCCCAATGATGGTGCGTCTGTCACTTGTACTGGTAGTATTCTGGTAAGCATCATTTATGACAGGTGGATTGGTGACAATAAGATCAAATGTGATGTTCTGCATGTTGGTTTCCCACAGCCTGTTGTAGACCAGTATGGAAGTTATGTGCTTCAGGGGTTGACCATTTTGATAATTGGTAATGATACCAAACAGCTCTTGGTGATGGACATTGAAGTCCCAATTCCTAAATTTCTACCCAACATGTTTCTTCCATGGGGTACTGATTCATCAGCTAAGGGAGGACAGTAAGTAGCAATCAGCAGGAGGTTTCCATGCCTATATGCTTGAACTGATGTCTTCGACGTCATGGGGTCCAGAGTCAATGTTGAGGATGCCTCTAAATTGTACATCACTTTTTTAAAAATTTGTTCATGGGATATGGCCACCGTTGGTTAGGCAAGCATTTATTGCTCATCCCAGGGCAATTAAGAGTCAACCCAATTGCTGTGGACCTAGATTCATATGAAGGCCAGACCAGGTAAAGATGACAGATTTTCTTTCCTGAAGGACACGAAAACCAGATAGGTTTTTACGACAATCAACAAAGGTTTCATGATCATCGTAAGACTTTTAATTCCACATTTTTATTGAATTCATATTTCACCATCTGCCGTGGTGGGATTCAAACCCACGTCCCAAAGCATTACCCTAGGTCTCTGGATTACTAGTCTAGCGACAATCCCACTACGCCACTGTCTTCCCTTAAGAAGTATGTCCTTTTTGGGGAGAGCAAGGTTGCGGATATTTATGGCGAGCTGCAAAAGAGGGAGAGTGCTCCCGTGGAAGAGGTTAGGCATAAGTGGGAGGACAATTTGGGTGGGGCGTTGAGGTCCGGAGTTTGGAGTGAGGGTGAATGCATCCTAGTTGTGTGCAAGACTCAGCCTTATCCAATTTAAGGTGGCGCACAGAGCCCACATGACATGTCCAGGATGAGTCAGTTCTTTTCAGGGTGGAGGATAGGTGTGGGGGGGGGGGTGCAGGGAGGCTGACAAATCATGTGCATATGTTTTGGGCATGTCCAAGGTTGAGGGGGTTTTGGAAGGGATTTCAGGATGTAATGTCAAAAGTTTTGAGGGTAGAGGTAGCTCCTGTTAAGTAATGGGTTAAGAGACATTCCAATTAGTTGTCTCATTTATGTTAAGTATCCAATAATTGACACTGATATGTAAAGGGGCTTCAGGTGGCCTTTGTGTCAGGTGATGTGATGTTAGAGTTTTGTGAAAAGTCTGTTGAACTAAATTAAAGGTGTTTGTGGAAAAGCAGAAGAACCTTTGACTCTTTATACAATAGCAGCTAAACGTCTAACAAATGGTAGCAGAGGACGGTTGCTGTGCAAATGTGAAGGGTTGAAAGATACAACTTTCCCAGACCAAACCAAGGAGTGAGTGAGAAGAAAAAAACAAAAAACAAAACAGATATATGCTGAACCTAGGATAAAGATGGCCGGATATGACTACCCCCCCCCCTTATTTTCTGAAAGGGGATCATACAATCAATGGAGAAGTGCAGTAGTTATGTGGACTAAGGTAACTGCCTTGGGAAAGAGAAAACAAGGTATGGCATTGGCTCTTTCTTTACCTTATGACAGTAACATCCAAAGCAAAGTGTTTTCTGAGCTGGAATCAGAAGAAGGTCTGGAGACTCTATTACGTTATATGGATAAGATTTATAAAAAGGATGACTTGTTAAGTGCGTATGAAGCATGGTCGGATTTTGATAGGTTCCGGAAAATAGAGGAATTCTCCATGGAAGACTAGAAATGGAATTTGGCAGACTATATAAAAGGCTGTAGAAACACAACCTGGAACTTCCACAGTCTGTGTTGGCCTTTAAATTACTTGACTGTGCTAGAGTGAGCAACATGGATAGGCTCCTGGTTTTGCTAGGAGTTCAGTTTGTGGATAAGGATACCTTATTCGGTCAGATGACAGAAGCTTTAAAAAGGTTTCTGGGGAAACATTCGATTCCGATGGCTCTGATGACCCACATAGGTCAGTCTGCAATAAAGCAGAATATGGAAGACACACTACGAACAGGTTGGCGAAATCGCACAGCTACAAACAGGTTCCAAGACTATAGAGTGAGATCGGGACCCGGAAAGTATGAAGACAGAAACCCAGTTAGAACCTACAATAGGAAGATGAACCCCAGAAATGTCCGGGGTATGATAAATCGATGTTTTCGATGTGACTCTCAATACCATTATGCTTTCAACTGCCCAACACGTTATAATAGAGTGTTTGAAACAACACATGACATGGAAGAGTCAGAAGAGGAAAAAAAAGGTATTGTCCTATTAACAAGCAGTTTTACGCCGGTCATGAGGGTGTTGGTTGCAGAATCCTTCAATTGTGCTGTATTGGACAGTGTCTGCACATCTACTGTGTGTGGAATTGACTGGTTAAAATGTTACCTGGACTCAATGAATGCTGAAAATCGTAACAAGGTTAAGGAATTTGAAAGCTCCACAAGTTTCAGGTTTGGGGATGATAATACTCTGAAGTCGCTGAAAAGAATGGTGACCCCTTGCAATATTGCCCGAGTGAATCATTTCATTTGCACGGATTTTGCATCAAGTGAGATACCTTTGCTTCTGAGCAGACCGTCAATGAAGAAAGCACACGTGAAACTGGATATGGAACAGGATAAGGCAACAGTTTTGGGAAAGACGGTGGACTTACAATTTACACAGTCGGGACACTATTGTATTCCATTACTGGTGAATAATATTTCAAGTACAGTTGTTAAGGATGTGTTAATGGCAGTTAAAAATGGGACTTTAGCTGATAAAAAGCTTGTTGTATTAAAACTGCAGAGGCAATTTGCGCACCCATCTCCTCGGAGGCTGAAACGTTTATTAAAGGATGCAGGGGTAAGGGATGAAGACTATACTAAACTGTTAGAACAGGTTAGTGATCGCTGTGAAGTTTGTAGGAAGTACAGAAGGACACCAGCACGACCAATGGTCATGGACCTTAAGATCTGGGATAAAGCCAATAATATATTTATTTAGCATTTTGTAGATTTAGCAACCAGATTTAGTCAATCAATGATTGTATGAAGTAAAGAAAAGAGAGTAATTCTGGATCAAATCGTGTAAAAATGGATAGGGACAGGAATGGGCCCACCGGCAAAATTCCTTACGGACAATGGGGGAGAATTTGCTAATGATGAGTTTAGGGATATGTGTGAAAACGTGAATATCACAGTTATGAATACGGCTGCGGAAAGCCCATTTAGCAATGGTGTGCGTGAAAGAAACCATGCGGTAATAGATGACTTGCTCTGGAAAATTTTGGCAGATAGACCAAACTGCAAGTTAAATTCAGCTTTAGCATGGGCGGTACAAGCAAAGAAATCATTGCAGATGTTTGGGGGCTATAGTCCCTATCAATTAGTGTTTGGTAGAAATCTTAAAATTCCGTCCATCTTAGATGACCAGCCTCCAGCTTGGGAAGGGACTACAATTAGCTCTGCTTTTGCTGAGCATTTAAATGCACTACATAGCAGTAGAAAAGCTTTTTTGGAAGAAGAAGTCTCTGAAAGAATTCGCAGAGTTTTAAGACATAATGTACAGCCATCAGATGCCATTTTTCAGCAAGGAGACATAGTATACTATAAGAGAGACAATTATAATGAATGGAAAGGCCCAGGGAAGATCATAGGCATAGGCGGCAAAACAATTATTTTGCAACATGGCAATCAAACTGTTAGGGTACATTCATCAAGGATAATGGGTACAGATTACAAAATTTCAAATTTAGACAGAGCAGACAGACATGACGAGGAACCAGAGTCATCTGGTACGCACGTGTTACAGAACTATGAGGACCAGTTAACTGATATAGACAGGGTTTCTGTTGAGGAACACAACACTTCTGATAAATTAGAACAGGCCATTTCTCCGAAAGGACAACTGCCAAAAGTTGGTACAAAAGTGACTTACTTGCCTGAAAGGTCTAGTCAATGGAAGGATGCAACTGTTATTAGTAGAGCAGGGAAGGCCACTGGAAAGTATAAACATTGGTTGAATGTACAACATTCGGGGGAGGGAGTCAAGACAATGGATTGGGAACACGAAGTTCAAAATTGGAGGGCACAGAAACGCAGTGCCAGTTCAGATGGTACATCAGATAGTGAACAGGTCTGCAGGAATAGGTCGAGAACTATTAAAAGAACATCCCACAGCAGAAGGGAAAGATTAAATGAAAATTGAAAATCGCTTATTGTCACAAGTAGGCTTCAATGAAGTTACTGTGAAAAGCCCCTAGTCGCCTCATTCCGGCGCCTGTTCAGGGAGGCTGTTACAGGAATTAAATCATGCTGCTGGCCTGCCTTGGTCTGCTTTCAAAGCCAGCGATTTAGCTCTGTGCTAAACAGCCCCAGTAGCAGTACATAACGAGATACCAGGTGGGGGAGGGGATGTAGTTTATCAAGATCTCGGAACATGAGTAAGACTACAAATACTAATAGGAGTAGAAGCCTACAAGCATGTGAGGTTTTGGTGGCTTCCAATAAATTAGATGAAAAAGTTATCAAAGATGCCAAACAGCAAGAACTGCATAGTTGGAGTGAATTTGGGGTATACACGGAAGTACCTGATAGGGGACAAAGAGCTCTATCCCACAGATGGATTTGCACGGAAAAGGTTCTTCCGGATGAAACTTATAAGGCAAAGGACAAGCTTGTGGCAAGGGGATTTGAAGAAAACTTAGAAGATCAGGATTTAAAGGTAGATTCACCTATGGCAGGAAAGGTTATTTTAAAGATCTTCTTGGCTCTATTAGTGTTGCTCGTTTTAACCTTAGTTTAATTGCTCTTGTTCTGTCACCTTTGCTCTTGAGTCGCCAGGTATCTTTCTGATACCGCCACGTGGTTCAAGTCCAAGTAATGATCAATAATCCAACACACCACTTAGTAAGAGTTAAATGAACGCACATTTATTCTATACAGCAATCAATACTTATACATTAATTCTACTTCTAAGCTACTTCCTACGACTAACAGGCCAATACTTAACTTTGGAAATGGCCCACTAGGTCAGGGAAACGAATGGCCTTTCGTATGGGTTCTGAGCCTGCGGGATTCAAAGCTGGTACAGGTCGATAGTCAGGAGTGCCTATCTCGAAGCGAGTGTTGGAGTAAGACTTACTATTTCTCGCGGCTGTTGCAGAGGGTCAGCAGAAGGGTCTCGAAGGGTGCGGAGAGGAGAAGAAGGGTCGATTTGAACTTGGCCCCTATTCTTATAGTCCCCAGGGGCTTCCCGCCTCTCGGGGTGGACCTTGTACCTGGTTCCAAGTGATTGGACTTGGTCCCAATCACTTGGTTCGATATTCTCCAATGCTGGAGCGATTCCTTGATCGCTAGGCGGTTTCGAGGTGGTCATTCACCTCTCTTTGTGTAAGCTCCTGCTGGCGCCAAAAAGTCTGGGTTGGCTTTGTGTGTCTAATTTGTAGCATATTGTTCCCGGGGATTCCTAATTTATATGCAGATGGCTGGTGTGTTGTTATGTTGATGGCTGCAGGTATCGATTCTGTCTGGCCTCCCCAGAGGCAAATACACTGTTTTACCTGCAGCTGTTTGTTTGAGTCCTGTTGGCTGATTTTCCCATCAGCCTCTTCCGTTCGCCATTTTAAATCGGGGTTTGGCCATCCTAATCAGGAGTTAGCCATTTTACATGGCTACATTAGCCACAAAGGCATGGGAATGCAAATCTATAGATATAAAAGCTGCCTTTTTGCAGGGGCATCAGCTCCAGAGAGACATTTTTCTCCGTCCTCCTAAAGAGGCAGCTAACACAGAAGGAGTATTCTGGAAGTTGAGCAAATTTGTATATGGATTGCATGATGCGTCTAGAGTCTGGCACTTTTCGGTAAGGTCAATTTTGTTAAAGTTAGGCTGTTGCCAGTTGAAAGCAGATCCGGCAAAGTTTTACTGGCACTGTAAAGGAAATCTTTCTGGCATCTTTATGAAGTATGTCGATGATTTTTTTGTGGGTTGGGACTAGTGATTTCAAAGCTATTGTAATCTCTGGTTTGAGGAAAGAATTCAGGGTTGGAAGTCAGGCTTCTGGTGCATTTAAATATATTGGACTGGAAATCAGACAGACTAAGTTAGGGGCAACTTTACGTCAGCAATCTTATTTGGAAAGCATCAGCCCAATAGCAATTAGTCGTGGCCCGGTTTCACAAAAAGACGCAATGGTTTCAAAGATGAAAAAAGAGCAACTGCGAAGTTTAATTGGGCAACTGAATTGGTTAGGTAGACAGACTAGACTGAATGTGTAATGATCCCAAAGTGGAAGACATAATAAGAGCAAATAAAGCATTGGTCAAACTAAAAATGCAGGAGTGTGTTTTGAGGTTCCGGCTTTAGGTGATCTTAGGCACTTGAAACTCACAGTTTATAGTGATGCGTCCTATGCAAATTTATGTGATAGGGTTTCAAGCACAGGACGTTTTATAATTTTCCTTTTGGGGAACAATGGTAAATGTTGCCCTCTTGTGTGGGAAACAAAGAAAATAAGGACAGTGGTCAGAAGCACTTTGGTTGCTGAGACGTTAAGCCTTGTAGAGGCGGTGGAAATGGCAATTTATATATCTCAGATATTGACAGAAATTTGGGGATTAGGGGATTTGGGTAATATACCTATTGAATGTCACATTGACAATAAATCCCTGCGGGAAAATGTGCACTCTACAAAAAGTGTCAATGAAAAAAGGTTAAGGATAGACATCGCAAGTTTGAAGCAGATGTTGGACAGAGCGGAGATAGCAAAAATTAAATGGGTTGACAGTAGCTATCAATTGTCAGACTGTTTTACAAAAAGAGGGGCTGGCTCACAGAAACTTTTGGATATTGTTAATGAAGGGTGCCTGTTTCTGTGACTTTTGTTTCTTCCAAAAATGAAAAAAGAAAGAAGGGAGGAAAGTGCGTGTGTGTTTTTGAGTTTCTTGTAATTTTGTTTTCACCTAATTTTAGGGTCAATGCTATGATTCTGTAATTCTAATAGTTGGATGCAAGGGATGGAACAAATGTCATAGAAGAAGAATCACAGAATCTCTACAGTGCAGAAAGGGGCCATTCAGCCCATCAATTCTGCACTAACCCTCCAAAAGAGCACTGGACCCTTGTCCACTCTCATACAGACAGTCACCCAAGGCCGGAATTGAACCCGCATCCCTGATGCTGTGAAGCAGTAGTGCCAACCGCTGTGCCCCCGTTTCATCCTGGGCATCAGAATGTTCACAGAGTGCATCAGAATGAAGAAATGCTGTCCACCTTTGGGAAATTTTGTTAAGTTTTCCTATTCTGGTTGAGTATCACTTGATGAAATTGACATTAACCAAACAAACAGTGCCTGCCAGATTTGCACATATTGAGATGATGATAATCTATCTCGCCATCTGAAGTGTTCCAATTGGTAAATCTAGCAATTTCTTCACGGAAATAGTGTTGTTTGAAAATGTACGTATATCCTGATATACATCCCCAGAAATGCATTTTCTATTTCAAGGGTATGCATTTACCTTCACTTGATCCTGCAGATACACCTCAGCTCACTCTTTGCCAGCATTATACAGTTCACCCGCACTTAACTTCCTTCACTAAAATGCTTTTTTATAAAAATGATTTGTACTCTGTGAAAACCCTCTCGAGGCCCATGGAGATACACTGATAGATCTCTCTGTGGGACTCATAGAATACGAGCTTCCCTGCTAGTGGGTGGAGGTCCGCCCAGCTGGGGCTCGTTACTTAGCCCTTTAAATACTGGCCGAACCGGGACCAGCACTCTCATTAGTCCCTGAGTGGGACCCTTTTGTTGTATGCCACGGTAGCTGCCTTGACCTCCAGGTTTCTAATAAATTTCAGTGAACCTTCTTTCTTGGGTCTCCTGGATCATTATGCTGGCGATGAGGGAAAAAAAGTGATTCTGGCCAACCTCGCCATAGCCAAATTGTCCAGTACGAAAGCGAAACTGAAGGAGATTTGAAGAAGCTGCTGTTCGGGAAATGAGAACCATACAATGCCAGCTTAAAGGATTGGGGTCAAAATCCTAAAAGAATGCAATTCTTATTTTGGGCTGACGACATAAACGCAGAAGACCGACAGAAGGAATTTCTCCTGCACGCTTGCAGGAGGCCAATGTTCGGCATCAGTAAAAGCTTCTCCTACTCAGTAGCCCCAGACCCCAAGTCCTTCAGTGTGAGTATGGACTGTCCCTCCCAGTGATGCTCACTGGAAGGTTTTTTCTTTAACCCACAGGTGGGAACAAAGTTATAAATAATCTAAAATAAATGATTGGGGGAAGAGTAGAGCAATGTTCAGACGTTGTGCTTTAGGCACTACAGATAAAGGGGAAAACTAAAAGATGTATAAAAAACAATCAGAAGAATAAAATGAGGAAAACATGAAAAAAACAGTTTAGGAGGATGTATGACCCAAATAAACATTCTTTGTACAAGTGCATGGAGTATAAAGAACAAATTGAATGAACAACAGATGCAAATTCAACTTAAGATTGTACAACACGGTAGCCATTACTGAGACAGAAAAATCTTTCAGGCTCTTTAAAGAAGCAACTTGATAGCTTAAAAGTAGACATAACCTTTAGCGATAAAAATCAATATAGTGTCTATTCAATGTAGTATCTGCTGAAAGCAGACGTGTTCAATCCCCAGCCCCTGGGCCACTATCCCTATATCGTTTTAACAAAGCTGAAGTAAAACATCAAAAATTGCAGACAGATAGTTGCAGAGCTGGTTAAGAACATGAGATTAATGCATGCTGATCGGCTGATCCTCTGCAGGTCCCCAAGCAAGGGCTCAGGAGGAGGTTGGGAAGGCTCACAATGTGGTCAGTGCAGCAGGTCAAGGTAGGGAAAGCCTGCCAAATGGGAGGAGTCCATCCCACTGCCTTCTGATTGATTCCTCCTGGGGTAGAGTGAACAAACCTCGTGGGCCTTGGTGGGAGATGATTGAGTCTGCATCTGTGAGTAGTGGGTCTACTCAGCTCATGCTGGTACTTCTGTACTTATAATAATTATTTGGGATAGAGAATAGAGCAAGAGGTTAGTCATGCCTACTTGACTCACTCAAATATAGCAGGGTAGCCTACTGGTATGCATTAAAGGAACAAAGGAGAATGATGGTATTTTGTATTCATGGTATTTCTACGGTTTCCTCACTAGCAGTCTTGTAGTGGAACAGAGGCACTTTAAGACACCGATCACATGACGTCATCCTCCTCGGTTGTTTGTGCGGGTAAACGACAGTTCTTTGTTTGTTCGAACCCCTGAGGCCTGCAGCCTTAATCTAAAACCATCACATAAAAACCGACGATGAGGTAGGCAAACAGCGTTTGTAGGCACCTGAAACAAAAAAAATAGAACCGAGTTTGTAGGCACCCGAAAATAAAAACATAAATCATTTTAAAATCGTCACTACACAAAAGGTGGTGACAGTAGAGGCAAACAACGGTTTCAGCCACCTGAGGAACTGAAAAATCATCAAAGAGTCCGACTAAAACAACTTTCGAAAGAAGATCGCCATGCGCTCTGCCTGAAATGAACTCGGTAGCCATGAGTAGCAAGCACCCTGCAACAAAATGTTCAGAGCTGGAGGTGTTGCAAAACACCAAGGAAATAATAATAATCATCTTTATTGGCACAAGTAGGCTTACATTAACACTGCAATGAAGTTACTGTGAAAAGCCCCTAGACACCACACTCCGGCGCCTGTACAGGTACACAGAGGGAGAATTCAGAATATCCAATTCACCTAACAGCATGTCTTTCGGGACTTGTGGGAGGAAACTGGAAACCAGAGCAAACAGCCAATGATGTCATGTGATCGGTCTCTTAAAATTCCCCTGTTCCACGGCACTGTTGCTAATGAGGAAACACGATAAAAAACATAAATACACAACATTTTCCTCCCTCTTTAAGTCAAAGGTCCCTGACACAATAAAGAGTATAACATTAACAACCAACAGCAACAGTCAAAACATCAGGTGCTTCGGAGGTCGGCGATCTATGTGGTTATCGGAGAACCTTAGGTGTCTGCATTTTAGTGCTTGCTACGACCTCTTGTGTCTTTGGCTTGGTTTGGACTCATCCGGTTGTCTTAACCGGAGTCGGAGACTCGGTGTCTGGTTCTCAGCTGAGGTACTGCTTTCCTCAATTGGTTCAATTAGGAACAGGTCCTCAAGAAGGTCCAGGTTGCCTCTTGGCACAGCTTGATTTGAAGTATCTGTCAGTTCTGTCTCTGGCAGTTTGGTTGTTGGCACCATAAATTGATCGGTATGTCTCCTCCATATATCGTTTCTAGTTTGTACGGTGTAGGAGACTGGTCCTGTCTGTGCTAAAATGGTGACAGGTCTCCACTTTTCACTTGTGCTTTAGTTCCTTGTCAGAACTTATTGACTCTGGCAAAAAAAAAAATTTTTGCCTTGATCTCCCACCGTCTGACCTGATCCTGCTACTTTTTCTCCACAGTTTAATTTGTCTTGGGTGGTTTTAGCAAATCAAATGCTGGGTGTAGTTCACATCTAACCATTATCAATGCTGGAGAAACGAGGGTTGTTGAGTGTGCAATATTCCTGCACCTGAGCAGGAACTGACTCAAGTGTTCAGACAATGAACCTTGTTTTATAGTTACCTTCAATGAATGTTCATCGTCTGTACAAAATGTTCTGCCAGTCCATTTGTGACAGGATGATAAAGAGTTTCTGGCCATCTCCTTCATCGTCACAATACTACAGTGACCTTCATGTAATTGATTTAATACATGTTTTCTTAGTAGTGGTGGAATGATAACTCTCATTCCCCAGAAGAGACAACCTGCCTGAACGGATAATTCAAGTCTTCCGTGGAATATGGCTTGAACTCCGGGTTTGTTCCTGAAGGCTTTCGTCAAAGCACCATGTCCATGAACTCTGACAGTATTGAATTATTTCTGGTATGCTTCCTAACCTGTCCTGCGGTTACAGGAGTGTTATCTACTTGCTCGAAGTAAAAAATGTTTTCATACAAACTGCTTATCGATGAATTATTGGATGAGGGTAGTCAGGAAAGTCCATCTGCATTCCCATGAAAACTGACGAAACTTTATCGTGAATGTGTGGGCTAGGGGCAGCACGACGCCGAGGTCCTAGGTTCGATCCTGGCTCAGTGTCACTGTCTGTGTGGAGTTTACACATTCTGCCCATGTTTGCGTGGATTTCGCCCCCACAACCCAAAGATGTGCAGGGTAGGTGGCCATGCTAAACTGCCCCTTAATTGGAAGAAATTAATTGGGTACTCTAAATTTTTTTTAAAAGTGAATGTGTGTGCTGACGAGCAATGCCAACCTTGCTGCGATTGACGGAATTCTGGTATGAGGTCCGAGAATTGTTAGTGCACGACTGTCCATCAATAAAGTGAATTTCCTCCCATCCAGGAATTAGTCGAACCATTTTATTCCAAAAAATTATACCTAGGGCTTCTTTCTCTATATGCACATAATTGCTTTCTGCCTTATTCAAGATCTTCAGTACGATGCCTGTCGGCTTCTCTTCAACTCTAGGCATTATTTGGGAAACCACCGCCCTAATCCCATAGGGTGATGCATCACATGCCATCTGCAGAGGTAAATTTGGATCAAAAATGCATCAGGACTTGAGTAGCGCCTCTTTGGCTTGCACGGATGCTCTCTTACGTTGATCCCCCACCCCCCACCCCCATGTCACACTAAATTGCGTAAGGGTTTTAGAATAGTAGCCAGATTAGGGCACAGCTGCCGTAATAATTTAGTAAGCCAAAGAATGATCAAAGTAGGTTGACATATTGAGGTGCAGGTGCGCTTGACTTTTGATGACGACTTATGCAGTCCCTTGGGGTCGATGACATGATCCAGATGTTCCAAGATTTAAAAAATGCACATTTGTCTTTTCGGACTCTTAATCTTCTAATCTCTGGAGTGCGGAACGTAGGTTGGGGAGATGTTCTTCCTCATTCTTTCCGACCAAGATGGAGTCCATCGAATGCACTTAAAATTTGGTCCATAGCTTGTTGGAACAATGCTGGTGCTGAACTGATACCAAATACTAATCTTTTGTATCGAAATAACCCTTTGTGCCTCACAATCGTCAAGAACTATTGTGAATCTGGATTAACGTTCATTTGAAGATATGCTTGACTGAGGTTAATTTTACTATAGTGTTGACCTCCAGCCAACCCAGCGAATGGGTCTTGAATCAGGGGTAGAGGATAAAACTATAGATGACGATAAGCTACCTTCCCCTTTAAGGGTAGAGCTGACTAGTGATTATTTAACCTGAGGATCACCATATCTCAGGCAAGGGGCAAGGTTAAGAAGACAGGACCGTCATGAATAACCTCAGCCGGAACTGGAATTGAACCCTCGCTGTTGGCTTCATTCTGCATCACAAACTAGCTGTCCAGCCAACTAAATAAAACTGGCCCCTGGCAGAGGATACTGCTATGCATACAGTACATGATTAATAGTGACCTTAAAGTCACCATAAATGCATACAGATCCATCTTTTTTTCATCACGTAAACAATCGGTGTGACCCAATCACACATGTTAAAGGATCCCATTTTGACCAACCATTCTAATTCTGCCTCTGCCTTTGGCCTGATTGTGTATGGCACTGACCTAGTCTTTAAGCATCTCACCTGACTTTCTTCCTTGATCTTCAGCTTTGCTGAGATTTCCTTCATGCTTCCCACCTCACCGTTGAAGACAATGGCAAGTTTCTTCAAGATTTTGGGTAGACCTGATTTGGAATCTCTCATGACGTTTACCTTAGCCCAATTTAACTTGACCTTTTCAGACCAAGTTCTTCCCATTGGTGCCAGATAATTTCCTTTGATTATGTGAGGTGCAAGACCAAATCTGTCGCCTGTCCATTCAGTTGAATTGTTACATCAACACGGGCCTTCAACAGAACTATTTCACCAGTGTAGGTTTTAACACTATCTTTGAGGGTTGCAGAGTAATATGTTGGAGCTTCTCTTGATAAACAGTTTCTGGTACCAACGAGATGGCTGCCCCAGCATCCACCTCCACCTTCACCGGCTGACTGTCCAGTAATGGAGTGACCCAGTAATGGTTTCTTTCACCATCAATAGCAAGTACCGTAAGTACAAGTCATCTTCGGACTGTGAGTTGAGTTTCTTCTCATGTCCTTTTTGTACCACGTGGATCTTTTTCCTTTACTCAATTTCCCATTTGATTTATTCAGCTCTTGCTTTTTGCAACCTTTGCTCAAAGCGGGTGCAATGTGGCCCTTTCTACCACAATTCCTGCATATAATGCCGTTGCACTAATAATCTGCTGCTGAGTGCCCCGTTTTTGCACACCGGTTTCAAGTGCGAGTCTGTGTCTGCGTTTCAGCTGACATCTTGCGAATTCTTGTGCACAAACTCAACTGGTGAGCTTCTTTGGCTGCTAATTCCATGGATACAACAATTTCCAAAACTTTAAGGTCAGGTTGCTTCCAGTTAACAATCACTTTTGAATAGCTTTGTTCTTTAAAACACGGACTAATCTTCCCCTGATGGTAACGTTTAACACATCTCTGAATTCGCAGTCTTCAGCCAATCTTTTCTTGGTAGCTGCAAACTGTGTAATCGATTCACCTTCTTCTTGGCTGCACTAATGAAACTTAAACCTTTCTGTGACGACTAAAGATTTCAGTGAATACTGGCCCTGCAATAATTCCATCATTTTATCATAGGTTTTCATGCCTGGCTTTTCCAGCTGTACCACACTACTCAGGAGGTTAAATGTTTTCCCTCCCCATTATGCTCAAGAAAGTTGGGACTTTTATATCAGGAGCGTGGGACTGAAACACAAACAAAACTTCAACAACAATGTTGATAAGAAACTGAAAAGGAAGTGCAACCTAGGACATTTAACATATACGTGGCACACGGACTCCACAAGGCCGCAAGAAAGGCAAGGCTCTTGGGTGTTCGTCAACTGGTGCAAACGGTGGTTGCACTGTCCTGCCAGGTACATCACCCTCCACTCCAGGTCCCCAAGTTTTAAGGGGAGGATACCTCCGTAGAGGGACCTCCAGCAGGGGCTTCCGCCGCCGGATGGCAATGAGGCACATGTCTGGACGGCGGGCGAGGGCAAGGAGGTGGAAGGTGTGCAGCAACAGACTGTACAGGAAACCCCTCCGCGCAGTGCGAAAGGACACAAAGGGTATTTCCGCAAGGCTGCTAGGGTTGTGGATCCCTTGGTGACCATGAACTCCCCCAATGAGGGGGCGGGGCAATCGTTAGCAGTTCAGCTGTATAAATAGAGCTGGCCAGTGCAGTATCGGCTAGAGAACTACTGGTGCTGTGTATATATTGTTGTAAATTAAGTTACTTCCTGTTTGACTTTACAAACTTGTGCTAGATTCTTCGTGGCCCTCACACCCATCTTCTTTGTAGACTTCATATGTTGAGAATGGCACAATCCGCTTCCTTGCAAACAAATTTAACACGCATGTTTCTGGCATAAACACTTACTCAGCTGTTTCTCCTGTTTTTGTATCTACAGCTCAGTGCATTTACATGTGTGAGAAAATCATGTTTAGGTAGCGATAATGCATTTCTGAGCACATTTGAAAAAAACTATTACACTTTTTCATCAATTTGCTCATGATCTTGTTTCTTTAAAGATTTACACTATGAGAAAAACATGGGAGTTTAACTTTTAAGTTCCTACTGATGGTAAAACACCACATTATATAATGAACTAGCAATAACAGGCAATTCAAGCATTTTTTTCCCCATAAATTTCATGTACCCAATTCCTTTTTTCCAATTAAGGGGCAATTTAGTGTGGCCAATCCATTTTGGGTTGTGGGGTTGAAACCCGCGCAAACATGGGGAGAATGTGCAAGCTCCACATGGACAGTGACCCAGAGCCGGGAACCTGGGACCTCGGTGCCGTGAGGTGCCTGTGCCACCCTGCTGCCCAACTCAAGCATTTTTAAGGTTATGTAGTGGGTTGTGACTTAATACCAATGATTTTTAAATAATTTGTCCTTCAGCTTGACCATCACCAAACATTTGATCATTTGGTTTTTGAACACCTAATTGCAACTTTAATAATTTGAAATGTTTATTGGAATTTCATAAGCACCTTTTCTTTGAATCAAACTGGTGGAATGGATTATTTTCCTGTCAGTAACATCTAGAATGAGGATCGCCACTGATGTTAACAACATTTTCCTGTAATGAATGCATAATTATAGCCTGTAGTTCAGTGCTCAATGGGAGTCCAGCCCAATAAATTGCTGGTGTCATGTACAGTTTTACACATTGCAATTTTTAAAGACATTAAGTATGTTTTAAACTGATTCCAATTGGGCAAATCACTGAGGTAAAGCAGACAGAAAATTATTTCTGCAAGGTAGAAAAAAATTGTTTTATGTATATAAATGAACAGATACCCTTTCTAACGGAGGAATACAATTTAGTAGTTGTCTTTATTTCCATTAGAAAAAAGCAGTGATACACATACCAATATTTGGATAAAAAGTCTACATATCTTGAATAGTTGATTGCTTGGGCCTGAAATTCCATTCCAGGCTAAGTACAACTGGTGAAGACCCCAGTTCCTATTTTTACAGCCAGGCATGTTCCTTTGAAGGGTGTGTTAACTGGAATTCCCTAGGCACCCTGGAATTCCACCCATGCTTAACATGGGTGCGGCAAAATGGTTAGCACTGCTGCCTCGCAGCGTCGGGGGCCCAGGTTCAGTTCTGGCCTTGGGCAACTGTGTGGAGTTTGCACTTTCTCCCCCTGTCTGCGTAGGTTTCCTCCGGGTGCTTTGGTTTCCTCCCACAGTCCAAAGATGTGCAGTTGGATAGATTGGTCATGCTAAAAGGCCATGCTAAAGTTCCCCTTAGTGATGAAAACGTTAGGTCGGGTTACTGGGTTATGGGATAGTGTTGGGCGTAGGCCTAGATAAAGTACTCTTTCCAAGAGTCGGTGCAGACTTAATCGGCCGATTGACCTCCTTCTGCATTGTAGAGATTCTGTGATTCGAGTCAATTACCTGCCCTTCCAAACCTGAGATGGCAACCTGCTGCCACTCGATAGCCACAGCTGTCAGACAGGGTCGAGCAATGAATCAGGACTCACAGTGAGATGAGGGTGAAGCAGCAACTTATCTGGCATCACACCTGATTTGGACACAGTTTTGAATTCACCCTCTTGATCGCTGGGCAATCTCCCCAGTCAACCACGACTGTCTAGCCATCAGTAAAACGATGACAAATATCCAAGACCTTTGTGCATTTCTATTTGCTCTTGCAGGGAAATTTGTATTGTGTTCTGTGATTCTTTCAAAGTGTGGTAGTACTTTCATTGCTGTATTTCTTTTAAAAATGTTACTTTGAATTAAATATTATGGCTACTTTAGTACCGAGGATGCCTCTCAATTGATCCACATAGTGAATGAATTGGAAGCCAGATTTATAACCCTGCCCGATTTTCTTTTCCATTGAAGTCATAAATTTAGTATGGATATCATAAATCTGTCATATCACCCCAAGAGACCGAGAATATATGCTTTGACCTTCCGTTATAGTACCTGCAACTCAATAATATCACTACTTTGGAAATGTAATACAGTAAAATATAACATGTTTACTTAAAAAAAACTATTCTGGCTTAGAACCTCTGGTCATTTGTGCCTAGAAATTATATTGGTGATGTCAGTAGTCAAATCTGTAACACATTCCAATTGCATCCCCATTTTAAATAAATAGACTAGTGCCTGCAGTGTAATGACAAATAGAGGAATGCCATATACACATGTTAAATATTCATCTTTTAAGATTGAAATTTATCATTTCTGGGCTTTCATGTTGAATTGCATGCTGTGAGTATAGGACGGTCAATATGGAAAGTTCATTTCAACATGCAGAATGATTGATGCTCCAGAATCATGTTGTAACAGGAGTAGAGTACATTTTTTCCATTAAGTGCATGGCATAACTGCAGAATTGACATTTTAAACTTGTTACCAGTAGTATTTGATTTTTCTCTTCTTGAAACATAGTTTTGTGGAAAAACTGGGGCATTTTAGTGATGTGCCTCTCAGTCTCTGTCTGTTTATATCACGTGTGTCAAAGCTTACCATTTTTCTAGACAATAACATTTTCCGAGATATTGAATAACGATGACTATCGACAAGCTATTTAAAACCATTTTTTACTGAGAATACTTTTAGCATGAATCACTACTTTTCTCAATAGTTTTTATTTGTGCTTTTTGAGTCTCTGGTATCATAATTCGGTGAAGATTTTGCCCTACCTTAAGCACAGTGCAGGGCTGATAAGTAAGGCACGCTATACCTCATTAATTATCAGGTGTCGATTCTGAAATACAAAATATAGGTTAGATGGATTGGCCATGATAAATTGTCCTTTAGTATTCAAAGATGTGTTGGTTAGGTGGATTGGCCATGATTGATGCATGAGGGTAGCAGGTGGCACAGTGGTTAGCACTGCTGCCCCTTGGCGCCGAGATCCCAGGTTCAATCCTGGCCCTGGGTCACTGTCCGTGTGAAGTTTGCACGTTCTCTCCATGTTTGCGTGGGCTTTGCCCCGACAATCCAAAGATATGCACATAGGTGGATTGGTCACGCTAAGTTGCCCCTTAATTGGAAAAAATGAATTGGGTATTCCAAATTTATTTTTTAAAAAGAAAAAAATGACTGATGTGCGGGATACGAGGGGAGTGGGCCTAGGTAGCATGCTCTTTCGGAGGGTGGATGCAGACTCGATGGGTCGAATGGCCTTGTACTGCACTGGAGGAATTCTATAAATGTGACAAATCTGTTATATACTTAGAATCATATCAGTTCACATGCTATTTGCAACTTGCTTGTTTGAAATAGCTGCAAGAGCAACAGTGGGATCCATCTCAAAATGTTGGTCATTACGATGTTCAATAAGAAGCAAGAATTGTGGATGATTGTTCCTTAACTGGATATACCGCCTAATTCAATTTGTGGCTGCACAAACTCAATCACCTCTTTTTCAAATTCAGTTCCTAACTTTCTAAATTCAATTATTTTCTTTAATGTTCAGTTTATGACCCATTCTTCAGAAAAGTTCAACAGGAAAGTATTACTGGTAAAATCACTCCATTTTTCAAAATGTTTATTATTTAGTACATGCCAGGCAATCTTGAATGACATTGCACACAGAGAGCCGAGGACTGTACCTTGTTGTTAAGTTTAATTCCCATGAGCAGAATTTTCTTTGAATTATCCTATTCACGCACAGCAGGGGGCGTGGGGTTGCCTGCGGGTGGCAAGGGGTGGGTGATGGATATATCAGGGATATGTTTCTTTATCACAACACTCTTGCTGATTTAAACTGAAGGATGATCCCAGATTGCATCTTTGACAACTATTGCCTTGCTCAGTGAGCACTCTTGTGGTCATATGGCATTTATTAGACCTCTCCTCTGTATCGGTGGTAGGACCTGCCACATGTTTCATCACTGCAATAACCCCACAAGGCCCATGGGGTTGCCCCGATTGATCGCCTCGTGGGACTCGTGGAATATGAGCTTCCCCGCTTGTTGGCGGAGGTCTGCCCAGCTACGGTTCATAAGAACCTAGTATAAAGGCAGGCCCAGACAGGGGCTGGCATGTTAGTTGTCTCGACTGTACTTTGTAAATAGTTCACTGCCAAAGGCAGACTTTTTGTGACCATGAATAAATCAATGTTCAACTTACCACTCGGCTTCCTGGGCCTTAAAATCACCCGGGCAGACAAACCACTCATTCACTCACTGTTGGATTGGGGAAAACCTTTGGGAGCTGTGACTGTCGCAGGAGTTATGGTAGTTTTCAGGATATCTTGCATAGACATGCATGATAACCTGTCCAGTGGTCACATATTGAACATTGAGGAAGTAGCATCTCTTCAAATTGAGAAATACTGCCGACAAATATGAGGGCACCTTGTGTACCACATGTGTGTAGTCAGTGGGTAACTCTCTGCATCTGCAGGAACTCGACCAGTGCAACAAATTCAAGAGCCCTCAGTGACTGATAGGCCTCATTAATGCCAGCCTTAGCAAACATGACATTGGTCACCTGGAAGATACACTTGTGGGAAGCTGATTGCATAATCTTGCAGATCTCTGCAAGGAGCCAATGATGAAAACAATCAGGGCAGTGGTAACCTTTATGATCACTGGCATTGGATATCCACCTAACCCTCATGGAAGGGGATCTGGTTGCAATAGACTATAGATGTTAGCAGTGCCCTGCCGCAGAAGCTTGAGTTTCCACTGGCACTCTGTCATATCAAGAAAGCTGCTCCTCTGCCTGTACACCCTGTATTGTGAGTATTTGTTTTTCAGAAAAGTGTACCATTTTACTTGGAGTGGTGTGCTTGGTCACTGCCTTTGTCCCCTCCAACGCGGCTTGCTTGGCCAGTTCCCCGAGCAGCAGCAGGCATATGGCGTTCTGCATCTCCCAGGAGCTGATAGTGTGCTGCTTGTTGTAATGGGCCAGGCGGGAATTCCTACCCACAATGCCATCGACGTAGTCAATGACCAAGTTTCATGAAGCTCATGGCCTTGGAGGAGATTCCGGTGTCGGGGTGAACCTGCTTCATCACTTTGTAGATGATGGAGTAACTCTCCTTCCTCGACTTCCTCCTTTTCTTGATGCCCTTCATTGGCATCTTCTTCTGGGCTTTCTTGCCGCCCTTCTTGGAAGCTGTAGCTTTCTTCTCGTCAAGCATGGCAAGAGCAAATTGCAGAGCTGCAACTCTGTGGAATGGGATGTGACTGTAGAGAAGACAGCTGATGTTGCTGTTGTTGCTTCTCCTGCTGCTGGTGGTGGTGATGGCTTGGCTCTTGGTGTTGTTGGTGTTGTTCCTCTTGATGGTACAGCTGCAGTAGAGACTGAGAGCAGAGATGCTCAGGTGAAGGTAAATAAATCCAAGGAAGGTTCCAAAATTTGGAAATCACTGGTTGAGCAGTGAAATCAGGCTCCAAGAACAAGTTTAATGCGCACATACTTTTCGCATAGGGAGCAAAGCAGCTATTACAGTTTTACTCTTTAAAAGCTTCTCCGCCCGTCAGTTCTATTGTTCAATGACTCTCTGCTATGGTGTTACTAGTTGACCCCAGTGAGTCCCACACAGCACAGAAAACCTGTGAATCGGCTGCTAAAGCCATAATTCTGGGTTAACAACTCAATTAATTTTTTATTTAAATATGTAAATTAACCTGACCAATCTACAGAAGCTTGCTGCTCACTCTGGTGTGTGCCTAGGTGAAAGCCAGAAGTGGGCAGAATCATGGCAATTTCCATGGAGCTTTCATTTTTATGGGATTTAACACCTCCCATCCACATTGAAATCTGCCCCCCATTTGCAGTTAATGTTCTGCCCATTGTTCCCATAGAATCTAATAACAATACAGCCTAAAGAGAAGATCAACAAAAGCTACTGCTATCAACACATGAGGATTTAAAAAGGCATAGGAGAAACTGGAGATCTTAAATCCAGACAAAATGGGATCCTGAATTTTCAGGATGGGATGGCGAGCACTCGATGCCCACCATCTTCAGAGTTGATGAGCGCATCCCTGCTGACTCTGACAGACCCGCTGACACTTTATGCTCATTTGAGTGTTGATTGGCAGCAGGCAGGACGTCTGCTCAAATCAGATTGGCCAACAGCTCTCCTGCCCCTCCGGGCACAGCGCTGCAGTGGCAAGAAAGGGTATCGCTGTGCCTAAACCAAAATCCCAGGCACGCAGTTTAGGCAAGTAGCAAGGATGCAGAGTAAATGTCCAGGGGCTGGGGTTGTGAGGTAGATGGGGGAGGGAGGGGGGGAAGGATCTTGGTGTTGGGGGGGAGTAGAGAGGGAAGGCTGGAGCTCCTCGGTCCCTGAGGGGAAGGTGCTCCAAATTTGAAGAGGCCTTCAGAATGGGTCCCCTTTGCCCTTTCCTGCCCACTTTTTCAATTTGGCACCCTGGTTCACTGGCGCCGTCAGCCTAAAAACAGGCTGGGTGGGAAAAGGCCCCTGAGTGGCCGCTGCTGAACCTGTCGTGGGATAGCCATGTTTTTTCTTGATACCATACTATTCACAGCATGAAAACTAAATACATTGAAAGCAATTCAAAGTACCTGTATTATAATTCACTAACTAAAGGAAACTGCTTAAGTTTGCAGTTCTGCTAACTAGATACCAGTGAATTAACAATTGAATGGGCACTGCTGAATCAATAAATTTGCAGAGCCACAGGGAACAGCAAATTAATGTTAACAAGGCAATGAACAACAGAGAATTAAATGGAGGGGTGGACAACAGTGAATACTAAATTGATTATTGGGAAAATCAACAAGTTAATAAATTAATAGAGCAGCAGCTACCAATGAATCGATAAATTTATAGAACTATGAACATACCAACAAATTAATTAATGAATGGAGCACAACAAATCAATCAGTTAAATCAGAGAATAGAATCATAGAATTCCTACAGTGCAGGAAGGAAACCATTCGGCCCATTAAGTCTTCATCAGCTCTCTGAAAGATCTCCAACCTGTCCCCGTAACCCAATAACCCCACCTAATATTTTAGACACTAAGGGGCAATTTAGCATCTAACCTGCACACCTTTGGACCAGCAGACAATCATTGATACTGAAACGCCGTTTCCCGCTCAGTCTCAATTTGCAGCCTGGAGTTCAGGGGCTCGAGAAAACCTCAAAGGTCGAGTTTTCAGGTGGGAATGTGGGGAGTGTTTCCATTAGCATGACCCTTTACCATTTTGCGCATGCCCAGGATGTCCGGCCCCTACAGATCCTCATTCCCTCCGGCTCTCTACCAACAACCTCTGCACCCCTCTGCCCACTCCCACAGGCCTCACCTCCCTTCACCCGTGCCCCCCCTCCCCTCCCCCCACCCTGAGACCCCCACACCAATTAATGCTTTATGGAGAATTAAATGGCTGCACGGTAGGCAGTAATAGTGGAACGTGTTCTCTGCCGTCTCATTGGATGATGGGAAGGGAAACCCTGCGATCCTAAACATTCTGGCCATGATGTTCGAGTGATGACTGTACATTTCACTGGCTCCAAGAGTGGCGTTGCTACTTATCTTTTTGAATGTGATCCAAATAATTGCACAAAAAAGTTACAATTACTTTAAACTATGTGGTGAAGGTTTCTAGATATGACATTGCATCGTTTCAGTGCGAGGGAATCTATGCGCTATGACAGGAAATGGTAAAATGGGCAATGTATATGATGGACCATCTGATGGAGTGGTCATTGAGTTGGTTTGCAACTCTGCTTGAAACTTCATACCTTGAAAATCCATGCTGTCCTATCCTGCCTGACCTTCCAACTCCTGCCAGGAGAGGTCTGAGTAGTGCAGAAGGTCCCCTGGGTCAAGCGTCGAGGGCTGTATAGTCGCAGTTGAATAAGCCGTGCTCCCTTTTTTAATGGCAGTAGGTGCTGTAAACCAGGTAGTTAATAAGTCCAGCCACGTTTGAACGTCTTTGACAAAGCAGGAGGAGGCATGTGTGTAAAGTAAGTAAGTGGGTTGGATCTGGGGGGTACAGGGGGGTGTCATGTTGGGCCAGGTCTTAGTGGGGGACTGTTGAGTGGGCACGACGGGTGTTGAGTTGGGCTCGGTGGTAATGAGAGTCGGGTCTAGAGGGGGTGAGAGAGTCAGGCCTGGCAGGGGGAGGATCCGTGGGGAGTCAGGGAAATCCCATGGTTTGGGCAGTTCCGATCAGGAGATGTAGTCCTTTGGGCGTCGGGGGGAGTTTTGTTGGGGTCAGTGTGGGACTGTACAATAGTTACCCAGAAGTTAGAATTGGGTTTGCTTCTTCTAACGTTTTTTGGGTATATATTGATGTAACACAGTCAGAACCATCTGAGGTTTACAATTTAAGTTACATTTTCAGATGGTCCCCAGTGCAGAGCAGTTTCCCAGGAACATTTGCACTTCCCAGGTCATTGCCGTACAAACCTTACCTGAAACCTCTGGGAACAGGGGGGCTCCCCGCAAGTACAACACCCTGGAGCTCAGGAGTTATGGCCCATTGAATATTTCTGTTTAGGGTATTTATTTATCAGAAAGATAAGCTGTGCAATGGCAAGTCAGTTACCAGACTGATTTAGAATAAAACAAAAGATGGATAAATTCCATTTGTGCATTTTCTAATGACTGACGACAGAGCACTCGTCGCAGATTCAGAAAGAGATTATAAGACTGTTCATGCAATTGAGAGAGAGGATGTACAGCACTGAAACTGAAAGATAAAAAATAAGTTAAAATACATTTTTGGAAATAAAGGCTTTGAAACAATTTTTTGCAATAGTTTTACCTCGATTATGGCTTTAACAGGTTACTCGGTATAATGCAATAGAAATTCCAAACCATTCATAACATGCATAACATTCACTTTCAGCATAAACATTCTTTCAGGTTCGGGGAGAGAGCTCTTAATAAAACTAGTTACTCGATGTAGCAGCTAAATTATTTTTCTGATGTGCTGTTCCACAGGCAATTTGGTATAAATGCTGAACATGAATTCGTACTATATAAATATAGATTGTCAATCCTGGCCCCTGGAAGGAAGAATGAGAAGAAATATTATCCTGCTAGTTGAGAGTAGTAGCTCTCTTGCTTTAACTATTACCAGGAGCTGTACATGGATTACTTCCGCTGACTGACACCTAAGTTACTAATACATATCTTTCACTGATTTGTTCCTAATTGCCATTTTAGTTTCAAAGCTTCTAATTAAATAATTAAATGGAATAATGTCACTTTTTGTAAAGACATTAACATTTTATTGTAGGTGCTGGGAGGTTAAATCGTACCTGCAGATGTGCTTCAGTGGAGTTAATTAAAAAGAGATAAACATTACGACTATGTGATGATACTTTGAAAAATTGCAAACTAGCGTCCTTCCTGGTTTGTCCATTTTAACTCTCTTTATTATTTGTGATCCAGCTAAGTGAAAAACAATCATATAATGTTCTCAAAACTAAGATTAAAATCAGACACTGGTAACAAGAGACCAGTATTTCCTTTGTCCATTTTGCCAACATGCAGAGAAAACACTGCAATCAAGCAGCCATTGCACATCTTGTTTGCAATAACTTCTTTTTATGTTTGCAGTTTTGGATTCCAAATAAACCTTATCCTGGGACGTTCTCCCCCTGATTTAGACGTGTTGTGGTTCCCTGAGGCCCATAAAAAGCCAGAACGCCTTTTTGATTCCTAATGATTCCCTCTTTGAGAAGCTGGTCTCTTGTGACATCTGGTGAGGTTCTAAACTAAAGCAATAGCTTCCTCAATGAGGTCAAGCATTTCATAATCTTAAATGGACATTTTTCTGCGCAAAACACAACTAAATTTAGGGCCGTTTCCTACTGTTAGGAATATACTGGTCCATAACATTCACATTTGATGCTCGTTTTTGCTCATGATGTCACCCTCTATAGTGTTAATTCCCTGTCTGAATGATTAACAGTAATGTAATCTTTATAGGCAGAGTGCACAAATTTATCTTTAGTTCTGACAAGACAAATGAATCAGTTGAAAAAATTGCACATCAGGAGTGGAATTTTACTATAAGTTGTCAGTGTCAGGCTCTGACTGAAAACAGCGTGTATCTCTTCAGGTGCAGTGGCAAGTTCTCAGGCCAGGTCTTTAGCCAATCTGACAAAAAAAGCATGGGTTGTGGTTTACACTGTCAGTCTTGTGTGTCAGTCTTGCCTGAGAGAACCGGCAAGGGTGGCTCCACAGAGATATAGGCGCCACCATTAAAGCGCGCCTCAATCAGCAGAGGGTTGAAACTTTCCGCAACACCCCCACCACGGCAGATTAATCGGGGGCTATCTTACCCCCTGCAACCATTGCAGCAATATCACTGGTGCATCCCCCCTCCTCACTGCCTGCTTCCCCACCATGCCTGCAAGTTTCCCCCTGAATGGCCACTAGTCCCATCACTGCCAAGTTCCCCACTTCAAGGACTTTGGTGATCACCCTCCCATCACACATTTAATTTAAAAACATTTTCATTAAGGCATTTATAATTTTATAACAATAAACGGTAGAAATCCAAATATAAATATCGTGCAAAAAACATCTCTCCATCTCACATTAATCCCCCCCTGCCCCTTTATTGCTTCTGCTGACAGTTTTGTTTTCCCCGAAGCAGTCGATAAACGGGTGCCACCTCCGGACAAACCCCAACGCTGACCCTCTCAGTGCGAACTGAGAAACCCAGCCATGTCGCTAACCCAAACCTCTGATTTCAGGGGCTTTGAGTCCCTCCACGCAAAAATGTCCATCTCCAAGCTACCGAGGCCAAAACGCAGCCTCTCTCGCCTCCTGGACTCCCGGATCTTCCGATACTCCAGAGTTCGCCACCTCTGGACTCGGCGCCACCCTTGTTTTAAATAACATCCGTAAATCCCTGCCAGTATCCCCTAAGCTTCGGGCATGCCCAAAACATATGGACATGGATTGCTGGCCCTCCCGCATACCTCACACACTTGTCCTCTATCCCGAAAAACTTGCTCATCCTGGCCACCGTCATGTGTGCCCGGTGAACCATCTTGAATTGTATGAGGCTGAGGCTGGCACATAATGAGGACGTGTTGACACTATTCAAAGCATCCACCCTCCCCCCGCCCTCTCTCCCCAGCTCATCTTCCCATTTACCCTTTAGCTCATCTGTCTGGCTTTCCTCCCACTCCATACGCTCTTTGTAGATATCCGAAACCTTCCCCTCCCCCACCCCATTCTAGAAACTACCCTGTCCTGTATCCCTGTGGCGGTAGGAGCGGAAAGATCAAAACCTGCCTTTGCACAAAGTCCCTTATCTGCAGATATCGAAACCCATTCCCTCCCGGCAATTCAAACTTCTCCTCCAAATCCTCCAAACAGGGAATACTCCCTTCAATAAATAGATCTCCCATCCTCTCAATCCATGGTCTCTGCCATCTGCGAAATCCCCCATCCAGCCTCCCTGGAACAAACCGGTGGTTATCACAGATTGGTGCCCACACCGATGCTGCCTCCACTGCCCCCAGACTCTCAGAGCCGCCTCAAGCACCGGGCTTATGGCATACCGGGCCGGTGAGAACGGCAGATGAGCCGTTACCAATGCCCCCAAACTTGTGCCCTTACACGATGCCGCCTCTACTCTCTCACACACCAACCACCCCCCCCACTACCCACTTCCTGATCATGACTATATTTGCCGCCCAGTAGTAGTTACTAACGTTTGGCCAGCCCACCTACCCCTCGACTCCGCTCCAGCGTCACTTTCTTTATTTGCGGGGTTTTACCCTCCCACACAAAACGAGAGATCACCCTATTCACCCATTTAAAAAAGGCCTTTGGTATAAAAATAGGGAGGCACTGGAAAACAAACAAAAATCTTGGGAGGACCGTCATTTTCATATCCGTACCCTCCCCGCCAGTGACAGCGGGAGCATGTCCCATCTCCGTTCCCCATCACACACAACCGGTATTGTGTATTCATGTCTGTTCCTAGTTGGACAAGGTCACTTCAAGAGCCTGATCACGTGCCACATCGATTACCTCATTGGCCGTTTGCGTGGACAAATGGACATACTATCGTTCCAGCCTGTAGAGTAAGCACCTTTCCAATAAAGCTCTTGTTTGTTTGTATCTTTCTGGTATGCAAGCCTATCCTTTAAAAATACCACAATGGGAACATGTATGGAAGAATCTATCTGGACTGTACGCAGAACAATACTTTTCACTGTACCTCGGTACACGTGACAACAAACCCAAATCTAAATCCAATCCAATTGGTTTGCCCAGAGGACCAAATGTCAAGTAATTCAAATCAATCATAGATTAAATTGCACATTAGGAATTTTGCGCTGGTTAAAAGTTGAATCCGGCACATGGTCAGGTTGGCACTTCCAGGTTGGCAATGCTAACCTGTGCCAGGGGGCATGTCCCTTCACCCCCATCCCTGGGCTGTATTTACCTATACACCCCCAGGGAGATCCCTTTGACTGATTCACGCCTTCATATACCTGTTGTAAACTTTGCCAACTTGACATCACATCAGTGAGATATTAATATTAAGTGGGACCCATCATGGGCGGGGGCTCCATTAATTATATTTAAATTTATTGAGATGTATTTCAATGAGCTTCTTGCTCTTTGTGTGTGGGAACCTCGTTATGTTATTGGCGGGAGGCATGGAAAATCATCAAGCCAGGTCTTGCACCCATGTCGGCGTTCTTGCTGACAATGAATGTGGACGCAAACTCATCTCCTATGTTTCCATTCTACCTTGCACTGTTTGCAGACAGGGTCACTATTAGGGTCAGAAACATTGCACAGCTTGCTCTGGCAGTAACACTTGATCCAAGTGAGGGACTCAGTTGGTAAAAAAGGGTTGAAATCTGGGTAATGAATAGGAATCTTTTTACTGCTACAGTATAAGTATTCTACAAAGCCTCCAAGGTTCCTGTGGTGATATGCATAACAATGTATGTAGTCGGATGTACGACTTCAGACCAACAGGTGGGGATGGTGATAGACCATGTGACTCCACAGATCGGGAATTGGTAGTACGTCATACGAGAGGACAGTCACATTAGTAATAGCTCCAGGAGAACTCACTTATTCGTTATCATTTATTTTATAGTTTGTTAGTTATCTTTCTACGTGTTCATTTTGTTAACAAACTATCTTACTAGTCAAAGAATTAGATGTTCTGTGTGCATCTTTGCCATGGCCACAACATAGAACATAATATGGTACTAAGTGTGTTGAACAATTGAGGATAACTACGGAGAAGACGGTTCGAAACAGACAAAGGAAAGAAAAAGTAAAATTCTTTCACCTACCTGGTAAACTACGGGCAACTGGAACTCAACACACGGAAAGACTGAAGTTAGAGATGGAAGGTCTGAAAGCACCTCACCAGCTTCAAGTCACCGGTAATGTAGATGAGAATTGGCATGTTTTTAAGCAGCAATTCAAACTCTATGTTACAGCCTTTGGCCTGATGAGAGGCATATTGCATTGCTGCTCATGGTAGCAGGTCAAGCGATCAAAATTTATAATCATTCGACAGTGAAGTAGAAAGCAAGAACTTTGACGAAGTAACACAATGCATTGATCGACATTGCTCCCTGTAAAAAAAAAAATGAAACTTTTGAACTTTATATCTTTAGCACGCACACTCAGAAGGCTGGCAAATCATTTGATAGTTGTCTAACCGATTTGCGGTTGAAGACAACGTCGTGCAATTTTAGTATGTTAAAGTCGGCCATGATCTGTGATCAGATAGTGTTTGGGATATCGAATGATAAGGTATGTGAGAAGCTCTTCTCTGTTGAGGGAAGAAGAGCTTCGATTAGAAATCACTTATTAAAGTTTGTCATGCAAGTGAGCTAGCTGCACAGCAGATTATTACTCTCAACCTGAAACATTTTGGCGTTAATGTGGAAGTAGACATCAGGGCCATAAGCTTAGTGATGTATTCCAATAAGAAACACAGTCCCAGTGCAGGTGGCCATGTGTTATACTTAACAGGAGAAGTTATTGCAGACAATGATGATTACGATGATGATGATTATGACGATGATGATTATGATGAGGAAAGTGAAGAATCAGATGATGAGCCAGAAGAGAAAGACCATGAAAGTTTATTTAGACATTAGTGAAAGGTAATAACAAGAAACATCCAATCTGTGCAGGAGAACGATGAATGCGAAAGCTCTGAGATGAAGAGTGCAGAGGTTGAAAGTGAGATTTCAACAGCAGACAAATTAGCTGAGAGCAAATCAGCTGCGAACAGCCAACTGACAACTGAAGAAATAATCCCCATTTTGGAAATATTGGCTCCAGAGAAGTACAATGATTTATCCTGTGCCCACGGAATAGTTCCTGCAGTGGTACTCGAGGCCAGTCCAGCAAAAAACTTGCAGCAAGAACTGATGGATACATTTTTGTGCAGTTCTACAACAACAGATGAAGCATGTATCGTAACATCAGGTGAGGATGTGCCACTAATTGAGACTGAAACACAAAGTGAAAAAGTAATGCCTAATGTTGAGGACATTGATCCAGCTAAGATACCAGAATGTGAGCGTTTGCAGATCATTCCTGAAGCCGGAAACTTGCCTACAACTGTGAAAGCGTCCAAAAGTATGCTGTCTTCAGAAGCCTCGCCACTTGCTGGGCATGCAGTAGTGTTCGAGCACAAGCACCATAGATCAATCAAAACTCCTTCATCCAGCAAAGGCTCTAGAATCAATTTTATGGCAGAAGAGCCAGAAACAGCTTTCACAGCAGATGATCCAGAGACAGCTACTACAGCAGCAGATCCAGAAACAGCTACTACAGCAGACGATCAAAAGACAGCCATTGCAGCAAGGTATCCAGAAACAGCTAATCCCTTGGCCGAGACCAGTAGCAAGAATGATGCGGCAGGTGCACAGGCAGATGTGAGTGTGAACCGCACCAACTTCACGGATGATGCCACTAAAGCTAAGAAGAAAAGGAGAAGGAAAGAGCTGATTATATAAAAAAAGAGAAGGAAGAGTAAGAGAAGGAAGGGTGAAAGAAGAGTCGAGGGGACAGTTGGTTGACCGGGTAGCAGCCGCGACAGTGAAGATACAAGCATCGGCAATGAGGCCAATAGACAAGAACACACACAGAGTAGGAAGAATCACTTCAAAAGGCTGAAAGAGTTGGTGACTCAAAGACCATCAGAAAACTGGTCTTTTGAAATATGAAACAAGATCACGTATTCAGTCAAGGTTCAGGAGACCAACAAGAAGATGTTGTTAACCTGAAAGACTGAATGTGTAATGAACTGTGTACAAGGGACATGTTTGAAATTGTCCTGCATATCATGTTTTTCAAAGCACAGTTAGATTTGCATATGTCACATGTTTGAAATGATTATGCCCATGATGTTTTGTGAAGCAGTTACATTTGTTAAACATTCACATTTCCCATGGAAGGGCAATATGGTGATATGCATATGCATAGCAATGTATATAGTTGGATGTACGACCTCTGGCCAGCAGGTGGGGACGGTGATCCACCATATCACTCCACAGATCGGGAATTGGTAGTAAGTCGTACGAGAGCACGAGCAGTAACTGCGTTATGTTACTTTGAGTAACATAAGCCGCTACTTGGTGTAGGCACAGTTGAAGAATACTCCAGACCTCGAGGTAAGTTGAACGTATTTATTGAGCAATTAACAAAGCTCCTAAATGAGTTCTACACTCTACTGATCTGACTCGAGTAACACAGTACACTCTACTAACGATATGAGCTTGTTCTAGACCACATGTAATGGTGTGACGGTACTGCTAACTACACAAGTCTTGCTCTCTAAGTTTCTGCCAGTGGAAGGGGTTGAGGGCCTGCGTGCCTTGTCCTTTTATAATGGTCGTGTGGTGCCCTCTTGTGGTGATGCCACCGCTGGGTGTTCTGATTACCCATTGGTTGTGTCTTGTTCTGATGATCCATTGGCTACACGTCTGCATATCATTACATCTCCCCCCCCCTTTTTGTTTGTGTGCATGTCTATTGTGGTGATGGTAGCTCTGGTTGACAGTCTTAAAGAAAATAACATGATATGCATGGCTTGTATATACAGTAGACATGAGAAGGCAAATGTTCATAAGTCCGGTCTTTTGGGCCTCCGTCTCATCCTTGGTGACCTTCTGAGAGGTGGCGGAGGGGATGCCGGTGTCTTGATAGTCATGTGGGAGTCATGACTGGTGGAATCATGGTTCGTGGTGTCTTGAGGTGGCGCTTCAACAGACGGCAGTGGAGGGGGAATTGGTCGTCGGCGTATGATTTTCCGAAGTGCCCTTCGATTTCATCGAATGATGGTGCCATCAGCTGTTTTTATCACATAGGATCTGGGCGCGGCCTGCCGAATGATGACAGCTGGGGCAGACCACCCGCCATCAGGTATTTTGATCCTGACGGTGCCTGCTGAGGATAGTGCCTCCAGATCGGTGACATGTGCATCATAGTGCTGTTTCTGACTGTCACGAAGCTGTTGTATCTTTTTTAGTATCGGTAGGTGATCTGGGTTGGGCAGGTGTAGGGCTGGAAGTGTTGTTCTCAGGTCCCTGTTCATCAGCAGTTGAGCTGGTGACATGCCAGTTGATAAGGGAGTCGCCGGTACGATAGTAGTGCAAGGTGCATGTTGGAGATGGAGTCCGAGGCTTTGTGGATAAGTTGTTTGGTGATGTGCACCCCCTTTTCGTCTTTGCTGTTGGACTGCGGGTTGTGCGGACTGGAGGTAACGTGCTTGAAGTTGTAGCCTTTAGCAAACGTGATCCATTCTCGACTGTGGAAACACGGGCCATTGACGCTCATGACAGTATTCAGGATACCATACCACGAAAACGTCTCTTTGCACGCTTTGATGACGGTCTTTGAGGTGAGGTCGGATAGCTTCAGCACCTCAGGATAGTTTGAGAAGTAATCAATGAGGATGTAGTCATGTGGAATAGGTCAATACCGATCTTGGACCATTGAGAGGTTTCCAGGTCGTGTTGTTGGAGCGTCTCCTTGCTCTGTGCTAGTTGGAACTTCTGACAGGTCTCGCCGTCCAGGACCATGTCTGTGATGTCCTGGTTGATGCCGGGCCAGTAGACGGATTGTCGGGCCTTGCATCTGCATTTTTCTATGCCCAGGTGTCCCTCGTGAATTTGCTGCAGTCCCATGTGCTCGAGATGCAGAGGGATCACTATTCTGTCCATCTTTAGCAGGATTCCATTGATCAGTGTTAGGTCGTCTTTGACGTTGTAGAATTGAGGGCATTGACTTTCGGCCACCTATTGTTGAGGTTGTAAATGACTCGCTGCAGCAGGGGGTATTTGTCCGTCTCTTCTCTGATGAGAATGAGTTTTTCGTCTGTTGCCGGGAGATTGCTTGCGCCATTTGTACCTGCGATTCAATGTGCTGGATGATCTCCAGTGGCTCAGTCGGTGAGGTGATGGAATGGGACAACGCATCTGCAATGATGAGCTCTTTGTCAGGCGTGTACACCAGATTGAAATCGTACCTCTGGAGTTTGAGCAGAATTCTCTGCAATCGGGGCGTCATGTCATTCAGGTTCTTTTGGATGATGTGGACCAGAGGTCTGTGATCTGTTTCAACAGTGAATGTTGGCAGTCCGTAGACATAGTCATGGAATTTGAGGATGCCCGTGCCTAAACACTCCTTTTCAATCTGCGCGTACCTGGTCTCTGTCGGTGTCATTGCCCGTGATGCAGATGCTATTGGGAATCATGATAATGTGTCGTCTTTCTGTAGCAGTACCGCTCCAATGCCATCCTGACTTGCATCGGTCGAGATTTTAGTTTCGTGATCTGGGTCAGAAAACACGAGGACAGCTGCAGTGGTGAGTTTGGCCTTCAGCTCCAACCACTCTGTCTGATGTTCCGTCGTCCACTCAAAGGCGGTTGATTTCTTTATCTGTTTTCTTCGGGACGTTGTGTGTGTGGCCAAATTCCGGATGAATTTGCAATGAAGTTTACCACTCCAAGGGAGAGCAGTACTGCTTTCTTGTCCTCGGGGACTTTCATTGCGTCAATGGCTCTTATTTTGACCGTGTTCGGGCGGACACTGTGTTTCGATATTTGATCACCCAGGACCTTCAGTGTGGATGTCCCAAAGCAGCATGTGGATTTGTTTAGCTTGAGGCCATGCTCATGTATGCGTCGGAATATTCTCTTCAGTCGTGACACATGTTCCTCCGAAGTTGAAGACCAGATTACGACATCATCAACATAGACACAAACCCCGTCTATTCCTTTCATCATCTGTTCCATGATGCGGTGGAATATTTCAGATGCCGAGATTATGCCAAATGGCATTCGGTTGTAGCAGAATCTGCCAAAAGGCGTGTTGAAGGTGCAGATCTTTCTGCTGGATTCTTCGAGTTGAATTTGCCAGAATAATTGGGATGCGTCTAGTTTTGTGAAGAAGCGCGCGTGTGCCATTTCGCTCGTGATTTCTTCCCTTTTTGGGATTGGGTAATGTTCCCGTATAATGTTTTTGTTTAGATCCTTGGGGTCGATGCAGATTCGTAGGTCCCCCGAAGGCTTCTTGATTTTTTGAATGTTCATTTACAGTGCACGTTTCAATAGCGATCGTTAAAGTCATATGTTTAATTTTTAGCAGTTGCTCTCTCAGAGGATCAGAGTGGATTCCAAAAACAATTTGGTCTCTGATCATGGGAGTCAGTTATGTAACGGAAGTTGCAGGATTGCGCTAGCAGTCTAAGGTTAGTGAGATAACTATTGAAGGATTCATCTTTACCTTGCATCCTTTGTTCAAAGATGTAGCGCTCAAATATTTCATTTGTGTCAACCTCGCAGTGGCTGTCGAATTTTTCCAGAATAGTTTTGTATTTCGTTTTGTCCTTCCCTTCTGTGTATTGAAACTAGTTGAAGATCTCTATCGCGTGGTCACCCGCAGTGGTCAGTAGGAAAGCTATCTTCCGAGCATCGGTCGCGCTGTTCAAGTCGGATGCTTCCACATATAGTTGGAATTTTTGTTTAAACGAATGCCAGTTAGCACTATGATTACCTGTGGTCCTGAGGTGACGAGGAGCCTGTGTCTTGTCCATCATGCCTGGATTCGATAGCTTTGTTCTGGCGGCGCTGCTTGTGTCGGCACTGTTGCCGAAGAGCTGTCTGAGTTTGTCTCTGACCTTACTGAGTTTAACTAGGTATATTCAGTAGTCACTCCTATACCATGTGTTGTTATAAGCCGCTACTTGGTGTAGGCGCTGTTGAAGAATACTCCAGACCTCGAGGTAAGTTGAACGTATTTATTGAGCAATTAACAAATGAGTTCTACACTCTACTGATCTGACTCTAGTAACACAGTACACTCTACTAACTATATGAACTTGCTCTAGACCACATGTAATGGTGTGACGGTGCTGCTAACTACACATGTCTTGCTCTCTAGGTTTCTGCCGGTGGAAGGGGCCGAGGGCCCGTGTGCCTTGTCCTTTTATAGTGGTCGTGTGGTGATGCCACCACTGGGTGTTCTGATTACCCATTGGTTGTGTCTTGTTCTGATGATCCATTGGTTACATGTCTGCATATCATTACAGTAACAGGCAGCACGGTAGCAAACGGGCAGCATGGTAGCACAAGTGGATAGCACTGTGGCTTCACAGTGCCAGGGTCCCAGGTTCGATTCCCCGCTGGGTCACTGTCTGTGAGGAGTCTGTACGTTCTCCCCGTGTGTGCATGGGTTTCCTCCGGGTGCTCCGGTTTCCTCCCACAGTCCAAAAACGTGCAGGTTAGGTGGATTGACCATGTTAAATTGCCCTTCGTGTCCAAAATCGTTTAGGAGGGTTTATTGGGTTACGGGGATAGGGTGGAAGTGAGGGCTTAAGTGGGTCGGTGCAGACTCGATGGGCTGAATGGCCTCCTTCTGCACTATATGTTCTATGTTCTATGTTCTAGGTCAGTCGCATTATAAGTAGCTCCAGGAGAATTTGTATTATACTTCGTTAGTTATCTTTCAACGTGTTCATTTAGTTAATAAACTATCCGACTAGTCAAAGAACTAGATTTTCTGTGTGCATCTTTACCATGGCCACAACACAGAACATAACAGTTCCTTTAGCATCTCCATGGGCTGAAAGGAATCTTCTTGCGTTTGAGCTCCACACTCTTTTGGGCACCTATGTACCGATATTCCGTAGGGCCTGGACTTTGTAGTTCGCAGAGAAGGAAAACTGGCAGCTGAACTTAAAGAAAGCTTTCCATTTCCCTTACGGCGATGTCAGTTTGATTCTAGCACCAGATAAGGTAATCTCTGGAGAGCAAGAACAGTGAAGGAATATTTGTCCTTTCTTTAGATATGGGTGTCACTGGCAAGGTTAACATTTGTTGCAAATCCCTAATCACCTTTAACTGAGTGACTCGCTGGGCCATTTTAAAGGACAGTTAAAAGTTAACCTCATTGCTCTGGGTCTGGAGTCATATGTAGGCCAGACCAGATAGGACAGCAGGTTGTCTTTCCTAAAGGACATTAGTGAACCAGATGGGTTTTTAGAGCAATCGATGCTGGTTTCATGTTCACCATTACTGAGACCAGCTAGCTGTTCAATTCCAGATTTCACCAGATGCCATGATGCGATTTGCATTCCCAGGGAATTCCCAGGGCCTCTAAATTCCTCGTCCAGTGACAACACTCATGTGCCACCATCTGCCCTTCACTTGCTTGCATCAAGCAAGTTGGAAGGTGAAGCTGTGAAAAATTCTCAGACAACAAACCAGGATGGAAAATGTGTTGAATTAAGTCCACCAGGATGCCCGGGCAGCAGGATTCTCGGCCATCGCCTTGAGAGCAAAGGGACAACAGAGCGTGCCCTACATTAACAGGAAGGGGTTTCACTCCCTAAATGTCCAACTTTTGTGTGACCACCAGCTCAAGAACAATGCATGTGTGCATGCTTCCCCGGGAGAGGACAGCTACATTCTGCGGCAGTCGGAGATCCCCGGCATCTTTGAGGGACACCCCAGGATGACCGGTTGGCTCTTGAGGGACAAGGGGTTCCTGCTGAGGGTCTAGTTAATGACGCCATTATGCAGTATAACAAGGTCCATGCTGTCACCCGTGCATTCGTTGAGCGGTGCTTCGAACTGCTCAAAATGTGCTCCTAATGCTTGGATCATTCCAATGGTGCACTGCAGGACATGCCCCCCTCCCCCGCCCCGGAAGGTCTCCTACTTTGTGGTGGTCTGCTGTGCCCTTCAAGACCTTGCACTACAGCGAGGCGATGCCATAGAGGAGGAGGGATATGCGGCCTCATCTGAAGAGGATAAGCTGGAGCAGGAAAGAATGGACCATGAGTCCGGGGAGGACACGCACGAGGAGCCGGACAGGGGAAGACAGCCGGCGATGGCGGCGGTGAGGGCCCGGCATGCCTGAAGGGCCAGGGAAGCTCTAAGCCTCGCATGCTTCTCATGGGTCGAGGCATCATCTGTCATCGCACCCATCACCCCACCCTGGACTCGTCTATACCCACCCACATACCCCCTATAAACACTACCCATCACTGACCACCCATACCCACACCTCATCCGTCCCACCCATCCCCCATTCCCCAACTCTCCCTCACCCCCCTCGCCACCCTGTCCCATCCTTCCAGTGTATGTGCTGACTACTCTGACTGCTGACCCCATTGGATGCCGCGCTGCCTCCACCCAATGTGCATCTGCAACACAGCCACTGAGGTGTCATCTCTCCACTGGTGGAGGGTGGGGATGGCAGCTATGACACATCGATGGTGATCTACTCCGAGGTGGTCTCTTTGGTGGCAGCAGGGTGATTGGCTTGGGGGGGGGCACCCCGAATGGCCCGGACCCAGCGGATGCAAATCCTATGGGCGGCATGGTAGCACAGTGGTTAGCACAGTTGCTTCACAGCTTCAGAATCCCAGGTTTGATTCACGGCTTAGGTCACTGTCTGTGTAGAGTCTGCAGTTCTGCCCGTGTTTGCCATTCTCCTCGTGGGTTTTCTCCGGGTGCTCCGGTTTCCTCCCGCAATCCAAAGATGTGCAGGTTAGGTGGATTGGCCATGCTAAATTGCCCTCAGTGTCCAAAAGGTTTAGGTGGGGTTACGGGGATAGGGTGGAGGTGTGGGCCTGGGTTGGGTGTTATTTTCAAGGGCTGGTGCAGACTCGATGGGCCGAGTGGCTTCCTTCTGCACTGTAAATTCTATGATTCTATGTGGTCAGTGAGAGGGACGGTAATTTTGTCAGATATGCACCTGAGACATCATCTGGGTGGGGAGGACAGTGAGTCCTCAGCTTTTCCACGGCTCAAGCCAACGTCGCTGGCAGTGACTGATCGATCCTCGTTCAGCCCACGGGGCCCGTTCCTCATGGAGGGTGAGGTCTCTGAAGTTTGGCACCCCGCTGCCCGTCTGAGCCTCTCGTGCCGATTATCGGCCAGCTTCTCCTGCGGGGACACAGAGAGGGCATTGTGAGCAACGTGCTTGGTGCACCAGGGGTTGTCAGCATCTGTTGGCACCACTGGCTGGCATGGAATGGTAGTGCTGTTGGGTGTGCTGGGGCACAGGTACAGTGTGGCGTGGGAGCACGGGTTTGGTGCAGGTCGCTGATTTGTGCAGTGGGGGTGTGGATGGTCAGGGTTGTGGCAGCGCGACTCGTGTCAAGGGGCCGGTGTTTGCTTACCTGTGAGGCCCGTTGGAGGTCGTTGGTCTTTTTGTGGTACTGTAGGGCGATCTTCCTGGTCAGGCTGTCCACACTGGCAGCCGCTGTCTCTACCTCCCAAGCATCACTGGTGACCCTGTGGCTGACACTCCGCCTCCCTCCGGAGAACAGGGGCCAAGATTCTCTCACCCCTGGCCCGGCCGGAGAATCACCGGAACTGGCGCGAATCGCGTCACGCCGCCCTGACGCCGGTCCGCCAATTCTCAGGAGCGCGGAGAAACGGCGACATTGACGCCGGCGCAGTCAGCGCGGCACCGGTTGGGGGCCACCCTACGGGGACCCCCCCAATTCTCGACCCAGGGTGGGCCGAGCGGCCATGCTGAAAAAGCCGAGCCCCGCCGGCGCCGTCCAAACCTGCTGTTTCACGGCAGCACCTCGGCGTGGATGCATCTGGGGGACGGCCTGTTATGGGGGCGAGGGGGAGGTCCGACCCCGTGCGGGGCCTCTGCTGGGGCCTGGCCTGCGATCGGGGCCTACCGATCAGCGGGCCGGCCTCTCGGGCTGGGGGCCTCTTTTGTTCCGCGCCGGCCCCTGTAGCCCTATGCCATGTTGCGTCGGGGCCGGCGCGGAGGAGGGAGCCACCGTACATGCGCGGCCCACTGCACATGCGCGCGTTAGCGCCGGTGTCACTGCACATGCGCGGACCTCGCGGGATCCACCTGACACCGGGATCGGCAGCTGGAGCGGCGTGGGTTGCTCCAGTGCCATGCTGGCCCCCTGAGACCATGTTGAAGCCGTCGAGAAACGCGACGGCGTTTACGACGGCACCAACACTTAGCCTCAGGATCAGAGAATCCCGCCCATAGGCCGGGATTCTCTCATCCCGGGGCCCAGCCGGAGAATCAGCAGGACCGGCGCAAATCGGGCCACACTGCCCCGATGCCGGTCCGCCGATTCTCCGGGGCGTGGAACATTGGCGCCATTGGCGTCAGCGTGGTCAGCGCGGTGCCAGTCGGGGGCCGTTCTACAGGCCCCCCCCCCCCCAGCGGCCACGCTGAAAAAGCCGAATCCTGCCGGCGCCATCCACACCTGCACTTTCCCGGCGGGACCTCGGCGTGGATGCATCTGGGGCGGCCTGGTGAGGGGGTGAGGGGGGAGGGGGGTCCGTCCCCCGGGGGGCCTCCACTGTGGCCTGGCCCGTGATCGGGGCCGGCCGATCGGCGGGCCAGCCTCTCGGGCTGGGGGCCTCTTTTGTTCCGCGACGGCCCCTGTAGCCCTACGCCATTTGCGCCGAGACCAGCGCGGAGAAGGGAGACACCACGCATGCGTATCAATTGGGTGGGTCCCACTGCACATGTGCACGTTGGCGCCAGTGCCACTGCGCATGTGCGGCGCCCATCTGACGTCGGGATCGGCAGCTGGAGCGGCGTGGGTTGCTCCAGTGCCATGCTGCCCCCCTGTAGGGGTCAGAGGTTCTGCTCCTGAGGCCATGTTGACGCCGTCGAGAAACGCGATGGCGTTCACGACAGTGTCAACGCTTAGCCTCAGGATCAGAGAATCCCGCCCAGGATGTCCCATCTCACGTCCATGGCGTCCAGCATCCTTGTCAGGTCGGCATACCCGAAGTGTGGTGCTGTTCTCTGTGGTGGAATGACGGCGTGCAGTCCAGAATGTGTTCAGGATGTATGTTTATGTATGGCCTCCCCTCATTAACGGTGGCCGCAGGACGAGGGCCGAGGCAAATCAGCGAGCGAGACAGGCATTTATGCCAGGAGCTCATGGGGGATTATTTTCTGCACTAAGTGCCGTTCGATGGAAGTCAGGAGCTCACCAACGTAGCCGGCGAAGAGCTCGCGGGAAACCTCGCTCGCTACGACACTTAGAACATGTCCCGTTCAATCGCGCCCAAGATGAATAGAATATCCTTTTATTAATTTAAAATCTTTGCGTTTATTTTATCATAGAATTCAAAAATCCAGCTTTCCCAGGACCAGAAATGTTGTTGAACAGTAACTGTGATTTAATATACAATAAAAACTCAGTTAGAAAATTCAGCCAACAAGACATAAAAACTCAGTTGCACTTCATTCAACTAGGCGGAACCTTTTCTTGATTTTTATGGCGAGAAAAGTGTTACAATTTCAAGTTCATGTAAAATTACTATGCTGATTGCATCCTCAGAAACTGCAGTGTTGCACCCTTTGGACATAGACATCGAATTTACAGTGCAGAAGGAGGCCATTCGGCTCAATGGCTTTGCACCGGCCCTTGGAAAGGGCACAGCTCCGCCACATACCAGTAACACAGCAACCTCGCCCAGCCTCTTTGGACACAAAGGATAATTTAGCATTGCCAATCCACCTAACCCATGTCTTTGGAGGAGCACCCCGATCCGCAGAATATGGATTTCCTTGTTTAACTGAGAGTTTGCACATGTCAGAAGTTGCTGCCAATTTTACAGTTACAGCAGCGAATGTTGAGAGTTTTACCTGCTACAACCACAAACTCTGTGCCATTAAAAACCATTGCCATTACTGCATTACTTTGCTGTTTTAGCCACAACTCCCATGAAATCTAATAGCAAAAGCAATTTTTAAAATCTACTGTTGCTTATTAAGACATTGAAATGGGTTTCCATAGGAAGCTGTGACAGTTTTTCACTGGGGGCAATTAAAATCACTAGGTAAAAATTTGATCACGACTCAGCTAGAGTCAGTTCAGTGGCGGAATCCCAACAACAGTACAGCTTTTGTTCAACATGGAATTTATTTCACTCGGTGCACGATGGCACAGTGGTTATCACTGCTGCCTCACAGCGCTAGGACCCAAGCTTCAATTCCAGCCTTGGGTGAATATCTGGGTGGAGTTTGCACATTCTTCCAGTGTCTGTGTGAGTTTCCCCCGGATGCTCCGGTTTCCTCCCAGAGTCAAAAGATGTGCAGTTTAGGTGGATTGACCATGCTAAATTTATCCTAAGTGTCCAAAGATGTAGAGTTTAAGATACAGGTTTGTGGGAATAGGGGACTGGATTCTCCACAGGCGGGATGCTCCGTTTTGCCGGCAGCCTGGGGGGTTCCTGACGGCGTGGGGCTGCCCCACAATGGGAAACCCCATTGACCCCCCAGCGTAATAGAGTATCCCACTGGCAGGGTGAAATAGAAATGTGGCGCAACGGGGCAGAGAATTCAGCCCAGAGTGGGGAAATGGGCCTGGGTAGGGTGCACTTTCAGAGGCTCGGTGCAGACTTGATGGGCCGAATAGCCTCCTTCATTACTGCAAGGGTTCTATGAACTCTAATAATTGTTGAGTTGGCAACTCAAAAATCCTTCATACTTTCAGCTAAAGGGTACATTTTCATTCAAAGACCATTTGTAAATTAGCGATTTTAAAAGGTTAAAATGATTTTAACCTTTTGATGAATGATGATTCTGAAATGTTGCGACAACATCCAGTGATGTATGTGTGTGTGTGTGTGTGTGTAATATGCCAAATCATTCTCGCTTCATCAGATAGGCAGAACCCCATAGCACTGTTAATGACCCTTTCAATCAATTTACTGATGATGAGTAGATAAGTGTTCGTGTTGGGTTTTGTTATAACCCCCACGAGGACCACGGGAAAACCATTATTGATCTCCCCATAGGACCCGTGGAATACAAGCTTTCCAGAAAGGGGGCGGAGGTCAGCCTGAAGCTTGTTACAAAGAAACATAAAAGCAGGGCCTGGTGTCGTTAGTTCTTACAGCAAGGACTGGACTGGAGCGAGTTGCTGCCTCAAGCAGAATATATAGTTAAATAAACCTCTGTTCTCATACCACTGGCTTCCTCAAGTTACCAAAGGTTTGTCCTGCTTTTTGTGTGCAGGACATATGATATGCCATCAATGAACACACGACGAGTGGTGAACGTAACTGAGGCTTTAATACACTAAACAGAAAGCCTTTTGGTCCCTGATCCCGAACTGGATCAGAGGTGGAGACCAGCCACCTTTATACATGAGCCCGAGGGGAGGAGCCACAGGCGGAGCCAGCAGGGACAAGCCCAGGCATGTAACAATACAACAGTACAATGCAATACAATACAATACAGTGGTTTACCACATTCATCCCCTGTTTAAAAAAAAAGAGTCCGGCGGGGTTGAAGTGGACGGGTTGAATTCTAGATCGAATCTGTCGTGGGCTCTGAATTTCCACTGCGACTGCCTCAGTCCCGGCTGTGGTGTTGTCACTGGTGTCGGATGAGGTGTCGAGGCCTGCGTGTCTGGGAGTGTGTCGTCTTCTGCGTCTCGTAGTAAATGAGTAGCAATGGGGGGGGAGACGGAGTCGGGGGTAGTGGTGATGGTCACTGGGGAACCTGCGGGTGCCAAATCCCGAAGGGAGACTGTGTCCTCCCGTCTGTCATGGTGTGCCATGTAGGCATATTGGGGGTTAGCATGGAGGAGAAGGACCTTTTCGACCATTGGATCCGACTTAAGGCCCATCGCATGCTTCCGGAGGAGGACGGGCCCTGGGATCATCAGCAAGTGCAGGAGCGAGACCCCTGAGGTGGACTTCCTGGGGAAAACAAACATCCTCTCATGAGGGGTCACATTGGTTGCGATACACAGGAGCGACCGGATGGAGTGGAGCGCATCGGGAAGGATCTCCTGCCAGTGGGAGACTGGGAGACTTCTAGACTGTAGGGCAAGAAGGACAGTCTTCCAGACCGTTGCGTTCTCCCTCTCCACCTGTCCATTTCCCTGGGGTTGTAGCTGTTAGTCCTGCTTGAGGCGATGCCCTTGCTAAGCAGGAACTCGCTCTCATGAAGAAGGAACCCCGATCGCTATGGATGTAGGTGGGGAACCCGAACAGGGTGAAAAGACTGTGCAGGGTCTTGATGACTGTGGTGGAGGTCATGTCAGAGCACGGGATAGCAAAACGGAATCTTGAGTATTCGTCAACAATGTTAAGGAAGTACACGTTACGGTCAGTGGAGGGGAGGGGCCCTTTGAAGTCGATCAAAGGGGCGAGAGGCCTTTACCAGGTGCTCCCTGTCTGGCCGATAGAAGTGCGGTTTGCACTCCGCGCAGACCTGGCAGTTCCTGGTCATGGTCGTGACCTCCTCGATGGAGTAAGGCAGGTTGCGAGCCTTGATAAAGTGAACAAAATAGGCGACCCCCGGGTGACAGAGGTCGTTGTGGAGGGCCCGAAGCCAGTCTGCTTGTGTGCTGGCACATGTACCGTGGGATTGGGCATCTGGGGGCTCATTGAGCTTCCCAGGTCGATACAAGATATCGTAATTATAGGTGGAGAGCTTGATCCTCCACCTCAGAATCTTGTTGTTCTTGATCTTGCCCCACTGTGTATTGTTAAACATGAAGGCAAACGACCGCTGGTCAGTGAGGAGAGGGAATCGCCTGCCGGCCAGGTAATGCCTCCAATGTCACCCAGCTTCTACAATGGTTTGGGCTTCCTTTTCGACGGAGGAGTGTCGAATCTCAGAGGCATGGAGGGTACGGGAGAAGAAAGCCACGGGCCTGTCCGCCTGGTTGAGGGTAGCGGCCAGAGAAAAGTCCAACGCATCGCTCTCCACCTGGAATGGAATGGACTCGTCCACAGCGTGCATCGCGGCTTTGGCAATATCTGCCTTTGATGCGATTGGAGGCCAGGCGGGCCTCAGCCGTCAGGGGGAAAAATGGTGGATTTAATAAGTGGACAGGCCTTGTCCGCATAATTGGGGATTCACTGGGCATTGTGGGAGAAGAACCCCAGGCATCTCTTCGGGGCCTTGGGGCAGTGGGGGAGGGGATGCATGTGGTCGTGGTCGGGCCCTAGGACTCCGTTTTTCACAACGTAGCCAAGGATGGCTAGGCAGGTTGTGCGGTAAATGCATGTTTCCTTATTGTAGGTGAGATTCAGGAGTTTAGCGGTGTTGAGGAAGTGCCGGAGGTTTTCGTCATGGTCCTGCTGGTCATGGCCGCAGATGGTGACATTATCTAAGTACGGGAACGTGGCCCGCAGCCCGTACTGGTCAACCATTCGGTCCATTTCCCGTTGGAAGACCAAGACCCCATTGGTGACGCCGAAGGGGACCCTGGGGAAGTGGTAGAGGCGGACATCTGCCTCCGGGCGAATAAGGAGCTGGTGGTACGCGGACTTCAAGTCAACTGTGGAGAAGACTCAATACTGCGCACTCGATATGCGGGGGAGGGAGTACGCATTGAGCTGCGTGTATCGGTTGATGGTCTGACTGTAGTCGATGACTATCCGGTGCTTCTCCCCAGTCTTGACGACCACCACTTGGGCTCTCCTGGGGCTGTTACTAGCCTCAATGATCCCCTCTCGTAGGAGTCGCTGGACCTCCGACCTGATAAAGGTCCTATACCGGGCACTGTATCGTCTGCTCCTAGTAGCGACGGTCTTACAGTCCGGGGTGAGGTTAGCGAAGAGCGAGGGTGGGGCGACCTTAAGGGTCGCAAGGCTACAGACGGTGAGGGGGGTGCAGGGTCCGCCGCACTTTAAAGTAAGGCTCTGGAGGTGGCACTGGAAGTCGAGCCCCAGTAATAGGGCAGCGCAGAGATGGGGAAGGACGTAGAGTTTGAAGTTAGTGTACTCTACGCCTATTACAGTAAGGATCGCGACACAGTACCCCCGGATTTCTACTGCATGTGATCCGGAAGCCAGGGAGATTTTCTAGGTCGCAGGTAAGATTGGGAGGGAGCAGCGCCTTAACGTATCTGGATGTTTGAAGCTGTCTGTGCTCCCGAATTCGAAAAGCAGGCCGTCTCGTGCCCGTTGATCCAGATGGTCATCGTAGATTTAGTGAGGTGATGAGGCCGGGACTAGTCGAGCATGATGGAGGCGAGCTTCGAATGATGGGTAGGCCGGTTGGAGATAGCGGCGGACAGCGTACGATCGGGTGAGGAGGGCTCCCGGGAGGCTGCGGAGTGGTCCCAAGGTGGCGACCCCCATGGGTCGTGCGTGGCGGGTGGCATTGGAGATGGCGTCAAAGATGGCAGCCGAAGCACAAAATGGCATTAAAGATGGCGGTCCCCATGGGTCGCACGTGGCGGCCGAAATCAAAGATGGTGGCGTAGAAGGCGGTGCCCACGGCTCGCACATGGCAGGTGGTGCGGCAGCTGGGTCGGCCCCGACAGGCAGCAGACAGCGATGTTGGGCCTAGAAGCTTTAGGGAGAGATAGGGCCTGGCAGGCTTTCGCAAATGTGGCCCTTCCTCCCACACCTGTTGCAAGTCGCGTTCCGTGCAGGGCAGCGTTGTCGGGGATGATTACTCTGGCCGCAAAAGTAGCACTTCGGGCTTCCGGCGTTGGCGGACTGCTGCGCGCCACAGGCTTGCGCCACACCCGGGTCGGATGATGGCGGCGCCCACGAGGTCCACGACGGTGCCGCGCGGTTGGAGGTGTGGGCCTCCATATTCTGGAAGGCCACCTCCAGTGAGTTTGAGAGCTGCACCGTCTCTGGGAGGCTGAGTGTACCCCCTTCTCGCAATCGCTGGCAGATGTAGTTTGATTTCATGCCTGCGACATAAGTGTCCCTGACCAACAGCTCCCCGTGTTGGGTAGCCAATACCGCCTGACAATCACAGTTCCGGCAGAGTACCCGCAAGGCATGCAGGAATTCTGCTAGTGATTCCACAGGGCGTTGTCGTCTCATGGCGAGGTGCCGCCTAGCATACACCTCGTTCACAGACTTAACATAGTGTCCCTTCAGCAGCATTATCGCCTCCGTATACGAGAGGAAGTCCCTGATGAGAAGAAAAACTTGTGGGCTCACCCGTGCGTGGAGGAACTGCTTCTTTTGGAGGTCGGTGAAGTGTTCGGTGAAGGATCTGAGGTATGCTTCAAAGCAGCTTAGCCAGTGCTCGAATGTTGAGGGGGCGTCGGCTGCCTGTGGTCCAGCTCCAGGCGATCAGGTTTGAGTGATGAATTCATATTAGATGTTTAATGTATTAAATTGATATGCCATCAATGAACACACACGAGTGGTGAACATAACTGAGGCTTTAATACACTAAACAGAAAGCCTCCTGGCCCCTGATCCCGAACTGGATCAGAGGTGGAGACCAGCCACCTTTATACATGAGCCCGAGGGGAGGAGCCACAGGCGGAGCCAGCAGCGACAAGTCCAGGCATGTAACAATACAACAGTACAATACAATACAGTGGTTTACCACATTCATCCCCTGTTAAAAAAAGAGTCTGGTGGAGGTGAAGTGGACGGGTTGAGTTATAGATAGAGTCTGTCGTGAGCTCTGACTTTCCACTGCGACCGCCTCAGTCCCGGCTGTGGTGTTGTCACTGGTGTCAGATGAGGTGTCGAGGCCTGCGTGACCGGGAGTGTGTCGTCTTCTGCGTCTCGTAGTAGATGAGTAGCAATGGGGGAGACAGTGTAGGGTCGGGGGTAGTGGTGATGGTCACTGGGTAACCTGCGGGTGCCAAATCCTGAAGGGAGACTGTCCTCCCGCCCGTCATGGTGTGCCACGTAGGCATATTGGGGGTTAGCATGGAGGAGAAGGACCTTTTCGACCAGTGGATCCGACTTACGGCTCCTCGCATGCTTCCGGAGGAGGATGGGCCCTGGGACCATCAGCCAGGATGGGAGCGAGACCCCACAGGAGGTGCACTTCCTGGGGAAAACAAACATCCTCTCATGAGGGGTCACATTGGTTGCGATACACAGGAGCGACCGGATGGAGTGGAGCGCATCGGGAAGGACATCCTGCCAGTGGGAGACAGGGAGACTTCTAAACCGTAGGGCCAGGAGGACGGCCTTCCAGACCGTCGTGTTCCCCTTCTCCACCTGTCCGTAGCCCCGAAGCTGGTCGTCCTGCTTGAGGCGATGCCTTTGTTGAGCAGGAACTGACACAACTCGTCGCTCATGAAGAAGGAACCCCGATCACTATGGATGTAGGAAGGGAACCCGAACAGGGTTAAAAGACTGTGCAGGGCCTTGATGACGGTGGCGGAGGTCATGTCAGAGCATGGGATGGCAAAAGGGAATCTTGAGTATTCGTCAACAATGTTGAGGAAGTACACGTAACGGTCAGTGGAGGGGAGGGGCCCTTTGAAGCCGATGCTGTGGCATTCAAAGGTGCACCCTGTCTGGCCGATAGAAGTGCGGTTTGCACTTCGCGCAGCCCTGGCATCGCCTGGTCACAGACCTGACCACCTCGATGGAGTAAGGCAGGTTGCGAGCCTTGATAAAGTGAACAAAATGGGCGACCCCCGGGTGACAGAGGTCGTTGTGGAGGGCCCGAAGCCAGTCTGCTTGTGCGCTGGCACATGTACCGTGGGATTGGGCATCTGGGGGCTCATTGAGCTTCCCAGGTCGATACAAGATATCGTAATTATAGGTGGAGAGCTCGATCCTCCACCTCAGAATCTTGTCGTTCTTGATCTTGCCCCGCTGTGTATTGTTAAACATGAAGGCATCCGACTGCTAGTCAGTGAGGAGAGGGAATCGCCTGCCGGCCAGGTAATGCCTCCAGTCGCACAGCTTCTACAATGGTTTGGGCTTCCTTTTCGACGGAGGAGTGTCGAATCTCGGAGGCATGGAGGGTACGGGAGAAGAAAGCCACGGGCCTGTCCGCCTGGTTGAGGGTAGCAGCCAGAGAAAAGTCCAACGCATCGCTCTCCACCTGGAATGGAATGGACTCGTCCACAGCGTGCATCGCGGCTTTGGCAATATGTGCCTTGATGCGGTTGAAGGCCAGGCGGGCCTCAGCCGTCAGGGGAAAAATGGTGGATTTTTATAAGTGGACGGGCCTTGTCCGCATAATTGGCAACCCACTGGGCCTAGTAGGAGAAGAAACCCAGGCCCCACGAGGACCACGGGGAAACCATTGTTGATCTCCCCATAGGACCCGTGGAATACGAGCTTCCCAGAAAGGGGATGGAGGTCAGCCAGCTGAAGCATGTTTCAAAGAAATATAAAAGCAGGGCCTGGTGTGGTTAGTTCTTACAGCAAGGACTGTAGTGGAGCGAGCTGCTGCTTCAAGCAGAAAATATAGTTAAATAAACCTATGTTCTCGTACCACTGGCTTCCTCAAGTTACTAAAGGTTTGACCTGCTTTTTGTATACGGGACATACTTGGGAAATTTCCCACATTGCCGGGTAGATGCCAGTGTTGTAGCTATACTGGAACACCTTGGTGATCTGCCAGGTATCCAGCCAGGCATCATGAAATATGACCAAGAAATGCAAATCGCCTACCCGCCAAACCGGAATAGCTGCAATGCACCTCGAGCATGCTGCTTTAGCCCCGCATTCTTTAAAAACAACAATTTGGCCATAGCTTTTTACATTTTAAATTGCAGTTTATATTTCCAATTTTTGAACTCATACTCTTTGGCTCTATTTTCCTGGCCCTTTTCAAAGCTAAGTGTTCAACTTAATTTTTTCGTTCTTCAAAAATAGGTGGATGTCATTGGCTGTTCATTTGTAGCTAACCATTTCACAGGCACAAAGTGAACAATTATGCAGCGCTTGCAGGTTCTGGTTCCATCTGACTAACAAAATTCTCCGCTCAGAGTGGAAAATTAAATGGCCATTTCTCCTTTGTGTCCCAGAATAAAAAACAGTAAGTCATGCACCGCAGTTTTAAGTAGTTTAATTTTCTTTCTGCTGTCACTCCAAATATATCTATTTCTGTTCTTTCAGCCACATGGGAAAAACTTAAAAACTTCTGAACATAAAAGTTGGACATGATGAGACTCAGCTTATGATTTGTAGCCCACTTAAATTAAGTGTAGATTTGACAATCAGCCGTGGAGATCACACATCCTTGGCAGTATTAAATGTGTTAGTTAGAAAATTGAAAGTGGTGCCAATCAGGCACAGTGACCTGTGCCTGATTTTCCACTCCATACTCCTTTGAATATGGCTACAAATCACAAGCAGTTTACATTTTTAAATTAGCTTAAATTATGCTCCTTTTATAATAGCACTTTGCCATGTTGGGAATGCCTCACCCCACAATTTTTCAGTCCTTTGGAATAGAGCTGGGCAGATTTGTTGGAGGGAACTCCAGAGTTTGCAGCTTAGTTTGCCCAGAACACAAAGGTAAATGATGGGGCAAAGGATTGCACAAGAGGCCAGGATTGAAGGAACACTAATTGGTTTAAGGCCGGAGGAGAATACAGTGATAGAGATGGGCAAAGCCATGGAGGGATTTGAACATAAGGATGATCATTTTTAAATTGAGGCATTGTCCGACCGGAGGACAATGTGGGTCAGCGAGCATGGATGTAATGGAATTTGTGTTTAAAGCTATGGGAAGCAGTGCTGTGGCTAAGCTGAAGCATGTGGAGATTTGAAGGTGGGAGGCAACTAGAATAGTTGTGTTTGGAGTTACAAAAGCATGGATGAGGATTTCAACAGCAGATGGGTTGAGGCAAGGTGGAAACAGGTGATGGTATGGAAAAGGAAGTAATAATTAGTCTTAATGATAGAGAGGATATGGGGTGGAGGCTCAGCTATCGGTCAAAATGGACAACTAAGAAGCAGCCTGGTTCAGTCTGAGACAGTGGCCAGTTGAATTAATGACTGGGCAATGAATTTGTGATGGGAGACAAAGAAAATGGATTCTGCTTTCCCAATGTTTAATTGGAGGAAACTTCAACTTCTTCAGAGCTGCAAGTCAGAGCAGCAGTCTGGCATATGTTCCCCCCAAAAAGGGCAGCACGGTAGCACAGTGGTTAGCACAGTTGCTTCACAGCTCCAGGGTCCCAGGTTTGATTCCCGGCTTGGGTCACTGTCTGTGCGGAATCTCTGTGTACATTCTCCCCGTGTCTGCGTGGGTTTCCTCCGGGTCCTCCGGTTTCCTCCCACAGTCCAAAGATGTGCAGGTTAGGTGGAGTGGCTATGCTAAATTACCCTTAGTGACCAAAAAAAGGTTGGATGGGGTTACTGGGTTAGGGGGATAGGGTGGAGGTGTGGGCTTAGGTAGGGTGCTCTTTCCAAGGACCGGTGCAGACTCAATGGGCCGAATGGCCTCTTCTGCACTGGAAATTCTATGATTCTGTGCAGAACCTGTCATGCCTTTGGATGTTGTTGCTGAGAGGCAGCATTTAGACAAGAAATAGGAGGAGGCCTAGGATGACTAAGTAGGTTCTGATTGAGGCTGTGATGATAAAGATTATTCTGCAGCTAATTTATTATGTGGGCAGCTTTGAAGGCGGAGAGGGTGGGGTAATAGCACTGAAATGCGCCAGACCAGCACTTGATCTGTTCCCACTTCCATGTGCATTCCCTGGAGGCGGACATGCCATGGTGACAACAACCTACCCAGCAGTGGCAGGAATGCAATCACCTTAATTAAAGACCCACTCATGATGGTAATTGCAACAGCACAGCAATTTTGGTGTTGTCATGTGGGCCCCAGCTACATCCGCACCCTGCAAAAAAGGGTTGATGGCTGCACAGCAGATGGTAGATACTGCATTACAGATGAAGGAGATTTAAATTTTATTGGCAGTAAACATCAAAGCTGCTGGCTTCCCATCTCACAGCCTTGATACTAAGTGTGGAATTCCTGGAGATGGATGAGGTCTTATCCACTCCCCTAATTTCTCCAGTGCTTCACAGTCATTCCTGCCGCTTGGGCCTCAGCACTGCTCTCACCAGTCACATGGACACACACAAACGTTATTACACAGACGGAGACTATTTGACCCATCATGTCTGCACCGATTCTCCAAAATGAGCACGGCACCTCTTGCCATTCTCCTGCCTTCTCCCCGTGACACTGTACATTCTTACTACTGAAGTAACAGTCTAATTCCCTTTTGAATGCTTTGATTGAACCTGCCTCCATCACACTGAGAGGCAATGCATTCCACCCTTAAAGACTTGTTCATGAAAAATGTGTTCCTCAAGTTGCCGTTGTTTTATTTTTAACCACGTACTTTAAATCTATGCCCTATTCTCAATCCCTGCATATGTGGAAATAAATTCTCCCTATCCAGCTCTATGGAGATATTTTTAACACCTCTATCACATCTCCTTTCTGCTTTCTTTCTCCAAAGAAAACAGTCCAAACTTCTCCAATCTATCTTCATAATTGAAGTTCCTTATCCCTGAAACAGTTCTCGGGAATCTTTTCTGCACTCTCCCCAGTACTTTCACATTCTTTCTAGTGCAGTGCCTGGAACCGAATGCAATACTCCAGCCGAGGCTGAAGTAGTGTCTTATAAACGTTCAGCATAATCTACTTGCTCTTGTAATCTATGCCCCTATTAATAAAACTTAGGAGACTATATGCTTTATGTTTTTTATATAAATTTAGAGTACGCAATTAATTTTTTCCAATTAAGGGGCAATTTAGTGTGGCCAATCCACCTACCCTGCACGTTTTTGGGTTGTGGGGGCGAAACCCACGCAAACACAGGGTAAATGTGCAAACACCACATGGACAGTGACCCGGGGCCGGGATCGAACTTGAGACCTCAGCTCCATGATGCAGCAGTGCTAACCACTGTGCTATCCTTACAGCATGCTTTATTACCTGCTCTCTGAACCTGGCCTGCCACCTTCAATAACATATGCATATTTATATCCAGGTCCCTCTGCTCCCATTTTTTAAAAGAAATTTAGATTACCCAATTCTTTTTTTCCCAATTGAGGGACAATTTAGCGTGGCCAATCCACCTACCCTGCATATCTTTGGGTTGTGCAGGTGAGACCCATGCAAACACGGGGAGAATGTGCAAACTCCACACGGACAGCGACCCGGTGCCGAGATTGAACCCGGGTCCTCAGCGCTGTGTGGCAGCAGTGCTAACCACTGTGCCACCGTGCTGCCCTAGAATTGTACCCATTTTTTAATATTGTCTCCCCATATTCTTCCTACAAAAATTAATGACTTCACATTTTTCAACATTGAGCCCTTTCCTCCAACTTGCCTATGTTGTTTTGAAGTTCTGCACTATCTTCCTCAGTTCAAAATGCTTCCAAATTTCATGTCATCCACAAACATTGAAATTGTGCCCTGTGCACCAGGATTTGTGCCGGCAAGACTCAGTTTGAGATCTTCCCCTCCCATTGCTAGTGACGTAATCACATTAACGCCCACAAAAGGCGTTTGATTTCCACAAATTTTAATACATTAATGTCTAATTACTGGGCTTGATGCCATAACATCTGCCCACAATCTATCCATCCCCTGGTGCCTTGAAGTCATGGCATTATGAATCACTGCTGGTTTTCAAAAAAGGAAAACCAGTCATGATGACCATGCCATGGGCGCAGAGGTTCCTGTAGCCCCCGGGGTCAACGGGACATGCACGGGCATTGGGAATGCCAGGAGGCACCAGCAGGGGAGGTTATCCTCCTCCATTGGGAGGGGGTTTTCCTTCTGCATGTGGGGGGGGGGGGGGGGAGGTCCCTCTATCTATGGGGTGAGTGGAGCATGTGGGTGGGGTCACATTTTGTTGGGGGTTGTTCTGCATGTGAGGGCTGTTATCCTTATCTGCTAGGGGGGAGCAGGAGGGGGTGGGGGAGCGATATTCATGCCCCGATGCCCATGGGTGGGGGTTGGGGTGGGGTGGGGGGGGTGTCCTTAAATTAAACTTTGAAAGACCATGGTGCCCTTTTAAAAACGGCACCCCAATCTCAGAATCCATCTGGTGTTCCAGCGTGTTTAGGCCCCTCCACCCAGCTGGCTGTGTGATCCTTGGCAGCAATTTGAAATTGCACAGGGTGCTGTTAAATCAGGTGAGAAAAGGCAGCTGTGAAGCCAGCGGATTTCACACTGCCTTTCTCAACTGACCCAACACTCTGTGTAATTGTGAGACGAATCTGCCCCTGATGCATTATCCACGTAGGTACAGACAAGCTATCCAGCACCTCATCCTTATCATCCTTAAACTCTTCTAGCTTATTAACTATCGTCTTTCAACGTGGCCTGGGGAGAATCTTCTTCTTTGACAAGGACAGATACAAAGTATTCCTTTAATACCTCGCAATGCCCCTGCCTCCGTGCGTAAATCCCTTTTTGGCCCCTAATTTGGTGTCTCCTTTCTTTTTCAATCTTTTACTATTTATGTGCCTGTAGTTGATTTGGATTCCCTTTTATGTTTGGCTGCCATTGTCTTTTTATACTTGCCCTTTGCTTCTTTTATTTGCTTTTCTAACTCCCTCTGAACCTTTTATATTCCGCCTATTTCTCAATCATATTTTATGCTGGAGATCGGTCATCAGCACAATTTTTCTTCATCTCTATCTCTTTGTCATCTGGGGTGCTCTGGTTTTTTTTTGCTTTACCTTTCTCTTTCGAGTGAATATACCTTGACTGTGCCCGAAATGCCTCTTTGAAGGTAACCCATTGTTCAACTGCCAATTTTCCTGCCAACCTTTGACTCCAATTTACTTGGCCCAGAACCATTCTTATCCCATTGAAGTTTGCTTTCCCGCAGTTAATTATTCTTATTCTGGATTATTCTTTGTCCTTTTCTATAGTCGGCCTAAACCTTATGATACAATGATCGCTGTCCCCTCAACGTTCATCTACATTGATCCACATGGCCCACCTCATTGCCAAGAACCTCAAGTCTAGCAGTGCTTCCTTTCTCACTGAATTGGAAAGATACTGCTGTCGGAAGTTTTCCTGAACCCGCTTCAGGATCTCTTGTCCTTCACTGACCATTATATTACTACTTTCCCAGTCTACTTTCATATTATTAATGTCCCCATCATAACTACCATAAAGGTTTTGCATCACTCTGTAACTTCCTTCAAATTTGTTCCTCGACACCTTTCCCGCTTTTCGCTGATATAGACTACACCAAGCAATGTAATTGCATTGTCTTTGTTCCTTAGCTCTAGCCAAGTAGATTCCATCTTTCACCCCTCTGGAACATCCTTTTTCTCCAGCAGTACTATCTTTCTGGAACATGTTGAATCCAGGAATATTTAATTCGCTGTCCTGCCCTTCTTTGAACCAGGTCTCTGTTATAACCACAACATCATCTTTCCACGTGGAAATCTGCACCTCTAACTCCCCAATCTTATTTATCCCACTGCATGCATTCACATACATGCACAGGAACCCTGATTTACACTTTATTACTTTCTCCCTCACTCTGACCATGTCTGCTAACTTATTATTACTTATTTTAATGCTCTTTATCACTCTTAGTATTCTGTACACCTTGGTATTCCTCGCTGTCATTATCTCTTGGTTCCCACAACGTTGGCAAGTTGGTTTAAACCTTTCCCAATAGCCCGAGCAACATGCCTCACAAGGAAGTCAGTCCTGGCTCTATTTAGTTGCAACAGTACTGCACACAATTAGGGCTTCTTGCAGTAGGCTGCATTGTCCTCAGTTTTCACTCCGATAAAATTCTGCTGGAATGCTTGCAACAATGTTGAACTGTGTCGGGATCCAGAAATGGTCCCACTGCTAGTGGCAAAATTCAACCCTGAATGTGCAAAAAAAGGTACCATTTCCCAGTGATGTTTCTCACTTTGAGAAGAAAAAGAGCTCTATACGTATATGAATCAAGCTGTTCTTCAGTTTAGTGCATGCCATCTAGCAGCCTTTCACTGAGAATTTACATATTTTAGGTGATGAATTGCTGGTTAAGTGAGGATTTATGGTACTTGAAATCAGAAATTTGTCAGTCGATAAGTATGACGATGTCAGCGGGTGGAAAATATGCACTTCCCACTTGTTCAGTTCGGTAGTTATGGTCTAACTATTAAACCTGTTGCTCATTGGGCGCGATCTTCCGGCCTCGTTACACTCGTGCTCAAGCATAACGAGGCCGGTGATTAGCGGGATTGGTCAGAAACGGAAACCGCGCCAGACGCCAAACAGTTTCCGATGCAACCGGCCTGCTCCCGTAGGCGAAATCAGAATCTCGCCATAGCGTGGCAAGAAATGTTATCATCACTTAAGCCCCATTTCTATACAATTGACAAAAGAAATCCATCATCCAATGGCATCCTGTCATTCACCAGTCTCCCCAGGAAGTGCTCACGCTGGCGCCGATTAGTACTCCTTTTAACAAACTTGAACCTGGCGGAAGGGCATCCGTGAGGAGCCGAGGAGGGGAGTAGCAATCTTTGCTCACAGGCAAAGAGACCCGGGATGCTGGGCTTGCCACCCCAGTGCTCGGCAGGGGGTGGGGGAACCTACACCGGGATGGGCCGTCAATGTGAGGGTGGGGTGGGAGGCGTTGGTGGGGCAACTGGGGGAGCAGTTGCTCGCGGCGGCACCATGCCAACCACTGGATCCTAATCACAATAGGGGGGCAACCTCTGTCTCTGCCTGTCTACCACACCGACCACCCATAACCTCCACCGACTGCTGAGGCCTCTGGTTGCGCGGCTGAAGGCTATCGCTAATAGGGAATTGACAATCATTAATTGTTAAGTGAGTATTTGACACATGCCAAGTGGGTTCCCGTGGGTAGGCGGGCCATGTAGCATGTGAGAGTCATTGCCTAGCATTCCAATCACACCTTGATTCCTGGACAATGTGTAGGAGTCAACACCACACACGCAGCAGCCAACATCCCCAGTGGATGGCACACAGCTCCTGGGTCATGGCCATGGCCGGAGGGGGTGGGTAGGTGCCACAGGGAGGGGGGGGGGGGGGGGGGTTGTCTGGAGAGATAGGCAAAGGGTTCGGGGTCAGCCCGCATTGCGGAGGAAAGTGACATGATGTTTGTGCAAAGAATTGTTTCATGTGCTGTACAATACCCCATTCATAATGCCGCTCCACCAGCCCCCAACCCCACCCTCTCCCCATCTCCCATCTATTCCCCCCCCCCTTCCACGCCCCTACCACAGTGCCCTAAGTAATGCTCAAATGTCTGGACCTTCTAGATCTACCACTACGTCTTGGTGTTTCCCCAGGATGCACATCTGAGGTGAAGGCAGCCAGCTGCTTGCCTCATCCCATGTCCTTCGATGCCTCTGGCGGGCGTCTTCTCGGGCCACCGACTGTGCTGTCATGCGAGAGTGCCTTTAAGAACTGGATGTTTAAGCAATGTACCTTTAAGAAAACAGTGATGTCATAGAGTGGGTAGAGCTCAGCTCAGGTCAGCCAGTTTGCAGGTTTTTTGATGCAGTTTAAAAAGCAGTGTGTGTCTGTGTGTGTCCAGAGAGCTGCAGGAAAAAAACAAGGTGCTGCAGCTGAAATCAACCAAGCTAATATATTTCTGCCATTCTACAGAAAATATATCCTTTAACCTGATGAGATATTGCTTAAAGGTGTTATGTCTCTTGGAAGTTTGAAGGAACATTTTAAGGAATTATTTACTGTTGCAATATTTTCTGAGTTATCTTTGAAGTAAGGGGTGTTAAGAGATCCAATGTTTATTTAAGATGTTAAGTTTAGTTCATGGAATAAACAGTGTTTTGTGTTTAAAAACCCACGTGTCCATAATTGTAATCCCACACGAAGGGAAAAAAGCCGTGTGCTAGGAAAAGCTACAAATCCATTAAATGGAGAGGTTGGTTGAACTCCATGATACATTTTGGGGTTCTAAAAATGCCTCGCCAATAACAGTGCGATGCCTTGGACACCTTCACTCATGGTGCCGACATCGTACACCAGGCTCTCCACTGCGGTCGCCACCCTGGCAGTGCTGGTCTCGGTGCCACTCATTTCCGGCACGACTTCCTGCGCCCGTAGTCTCTGGGACTCCTCCAATCGGCTATGGATCTGCTGGAGTGACGCTGACATCTCCCTCTGAACGTCCAGGTTGGTCCCTTACATCCCCATCAGCCCCTGGTAACTCTGTTCCAGAGGCTCAAAGAAAACAAGCACAACTTTAACATTTCTTCAGAATACCAACTTGAAATAACAAAAAGACTTTGGCTGGGATTTTCCAGACCTGGCAGATGTGGTGAACCAACCAAAAGTCCATTGACTTCACCGGGAGCAGAAGATTCTCCCTATCTAGCTCTGCTGAGACATCTCATGATTTTTAACAGTTCTGTGGGGTGGGTCTTGAAAATCCTGCCCTTTGTGGCTGATGTATAACTGTTCTGCAATAATGATAGCTTGTCTGAGTAGGAACTGTACTTATTCATGTTGTGGGCCATCAGCAGCAGCAGAATTGTATCCAACCAGAATTTGTAGCCTCATGGCCTGGCAGATCCTTCACTCTGCCAAATTATCAAGCAGCGGATAAACCCTCTTTCAATGAGGGGTGCAGAAAGTAATACAAGAGCAGCGCCAGGCTTCCCAAAAACTGAGATGCCAACCTGGTGAAGCCTAAAGACAGGACCACATGCATGCCCAACAGAGGAAGCAGCATGCAATAGACAGAGCTAAGCAATCCTACAACCGGTACATCAGATCAAATCAGAACAAACTTCTGCAGACCTCACACATCCAGTAATGAATGGTGGCGGGCATTTAAGCAACTCACAGAAGCTGGATTGTCCAAAAATATCCCCATCCTCATTGATGGGGTAGTCCAGCATATCAGTGCAAAAAGACCAGGCTGAAGCATCTTTGGCCAGAAGTTCTGAGTGGATGATTCATTTCAGCAACACAGATGTGCGTTTTCAGCCAATTCAATTCACTCCATGTAATATCAAGTAGTGGCTGAAGGCAATGACTAATGCAAAGGCTGCCCTGACACATCATGACAGTAGTACTTGTGGTCCATAAATAGCCAAGATGTTCCAGTACAGCTACATCACGGGGATCTACCCGACAATGTAGAGAAGCGATCGTGCAGGCCCAACCATCAATTACTTTCTCTCCATCATGAGGTCATAGATGATGGTTTGCTGATGATTACACAGTATTCAGTATCATTCGCAACTCCTCAGATACTGAAGCAATCCATGTGCAGTAGGATGGCACTGCCAAGCCAATAGGTGCACTGCCTGGGTGCCAGGGTAGTAGCGCAAGGGTGCATGAGTAGTCAGGGTGGCACTGCCAAGGGCCAGGGGGCGAAGGGGGCCATGCCCATGAAATGAGGGTGGGGGGGGGGGGGGAGGTTGAAGGGTGGGTGAGTGCAGGGCAGATAAGTAGGGGCCTCTGGGAGGTTGAGGGGTGATGGGTGGTGATCTTAGAAGGAAGGGTGTGCTGTAAAGGGATTTGGGGAGGGCCTGAAGAGGGGGGATTCACCCCAGGGACCCCATAGTAGAGTGTCCTCACTTGGGGCGTGTGGGGTAGTGTCCATGTGTGTGGGGGGTGACATTGCCCATGGGTAGGTGGGTGTGGGGACGCACAAGCTCACTTAGAGATCAGGGAACCCTTTCTAAATGGCAGCCCGATCTTTGAGTTTAGCTCCCCAGTTCTGAAAAAAATTCTATGCGTGGGCTAAACCGATTGGAAATTCCCCAGGGCCCAAAAAAGTGACTAAGTGTCATTGAAAAGCAGTGGGGAACTCGCCGGCAGAGCTGGTGGGAAACTCCCTGAAAAACCGGCCACAAATTAACTTAGAAACTTTTGGGGAGAATTGCACCCCATGAATACGTAAGTGTTCATTTCCTTTTAAGTCATTAAAAGGCGACTCGATGGCACAGTGGTTAGCACTGCTACCTCACAGTGCCAGGGACCTGGGTTCAATTCCAGCCTAGGGTGACTGTGTGGAGTTTTCACGCTCTCTCTGTGTCTGCGTGGGTTTCCTCCGGGTGCTCCAGTTTTCTCCCACAGTCCAAAGATGTGCAGGTTAGGTGGATTGGCCATGATAAATTACCCCTTAGTGTCCAAATAGATTAGGTGGGGTTACGAGGATAGGGTGCGGGCGTGGGCCTAGGTAGGATGCTCTTTCAGAGGGTCAGTGCATCCATGATTTGTTGCAATTACATCTAGAACAATTACTATATTTGGGTTCAATAACAGAAGGTATCTTGGAAAAGATTGAGGGTGTGATATTCGGGTGTGCTACAAAACCTATGAGTGTCCCCAGTTTAGAACTTGATGCACCATTTTGGGATGGATGCTCCTGCAGGAGCCACCTGTGTGCAGTGATATCTACAGAACTAGTGTTGTCATAAAGCAGTGGTCTCCAAATTTTTTCAGATCACTTATAGAATTTAAATGCGATAAACAATCTACTCTTAGAAATCTGACTTTATTAAATCCACAAAAATGTATGACAAACATAACACTCATATTATTAGTGTGGCACCTGTGCTGGCACACTATTTGTGAGTGCTGTGAAGTCTGGTCAAAATTTGAGATGGCCAGTCTCATACAGTTCATCAAATGAACATCTGTGAGATGAGTGCGGTACTTGGACTTGATGATTTTCATCTGGGAAAAAGCCACCTCACGGATGCATGTGGAACCAAAGTAGGCCTTCACCTTGAGTGCACATTATGTCAGAAGAGGGTTGACAAGTCCCCAAAAGTCTTTGTCCCTTGACCTAGCTTTCAGCTCTGTGTCATGGTGATTTGCATGTCAAGTCCAGTGCTTTGTTCAAATACCTGCTGAAATTTTGCTGTTAGTTCTCCAATGTCCACTTGAAGAAAAGGATTTGAGACAAACATAATGATTTGTTCCATCTTGTCTAACTCCTGAAATCATCTGTTGAATCCCTTTTCCAATTTGTTCAGGTGGTCACAGAATTTGTTTGGATGGAACCCTTTCTGTCTGAATTGTTATTGGATTTTCTCCAGATTTGGGATGTGCTCAGTAATTTGGCTCTTTAACTGAAGGACCACAGGTCCGTTTTCAACTTGAACTCATTCACTGCACTGACAAGTCTCTGTCCCTCCCCTGCAGTTCATGATTCAGCTTGTTCAATTTTGCACTAATGTCCCTAAGAAACAGCAAATCTAGCAACCAGGCATTATCTGACAGCTTGCTTTACACCTCATTTCTTGATTTTAAGGAAGGTGGCAATTTCAGGAAGAAGATCTAAAAATATCGGAAGGACTTTTCCTCGAATTAACCACCTCATATCTACATGAATGGTTAGCTGGGTAGCATGAACCTCATTGAGTAACAATTTGAACAAGCGATGTTGCAGAGCTCTGGTGCGAATTGAGTTGATGATCTTGGCAACAACTCTCCTCACATGAGAAAAGTCAATAACCTTGCTCGCTAGCACTTGTTGTTGGATGACACAGTGATAATTGACAAAGGAGGGGAATTCAGGATCATTTCTGAAAAATACAACATAGCCTGCATTAAAACCCAATATTGGCGGTGCACCATTGGTTGTGATTGAAACCAGTTTATTGATCAGAATGTTTTTCTCAATTATCTACCTTTCTAATTTGTTGAAGACATTCTCATCTCTTGTGCTCCTTTGTTGTTGAGTCTTTGAATGCCAACTGAATGAAAACAAACACCTGGGCCGTATCTATCAAGTCTACTGATTCATCAAACTGCAGTGAGAAATATTCACAGCCTAATATGTCTTGGTGTATTTGCTGAGACGTCCTCGGAAAATAATTCCACCCTTCTGGCTACTGGTTTAGCACAGTGGGCTAAACAGCTGGCCTGTAATGTAGAACAAGGCAGCAGCACAGGTTCAATTCCCGTACCAGCCTCCCCGAACAGGCGCCGGAATGTGGCGACAAGGGGCGTTTCACAGTAACTTCATTGAAGCCTACTTGTGACAATAAGCGATTATTATTATTATTACTGTTAAACCGCCAAGTGGTATGCACTTGATGACTGTCATAATTTCATCTTTGCCTTTAAAGTCTTTGAACAAAGCATTGGATGCAATTGTCATAGCCTCTTTGATAACTTCGCCATCGGTCAATGGTTTCTTATATTTCGCCAGCAGATGGTCAACACAAAACAACACCTCTTTGTTAGCCTTTCCTTTAGCCACAGGGTTTGAAAAGAGTGACTGTGGAGCTTTTCAAAATTCCCTTTAACTCACCAACTTTGTTCATCCGAATCGCGCAATTTAAAGGGAAATTTTCTTGAAATTGTGCATGCATTGCCTTGTGATGCCGTTCCAAATTACCTCTTTTACTCAAGGCTATCCCCCTGTTGACAAATGAGACAAACGGCCTTCAGTTTTACATTTGTAAAAATAAATTCACTCTCTCATTCGTAGTGGAAATGGTAGGTTACTGCCCTCTTGGAGGTCCTTGGCTCCTCGCTCGTCATTTTGTCTTCACCCAGCATATTCCAAGTTTTGCCGCTTGAGAGAATCCCGTTGCCCGAGTCTCAAACTGTTTTGGTGTGGTTCAGCAGGCAATGAGCTGGTCCGCTCCTCATTACGAGATTCCCGAGTCTTGTGCATTTAGGTGCAGGTCGACCAGCAAGGAGCCGATTCGCTCGTCATTACGAGAATCCCGAGTCGCACACATTTTTGGTGCGGTTTGACAGGCAGCGACAAGCGATTTTTCGAGACTCCAGTATCGACCTGTCAATCGTAATCAACTATTTTGAGACCACGGTCATAAAGTCTGTCAGCGTAAGCTGATTTAGTGTTCTATTTGTGAGCATGCAGGTCCATTCAAAGTCCTTGTTAGATATTCGACGTGCATTCAACTGCAGTAGAAGGCCCAGCTCTAGCTATATTTAATGGGCCAGACAATAACTTGCAGCTGACTAGTTTCTGACTTGCTTCCACTTAGGCTGAGTATGTGCAAGTAATGTGCCATATTTTTGGAGCTGTGGTTTTGAGAGTTGGTTCTTAAAATCAAGGTTGGTCCAGGAATTGTTGATCCAACTGTGGGGCTATGATTGCAGGGCCCCTTGGTCTGCAGTATGAACATGCATGGAGAAAAGGTTGCAGGAATGGGAAGCTGCATGAAGTGGGATGCTCACAGACGGCTTTTCCCACCAAGGGTATTTCAGGAGTGCTCTTTCTACATACACATGGCTCAAGAGGAATGCCTGAGGTAACTCAAGTCAACAAAGAGGTAATCATTGAACCATGCCACCTCTTACAAATCAATATAACTGGAGGTATGTGATGGGAGCGAGAAGTAGTAGTGGAGCTGGCATCATTGGTGTGGGTGAGTTGGACTATATGAAGGTTAGGTGTGAGTCCTGATTGCGAGTGAGTGGGTCTGTGCTATAATGAACCGCAAGAAAGGCAGGCAATTTTGTGAGTATGAGATGTGATGTAAAGATGCATTCACTAATCTTAATCACACGTGTGAGGTTGTTGAACTTAATTCAGTGCTGCTGTCTAGTCCTCAGGGTCAGGTGAGCATTGATCACCTTTGCCATCTGCCCCCATTCCATTCAAAGGGTTTAACCTGGAGGCCCTCCTGGCACTGTGGGGAGCCTCTCTTCTGTCCACCTCTGGCCTCCAATGCTACATCTAAGAACCTGAGGCCCCCCTCCCTGGCTTGATGATACTCCGTCCTGGTCCAGGTTTGCACCAATATCAATTAGAAACACTCCTGTTTTGCAGTGTAACTTTACTTGAAGAGGGACAGATTGCCATGAGAGTCGGAGGCGAGCTTTGACACATGTTAACCTCAAATGCCCTTAGGCTCCTATTGAACATACAGCTATCTAGAAACATAGTTGTGCTGGTCTGAATGTTCCAACCATTTAAATGAAGTTGGCAGCCGTGAAATTTGTCTGCTGCCAACTTCACAAGAATAGATCTGGACATGTTGTAAATCTTGACCTCTGAGTTCAAATATAATGAGGACCAATTTCTAGCTCAGGGTGTATGATTAATTTGGGACAAATGCAGTACAAGTTAGGCTCCAGTGCAAAAAGTGTATGGCTCATTTGACCTAATTCATCAACCAGTCCTTTCAGAATCTATCCTAGTAATTCTTTTCAGTCACCCAAATACAACAGTTCTTAATATCTTCTAAACTCTCTCACTCAAATAAATCAGCAATAGCTTCCTTATGTGGAATGAGTTATTTAATGTCAAGGCCTTGACCACCTCTTCCTTCCGTATTATATAAACAGTGACATTTTTATATATCAGGACAATTGTTTTGCATTCTGCTTCTACGTCCAATATTTTGGCCTTCTGATAATATTCATGCTTTATCTTTACACTCTTCCTTGAGTTATTTTCCTGAGTTTTACCTGGCCTTCTGTCAAATCATCTGAGCAGTTGATGCAGAACCACTCTGTCAGTGACATATTGCTAGATTTGAAGCCTGCTTTGCATATTTGGTATCTCACTCAAAGAAATGTGTTAGCATAGTTGAAGTTTCAGTGCATTGCAATGTCAGAATTTTCTAAGTTGTCATTCTGCCGTTTTCAACAAAGGTGTTACATTTCACAGCTAAATTTGTAAACATTTGCATATATGCCAAGCAAGCAGCCCATTAACTGCTTGGGAAGTGGTAAAAGAAATTGTCCTTTGGTAGTGCAGAACTAGAGTATTGCTGAAAAAAGGCATTTTCCGTCGACAAAAAAGGTCTCTAGTTTTCCAGCAATGTTAAAGGATTATTAAGGCAAGCTGCAGTTAGCTGCTACTTTTTTATTGTACTGACAAGGTTATACACTTACAAGTCACATGGTTAATCCGGTGGTCTGATAAGTGATTTGTTCATTATGCTGTAAAACTGATGATTGCCTTTGTTTTTGTTAAGAGAAATGTTGGCCTTACTATTCAGTGAAATATTTGAAGGAGAATTATAGCGAGGAGTGAAGTTCTCTGATCGCTGCTTTCCTCTTGCTTTAGTTACTGAGGTAGAACCTGCAACATATCCAATTTTCTGATCCCGTATGCAAGATATCTGTTTGAGAAATAGTTCTCAATTAAAAAGAAGCTGGCGACCAATACCTAACAATGTGTTTCCCCTGATGATTGATTAATGAAATAAAGCTTGTTTCCCTCAGGCATGCAACTTTCTATACAGAGTATGATATTAATTTGTTAAATCACAGCTCTAACAATGCCCAGAGGATCCATAGTATCTGTGCCAGTATATTGAAGCAACTATTAATGGAAATAAATCTTCATTGGATGTAATCTAATTTGAACATGGTATTAACTTATTTAAGTTGTTGTAATTATCAAATTTCATAGTGTAAGCATATTTTATTTTTTTATAAATATTTTTATTCAGAAAGGTTTTTCATTATAACAAGGTAAAACAAAACAGTAACATATAACAAACACCATTGCAAAATACACCCATCCCTAACTATCCCCCAACCCCCATAAACATACGGGGGTTGATTTTTGTTTGTTTATGACCAGAGGCCTCAGACATGAACATCTAGTGAGCTCACCTCCAGCCTTCGTCCCCCTATAGAATCTGGATCCAGAAGCCACCCCTGCACTTTCTCAATATTTGCAGTCCAATAATAAAATAGCAAATTTTTCCAATTTGCCTGCTTTTTGGTAGCGAAAACCCCCCCAGCTGCCTCTGTCTTTGTAGAAACATCCTATGAATCTGTGGGGTCTTGCCCGCCCAAATATAGGAGGATACCATTTTATTTACCCTACTAAAGAAAGATTTGGGGAGAAAGACTGGGAAACATTGAAACAAAAACCTTGGGAGGACATTAATTTACAATCTGCACCCTGTCTGCCAAGAACAGAGGGAGGACACCCCATCTTTTCAAGTTGACCTTGACCCTATTCACCTGATTAACAAAAGTTAGGTTGTGGAGTGAGACCCAATCGTGGGCCAGAAGCAAGTCCTGGCCAAGCAAAACAGCAAATTTCCCAGATCAGCTCCTCTCCCTCGGGGTTCACTGGAAAGTATTCACTTCTGCCCAAATTCAATTTACACTGCGAGAAGGAGCCAAAACCCCTCTACATTGAAGAATGGCGTTGTGATGTACAGAAGCAGATCATCCACATATAAAAACACCCTTTGGTCCACTACCCCCCCCACCCATTCTATTCTGCTCCACCTGGTGGAAGACCTCAACACAATGACCAGAGGCTTGATTTTCAAGGCAAACGTAAGGGAAGACAATTTGCAACCCTGCCTTGTACCCCTGTTCAATTGGAAGTAACCTGAACTCAGGGCATTCGTACGCATACTCATGGTGGGGACTCTGTTTCGGAGCTGAATTCATGATATAAATTTTGGCCCAAAGCCAAACTTTCCAAGAATTTCAAATAGGTACCCCCACTCAATCCTATCAAACGCTTTTTCAGCATTCGTTGAAACAATTCCTCTGGCTCAGGCACTGAGAAGGGGGACAGAATGACATTTAAAGCAAAAAGTGCAGAGGATACTGGAAGTCTGCAGAGGGATTTGGATAGGCTAAGTGAATGGGCTAGGGTCTGGCAGATGGAATACAATGTTGACAAATGTGAGGTTATCCATTTTGGTAGGAATAACAGCAAAAGGGATTATTATTTAAATGATAAAATATTAAAACATGCTGCTGTGCAGAGAGACCTGGGTGTGCTAGTGCATGAGTCACAAAAAGTTGGTTTACAGGTGCAACAGGTGATTAAGAAGGCAAATGGAATTCTGTCCTTCATTGCTAGAGGGATGGAGTTTAAGACTAGGGAGGTTATGCTGCAATTATATAAGGTGTTAGTGAGGCCACACCTGGAGTATTGTGTTCAGTTTTGGTCTCCTTACTTGAGAAAGGACGTACTGGCACTGGAGGGTGTGCAGAGGAGATTCACTAGGTTAATCCCAGAGCTGAAGGGGTTGGATTACGAGGAGAGGTTGAGTAGACTGGGACTGTACTCGTTGGAATTTAGAAGGATGAGGGGGGATCTTATAGAAACATATAAGATTATGAAGGGAATAGATAGGATAGATGCGGGCAGGTTGTTTCCACTGGCGGGTGAAAGCAGAACTAGGGGGCATAGCCTCAAAATAAGGGGAAGTAGATTTAGGACTGAGTTTAGGAGGAACTTCTTCACCCAAAGGGTTGGGAATCTATGGAATTCCTTGCCCAGTGAAGCAGTAGAGGCTCCTTCATTAAATGTTTTTAAGATAAAGATAGATAGTTTTTTTGAAGAATAAAGGGATTAAGGTGTTCGTGCCGGAAAGTGGAGCTGAGTCCACAAAAGATCAGCCATGATCTCATTGAATGGTGGAGCAGGCTCGAGGGGCCAGATGGCCTACTGCTACTTCTAGTTCTTATGTTCTTATTTGACAATCTCTGCATGTTGGCCAACAACTGCCAGCCCTTAACAAAACCAGTCTGCTCCTTCAAAATCACCCTGGAAGACAGGGCTCCAAACACATCTTCGCGAACAACTTAACGTCAGCGTTCAACAACGAAATGAGTCGGCATGACCCACACTCCATAGGATCCTTATCCTTCTTCAGGATCAGGAAAATCATTGCCTGCGCCAAAATGGCCAGCAACACCCTCTGAGCCAAGGAATCATTCAATATAACAACCAAATGTGGGATGAACTGACACACAAACGTTTTATAAAATTTGTTGGGGAACCCATCCGGACTTTAATCTTTACCCGCCTGCAATAATCCGATACACTTCATGACCTCCTCCAGACCCATCAACACTTCCAACTCCCTTCTCCCATGCTCCACCACCTGGAAGGACTACCTTGGAGGCGGCTGTTAGGGGGAGAATAATATCTTATAAGGAGCATAAGGATTAATCTGGAAGGGTGGAGAGGCAGAGGCTGGTGGATTCCAGCAGTCCCTTTCCTGGTGGGCGGGTGGTCTTTGGAGGAGTCCCTTCAGTCAAGGGGTCTCTATGGTTGAGTCCCTGTAGTCAGGACCTGTCTGTGCAGGATCCCTTTAGTCAGGGAGTCTTGGTGCAAGATCCCTTTAGTTAGGGGGGTCTCTGTGAGGGGTTCCTTCAGTGAGGGGGTTCTGCACGGGGATCTCCCTATTCATGGGGCCTTGGAGGGGTCTCCCTATTCAGGGGATGTCCCTAATCAGGGATTCCCTGGGATGGGATTAAGGGGGCCTCCAAAGTAGTATTTTCAAATGCTCTTTGTTTTGAAGGTTTGGTGTCACCTTGAAGCTTTAAAATAGCTGAAACAACTAAAACCTGTTTGGAGATATTCCGGTATCTTTCAATGCAGGACAGTCTCACCAAATGTGGGACTGTGGCATCCTCTCCAAATTTTGTATGAACTATGTTGCACAAAATACAAGCTGTTTTCTTCTGCACACCATAATCATTTTTTGCTTCACCAATGAGCTATTTCAGATAAACTGACATTTTGTATAAATGGAGATTGTAATTTGTAACAAAAGCTGAGATCTCAATATGCCATCGTAGGCATTTATGACTGTGAATGAGGATTGAGTCTGTGTAATTATTTTTCTTTGCCATTTATATACCAGATGTTCACTAACTGCTCATCACAGAAAGGTCAGGTACAGAAGGTAACAACATATTGCACATTCTAGAAAGTATTGGGTTCCTGATGCTTCACAATTTCTGGAAGGTGGCCAGTCCGCTTGGCCTAAGCTCGCCTACCAATCGACATAAACTGTAAGAGGGACTTTAGGCCTTTTTGGTTGTCACAAACGCCGTATTACAGTGGATAACATGTTTATTCCTCAACGATGGCACGGTAGCATAGTGGTTGGCACAGCTGCCTCACAGCACCAGAGATCTGGGTTTGATTGAGGCCTTGGGGGACTGTCTGTGTTGAGTGTGCACGTTTTTCCTGTGTCTGTGTGGGTGCTTCGGTTTGCTCCCATAGTCCAAAGATGTGCAGGTTTAGTAGATTGGCCATGATCAATGCGTGGGGTTGCGGGGATAGGGTAGGGGAGTGGGCCCAGGTAGAACGCAGACTCGATGGACCAATTGGCCTCCTTCTCCACTCGAGGGATTCAACAGGTTCTTTGGCTACTTTTTGATTTTTGGGGGCTACCTTTTCATTCTCACTAACTCCTTTATTTGGTGATGCAGACACACTGTGATATTACCTTCTATAATTGTGTTGAATGTTTTAGGCTTTTCTCCTTTAGATAGATCCAATAGCACAAATATGTGTGTGTATATGTTATATACTATATATATTATTCTCTACCTGGAAGTCTACCAAATACAGAGACCTCTGCCTGGAAACCCCCCCATTACAGGCACCTCTGCCTGGAAGCCTCACATTGCAGAGACCCCTGTCTGAAAGCTAGAGAGCAGCCCAAACAAAAATAGTGGGCAGGATTTACTGCTCGCGCTGTGCCTGTAAAGTGCCAGTCTGGCACTACCAGCTGACAGGGGCACTGCCAGGGTGCCAGGCTGGCATTGCCAAGGTGCCATGCTGGCATTTTTTTCACGGAGGGAATCGGATTTGGCGTGCCCTGCACAGGTGTTAGAGGTGTGTGGAGGCCCGAGGGCACCACATGTCAGCACCCATACCGGCTGTCATAGTGGATGCCGTGTTCACAAAGGGCACCAGCTGCCCACCTCCTGTGCTGTGCACATCTGACTATCTAACACTGAGCTTTGTCTGCCCCATTCCCCCACCCCCCAGGATAAGGCAGCGCACAACTGCAGGGAGGGCGAAAGGGGACCCCCCGGACCTGCGGTCCCTCTCCGTCATGGAGCAGCGGGCACTGGACCTGTTCGGTGGGCCCAGGGAAAGGTCAGTCGCCGAGGCAGAGTTCGGCAGAGGGAAACCAGGTGAGCTCCTGTCCCTATGGCATATTGGCATGATCCTCATCACCCCCACATGACCCCAACCCCAGCAGTCCACCGCCCCCACACCACGACAACCCACTTCCCCCACAACGCACCACCACCTCCACCACCCCACACCACCACCCCAACCTGCAATCCAACTGTGCATCATATCTTCTGTCTTGCAGTATCACCTGGAAATGAGGCAGGCCCCTCTGGTGTCCCCTGCCCCCGGCCACAACCCCAAGACATGTCCAGAGAGGAGGCGTCACCAGGCAGCAACGCGACACCCTAGAGCACCTGTCCAGGGACAACAATGACTTTCCATCTCAGCTGTCTCCAACTCCCTGCACCATCCTAGAGACACTCACCTCAGTTGGGCATGTTAGTGAAGAGGCTTCTGCGGCACTATCTGATACATACCACACACATGTAGCAGTACATCGGGTGGAGTTAGGAACCTCTAAGGGGGAGGACAACCCCAGGGACTACCTGCCGTCCATTTGGGCCTTGGACATCTGGAAACGGCAGTTCCATCGATGATGGAGATGCAGACAGAGAACCGGGACTAAATGAGGGGTAGTCAGCAACTATCCAGTGCCTGCAGGTGCAGTTGGAGGAGTCCAACCACCTGCAGGGGCAGGAGGTAGTGCCAGCCATGCGTGCCACCCAAGCCAACATTGCATGGGTGGCGTCCGGGGTGGAGGCCTTGTGGCGAAGGTACCGGCCATGGGGAAGGATATCCGAGGCCGGGGCACTCTGTGGGCAGTGGCAAAGAATAGGGCAGCGCTCTCACAGTTAGCTATGTGCCAGGACACCTGGACATTGCAGCAGAGTTCCAGAGCTTGGCCCAGTCGTGATAGGGCATCAATGGCATTGCCCGGATGCTGATTGTCCTCCGCCAGTTCCAGAGGGAGGTGGCACAGTCCCCGAAGTCCTTGGCCGCAAGTATTGATACCATGGTCGAGATGAGAGTAGGACTGGTAGCGCCAGGTGGCGGGGGAGCCCCTGGAGCTCACTCCGGCAGCACCTCTTTCCCAAGGAGTAGCCCAGGGGCATCGGGCACCCCGAGGGAGGAGGTGGAGTTGATGCCGGAACACCATAGCATCTTGGACGTTTCACCCTGCCTCAGTGTTCTGTCAGAAGGTGTGAGGGATGGGTTGGGTTGGCTGCAGAGTGGGTGCTGGGGATAGGGGGGTGGATGAGTAGCTGTTCGAGGAGGGCACGAGATAGGACCCCCAGGTAAGCAACCGGGCTCTGCCATGGTACCAGGCTCCATCCACCCCAACACCAACAACCCCCACCGCACCCCACCTCCACCTCCACCTCCGCCACCCCAAGGGTTCGGTAGGATCATGTGATGGAATAGCCATCTCCCAGGTGGATGGTGGAAAGTGCTACCGTGGGCAGGAGTCAGACCTTGTCAAACGATGCTGAGCACCAGAGCTCATCACAGAGCAGGTTTTCATCAACCTCCTCCATCATATGGACAAGACCCACTGCTACTGCCAACCCAGGGCCCACGCCCCGCGGGGAGGCAGGTAGGAGAATCAGGGAGGGGTTTACTGGTGCGTGGGGAGACAGGGGGAGTGGCGGGGTTAGTGCAGGCGGATGGCCATAGGAGAAGATAGCCAACTGGGGTGGGACGGGATGTTTGTGCCGCTGTCGACCAGGCCCCCTAGTCGTTGAACCTAGAGGCAATTGGAGCGTCCTCTGCATGCCGTCCTGGCACACACATTGTGCGTCCTCCTATGCCTGCTCATGCCCTATCCTGCCCCTTCTTCGCATCCTTCTCATCCATCGAAGCCTGGCATTCATCCCCCTACTCCAGCATGTCGCCCCTCGACTGTGCGATGTTGTGGCAGATGCAGCAGGCCCAGCACAATATGGGAGACCCTCCTAGTGCTATACAGGATGGCCCCTCGGAGAGGTCCAGGCACCTGAACTGCATCTTCAGGACATCGATGCAGCGTTCGATCACGGCCCTGATCACGGCATTGCCATTGTTGTAGCGGGTCTCCACTTACTCTTGGCTTCCATCAACCATGACCACAACAGACAGCCACTGTCACCCAAGAGCCAACCCCTCACCCGGGGGAACGTCTCGAGTGAGCCTGGATGAAGATGGCGTGCACTCTGCCGGGTTCTGGGTGCAGACATGCATGATGTGCTTCCCATAGTTGCACACCAGCTGCACATTCATGCAGTGGAACCCCTTTCGGTTTGTGAGGACCACCCACTCAAGTGCCTGTGCTGGTCGTTAATCGCCCCCTGAGCCTGGGGCATCCCGGCAATGGCGTCAATCCCCGCTGCCCAGGCATCCTGGTGGGATTGGTCAACGTTGAACCTGATATATTGTGCCGAGTGGGCATACAGATGCACCTGTGCACCGAGGCCCATCGGGCCGGTGTGACTCTATGCAACATAGGTTACCGTGGGTGGTCAGTGGGGTCCACAGCAAGGTGACTATCTTACCGGCCATGGGAATGGTGGCCCGTGCCTGGACATCCCGATACCAGGGGTCACCCCAATGCAGGTTAGGTGGAATTGACAGGCTAAATTGCCTCTTTGTGTCCAAAGGATTAGGTGGGGTTACTGGGTTAGGGTGGAGCCCTGGGCTTAAGTGGGTGCTCTTTTGAAGGGCCAGTGCAGACTCGATGGGCCGAATGGCCTCCTTCTGCACTGTAAATTCTATGATTATATTAACCCGGATATTATATGGGTGCAGGTATCTCTCCTCAACCATGTACCACTCTACGGAAGAATGCATGGAGATTTTTTGCGTACAGAAAATCTAATCTAGCTAAAACATGTTTTAAAAAAAACTGTCAGACTCCTGAGGACGGAAATATTCTCTGATGGTTCCTTTCCTTGGCGGAGAGTTAGTTCAGTTCTTCAGACCCATTCCAGTATCTGTTAGGCCTGACTTTGTCAAACTTAAATCAGAGTGATAATCCCAGCAGTACACTGTGATAATGCTCACGAAGGTCATGAGGAACGATAAGTAACTAACTGGCTAAGGCCCATCCAACTGGGACTCGTTATCGAGCCTTTTAAATATTGACCCAGACCCGGACTCAGACCGTAAGTCCCTGTTAGTCCCGGACTGGGACACTCTTATTGTATGATGCGGGTGTGGCTTTACTTTTGAGGTAAAATAATGTTGGTTTAACCTTTATCTTCATGTCTCCTGGATTACTGCATACACCTCCTCCAGAACGGTCTCAAAAAGGCGTTAAAATTATTATCCACTTCTGTGAGCCATGCGCATTAGAGCCATTTCTGCAAACCACATTAAAGAACATCCATATTTGTTCTGGTTCATTCAGATTACAGATGACCACAAATTAGTACAATTTCCCTGTAGTCTCTTCAGACCAGCCACCCTCAGGGCTCTGCCACCCAGATTGAAGCTATTTTTCAAACCACATCTCTTTTATGGGGACCCACAGCACTTCCCATTATCTGGCAGCTCCATTATGGCCACCAAACCCAGACCCAGACCCTTGACCCTGCCATTAACTGCCACTTCTTCAAATTTCTCGCCCCCTTCAAAACGGCCCCCTTGCAAAGCGACTGGTGATAGTGCAGTCGAAGGTCTCCTGAATAGCGGCAGCAGGACCAGCCAGAATAACTACTCCAGCTCCAGCTTCTTTGGAAGTCTGTGTCTTGTGAGTCAGTGGTTTGTTCCGTGGTGGTCAATGTTACATTGCTTGGTGAAGCTCAGGAGCCCCAGTAGGACGTGGCAGTCTCTGCTGCATTTCCTGTAATTTAAGACAATGTGCTGGGAATGTGCAGGATTCCATTTTATCTGGATCCTCATCTCAGCCTGTTGAGCTTCCCATTTCACCTCACCACTTTCAATACCCCTCCAATTATTGAGCATGCGTAAGTCAAGGCCATTGGTGACTGGTCCCAGTGGTTTGTGTTGATGTCCACCAACTTCCTAATTTGCTTGCAGGTTCCCTTGGCGTGAAGATGTACATGCTCAGCAGGTTGTGACCCAATGACTAATTCACCATAGAGATGATCTTTGGGTATACAGCCATTACCCAATGAACATGGCTAAGCCAACGCAGATTTAATTGGCTTATTAATGAGTGTATCTTAACGGAATTAGTATGTTCCAGGGCGTCTGAATTGGTGACCTCGTCAGATAAGTCTCAGGCACCAAAGGGAAAACTGCTCACCATTTTCTCCTTCGTGGCATATATTGTTCAGGTCTCACCACTGTAGAGGAGTACACTGATGATGCACTCTTAGTGGACTCGAATTTTGGCGGAACGGTCGCACAGTGGGTAGCACTGTTGCTTCACAGCTCCACGGTCTCAGATTCGATTCCCGCTTGGGTCACCGTCTTGTGGAGTTGCACGTTCTCCCTGTATCTGCGTGGGTTTCCTCCAGGTGCGTTTCCTCCCACCAGTCCCGAAGGACGTGCTGTTAGGTGAATTGGATATTCTGAATTCTCCCTCTGTGTACCCGAAAAGGCGCCAGAATGTGGCAACTAGGGGCTTTTCACTGTAACTTCATTGTAGTGTTAATGTAAGCCTAATTGTGACAATAAATATTATTATTTTGCTGTTCATGTGTTGCTGCAGCTTTTGCAATGCATGTGTTCATTTCAGCATCGAGTGACTGAATCTCTATCCAATATTTGTTTTCTATAATAATGAAGCTTGAATGGTTTAGACCCAATTGTTTTGTTCTTGGATAGCTTCTCTGTTTACTCTTTTAACTTTCGATTTGCCGGTTAATTATTATCCTTTATAAGTTCGTACTCCAGCCCTTGCTATTGTCTCACATGCACAGTGAAAATAATATTTGGTTTCAATCATGCTCTGGCCCTACATCTCACCATTTAATTTTGCATTTTCGTTTCAATTTATGTGGAGAATTTTCTTCAGATAGAATGTCACAAATTCTATTAACCTTGGCTCATCTGTTTCTTTTATTATCCATCATGTTGCATAGGACTGAATTACAGTATAATGTTTTCATACAATGTATAAGCGTATACTTATTCTTTCAAATATCTACATTTTTCATATTGTTCATTACCTACTGAAAAAAGGGCCTTTGGAATCCAATTATTTTCTCCTTTGAGAATGAGACTCACCTTACAATATTTCTTCTGTGATCCTAACCAAATTATGTTTTCTTATTTTTGTCATAATAAAAGGGTACATTTTGCAGGACTGGAAATTCTCAGCCAAGGAACAAATTACAAATACAAACCCACAGCACTCGACTTCATTTTAATATGACCAAAGTTAGAAAGTACATCTGATAGTTTTGTGTTTTTGTGAAACGGTTACAAGACGACAGGAATACCAGCTTAACACACAGCAGAAAAATATCTTTCATTTCACATCCAAGCATAATTTTTATTTCTTGTCACCTAGAGTTTTCATCACAAGTCACCAGTATGGATAGAACCGAACTGCAAAATAAAAATCTATTACTGTGTCCTATAAAGCACACTTTAAAGTGTAATTCATGTGCAGTGACAAAATTTAGAAATTTGTAAAAGTTCGTATCAGTTTGTAATGGTGTAAAAATGAATACTTTCCTTTTATCAGAGCATACAAAGCTGTGTATACAAGTGTGGTCATCTTGGCTCAGTTAGTAGCACCCTGAATCAGGTTGTTGCAGATGTAAACCCCACTCGGGTCCAGCACATAATGTCTGTCACTGCAGTGCAATACTGAGGGGGAAGTTTAAACCAAGGTCCTGCCTGCCCTTTCAGGTGGATGGAAAAGATCCTTCTGAAGAGGAATGAGGCAGTTCTCCCTAACGTCCAGACCAGCATTTATTCTTCAACTAACACAACTTTTTCATTTTCTTATCAGTTTGTGAGATATTGCCTAAATTGGAGCCATACTTAGTGCATTACAATAATTGTAGATGAACTACAAATAGTCTCTTGGTTTGGTATGAAACAAAGCAAATCCAGAAACATTTGAGTTAAAACCAAATTGCATTGGAATGCAAATTCTGTCTGCTTCCATGCGTCTTTCATCAATTTCATTATTTCTTTCTCGGCTGGTTTTATATCTGTACTGGTTTTCCTGCCTGGTTAGAGAAATTCTGAATAGAACATTAAGATTATGTGACCATAAACACCTCTCAAGTGTAGAAAGATTTGGCAGCTAACGCAGTCATTACTAAGCACACTGAAACATCTGAAAGGAGTTTTAAGATAGGGGAATAATTTTGAAAATGGTTATTCTAAATGGGATTTGATGACATTGTGGGCATGATCGAAAGGCCACGCTGCGCCCAAAAAGCAGCATGCTGCAGTGGCTGATAAGAGCTGTAAGACCCCGTGCTGGCGGGGGGGGGTCCTGCGTACCATGTCCATATGTTTCGGGCATGTCCGAAGCTGAGGGGTAGAGATTTGCAGACGTCATGTCAGAGGTCTTACAAGTGAGAGTGGTTCCGAGTCCAGAGGTGGCGATCTTTGGTGTGTCGGAAGAATCGGAAGCCCAGGGGTGAGAGGGGCCGACGTCCTAGCCTTTGCCTCTCTGGTGGCCCAGAGACAGATCTTACTAGGATGGGAGGACTCGGAACCCCGAGGTCGGGTGTATGGGTTAGCGACATGGCGGGGTTTCTCAGACTTGAAAAAATTTAATTTGTCTTGAGGGGTTCGTTGCAGGGGTTTGCTCGGAGGTGGCAGCCTTTCATCGACTTCTCTGAGAAAAATTAAGCTGTCAGCAGGGGTGACGGGGCAAGGTGAGGCATGGGAGAAACGAGTAAGGGCAGGAGAACCAACTGAGGGGTGGTTGGGAAAGGTGGCATTGTTTGTATAAGCCATGTTGGCTGAAATTTGTGCTCAGGGTTTGTTGGTTCTATTGTTGTGTTTTTGTTGAAATTTGATGTTGAAAATTGTTAAAATTATAAATGTCTCAATAAAATATTTTCTATAAAAAAAGAGCTGTGAGACCCCACTCCTGTGATCTACCCAGCTTGCAACGCCTCACAAGATCATACGAGTGAATCCCAGCAATTGGATTGGATTAGATTTGTTTATTGTCGCGTGTACCGAGATACAGTGAAAAATATTGGGTGGGATTCTCCCCTACCCGGTGGGGCGCGGGGTCCCGGCGGGATGGAGTGGTGTGAACCACTCCGGCGTTGGGCCGCCCCAAAAGGTGCGGAGAACCGCACCTTTAGGGGCCAAGCCCTCACCTTTAGGGGCTAGCCACACGGCGGAGTGGTTGGCATGCCGCCAGCCGGCGGGAAAGGCCTTTGGCGCCATGCCAGCCAGGGCCGAAAGGACTTCGCCGGGCGGCGGAAGTCCGTGCATGTGTGGGAGCGTCAGCGGCTGCTGATGTCATTCCCGCGCATGCGCAGGGGGGGGGGGTCTCTTCCGCGTCGGCCATGGTGAAGACTGTGGCCGAGGCGGAGGGAAAAAAGTGCCCCCACGGCACAGGCCCGCCCGCGGATCGGTGGGCCCCGATCGCGGGCCAGGCTACCGTGGGGCACCCCCGGAGCCAGATCGCCCCGCGCCCCTCCCAGGACGCTGGAGTCCGCCTGCGCCGCCTAGTCCCGCCGGGAAGAGAGGTGGTTTGATCCTTGCCGGCGGGACAGGCATTCCAGCAGCGGGACTTCGACCCATCGCGTGCCGGAGAATCGCCGGGGAGGGCTCGCCGACCGGCATGGTGCAATTCCCGCCCCCGCCGAATATCCGGTGCCAGAGAATTCGCCAAACGGCAGGGACGAGATTCATGCCAGCCCCCGGCGATGCTCCGACCCGGCGGTGGGTTGGAGAAACCCGCCCATTGTTCTGCGTACAGCTCGACAGATCATTCCGTACATGAAAAGAAAATACATAGGCAAACAGAAAATATACCAAGCCCTCACCTTTAGGGGCTAGCCGCACGGCGGAGTGGTTGGCATGCCGCCAGCTGGCGGGAAAGGCCTTTGGCGCCATGCCAGCCAGGGCCGAAAGGACTTCGCCGGGCGGCGGAAGTCCGTGCATGTGTGGGAGCTTCAGCGGCTGCTGATGTCATTCCCGTGCATGCGCAGGGGGGGGTCTCTTCCGCGTCGGCCATGGTGAAGACTGTGGCCGAGGCGGAGGGAAAAAAGTGCCCCCACGGCACAGGCCCGCCCGCGGATCGGTGGGCCCCGATCGCGGGCCAGGCTACCGTGGGGCACCCCCGGAGCCAGATCGCCCCGCGCCCCTCCCAGGACGCCGGAGCCTGCCTGCGCCGCCTAGTCCCGCCGGGAAGAGAGGTGGTTTGATCCTTGCCGGCGGGACAGGCATTCCAGCAGCGGGACTTCGACCCATCGCGGGCCGGAGAATCGCCGGGGAGGGCTCGCCGACCGGCATGGTGCAATTCCCGCCCCCGCCGAATATCCGGTGCCGGAGAATTCGCCAAACGGCAGGGACGAGATTCATGCCAGCCCCCGGCGATGCTCCGACCCGGCGGTGGGTTGGAGAAACCCGCCCATTGTTCTGCGTACAGCTCGACAGATCATTCCGTACATGAAAAGAAAATACATAGGCAAACAGAAAATATACAATGCAAATACAAAGACACAGGCATCAGGTGAAGCATTCAGGAGTGTAGTACTACTCAGTAGAGAAATTGTATGAAATCTCGGCCAGGGGTGGGGGAGCTGCCATTCCGTAAGGCAGGGACTCACTTTAGATACCTGGGGGTGCAGAGTGCTCAAGATTGCGGGGGGCTCCGTAGGTACAACATTTCTGGTTTGGTGGGAAGGGTGAAAGCTCATCTGGCAAGGTGGGATGGTCTCCCTCTGTCACTGGCGGGTCGGGAACAGGCAGTTAAAATGAATGTGCTGCCGCGATTCCTGTTTATTTTTCAATGCCTATCGATTTTCCTGCCAAAGACATTTTTTAGAGATTGAAGGGATGATCACCTCATTCATATGGGGAGGGAAGGTGGCCAGAATTAAAAAGGTGCTACTACAGTGAGGAAGGCAGGTAGGGGGTTTGGGTCTTCCGAACCTGATGTACTATTACTGGGCGGCGAATGTGGAGAAGGTACGGAGCTGGGTCAGAGGGGTTGACTCCCAATGGGTCAGAATGGAGGAAAGTTTGGGTAGGGGGCCAGGATTGAAGGCGCTAGCAACAGCTCCGCTCCCGACAGCCCCGGGGAGATATTCAGGGAGTCCGGTAGTAATAGCTTCGTTGAGAATTTGGAGGCAGTTTCAACAGCACTTCGGGTTGGGGTACGGTCAAGGGAAATGCCGATTCGGGGGAACCATAGATTTGAGCCAGGGAAGTGGGATGGAAATTTTTGATGTTGGGAGGAGAAAGGAATTAGGACACTAAAAGATTTGTTTCTTGGAGGTCATTTTGCGGAATTGAAGGAGCTGGGAGCGAAGTATGGGCTGGAGCAGGGAGAAATATTTAGGTACATGCAAGTTCGAGACTTTGCCAGAAAGGAGATACAGAGCTTCCCAGTAGAGCCGGCTTCTACAGTGTTGGAGGAGGTACTGACGACAGGGGGACTGGAGAAGGGGGTAGTGTCGGCAGTTTTGGGGCTATTCTGGAGGAGGAGAAGGCTATAAGGGATCAAGGCAAAGTGGGAAAAAGAGTTGGGAGAGGATATGGAGGAGAGGTTCTGGTGTGAGGTGCTCCGGAGGGTGAACGCCTACACCTTGTGAGCGAGGTTGGGGTTGATACAGCCGAAGGTGGTGTATAGAGCGCACCTTACAAGGGCGAGGATGAGCCGGCTCTTTGAGGGTGTAGAAGATGTGTGTGAACGTTATGGGGCCCCCCGCAAACCACGTTCATATGTTTTGGTCCTGTCCAAAGCTGGAGGATTACTGGAAGGAGGTGTTTAGGGTAATCTCTAAAGTGATGCACGTGAAACTGGACCTGGGCCCTCTGGAGACCATATTCGGGGTGTCGGATCAGCCGGGGTTGGAAATGGGCACTGAGGAAGATGTTGTAGCCTTCGCCTTGTTGATCGCTTGAAAAGGTCAAATTTGAACTGAGGGGAAGGATGGAGGGGTTCTACAATTCATGGGCGTTATTCATTATGCACTTTCCAGAATTGGATCACATTGAACATTAGGTGGGGGGGGTTGGGGGAGGGGGACTGTATGTGTTAAAGGTGACTATGGTTCCTTTTTGTCATTTGTTTATGTTAACATGCAGGCTAATGTCTGGGGTTTGGTGGGAGGATGGGATCGTTGTTATTGATATGGGGATTGACATTACATTCGTTACTGATTATTGTTTATTGTTGCGTGTAAATTTGGGGGGAAATGTGAAAAAGGAGAACAAAAAATATATTTTTTTAAAAGACGCATAAAGAGATCAGATCAGTCCATGAGAGGGTCATTTAGGAGTCTGGTAACAGCGGGGAAGAAGCTGTTTTTGAATCTGTTAGTGCATGTTCTCAGACTTTTGTATCTCCTGCCCGATAGAAGAATTTGGGCAAGTGAATAGACAGCTGGGAGGGGTCTTTGATTATACTGCTCGCTTTCCCAAGGCAGCAGGAGATGTAGACAAAGTCAATGGATGGGAGGCAAATTCATGTGATGGACTGGGTGGTGTTCACGATTCTTTGTTATTTTTTACGGTCTTGGGCAGAGCAGCAGCCAGATGGGATGCTCTCTATGTGCATCTGTAAAAGTAGGTATGGACATGCCGAATTTCCTTAGTTTCCTGAGAAAGCATAGGCGCTGCTGTGCTCTCTTGGCCGTAGCGTCGACGTGGGTGGACCAGGACAGATTGTTGGTGATGTGCACAACTAGGAATTTGAAGCTTTCAACCATCTCCACTTCGGTCCTGTTGATGCTGACAGTGGTGTGTACGATTCATTGCTTCATGAAGTTAATGACCAGCTCTTTAGTTTTTCTGACATTGAAGGAGAGATTATTGCTGTTACACCTCTCCACTAGGTTCTCTATCTCCCTCCTGTATTCTGACTCATCGCTGTTCGAGATCCGATCCACTACGATTGTGTCATCAGCAAGCCTGTAGATGGAGTTGGAGTCAAATTTTGCCACGCAGTTGTGTGTGTATAGGGAGTATAGTAGGGGGTTAAATACACAGCCTTGCGGGGCCCCGGTATTGAGGACTATCGTGGAGGATGTGTTGTTGTTTATCCTTACTGTTTGTTTTTGGAACTTTGATATGAGCTTGGCTGGGATTATGGTGTTGAAGGCAGAGCTGTAGTCAATAAATGGGACTCTGATGTAGGAGTCCTTGTTGTTGAGATGCTCCAGAGATGAGTGTAGGCCAGGGAGATATTTACTTTCAAGCAAAAACAGGAAGGCAGATTAATACCTGAATGGTTGTAAATTGGGAGAGGGGAGTGTGCAGCAGGATCTAGGTGTCCCTGTGTACCATTCGCTGAAGGTCAGCATGCAGATGCAGCAGGCGGTAAAGAAGGCTAATGGAATGTTGGCCTTCATTGTGAGAGGTTTGATGGCTTCCTGCTCGAACCGAGCATAGAATGCATTGAGTTCATCGGGAGGGGTGCGATCCTGCCGGAGATTCTGATCGGCTTCGCTCTGTAGCAAGTCATGTTGTTTAAGCCTTGCCACAACCTATGAGAGTCCGTGATGCTAGTCTGTGACTCTAGCTTGGTCTGGTATTGCCTCTTGGCATCCCTGATGACTTTGCGGAGGTCATACTTGGTTCTTGCAAACCATCCCTAGAGTATAGGGATTCATTGACACCACACATGAATCTATACAGCCCCTCACAACACCATGATATACACAACTAGAAAAGGCCTTAATTCCATCAGGCAGTGTCAGGTCACTACGAAGTATAAAGCATGTGTAGGTGCCAGTAATAGCTATTTTATGGCAGCATTATTTCAAGGTACAAACACATTAGACAAATCATTACAAGTGAAGTAGGTCAGCCTTTAGAAAAAAAACACGATTGCATTATTTTACATCCTTGGAACATCCCAAGTATTTCACAGCCATTGAATTAGTTTGGATGTATAGTTAGTGTTGCATAGACAAACTCAATGACAAATTTGCATCAGTAAGTTCCCTCATTACTACAATATTGGGCTGGATTCTCCAAAAATGGGGCTTGATCCCCCCCCCCCAACCAGGGCTGCCATGGACTCAGTCCGCAGCCACTGCGCGAGAGTCCCGACCGGCCGCACATGGTTAGAATCACGCCATTGGGAATTCGGTCGGTCGGGACTGGAGCATCGCTGGGAGGGCCTCTGGCAATGGCTCTCCATCCGCGCCGCGTAAATCACGCGCGAGCGATTCTGCGGACACCGGAGAATCGCGGGAGCGGCGCCGGGCCCGATCCTGTTGTAAAAGTGGACATGAACTGCTCCAGCGCCGTGCTGGCCCCCTGTGAGGGCCAGAATCGGTAGTGCCCGCGCCCGTTTCGCGCCGTCGTGAAATGCGACGGCGTTCACGACGGCACGGACACGCTGCCTCCATTTCGGAGAATCCCACCCATGTTATTCCAACCACAGTTTTGTAAAATACTCATGGAAATGCTTTTCCACAAATAATGGACACCTGAAGATAGACCAGACAGTGACCAGCACCCTGGAAATTAGCAAAGATTTAGACCGGGATTCTCCCGTTTCTGGCAGGTGGAAATGTCGGTGGAAACAGAGAATCAAACAGGACTCCCCAAACGACTTTTATGCCAGCTGGATTTCCCGCTCCCATTGTCCCTGCCCCCGGCCAATGTAGTAATCCTGCCATGAATGGCCGGGAACCCCATTACCAGGCATTTACAGCCCCCCCCCCCATGTTAGGATTTCTCACATCCTCACTGGCATGACGTCACTTAGGCAGGGTTTGCAACAGCGTTGGACAAATAGGGATTTGGTAAATGATACCTGCGAGGGCCCACAGGTAAATAGAATCCCCAGTGATGGAGAGGTTCATGCCCGGGCAGTACCCGGCCAGTGCCGGGGGCAGTGCTATGGAAAGGACTTCTTTGCGGTAGTTCCCCATGGCTGTGGGGGGCTTCTGTGTACTTGGGGTGGGAGGGTGTTTTCTGTGTCATTTAGAGGCTGCCCCACCAGTGTGACGTTGTGGGACCTGACTCTAGGATTTATTTTGACGAAGTGCAAAAAATATGGCGGCGAAGTCCGGTCATGGAGTCAGCGGGCTACACACCACTTTTCTCATGTGAGTCGACACTCAGTCAAAATAAATGATCAAATTCCACCTTTAAAACATTCAGACAAATGTGGGAAAGGAGGATTAAAAAACCTTATTGTTTGTGGCTTGGTAGAAATCGGTAAGAGTTTTGATTCACAGAGTAGGCTTGAGGCAGAGAACATGTACAAATTGTGTTCTTTGATTCGCAGACTGGAGAAATTTGTAAAGGTGATGCTGCTGCTCTTCAGTGTTTTTTAGGTTGCAAGAGAATTCATAATATCAAGTTCAGAAAAGTGGCAAATGCACATATAATTCATTTTTAAGTGATTTTAAATATGTGTTGCCATGGGTTCAGTGGAGATAGTTCCCAAAAGCCCAAAGCTTCAGACTTTGCTGGGCAGAGCTGACAAAAGTATGTAAACAGGTTTAAAGATGATGCTCGGCTGTGTGGCCAGGTGGACAGTATAGAGAAGATTGATAACATTCAAAGAGATCCAGACAACTGAAGTATTATTTAATGTGAAAAATCCAAGGGAATGCACATTAAAAAACATTGATCATTTAACCAGTGGACAGGCATCTACTGACAGAAGCAGAAAAGGAAACTGATTTGAGTATGATTGCAGCCATATCGCTGACCTCTGTATCCCTCGGGAATGCTGAACATTTTCTTCCAAGAACATCGTTTGTGATGTAACCCATAGGGTTGAAAAAGCAATTTTGGGAGGGCATTGCATTCACCTGCATTTTGAAAGCTATGTTTTATTACGTGTCTGGTTGAAATCTATATTTTAATTTGGTGGTTTGTGCAATTGTAATATAAATAATGCTGCCGCCAACAATCCCCAGTTTTAGTTACATATTTTCTGGTGTTTTAAGTTTGATGTTCCACCTACAAAGAGCTAAATTAACCAATATTTTATAATGCAATCATATTTTGTGTTTATCACAGAACATATACTGGGCCAAATGCATAGTCAATTACAGATAATCTTTGTGTTTGTGCAGTAATGGTGTTGCTGACATTTTTATACCCTCTACGAACCTACAATCTCCCAGTTTCTATGTTGCAAATCAACAAGGGAGAAAATTTGACCCGAACAAAGTATCACTGGATTTTTTAATGTTGCTAAAACGCTCCATTTTAATCAATGCCAAACATGATAAAATACAATCTCCCCTCACAGTTTATAAGATCAAAAAGGTTAACACCATATTTCCAGTATGTATATAATATCCCTCGCAATTAAACCAGTCAGTGACTGTTTAATTGGGTGAAATTAAGTACTCATTGGCACAGTGACTTCATGTAGCAAGAAGCCCCATTCTGAAATGGTTGGACAATTCATTTAGTCCACTCTTGGACAACCTACTGACTTTACTACCTTCACAATGAAACTGCCATTGAGAACTGTGATTGGTTTTTATTAAATTCGTGGACCATGTTTTGAGGCTATGTATTATGTTGGCCAGTCTTCCTTGGAGGACAGGCACAGCCCTGCTCAGGAGGTGGAGAGACTGAGCCTCGTATATCACAAACCAGCCAGTGCCACATTGACAACCAGTGAGAAATGCCCATATGTCAGAGTTACCTGAGGCACTACAAATATGATATTGATGGAGGAGTCAGTCACCGAACGTGTGCCACAATGGCTCAGTGCTTTGAAAGGTGAGCTCATTCATTTGAGAGATTGACAAACCTGATGAAGAACCATTTGCAAGATCACTCAAGAATGGTTGAAGGAATAGTGCGCTGGCATGCAGAAGGTTCATGGCATACTCAGCAGCAACAAGTCATTGGAGCAGAGTAGCATGGAGCGGATGGATGTTAGCTGCACACCAGCTTGTATCTTCACAGCCACTACCCCTTTAATCTCATTGGCTTCGAACTTGCTTCCAAGTCTATTATCATAGAATTTACAGTGCAGAAGGAGGCCATTCAGCCCATCGAGTCTGCACCGGCTCTTGGAAAGAGCAGCCCACCCAAGGTCAACACCTCCACCCTATCCCCACAACCCAGCAACCCCACCCAACACTAAGGGCAATTTTGGACACTAAGGGCAATTTATCACAGCCAATCCACCTAACCTGCACATCTTTGGACTGTGGGAGGAAACCGGAGCACCCGGAGGAAACCCACGCACACACGGGGAGGACATGCAGACTCCGCACAGACAGTGACCCAAGCCTGAATCGAACCTGGAACCCTGGAGCTGTGAAACAATTGTGCTATCCACAATGCTACCGTGCATTATTACGTGTTACTTTACCAAATATCTTTTGAAAGTCCATGTACACACTATCAAGCACACTTCCCTCATCCACCTCTCCAGTATTTCATCAAAGAACTCACTCACATTAGTAAAGATTGATTTTTCTTTCAAAGATCTGTATAGTTAATGTGAAATGCAGATAGATGTTTCAGACTTGAGTTCTAAACAGTTTACTTTTTAAGCCTAGTCAATGTTACAGACCATCATAAATAAGGAACTTTACAGGCATTTAAAGCTCAACAGTTATCTAACCACTGCTATAATCTGACACTTCAGCTCGCCACAGTGTTGCTTTGTCGGAACTACCATCTTTCAGATGAGACGTTAAGCGGAGGCCCTGTCAGCATTCTCATACAAATGTTAATCACCATGACAATATTCAAAATAGAGTAACGTCACTTTCCTTTAATGTCGCTGGATCAAAGTCCTGCAACTCCCTTGCTAACAGCGCTGTAGGTGTACCTACATCACATTGTTACAATCTCAGCTTCATTTCTTGAGACTAAGTGTGAAATTGTGCTCCCTCTCATTGAGCTTGGTATGTGCTGGGTAAAGAATTTCTCTTGAATGCAGTTCAAGAATTTCTCGCTGTGTCTGCTTGGGTTTCCTCCGGGTGCTCCAGTTTCCTCCCACAAGTCCCAAATGACGTGCTTGTTAGGTGAATTTCCCTCCGTGTACTTGAACAGGCACCGGAGTGTGGCGACTAGGGGATTTTCATAGTAACTTCATAACTTCATTGCAGTGTTAATGTAAGCTACTTGTGACAAGAATGAAGATTATTATGTTACTACTGGACATTCAGGTACCAGAGCAGAATCCTAGCTTCATAGATAACTTTTATTTTTTGTTCAGAGACATGGATGAACAGAGTAACAGAACTGTCAGTTAACCTTTAACAAAAGATATCTTTACAGATATACACAGATTTATAAGGACAGCACATGTTACAATAAGTATTTTTTGCCCTAATATTCTCCGTAAGTACACATCCATGTAAACCAACTGTGGTCAGACACACCACACTCTGAAACCAAGTGGCGCATGCTACCCACTACAACTTCTGTGGATTTCTCATCAAATCCCCCAGATGATTGTCACACTGTGAGCCAACTGGTTTCACTGGAATTCTGACTTCCACACAAGTGTTTCCAAATTCCACTCTCAAGGAACACACTTTGAAACCTTCCCCAACACAAGGCTTTCTCTCAGATGTCCTCACCAAGGATCCATATCCGGGTTCATTTGAGAAGTCTGCTCCCTGCAGTTCCTTTGTCCTGCCCAGGTTCTACTGGATCCCACTTAAAACTAACTCAAAAATAATTTGTGGCCTAGGGAAGCCCCTGGTTACTAAGCAATAGCCTACTTTTCCTTTAAGTCCCATTTGCTTTCTCGTCGTAAACTCTCATTACCATACAGGGACCTGAACCAAACTGAACTAATTAACCCTTTCAATTACAGAAGGGCAATATTAAACTTACTTAAAGCTATCCCCTATTTCTAATACCCACAAATACAGCTATAGATTATTCATAACTACCTTTGATTCCTGACAATGTTGACTACAGCAGTCCAAGAAGGCAGCTCACCACGGCCTCCTCAAGGGCAATTAGGGATGGTCAGTAAATGCAGGATGCCCACATCCCATGAATGAATTTTAAAAACGTTTGCCTGGCATCCCGGCCAACATATATCCTGCCACCAACATTACTAAAAATAAGTAATTCACCTCAGTGCTGTTTGTGGAACCTAGCTGTGCTCAAATTAGCTGCTGCATTTGACTATGAAACAACAGTAACAATTTAATTCTTTGGCATTTTGGGACTTTCTGAGGATGTGTAAGGTGATAAAAAATGCAAGTCTTTTTCTTTACTTCTCCGTCAATTTTATTTCCTCTCAGACGACTTTCAAACTTGATGGTGTCCTGAACTATGTGCTTTGGCTCTTCAATTAGGTTTCCCTTTTTAAAAACATCAGTATCTGGCCCAATGTATTACATTATTTATTAACTGTTTTACAGTTCATGTAATGATGATTTAAATTCAAAGTAATAAATCTGAAGGCAATATTTGATTCGTAGTTCGTCTAGATCTTTTGCATTCAGGCCGTATGTATTATGCAGCTCTTTGATAAATGATGAAATGTCTAAATGTTCTGAAGCCAAAAAATTATCACGACTGAACCTTCAGAGGTAATAGGTCTTGCAAAGTAGATATTGTGAGAAATTGTCATGCACAAAATCATTGATGTTTTATAAGTCCAACCCTGGTGAAATTTACTAGAATGGTGCATGGCTTCCATAATGTATGACCAGAACCTAAAGTAAGGTTGCCTTGGTTTTAGCTATTGAGAATTTATGCTTAAAGTGAAAGTAGAAGAACACTATTATTTAAATAGAACAGCAGTAATTTGTTCAGAATAATTTCCACTGTGTTCATAAGTCAAGAGCGATTTTAAACAATTAGCTAGCTGTACTAGCTTGTCTTATTCTCAAGCAGCATGTTCGAGTTCTGGTAAGGAAAGGGGTGATCTTCCAACAGTACAATCTCCACCCATTTTCTGCTCAGCATTGAATTTAAATCGGGATTGAAATTTGAGCTTTCACGTTGAATACTCACTTCGTATATGTAAAGTAAATGCTTATCTTGCTTAAACTATCAGTTGCATAGAGAAAAATGGGCACTGAACTCTTGGGCGGAATTTACTTTTTAAAAAATGTATCTTGTTCCAAACATGTGTAAAAATAGCAACATATACAAAAACACACTCCACAAACTCAGTCCACAGTTGGCACAGTTTTTGTCCTTTTTACCCCCTCCACACCCCACGACGAACAGTTCCTCAAACATTGTCATCAACATTGTCTCGAAGCTCTGCTAAATCTAATCTTTTCCAACCAGAGGAAATCATACAAGTCCCTCAGCCAGGTCGCTACCCCTGGGTAGAGAATCCAACCTCCAATTTAGCAAGATAGTTTGCTGGGCAACCAGAGAAGTGAAGGTCACAACATCGGTCCCCTTCCCCTTCAGCAGCCCCGGCATTTCCTATACCCTAAAGATCACCACCATTGGGTCCTGCCTGACCTCCACCGCCACAATCTTAGATAACGTCCCAAACACCGCTTCCCAGTATCTCTTAAGCCTCTCGGAACCCCAAAACTTGTGCACATGATTCTCTGGTCCTCGCACTCATCAGCCACCCCTTGGAAGAACCCACTCATCCTCGCCCAGATCATGAGCGGGATTCTCCCATTCCGCGGCAGAGTGTCCACGCCATTGGAAAAGACGTTGCGTTTCACAACGGCGTGAAAGGGCCGCTGGGAGTACGCTGGCCCATACAGGCGGCCAGCATGGGCGCTGGAGCAGCTCATGCCGCTCCAGCCTCCCATCCCGGCACGAACTGGGCCCCGCAGATCACGCATGCGTGGATGTCAAACTCAACGTGCTGGCCCCGACGCAACATGGCGCGGTGGTTCAGGGGCCGGCGCGTAAGAAAATAGGCCCGGGGAGCGAGAGTACGGCCTGCCAATCGGTGAGCCCCGATCGCCGGCCAGGCCCCATCGGAGGCACCCCCCCCCCGGTCTATCTTACTCTTTATAGCTTTCTTAGTAGCTTTCTGTTGCCCCCTAAAGATATCCCAATCCTCTAGCCTCCCACTAATCTTTGCCACTTTGTATGCTTTTCCCTTCAATTTGATACTCTCCTATTTCCAGTCGATTTTCCCTCTTTCTGCCATCCTTCCTTTTTGTTGGTATAAACTTTTGCTGAGCCCGACACTGGCTCCAAGAGTGGCGCGAACCACTCCGGGCCACCCGGAAGTTGCGGAATCCTCCGCACTTCCGGCGGCTAGGCCGGTGCCGGAGGGGTTGGCGCTGCGCCAACCGGTGCCGGAGGGCCGTCGCGGGCCTGCGCAAGTTGCCGCATGCACAGTACTGTCGGCTTGTTCTGGCGCATGAGCAGAACCATCGGTGTTTGTCCTGCGCTTGCGCAGGGCGTTTCTTCTCCGTGCCGGCCATGGTGGAGCCTTAAAGAGGCCGGCGCAGAGGGAATGAGCGCCCCCATGGCACAGGCCCACCCGCAGATTGGTGGACCCCGATCGCGGGCCCCCCCCCGAGGCCGGGCCCGCCCCCTGAGGACCCCGCTAGACGGCCGACAAGCCAGGACCCGCCAGTATGGACCATGTCTATTTCATGCCGGTGGGACTGGCCGAAAACGGACGGCCACTCGGCCCATTGGGGCCCAGAGAATTGGCGGCGGGGCCGCTGCCAACGGCCCCCAACCGACGCGGCGTGATCCCCGCCCCTGCCTGAAAACCGTAGAATTTGACAGCCGGCACCGGAGCGGCGCGCCCCGGCGATTCTCCGACCCGGTGGGGGTACGGAGAATCCCGCCCGAAGTCTTTGCTCCCAGTCTACCTTAGCTACCTCTTCTCTCATCCCATTGTAATCTCCTTTGTTTAAGCACAAAACACTAGTGTTTGATTTTACCTTCTCACCCTCCATCTGTATTTTAAATTCCACCATATTGTGATCGCTCCTTCCGAGAGGATCCCTAACTATGAGATCATTAATCAATCCTGTCTCATTACACGGGACCAGATCTAGGGCCGCTTGTTCCCTCATAGGTCCCATTACATACTGTTCTAGGGAACTATCGGTGACTTTTTCGCTTTACTATTCCTGATTTCCACCCAAATGGATTCAACCTTATCCTCCATAGCACCGATGTCATCCCACACTACTGTGGATGTCATCTTAAATAACAGAGCTACACCACCTCCCTTACCATCCACTCTGTCCTTCCGAATAGTTTGATACCCTCTGATATTTAACTCCCAGTCGTGACCATCCTTTAACCACGTTTCAGTAATGGCCACTAAATCATAGTCTTTCACAATGATTTGCGCCATCAACTCATTTACCTTATTCCGAATACTACGAGCATTCAGGTAAAGTACGGTGGTAGTGTCACACGACATGAGGACTGTGTGGTAGTCACTTCTACCGATACTGTCATGGACTGGGACTGAAACAGGTGGTGAGAGAACCAACAAGAGGGAAAAAACATACTTGATCTCATCCTCACCTGCTGCAGCAGGCAGATTAGTGAGAATGAGACCAAGTATGTTCTTTGCCCTCTTGTTGGTTCCCTCACCACTTGATGCAGTCCAGTCTTGCAGCTATGTCCTTTAGGACCCGGCCAGTTCAGTCTGTGGGGGTACCACTGAGCCACTCTTGGTAATGGTCACTGGAGTCCCCCACCCAGAGAATATTCTGTGCTCTTCCCACCCTCAGTGCTTCCTCCAAGCCCTTGGGAAGCCATATTCGGGGTATCGGACCAGCCGGGGTTGGAAACGGGCGCGGAGGCAAATGTTTTAGCCTGTTGGAATTCTTGACTCTTGAGAAGGTTAAGTTTGAACTGAGGGGAAGGATGGAGGGGTTCGACAATTCATTGGCGTTATTTATTATGCACTTTCGAGAATTTGATTACATCGAATACTAGGGGGGTTTGGGAGGGTTCGGGGGAAAGGGACTGTATGTGTTAATGGTGACTCTGGGTGATTCCTGTTTCCTCTTTGCTATTTGTTTATGTGAACATGCGGGCTGCTGTTTGGGGGTTTGGTGGGAGGATGGGATCATTGTTATTGATATGGGGATTGACATTGCATTCGTTATTGATTATTGTTTATTGTTGGTGGTTGTAAATTTGGGAGAAATGTGAAAAAAGAGAATAAAAATATATATTTTTTTAAATCTCCACCTATAATCAACTGGCGTGTACACCCCGGTACTGCACTTCCTTGGCTCCCACAAACCCCGTGCTTTTGTTCAGCAAAATGGCCTCCCCTCACGACTTCTTCGAGTCAAACATCAAGTGAAATACTTGTCCCACTCATCCCTTCCTCAACCAAAATTGATCATTCACCCGGATGTGCGTCTCCTGTAAAAGGATCGCATCCGCTTTCAAACTCCTCGGGTGTGCAAAATCCCGAGACCTTTTAATCGGCCCATTTAACCCACGGACGTTCCATGTTACAATTCTTACCGGATGCTTACACCTCCATTACGCTCTACTGTCCGCCATCATCCCCCTCCGGTTCTACCTTCTCTAATATCACCCTAAACCAGGCCCATCCAAGATTACCTCCCTCTCCGCCCTTGAACATGCTCCGTCTCCAACTCCGCCACGTCACAATGCCCTTTCCCCCAGCCCCACCCCATCCCATTTTCATTTCTCCCTTGCACCCTTCCCACCCCACCAACCTGCCCACCTCTCATGGCCTCCTCGTCCACCTCACCTCCATTCACCAGCATTACCTGCCAGCGTGGCAGCTTCCGCTCGAAGGTCCCTCCACATCCCTCCACTCCTCTCCCCGTTGTGTTATGCTTCTTCGTGTAGCATAAGCTGCTTCCTTGATGTATGTTTTGACAAAGGAAGGTCCAGACTTTGTAATGAGTTCAATATGTTTATTGAACTATTAACACAGTTCTTAAATGAGTTTGACTCTCCTGCTAATCCAACTGTAGTAACAGTCTAACTAAACCAGTCTGCTCTAAGCCACGTGCTGGGTGTGATGCTTCTGATCAACCCTGATGTACTCTCTAGCTGTCTGTCTGTGGAAAGAGACAGAGCATTTGTACCCTGTCCTTTTATAAGGGTTGTGTAATGCGCCCTTGTGGTAATGCCACCTCTGGGTGTCTTGACTGCTCATTGGTTGTGTCCTATTTTAAGTGTTCATTAGCTGCATGTTTGCATATCATGACATCTCCGGTGGTCCCTCTAGTGTTTACTTAGTTGTAGTGTATTTACATTAACCCTTTATGTATATACGGTGATGCATATCACCACATCCCCCTTTTTTCGTGTACCATATTTTCTGTACTTTGTTAAATAAAATTGAACAAAATAGGTCAATAAGTGATGACATGTACAAGTCATGATGACAGTGATGATTATACAATACCAAATAATATTTGTGAGTCCAAAGTTCATGAATTTATATGGTCGAGTGGCTTTCTTGTTTTGTTAGTGAAGTGTCGATGTTGATGTTGTCATTTCCTTGTGAACGTCGTCAGTGTTCCTGTGCTTAAGGACCCAAGAAGTCATCTGGAGGTGCTCAAATGGTCAAATCACTTCGTTGTCTGATTTAGACTCTTTTTTTCAATGCTTGTGGTCGAGATTCTTGATGTCATCTTTCCTGTCTGACCTGGACTGGTGTCTGTGTTTGTGGTATTGATGCCGTATGTCAGCTGCCTTGAAAGCTGGTCCGCTTGTTCGTAGTGTCGCAAACGTGAATTTGTAAGATGCGTTAGCATGCCATGGTATGTCTGCACACTTGCCATTGTCTTGAGCTGTGCTGTCACAGTGTCCTGCATTGGCAGAGTTGTACCTTGTCGTACCAGTCGTTGTTCCAGTGTTGTTGGTTTTGTCGTGCTTGTTGTTGACATTGGTGCCTTTGGTACGCTTCTTGTTGTTGTCTGTGTTGTTGTTTTTGTAGGTTTTGTTGTTGTGTTTGTTGCGCTCAATGACCATTCCGAGTGGAGAATTCGAGTCCTTCACAAAGCTACTTGTGTCAGTGTCCTTTGTGGCATCTGCTGTTTCATTGCACGTTTCGTCTTTAATTCCTCGGTTCTCCCCGTCTGGAGTCATGTCTGGTTCACTTGAATCATCTTCAGTTTGTTGATGCTCCCCGTCTGGAGTCAAAATGTTCAAGGTTTCATGTTCTTGTGGAGAGGCTCGAGTGGATGAGGTTTGAATTGACATGGTCTCACTGGACACACTAGGAGTCTCACTTTGATTGTCGAGTGCCTCTGTACATACGAGCTGAGATCTTGCTGTCTTGCAGTGATGTTGCACATCTTGTATGGGAATTGTGATGCCTTTGTCACTGTCTCAGATACAGTGGGTAGACCTGCAGTGTCTTCTTGTTGGCTAGATGAGCTGGGTAGACTGTTAGAGTCTTCTTCTGGTGGCTCAAGTAATCTGGGTAGACTGTCATAGTCTTTCTGTTGTTCACGTGAGCGTGGCAGATTTGCATCATCTGCTGCTGGTTGCTGAGATAAGGTGGATAGACCTTCATGGTCTTGTTCATGCATGGACTGCGCTTTGGAGTCTTGAGTTGCTCCCATTGTGGAGTCTGTCAACGAGCTCGCTGTGGAAGCTTGTATCGCTCTCCTTGTGAAGTCTGGCATTGTTCCCTGTGCGGAGCCGTGCAGTGGCCTCGCTGTGGAGTCTTTCATCGCTTTCTGTGTGGAGTCAGGGACTCTTCATGGTGCGTGGACCACCCTCTGTGTGGAGTCGGGGGCTCTTTGTGGTGCGCGGACCACTCTTCGTGGTGTATGGACCACTGGTGTGGCATCAGGCCACTCTCTGTGGGCTTGTACCGCTCTCTATCTCTTGGCATCAGGCTGCAGCAGAATCCTGTACTCATGGGTCAGGATGTCATCTATGCTGGGCTGAGGATCCTCAAATCCAAAGAACTCGTCCATGTTTGTGTAGGATGCTTCAATGTACAACTCATCTTGTTGCGGTTCAGATTTGTTACGGTGCTCGCTACGTCCAATGATGAAATCATCTTCTGAGTCGTAGTCTTCAAGGACCAAATCATCTCTTTGGCCACTGCTAACTGCTTGTTGCAGGGTTCTGCGGAGGTTATATTCATCTACTGGTCGAAGTCCAGGCATTGTGCTGTCTTTCGTGGTGAAAAAATTGTGTTTTCTGGCTTTAAAACTCTTCTTCACTAATTTCGGACATTTCCCCTTTAAGTGGGCGTGGTCCGGGGCCTCTGATGTCATGATGCTCGTGATGTAAAGCATAGGAATGGATTGCGCATGCGCAAATCGCTTTTCCTTTACTGTGCGCTCTTTTCGCAACTGCGCATGCGCGGTTTCTCGCGCATGCACAAAACACTGTTTTGCCGGTTCACGTCTACTGGGGAACTGCGTATGTGCGGACTGGGCCGGCTGAATACGTGCAAGATGGCTGCCAATCAAAAATGCCGTTTGCTTCTGTTGCACCCCTACCTCTGGCCTCATGGTGAGTATAGGCGCCAGTTTTGCCGATTTATTTTGTGTTTACCTCTCAGTAGTTTTCAAACTTGTCCAGGACTGTCTGGAAGTCTTTTTTGTCCTGCCCTTTGGCGTGTTTGAAGGAGTTGCAGATCTCTGTTGCATGCTCACCCGCAATGGTGAGTAGAAGAGCTATCTTTTTAGCATCGGCCATGCCATTTAGGTCGGCTGCTTCCAGGTAAAGCTGAAATCTCTGCTTGAATGCACGCCAGTTGGCACTAAGATTGCGAAGTGGTACCCGAGTTGCTGATGAACCGGAATCTCGATCATCTTGCCTGCGTGCTGTTGCTGGTTGTCACAGATCTTGCTGAGTTGAACTAAATAGATTGTACAGGCACGACTGGTACCATGTTGTGTTATGCTTCTTCGTGTAGCATAAGCTGCTTCCTTGATGTATGCTTTGACAAAGGAAGGTTCAAACTTTATAATGAGTTCAATATGTTTATTGAACTATTAACACAGTTCTTAAATGAGTTTGACTCTCCTGCTAATCCAACTGTAGTACAGTCTAACTAAACCAGTCTGCTCTAAGCCACGTGCTGGGTGTGATGCTTCTGATCAACCCTGATGTACTCTCTAGATATCTGTCTGTGGAAAGAGACAGAGCATGTGTGCCCTGTCCTTTTATATGGGTTGTGTAATGCCCCCTTGTGGGAATGCCACCTCTGGGTGTCTTGACTGCTCATTGGTTGTGTCCTATTCTAAGTGTTCATTAGCTGCATGTTTGCGTATCATGACATCTCCGGTGCTCCCTCTACTGTTTATTTAGTTGTAGTGCATTTACATTAACCCCTTGTGTATATGTGGTGATGCATATCACCACACCCCCCGCGAGTCCCTCCTTAGGCTGTGAAAATGGCACCCCTACCCATTTGAATGCCCCTCAGCTAGCAACCCCATCCAGCGGGCCCCACTATATACACTCATCTGTAAAGAAAAAAAAGTTAAATATCACAAATACGCCCCTCCAAAAAGAAAACCACCACAGAGGGTGGGGGAGGAGGGTGATTATCCCCTTACAAACTTCTAACTCCCTCAAGAAATAAATCCCCCCCCCATTCTCCAGCAACATAAATAACCATACCATCTAACCTTTGCAGATGTAGCTTCTCCATCTCACACCAAGTCTCAGCTCTCCCCCAGCTTATGGTCCCTTATAAAGTCATTGGCTTCTTCTGGCATTTCAAAATAATACTTCTGGCCTTCAAATGTTACCCCAGTTTCAACGGGTACAACACCAAATCTTCATTCGGTACAACACCGGCTTGGCCCTGTTAAATCCAGTACACCTCTTCACCAGCTCCGCCCAAATGTCCTGGTATATTCAGACACGATTCCTCTCCCATTCACAGTCTCAATTCTTCCTGGCCCACCATAGGATATTTTCCTTCTCCACGAACATGTGCAACCGTACAAACACTGGCCGCGGCAGCTCCCCCGCTCTCGGCTTCTGCCTTACACACCTATGGCCTCTGAGTCCTTATCCAGCACCCTCTCTTCCGCCAACCCGGCCAGCATCCTCAATACATATTTTGTGGTGCTCGTTCCTTCCACCCCCTCTAGCAGTCCCACAATTCGCAGGTTCTACCGCCTTGATCTGTTCTCCTGCTCCTCGAACTTCACTCTCAATGACTTGAATAAATCTCCACCTCCAGGGAAGCAATCACAATCGGACACCACCTTCTCCAAATTGCATATCATCACCATTGCACCTCAAGGCACTTCTCTACACATCCATCAATCCTCACAAAGATGCTACTGCTCCCACAATGGCCTTCAACCAGTCGCCATGCATCTCCTTCATTTGCTAGCAAAATTTATCTTTGATGAACCCCATCAACCGCTCCACCTGAGGCTTTCCCACTGGTGACGACCCTTCCCTCTCCGCCACTCTGTCAATTGTTGCTGTGCCACAGGTCCCCTCCAATTGCCAGGTCTTTAATTGTTTATTGCCAGGTCTGGTAGCCAGTAGACATGGCAATCTTGATGATAACCGCTCCCTCTATACCTTCTGCACGACTTTCCTGTCGGAGCTAACCCACTAAAGGGTATAAAGTGCCCAAACCAACGCCTTCGAGCTGGAGTTACCCTGTGTGCGTCCACTCACTCCATACCACCACCAGAAACTCTCTGGGTGGAATTCTCCCATCCAGGACTAAGTCCTGCGTTTCCCGATGCGAAGGCTGACAGAAAACCATACCATTACATCCAAACCAGGCATTATTAATTATGCATCCATGGCAGGGCGGGCTCGATGGTGCACATCCTGCCATCATACCCGGGTGCCATATTGTAAAGACACTCAACATCACTGATCCACCATGGAAGAAAGAAGATGAGCTTCCTGAACAAAGAAGATGCACCTCTTCTAAGACACTGAAGCTGGAAGATCCACCTGAAGGATGTTCCTTCACCCATTGCAGTGCTGGTTCAGGGTTGTTGGCAGCCTCTACTCTGCACTCAGAAGGCAGCCCCAGGCATTCTTCAGGTACGTCCTGACTTCTACATGTCATGTTGATCCAGATGCGTTCTGAACCAACATGTTTCTCTGCTGGCGTGCATTGGAAGATCCCTCACCTCTGAGACACTCCTAACATTGGAGCAGATTTGAAGCATTTCACAAATAGGTTTCTGACCTTTAGGTCAGTTTTATCTGCGTATTTCTGAGGTGAAGAATTTTATTATGGAAACTGGAATTTCTGAAATTTTTTGAGAAGCTTCGATACCATTTTGCTTCTGCCATTTACTCTTGTCACCAAACAGCTGGAAGGCCCCCAAATCTCTGTCTCAAATGGCCAGTTGTCGAAACTCAGTTTACCTCCAGCATTACCACCTAAACAGTTGACTCAAGGGCACCTCCATTTCTCTGCCTCTCCCTGATGTTCTGTACTACCTTCTCCTGCAAGGGATAAAAGAAGAGACCTATGGGTGTGAGAAATGTTTGAGAGGCTATGAAGGAGGGTTAAAGGTGGTGGGGGGGAGGGGTGGCAGTGGAGTATGAAGTTTGGAGTGGGAGGTTGCGCTTCTGATGGTCACAGCGCCGCCCCCTCTCTTCAAAATCAGTAATAGTCCCTTCATGCCTGGCAGCAGCCTCCACAGTTTAAAGTTTATTCCGCCTTCTTCTACAGAATGTAGAATAGCAATAGAGGCAGTATTAGGCCCTTAAGTGGCTAAAAGGCCACAGGCATAATATCCTGCCCATCATAATATGGGAGATGGATCAGGGTGGTCAAGAAGGTGGTGGGAAGGCATAAAATACAGCCCCCGATCTTAAAATAAATTAGTGTGAGCAGTTATTAGAAATATATACAGATTTCCACCTGTTTGCCTCTCTGTATTTGATTAGGCTAGCCATAAAAATTGATCTCTCCAAGGAGCAGCATGAAATTCAACAGGTTTAATGATGCAGGAGAGGGTGAATTGGATGAGTTAATATCTAGGTAGTAAGCTAAGGATGAATTACTGAGATATCTTGCAAAATCAGCATGCGCAGAGGTTCAAGCTGAGCAGCAAGGTCATTAAGATGTGTGAGTTGATTGCTCCAAAAGTCGATGCTGATTCAGAAAATTCAACTGCTGTGATTGTGGCAATGCAAGTTACAACTTCTTTTAATATAATTTGCTACAGAGTCCTTCTGAGCTTCCAGTGGAGATTGCGCTGTCATTGTTCGGAATTTAATGTGTTATCGTGTTCAGGAAGTGCTTGTTCCTCCAAAGTAGAGTCAGGACAGTAGAAATTCCTCACTATTGCAATATTTCCCAAGCGTAGGTATGTTCGACTGCACCGTGATATGGTGTCTTCTGAGAACCGAATGAACTAGATAAACCCATCAGCAGGGAGGCTGTCTTACAGTCACTCAATTAGTCAAGTTCTGTTTTTGTTGCATGAGGTGTTCTTTTGTCGGTGTTTTGAGTTTCGTATTCATCATTTGGTCCCTTTATGATTAAACTAAATATGTTAAATTTTGTTTTAATTACACAGAATTACAAGATGCCTTGAGACCCATGTCTTAGGGATTCCACTGTTATGTCTGTTTTTCTGTGCAAAATACAAATGAGGGAACTTGACCTTCAGGTTTTCTATTGCCTGAACATCTGGATAGTTTGTGATGCGTACACTAGTCTTGTATTGGTTAATTTAAAAAAAATCTTCCTTCCCTCATTGTCTGAAGGCCTGATTTCTCTGCCTTTGTTGGTTCTGAGCTGATCACAATTTTCGCATTTTCATGGAACCATTTTGTTGCTCATCCTGCTGTGTCAGAAAATCTGTACCATCACTTAGTCAGTTTGAATTTTTCATATCAATAAAAAAACTTTTCTGCTAGTATCTTTGCTTTTAAATACATTTTTTGACATTGTGCAGTTAATTTTCGGTTAATTTTCACCACATAGGGTGAGAAGCAGGAGCCAGGTCTGTTTTTAGGTCAGAAACCGTAGGAAATAAACAGTAGAAACTGGGATCGAAGAGTACTGGACGGAGCCAGCATTCCATTTTAAGGCACAGAAGACCAATTCCCAATTTTTCCAGCTTTTGTCCTGTTGGGAATGCAGATTTATGTGTGGATAAATCCTTAATTGCTAAGTAGACGTGTTTCCTGACAACTTTGCCTGTGGGAATGGGAATGGAGGTGGGTCAGATGAATTGTGGGCTCCTTTAGACCCCACAGCATCCATCACTGAGGCTGCAGATCATCCATAAGTCTTTAGAGCAGAAGGTAGGCCAGTCAGCCCATCCAATCTGCTCAGCCATTCAATAAGATTAGGACTGATCTGATCCGATAATCCACAATTCCACTTTCCCACTTTATTCCCAGAACCCTTGATTCCCTTACTGATTAAAAATCTGTCTATCTCAGCCGTGAACATGCTTAACCTAGCCTCTATAGCCCTCTGCAGTAAAGAACTCCACAGATTCAGTACCCTCTGAGAGAAGAAATTCCTCCTCATCTCTCACTTAAAAGGGTCACGCCTTACTCAGAGGTTATATCCTCTGGTCCTAGACTATCCCACAAGAGGAAGGAACCTCTCAGCATTGACCTTGTCAAGCCCCCTCAGAACACTAGATGTCTCAATAAGATTACCTCTCATTCTTACAAACTCCAACAAGTACAGATCCAACCTACTGAAACTCTAGTGAACCTTCTCTGGACTGCCTCCAACATGAGTATCTCTTTCCCTAATAAAGGGGAGTTTAATAAGGACATGGGGAGTGGACACCGAATAAAATAAAATAAACAACTTTTTTATTTACAGCACAAAAATACATGACGGTAGGTCCCAGGTTCCTTTCTGGTGGGTGCCTTACAGGCTGTCCTTCGAGATGCCCCGCCCCTTTGGAAGAACTCGTACTCCTGCCAGCATTCCTTTTGCCTTATTACCTGCGAAACTTGTGTTGATAACTTTTAGTTGGTTCTTAATTTGGCACAGACACAGCAGTAAATGTTGCTCGGTGTGTCTTTACTTAATTTGCTCTGTTTCTATAACCTTTGCTCGAGCGTCGCCAGGTATCTTTATGATACTGCCACTAGGTTCAAGTTCAAGTGCTGATCAATAACTCAATACACCAGTTAGTAAGATTCAAATCAAAACACATTTATTATACACAGTCAATCACTACTCATGTATAAAACTCTACTTACTAGACTATCTCTAACACTAAAAGGCCTATACTTAGCTTTGGAACTGGCCCACCAGATCAGGGGAACAAATGGCCTTTCATTCAGGTTCTGAGTCTGCAGTCTTCAAAGCTGGTATGGACAGATAACTAGGAGCACCTATTTTGTAGCGTGCGTTGACTGGAGACTTACTTGGTTGCTGCAGCTACTAGGCAGGTCACGTTCAAGGGTTGTTTCGAGCTGCTGATAGACCCTGCCAAGAAGGATGAATTGAACTTGGGGACTCTATTTTATAGTCCCCAGGGGCTTCACGCCCTTTTGGGTGGACCCAGTATCTAGTTCCAAGTGATTGGACTACGTTCTGAATTGTATTGGATCGATTTCTCCAATACTGGAACTGTTCCCTGATCGCTGGGCGGTCCCTAAGTGTCCTTTGGCCTTCCTTTGTCTTGGCTCCTGCTGGCACTGAGGAGTCTGGCTTGGCCTTGTTTTACTAAATGTTTCCAATTGTTCCCGGGGATCTCTCATTAAGATGTAGATGTTTGTCAGTTTCAGTGCTGTCTGGGTTCCTGCAAGTTCTGATACACAGGAAACTTTGCACCTGCTTGTTTTGCCTGCGTTGACTGAATTTCCCTGCATTCTTTGCGGATCTCCATTTTAAAGTCGGGAAGTGGCCAACCCAGGTGGTTACAGACCCTCCTTGTGATCCCTAATGTGAAGCGTGAAGGATCACATAACTGCGTCGTCTTCACTCCCTGACCCAGCGAGCACTCTTCCATGGCCTCTACACTGACCATAACTATGCAATGAAAATTTTAACTGACAATTCCAAGTGGCGCTATGTCACAACAGGGGCATGCAGTACAACATAAAAAAACGGTACCTCTAACTATCTCTCATAAACTACACTCACTTGAACATCCAATTACACTAACTTCCTAACAATACAAAAAATAAAAGCAGCATTCACATTTTCCTCTGGCTTGGAGGTCAAGCTCAGAGTTGTACAATCTTTCTTTATTTACAAATGACGCAAACGAATGTCCTTTATTGTAGATCAAGGGGTCCGGGGGCTTGGTGAAAACCGAAAATAGGGGATCTCATCCTGTGTACCGGGGTGTGAGAGTGGTAGGCTCTCCTTCGCCATTTTCTCGTGCGGATAGTCTGCAAGATGCTGCAGAATATCGCCAATGCTAAAAGGGATTCAATTACGTATGAAAGGGAGTAACATGTGATAAACCTATCACACCATGATGGTGTGTTGTTACTTGTCACTGGGCTCTGGGTGCTATGGGGAAGTGAATCATTGACATCCGGGGGGGTTGGGGTCAAGGGGTTCGCGTTCGTGCGTAACCGAATACACATTATATTGATGACGAAAAACACGTATGATGTCTTCATTGTTCTCTTCTTTCTTCTCTTCTCTCTTCCTTTTTGTCTCTTCTCTCTTCCTGGAGCTTCTGGAATTCTGTGGATCAAGCATAGTTTCTGTTACTATCTTGTTTAATATCTTGTACGTTAGCATGTCTGTCTTTTAGTGCCAATTCCCCTTTATAATTGGTCACCATGTATGACTCCCTCATTTAAAAAAAAAAATCTGAATATTTGGACTAGACATCTAAGAAAATACTGCTGTACTGCGAGCCGTCTTGCAGCCTTTGTGATTTACCATCCCAGTGTTTGAAGATGTAAATAGCACAGTGAAGCAACCCAGGGGTTGCCAAAACCTAGAAAACGAATTTTGAACGTAACGAGCCAAAATGGGGTGCATATGGGCTGCGGCGGGTAAGGGTTGGATGGAATCCCCGGGTAGGACGGTGATCAATGCCGTATGTGCTCTACCCGAGCGTAGCTACCAGAGGGGGGTCCTCAGGCAGGGCGGGGATCAATGCCGTTTCTCCACTGCCTGAGCAACCGGCAAGAACGGGTAAGAATGTGTTCGTCGTGGGGGCTGGGTATCGAGGTTACCTTCAAATCAGGAGAATAGTTATGATTGGTGTCTGCCGATGGACTAGTTCCTCTGAACTATTGTCTGGGACAAACTTGTTCCTTTAACAATCATTGGGCATCAAAGGGGTGGTGACATGGGGCCGCGAAAACTTTCCGAGTTTACACACAACACTTAACGATAACACAAATCGAACAAACATTCAACAAACGTGCAGGTTCCATCAGAAAGGACACTGTTTCTCCTAAGCGGTTCCTTTTAAAACATCATCTGGACACCTCAGTTATCAGTTGTGAACAGGGTTGCAAAGGGGTTCTTGTTTTGGGAGTGAGGCTCAATGTCATCATCTTCTCTTGAATGGATGAGGGTTGCTAAAGCTGCACGGTGTGACTTAGGGTCCATCTCGTCGTTTTGGACGAGCCTGTACGAATTGTCACGGTGACAAATAGTCGTATCTAATTCTGTGGGGTTGGAGTCGGGGTCGTCATCGTAGGGCGGTGGTCTTTGGTGAGGTTTGTTGAGGAATGTGATCAGCAAGGGATCACTCGAATAGTGTTCAGATTCGCTGGGTGTGGGGCCTGTTATAATGGGATAGTAGGGAGGCGTGCTGTGGCTATTGTCTGTGTCACAGTCGCTGTCGCTGCTGCTGCTGTCTGTGGGCGTTCCGGGGCGGAGTCTAGAGTTCAGGGGTGGAGTGAAGGTCGAGTCCGTGGATGGGATGGACGTGTTGGGAGAGGGTAGGGATACGTTGGCTGTGGGTGTGGTGTGGTCCGCTGCATCGAGCATGATGTGGTGTGCGTGGTTAGACTGCGAGCCATGTGCCTTGAGCTGGTTAATATGAAACCACGCGGTCTTCCCATTGGGGTACTCAATCTTATAAACGGAGAGGCTTACTTTGACTGCAATGGAGTACGGACCTGAATACTTAGGTGACAGGAACGTGCTGGGGTTGTAAATGGAGAGCATGACCTGCTGTCCTACATCAAACTCAGTCGCATGTACTGTCTTGTCGAAACAGGCCATGCTCTGTTTCTTCCTGGTGCCTAATTTTACTGCGGCTGCTAGCTGAGCCTTTTTTACATTCTTCACTAATCGTTTCACTGCGTTCTCGTGTGTGAGGGTCATCATTTCGGGGCTGGTCAAGTCAAGTCCTAATAAAAATTCTGTGCCTTTCGTGGGGCGTCCGGTCATGAGAGCGTGTGGGGTGTATCCTGTGGATGTCGAAACAGCGTTACGCAAAAACAGTACAAAGAACAAAGAACTGTACAGCACAGGAACAGGCCCTTCGGCCCTCCAAGCCCGTGCCGACCATGCTGCCCGACTAAACTACAATCTTCTACACTTCCTGGGTCCGTATCCCTCCATTCCCATCCTATTCATGTATTTGTCAAGATGCCCCTTAAATGTCACTATCGTCCCTGCTTCCACCACCTCCTCCGGTAGAGAGTTCCAGGCACCCACTACCCTCTGCGTAAAATACTTGCCTCGTACATATACTCTAAACCTTGCCCCTCTCACCTTAAACCTATGCCCCCTAGTAATTGACCCCTCTACCCTGGGGAAAAGCCTCTGACTATCCACTCTGTCTATGCCCCTCATAATTTTGTAGACCTCTATCAGGTCTCCCCTCAACCTCCTTCGTTCCAGTGAGAACAAACCGAGTTTATTCAACCGCTCCTCATAGCTAATGCCCTCCATACCAGGCAACTTTCTGGTAAATCTCTTCTGCACCCTCTCTAAAGCCTCCACATCCTTCTGGTAGTGTGGCGACCAGAATTGAACACTATACTCCCAAGTGTGGCCTAACTAAGGTTCTATACAGCTGCAACATGACTTGCCAATTCTTATACTCAATGCCCCGGCCAATGAAGGCAAGCATGCCGTATGCCTTCTTGACTACCTTCTCCACCGGTGTTGCCCCTTTCAATGACCTGTGGACCTGTACTCCTAGATCTCTTTGACTTTCAATACTCTTGAGGGTTCTACCATTCACTGTATATTCCCTACCTGCATTAGACCTTCCAAAATGCATTACCTCACATTTGTCCGGATTAAACTCCATCTGCCATCTCTCCGCCCAAGTCTCCAAACAATCTAAACCCTGCTGTATCCTCTGACAGTCCTCATCGCAATCCACAATTCCACCAACCTTTGTGTCGTCTGCAAACTTACTAATCAGACCAGTTACATTTTCCTCCAAATCATTTATATATACTACAAAGAGCAAAGGTCCCAGCACTGATCCCTGTGGAACACCACTGGTCACAGCCCTCCAATTAGAAAAGCATCCTTCCATTGCTACTCTCTGCCTTCTATGACCTAGCCAGTTCTGTATCCACCTTGCCAGCTCACCCCTGATCCCGTGTGACTTCACCTTTTGTACTAGTCTACTAGTAGCGCAAAAGGGAGGACTGAATCCCAAGTGGTACTGTTTTGTTGGACCATTTTCGTGAGGGTTGCTTTTAGGGTCCGATTCATTCACTCCACGATACTACTTGACTGGGGGTGGTATGCGATGTGGAATTTTTGGGTAATGCCAAATATCATGAGGACGTTCTTCATGACACGTCCCGTAAAATGGGAACTTTGGTCGGATTCAATGCTGCGGGGGATTCCCCATCTCGTTAAGATGTGGTGGGTTAAAATCTTAGCTGTAGTCTTTGTCGTGTTTGTTCCAGATAGGAATGCTTCTACCCATTTCGTAAAATTGTCTATAACAACGAAGACATACTTGTGACCATTCCTGGAAGGGGGCAATGGTCCTTAGTGCGCCTTAGTGTCCTGGCAGTTTTAACGAGATTTCTTCCAGGGCGCGTCCCTGCGCGTCCTCAACATAGATGCCGCATCCTGTAATGCGCTTCCCGTTTAATATCGTGGAAGAACCATCCACATATATTCTCAAGGGTGCGCACGTGTCTGTGGGCTGGGGGCTCTGGGGTGAACTACCTATCTTTTTGGGAGGTGTTTTCGCGATAAAGGGGCCTGTGTTGTGGTGCGGTGAGATGATTTCACATTCTCAGGGGTGCCTGTGTACTGAAGGTTGTCGGCTAGGAAAGTGTGGGTCTTGGTCCTTTTAACAGTGATGTCCCGTCCCTGCAAAAGAAGAGTCCACCTGGCTGCTCTGATCTGGCTTACTGTACCGTCCTTAAGTCGTCCGTCTAGTAAAAGTTGGGTGGGGGTGTGTTCCATGAGGATTGTGATGGGGTTTAGTCCGGTGATGTATGAAAAGTATTGAACTGCCCGAAACTGCGAGCAGGTGCCTTTCACAGGCTAGAAATCCCTGCTCCACAGGATCTAAAACTCTGGAGGCCTAAGCCACGGGTCTTAACTGTTCGTGCCGTTCCTGGAGGAGCACGGCCGAAAGGGTACGGTCTGTGCTAGCTATCTCTATAGCACAGGGGGAAAGTGTGCGCGCTTTAAAACATCTACAGCATCCGTGTGCTGTGGAAGCCATTCCCAAGGGGCTCCTTTCTTTAGGAGTTCCGAGAGGGGTGCTGTTTTGGTGGCGAAACCGTCAATATGGTTTCGGCAGTAGCCAACCAGTCCTAAAAATGACCAGAGGGCGGAAACATTCTGGGGAAGGGGCAATTTGACAATCGAGTCAATTCTTTTATGCTCGATCTCGCGTTTACCATGCGTGGTAATCGTTCCCAAATATACCACTTTGTTTTCCAAAATTTGGGCCTTCTTAGGGTTCACTTTACATCCAATTTGCTGTAGGAGTTCCAGGAGTTCGGACAGAAGCGCGATGTGCTCTGCCTTGTTGTTTGTCTGTAGTAATAGGTCGGCTACATACTGGACCAGACATTTGGGGCGAGAAAATTTTGATAAACCATTGGCCAGCTGTCGGTGGAAAATGGAAGGGGAGTTGTGGAATCCTTGTGGAAGGCATGTCCATGTGTACTGCTGACCTTTAAAAGTGAAGGCAAATTTGTACTGGCACGCTTTTGCCAATGGAATGGACCAGAATCCGTTACTGATGTCCAAAACCGTAAAATATTGTGAGTTGAATCCCTGTTTGAGCATGGTCTCGGGGCTTGTGGCTACCGTGGGGGCTGCTGAGGGGGTGACTTTGTTGAGTTCCCGGTAATCGATGGTCAGTCGCCATGATCCATCGGACTTTCTCACTGGCCAAATCGGGGCATTATTAGTACAGGCTACTGATCTAAGTACACCTTGTTCTAATAAGCTATCAATAACGTTTGAGATTTCTCCCTCTGCCTCTTGGGGAAATCCATATTGCTTCTGGGATCTAGGGTCAGGTCCTGTTATTTGAACCGAACCAGCCATCCTGCCGCAATCATGTTTATGACTTGCAAATGCGGTCCTGCTCTTCTGGAGGACTGCCCTAACCTGTTTGTCTGTGCTAATCGTGGTCGGGTCAAACCAAAAATCGCCGACTGCGCTAATCTTATTAGCATACTCACCTACTGTGAGTGTTGCGGGGGCTCTTGCTGATTTTGTCATTTTCCAGACACATTGATTTACTGGGTCAAAGGACAGGTTGTGCGAGTTCATGAAATCGATGCCCAAAATGTGTTCTGCTGTGTGGGGCAGATCTGCCAAAACTAAGGGGTGTTTTGTTGTACTGTTGCCAGTTTGAATGGGTACAGGGGCTGTGATGTGTCCCTGCTGTGAATAGCCTGTGAAGCCGCTGAGGGTGATTGTGGCTGTAGTGGAACATAGTGGAGGAATTAATTGTGGTGCGGGACCCTCCTGTGTCCCAGAGAAATTGGATGGGCTGTTCCCTTATTATTGCTGCAACGACTGGTCGGCCGGACCTATCCCAGAGGGGGTCGCAGACCCAGGTGGGGGAGCCCGAACACCGTCAGTCAGTTCCGTTCATGTCTGTCTGGTCTGAACAGGTGCTTACACTATGTATGGGCTTTGTCCTGTTTCTATTCAAAGTGCCTGCCTGCAGGGCACTCTGTGGCTTTCGTAGGGCATTGCACTCTCGTGCAAAGTGACCTAATTGTCCACAGTTGTAACACTCCTGGGGTTTCTGTGGGGGGCTGTTCATGCCTTCGTTCACCCATGCGGGGTTCTGGTGCGCTTTAACTGCATGAATATCTGCCTCTGCCTGCTGTTCTTTGGGTTTTCTAATCGCGGGTTTGTTGTGGACAGAGTGCTCCCAGGAGCGGGACAACCTTTTAAAACCCACTTTTCGTTGAGCGCTTCTTCTGAGGGGTCATAATTAGTACAAGTTTCCGAAACGGCTGTAAAATAGATCCACAGGCGTCCAGCAAACGCTGTGGGGTGTTCTGTTTTCTTCTGCCTACACTTATTCAGGCTTTCGACTGGGTCACCTCTGTTATAACCGATCGCGTCTAGGATCGCCATGTGCATCTCTGCAAGGGTGCCTCCTCCTACATTCTGTGGGTTGGGAAGTGCTGCTACAACAGAAGTGTCTAAGCTTAAAACTGTGAGCTTCACTTGCTCATGCTCATCCAGGCCGTACATGGTCGCCTGCTGCTTCACTTAGGGGCTGGTTTAGCACACTAAGCTAAATCACTGGCTTTTAAAGCAGACCAAGGCAATCCAGCAGCACGGTTCGATTCCCGTACCAGCCTCCCCGAACAGGTGCCGGAATGTGGCGACTAGGGGCTTTTCACAGTAACTTCATTTGAAGCCTACTTGTGACAATAAGCGATTTTCTTTTCATTTCATTTTCATTTTCATTTTTCACTCGAGCAAAGAAATGATGGGGGTCTGAGGTGGGAAGGAACGGTGTGATCTTTTCGCACACGTCCCGTAATTGGATCACGGTTAAGGGGGTGGTGTAAAGGAATTCCGCGTCTCCGTCCGATGGGACTGTGCGGTGGGTAGTTACTGGATTCATGGGTGCCTGATCTATCTGCTCTGTGGGGTGTTGGGGTGCTTTTCTCCTTTGGGGCTTTCCTTGCGCACATGTCCCCTGTACATATCTATGCGCGGTTTCGTTTAGTTCATGCCAATCAGGGCCGTCTTCTTCATCTAATTGGGATCCAAAGGGGCTTTGAAACCCATTTTGCACTGAAAGTAAAGACTGCAGTTCCGTAATCTGCTTCCGGCATTTTGCATGATACACTGAGCTTTGTCTGTGGTCCGTGGTGGCAGCATGGAGTGCTCTTGACGCTGCTTTTAGATCGCTGCACTGCCTTTGCAATGCCTCTACCTGTTTCTCTGTCTCTTCTCTTACCAGGACTGCCACATTGCGTGTCCTGATAGGCCTTATCGTATTGGGTTTGGAAGCTGCTCAGATGCGCTAGACAAGACTGGTGTGCCCACTTGGCATCATCCACCTCTCCATCCTTTGCTGCCAACTTCCTTCTCAATTCTATATTCTCTCTCTTGATCTCACTGACATCGACTTTGCTCATTCGATGTCTCTCTTCTATCTCTTTGCGGAGCGTCCGAACGACCTTCTCTGTGCCTTGCAATTGTGCCAGGCAGGACACGATTGCCATCGGCTTGCGAGCTTTCCCTAAGCTCTTCTTATGGATTTCGCTCAGGTTCTCCCACCAAGTATGTCCTATACTCCTGGGACCTGTTTCCTCATTTGAACAAAAGTCACTCCAAAGTTGCCATCTCTTCCCTTTGAGATACCTTCTACTCTCAATTTCCCAAACGGGACACTGACCTACTCTGCTGCTGGTCGCTGCGACCACAAATTCTTGAGGGTTCATGAGGCGTTCCATTGCCTTCATTGCCATTTTTCCTATCTGAATGTTCTCTTTTAAAATTTGGAACGAGGGGTACTAAGGTGGTGCTGTAAACACGGGTACGGCTTTTGCTATTTTCCGGAATACAAACTCCCGACAGTTTTCCGCAACAAAATCTATCAGTTTTACCTTATAGCCCTGTTAGTTACGCATGCATTAACACACTTCTGAATTATGAGGATTGATCAGAACTGCTTGAACACTTGTGAATGTTTCTGTTCCCAATTGGATTCTCAATTCAAATTTTGAGTACTCTCGGAGTGGTTAGGCCACTTCTAAGTCGAGTCCCGTCAGAGTTCGCCACTAAAATGTTGCTGACTTTTAGTTGGTTCTTAATTTGGCTCAGACACAGCAGTAAATGTTGCTCGTTGTGTCTTTAATTAGTTTGCTCTGTTTCTATAACCTTTGCTCTAGAGTCGTCAGGTATGTTTTTGATGCCGCCACGAGGTTCAAGTTCAAAGTGCTGATCAATAACTCAATACACCAGTTAGTAAGTTTCAAATCAAAACACATTTATTACACACAGTCAATCACCATTCATGCATAAAACTCTCCTTCCTAGACTATCTCTAACACTAAAAGGCCTATACTTAGCTTTGGAACTGGCCCACCAGGTATGGGGAACAAATGGATTTTCGTTCAGGTTCTGAGTCTGCAGGCTTCAAAGCTGGTATAGACTGGTAGCTAGGAGCGCCTATCTCGTAGCGTGCGTTGACTGGAGACTTACTTGGTTGATGCAGCTACTAGGCAGGTCACATTCAAGGGTTGTTTTGAGCTGCTGAGAGACCCTGCCAAGAAGCTCGGATTGAACTTGGGGACTCTATTTTATAGTCTCCAGGGGCTTCACGCCCTTTTGGGTGGACCCCATCCCTGGTTCCAAGTGATTGGACTACATTCTGATCTCTTGGGTCGATTTCTCCAATACTGGAGCTGTTCCCTGATCACTGGGCGGTCCCTAAGTGGCCGTTGGCCTTCCTTTGTCTTGGCTCCTGCTGGCGCCGAGGAGTCTGGCTTGGCCTTGTTCTACTAAATGTTTACAATTGTTCCCGGAGTTCGCTCATTAAGATGTAGATGTTTGTCAGTTTCAGTGCTGTCTGGGTTCCTGCAAGTTCTGATACACAGGAAACTTTGCACCTGCTTGTTTTGCCTGCGTTGACTGAATTTCCCTGCATTCTTTGCGGATCTCCATTTTAAAGTCGGGAAGTGGCCAAGCCAGGTGGCTACACTTGCATGCTAACGTTTTGTGAATTATGTATAACTGCCCCCAAATCCCTCTGTGTTGCAGTTTTCTGCTGTCTTTCTCCATTTAAATAATATTCAGATCCTTTATTCTTCCTCCCAAAGTGCACAACCACATTTTCCTACATATATTCCATCCAACAAGTTTTTCCCAGTCACTTAACCTGCCTACATCCCTTTGTAGAATGTTTGTGTCATCATCACCAATTGCCTTCCCACTTATTTTTGTACCAGCCGCAAACTTGGCCAATAGCACATTCACCTCTCTCGTCCACATCATTAATACATATTGTAAATAATTGTGGCCCCTGAACTGATCTCTGTGGAACTCCACTAGTTACCAGGTGTGATCCTGAAAATGCCTCCTTTATTCAAGCTTTCTCTCTTCATTATTTAACCATACAAATACACTACCACCAACACCATGGGCTCTTGTCAGGTAGCCTTTTGTGGAGTACCTTATCAAATGCGTTTTGGAAATCCATGTATATTACATATACCGGCTCCTTTTATTTATCTTGCTCCACCACGTCAAAGAATTCTAAGAAATTTGTCAGTCATGATTTCCCCAATCTGGAGCTATGCCGATTATGCTTGATTTTAAATGCTCTGCTATTACATACTTTATAATGGACTCGAACATTTTCCCAATGACAGATGTTAAGCCAACGGTCCTAAATTAGTGACTTGCAGATTGTGGCAAATCCTTCCTCAGCACCAGAGGAAAATCAAATGTCACACTGGAGCTGGAGGCCTGACTCCTGGGGCAGGGCAGCCTCGCTTTATTGGTGCCTTGATTTAATGCTTGGGTCTGCGATAGGGAAGTGACAGGTCTCATTTTGGAGGGTGGAAGTAGGAGGCTACCTCGCCATGCAGCAGGGGCATCTCTCTGTTCAGCAACATTTCCTTCTGCCATGTTTTCCTCTTCCTGTCTTACTATTTGTTCCTGCTCCTCCCTGGAGCTTTCCAAGGCATCGCTGTCCTCAGGATCCACATCCCTCAGGAGGGCCAAATGTTGCTGGACAGAGAGATGCCCCTGCTGCATGACGAGGTAGCCTCCTATCTCCACCCTCAAATGTGTAGAGTGCAGCAGACCAGCACAATGACCAAGAATCTTGCAGGAAGATATTGGAGAGCTCAACCCAACCAGCCAAGACATCAGAAACACATTCTTCAGATAGCGAATAAACCTGATTCTTCTGTCCCTGATAGGCCCTGTTTGTGATGAAATATGTCAAAGAGGACATTGGTGGCCTGTGAGATGTATTGGTGTCCATTCATTTGCAAAATGCCACAAATGTCCACAGCTGATCCTTGGAGGGAGCCAAAGGTGAAAAGGTTCAAGGTCAAAGTGGCGTTGACGCCGTTGGCAGTGCATGGCAATCTGTGCTGGAAGGTGCAATGTCATCGCCTGGAAAGTGATTGTCTCCTGCAGCACTGGTTCTCTGTCCTCTTCAGCCTTTATCCCCACGCCAACAGCCACACTCCCTTCCCTGCTCCACCACTCTCTGTGGATTCCTGCCGAGAACTAGGAATGGTGTAATGAAATCGACATGCCACCAGTGCCAGTATGTTCAGGAACCTTTCAATTACGACATAGCAGCAGCCTTCTGCTGCTCAAAATGCCCCTTCATTTCCCAACAAGCAAGTGCATCTCCTCTAAGGTTTAGATAGAAAACCGACAGAGCCTGTACAAATTAGGAACATAGAACATACAATGCAGAAGGAGGCCATTCGGCCCATCGAGTCTGCACCGACTCACTTAAGCCCCCACTTCCATGCCTCCTAACTTTTTGGATACTAAGGGCAATTTAGCATGGCCAATCCACCTAACTTGCACGTCTTTGGATTGTGGGAGGAAAACGGAGCACCCGGAGGAAACGCACACAGACAGTGCCCCAGCGGGGAATCGAACCTGGGACCCTGGCGCTGTGAAGCCACAGTGCTAGCCACTTGTGCCACCATGCTGCCCTAAGGACTTGGAGTTAAAATCTCTAGGGCCTCACCTTACAGTTTGCCATCTGCTGCGTGACTTCGCACCAGTGAGTTAAATTCGAGCTTGGTGCAAGTGAAAGAAGAAAATGCTGAAATCCCGTCACTGCCAAGTTTGACTTCACAGTGCACAAAAGTCTGACCACCACAAATATAACAGTTAGCTGGAAAAAATAGATTTCCTATTCGCAGCTGAAATTGGCAAACGTGACTTCCAACGTCAGCCATGGTGTGAGTGGTCACCCACAGGGCCGCTCCTGCTTGAAGCCATAGTAAAGAGCTCTTTTTACCCAAAATTGGGTGCAACTTCGACAGAAAAGTGTTGCTGAAGGTCGGAGGTGAGATTCCCCCTGGGAGTGGGATATCTGCTGGTTACCAAACCCGGCAGAAGACAGTGAAAGAACTGGCCAAGGAGTTGGAAGAGACCTGTGGGGCAGCAGCCAGTGGATGGATGGTGGAGGGGGAAGGGTCAGTGCTAGTTGGAAAGCCCCAGATAGAACAGCTGATGGTCTACATCAAGGAAGAGTTCCGCCAGCACAGAAAGGAGATGCAGGAGGATTGCTCGAAGACCATCGAAGGAGCTGCGGCACCCCTGAAGGGCTAGATGGAGTAATGTTTGGAGGCGCAGAGGTCGCAGATCCGAAAGATTGAGAGGTTGATGTCGGACCACAGCGATCAGGTGGTGGCATTGGAAGCGGGGTTGGGGCTCTTAGGAGACCTTTGCAAGACGTTGAGAGCAAAGGTTGAGGAGCAGGAAAATAGATCGAGAAGGCAGAATCTGCAGATGGTGGGCCTGCCTGAAGGAGTGGAAAGTGCAAGTGCCACGGGGTATGTTTTGAAGATGCTGGCGGGGCTGGTGGCGGAGGGGGTGTTGAATAAGGCCCCTCAAATGGACAGAACATACAGGTCTCTGAGGCAGAAGCCTAGAGCAGGTGAGCCATCGCGGGCGGTGATCGTGAGGCTCCACACGCCCGTAGAGAAAGAGAAGATTCTGTAGTGGGGGAAGCACAACTGCGAATGGGAGGGGAACAAGGTCTGAATATACTAGGACATTGGAGCTGAGCTGGCAAAACCGTGTGTGGGGTTCAACAGGGCCAAGGCATTGCTATATAGGCAGCAGATCAGGTTTAGGGTGATGAATAAGAAAACGGGGTCTGTAAGCGCCAAGGAAGTGAGGGACCTGGGTGGGAGATATGTGATCATGAATGGGGTATTAGAAGAGACGGCGTTGGTGTTGGTGAATGTGTATGCATCGAATTGGGATGATGTAGGTTTTATGAGGGGGTTGCTGCCAGCGCTCACGGATTTGGCCACCCACCAGGTGATTGTGGGAGGAGATTTTAATTGTGTCCTGGAGCCGAGGGTAGATAGATCGAGCCCAAGGTCAATGGGTAGGATACGAATGGCTAAGAGGTTGGGTGGGTTTATGGAAAAGGTGGGTATGGTGGACCCATGGCACGTCAAGAACTCAGGGGGAAGGGAGTATTCCTTTTTATCGCATGTGTACCGGGTATATTCCAGAATTGACTTTTTTGTGGTAAGCTGGGAGATTTTGATCGAGATGGAGGGGGCAGAGTACAAGGGGATGGTAATCACAGACCATGTGCCCCATTGGCTGGAGATTTGAATTAGATCGGGACGGGAGCAGAGACCGGGATGGAGGCTTGATTCGGGGTTTTTGGCAGATAGATGGTTGTGTGACAAAGTGCGGGCTGTAATTAAAGATTATGTAGAATTGAACCAAAACAGGGAGGTGTCGGCGGCAGGTTTTTGGGAAGCGTTAAAAGTGGTGGTTCGAGGGGAGGTTATCTCATTCAAGGCTCATGCGGATAGGGAAAGGAGGGAGGAATATGAATAGCTAATGAACGAGATAGTGGAGGTAGATGGGGAGTACTCGAGGGTGGCCACCACGGAGTGATTGGCGAGGAGGAACAAATTACAGGGCTGGAGAGTATGGAGAGGATCATGGGCCACTTGGGGAAGTTTGGGGCGTTCTCGAGGTATAATTTAAATGTAGGGAAAAGCAAAGTGTTCCCGGTGAATGAGTTGAGTCGGCCAGCCAATTTAGGGGGGATGCCGTTAAGGTGACTAGAGACAGCTTTAGATGACTGGGGATTCAGGTAGCGAGGGAATGGGTGATGCTTCACAAATGGAATTTGACAAAACTGGTGGAGGATGCGAGGGAGGATCTCAAGAGGTGAGACATGGTGCACTTGACTTTGGCAGGGTGGGTCCAAGTGGTCAAGCTGAACATTCTGCCGAGGTTCCTGTTCATAAGATATTCCCGATCTTTATACCAAAGGCCTTCTTTTGGAAACTGGACACAATTATTTCTAACTTTGTATGGGCAGGAAAGCTAAGGGTTATGAGAACCCTGTTACAGAGTCTGAGGCAGCAGGGAGGGTTGGTGTTGCCGAACCTGCTGCATTACTATTGGGCGGCGAACGTGGAAGGGGTGAGGCGATGGTGGGAAGGAGAGGGGGTAGAATGGGTTAGGATAGAAGAGGAATCCTATCGGGGGTCCAGCCTGAGGGCTATGTTGACCATAGCATTGCCAATGGCGCCGAGCAGATACTCAGGGAGCCCGGTGGTGCAGTCCATGGTGAAGATGTTGGTGTTAATGCCGTTGTGTGAAAGCCATGGTTTAGTGCCGGCCGGATAGATGGCACATAGTAAGTGGAGAGAAGTGGGGCTGGTTAAGGTGAGGGATTTGTATTTGGAAGGGTTTAACCAGTATAGGTGAATTGAAGGAGAGGGTAGATATCCCGAAAGGAAGTGAGTTTAGGCAACTGCAGGTAAGGGACTTCAAGGGGTGGCAGACATGTGTGATAAGTGTGGGCGGGGACCAGTGAATCATGCTCATATGTTCTGGGGCTTCAAAAATTGAGGAGATGCTGGGCGGAGTGTCCGCGGCGCTAGCAAGGGGGAGGAGGTTGAGCCGGATCCTTTGATGCTGATATTTGGGATATCGGAAAAGCCGGAGCTGATGGAGGGGAGGAAGACTGACATTGTGGCCCTCACCTCTCTGATTGCCCGGCCACTAATTTTATTGGAGTGGCGATCAGCAATGCCACTGGGATAGCGGCCTGGCTGAGTGACTTACATGATTTTCTTCGGCTGAAAAAGATCAAATACAAGTTTAGGGGTTCAGCGGAGAGTTTCGCAGCAAGGTGGGGAATGTTCATGACCATGTTTGAGGAGTTGTTTGTCATGGCGGGGGGTGGAGGGGGAGGGTGGAAAATTGTATAGTTGTGTGTTGGGAAGTTTGTTTCCCAAATTGTTTATATGTTTTAACTTTTGATATACGTTTAGAGTAAAATATATTTTTTTTAAATGTAATTTGAAAACTTGTAACCTCTGCTACAGGAGAATTCAGCATGGACCTGTTATAACTGTTTTGAAAAGAAAAGTAATACGGATGAAACACAATGAACCAGTGATGGGTCAAAACACCAAAACTCCCTTCAGGTTTGCTGCCTGAAGTCATTACTTGTGTAATCCAAAAGTGCACATCATTTGAAGAAAAACTGTTACAAGTAACACAATTTTTTAATCATATTATCAAAAGAATATGTGAAACAGCATTAATGCTTCACAGCAGTTGCTTAAATATAATTGATTAGGGAGTGGTTGATACACTTCAATTAGTTTTCAGACCAACTAGTGTGCTCCAAAAAAAATTCACAAAAGGCTCACATTAATGCCTGATGCAAATTTTGTCCTAATTTAAACTGGTATCAAAAGGCTGTTTAATAAACTCTTAAATATGAACTGACTCAAGGTAACCTTCATTATAAAAGTAGAAGATTGTATTCATGTTTCTGAGTTGAAATGAATACAATTTTACTTGGGATGAAAATAAATATTTCTATTAAGTTAAGATTGCACGTCTTGGACAAATTATAATCTTAAAAATATGATGAAGTAAAAATGTTAACATATCTACTCTGAAACATATTGATTAAATATATAGAACAGTAGCACTATTGCAATGATTCACCTTTTCTCTTCTGATTATTACTTTATTTTTATTATTATTCCGCCAGTCTCTTTTCATACTCATTGCTTTTCATTTGCTTTTCACTTCCATGTGTACTTTCTACTTTCTTTGTGCTTCTTACTCGTTTATCAAACTGACATCTGTTTTACTGCTCCATCTCGCTCTCCGTCTCTTTTGTCATCCAGGGAGCTTGAGTTGACCTCCATTTTCCCCTTCCAGAAATGCACCCCATCTGTAACCAAACCTCTGCTTTTGAAGGCAACCCATTGTTTTGTTTTCCAATCTTTAATTCCGATTTAGCAAGGACAAATCTGTTCTGAACCCACTGAAATTAACCCTCTTCCAATTAAGTATTTTTACTCCAGATTGGTCCTTGTCCTTTCCATAGCAAGCTGAATTTTATAACACTATGATCACTGTTCCTTAAATGTTCACTCATTGACCTGTAATGCACTTGAACCACCTCATTCCCCAGAAGCTGATCCAGCAATGTCTTCTTCTTCATTTGGCCAGAAACATACCAATAAAGGAAATGCTCTTGAACGCACGTCAGAAACTCTTCTCTCTCTCTGACCTTTACACTTTCCTATCCTCGTCTATAGTGTGTTAATTGAAATCTGCCATTATCACTAATGCATAGTCCTTGCACCTCTGTAGTTTACCTTCAAATTTTCTCCCCTACTTCTTTCCCAACAGAATACACCCTAGAGTGCAATGGCACCACTACGGACACATACATTACAAAATGGTAGCAAGAGTAGGAGTGTAGCCAATTAGAAACCAAAACTGGATCTACGTTATGAATCAGCAAGCATGGCTGAGGTACAAAATGAGTACTTTGCATTTGTCTTTACCAAAGAAGATGTTCCCAAAGAAATGGTGAAAGTGAAGGTAGTTGAGATACTTAGTGGGATAAAAGTTCAAAAAAGGGAGGTATTATAAAGGCTATCTGTACTTAAAGTTGAAAGTCTCCAGAACCAGATGGGATTCATTTGAGAATGCCAAGGGTAGAAATAATGGACATACTAGCCAAAACCTTCTAATTCTGCTTGGGTCCAGAGGTAATGCCAGAAGACTTGAGAATTGCAAATGTAACACTCTTGTTCAAAAAAAGGTGTAAAGATAAACTCAGCAACTGTAGGCCAGCCAGTTTAAAGTCAGTGACGGGAAAGCTTGTAGAGACAATAATCCGAGACAAACTTAACAGTACATGGACAAATGTGATTGAAGTAAGGAAATCATTGAAAAGATGCTCTGTTAGGTGGGACATGTCATTTGTGTGCCTGACTCCAGACTCACAGAGCAGCTTCTCTACTTTGGACTTAGTTGTCACAGGAACTCCCAGGAAGACAGCGGAAAGAATTTAAGGATATCCTCATAGCATCCCTGAAGAGGTCAAAATCCCCGTCATCTAATGGAAGACCTTGGCTTTGACCATCCAGAATGGAGAAGGCTCATTCATAAAGGCATCAAACACATCAATGGACCAAAGTTGTGCAAGGTTTAGAGGGAGCGAAATTCTTAAAATTCATCCATGAGAACATTTTTAATGTTCGTAGAAGGACTTACAAGAGAGGAGGCGTTCCTGGACTTTTTCGGTAATGATGCTGAGCAAGTGATTGAAGTATCAGTGGGGGAACATTTTGCAGTGATCATAACTCCATTAAATTCAAGATTGTTATGGAAAAGGACAACAATGGGCCTGAGATCAAAGTTCTAAACTGGGGGAAGGCCAATTTTAATAAGATCAGATGTGATTTGGCCAGAGTGGATTGGGAGCGGATACTTTTAGGTAAATCTGTGCAGCCAGTGGGAAGCATTCAAGAAGGAAATAGGGAGAGTGCAGGAACAACTTATTTCAATCAAGAAAAAGGATAGGCCAACAAATTCAGCGAACCCTGGGCATCAAGAGATATACAGTATTAGATAAGGAGAAAAAGGAAAGCGTATGGCAGATATTGAGGGCCCAAAACATCAGAAGCCCTAGAGGTGCACAGAATGTGCAAAAAAGGAAATTAAAAAGGAAATTAGGAGAGCAAAAAGGGAAATGAGGGGATACTGACAGGTAAAATAATGGAAAATCCTAAGTTGTTTTACAAGTACATTCAGGGTAAAAGGATAACTCATGAAAGAGGAGGGCCCATTAAGGAGTCGGAGGCTTTGACAAAGGGTCATCTGAACTCGAAACATTAGCTCCTTTCTCTCCCAACAGATGCTGCCAGACCTGCTGAGATTTTCCAGCATTTTCTCTTTGGAAAGAATCGGAGAATGTAGGTAGAGTTCTAAATGAATATTTTGTGTCAGTGTTCACTCGTGACAGGGACAATATGGGTATAGAAATAAGGGAGAAGAACTGTAATAAAATTAAAGAGATTAACATAGACAAATTGGAGGTGCTGAGTGGTCTGGCAGGCTTAAAGGTAGACAAATATGCAGGGCCAGATGACATGTATCCCAGGCAGCTGAGTGAGGCAAGGGAGGAAATAGCAGCGGTGCTGGCAATAATTTTAAATTCCTCTCTGGCCACAGGAGAGGTGCCAGAGGGCTGGAGGATAGTCAATGTGGTACATGTATTCAAGTTGGGAGGAAGGGATTTACCAGGAAACTACAGACCAGTCAGTCTAACCTCAGTGGTGGGCAAACTATTGGAAACAATTCTGAGAGACAGAATTAATCTCATTTGGAGAGGCAGGAATTAATCAAGATCAGTTAAAAAGAGCACATTCTCGTAACACTCTTCATAAATCTTTCTGCACTCCACCGAAAACCTTCACATTCTTCCTAAAATGTGATGTTCAGAAATGGATACAATACTCCAGTTGAGGAAAAACCAACATTTTTCATTGCTTTTATACTCTATACACCTACTTACAAAGCTCAGGATCCTGCATACTTTTTCAACTTTCTCAATTTGCCTTGTCACCTTCAATAATTTGTGCACATATACCTCCCGGTCTCTGCACCTGTACCCTTTTTAGAACCACACACTTTAGTTTATATTGTTTTTTCTGATTCTTCCAACCAATTCTTCCAATTTCACATTTCCATCCATTCCACCAACCCTTTGAAGTCTATCGCGCAGCTCTTCACTATGCTTCCAAATTTTGTAAATTTTGAAACTGCGTTAAACATCGAAGCCTGGATAATTAATACATATCAGGAAAAGCAGTGGTTGCAGTACCAACCTTTGGGAACTCTACTATATCCATCCTCGAGACTGAAAATCTCTGTTTTCAGCCAACTTCTCACCATACTGCCACAGTCCCTTTTATTACATTGGTTTTAAATTTTCTGACAACCCTGCTGCATGGCAGTTTAACAAATGCCTTTTTCAAATTCATATATATCACATCAACCACAATACTCTGATCAATACTTCTTTATCTTCACAAAAACTCAATTAAGTTAGCTGAACACAACTTGTTTTTAAAAAATCGATGTTGACTTTCTTTAACTTTTCTCTTCTCAGGCAGTCCCTCGGGATCGAGGGTGACTCGCTTGACTCCCATCTAATGGATTTTGAAATGGCAAAGTCCAGTGCATGATCTGCAGACTCTGCCGCATGTAGAGCAGGCGGTACCTTAACGATTGGTTAGACAGATTGCTTGGAGGTTTGTGTGCTCCCTGTGATACCTCGACTTCACATCTGCACATTCCCAATGAGATCATAGAGTCAAAGAATCATACAGCACAGAAAACGTCCGTCAGCATTGATACCTCCCAGTCAGCAGGTTGTCAGATTTCTTAGAGTCCTTGTACAGCTTTAGTTGAGTATACTGCTTGCACCAACCTCCTCTCTTTGTATCGATAGGTTTGCACGTATCACCTGCCATAATTACCTTGTACAGTCCATGCCTCCGTGGTTGGAAACTGCTATGCTCTGGCCCCACCTTTGCCATTACTCTTAATGCCAAACTGAGCAACTTTTGATTTTTCAAATTGCTGATCTCGCCCTATATCCTGCATTGCTTGTTGATCTCTGACTTCTTTCTTAATCATGCACAATTGCTTGATTAATTCCCTCAAGTATTCTCAGAACTTACCCTTGAGGTATCAGGCCTCGGTTCTTCCCGAAATAATCCCCTCGGTAAGTTTATAGCTTGGGCCGTCATTAACTCGAAAGGTGTAAATCCGGTACTCCGGTCTGGAGTGGCCCATAGGCACATGAGAATATCCAGTAAAGCTATCGCTCCCGAATCGCTTTTGCTCTTTGCTCTGATGTTTTAAGAGTCTGAGTGATTCGCTCAACCATCCCGGAGTATTGTGGGTGATAAGGTATATGGTATTTTTGCTTTATTACCATCAGGTTGCACATCTTCTTGATACTTTTACTGGTGAAATTAGTACCCTGGCCTAAGTCCATTTGACTTGGAACACCCCATCTTGGTATTATTTCCTCCAGTAATATTTTAGCCACAATCAAGGCAGAGAAGTTTCTGATGATTGTGACAGAATCAGATCTCTTAATGTTCCTGTTCCTATCTTTCTGTTGTCTAGGCCCCTGATCCTCCTCCGTTTTTTCAACCCTCGACCTTTGAATGGCCTACATTATTGCAATTCTCTCTCAACTTTTCTTTGACCTATTTCTACTATTCCCTGTTCCCGTTGAACGTTCTCTAACTGGGCAGTTCCTAGCAAAATGGTCCTCCTGTCTGCAGATATAGCACACACTATCTGCAGCATATCGAACGCTCCCACTGCTATAGCTGCCACTTTATTCTTTACCCTCCTGCATTCGACTTCCTCTGCCCACACCATCAAATCATGGTAATCTCCTGTGGTCACGAAGCCTGAATTCAGAATTTTCCTTCTAGCTCTTCACTCATACCTTCTTTGATTACATTTATAAACACTGGGCCTCCCTTGCAGTTACTTCGATGCCACTATGATTTTTATAAGCTTCCCACTTCCTTTCTACATATTCTGAAGGTTTTTCTGATGCTTAATTCCCATTATCAGTGCCCAGTTGGGTATCGCTTCCCCCATAAGCCTCCTAATTTCCCTTGCTAACTTTAGGACTTTCTTGTTATATGTGTCTCTCGGTCCTTGCAAGTAATCTCCATTACTGACCTAATTTTGTATGTCCTCTCATGTCACCATGTCTATTTCAGTTTTCACCAGAACAGGACAGCCTTGTGAGGTCAGATTTTGGACTTGCCTTAGCTTCTCTAATTTATCCCAAACTTCTATATTCCCATTGTTCTTTTTCAGGGGAGGAAGCTCATTAAGCAACATTTATCTCACTGTCGGGGCGAAGAGCCACGCGCATATGTTTGGGACTCGCTTGACTCCCATCTAATGGATTTTGAAATGGCAAAGTCCAGTGCATGATCTGCAGACTCCATTCCCATCACTCCTACATGCCTCTTAGTAAGGGACTATGGGAACGGGATAGGGCTGTGCTGTAGATTTCTCATAGGTTTGGTACGGTGGGAGGTTTGGTCTGTGTTTGCCGATTTTCCCCCCCTTAGTATATTCTCCAGATTCCTGTGTCTCACAGCTATCTGAATTTTCTCCGTAACAGCTATTGGGGCAGTTGGATTTGATATTGGGAGATCTGGGTATAATTTCCCCACAACAGACACTGTAGACACTGCTGCTGGACCAAAATTCTGTTTCTGCAGAATTTAGCCTATTGTAAGTCGACACTAAGGATCACAACATGAGCCTTGTCTTCCTTATCATGAATCAGGACTTCACACCATCTTTTGTTGCGTAGGGGTGGGTCCGATGACATCCATCCCTGTTGCTTCATTTTGTCAATACGTTTGCGATGTTTCTGGGCCAGGAAAAGGGACTCGTACCTTCTCCTCCCCATTCCTCAATGAATTTGAGGTCTGGCTTTTCAGATTTAGCTTTCTCTGGCTTTGATATGTCTATTTTATTTTGCTATTTCCAGTCAGGAGATCAGGTAGTATCTAAACAGTGATAGAAAATCTCGACAATTTGTGCAAATTCAGAGCATCCCCTTCTGAGGAAACGTCATCACTCTGAACTTTGTTTGCCTTGCACCCATTGGGAGGAGTTAATGACTAACTCTACTCCGTTCCCTCCCACAAAATGTACTTTATTCCCCCTGGAGTCTCCCAGGAGGAGCTTTACCGAGTGTACTTCGCTCTATTCCTCTAAAGCAGAACTTCATAGAATGTACTTCACTCCCCCCACTGCCCCACCGTTCTAGAAAGGAGCTTCAAGAATGTACTTCGCTTCCTTTGGGGTCTCTAGAAAAGGACCTCTCTCCTCACATGCACTCCCTTAATTTGGTCTGGTTTTCTCTGAGTCCTTATCCGGCCATTTGTTGGCTAAGCCACTCACCAGTACCCAGTCAGGAGTATAATCAAAGATAATAATCACCAAACTGAGGTCCTGTCTTTGTGCCTAGTGATGGTGCATCCCATCGTCATCGCCAAAGACTGTTGCAGGGAAAAAGTGCAGCTATTTGACTTTAGTACACTTCAATCTCCCACTCATGAGAAACCAGACAAAGGAGTTATAAATGAGGCCTTTATTACAATTCTGTAGCACGGGCTAATGGCATTCCAAGTTGGGATGCCAGAGAGCAGTGATTCAAAAATTGCACAGATGTAGTGCAAATTGATTTACAAGAAATTTGCATAAATCAATCACTTGTTATTTATTATCTATGTCCAATAATGACTATCAATTAGATTGACATCATGCATAGTATATGAGAATGATTAATCAATTACAACCGGTGCATGCCTTTTTAGTTATAATCTCCAACCAGTACAAAAACATGTACATGCTGTCTCCTAATATTTATCCCCGGCTCCCCATTATCAAGAATGTGGCTATCAATCACTGATTCTGTCTAAGTATAATGTTCTTCCCAAGGTAAATGGCCCACTGCAACAACAATTCTGGATGATTGTCTTTTCTCAGACAACCTAAAACATTGTTCATTGTCATTTTTGATAATGACCATCTGTGGCTTACCTTTTTCCTGGGGCCCCATTACCAGCGTGATGTGTCCTTGGGCAGACATCCTGCAGAAAACAACTTCAGCTAAATAGCTTGTATGTGTAATACAGATTGATACAGAAGAGCTTTAACCCCTTCAGCACTTATTGGACAACTAAAGTTTTTAAAAACTAATTTCGATATAAAACCTACACCTTTTCAGCTGCACGGAGGTTCTCTCGGTCTGAAAAATATTGCACCAGGATTTGCACAGTAACCATCCTGACAAGAGAAATATACTGCAAATTGTGATATTTTGGGAATAAAACATGGAAAACTGCCCCATAACACCATACGCAGGAAAATAACTGAACAATCGGCCACAACATCACCTCATTGAGATCAGCCAAAGGACAGCTAATTGTAGACTTCTTTGTTTTATTTTCTGCACAATCTGTAAAACAAATTTAAGTCTCTCCTCTTATTCTACCACCTGTACTGTGTGCGCATGGATACAGGAACTGTGTGGATCGTGTGAATTTTGATTATGGTTTACCTAATTTAAAAAAAATTCAGTAAGTAGTTACAATAAACAAATCTTGTTATTTGTTTCAACTCAGAAAACCTGTTTGACTAACTCTATATTATCTGAAAGCTTACATAGTGGGACTGTTGCAGTATTGGCAAAGCTCATCCTCTCTAAATTCACATAAAACCCTGCTACGGTCAGACTTGGAATGGTAGAATAGGGAAGTCATTTTTACCCCTCCTCACATGGTGGTAAAAGGATGGTTCCAGGCATTAGGTAGTTCAGTTACATGGATAGCGTGAAGAAACTGGGGTTGTTTTCCTTAGTAGAGAGGAGAGTTGAAAGGAAATTTGACAGAAATATTCCAAATCACATTCATGATTTGGGATTCTTTGGAGACCATCTGAGTGGGAAAAGTGGTATGACTTAATGAGGTGGGATTCTAAATTCCAATTTCTGGATGTTTTGGCCCAATTTCATGGCTGGACCTGGAACAAGGTTGACATGGCGACATTATGTGTGTAATCAGGTCAACCATTGATGGATGAGAGCTTGAAAAGTCCTTCTATATGTGTACATTTGTCAAAAGCCCCCACAGCTCAACAGCGCCTGGAGAAGTAAACTCATCCATGGCACTGAAAACGTTAAGTCAATAAATTACTATTTAATTTGTACAAGGCAACATAGAATTAATTAAAGCTTTACTAATGCAGTATGAAACATTAAGAAGCAATACTAATGGTTCTTAAGAACACTAACGATTCTACATTATCTCTAATGAACCGATTTTCATTACATTGTATTTCTACATTGTTCTGAAGTGAAACTGAAATGCAATTTGCCACATTGTTGTACAATTATCAATTTCAGTTTTCAACTCACAGAATTCAGCCTACTCACTATATGAACAGATTGATGAAAGCAGTACCCACAGGACCGACGGAATAAAGCAGTAATGTATAATGCAGATCATTCTGGCAAATTTGAGGCCTCAATAGTGGAAGATGGAAATGTAATGTGGATGAGGTTTGAATACGAAGCTTAAAATATGAAATGGGAATTACAGGCTGTGCGATAAGGAATGAAGATACAAACATTAAGAGGGCATAGCATAAACCTGTAACAGTGACATGATTCCCACATACATGGCTGGCGATTGGTGACTGACTAGTGGTAGTGATTATTGGATGATGATAAGTACATAAAAACTAGGAGCAACAATCGGCTATGTGGCCCCTTCAAGCTTCTCTGCCATTCAACAAAAGAATGGCTGATCTTATAAGAATTCCTGCAGTGCAAAAGGAGGCCATTCAGCCCAGCGAGTCTGTACCAACCCTCTGAAAGAACATCCTACCTAGGCTCACTCTACCACCCCATACCCATAACCCCACCTAATCTTTGGACTGTGGGAGCAAAACCGGAGCACCTGGAGGAAACTCATGGAGACCCAGGGAGAAAGTGCAAACTCCACACAGACTGTTACCCAAGCCCACAATTAAACCGGGTCCCTGGCGCTGTGAGGTAGCAATGCTAACCACTGTGTACCATGCTGCCCCTTCAACCTTAACTTCCCCTTCCAACCCTATCCTTTGATTCCCTTTACGTCAAAAAAAAGGTTTACATGGACCATTTTCATTATGAATGATGACAATAATGGAAATATGGAAGTAAGGATAGAAGATATGACTTTAAATTAAGAGACTAAATTATGTCTTATGTGCTCTGGTCCAACTATAAGCACTTTCTAACTGGACATCACCGGAAGACCACATTTGATCTTGATGTCCAAGTGCTGTGCCACAGGGGATTAACTTGTGTGTGTCTGAATAGTAGAAATGACAGTGTTGACTCATTGGCATCTGGAGGAAACAGGCTGAGATTTTCCAAGTGCCCTCTTCAATAGCAAAAGTGGAATTGGTTGACAACTGTGTCGAAATAAATCGGAAGATTTCTGGCAGTTAGCTAGAAGGATGAATGCCTACAGGTTTCTTCGCCTACAACATTTCAGCTTCTGTTTGTTTCCTGGAGAGGAAACAAGAGCTTATCAAATACAAAGTAACACAATATTTTTATCCATGAAATGCTTTTACATTTAATATATGTTACTAAATAACAACAACTTGAGTTCACGTAGCACCTACCGGTAATAAAATGTTCCAAGGCACTACACAGTACAGTATAAAATGCATTAAAAAATGACTCAGCAATGTGAAGAGATATTAGGTTGGGTGAGCAAAAGCTTGTCAAAGAAGGAGATTGTAAGGAGGAAAGAGAGGTGGTTTTCGTGTGGTTTACAGAAGGTATTCCAGAGTTTAGGCAGCTGAAGGCACAGCCACCAATGGTAGAGCATTAAAATTGGGGATGCTCAAAAGGCCAGAATTAAATGAGCACAGATATCTTGGAGGAAAAGTGGAAAATAATGTAATTTGTACGCATATAACAGTCTGTATTTATTTCAAATAAACCAAAATAAGAATACGCCCTCTAAATAAGGAACTGTATCTGATTTAAATTATGTACTTTATGCATTCAAAATTGTTTTGTGTAGCATACCAGCTTGCACCTGCATCTTCAGAGTATATAATTATAATGAATTCAAGTTGCAAAGCAGCCAGCATATTACTTTACAGTTTTCTGATTCTTTGCCAAGGTGTGTTGCGAAAACCCCAAAAGCATTCAGTGATGACATTTTGATCTTAGGTCGTCAAATATTAAAATAGACAAAAGGTATAAAATGTAATATAAAGTCTTGAAAGGAACATTGTTATCATTGTGCAGTGTGGGGTTAAAAGCTACTTCCAGCCCCACAAGTATTTTATAGAAATTCTTCAAATCCATGCTCCTGGTGTAGAGCATCAGGCCACAACAACATATATGCAGTGGTTAGCACTGCAGCCTCACAGCGCCAGGGACCTGGGCTCAATTCCAGCTGGGTGACTGGCCATGTGGATTTTGCACATTCTCCCCGAGTCTGTGTGGGTTTCATCTGGCTGCTCTGGTTTATTCCCACGATCCAAAGATTTGCCGGATAGCTGGATTAACCATGACGAATGCATGCTGTTTCGAGGGAGTGGGCCCAGGTAGAATGATCTTTATGACAGTTGGTGCAGACTCAATGGCCTCCTTCTGCACTGTAGGGATTCTACATTTGGAATTCAGGTGCAGGTCAGCAGACACCAAGAGATTTGCAAACTTCCATGGCCTAATTCATAACTTATGTTTTTACAATAAGTCAATTTTGTTGATGCATTGCCGCCCTTTTGAGGTAAAATAGTGATATCATAAGTTAGATTATCTTATTACATGCATTGTGTTAATAAGGGTTGGAAGTTATGATTCCTTGAGATTGTTTATACCTAATCCTCCCTTCTCTAAGGTGCTGGATTCTGTTCAGGTACTACTTTATGAGTGCTTGCAGACTTCCAGCAGCTTACCCAAGTGAAGATTTACATGTGGACTTAGTCTGTAAGTGGTTCCATTTGACCATAGAGGGCATCAACGCTGTGCCCAACCATACTCTCACCAGATGAGATGCACGCATGAACTTGCCAACAGTAGTAGTCAGACAAGCATGCCAACCTAGGGAAGTAGGATAAGCCGTCCAGAAAGCTGAAGCCTCAAAAGCAGCCCTGTTAGGTAATTACACCAAAAATATTGTGGGGCAATGTCTCGTAATCTAAGCTGTAGGTATATCTTGCATTTATTCACTTCAACTGCAAGGAATGCAAATGCAAGTTTTCTTTGAACAAGGCTTATTTTGTAAGTCACCTGAGGTTGAGCTTGCTTTCCCCTTCCCTTCCTTGTGCTATTTCACCCCACCCCACCCCACCACCACCAACACTACACCAACAACCACCACACTACCCAATACCAACCAACACACACGCTCAGCAGTGCTACCAGTCTGGCTTCTGCTAGTGTTCTGTTATTTCTTCCAATCGCTCTGTGTCCTTCCACCAAACAGCGTCAAAATATTTTTCACCCCGCCTTCTCCAAAATACCCTGCACTCTTTTCTCTCTTTACTTCTGGACTCTTTTATTTGCCGTGTGCCACTTCTGAACTCCCATCCATTTGGTGCTCTACTTGTGAATGACAGTGTTTGAAAATGAATTTGTGTTAATACAGCCCTTTTCATGTTCTCCGCAGTCTTTGAGGCACCCCCCAGCCAAAAAAATTACTTTGGAAGTGCAGCCACTGTTTTGTAGCCAGACACAGAAACCAATTTGTATACATCAATGTCTCAGAACGAACAAGTGAGATAAATGGTTATTTAATCTGTTTTGATGGTGTTGGGCAAGGAATAAATGTTTGCTAAACTACTGAGAAAACTCCCCTGCTCTGAGTGCCAAAGTAGGGGATTTAATTATTGCACAAAGAAGAGTAGTTATTGATGCAATTAAAGTCCTTGGGAATTGTCAATGAGTGATTTGGAAATTCATTTCCATTTCACCTTCGGTTTAATATGTGAGGCACGAATTTCACGGGGCTCAGGAAACTGACCAATAAAATGGAGGAGAATCGGAAATTGTGACAGGTATTTTAAATTGTTAACATCCCATATTAATAAACACCCACTTATTACAACCATTGTTGCAGCTTCCTCTGGCAAACACCTGACAGAAAGTTTGAGTGTGGACACAATAGCCGCAACCTGGAGGCGGTCTGGCATTGGCTGGCGGCGGGATGTTCTGGTCCGTACGTTGTCAATGGGGTTTCCTGTTGAATGCACCCATCGCCGCCGGGAAACCCACGGCGGAGGTCCACCATCGACGGGATAAGAAGATCCCCTCCAGCGTGAATAAATGCACTAAAGAACGTCTAGTTCTGAACTAGTTAAAGTTTTATTGGTCAACAATTGCATGGGCTAGATAACCATAAGAATATTATCAAAAATTACGAACTAATACAAATAATCTAAGAGCTAGTACAAATTGTGACTATCCACTACGAAGATCCTCTACCAGCTGCTGAGGTAACAGTGTCATGTGTTTGTTCTCTACTGCCGGTTGGAGATCTTGTATATCATTATATATAATTGCTTCTGCATATCATCACATCCATCCCCTTTCCTTTGGAAATGTATAACTTTACATACATTATCTCAATTTACTATACAATCTACATAATATGCATAATGTGTTCATTGTTTACATATTTACAGTTCATCACAAGTTCAATCTGTCTGGCTGTCTTCTGTGTCTTGTCGACCTTCTGAGCATTAGGTTGAACCTGTGAGTTTGCTTGATTTTCATTTGTTGTTGAAGATGATTCTTTCTGTTTTTCTTGGTTTTGTACATTTTCAACTTGTTCTGGTTCTGTATGCTGCGGTAGCTTTTGTTCAGTTGTCCTTAGATTGCTTACAATATTATCTTGTGGTCCCATAACAAAGGGTTGCTGAATCTTCAGCACAGGCTCTCCTGTTTTGTCTTCGAACTTGCCCATCATCGGTGATGATGATATGATTGTGGACCTGATGATTGTAGTACCTCAGCACACTTCAACCATCCATTTCAATCAGGATTTTCTACTCTGATGATTTTTTCTAATGGTTGTCGTCTTCTTGTCGTTTTGTCATAATACCTCTTCTGCCTCCATTCTTGAAATGTGATTTTCTCACAAGTTTTTGATTTATTTGTTCCAATGGAATGTATGGTAATGTTGTCCTGAGTTGTCTGTTCATCAACAACTGCGAAGGGGATAATCCATTTATCAATGGTGCTGCTCTATAGCTAAGTAGCGCAAGATATGGTCTTCCCGATGTCCATAGATTTTTTGAGTAGCTGCTTCACAATGCGAACAACCTTTTCAGCCTTCCCATTGGATTGTAGATACAGAGGACCAGAAGTTGTATGCTGAAAGTCATAGGTCTGTGCGAACTCTGACCATTCATGACTGCTAAAACTTGAGCCATTATTAGTCATGACAATTTCAGGTATTCCACGGCGAGCAAAAATGTTTTTAGTATGCTTGATGACACACCTAGCTGATGGGTTTGAGAAATTTGGTACCACCTTCTAGAAAGTTAGAGAAATAGTCAATTATCAACAGATATTCTTTTCTTGCCAGATAAAACAGATCAATTCCTACTTTCTGCCTTTGGTCCTTTTCATTGTTGTACTGACATTTTTGGCAAGTTGCACAGTTTTTGATCATAATTTGAAGATCTTGATTGACGCCCGGCTAAAATACCATCTCTCTGGCTCGCCGTTTGCATTTTTCTATGCCTAAGTGCCCCTCTTTTGAATCTTTTTCAGAATCATTGATCGTAACGATTTTGGAATGACTATTCTATTTTGTCTTAGCAAAAAAACATTAGCTGCACTCAGCTCTGCTCTGATATTATAATAATTGGAGCAGAGGGCAGCACGGCGGCGCAATGGTTAGCACTGCTGCCTCTCAGCGCTGAGGTCCCAGCTTCGCTCCCGGCTCTGGGTCACTGTCCGTGTGTGGAGTTTGCACATCCTCCCCGTGTTTGTGAGGGTTTTACCCCAGCAACCCAAAGATGTGCAGGGTTGGTGGATTTGGCCATGCTAAATTGCCCGTTAATTGGAAAAAATGAATTGGGTACTCTAAATTTTTTTAAAAATTATTGAAAAGGATGCTTTTGGCAATCCCTCTAAGATTTTATTATCTTCTTTGAAATTTCATCTTAATTTTTTATTAGATTTGACCTCATCTGAGACTGGAAGGCATTCCGTCACTAGATTCACATGTGCAATTCAAAATCGTATCTTTGTAACTTCATCCTCATATATTATATCCTGGGTGACATGTCATTTAGATTTTTCATTACTATTGCCACAAGTGGTCTATGGTCAGTTTCCACTAAGAATGTCGGTAGGCCATACACATAGTCATGGAATTTGTTTGATCCATTAATCAAGCCTCAGCCTCAGCATTCTTTTTCTATTTGAGCATATCTCCGCTCTGTGTCAGCCATTGACCTTGAAGCAGAAGCAATTGGAAGCCAATTCTCGTCATTGTCTTGCTGCAATAATACTGCTCCCAACCCATCTTTCGACGCATCTATCGATATCTTTGTCTTCTTTGTATGGTCAGCACAGGTTCTGTAGTCAATGCTTCCTGTAACATTTGCCACTCATGTCTGAAAGACCATTGGAAAACAATGTCCTTCTTGATTGTTTTTCTCAAACACGTTGTTTTCATTGAAAGATTAGGAAAACATTTTCCTATGAAATTTATCATGGCAAGCATCCTGATGAATCCTCAGGTGAATGAAGAGGTATGTTCCAGAAACATATATATAGACAGATTCAAAGATGCCAGACAATGCTTGAAATGCGATTCATTAGCAGGTGATTAAATCTTTACAGATCCAGAGATGGGGTAACCCCAGGTTAAAGAGGTGTGAATTGTATCAAGCCAGGACAGTTGGTAGGATTTCGCAGGCCAGATGGTGGGGGATGAATGTAATGCGACATGAATCCCAGGTCCTGGTTGAGGCCGCACTCATGTGCGGAACTTGGCTATCAGTCCCCACCATCTGGCCTGCGAAATCCTACCAACTGTCCTGGCTTGATACAATTCACACCTCTTTAACCTGGGGTTACCCATCTCTGGATCTGTAAAGATTTAATCACCTGCTAATGGTCGCAATCCTAGCATTGTTTGGCATCTTTGAATTTGTCTATATATGTGTTTCTGGAACATACCTCTTCATTCACCTGAGGAAGGAGCAGCGCTCTGAAAGCTAGTGACATCGAAACAAACCTGTTGGACTTTAACCTGGTGTTGTAAGACTTCGTACTGTGCTCACCCCAGTCCAACGCCGGCATCTCCACATCATGGATCTCTACATGGTGAGGCCCCTCGGGCCCTTTCCCTGGCAGTGCGAATCTGGCACCCGGGTACTGCCAGCCTGGCATTGTCAAGGTGCCCAGGTGCCAGAAGGAGAGCCAGGGTACCACCCTGCCCTGTCGCCAGCCACCCAGAGGTTTCCAATGGCCTGGGAGATCCCCCCAGGTGCCATTACGCCGAGTCCACATTTTTGTGGACCAATACTAAACTGCGCCCTGCTGAGGTCTCCCAGAGCCGGCCGTTGAATCCCGGGTGCCGGGTGAAGCCGGCGAATGTATGACTTAAATATTCTGTTCTTAATCAGGCCCAGTGAGGGTGAGATCTAAATCGTGATGTCTCACGGGAATCCATTGAATCTCACGAGACGCTTCCAATGTTGGGAGAGGCCTCTCGCGATAATTAACCACCTAATCCCGACACCAAGTCAGCCGAGATGAGAATGCTGAATCATGCCCATGATGTTAGAAAAATAATGACGACAAATGTTCAAAGAAACATTTCATAATTGTCAACAAATATGCAATCCATTGGCAAATACAATTCCATGGAAAATTGATGCATCTGTGGCTAACTAAAGGGGCTAAGGATAGTATTAGAATAAAAGGAAAAGCTTATAATGTTACCCCAAAAAGCAGTGTGACTGAGGATAGACAGAGTTTTAGAAACAAAAAAATGAGAAAAATATTGATAAAGAGGGACCAATTAGAAAAATGAGAGTAAACTAGAAAGAAATATAAATACAGATTGTAAGAGCAGAATTCTCCCAGCCCACCTGCGGCAGGTTTGGTGGCGAGTGGGCACGAAGAATCTAACAAGAGGAAAAAAGTTGGAAACCCGTTGGCATAAAATCTAGTTGCAATTCTCCCAATGGTGGGTTAATGGCACGTCCCTCTTCCTATTGGCAGATGATGCAAATCCATTGGCAGGTGATGCAAATCCATTTGCATGAATCTCATGAATGCTCATTAAACCAGCTGCTCGTCAGAATCCCATCAGGCCTTTCAATATCACATCTCACCAGGGGGAAATTACATTGGCATCAAACCCAATTGATATTGAGTGGCGTGCATAAGAGTCCTCAGTTTGCCAGAGACTATGTGGTGAGTGCAACACCTTCCTGCCATACTGCGGTGCTGCTCCTGATGCGTTGTTCATCAATCTGCTAGAACAGATCGGTTCCTGCTGCCATCTCCATGGTGAGCTGGTTTTCATGAACAACACCATGCTGCTGGACCCCTGGAGCATCCTGTGTCACCATCCCAGTTCAGTACTGCGACTCAGGTTGGGGAGCCCTAGTCTCCTTACCCCCCGGCGTCACACACCAGTGCCTATCTGAACAGGACCTTGCTGTGGGACTCATGCAGCCTCCTCCACTAAGGTTACTGCAATTGTACAGGGCATTGGTGAGGCCACACCTGGAGTGGTGTGTGCTATTTGAGTGCAAATAGCACACAGGAAGGATGTTCTTGCTATGGAGGGAGTGAAGTGAAGGTTGACCAGGCTGATTCCTGGGATGGGAGACTATCATATGAAGAGAGACCAAGTTGGTTAGGATTATATTCATTGAAGTTTAGAAGAATGAGAGGGGATCTCATAGAAACTTAGAAAACTCTAACAGGATTAGACTGGGTAGATTCAGAAAGAAAGTTTCCGATGGTGACCAAGACTACGGGTCGTAGTTTGAGGATAAGGGGTAAACCTTTTAGGACTGAGGTGAGGAGAAATTACTTCACCCAAAGAGTTATAAATATGTGGAATTTGCTACCACAGTAAGTAGATTAGGACCAAACGTTGTGTCAAGAAGGAATTAGATATATCTCTTGGGGCTAAAGGGATCAAGGGATATGGCAGAAAAACAGGGTCAGGGTATTGAACTTGATGATCAGCAATAATCATAATGAATGGCAGAGCAGGCTCGAAGGGCTGAATGGCCTCCTCCTGCTTCTACTTTCTATGTTTCTATATGCTTCTATGTCCGATGTGTCATGATATGCAGACATGCAGATAACAATATACAGACAGGCACAGAAAGGCAGCTAATGGACACAGAGAACAGGACATGACCAATGAGCAGGCAGGACACTCAGGGGTGGTATCTCACTATAAAAGGCACAAGGCACTCACACTCCGCCTCGTTCCACTGATGAACATCTACAGAGTGAGTCAGGGTGTATTTACAGTATCACACCTCCAGCATGTGGCTAAGAGCTAGTCTGGTTCAGTCAGGCAGAGTAACCACACTTAGGTTAGCAGAGAGTCGAACTCATAGAGAACTGTGCTAACTGTGCTACTGGTTCAATAAATCAGATTGAACTAACTTCAAGGTCTGGAGTATCTTTTGGTTAAAGCTGCATCCAGTTGCAGCCTGTGTTATCCCAGAGTACATAACACATCATGCTACCAGGAGACTGCTTAATCTAGGTGGTTTACCTCAGTCCCTTCCGTGATGACCAGCGAATGTATCCCGGCACCATGGACAAGATTCAGGCTCCTAACCAGCTCAGGACCTCCAGCAATCTCAGTGCCAACTGGCAGACATTCAAAAAGTTTCTGCTGTACATCGAAGCTTTCGACCTCGTGGGTGCGTCTGATGCAAGGAAGATTGCGCTTCTCCTCTCAACAGCGGTTGATCAAGCCATCGAACTCTTAACACTTTTCACTTCACCGAAGGCCAGGACAAGACAAAGTTTCAGACCATCCTGGACAAGGTTGACAGTCACTGTGAAGTGGACATCAATGAAATCTTCAAATGCTACATGTTCAAACAGCGTCTACAAGGTAAAGATGAATCTTTTGACTCCTTCTTGACTAACCAATGCCTCCTAGCGCTGTCCTGCAACTTTGGTGATATTGCTGACTCCATGATCAGAGACCAAATCGTTTTTGGAGTTCACTCTGATCCTCTGAGAAAGCAGCTACTGAAAAACAAGCATATGACCCTGCCAGTCGCAATTGAAACATGCACAGTGCATGAGCACACCAAAAATCGCTATGCCCAGTACAAATTGGCTGAAAATGAGAAACTTGCCTCCCACGAGGTAGAAAGTGTGCAGGCCATCTCCCAGATGCAGCGCCTCAGCACTGATGAAAGCAGCCATTTCACGCACTTTTCCCGGGGCCCCACGCATGCACGATGTGAACGGAATAACGAAGCGGCCGACACCCACACTGCGCATGTGCGACGATGCGCGGAGCGCCAGGACGCCGACATCATGACGTGCTCGAAGTGTAGCAACACCCACTTAAAGAAACACTGCCCTGCAAGAGGCAGGTGATGTTTAAACTGCGGGAAGCCTGGACACTATGCAGCCTTGTGCTGGTCTGCTCCACCAGTCAGGGGCCAGTGCTTCCAATTCCGACGACGGCGCATTCAGAGTGTGCAACAACGATTACAGGATTCTGATCCTGGCAAAACAACGGATCCAGAGGAAGAATGCCTGGACTCCGCCTACTGTGTGGGCATCATTACCAAATGTGAATATGCCACATCCAACTCATCACAAAGTCAATCCATCCTCGCTGTGGATTCTGCAGACGAATGGCGTGAGGTGATGCAGGTCAACCACTGCTCCATCCAGTTTAAGCTGGACACAGGTGCTTCTGCCAACCTCCTCTCACAGACAGATTTCAAACACATCAAGAAGCCCCCCAAGGTCCTTCCAGCAGCCTGCAGGCTCCTGGACTACAACGGAAATGCCATCACAGCACTGGGATCCTGCCATCTACTTGTCTCCAACCGGAGCACCCATGCACGGTTACGTTTTGAAATTGTCAAGCCAGACAGGGCATCCCTACTTGGCGCTCATGCCTGCAAGCAGCTGAACCTCGTGCAGCGGGTTTATACAACGGCATCCTCCAATGTGGATCTTCAGGCCGGCATTGACGACATCCTCGCTCAGTATCCGGATGTGTTCGACGGGATGGGCATGCTGCCATATCGATACAAGATTCTGCTATGACCTGATGCTAAGCCAGTGGTCCATGCACCACGCCGGGTCCCGGCTCTGCTGAGGGAGCGCCTGAAGGCACAGCTCAAGGATCTTCAGCAACAGGGCATCATTTCCAAGGCAACCAAACCGACTGACTGGGTCAGCTCAATGGAATGTGTTAGAAAGCCTTCGGGAGACCTGCGCATTTGCATTGATCCCAAGGATCTCAATAAGAATATAATGCGTGAACACTACCCCATCCCAAAGCGGGAGGAACTCAACAGTGAGATGGCACACGCACGTTTTTTTCACCCAAGTTAGATGTGTCACATGGATTTTGGCAAATCCAGCTGGATGAGTCCAGCAGAAGGCTCTGCACCTTCAACACACCGTTTGGCAGATGCTGCTATAATTGCATGCCGTTTGGCATTGTCTCGGCATCGGAGATCTTCCATCGCATCATGGAGCAGATGATGGAGGGCATTGAAGAGGTTTGTGTGCATGGACAACATCATCATATGGTCCAACGACCCCGAAGAGCATGTTTCCCATCTCCAGCAGGTATTCCGCTGTGTCCATGCCAACGGCCTGAAGCTGAACAGGTCCAAATGTTGCTTTGGAATGTCGATACTCAAGTTCCTAGGTGACCAGATCTCTCAGCAGGGCGTGCGCCCCTGACTCAGACAAGGTCAAGGCCATCGAAGCCATGAAGGTCCCTGAAGACAAGAAGGCGGTGTTGCGCTTCCTGGGCGTGGTCAATTTTCTGGGCAAGTTCATCCCAAACCTGGCCTCACACACCACGGCCCGATGAAACCTGGTGAAAAAGTCCACTGCCTTTGAGTTGAAGGCAGCACATCAGGCAGAGTAGTTGGAGCTGAAAGCCAAGCTCACCACTGCACCCGTCTTGGCAGTTTTCGACCCAGACAGGGAGACGAAGATCTCAACAGATGCGAGCCAGGATGGCATTGGTGCGGTGCTGCTTCAAAGCGATGACACTTCATCCTGGGCACCGGTAGCCTACGCATCGAGGGCCATGACTCCCTCAGTAACAAGGTATGCGCAAATAGTGAAAGAATGCCTGGGTCTTCTCACTGGCATTCTCAAGTTTCACCACTATGTCTACGGCCTGCTTACATTCACTGTCGAGACGGATCATAGGCCTCTGGTCCACATTATCCACAAGGACCTGAACGACATGACACCTCGGTTGCAGCGCATCCTCCTCAAACGCAGAAGGTACGACTTAGTGTACACACCTGGCAAGGAGCTCATCATCGCTGATGCATTTTCCTGCTCCATCACATTACCAAATGAACCGCTGGAAATGATCTGGCAGATTGAATCACAAGTGCAGCTGTGTACTAGCACCCTCCCGGCGTCTGATGAGAAGGTGGTCCGTATCCGCGACGAGACAGCCAAAGACTCCCTCTTGCAGCGTGTCATGCATCACCTTGCCAATGGCTGGCAGAAAGGGCAGTGCCCTCAATTTTACAATGTAAAGGACGATTGACGATGATTGATGGTATCCTCCTCAAGCTGGACCGGATTGTCATTCCACTCAGTCTCCAGAGCTTGGTGCTCCGCCAAATCCATGAGGGACACCTGGGCGTCGAAGTGCAGACGCAGAGCCAGGCAGGCTGTCTACTGGCCCGATATTCGCCAGGACATCTCGAACATGGTCCTCAACTGTGCGACCTATTAAAGCTTCCAGCCAGCGCAGAGCAAGGAGACGCTTCAGCAGCATGAATTGAGACCTCCCCGTGGTCCAAGGTTGGCATCGACCTTTTTTGTGCGAATGGTCGTAACTATGTGTTGATTTATTGACTATTTCTCCAATTACCCTGAAGTCGTGAAGCTCTCAGACCTCACATCTCGGAACATCATCAAGGCCTGTAAGGAGATGTTCTCCAGGCATGGTATCCCAATCACTGTCATGAGTGACAATGGCCCGTGCTTCAACAGCCACGAGTGGTCTATGTTTGCCAAGTCATACCATTTCAAACATGTCACTTCCAGCCCACACTATCCGCAGTCCAATGGGAAGATTGAAAAAGGGGTGCAAATAGTGAAGCAGCTCATTTGCAAGGCCGCGGATTTGCGTCTGCCATTCACCTTGCGCTGCTTGCGTGCAGGACGACCCCACTGTCCACTGGCATGTCGCCGGCTCAACTCCTGATGAACAGAGCCCTGCGAACGACACTTCCAGCCATACACGTGCCCAACCTGGATCACCTCCCGGTGCTGCAGAATGTGCAGCATCTCCGAGACCGACAAAAACAGGGCTATGATGCTCATGCCACCGATTTGCCTGTGTTATCCCCGTCAGACACTGTTTGGGTCAAGATCCCTGATGGAGGCTGGTCAGCTCCAGCTGTCGTTGTTCGACAGGCTGCCCCCCGCACGTATGTTGTGCGTCTCGCTGATAGTTCTGTTGTGCGACAAAACAGACGGGCACTGTGCAAAGTTGCCTGCCCGCAACCACATTCTTCTCCGTTTTCTTCTGTTGTTTTGCCATCTCCTGATACCTCGATTCACGAGGCCACCAGTCAGACTTCAATCCCGCCCATTAAGGCACTGTCGTCCCCACCACCACCTCTCCGGTGGTCGACCAGAATCAGAAGCAAGCCACAGAGACTGGACTTATGAACATTTGTTCTGTTTGCTATGTTCTGTGTTCTCGCATTAGACAGCTGTTTTCACATGTACACATGTTCACATCCACTGCATGTATATATGTTAATATTGGCCTATTCTTGTAAATACATTCACCAATGTCATCAGAACATAAAAAAAGGGGAGATGTCATGAAATGCAGAAAGACACATAATGATATACAGACAAGCAGCTAATGGACACAGAACAGGACATGACCAATAGGCAGGCAGGACACTCAGGGGTGGGATCTGTCTATAAAAGACACGAGGCACTCACTCTCCGCCTCTTTCCACTGATGAACATCTAGAGAGTCAGTCAAGGGTGTTGTTACAATCTCACACCTCCACCACGTGGCTAAGAGCTAGTCTGGTTCAGTCAGACAGAGTAACCACACTGAAGTTAGCAGAGAGTCGAACTCACAGAGAACTGTGCTAACTGTGCTATTAGTTCAATAAACCTGATTGAACTAACTTCAAGGTCTGGAGTATCTTTCTGATCGAAGCTGCATCCAGTTGCAGTCAGTGTTAGACCAGTGTACCTAACACGACACCGCTCATCGTAACCCTTAATTCCTTTACTGTTCAAACATGTATCTATCTTTGTATTTAAAGCATTCAACGAGATAGCCTCAACTGCTTCACTGGACAGGGAATTCCACAGATTTACAACCCTTTGGGTGAGGAAGTTCCTCCTCAACTCGGTCCTAAATCTACTCCCCCTTATTTTGAGGCTATGCCCCCAGTTGTAGTTTCACCCACCAATGGAAACAATCTTCCTGCTTCTATCTTATCTATTCCCTTTATAATTCGATATGTTTCAATAAGATCCCCCTTCATTCCTCTAAATTCCAATGAGCATAGTCCCAGTCTACTGTCTCTCCTCATAAGCCAATCTTCTGAACTCTGAAATCAACCTAGTGAATCTCCTCTGTACCCCCTCCAGTGCCAGTACATCTTTTCATGGGCTGGTTTAGCACAGTGAGCCAAACAGCTGGCTTGTAATACAGAGCAATGCCAGCAGCGCAGGTTCAATTCCCGTACCAGCCTCCCGAACAGGTGCCGGAATGTGGCGACTAGGGGCTTTTCACAGTAACTTCATTGAAGCCTACTTGTGACAATAAGCAATTATTATTATTATTATTATTATTTTCTCAAGTAAGGAGAACAAAACTGTACACGGTATTCCAGGTGTGCCCTCAGCAACACCCTGTACTGCTACAACATAACCTCCCAGTTTTTAAACTCTATCCCTTTAGCAATGAAGGACAAAATTCCATTTACCTTTTTAATTACCTGCTGCATCTGTAAACCAACTTTTTGCAATTCATGCACAAGGACACCCAAGTCCCTCTGCACAGCAACATGCTACATCTTTTTACCATTTAAATAATAGCCCATTTTGTGGTTATTCCTACCAAAATGGATGTCCTCACATTGACCGACATGTACTCCATCTGCCAGATCCTTGCCCACTGACTTAAATTATCTATGTCCTCTACAGACTTTCAGTGTCTTCGGCACACTTTACTCTACCACTCATCTTAGTGTCATCTGCGAACATTGACACATTACACTTGATCCCCAACTCCAAATCATCTATGTAAATTGTAAACAACTGGGGTCCAAAACTAATCCTTGAGGCACAGCACTAGCCAATGATTGTCAACCAGAAAAACACCCGTTTATCCCCACTCTTTGCTTTCTGTTATACAAATCCTCTATCCATGCTAAAACATTACTCGTAACGGCGTGCATCCTTATCTTATGCAAGAGCCTTTTGTGGGGCACCTTGTCGAATGCCTTCTGGAAATCCAGATACACCACACCCACCAGTTTCTCCTTGGCCACTGCACTTGTAATGTCCTCAAAGAATTCTAATACATTAGTCAAACATGATCTGCCTTTCATGAACTCATGCTGCATCCGCCCAATGGGACAATTTCTATCCAAATGCCTTGTAATTTCTTCCTTGATGATAGATTCAAGCATTTTCCCCATGACAGAAGTCAAGCTAACCGGCCTACAGTTGCACACCTTTTGTCTACCTTTTTTAAACAGTGGTGTCACATTTGCTGTTTTCCAATCTGCCGGAACCCAGCAAATTTTAGTAAATTGCCACGAGCGCATTTGCTATTTCCCCCATCATCTCCGTTAGCACACCATCAAGGCAAGGAGATTTGTCTACCTTCAACCCCATTAATTGCCTAAAACTAGCTCCTTCGCGATAATGATCGTTTTTAGATCCTCGCCTGCCATAGCCTCCTTGCTATCAAATATTGGCATGTGATTTGTATTTTTCATTGTGAAGACCGACCCAAAATAACTGTTCAGTGCCTCAGCCATTTCCCCATTTCCCATGAATAAATCTCCCTTCTCATCCTCTAAAGGACCAATGTTTACCTCAGCCACTCTTTTTGTTTAATATATTTGAAACTTTTGCTATCTGTTTTTATATTCTGAGCTAATTTACTCTCAAAATCTATCTTAGTTTTCTTTATAGCTTTTTTCATGGCTTTCTCTTGACCTAAGATTTCCCAATCCTCTAGTTTCCCACTAATCTTTGCCACTTTATATGCATTTTCTTTCAATTTGATACCCTCCTTTATTTCCTTAGATTTCCATGGCTGAGTATCCCTTTTCCTGCAGTCCTTCCTTTTCACTGGTATATACGTTTGCTGAGCACTGTGAAAAATTATTTTAACTGTTCCTCAATTGTCCCACCATAAAGTCTGCTGGTACACACAGATCATGTAATGGTAAGCTTGTCTGAATGTAACTTTAATTGCTCACAGTGATCTGACAGATTTTCATTCTTGGATGTGTTCCTGTTTGCATTTTGGATTGTTCTGGACACAATAGAGTTGTGTGGTGGTCGAGGAGCTGGAATGGACCTGATTTGTCCTTGGTTACGCCGCACCCTTGCATATTTGTGTTGAACGGCTTCATAGGACCTTGGTCCTGAACAAATCCTGTCACCTAGGTTGATTGCCACATGTTTTCTGTGAGATCCTGGATGCGAAACTATTGTCCCAATTGTAAACTTTGCAATTCTATACCTGCATTTCCATCATGCTCAGCTTCTCTTATAGGTTTAAAAATTGCTCTCTAGTTTCTGAGAGAGTCGAATGGGTAGGAGGAGGTAAATTGGTGCACACTGGTCTGCTGAACATGAACGCTGCCACTGATGGAATAGCTGCACTTAAAGGTGCTGCTGTCAGATGTAACATTGTAATATGTAGACCTGGCTTGGTCCATCGACAGACCAAATGTTACATTTGAAGTTCTGCCTGATTGTGCTCGTTCATGGTAGAACCTTTCTTCAGTGGTATGCAAATGAGTTTGAGCTGAAACCTGTGAAAAAAACACTTCTCTAAAGCATGTAATTTTGGGCCCAACTCGTCCTCAAGTTGCTAATTGTGGAAAAAATGCAGAAGTTCTTGATCGTTCTTCCCCACCTTTGGTGCTTCATATGACAGATTGTAAATCGACTGGATAGAACTTGACTTTGATTGATATGTGTCATGATATTCAAACATACATCATAACGCATACATAATGATAGACAGACCAACGGACCAATTAGCACACAGAACACGACAGCCAATCACAGACAAGAGCAGACACAGTATAAGACAAGAAACATGACACTTCCTGGGCAGTCCATCTGGAGACAGCACAGGGCCAGGACCTCATAGCAAGACACTCACACAGTCACAACGTGCTGAGTACTAAGTCTGATGTATAAATAGTTAGATGGAATAAAACTGCGTTGCTCCAATCGCAACCGTGTTGGTTCGTCTGTACCTCAGAGCACCCAACACCTCATGATACCAGGAGTGAATCGATACCTACCGGCAAATCTGCCATCCTGAGCCATGGACACCCGCAACAAACCGCAGCCATTGTAAGTCGCTGGGAACCTGGGCACAAATTGGAAGCTCTTCAAGCAGCGCTTTGAACTCTTCATGCAAGCCAATGAAAAACAGGGTGCCTCGGACGAAACAAAGATTGCCATGCTCCTAACTAACACAGGTCAGCACGTCATCGATGTTTACAACTCCTTGGTGTTCGCGGAAGGCAAGAACAAAGCTAAGTATGACACAGTCCTCCTCAAGCTCGACAAGCACTTCAACGTTGAGGTCAACGAAAGCTTTGAGAGGTATGTCTTTCAGCAGCGCCTGCAAGGTAAGGATGAGCTCTTTCAGTCATCCTGACGCACCTCCGTATACTTGCGCAGTCCTGCGGTTACGAAACCACCTCAGAGTCCATGATCCGGGACCAGATCGGTTTTGGCGTTGCCTCCAGTGGCCTACGCCAGCAGCTTCAAAAAATTAAAGGCCTGACCTTAGCATCTGCAGTTGAAGCCTGTGTCCTGCATGAGAATGCGACTAGCCGATATGCCCAATTTCAGGTGACCGAATCGGCACGGAGGGGGTCCCACGCGAGCGAATCAGCAAGCCAGGCCACCCACGAGGCCGAACGCGTCCAGGCAATCGGGTTTCTCGCGGCCCGCGTCCCGGATGAGGGCGGCCGTTTCGCGCGCTTTTTAAGGCCTCCCGCGTTTGTGCGCGCCAAAACCTATGACAACACTGAGGGACGTGCTGCGCAGGCGCGCCCGACGCAAGACCGAACTGTGCATGCGCAGTGGCGTAACGAACGCCATGACGTCATGACGTGCGGCAACTGTGGAGCTGCACATTTAAAAGGGCAATGTCCTGCAAAAACCCGACAATGCCTACGCTGTGGCAAGATGGGCCACTACGCTGCCTACTGTCGAGCGGCTCAACCTGTTGATCTTCCACATCTCCGACAACCTCGCAGGAACGTGCGGACCATTCAGCCTCCACATCACGACATCCAAACCGACGACACAGATGACCAAGACGCGTTCCGGGTTGCGGTCATTGATGCGAACCGGGTCAATACCATCAATCCGGGCGATGAATGGAGTCAACCGATCGCCGATCACTTTCCACCTGGACACTGGCACCTCCGCCAACCTCATAGCATGGTCAGCCTTCTACGCCATAAAGGTCAGACCACCAATCCTGCCATCCCGGTGCAAGATGGTCGACTACAACGGGACCGTTATCCCGGCCATGGGATCCTGCCAGCTCCAGGTGACACACAACATACACACGGCCACACTCTCGTTCGAGATATTTAGCTCATTGAAGTACTCCCTGCTGGGCGCACAGGCATGCAAGGCTCTCCACCTTGTGCAACGAATCCTCTCTCTCTCCAGACGGCACGTCTCACTTCCCGGATGCAGAGTTCTACGCACAGCTCCAATCGCTCCTCGCCCACAACCAGGAGGCATTCGAAGGCATGGGAACACTGCCATACACCTACCGAATTTGCTTCAAACCGGACGCCATCCCGGTCGTTCACGCACCTCGCAGGGTTCCTGCGCCACTTAAAGACCGCCTCAAGCAGCAGCTGCAGGATCTCCAGGACCAAGGGGTCCTATCCAAGGTCACGGAGCCCACGCCATGGGTCAGCTCCATGGTGTGTGTCAAGAGGCCCTCTGGCGAGCTCTGCATCTGTATTGACCCCAAAGACCTCAATAATAATATTATGAGGGAACATTATCCCATACCCAAATGGGAGGAGATCACCAGTGAAATGGCCCAGGCGAAGATATTCACGAAACTGGATGCTTCTAAAGGATTTTGGCAGATCCAACTGGACCCGTCCAGCCGAAAGCCATGTACCTTCAACACCCCTTTCGGCAGGTTCTGCTACATCCGGATGCCATTTGGCATCATCGAGGCATCCGAGGTCTTCCATAGAATCATGGAGCAGATGATGGAAGGCATCGAAGGGGTGCGCGTATATGTGGATGATGTCATCATCTGGTCCACCACACCGCAGGAGCACATATATCGTCTCCACGCGTTTTTGCCCACATACGGGAAAACGGCCTGCGCCTCAACCGAGCCAAGTGCTCCTTTGGCCAGACCGAGTTGAAGTTCCTGGGGGACCATATCTCCCAGTCAGGGGTCCGTCCGGATGCAGACAAGGTGAGCGCCATCACAGCCATGCCGCAGCCGGCCGACAAGAAGGCTGTCCTACACTTCCTTGGCATGGTCAACTTCCTGGGGAAGTTCATTCCGAACCTTGCCTCCCACACGACGACTCTGCGCCACCTCGTCAGAAAATCCACAGAGTTCCAGTGGCAACACACGCACCAGCTGGAATGGGAGGAGCTCAAACGCAAACTCACTACGGCACCAGTGTTGGCGTTTTCTGACATGTCTCGTGCCACCAAAATCTCAACTGATGCCATCCAATCCGGCATTGGAGCAGTGCTCCTGCAGAGGGATGACACGGCATCATGGGCCCCAGTGGCCTATGCATTGCGGGCCATGACCCCCACAGAACAGCGCTACGCGCAAATCGAAAAAGAATGCCTGGGCTTGCTAATCGGTTTAGACAAGTTCCACGATTACGTCTATGGTCTTCCACAGTTCACGGTCGAAACTGACCACCGCCCCCTGGTCAGCATAATAAACAAGGACCTGAATGAGATGACCCCTCGCCTCCAGCACATCCTACTTAAACTCAGGAGGTACGACTTCCAACTGGTCGACACTCCAGGGAAGGACCTCCATCGTGGCGGATGCCCTATCCAGAGCAGTGATCACGCCGCCAGATGCGGAGGGGTTCGTATGTCAGGTCGAGGCACAGGTGGCTTTCACATCGGCCAATCTGCCAGCTACTGATGCACGTCTGGCCCACATTGGCCGTGAGACTGCGGCTGACCCCCTTCTACAACGTGTGATGCGCCACATGATGGAAGGGTGGCTCAAGGGGCAGTGCCCACAATTCTACAATGTACGAGACGACCTAGCCATCAACAATGGTGTCCTCCTGAAGCTGGACCGGATTGTGATTCCACACAGCATGCGCCAGCTGGTTCTCGACCAACTACATGAAGGCCACTTGGGGGTCGAGAAGTGCAGACGGAGGGCTCGAGGGGCGGTATACTGGCCGGGCATCAGTGACGATATTGCCAACATGGTGCTCAACTGTACAACCTGCCAAAGGCTTCAGCCGGCGCAACCTCCTGAGACGCTTCTGCCCCATGAGCTGGTGACGTCCCCCTGGGCGAAGGTGGGTGTCGACCTATTTCATGCACTCGGCATGGACTATATCATCATAGTGGACTACTTCTCCAACTACCCAGATGTCATACGCCTGCACAATTTGACGTCGTCTGCTGTCATCAGGGCCTGCAAAGACACCTTTGCTCGCCACGGCATTCCGATGACTGTCATGTCGGACAATGGGCCCTGTTTTGCCAGCCATGAATGGTCGTCCTTTGCTGCTTCGTATTGCTTCACACACGTGACGTCCAGCCCTCTGCATCCCCAGTCCAATGGAAAGGCGGAGAAGGGCATTCACATTGCCAAGCAGCTCCTCTGCAAGGCTGCTGCTGCCGGGTCGGACTTCTACCTCACCCTGCTGGCCTATCGCTCGGCCCCACTAGCCACTGGTCTCTCACCAGCACAGCTGCTGATGGGTCGCGCCCTCAGAACCACTGTGCCTTCCATCCTGGCACCAACAATAGACCATGCTCTGGTACTGCATAGGATGCAACTGCAGCGCGATCGCCAGAAGAGATCGTACGACATACGGGCAACTGATCTTACCTCCCTGGCCCCTGGAGACAACGTCTGCATCCACCTACCAGATGGTGGCTGGTCAGCACCTGCCGAAGTTCTCTGACGCGTGGCTCCCCGCTCGTTCCTGGTACGCATGCCGGATGGATCCGTGCGTAGGCGCAATCGCCGAGCCTTTCGCTTACTTCCACGCTCGCAACGGGACCCTACACAGACGCCGTGTCCTCCACTGGTTCCTGATAGCGACTTCGTGGAGCTGCCACAGACCATGCCCCTTCTGTTGCCGCCCGTGGCCGGGCTCGCACCTCAGCCGGTGGTTCTCGACCCACCCTTGAGGCGGTCAACCCGAATTCGTCGCCCACCTACTAGACTGGACTTATGAGACTGTTCACACGTCAAACTTTTGCAACCACTCTGTTATAAGATGTCACTGTTTTATCGTTACAGGCCTCGTTTGATCGTTCCAAATTTCCACGTTATTCTTATTTTGTTATGGTACAACCTCGTTAGCATGTCACACCTGGCATCGCCCCTTGTATATAGTTAAGCCCCATGTACATGATGTAAATATTACGCACACACACACACACCTTTAGCTGCACTCAGGACACGTTTATATTTATAACCACGTAGGCACATAACCTTGTAAAAAAAGGGGGGATGTCATGATATTCAAACATACATCATAACACATACATAATGATAGACAGACCAAGGAGCAATTAGCACACATAACGCGACAGCCAATCACAGACAAGAGCAGACACAGTCTCAGACAAGAAACACAACACTTCCTGGGCAGTCCATCTGGAGACAGCACAGGGCCAGGACCTCCTAGCAAGACACTCACACAGTCACAACGTGCTGAGTACCAAGTCTGATGTATAAATAGTTAGATGGAATAAAACTGCGTTGTACCAATCGCAACCGTGTTGGTTCGTCTGTACCTCAGAGCACCCAACACCTCAATATGTAGTGTACTATGTGTCTCAGATAATTAACCTGTGACAGATTGTATGAGAAGATCATAATTTTAAATTCCAGCAGTTTTGATAAGATTGGATTTGCTTTTCAGTAAGACCAATTTGTTTGGTAGAGAACAGCATTATTTGGCACGTCTTTTGAAAGTTATTGTTTTGTTCTTCCTTTTTCATCCATAATCCTTTATTATATATCACCAAAACAGGCAATAAAGTGGATGTTTGACACACTTCAATTAATTTGACCTAAACAACTCAACTTACCCCAAGACAATTTTGCGTCGTGTTTGGCTGTCTTGAAAGTGGGCAGACATCTACTTTGAATTTACAAAAAAGGTTTAATCTGTGATGCAGTACAGATCTTATGTCAAATCTTCTTGGTAAAGGGGTGATACACTAGCAATCTCTTGCCACTCAGAATGACCTTTTTAATTCTGAAGGTGAGCCCTGACAATAATAATACAAAATGCTGTCTTTCAGCTCTTGTCCAGGGGCACTCCAGAATCTATGATTGGCAGAAAGGGGGCAAACACAGTACCTAACATTTAACTGATGGTGATGTTTTAGAACTGCCTTTAACAGTTTTGCCCACAATGATTAATAAAGCCCTCGGTCAATGCTCAATCAAAATTATAGTCAACTATGTAAACAATGACACTTTAAAAATGTTCAAGGAGGTTACAATAAAGTTTAAAAATCTGGGGAGGTGTGAGGAGGGGTTGGAAAACTTTGCTCTGGTTTCTTGCAGGAGACCAGTAGAAACCCTGCACAATTTTATTGTGTTGTATTGCCTGGAGCAAAAAAAAAGTGTTAATAGAAGTGTTCAAAGCTTTTACTCTTAACTGAATCATTTTAATTGCTTGTTAGTGACTCACTGGTGAGATCTTCCAGCTTTCCACATCAGCGGCATCTTCTGATCCCACCGATGGTGCATCCCAATTGCAGGTTTCCCGACGGCACGGGGTAGATTGAGTGGAAAATCCCACTGTCACCGGCAGGCGGGACCAGCAGATCCTGCCGTCGGCCAATGGCAGGTCACCTCCCGCCACCGATAAACATGCCACAAATAGGCCAGAGAATCTCGCCGACTGACTTTAGAAACTTCAACGGAGTGGTGGGAAGAAACGTTTTCATGCAGAGGATTGTTCGAATATTGAAGGTATTGTCAGGAGTGGCTGTTGAAGCCAAGTTATTCACCCTATTTGCAGAGATTTATATAAAGAGTTGAAGAAGAAAATATTAAAGGCTGTAAGCAATTTAATAGAGGCGATGGCTCCAATGTGAGACATAGGCATGATAACTAAAATGGTTTCTTTCTATGCTGAAGTTCCTATAATTCTACTCAGTTGCTTATGCTGTCACCCAAAGAGGAAGATAATTGCAGAAACATTCAGGAGCTGCATTAGAATATTTTTATCAAGCAGTGTCTCGCAATTGAAAATGCTAATAGCATCAAATAGATTTAGGAGCTATGGGGAGGGAAGGTGGCCAAAGGTAGTATGGGGAGGGAAGGTGGCCAGAGTTATAAAGGTGCTGCTACAGAGGGGAAGGCAGGCTTGGGTCTTCCGAACCTGATGTAATACTACGGCGGCGAATGTGGAGAAGGTGCGGAGCTGGGTCAGTGGGGTTGATTCCCAGTGGGTCAGAATGGAGGAGAGTTTGTGCAAGGGGTCGGGATTGAAAGCACTAGCAACAGCACCGCACCCGATAGCCCCGGGGAAGTACTCAGGGAGTCCGGTAATAATAGCTTCATTGAGAATTTGGAGGCAGTTTCGCCAACACATCGGGTTGCGGGCAAGGTCAGGGGAATGCCGATTCAGGGGAACCACAGATTTGAGCCAGTGAGGTGGGATGGAAATTTTCGGAAATGGGAGGAGAAGGGGATTAAGACACTAAAAGATTTGTTTTTCAGGGGTCGGTTTGCAGGATTGAAGGAGCTGGAAACGAAGTATGAGCTGGAACAGGGGGAAATGTTTAGATAAATGCAGGTTCAAAATTTTGCCAGAAAGGAGATACAGAGCTTCCCAGTGGAGCCGGCCTCCATATTGCTGGAGGAGGTGCTGACGACAGGGGGACTGGAGAAGGGGATAGTGTCAGCGGTTTACAGAGCTATTTTGGAAGAGGAGAAGGCACCACTGGAAGAGATCAAAGCAAAGTGTGAGGAAGAGTTGGGAGAGGATATGGAGGAGGGGTTCTGGTGTGAGGTGCTCTGGAGAGTGAATGCCTCCACCTTGTGCCCGAGGTTGGGGCTGATACAGCTGAAGGTGGTATACAGAGCACACCTCACGAGGGCGAGGATGAGCCGATTCTTTGAAGGAGTAGAAGATGCGTGTGAACGTCGCGGGGGGTCAACGGTAATCACATTCATATGTTTTGGTCCTGTCCAAAGCTGAAGGATTACTGGAAGGAGGTTTTTAGGGTAATTTCTAAAGTGGTGCAGGTGAAACTAGACCCGGGCCCCCGGGAGGCCATATTCGGGGTGTCAGACCAGCCAGGGCTGGAAACTGCTGCGGAGGCAGATGTTGTAGCCTTCGCCTCGTTGATCGCCCAAAGGCGGATCCTGATGGGATGGAGAGCAACCTCGCCACCCTGTGCCCTGGCTTGGCGGGGGGACTTGTTGGAATTCTTAACTCTTGCGAAGGTTAAGTTTGAACTGAGGGGAAGGATGGAGGGGTTCTACAATTCATGGGCATTATTCATCATGCACTTTCAAGAACTGGATAACATCAAACATTAGTTAGGGAGGGTTGGGGAGAGGGGGGCGGTGTGTGTTGATGGTGACTATGGATGATTCCTGATTCCTTTTTGTCATTTGTTTATATGAACATGTGGGATAATGTTTCGGGTTTGGTGGGAGGATGGGATTGTAGTTATTGATGTGGGGATTGACATATTTGTTACTGATTATTGTTTGTTGTTGGTGGGTGTAAATTTGGGAGAAAATGTGAAAAAGGAGGAGAATAAAAAATATTTTAACAACAAAATGGATTCAGGAGCAGCAAGACTAACTCGGAGCGTTTGTGGGAGAGACAATGGCAGTCTGTTCAGAATGGTGACTCTGCCCACATCTCAGAAGAATAGCCACTATCATCCCATTTCACACTCGGCATCAATAAAACATATTTTTTTCCATTTTCCACCACACATCCCATTACTTTCCTTTCTGAATGAGGTTGAAAACTGAATGTCATATTAGGTCCATTCTTTGTGTTGTGGCTCCATGCACACAGGATTGAAAGTGCCAAAACTAATTTCCCCAGATCCCAGAGATGAGAGACCTTCATCCGTCAATTCCATCTTAGAAGGTCCGTCTTTAATATTTTCAAAGTAGATTACTGTCAATATTTTATGATTGAATAATTGAACTTAAAAATACGCTGAATTTGATTGCGTAAAAATTAAGCAGCGTTATATCAAAAGTGGCGCTCTAAAATGAGTTGACTAACTCCTCTTGGCAGGAACCCAATGAACTCATTTTTTTTAAATTAGGAGTGCCCAATTATTGTTTTTCCAATTAAGGGGCAATTTAGCATTACCAATCCACCGAACCTCCACATCTTTGGGTTGTGAGGGTGAAACCCATACAGACACTGGGAGAACGTGCAAACTTCATACAGACAGTGACCTGGAACCGAGATCAAACCCAGGTCCTCAGCAACAGTGCTAACCACTGCGCTGCCCCTTCCAATGAATTCATGAGCTTGAAGCAGTTAGAATTATAGATCGCATCATTTCATATGCTGCAACAGGCTCAGCTTGAACCAATCAGAAGCTATGTATTAAGCATCCCTTGTTAGACGTACAGACAAAAAATACAAATCGAATCCTAATTATTGAAAACATTGATGCATCATGTGCAGAAAAATATACGATGGGCAACCAACCATGGGCATCTTTTGTTTTCCCAGGTACGATCCATATTATCCATATCTAGACACGAAACAGGAATTTGTTCAGCTGGTACTAAAATCAATTAAGCTGGAGCTGCTTTTTTTCCTGTTTAGACTGATATAAGATGAGCTTCATTGTTTGTTTCAGAATTTAACAGTTTTTCATTGGCTTGAAATATATTATAGCTACATTTAAATATAATACCCACATATAGTAAAAGTAAAAGAACAAAAAGCACAATTTACGCACAATCGTAGTCCTATGCTCAGCTTCACCCAATTCAAATTCTGAAAGCCCAGTCAAACAAATCATGTAATGCAATGTCTCTCTCAAATAGCTACTTGTAACAAACAATGCATCAAATGCATTATTTGCTCTGTCACATGTACCAGAGTAGGCTAAGAAATACCTGACACATGAAACCTGAATTTTTGAACAAAATGTATTGGCCATGTAGGTTCAATTCAGGATGGTGTGTGGCTTGGAGGATAACCTGACGGTGATCCTATGTATCTGCTGCCCTTGTCCTTCTGGGTAGTAAAGATCATGGTTTTGGAAAGTGCTGTTGAAGGAACTTTGGTGAGTTGCTGCAATGTGTCTTGCATGTGGTACACACTGCTGCCAATGTCGGTGATGGTGTGAGTGAATATTTAAAGTGATGGCTAGAATACCGATCAAGTGGGCGGTATGTGTGTTATTGGAGATGCAATTTTAGGCAAATGGTGAGCATTCCATCACCCTCCTGACATGTGACTTGTAGATGGTGTGCAGGCTTTGAGGTGTCAGGCATTGGGCTCCACACTGCAGAATATCCAATCTATGATAATACTGAGGTTGAATAGCCTCAGTATTTACATGTCGTGAACAGTTAAGTTTCTGGTCAGTGTTAACTTTCAATTGGGGGGCGTGTTGGCAGTAATGCTACTGAATGTCAAGGGGAGATGGTTAGATTCACCTTTGTTGGAGATGGCCATGGCTTGGTGTGTGAGGGCGAGGCAAAGTATCTGAATGGTCAGCATAAATTCTGAGTGCCAGGGATTGGTGCTGCATGAGTGATGAGAATGTGGTGCATTGAGAAACGTGTGACACTGAAAAGATGATCTGTGAAGAAGCATTCGTTGACCTTTGATTACTCATATGAGGTAATTAAAGACTCTGACGGTTGACCTTCTTAGCCTGCTGCTGTCAATCCTGTCAGAGGGTGGTGCTTGAGGGCCTCCGTCCCTGCCCAGACCATGGCTTATTTCCTCCCATTCGCTAAGGCCTCTCGCATCACATCCAATCCTCACTTTGCCAATGCATTCCATTTTTCTTCATTAGAATTGCAGAAATCATGTTCAACATCAGCCTCCTGTAATTCAGCATAGCTTTACTTTAAACGGGACATAGAGCCTTTCAGAATAGAAGGGTAAGTGGACCACCTGCTGTCAGCATAACATTGATGGCCCCCGCTCCCCCAACACCCCCCCTTCCCCTCCGCCGCACAGAGGCAACTGGCAATTCAACAAATGCTCGGCCCTTCCCTGCAAACATTTAAGTGAGTTTGTAAAATGAAATTTACATGACGGCCAGCATGCACAAAATGCAGTTTTTGAATCTTGCGCTCGAAAAGTGAGGAAATCAATTTTTAGTCTTTCATCTGCCCAATAAATACAGACAGAATTAGTTGATTTGTGCAATGTTACATTGATTTATTCACCTTGTATCTTCACACACTAGTGGGGAAGTGTTGGAAGGTTTAGTAGGCTGATTATCAACCTGTTGAACCACATTGTGAACTCTCCTTAGGCCAACAAGTCCTGCAGTGGATCTTTAGAAGGGCATCACAGAAGGGCTGCCTCACAGCGCCAGGGAGCCAGCTTGAATTCCAACCTCGGATGACGGCCTGTGCGGAGTTTGCACATTCTCCCCCTGTCTGCATGGGGTTCCTCTGGGTGCTCCGGTTTCCTCCTACAATCCAAAGCTGCTCAGTTTAGGTGGATTGGCCATGCTCAGTTGCCCCTTAGTGTCCAGGGATGTACAAGTTAGGTTACGGAGATAAAGCGGGGTATGGGCCTGGGTGGGGTGCTCTGGATGGGCCAAATAGCCTCCTTCTGCACTGTAGGAATTCTAGCCCGGATGACTTGGCTCAGTAGCAGAGACGCTGCTGACTGAGCCATAAGAATGTCTACTATTTTATCTTGTTTTCATGAATAGAAGTTTGACGTGCAGAAAGCGTAATGAACAAATTGGCATATAAGGTCTGACTCTCTGCTAGATGCATCTAGCAATAAACGCTGTTGGGGAAATCATGGGCCCACAATGTTGATGGTCTGCCTATTAATTTAAATGAATAGGCCATAAAGGCGGCAAGTTTGCTCCATGACAGTGCTCCATGAGACACTGAACTACCTAGGTCGGCCTCTTTCGGTTCTGTCTGTTTTCCTGAGAGAGCTACTTCCGACTTTAGTTCGGAAAAAACATGATTATTTATTTATAGCTCTACGTACATCTCAGTAACTCTACACAAGGTCAGACTTCTTCCCTCCAGATCTGTTACTTGATTATGTGACGTTCCACTGTCATGTGAGAGTACCTTTAAGAAATGGGTGTTTATAAATGGGGGTGTATATAAATATCTGTAGTGAGAGTACCTTTAAGAAATGAGTGTTTACTACTGCAGTGATGTCAGAGAGTGGGTGGAGCTGGGCTGTCGGTCAGTTTTTTACTTTCGTTTTTGAGCTGGGTGTGTTTTAGGTTCATTTTCAGTGTTGGAGCTGAAGCCAGACCAAGCAGGTGTATTGCTGTTCTCTCTGCCATCAAAAGACTATCTCTTAATCATTTGGTGAATTCAGAATTATAAATGTTTTCAGTAGTGACTTTAACCTGATGTGCTGGTTTTGTTTTTAAGTCGTATGGATGTTGAAAGGAAAGCTTAAAGGTTTACTTAGTGTAGTAGTCTTTGGGGGTTGTATTTGAATAAATGGTTGCTAAGATGTTCACTGTATGTTTTAAAAAGGTTAACTTGAGTTCATAGAAAAAACATTGTTTTGCTTTAAAAAAATACGTTTCCATTTATGCTATACCACACCTGTAGAGTGGGCCGTGTGCTCCCCATTCCACAATCTATTAAAAGTTGTGGGTCAGGTGAACTCCATGATACATGTTGGGGTTCCCAAAATCTTGGCCCATAACAAATTGAGGACTCGTCGGGGACAAAAGTCTATCTCTTGGATTGGCTTAGCGAACTTAAAGACAGTGAGGGGTGAGCATATTGAGGGTGCTTTTCAGGTGTGGTATTTTAGGATAAGTAGGGAGTGTGTTATGGACAATGGCTCTTTCAGAGGCTCAGAAGTTTTTGGGGGTGGAGACGGTCACACGCAGTACCTTACGGACAGAGACTAAAAGCAGACTGTTAGATTTGGCAAAAACATTGCAGTTAACATTACCTGACAAAATGCGAAAAGATGGGGTCATTATGGCGGTGGCTAAGCATTTAAAGTTGCCTGAGATATAGTTTGAGTCGTTAGAAATAGCAACAATTCAGTTGCAAATTAAACAAATGGAACATGAGAAAGAATTAAAGCAGCTTGAATACGAAAGTGAGAGAGAGGAAAAAGAAAGGGAAAGAGAGAGAGAGGAAGGAGAAAGAGAAAGAGAGAGAGAGGAAAAAGAAAGAGTGAGAGAGGAAAAAGAGAGAGAAGAAAGGAAAACAGAAAAAATAGCCCTAGCAGAACAAAAAGAAAAGGAGATACAGATCAGGGAAAAAGATAAAGAGCGAGAGTTTGAACTTCAGAAAATGGCCATGAAACATGACAGTCAGTTAAAATCGGCAGACGTAAAGGGAAACGCACAGTTGGATGATAGTGATGAGGATAGTGAGAAAGAGCGTCAAAGTCGAAGGCTTGGTGGGAATCTATTTAAATATGTCCAAGCATTGCCAAGATTTGAGTAGAAGGAGGTAGAAGCCGTTTTCATTTCATTTGAGAAGGTAGAAGCCGTTTTCATTTCATTTGAGAAGGTAGCTAAACAAATGAAATGGCCACAGGACAAGTGGGTATTACTGTTTCAAACAAAGCCGGTAGGTAGGGCTAGAGAAGTGTTTGCATCACCACCGGAAGAGGTATCTGGGATGTATGAGGAGGTGAAAAAATCCATCTTAGGTGCATATGAACTGGTGCCTGAAGCCGACAGACAAAGGTTTAGAAATTTAAGGAAAGAATTTGGTCAAACATACATGGAGTTTGAAAGGATCAAACAGAGTAATTTTGATCGGTGGATAAGGGCTTTGAAAATAGACCAAACATATGAAGCTCTCAGAGAAATTATACTTTTGGAGGAGTTTAAAAATTCAATTCCTGATGTAATGAGAATTCATGTGGAAGAGCAGAGGGTTAAAATTGCCAGATTAGCAGCAGAAATGGTAGATGTTTATGAATTAGTTCATAAATCAAAGCTTGGTTTCCGACATCAGTTTCAGCCTGTGAGGGATAGAAACTGGGGACATGAGAAATACTCAAGTGGTAAAAGTAAAGGTGATCTGATGGGAGACAATAAGGAGAGTGTACCTCAGATTTCTTTTTTTAATCCAGGAGGGTGGAAGAGACATGAAAAGTTTCAAATGTTTTCACTGCAATAAACTAGGCCATGCAAAGTCACAGTGTTGGTGGTTGAAGAAAAGCGCTGGGAAGGCTGATGTGGTAAAACAGGATAAGACAGTGGGGTTTGTAAAAGCGGTAAAGGAAAGCCCAAGTGATGTGAAGAAGGTGCAGAAGGTTGTACAGCCTGATCAAGAGGTGATTTATAAGAAGGTGCCAGATCTCTTTAAAAAATGTACTTGTGTGGGTAAAGTTTACTCATGTGTATCAGGAGGGGCAGGTAAAGAAGTCACAATTTTAAGAGATACGGGAGCTAGTCAATCCTTAATGGTAAGAGATGAGGAGTTATGTAGTTTGGGAAGAATGTTGGCAGTAAAGGTGGTAATATGTGGAATTCAGGATGAGAGGAGTAGCGTTCAATTATATAAGGTAAGGTTGGAAAGTCCAGTGAAGAGTGGTGAAGTGGTAGTAGAAGTAATAGAGAAACTATCTTGTCCAGGAATACAGTTTATCTTGGGTAATGATATAGCTGGATCGCATATGGGAGTGATGCCTACTGTGGTTGATGAGCCAGTGGAAAATCAGACAATTGAAGTGTTGAACGACGAATATCCTGGGATTTTTCCGGATTGTGTAGTAACAACGTCGCAAAGTCACAGGTTAAAACAAGAGGAGAAATCAGAGAGTGAAGATAAAGGTGAAGTGCAATTATCAGAAACAATTTTTGATCAGATGGTTGGAAAAGAACAGGTGGAGGATGAGGCGGATATTTTTAGTTCAGGAAAATTGGCGGAGTTACAACAAAAAGATATGGATGTATCAGAAACCATACACAGAAGAGGAATCTGAGTGTATACCAGAGTGTTATTACCGTAAAAGTGATGCCTTGATGAGAAAATAGAGACCTTAACATATGCAGGCGGATGAGAAGTGGGCAGAAGTTCATCAAGTAGTTTTGCTGGTAAGGTATAGAAAGGAGGTGTTGCGAGTTGCACATGAGGTACCAGTGGGAGGTCATTTGGGGATAAGGAAAACGCAAGCTAAAATCCAGAAACATTTTTATTGGCCTGGACTACATAAAGATGTAGTTAAATTTTGTCAATCATGTCACACATGTCAAGTGACAGGGATACCTCAAGCAGTGATAAAACCAGTGCCCTTAATACCCATTCAGTCATTTGAGGAACCTTTTACAAGGGTCCTAATTGATTGCGTAGGACCGCTTCCTAAAACAAAAAGTGTGAATCAATATCTTTTCACTATAATGGATGTGTCTACTGGTTTCCAGTGGCCATTCCAGTATGTAGTATTACAGCTCAAAAGACTGTGGAGGAATTACTTCAATTCTTTACTAGATATGGACTACCCACAGAAATACAATCGGATCAAGGATCAAATTTTACCTCAAGGTTATTCAAAGAAGTTATGGATAGCTTCAGAATAAAACAATTTAAATCAACTAGTTCAGCAGGGCATTGGGAACCTGAATTGTAGCTCCAGTATACAGGAGGTTGAGAGTAGTGAGGTCATGAGTAAGGTTTCAAAGTTGCAGGAGTGTACCGGCAGGCAGGAAGGTGGTTTAAAGTGTGTCTACTTCAATGCCAGGAGCATCCGGAATAAGGTGGATGAACTAGCGGCATGGGTTGGTACCTGGGACTTCGACTTCGGCCATTTCGGAGACATGGATAGAGCAGGGACAGGAATGGTTGTTGCAGGTGCCGGGGTTTAGATATTTCAGTAAGCTCAGGGAAGGTGTTAAAAGAGGGGGAGGGGTGGCCTTGTTAGTCAAGGACAGTATCACGGTGGCAGAAAGGACGTTTGATAAGGACTCGTCCACTGAGGTAGTATGGTCTGAGGTTAGAAACAGGAAAGGAGAGGTCATACTATTCGGGGTTTTTGAGAGGACCGAAAAGTTCCAGAGATGTAGAGGAAAGGATTGCAAAGATGATTCTGGATAGGAGCGAAAGTAACAGGGTAGTTGTTATGGGGACTTTAACTTTCCAAATATCGAGTACTTTAGATGGGTCCGTTTTTGTCCAATGTGTGCAGGAGGGCTTCCTGACACAATATGTAGATAGGCCAATGAGAGGCGAAGCCATATTGGATTTGGTACTGGATAATGAACCAGGACAGGTGTTAGTTTTGGAGGTAGGTGAGCACTTTAGTGATAGTGACCACAATTCGCTTATGTTTATTTAGTGATGGAAAAGTATAGGTATATACCGCAGGGCAAGAATTATATCTGGGGGAAAGGCAATTATGATGCGATGAGGCAAGACTTAGGATGCATCGGATGGAGAGGAAAATTGCAGGGTATGGGCACAATGGAAATGTGGAGCTTGTTCAAGGAACAGCTACTGCGTGTCGTTGATAAGTATCTACCTGTCAGGCAGGGAGGAAGTGGTCGAGCGAGGGAACCGTGGTTTACTCATGCAGTTGAAACACTTGTCAAGAGGAAGAAGGAGGCTTATGTAAAGATGAGACGTGAAAGTTCAGTTAGGGCGCTTGATAGTTACAAGTTAGCTAGGAAGGACCTAAAGAGAGAGCTATGAAGAGCCAGGAGGGGATATGAGAAGTCTTTGGCAGGTAGGATCAAGGATAACCCTAAAGCTTTCTATAGATATGTCAGGAATAAAAGAATGACAAGGGTAAGAGTAGGGCCAGTCAAGGACAGTAGTGGGAAGTTGTGCGTGGAGTCCGAGGAGATAGGAGAGGTGCTAAATAATTATTTTTTGTCCGTATTCACACAGGAAAAAGACAATGTTGTCGAGGAGAATACTGAGATACAGGCTACTAGATTGGAAGGGCTTGAGGTTCATAAGGAGGAAGTGTTAGCAATTCTGGAAAGTGTGAAAATAGATAAGTCCCCTGGGCCAGATGGGATTTATCCGAGGATTCTCTGGGAAGCTAGGGAGGAGATTGCTGAGCCTTTGGCTTTGATCTACAGGAATAGTACCAGAAGACTGGAGGATAGCAAATGCTGTCCCCTTGTTCAAGAAGGGAAGAAAAGTGAGCCTTACTTCTGGAGTTGGCAAAGTCTTGGAAAGTTTTATAAGAGATGGGATGTATAATCGTCTGGAAAGGAATACTTTGATTAGAGATAGTCAACACGGTTTTGTGAAGGGTAGGTCGTGCCTCACAAACCTCACAAACGCAGAAAATACGGAGGCAGGGATTCAGGGTGATTTAGCAGTTTGGATCAGAAATTGGCTAGCTGTAAGAAGACAAAGAGTGGTGGTTGATGGGAAATGTTCAGCCTGAAGTCCAGTTACTAGTGGTGTACCACAAGGATCTATTTTGGGGCCACTGCTGTTTGTCATTTTTATAAATGACCTGGAGGAGGGCGTAGAAGGATGGGTGAGTAAATTTGCAGATGACACTAAAGTCGGTGGAGTTGTGGACATTGCGGAAGGATGTTACAAGTTACAGAGGGACATAGATAAGCTGCAGAGCTGGGCTGAGAGGTGGCAAATGGAGTTTAATGCAGTAAAGTGTGAGGTAATTCATTTTGGAAGGAATAACAGGAAGATAAAGTACTGGGCTAATGGTAAGATTCTTGGTAGTGTAGATGAGCAGAGAGATCTCGGTGTCCATGGACATAGATCCTTGAAAGTTGCCACCCAGGTTGAGAGGGTTGTTAAGAATGCGTATGGTGTGTTAGCTTTTATTGGTAGAGGGATTGAGTTTCGGAGCCATGAGGTCACGCTGCAGCTGTACAAAACTCTGGTGCGGCCGCATTTGGAGTATTGCGTGCAATTCTGGTCGCCGCATCATAGGAAGGATGTGGAAGCATTGGAAAGGGTGCAGAGGAGATTTACCAGAATGTTGCCTGGTATGGAGGGAGGATCTTATGAGGGAAGGCTGAGGGACTTGAGACTGTTTTCGTTAGAGAGAAGAAGGTTAAGAGGTGACTTAATTGAGGCATACAAGATGATCAGAGGATTAGATAGGGTGGACAGTGAGAGCCTTTTTCCTCGGATGGTGATGTCTAGCACGAGGGTACATAGCTTTAAATTGATGGGAGATAGATATAGGACAGATGTCAGAGGTATGTTCTTTACTCAGAGAGTAATAAAGGCGTGGAATGCCCTGCCTGCAACAGTAGTGGACTCGTCAACACTAAGGGCATTCAAATGGTCATTTGATAGACATATGGACGATAAGGGAATAGTGTAGATGGGCTTTAGAGTGTTTTCACAGGTCGGCGCAACATCGAGGGCCAAAGGGCCTGTACTGCGCTGTAACGTTCGATGTTCTAACGGCGTACCATCCAGAAACGCAGGGAGCATTAGAAAGGTGACATCAGACATTAAAGACAATGTTGAGGGCTTATTGTCACGATTATCTAGAGGATTGGGATAAAGGAATTCCATTCATATGGTTTGCAATTACGGATGCTCCTAATGAGTCAACCAAATTTAGTCATTTTGAACAAATTTTTCGTCATGAGGTAAGAGGACCACTAAAATTGATTAAGGAAAAATTGGTGAGTGAGAAATCAGAAATTACAGTATTGCATTACGTGCCAAATTTTAAGGAACGATTAAATAGAGCAGGTGAATTGGCGAGACAACATTTGAAAGTTGCACAAAATGTGATGAAACGGGTAGCGGACAAGAAATCCAAAGTTCGTAGTTTTGCCAGTGGAGATAAAGTTTTAGTGTTGTTACCAGTGGTAGGTGGACCTTTAAAAGCTAGGTTTTGTGGACCTTATCAGATTGAAAGGAAATTAAGTGAGGTGAATTATGTGGTAAAAACATCAGATAGAAGGAAGACTCACCGAGTATGTCATGTGAATATGCTTAAAAGGTACTTTGAATGGGAAGGAGAGAAAAAGGAGGAGGTTTTAATGATTCTAACTCAAAGTGACGAACCAAATCCAGATGACTGAATTTGACATACCTCAAATTAAATTGGAAAACGAGGATGTTCTTAAAAATTGTGATAAATTGGTGAGTTACCTTCCAGAGGAAAAACGGACTGACCTGAAAAAGTTATTGATATCACATGGGCAAATTAGTGGAGATAAATTGGGAAGTACTATAATGGCTATACATGAAAGATGTGAGATATGCTTTTCCAATCAAACAACATCCATACAGACTTGACCCTTTAAAATTGGCACAGGTTAACTAAGAGACTGACAGTATGCTTAAAAATGTCATAATTGAAGTGGGTTGCAGCCAATGGAGCTCACCCATAGTGATGGTACCTAAACCAGATGGTACCCAACGGTTGTGTGTGGACTATAGAAAGTTTAATGCAGTGACAAGAACGGACTCTTATCCTATCCCACGTTTGGAGGATTGCATTGAGAAAGTGGGACAATCAGCTTTTATTTCCAAACTGGATTTATTTAAAGGTTACTGGCAGGTACCTTCATCCGAAAGGGCGAAGGAAATTTCAGCTTTTGTGACTCCAGATGGTATATACCAATTCAAAGTTATGCCATTTGGTATGAAAAACGCCCCAGCCACATATCAACGGTTAACTAACAAAGTCTTTTCAGGATTACCCAATTGTGCAGTTATACATCGACGATCTGGTAATTTTCAGCCAGACATGGAAAGAACATTTGAAACATCTGATGGAGTTATTTGATCGACTTCAGGAGGCGGGTTTGGTGATAAACCTAGCCAAAAGTGAATTTGGAAAAGACCAAGTCACTTTCCTTGGCCATACAATCGGACAGGGTCGAATGGTCACACGGAATGTGGATCCAACTGTTATTGAGGAGTTTCCGATACCCTCAAGATGAAGGGAAATAATGCGATTTCTTGGCATGAGTGGATTTGATCGAACATTTGCGCAAAAGGTTTGTCGCGTGGTTGCTCCACTGATGGACTTGCTGAAGAAACGTTGAAAATTTCAGTGGAGAGCAGACTTTCAATAGGCATTTGACGGCCTGAAAGCTGTGATAACCAATGCTCCTGTGTTGGAGAATTACAAGGGATTCTGTGATCAGATTGAACTAAAGTATCTGACTTTAAAGAGAAATGCCGAGGCGTAGAGAAATGGACGGATCATGCAGAGACCTTCTTGTTCAAAGAGACTGTCAATCAAGAAGGATTTCAGTTGGAGGAAGAAGAAGAAAAATGGACTATATTATTGTACCTGATTGCATGTGTTGGTTTTTTTGAAATAAAAAAATATATTTACTGTGTGCATTTCTTAAAGGATAGTGAAAAGGTGAAAAATGAAACCATCTTGAAGTTGCTGGTTTATTTTTTTTCTTGGGGGGGGGGGGGGGGGGGGGAGGTGTCATGTGAGAGTACCTTTAAGAAATGTGTGTTTATAAATGGGTGTGTATATAATTATCTGTAGTGAGAGTACCTTTAAGAAATGGGTGTTTACTACTGCAGTGATGTCAGAGTGGGTGGAGCTGGGCTGTCTGTCAGCTGTTTACTTTTGTTTTTGAGCAGGCTCCGGTCTGTGTTTTAGTTTCGTTTTCAGTGCTGGAGCTGAAGCCAGACCAAGAGGGTGTACTGCTGTTCTCTCTGCCATCAAAAGACTATCTCTTGATCATTTGGTGAATTCAGAATTATAAATATTTTCAGTCGTGATTTTAACCTGATGTGCTTCTGATAAACGTTTTGTTTTTAAGTCATATGGATGTTAAAGAGGAAAATGTAAAGGTTTACTTAGTGTTGTAATCTTTGGGGGTTGTATTTGAATTAATGGTTGCTAAGATGTTCACTGCATGTTTTAAAAAGGTAACTTGAGTTCGTAGAATAAACATTGTTTTGTTTTGAAAAATACTTTTCCATTTCTGCTGTACCACACCTGTAGAGTGGGCCGTGTGCTCTCCATTCCACAATCTATTAAAAGTTGTGGGTCAGGTGAACTCCATGATACACTTTGGGGTTCTCTAAACCCTGGCCCATAAAACCACCACAGTTACATCAGCATTTGCTGTCAACCCTTTACTCTGCATCTCTGCCCAAGGTTTTATCCCAATGACATACATTCACCTACATCTCCCCACCAAGTCTCAGTCTTCATAGGATCAGTCTCTGAGGTTGCTTGACCAATCTCCCTGATCTTAATGTGATCTCTTTCTGAGGTCAAGGATATTCTGCAATCTCTCTTTATTTGATTTGCATGTCTTTCTCCTGGGTGGTTGTAGAACCTGTTGGCTATGCTGCCAGCTCTTCCTGCCATATTTTCAACACTGAAAAAAAGGTGAATAGGCTGGTCCGACGATGTCATGCTGATGGGAGCCATCCCTGCCAAAAACCTAGGCTCAGTGGAGGCCCAATGTAAAAAAGATAAAGGTAGAAAAAAGGAATCCCCTCTTTCTCCCCCCCCCCCCCCTCGCCAACCGCCACCACACAATAACCAAACTCTTCCACCCCCCGCATGAACACAGAACCTCCGGCATCTCCCCAGAGAACACCCCCAGCACTGTCCTCCAGCAGTGCCCCCTGGTCTCCTGCTGTGTGAAATGAGATAGCACACAGCTTTTGTTATATGGCCTTTAGTGTAAATACTAAGTACAGCACAAGCAAAGATGGAGCATAATTCTTGAATATAGGAATAACAACATCTGGGAAAGTTTATAGCGTAAGACTCGTACATGAGCTATTTGCAGCTAGAAGCAAGGGGAATTCTGCATTGCCTTCAGGGGTTAGGGGTGGTTTGCAGCCTTAATTGGGAATGGTTGGTAACCAACTCATAGAGTAGTCTCAACATTTATCATACACTACTTCTCTCTTAGGGGCACGTAGCTATATTTGAGCCTGTACTCTTCGTCCCATGGGTAGTCAGTATAAGTGCTTGTGTGTCTTTGACAAAAATACCCTTTCACTTTGCTTCCTGCAGCATTACTGGAGTTACAATGTTCACTGCCAGGTTTACTGGTGAAGGATTTCCACTATCCCAACCTCAAGAATTGCTGAAAAAAGAGGCATGTTGAGGTTTTACATCTTCTACTCGTCAGGCGATTTCAAATAAATACTAGTATAAAGGGAAAACAATTTATACTGTTTGAGAAGAGAGTTCTGATTGGTTGGCAAAATTATTCCAATCGGTAGTGTTGTTGCCATGGAGAATGCACCAAATGATGGTGACTGACCGTTAACTGCCAAATATTGTTTGAAATTTAAACAGGTAGCTTGAACCTGATTGGTCAATGATGTGGAGATGCCGGCATTGGACTGGGGTGAGCACAGTAAGAAGTCTTACAACACCAGATTAAAGTCCAACATGTTTGTTTCGAATCACTAGCTTTCAGAGCACTGCTCCTTCCTCAGGTGATTCAGGTGCTGTAAGACTCCTTACTGATTAGTCAAGGTATTGCCCTGGGGAATGAATCAGTGAATGGCTCTCTATTGTTTTGTTTCGCTGAAATAGATGCAATGTGTATATATGTTCTTTCTGTCTGCAAAGAACAGGGCCCTGTGTATTAATATATGCAGTTTCCAATACATGCAAATGCACCATAGCCCAACTGACAGCCTTAAATTGGTTGTCAGCACAATTCTTGGTGCAACTCATGCAATTTAAATGACACAATGTATGGCCAAATAAACAATGTTGCCATGGGATGCCCCCTTAGCCCAGCTCTCATAAACATCTTTCTTGGGATACATGAGAAATGTGTCTTTGCAGGGATGACACCCAACCTCCTAGCCCTTGCATATTTGTGAAATGTCGATGATACGTTTACTACATCTAAATCCGCAGCTGCATGTAATAATTTCCTTGCATTTCTTAATGGGCTGATTTATTACCCAGGGCAATGCCTTTATCAATCAAGGTCAAGCTGTCTTGTTTCAATTTCAAACAAAGCTTGGCAGTTAACTGTCAGTCCCCATCATCCGGTCCACTCTCCATGGCAATGCTTCTATCAATCAGTGCTCCGAGACGACAGTGACCGTCAGTGACGGGACTTCAGCCCATTATGTCTGTGCCAGCCATCACACACCTTACTCTTATAATCCAGTTTTCCAGGACTTAGTCCATAGCCTTGAATGCCATGGCATTTCAAGTGCTCATGTAAATGCTTCTCAAATGTTCTGAGGGTTCCCGCCTCCAGCACCCTTTTAGACAGTGAGTTCCAGATTCCTACCACCCTCTGGCTCAAAATGTTTTTCCTCAAATCCGCTCTGTCTCCTGCCGCCTTCTTATTGACACTTTACAAAGGGGAAAAGTTCCTTCCTATCTACCCGATCTGTGGCCTCAGAATCTTTTACACCTCGACCATGTTCCCCCTCAGCCTTCTCTGCTCTAAGGAAAACAACCCCAGGCTAGCCAGCCTCTCTTCATTGCTGAAACACTCCAGCCCAGGCAACATCTTGGTGAATCTCCTCTGCATCGTCTCTTGTGCAATCACATACTTCCTATATTGTGGAGACCAGTACGTCGAAGGTACTCTTGCTGTGGCCTAACGAGCGTTTTATACAGCTCCATCTTAACATCTCTGCTCTTTATATCCTATGCTTTTGCTAATAAAGGCATGTACTCCATATGCCTTCTTAACCTGTTCTGCAAGAATCTATGGACATGCACCCCAAGATCCCTCTGATCCTCTGTGCTTCCTAGTGTCCTACTGTTCATTTTCTATTCCCTGACCTTGTTAGTCCTCCAAAAATACATCACCACACACTATTGTCAGTGGGAAATATACCCCATTTCTTCTCAACCAGTGAGATTTTTAGACTCTTCTAGCCTTCCAGCGAAGTTACCCAGTTATTTTCTATGTACAGCTTTGGGCCAGGATTCTCCGAGCCCCCGCCGGGTCAGAGAATCAGCGGTCATGCCGGAAATTCCCGCACACCACTCCGACGCCGGGACGCGATTCTCCGGCGACCGGAGAATCAGCGCTAGTCGCACGCGGTAGCCACGGCATCGGTCGGGGGCCGTTTGCGATTCTCCACGATTGACCGGCCGACTTCCTGCCGTGTTCTGCCGGCGTGGTTCCAACCTGGTACCACCCGACGGTAGCTCGGACCCGCAGCCGCGGTGGCCGTTCAGGTGGGGGGGGGGGGGCGCGCGATCTGGAGGGGGCCTACCTCCTTCCGCACGGGCCCGCTGTATGGTTTCGCCATTTTGCATTGCACCGACGCGGAAACGGCCACCACGCGTATGCGCCGGCGCGGAAACGGCCACCACACGCATGCGCGGACCTGCGCCTGCAGTGCAGGGCTGCATATCGCCGCCGGAGCAGCACATAGCACTCCGGCGCCATGCTGGCCCCCTGTATCGCTGGGTCAAGAGGCCCATTGTTGTCCACGTGAAACACTCCGGTGTTTACGCAGGCGTCAACACTTGGCCAGGATTTTGGAGAATCCTAGCCTGGCTTTCTATGTACTGGTAATAATGCTGTGAATAATATCGCAAAGCTCATTCCAGGTTGCTTACAATGGTAAATTGAAACATTGAGAGCAAAATGCTCCTGGGATCACTGAGAACCTTGGCTCCATATCAGGGGATACAATTTGGCACTGCTGTAATGTTACTTTCCCACTGAACCTTAGCTTTCTCATACACAACTATTCTGACAAGCCAAGGGAAATCATACATGGCTTTTATATCATTTTGCAAAGGTAAAACCTTGTCTGACTTTCCTGCCCTTCCTTAAATCAATATTTCTCCTTCAAGTATTGAAGATACAGTAATTACAAGAGCCAGCTTTATTTTTATCCTGTAAACAAATTGCTGTAAACCAGCATCAAACAGTGTGGTTTTATATATTAACCTCCACTAGATCCCCATCCCCTTGTTTGTTGATTGTAAAATACTGAACTTGATTTACAATAACTTCCTTTGCTCTTTCATAGCTCTACAACCTTCTCTAGTCTGACATTTAGATATGCCTCCTCCATTCTTTTATTCTGTATCATTATCAATGGCAGTGCCATTGGCCCAGATTTTATCTGTGGATATAAATGGCACTGTGGGTGCAAACTCTCACAAGAGGCCAACAACGAGATTCTTACCAGTGACATCCTGCAGCACCATCATTCCCGCTTCCTGCCATTGACATAATGAGCTTCCTATCCAGGAAGGTCAGGAACCTCATTTAAATACATTTTCATCTCATTATTGGGCTTCCCCACTTTATTGTAACCCCACATTGCTGCACACCGCCTGGTCCAGTCCTTGGAAGAAAAAGGGCCCAAGGTGACATAACCCTTGGCCTCTGGGATTTGCTTCCTAAAGATTTTCACCTTGCTCTCACTCCCCCAAATGTCAAAGGCCTGCATAAAATGTAATGAGACCTGCCTTGGATGTTCTCCCTAGGACTCCCAGCTGTTACAATGTCAAATAGAAAGTGGCTTGGTATCCTTGCTTTGCTGAAGCTTCTACAGAAATACATCTTGCTGTTGGTTCCAATTGTATGCATAGGCAAAGAACCACCTTTACTCAAACTGATTGAATAAGCTTCCTCATAATTGGTTACAGTAGTCATGCTGGTTTCAAAATAGGAAAATAAATTAATTGAATCGTGAAATAGAATATAAAGAAGTTAAAGAATTTCACCAGCAGACATAATCAATGATGTGATAAAGGCGTTGAATTATTTATTGATTCATTCTCTGTTTCAAATGAATCTCGTGAATTCCTTTAGCTGGTTGGTTATAATCCTTACATTTAATTTTTTCCTTCAAGCTATAAAGGATGTGGCTCCTTTTCACACAATTTGGCACATTAGAACAAAAAGAAGCTGTTGTGATTAATATATACTAATATATATGTAAACTCATTAACAACTTCAGCAGAGGAAACATTTTTCCAATAAATAAATTAATTTAGTCCCACATGCGCTAAGCAGATAAGCATGAATGCCAGATGGACTTTAATGTATATTAATGTAGACAAATGAAAGTTAAAGAATATCAGGACTGGAATTAGTAAACATTTACATAATGAATAAGCACAATTTTAGCATCTTAACTGTGAATAACATGGTGCATCAACAAGTGCTCTCCTTACAAGAACGTACCACTTTGTAAGTACCGGTGTGAACAGGGTGTACAATGTTAGTATTTTGGAAATGGTTTCTGCTGCCAAATGAATCTAAATTTACCAGTACCAAAAATTAGCTACATTTTAACAGCAATGCCAGAAGTTATGATAGAGGAAAACATTATGGCCTTTATCAATTGTGATAGATATTAGTGAAGCAGAAAACCCGCAAAGGCCCTGCCTGGACACACAGAATACCTTAAAATATGTTTTCTTTTTGATTAACCGAGAAAATAAAGAATTTTGAACGTAGGTTTCTGGTTATCAACAAAGCTAATGAAATTCAGCAAAACTATTAGATAACATTTGACTATAAGTTCGCAGCAACATAACGTGCCGCTCTGCAGTGCATTTTACATTGAAAAAACATCCCCAGGCACTCCACAGAGATAATGAGGAGAGACTCACAGAGTTCAATTGGGCTGCAAAAAAGAAAATTGAAGTGGTGCATGATCCTGATTCTTGAAATGCTATGAGGTATAGATGATGCAGATGTAAGCAGCCAATATGACTTTAGGCTATAAACATGCAAGATTGAAGGAAAAGGACTTGCATTTACAAGCTACTTTATTACATCTGCTGGATCTTCCAATGTGAGTTGCAGTGTGAAAAATAAATACACCAGCAGTGGTTGCTTAGCAATTGGGGCATTTTAAGGTAACAAAGCTTTTAAATTTCTTTGCTAATTTGGTTGCAGTTGAAGATACGTAGTGAGAGAGAAGGCAGGTCTCATAGCTCTGCTAGAAGCAGTTCAGTTTAGAAGGCTAAAGAGGGAACATCTCTCTCAGCCTTGCTAGAGAAAAAGCCATACAATGGGGTAATGGTTAAGAACATAGATGCCGAAAATCTAAAGTCCAGCCAGTTAAGAAAACTAGAGAAATGAAAAGACGTGTTCTAGAAGTCTGGAGTTAAGGTCAGAAGAATTCAAGGAAAAGTAAACAAAGTGTTCTGAGTTAAAGAGACATTTGCAGTTACAAGATTTAAAGTGGGACAGCAGCTTTCAAAGGTAAATCAAATGTCTGATGTCATTTTAATAGAGTCTGGTAATTGAGATTTAAAGCAATTGTGAGTTTGCAGAGCAGTTAAGACAAAGAAATCTTAACAGTTGATGTAAAATCTTGGGCTGGATTCACTGTTAAAAATGGAGCAGAAGCTGTGTTTAAAGGTGTAATTTTGAAAATCTGGTATGGATTTCGAATTGCAAACCACTAAGAGAGAACATTTTAAAGTATGTTTTGGGGAATGGAGTCTGGAAACTCTCACATGGAAATCACCTGGCAGGATTCTGAAGAGATATCCACAAACATTCACTTGGAGTTCAGCGTGGAGAGCATATTTGCCCACAGTCATCTTGTGTGCTCAAAGAACACGTTGTGTTAATGAGACCATTGTAGATTAAGATGTACTTGTAATCTGTGTTAATCCTAAAACCTGTGTGTTACTGTTATACTAAGGGGGGAGTGAAGGCATATTGTATCATAATCCAACGTTTTCATGTTTATTTATTTTTATTTTTATGTTTTACTTGTTAGCGGTCCTGTGACACTGTTCCTCTACATTATATAAAAAAGCTAAGGCTTTGAGCCAGTGTTCCATTCTGGGACCTTCCTGTCCAGTTATAACATCAACTAGGATCGTAACACCAGATTCTTCATGGCCGGATCCCACTTGCAGCATTTTTGGTTGAAGGAAGGTCTGATGAAGAAACCAGCTGGAAACCTCTTTCTTATTCTAATATTATAAGATCTTTCACAAGGCTCAGATTTTCAATAAACAAACCTGAAGAGATTAAACATTATACCCACAGTGAGAAGTATTTTAACTCCCTTAATACAATGGATGTCAGACATAAGTGAAATTAAACCCAAGTGGGGCAATGGGGACATTTTTACTGATCCATTTTAATACCACTGCTTTCTCAGACAGTTGATCATGGGCAACCACAACTCTCATTATTGATGCTCACTGTGCTTTATTGGCTAAGCTTGGGTAAGAACTCAGAGAAAAGTCAACAAACTGTAAAAGTTGCTGAAAGCTCACCTCTTACGCATGGAGCAGACATTTTAAAGCTCAAATTCCTATTATACATTTACAACTGGTGTGTCATCTCTGCACTGCTCTAAGATATATAATATACAACAGTTGAATGTTGCAAAATAAATATATGCCTATTTGATTTAGTTGGCCAGCTGAATGTTTTAATTAAGTATTTCATGGTTGGTAGGATACCTCTGGTGGCTGTAGATAACAGGCTTCACTGTTTCAAGGTTTCACCATAGGGGAAGGTTTCTTATATTTCTTATCTGTGATGATCTCACAAACACTCTAGTTGATCATTTCTCTACAAATAACAACAAAAAAGAGAAATCTCCCCCAGGACAGTACATGGCCTGTGATTTCACACAAAAAAATTGTCTCTGGAGAAAACAAAGTAAGAAAATGTCTGTTGCGTTAGACCAAGGTCAAACAATCTCCATTACTGATCATGTTGTACTGCTTTCTTCATAGATAAAGAGAATTTGATGGGTAGCACTAACTGAGAACTTGTCAGAGAATTTAATTGCAGTAATCTTAAAACTACAATAAAAAGTTAATTGTATCCATTGGTGCATATTGATGTATTTTTGGTAGATCTGTTTTAAACGTAAACTGACACCTTGATAAATTGGTAATTACCACATTTGATAATAGGCAATATATTAAAATGTTTATGTGCATGTTGTTAATTAACACTTTCTGTCGGTGAGGTAGGATAACATTTCCAGCACTTCAGAAAGCATTACTAGTCAGAACACCAATATGGGACATCTAATTTTCCAGTTTATCTTCTCAATTATTTTCGTGACTTTCAAAATGCACCTACAGTTTCTAAGATAGGACATTTGCAAGAGGTGCACAGATCTGAGTTGAAATATACAGCACAGATTCAGTCTCACGCTATTTAGTTCCCAAAACAGCTAACTCCTTATGGGGTGATGACTATCATAGGTCGGGAACCTCCTTGCAGGAGAGATGGAAAAACAGATGAAGAATTATGATGAGGCCATTCTCATCCAACTCCTAGTTTATGACTTGGTGTAGCATTTGCAGATGTCTGGCATCGAAGTAGCCAGCCTCTTAGTTGCAAAATGTTTAATGGGCATGGAAAGAAATTGTAATGATGAATGGCCGAGAGTAGAATAAAGTATAAGTATAATTGCGTTTGGTTTGGAAACATTAAGTACCCAAGCAAAGTGACAACAATAACACCATGGATGCCTGATGCTGAGAAGAGGTTCAAGGACTATGTTGCATGCAATTTATATTCCAATTCTGTCATGCTGATGATTAAAATTAAAAGATATGTAACCACCAGGTTTTGCATTGTTGTCTACCGGGACCACAATTATGTAACAAATAGTGTTTGGGGAGAATTGAGGGAACAGGTCCTATTCCTATTTCTTATTTACCTCCAGTTTTTTAGTCCGCTGCTTTTGTGTGCGAGAGCACTTGTTTTCAATATGAGGCACATTGTCACCTTCAGTGCTGACAGCCTCAAGTGCCAGAGCACATATTAATTCAAGCTTCAAAGAACTCTCTGTTCAAACAGCCTTTGGAAAAGCCAATGGAAATGTGTAAGGTTTTTGATCTCAATTGCGTTTAAGTGGCTCCAGTGCTGTACTTTTTCTTTCAACGTCTGGAGATGTGTTACGGTGCTGTTAGTGACTATTCACATTGAAAGAAGAAATCCAAACACCCAGCAATTAACTAACTATGCTACAGGATTTCCCATTTTAAACAAAAAAAAAATGTGTATATCAAAACAAATAAACAAAGTAAGTTCTACAACCTTAACTATAATTCATAATAACTTATCCTATAAACTCAGTTCTGCTTTCTATTTACCCCCAAGAGTTCTCCTATCTTACAAAATCTGTTAAGTTTCATTCATCTTTCCTGGGACCAACTCAAAAGCTGCATCACTGCTGTCTGGAATTCACTCCGATTACTCTTCAGCTTTCCAGCTATTTGCCAATGGACAAAGTTTCACGTGGGGCTCTATAATAGCTTTTGGCTAAGTGGCCCTCCAATTTCATTACCAACCTCATGGATTCCACACCTCCAGCATTAGCCTCTCTGCAACTACTGTGCAGTGGCTTAAACCATCAGAAGACACCCTAAGCCTTCATTTGAAAAAGAGTGAGGAGGGTGGAGGAGCCTTTAGAAATAGTGGAGCAAATTAATAACCTTGCTATAAAGGAGCCTTTACGAAATAGTGACCGTAATATGATTGAATGTTATATTAAGTTTTAAAGTGATAGATTTAAAGTGTATTCTGAAACTCAGATCTTGGGCGGGAATCCACCAGTAAACCACTCCGGCGTCGGGCCGCCCTGAAGGTGCCGGAGTGTTTGGCGCCATGGCAGCCGGCGCCGAAGGGCCGCCGCCGGCCGGCGCGAGTTGGCGCATGCGCGGGAGCGTCAACGTGTGCTGGCGTCATCCCAGCGCATGTGCAGGGGGGTTCTTCTTCTCCGCACCGGCCATGGCGGAGGTTGACAGCGGTGCGGGGGGAAAGAGTGCCCCCACGGCACAGGCCCGCCCGCGGATCGGTGGACCCCGATCGCGGGCCAGGCCACCGTGGGGGCACCCCCCAGGGCCAGATCCCCCCCCCCCCGAGGACTCTGCAGGCCGCCCGTGGAGCCAGGTCCCGCCCGTAAGGACCTGTTGTGATTTATGCCGGCGGGGCCTGCCGAAAACGGGCAGCCACTCGGCCCATCGCGGGCCGGAGAATCGCCGGGGGGGGGCCGCTGCCAGCAGCCGCCGACTGGCACAGCGCGATTCCCGCCCCTGCCAAAACCCCGGCGCCGGAGAATTCGGCAGCCGGCGGGAGCGGGATTCACACCACCCCCTGGCGATTCTCCGACCCGGCGGGGGGTCGGTAAATCCCGCCCCTTATATCTGAACAAAGAAAAATAATGACGGTATGAGGGACAACTTGGCGCGATAGTGGATTCGGAAAATACATTAACAGATTTGATGGTCAACAGGCAATGGCTAGTGATTAAAGAAGTATTAGATGGTCATGACAAATTCCTCTAAGACATAAAAACCCAACAGGAAAAGCAATAAAAATCATGGTGAACAAAGAAGTTCATAAGCTCAGGAAGTGGCTTATAATACTGACAACAAAAGTGGTGAGCCGGAGGATTGGGAACAATTTAAAATCCAGCAAAGAAGGGCCAATAAAGAGATCAAGAGAGGGAAAAGAGAAGATGAATGCAAGCTTGCGTGAAACATAAAGGCGGCTGTAAAAATATCTTCAGATATGAGAAAGGAAAGTTTTGCAAGGAAACATGTGGGTCCATTTCAGGCAGAGACAGGAGGATTCTTAATGGAGAATAGGAAAATGGCACAGAAACTGTGGCCGGGATTTTTCCCCTCGTTTTCACTTGCGGGAAAGCTGGCGGGGGCAGAGAATCGAGATTTGAGGAAGCCCCCAAATGGCTCTTAGACGGGCGGGATTTCCCCACTCAAATCCCCCCCCCCCCCCCCGCCAAATGACATAATGGGGTTACCGCCATGGAATGTCAGGAACCCTAGGGCCATATATTTATACATTTAACTATCATTAACGGGCTTCTCAGCTGTATTATCAGGAAACGTTAGGAATCTCCTACCCCCCGGCGCAACATCAAGTCCGTGGCGTTTACAACTGTACAAGACCAACAGGGTCCTGGAAAACGGTCCCCACTGCATAGGTAAGTACAACCCTCGGCCTGGGGTGGGCAGGTGGGGGATCATAATGAACAGTAGGTAAATTGCGGAGAAACAAATCAATGACTTCGGCTGGGATTTTCCACGGAATTGAAGGCCGGAGGGCAGAGTGAGAGACTCAAGAGGAAGTCCCCAAACAGGCCGGTGGACTTCCCCGATCAATTGTTACCACCCCCCCCTCTGCTAATGACGTAATTCTTTCCAGGGGTCCGTGAGGGATCTGTGTGGTGTGTCCTAACAGCTGCCCATCATCACGTCGAGCTGTTACTGAGACTTGTTTCAGATAGGACATAACATACATTAACTACTGGATATAAAAGGTCAGTCAGGTTGAGAAAGCCACAGGCTTCACAACGATTTCTGGCTTCCTCCACAGCCAGGGTGTCATTGATTGCAGTCATGTGGCCATCAAGGCATCAGTGGGTGAGTCAGATGCATTCCTTTAAAGGAAGGGATCCTTTCAATGAACATTAATATCGATGCAACTACAAAACACAGATTCTGAAGCCTGCGCACGATAGCCTGGAAGCTCACATGATACCTACATCCTGCAACACTTACAGGTGCCAAGGCTGTATATCACTTCAGCTTGTTTGGATGGACAGCTCATACTCAGACCACTAAAACAAAATCAACCTGAATCTCAGATGTAAAGTAGCAAAAACAAAGATCACGGGTGGCATTCTCCGTCGGCCAACGCAGAAATCGGGAAATGCGATTGGACAGAGAATTGGTCTCGACGCCGAAATCACAATTGTCCGTAGCCTTGACAGCGGCATCAATACGTTCCAGAATACAAGTACAATAAATGCCATTTGCATATCATTAGCGGGCCTGACCCTGTATTCTTCGAGGCCCCCGTGATTTTCTGCCTCCGATGGGCCGTCAGTGTGGTTCACTTGTGCTTTTAAAAATCGTGAAACCAGCGTCATGGCTGATGAGGGAGAGAGAGGCGGTAGGACACAGAGAGGCGTGATTGTGGGCTGCTGGGCCGGACACTGGCTGGTGTGGGGGAGGGGCCCCTGCCAGGATGCGGGGGGGGGGGGAGAGGGGGGTTGTTGGGGTAACGGGCCAAGTGGCCGGGGTGATCCCCACGGGACTGGGACGGTGCCCAGGCACAGACCACCATAGCCACTGCCTTCAAGGCAGCCATCTTGCTGCGCACCCCACTGACCATCCACTTTGGCCTCGGGTTCGGCAGAGTGATAAGGCTGTATGGGTGCCCCTCCACCCCGGCACTCCACCATCCTCCATATCCCAGCCAGCCGCCACTGCCAGACGGACATCAGGCAGCCCACCTGGGGCAACAGTAGCCCTTACGGAGGTGGGGGGCAAGGGCCCCAGAGCGTACTGCTGGCAGGGACAGCGTCAGCCAATGGTACGCCTATCAGCAGGAACAGGAACCAGTGCCAGAGACCCCCCTCGGGGCCAGAGGTATGGAGATGGACGAGAGGCACGTGGGGCAGAGCCTATGGTGACAACCAGGGCTCTTGGTGACAGGGGCTATCTGCTTGGTGATGACCCTTATCCAGAGGCCACAGACCAACACTGAGAATCGCAACAAGGTGCACATGCAGCGACCAGGGCCGTGATCGAGTGGTGGTTCGGCCTCCTGCAGATGCAGTTCAGGTGCCTGGACTGCTCTGGAGGGGTCCTCCAGCATGACGCTGAGAGGGTCGCATGCATCGTGGCAGCCTGCTGCGTCCTCCAAATTATTGCGCAGCAGAGGGGCAATGTGCTGGTGAAGGAGGATGAATACGACGCCACGTCCAACGAGGAGGATCCGGGTTAGGGTGAGGGTGGACAGGCCATGGGGCCCAGACAGGCATGGGAGGCTGCACGACGTATGCGCCATGGCCAGCGCGCACCAGAAGCTCAAAACCCATCTGGATGGGAGCTGGTTTCCGGGGTCGGCCCGCCCTCCGACTGTCTGCCCCCTCAGGTGTTCCTATTTCCACCTGATGTACCGTTCAGCTGTGTGGTGCACACCAGATGCTGTTCCAGGAGCTTCTTCACTAAAGTGCCCAACCAAGGGGAGTGTCACTGGGATGGTGGAGGGTGTGATGGGAAATCAGTGTTATCCTTGGACTCAAGCTCCAGGGTGTCTTGGAGCAGGGCTCCCTCCCATACTGCTCTCTTCACCACTGCTTAGTACACGGAGGAGGAGGGGGGTCTACAGCTGTGGCATTATCTGGGGCACCGGATGGATTCGCCCCATCACCAGCAGTTCAGCAGACACAAGTCAAGAAGCATGATTAGACCGTAGTCTGGGGGTATTGGGAGTGGTGTGGGTGAGGGTGATAGTGATGTGAGGGTGATGGTGAGGGTGGTTAGGGAGGTGTATGGGGTCAGGGTGGGGGTTAGGGTGGTGTTGGGGGGGTGTTGACACACGTGTCCCGGGGAAGCGCAACTAAGCGGGCCTCAATCCCTTGCCCGAGATGGTTCCCCACCCCAGCAACCCCCCTTTCCTCCAGGCCGGCACAGAGAGGGGCCGCAGGTCCGATGGTCCCCCTCTAGTTTTCTCCCACTCCCGGCGGTTATGGCCAGCCTTCTCATAGGAAGGGGTGTGTGGTCTAAACAGAAACTGTGTTGTGCAGTCCGACTCATGCAGCCCAGGGGGTGGGTAGCTGGTGGCCTCAGTGGCCAAGGCACCCAGTCATGGTGGCCAGTATGGGTGCCAACATGTGGGGGTTCAGCCGCCCACCGGGTTGGTGAGGGGGCGGGGGGGGGGTGTAGGAATCCGGGTATGCGGGATGGGGATTAGTGCTGGGGGCACAATGTTGCATACTCACCCTGGCCCGCCCTGAGGAGATCGTGCAGTTTTTACGGCACTGCTGGCTGGTCCGGTTGGTGTTGCTGATGGCGCCGACCGCCCCTGCCACCTGCCCCCAGGCACGGCGAATCACAGTGGCTGGCTGGCAGCCTCCTTCCTGGACCGGGGTACAGTTTCGCCCACCTCTCCTCCACCGCGTCCAGGAGGGTCTCCAGCTCGTCATCTGCGAAGGGGCCATGGGTCTTGCTGCCATCTTGTTGGCTGGGATGGTGCGTGTGGGGAGTGCAGTGTGTATATGTGGTTGCAGCTTGTCAGCCTCCTGAATGTCAATCATGAAACCGGCAAATCCGACACCATTTCTCATCGGAATCGCTTGTGTTCCACATGCCGCCGGCGCTAGTCCCTCAATGGTTACTGAATTGGTCCAGGTGTGGCAGCAGTTTTGCTGTTGTGGAAGTCCAGAACCCAGCGACGGCGTCAACACGAATCCCGCCCCGATGTTAAAAGCATTAAGAAAGTTTACAATGTTGAATGAAAATAATGTCACCAGTGTCGTGTTGGGTGTTCTGATGTACAAACGATCCAACACGGCTGGAGATGGTGTAACTCAATTTTATTAACTACTTAACTGTAACAGCACACTGCTAACTTGGGTACGTGCATTACCAGCTAATCTATGGACCCTGTCCTATTACTATCTGGGTGAGGCACTCAGCACATGGTGAATGTCTGAGTGGCAGCCTCTGAGCTCGGTTCTCTGAGCTGGCTGCTGCTGGAATGAGCGGGAACTGTAGTGTCCCCTGTTTTTATAGTGCGTGTGCTCTCACTGGTGATTGGCTGCGATGTTATGTGTGTGCTGGTTGGTCCTACTGCATGTCCATCAGTGTGTGTTTGATTGCACCATGATATGCTGTTCTAAATATCATGACAACCCGTAGAAGTTCCTTTTGTGCTCAAGGTGCATTAAACCTAAGCTTGCGGATGTTGAGTCTCAGTGTCCCCCCCCCCACCTCACTGTCCCCCCTCTTTCCCCAAATTCACTGCCAACCCTCCCACTCCTCTCGCTGCCAACTCCATTGGAGGCATCCTGCTGACTCTGCTCTCATGTCAGCCCTGATGACTTTAGCAGTCGACCTCTGGCCTGAGGGGGCACAGCCTGGAAGGGTCTAGTGCCATGGCTGGGAACTCCTCAGTCATCGCGGCAACATCAGATGTGACAGCCACTGGCAGAGGTGTAGAAGAACTGCTGCCCTTGTCCGGATCATGGTGAGAAGACCTTCACACAAGCAAAAGAGGCAATGCTAAATCTGGTGTCCTGACACACATTGATCCGAAGTTACCCTTGCAACTGACTGGTGATGGGGTGGAAGCAGAGGTTTCTCACATAATGCGCAATGGTGAAGAGAAACCAATAGTGTTAGCATCAAGATCCTTGAACAAAGCAGAAATGAACTATGCACAGATATTCCAAACAGATATGGAAGGAAATTCAATTTACCAGTGGATTATCGACCACTGCCAGTGATATTTGGGCTGCACACTGGTATTTCAACTCTGGCAGTGAGCCGGCAGCAGAGATAGGCATTGCTGTTATCAGCACATACATAAACGATAACATATCGCCAATCAAAACTCTATTGGAAAGCTAATGGACTCAATGTGGGATTCTCTTACCCCGGGGCCGGGCTGGAGAATCGCCGGGACCGACGTGAATCGTGCCATGCCGCCCCGACGCCGGTCCGCCGATTCTCCGGAGAGCGGCGAATCGGCGCCATTGGCAACGGTGCGGCGCTGGTCGGGGGCCGCTCTACAGGGCCCCCTCCGGCGATTCTTGGCCTGGGATGGGCCGATCGGCCACACCAAAAAAAGCCAAGTCCCGCCGGCGCCGTTCACACCTGCTCTTACCCGGCAGGACCTCGACGTGGATGCATCCGGGGGCGGCCTGGTGGGGGGAGAGGGGGGTCCGACCCTGTGGGGGCCTCCACCCTACCGATCGCCGGGCTGGCCTCTCAGGCTGGGCGCCTCTTTTGTTCCGTCCCGGCCCCTGTAGCCCTACGCCTTACACCATGTTGTGTCGGGGCCGGCGCGGAGAAGGGAGTCACTGCGCATGCGCAGACCCGTGGCACCCATCTGATGGCGGGGATCGGCAGCTGGAGCGGCGTGGGTCACTCCACTGCCGTGCTGGCCCTCTGTAGGGGTCAGAATTTCTGCTCCTGAGGGCATGTTGACGACGTCGAGAAACGCGGGGGCGTTTACAATGGCGTCAACACTTACCCTCCGGATCACAGAATCCCGCCCTCTATGTTACTTCTATCTAACGAGAGATCAACTAATAATTTGACTGGTAATATCTACTATTTTGAAGAGGTTGATAACACTCCTGTAAGTACAAGACAAGTTAAGAAGTATACCGGAAATAATCCACTATGGGCAGAAGATATGGACATGGTACTTTGTGGCAAGACTGGAGTTGCAGTCATATGTTACCCGAAGACTCGAACTATCTGTGCAGGCTGGTTGTCCCCTCTGGGGAACGAGGGACATCAATCCTCCATTGTGAAGAGAACATGTCCGAAACCAACTTCAGGAAGTTCATTGTAGGATAGTAACGATGAAAGAGGTAGCCAGAGCTATTTTTGGTGGCCAGGGCTCGATAGCGAGATCGAGGAGAAGGCAAATGTGTTCAGCTTGTGCAAAAGTTTAAAACTTTCCACCACTACCGCCATTACACCCATGGGAATGGTGAGAAGATATTATGTAGATTATGCTGGACCATTCAAAGGACAAATGTTTTTCATTGTGGTAAGTGCGTACTTGAAATGGCCTGAAGTTGGCATTATGAAGACTGCGTACTCGGAGAGAACAATAGAAAGACTGGGTGCGATTTTTGCAAGATTCGGTTACCATGACCAACTTGGTCGTGGCAGTGGGCCACAGTTCATTTAGCAAAAATTCACAAATTATCTAAAGGAGAACAGAATCCAGCACATCCAACCGGCTCCTTATCATTCTGCCACAATTGGGCTGGCTGAAAAATTTGTTCAGATAATAAAGCATTCGTTGAAGGTAATTCACGAGCAAGGATCATTGTCTAAACGACTAAGCCAATTCCTGATGACATACAGAAATGCTACACATTCGACAACGCAAGGTTCTCCAGCAATGGGCGGAACAGTGGCACAGTGGTTAGCACTGCTGTCTCGCAGCACCAGGGACCCTTAGGCCACTGCCTCTATGGAGTTTGCAGATTCTCCCCGTGTATGCGTGGATTTCCTCCGGGTGCTCCAGTTTCCTCCCACAGTCCAAAGATGTGCAGGTTAGGTGGATTGGCCATGCTAAATTGCCCACTAGTGTACAAAAAAGATGAGTAGGTTAGGTTAAGGGGTTATTGGGATAGGGTGGGGAATGAGCTTGGGTTGAATAATCTTTCAGAGGGTTGCTGCAGACTTGGTGGGCCAAATAGCCTCCTTCTGCACTGTCGGGATTCTATTACTCATGGTAAATGCCAGTTGTGCACATTGTTCACTTTGCTGAAGCTGCCTAAGCCAAGAGAAATTGTTGACAGGAAACAGTTTTTGTGACATAAGAACAGGGTTAAATGCTATGTTTTTCAGAAAGGTCAGGAAGTATCAGCAAGGAACTATACCACCAGTGAGAAGTGGATATCTGCCATTGTCTTAGTGCAGCTAGAACCGGTCTCGTACACCGTTCAAACTCAGGACAATGTAGAGTGGAGGAGACACGCTAATGAACTTTTAGCAGCTAGAATCAGTTTGCTCGAAACAGAGTCAACCAAGAGTCTGCAACAAACTGTAACAAGTCAAGACATAGGAATTCCTGAGCACCTGACAATACCAGAAACAACTGTGGAAGACAGGACCCCAGTTGAGCACACTTCAACTTCAAGTCTACCTCCGAACTCTGGTTAAGATAACTACAATTGAAGTCCAAACCAGTGCCAAAACACCAAGTGGTCACCGTCATCAGGAAAAATCAGACATTTGAGTATCGCCAACAACGGCACAGAAATCGATGTCGTCCAAAACATCTAACTTATTGACTACTCTGTTTATCACAGCTGCTTCACAGCTCCAGGGTCCCAGGTTCGATTCCCGGCTTGGGTCACTGTCTGTGTGGAGTCTGCATGTTCTCCCCGTGTCTGCGTGGGTTTCCTCCGGGCGATCCGGTTTCCTCCCACAGTTCAAAGATGTGCAGGTTAGGTGGATTGGCCATGCTAAATTGCCCTTAGTGTCCAAAAAAAAAAGGTTACGTGGGGTTACTGAGTTACAGGGCTAGAGTGGAAGTGTGGGGTTTAATAGGGTGCTCTTTCCAATGGCTGGTTCAGACTCGATGGGCCGAATGGTCTCCTTCTGCATTGTAAATTCTATAGAATCTATGGGATCAATTGTTCATATTGTAAATTTTTATTGTTAACATTATATTGTGTTTCATTGCAGAAACCTCTAATGTAAAGGGGGAGGAAAGTGTTGTGTATTCATGTTCGTTCCTAGTTGGAACAAGGTCACTTTAAGAGTCCGATAGCATGACATATTTATGACATCATCGGCCATTTGCACAGGCAATCTATCCGAACAGCCTGTAGAGAAGACACCTTTCCAATAAAGCTCTTGTTTGTTTCTAACTTTGTGGTCTGTAAGCCTATGCTTTAAAAAATACCGCATGTAGCTTTTCCTTCAGAAAGTCAATTATATGGTGTCGCATTGACTCCGTTTTCTTACAATGAGACAAATCAGCATTTTTTTGTCAGTGCTGGTTCCAGGAGAAATTTTCTCCTTTTTTTTGAAGAGCAGCATGCGATTTTAACATTCACCTATACAGGTAGACAAGGCCTCATTTAATCTCTGATGCAAACATTGACATACTTGCAAGTGTGCAGTTCTCCACCGGTGCTGCACTATTGCCAGCCCAGTAACCAGGGTCAAACACTTGTCTTGGCCTTGAGACCCCAACTTTCCGAATTAATGTCAAGGAATTAAACTGATATTCAAGAAAAGTAAAAAGCCTGTTCATCATTGCTGGTTTACTCTTACTGTCAATCACAACGTGAGGACAAAAAATGTTTCTTTCATCATTTCTTCTTTAAAATCCACTTGCCAGCAGTTAATTAAACTCATCAGAGTATTTTGAAAGCCTTTCAGGTAACATGCTATCAGTAATTTTTAAGAAATTCACTGATTACTTATGTATAGAATTGAGTTAAAATTGTTCATCAAAATGAATAAGAGAAAAAGACTAGAAGAACTGCTGCGTGGGCGACTAGTGATGTGAAACTATGTACAAAAGTGGCAGCTTGACGGTAGAAAATATCAACCAAGAAACTGCACAGTTAAACTAATCTTCATAAATCCTTATAAGACCCTTCTGATGCAGAATTCATTGCTATTGAGATACATTTTAAACATGTTAAATGGACTTTGTAGTTATCTGCTTATTGTAGTGTAGAATTAAGCCTTTAAAATTTACTAGTAAATATTTATCATAGATCTATTTTGTGCACTGTAAACATCAGGGGCGAGATTCTCCCCTAACCGGCGGGGCAGGCCGTAGCGGCGTCGAGGAGTGGCGTGAGCCACTCCGGCGTCGGGCTGTCCGGAAGGTGCGGAATCCCCCGCACCTTCAGGGGCTAGGCCGGCGCCGGCAGGGTTGGCGCCGCGCCAACCTGCGCCAAAGGGCCTCTGCCGGCCGGCGTGGGTTGGCGAATGCGCGGGAGTGCCAGCGTGTGCTGGCGTCATCCCAGCGCATGCGCATGGGGTTCGTCTCCATGCCGGCCATGGCGGACTGTTACACCGGCCGGCGCGGAGGGAAAGAGTGCCCCCACGGCACAGGCGCGCCCACGGATCGGTGGGCCCCAATCATGGGCCAGGACACCGCGGGCCCCCCCCCTGGGGCCAGATTCCCCCGCGCCCCCCCCCCCCCCCCCCTCCGAGGACTCCACAGGCCGCCTGCAGAGCCAGGTCCCGCCGGTACGGAGTTGGTGTATTTTACACCAGCTGGACCCGCCAAAAACGGGCGGCCACTCGGCCCATCGCGGGCCTGAGAATCACCTGGGGGGGCCGTTCCAGTGCGACGCGATTCCCGCCCCCGCCGAAAAACCGCTGCCGTAGAATCCAGCAGCTGGCGGCGGGGCAGGATTCACGCTGCCCCCCGGCAATTCTCCGGCTCGGCGAGGGGTCGGAGAATCCCGCCGCAGGTCTCAAGCCTCTGGGCGTTCTTGAAAACGTGCCAAAAATTTCTAGCTTGTTCTTTTATTATTTGTATTATTATCGCAGTTTATAAGTGTGCACATGGAATGGAAGATCCTGGGCTGGCCAGGGGTGGCCTGTAGGGTCCCGGATTGTTGGTCGGGTCCGCGCATGCCCGACGCCATGTATTACCGCGTGACCACTGCAGGTCGTCACCACGCGCATGAACGGTCAGGGACCCGGTCATTTTCCGTCCGTTTTCTGCGGGGGAGTGGGGAGTTTCAAGCGGCACCACTGTTAGCCCCTCGCCAGTCCCAGAATCAGTGAGGGTTTGGTTCCGATTTTTGCATCGTAAAACGCCCACAAATTCTCTGTTCGAGCCGGCAATTAGCCGTTGAAATGGGGAATCCAGCCCCCTGCATGTTTTGCTCTGAGTCTTTAGAGAATGTTTATATATTTGTAATCTAATGTTTGCTTTTCAACATATTTAAAAAAATTACATATCATGGAAACATTGAATAAATAAATCAATTACGGGGAGGGGCAGATTCTCCATTTTGGGGACTAAGCCCCCACACCATGGGGAAACTGTGATCTTTTATGCCAGGAAAAATTCCGGGTCAGAGGCCATGCATGCGCAGGGCGGCGGCCTCCAGCGGCCGTGCCATGCTCCATGGAGGACTCAGCCCACGGACATGGACCGGCAAAATAGTGCCCCGCATCGGACGCTCGCGCGCCCCGGACCTCCCGCACACATTGCCCCCAGCCCCGAATGAAGCCCCAACCTGCCCGCCGATCGGCCCTCCCCCCAACTGTGGCGACCCCGGACTGAGCCCTCAGCCCCCACGCGAGGATCACGGATGGTGGGACCGTGAGAGGTCCACGTCATCAGGAATTCGGCCAGTCGGGGACGGAGCATCGCGAGGTGGGCCTCAGGCAATGGCCTGAAGCGGTCGATACTCGGCGCGGCATAATTGTTCGGGAGGGCGGAGAATTGAAGAATAGGCGCCGCTTCCGATTTTGTGCGCCAAAACGGTTTCTCCGCCCCATTGCTGAACGCGATTTTGGTGTCGGGGTGCGGAGAATCCAGCCCTGGATGTTTATTGACCTCATACAAAAGTCCTAATTTAATTTTAATTTAATCTACCAAGGATTAAACTGGAGGTGGGTGACAGTCCTGCCAACCCCCTGTATATGTGGGAAGACAGAAAATCCATATGAGTAGTTCATGCACTTCTTTAGGAGAATCTAGGAAGTAATTCCTTCATTAATACAATCTGATGTGTATGACATTCTCAATCCAGATTGCAAAATTGACCTTTTTGACTTTCATGGTCAATGCATTTGGGTGCATCTTGTGACCCAGCTACAAAGCACCAAAAATACACGTAATTTACAAATTCAAATCATAGCTTAAACTGGTGCTCAAGACTAAGCTAGTGCTCTGTCCACTGCGCATTGAGACCAAGTGTTAAGATAAAATGTACATTGTACTGATTAATATCGGAACAAATACTTTAAAAAATTTAGTTACTGAATAACACTAAATAGAAATTAAGCGATGAACATGTCCTCAGAATGTTTATTTATTTGCATTTTTTTTGGAAGAAGCTTTGGTAACATAAATTATCAGCAAATATGTAATGAATGTTAAGATATATGGCAGATGCAGACTTTCTAAAATAAAAATGTGATTTCTAATTTCTACCATTACCTTTTCAAAACATAATTAACATTAACACTGATAAATTAGCAAGATGAAGAGCTAAATTATTGTAATTTGGTTTTCAATTATAGAGCTGTTCATTTTGTTTACTTGCGTTTTGATTTGTTGATGACAGTAATAAAGGCTTTCTGAACATCTTAGTGCATGAGGCTTGTGTCAACAGTGAAATTTAAAACCTGATCTCTCTCTGGCAGCCTGTTGTTAGTGTCAGAATACATGATATGTTGCGACTGTTGCCAATTTTCTCCTTCTTTGTGTGATTGCAATTCTATCAGAGAGTTTTCCTAAAGGTAAAAATCACTGTTATTTTTGTTGAAATGACAAGTGAATATTATTGAATATACACCTAATATTATGTTTTTTCAAATGGTCACTAAATCAACGTTATGTCTTCCAAAATGGGAAAACCGAAAGTCAACAACAATTAATCAAGCACCAAAACCTATTACTGAAATGAAAATAAATCTCTCTAAATGTTTAAATGAATCTCAAAGAAAATCTATTACTCTTTACAAAGGCAGCATAATTTCTCTTTAAAAGTGACTTTGAAAAAGGACTGCATGCATCTTCTTACTACCCATGTAAGCAATGTTCTAATCAACAGTCATTTATCTCTGCTGAATGAACTTGGATTTACGTTGACTTGGATATTATATCAAAGTGTCAGTACTTTATATCACTGTAGATAATCCCATAATTGAAGTTATAGTGAATACCGTAGAGTGCTAACATACTAATATCCATAGGTCATATAAAATTACAGTTCACTATTTTTAACTAATAAATCATATGATTAATTTGTGTTTTGGAAATTACATCATGGTGGAGATGTTCAAATATTTAAGCTGGCTTTCTGAAATTCCACTCTAATTTTAATGGAGCTGTTCAGCCATTCTAATTCACCAGTAATGGAATCTCAGAGCCTCCTGAGGTAGATATAAAACACTGTTGCTGTAGCTTGGAGGTTATGAATGCGTAGCAACATTTGCACCTGTTTTGGGGGTTTTATTTTGCCCCCCTCTCTCCCTCAGTCTGTCCACCACTATAACCTCTCTGAGCCTGTGTCCTTTATGTTGGCTTGTGCTAAATTATAGAAACTTTTGACCTGCACCTAACAAGACTTAGACTGAGATTAATCAAGCTGATTTTACGCAGGAGTGTGATGTTAAAAATATAAAACAAAATTTAATTCTGTCCATCTGGTTGTATTAATCAATAATTTCCCCATGTGCAACCTTCCTCGGGTCATGTGTCATCACAATTTTGAATTAATCCTTAACTTCTCTGGTGCTTCTTTGATACTTTCTGCGCATGAATAGATTTTTAAAAATTATATTGGAAATTATGTTACATATTAAAACCGCAGTAAGGTTAAACAAACATTACACCATGCATTCAGCAATATGGTTACAGTAATTGACAGTAATGAAATAATTCTCTACAGCACATGATGCATCTTCACCTAACAGGAGCATTGAAATTAAAACATGATTAAAGAACATGAATGCAACATAGAAGACTATTTACTGTGATTTGAATTCTAATGAACAACCATAGAAATAATAGAAACAATTTAACTTACGTCAAAGTATTATTAAATGATGACTCAATGAGATATGAAAAAAATTAACCATGTGAAAAGATACTGTACGTAAAGTGGGAATTTTAATGTACTTTAAACTGTAAAGAGTTTTATTAACAGTTGTGGATTGTGGCTTTTAATAAAACACTATTTATTTCTATTAATAGGCAAAGAACAAGAGCCTTGCAAACAGTCTTGCACCAGGTTTTCCAATGTGCTTTCAGAAGGGAAAACTGAGTCAGATGAAAATGGAGAAGAGGTTTGTTTTTAATTGTATTTTTGGTGTACACAAAATTAAATGAGAATTACATAAATTATTTCAAACAAGCAAAAAATGTTGTTCTGTGATTACAGAAAGAAACAACTTTAATTCATATAACACCTCCTATTGCTTCCAAACACCCACAGTGCTTCACAGCTAATGAAACCATTTGAAGTGTTGATGTTATAATATCGCCAACATTGCAGCCAGTTTGTCTATTGCAAGATTCAACAACCTTTCCACTCTATTCTGTCTATTCAGTGTTACAAAGATTTTTTTTTGCAATTTCTCTTCTAATTGTGCTGGGGAATATTGAGGAATCTGTCCTTCAATCTCTGCCACTGTATTTGTGAAATAAGTGATGAAAATATCAACATAAGGAAGATACACACATCTGAGCATCTTGAAATGGGCTAATTAGGTCTCAAGTATGGAACCACCTCGAGTAAATTCCTCCATTTTCCTTTCAACTACAGTTTATGGATATTTAAATGAGGAGGTGGTGTGCTTAAAACATTCACGATAGGTTAGGGTCAATGTGAGAAGGGATTGGGAGTGATCGGGAAGGCAACAAGATGTAGGGCGCGATTCTCCACTCCCACGCCGGTTGGGAGAATCGCCTGGGCCGCCAATATTTCCCAGGACGCCGGTCCGACGCCCTCCCGCGATTCTCCCAAGCGGTGGGAACGGCCCGGTCGAGTTTCGCGGGCCGCAGGCCGGAGAATTGCCGGAGACACCGAAAATGGCGATTCTCCGGCACCCCCACTATTCTCAGGCCCGGATAGGACGAGCGGCCAGGCCAAAACGGTGGGTTCCCCCCGGCGCCATCCATACCTGGTCGCTGCAGTCGTGAGCGGTGAGTGAACGCTGGGGGGGTGGCCTGCGGGGGGGAGAGGGGGGATCCTGCACCGGGGGGTACCTCAGATGTGGGGTGGCCCGCGATCGGTACCCACCGATCGTCGAGCCGTCCTCTCTGAAGGAGGACCTCCTTCCTTCCGCGGCCCCGCAAGATCCGTCAGACATCTTCTTGCGGGGCGGACTTAGAAAGGACGGCAACCACGCATGTGCGGATGACGCCCGCTGTGCGGCGCCGGCCGCGTCATCTATGTGGCGCCGCTTTTACGCGGGCGACAAGGCCTGGCGCGTGTAGATGACGCGGCCCCGATCCTGGCCCATTGTCAGGGCCTGAATCGGTCGGGACCGGGGCCGTTTCGCGCCGTCGTGAACCTCGACGGCGTTCACGACGGCGCGGCCACTTCGGTGCGGGAGTGGAGAATCCCGCCCAACGTGCCTGATCCAACGGCCGTGCCTGCCTCGATGCACAATGTGCCCAGTAAATCCCGCAAGAGCCTCTCGTGAGATTTGCCCAGCTTGCCACACCTCACAAGATCTAATGGGATCTCGGGAGACATCATGATTTGTGTCCTGTCCACAATGGGACTGCGTGCAGCCATGGCGGGGCAATCCCCACTGAGGCCCCAAAATGAAAAAGAGTCCCGTTAGATAGTGGGGTCTTTCTCGGGGCTGCGAGCGTGGGGAAACACCCAGATAAAAGGCGCTCCACATGGGACTCTCTTTCATTTCCGTTAAGTCGCACCCTTAGTCACTGCTGGAGGATAAGGACACCTTCCTCCCTTTCTGCTGGGTGCTCTCCATTCCTACTTATTTTTATCATACTTTTTAAATCGCTCCTGTCTTGAACTCTTGTAATCCAGGTTTTAATAAGTATTAAATTGTAAGAAGACTTTTACTGAGTTGATTCATGCACATAGTATATGCATCCTTATGCTCAGGGGTTCAAATGGAGTGTTGAAATTCGTCCTGCACTCAGTGTCTATCTGTTTTGCTGATTATTTATCTGGTAATAATGCTGTGTTTCTGTCTCTCATGAATTAAAGAAGTGATTTTACATTGACAGTCTAATAACATTTAAATGAAATATTTAGCTGCATTTAGCCAGTTCTGAAGGTAGATGATAACACTATGTTGTCTTTAAAAGACAGCACAGAATAAGGGGCGAAATTCTCCTGAGACGGGCATCACGCCGCCCCAAATGTGCGGAATGCTCCGCATCTTTGGGGGCCGAGCCCCAACATTGAGGGGCTAGACCGGCGGCCGAGGAATTTCCGCCCCGCCAGCTGGCGCGGAAATGACATCTCGGGGCGGCGCATGCGCGGGAGCGTCAGCTGAGTTTCCCACGCATGCGCAGTGGAGGGAGTCTCTTCCGCCTCCGCCATGGTGGAGACCGTGGCGGAGGCGGAAGGGAAAGAGTGCCCCCACGGCACAGGCCGGCCCGCGGATCGGTGGGCCCCGATCGCGGGCCAGGCCACCGTGGGGGCACCCCCCGGGGCCAGATCGCCCCGCGCCCCCCCCCCCCCCCAGGACCCCGGAGCCCGCCCACGCCGCCTTGTCCCGCTGGTAAGGTAGGTGGTTCAATTTACGCCGGCGGGACAGGCAATTTATTGGCGGGACTTCGGCCCATCCGGGCAGGAGAATCGAGCGGGGGGGCCCGCCAACCGGCGCGGCACATTTCCTGCCCCTGCCGAATCTCCGGTGCCGGAGACTTCGGCAACCGGCGGGGGTGGGATTCACGCCAGCCCCCGGCGATTCTCCGACCCGGCGGGGGGTCGGAGAATGTAGCCCAAGATTACTATCTATCTATAGGGGAGGTGGTGGCGGCAAGTGGTATTGTGGAAATCCAGTCATCCAGAGTAATTCTCTCAGGGCCTGTTAAAATCCCACCATGACAGATGGTGGAATTTAAAAACTGAATAAAACATCCAGAATTAATAATAATAATAATAATAACCTTTATTGTCACAAGTAGGCTTACATGTGAAATTACTGTGAAACGCCCCGAGTCGCCGCGCTTCGGCGCCTGTTCGGGTACACGGAGGGAGAACTAGAATGTCCAAATTACCTAACAGCACGTCTTTCAGGACTTGTGGGAGGAACCCGGAGCACCCGGAGGAAACCACACAGACACGGGGAGAGGGTGCAGACTCTGCACAGATAGTGACCCAAGCCAGGAATCGATCCTGGAACCCGGGTGCTGCGAAGCAACAGTGCTAACCACTGTGCCACTGTGCTGCCCTATAAAAGCCAATTGTCACAAAAAAACAACTGGTTCACTGACGTCCTTCATACTGTGGTCACTCATTCCCAAGGGGCCTTTGCACAACTAGATTAGGAAGACCTGGGGCAAAATTCTCCCGAAACGGCGCGATGTCCGCGGACTGGCGCCCAAAACGGCGCAAATCAGACGGGCATCGCGCCGCCCCAAAGGTGCGGAATGCTCCGCATCTTTGGTGGCTGAGCCCCAACATTGAGGGGCTAGGCCGACGCCGGAGGAATTTCCGCCCCGCTAGCTGGCGGAAACGGCCTTTGGTGCCCCGCCAGCTGGCGCGGAAATGACATCTCCGTGCGGCGCATGCGCGGGAGCGTCAGCGGCCGCTGACAGTTTCCCACGCATGCGCAGTGGAGGGAGTCTCTTCCGCCTCCGCCATGGTGGAGACCGTGGCGGAGGTGGAAGGGAAAGAGTGCCTCCACGGCACAGGCCCGCCCGCAGATCGGTGGGCCCCGATCGCGGGCCAGGCCACCGTGGGGGCACCCCCTGGGGCCAGATCGCCCCGCGCCCCCCACCCAGGACCCCGGAGCCCGCCCACGCTGCCTGGTCCCGCCGGTAAATACCAGCTTTGATTTACGCCGGCGGGACAGACAATTTCTGGGCGGGACTTCGGCCCATCCGGGCTGGAGGATCGAGTGGGGAGGGGCCCGCCAACCGGCGCGGCGCGATTCCCGCCCCCGCCGAATCTCCGGTGCCGGAGACTTCGGCAGCCAGCGGGGTGGGATTTACGCCAGCCCCCGGCGATTCTCCGACCCGGCGGGGGGTCGGAGAATGTCGCCCCAGTTCTCTAGTTGGTTCCCCAACTTATTAGTCCACAAAAGCATCCGGTATACACTCAAGGAGTTCCTCCTCTATTATTGTTACCAATTTGATTTTCCTATTCTATTTACAGATTGAAGTCACCCATAATTACAAATGTTCCTTTATCGCATGTGTCTCGAATTTCCTATTTAATGCGATTCCCAAATTCACTAACATTTGGGGGTCTATATACAACCCCCACTAACTTTTTTTGCCCTTGGTGTTTCTCAGCTCTACCCATACAAAATCCATGGGCTGGATTATCTCAAAATGAGACTAAGTCCCCACGCCGGCGTAAAAAAGGTGGAGTTTTACTCTCGAAATTCCTTGAAAAAAGTTAGACGAATTCATAGTCCTGCAGGGCTAGCAGGGATACGGAGTGAACCTCGCAGCTTTTGCTGCAGATACGGGTCCCCGCCTCCGGGTCAGAGGCCGCACATGCGCACAACGGCGGCCTCCAGCGGCCGCGCTGTGCTCCGTAGAAGACTCGGACTGCAGAGACAGACAAAAAAAATGAACCCCCCCCAATCGGCCGCATGCCCGAGCTTCAAACTCCGCACATTTAATTGCTGGCCGCCTATAAGGCCCCCTCCCTGGTCTCTGATTCGCCCGCCCCCATCCAGGGCAGCCACAACTGAGTCCGCAGCCGCCATGCCAGCATCCCGACTGGCCGATGGCATAGAACTAACCACATATTGCCATTCGGGATGCTAGTGTGATGGCTGCGGACACAGCGCTGAAAATGCGGCTGGCGCCGAGGCGGAGAATCCAGTTTCAGGCCTTAATCAGGCCTGGTGCCAGTCTGGCGATTCTCCAGGCACCGAAAGTCGGAGTCGCTGTGGATTGCGTCGCAGCGCCGGGGGGCCATTGCGAGAAGCCCGCCCAGCAAGCCACCACTGCCGACCGGCCGAGTTTCCGATGGCGTAGAACTAACCACCTATTGGTGGTCGGGAGCATTGGATTGCTGGGCGGGCCTCTGGAAATGGCTGCCAGCGGCGCGGCATACTCCACAGCGAAGCCGATTTCCGGTGCCCGGAGAATCGCCAAACAGGTGCCAGGCCCGATTACGGCCTGAAACTGGATTGTCCACCCCGGCGCCGGCCACATTTTCAGCGCAGGGCTCGAGAATCCAGCCCCACGTCTTTGGAGCTAATATCTTTCCTCACTATTGCATTAGTTTCCTTTTTAACCAGTTTCCCTCTTTAATCCATTTTGGAGACATGGATAGAGCAGGGACAGGAATGGTTGTTGCCGGTGCCGTGTTTCAGATATTTCAGTAAGCTCAGGGAAGGTGGTAAAAGAGGGGGAGGGGTGGCATTGTTAGTCATGGACAGTATTACGGTGGCAGAAAGGACGTTTGATGAGGACTCGTCTACTGAGGTTTTATGGGCTGAGGCTAGAAACAGGAAAGGAGAGGTCATCCTGTTAGGGGTTTTCTGTAGGCCTCCGAAAAGTTCCAGAGATATAGAGGAAAGGATTGCAAAGATGATTCTGGATAGGAGCGAAAGCAACAGGGTAGTTGTTATGGGGGACTTTAACTTTCCAAATATAGACTGGAAACACTATAGTTCGAGTACTTTAGATGGGTCTGTTTTTGTCCAATGTGTGCAGGAGGGTTTCCTGACACAGTATGTAGATAGGCCAACGAGAGGCGAGGCTATATTGGATTTGGTACTGGGTAATGAACCAGGACAGGTGTTAGATTTGGAAGTAGGTGAGCACTTTGGTGATAGTGACCACAATTCGATTAAGTTTACTTTAGTGATGGAAAGGGATAGGTATATACCGCATGGAAAGAGTTATATCTGGGGGAAAGGCAATTATGATGTGATGAGGCAAGACTTAGGATGCATCGGATGGAGAGGAAAACTCAGGGGATGGGCACATTGGAAATGTGGAGCTTGTTCAAGGAACAGCTACTGCGTGTCCTTGATAAGTATGTACCTGTCAGGTAGGGAGGAAGTGGTCGAGCAAGGGAACCGTGGTTTACTAAAGCAGTTGAAACACTTGTCAAGAGGAAGAAGGAGGCTTATGTAAAGATGAGACATGAAGGTTCAGTTAGGGCGCTCGAGAGTTACAAGTTAGCTAGGAAGGACCTAAAGAGAGAGCTAAGAAGAGCCAGGAGGGGACATGAGAAGTCTTTGGCAGGTAGGATCAAGGATAACCCTAAAGCTTTCTATAGATATGTCAGGAATAAACGAATGACTCGGATAAGAGTACGGCCAGTCAAGGACAGTAGTGGGAAGTTGTGCTTGGAGTCCGATGAGATAGGAGAGGTGCTAAACGAACATTTTTCGTCCGTATTCACACAGGAAAAAGACAATGTTGTCGAGGAGAATACTGAGATTCAAGCTACTAGACTAGAAGGGCTTGAGGTTCATAAGGAGGAGGTGTTAGCAATTCTGGAAAGTGTGAAAATAGATAAGTCCCCTGGGCCGGATGGGATTTATCCTAGGATTCTCTGGGAAGCTAGGGAGGAGATTGCTGAGCCTTTGGCTTTGATCTTTAAGTCATCTTTGTCTACAGGAATAGTGCCAGAAGACTGGAGGATAGCAAATGTTGTCCCCTTGTTCAAGAAGGGCAGTAGAGACAATCCCGGTAACTATAGACCAGTGAGCCTTACTTCTGTATTGGGCAAAATCGTGGAAAGGTTCATAAGAGATAGGATGGAAATCATTTGGAAAGGAATAATTTGATTAGAGATGGAGGAGGGCGTAGAAGGATGGGTGAGTAAATTTGCAGATGACACTAAAGTCGGTGGAGGTGTGGATAGTGCGGAAGGATGTTACAAGTTACAGAGGGACCTAGATAAGCTGCAGCGCTGGGCTGAGAGGTTGGAACTTGAGTTTAATGCAGAAAAGTGTGAGGTGTTTCATTTTGGAAGGTATGACAGGAAGACAGAGTACTGGGCTAATGGTAAGATTCGGCGCAGTGTGGATGAGCAGAGAGATCTCGGTGTCCATGTACATAGATCCCTGAAAGTTGCCACCCAGGTTGAGAGGGTTATTAAGAAGGTGTACGGTGTGTTAGCTTTTATTGGTAGAGGGATTGAGTTTCAGAGCCATGAGGTCATGTTGCAGCTGTACAAAACTCTGGTGTGGCGGTATTTGGAGTATTGCGTGCAGTTCTGGTCGCCGCATTATGGGAAGGATGTGGAAGCATTGGAAAGGGTGCAGAGGAGATTTACCAGAATGTTGCCTGGTATGGAGGGAAGATCTTATCAGGAAAGGCTGAGGGACTTGAGGCTGTTTTCGTTAGAGAGAAGAAGGTTAAGAGGTGACTTAATTGAGGCATACAAGATGATCAGAGGATTGAATAGGGTGGACAGTGAGAGCCTTTTTCCTCAGATGGTGATGTCTAGCACGAGGGGACATAGCTTTAAATTGATGGGAGATAGATATAGGACAGATGTCAGAGGTAGGTTCTTTACTCAGAGAGTAGTAAGGGTGTGGAATGTCCTGCCTGCAACAGTAGTTGACTCACCAACACTAAGGGCATTCAAATGGTCATTGGATAGACATATGGGCGATAAGGGAATAGTGTAGGTGGTTTCACAGGTCGGCGCAACATCGAGGGCCGAAGGGCCTGTACTGCGCTGTAATGTTCTATGTTCTATGTTCAGTGATGCAATCCCACTGCCTTTTCCTTTTTGTCTGTCCTTCCAAAATACTGTATATTCTTGGATGTTCAATACCTACCCATCTCTGGTCACCCTACGGCCATGTCTCCACAATCATGATAATATGATACTCATTTATGCTATGTGGGCATTGCTGGATAGTGCCTGAGGTTTAGGTACATCCACAGTGCTATTTGGGAGGGAGTTTCAGGATTTTGACCCAGCAGCAGTAAAGGAACGGCGAAGTATTTCTAAGTCAGGATGGTGAGTGGATTGGAGGGAAACATCCAGGAGGTGGTGTGCCCAAATATCTGCTGCTCTTGTTCTTTTAGATGGTCTTGCGTTTGGAAGGTGCTGCCTAAGGAACCTTGGTGAGTTCCTGCAGTGCATCTTTGTAGATGGTACACGTGGCTGTCACTGTTCGTCGGAGGTGGAGGGTTTGAATGTTCATCAAGAGGGAGCAATCAAGCCGGCTGTTTTGTTTTGGATGGTGTTGAGCTTCTTGAATGTTGTTGGAGCTGTTCTCCAACAAGCAAACGCAAATTATTCCATTCCACTCCTGATTTCTAGTTAGATGTGGACAGGCTTTGGGGAGTCAGGAGGTGAGTTATTCGCCGCAGGATTCCGAACCTTTGACCTGCTCTGGTAGCCACAGTATTTATATGGCTAGTCCACTTCAGTTTCTGGTCAATGGTAACCCCCAGGATGTTGAGAGTGGGGATTTCAGTGATGGCAATGCCATTGTTTGTCATTGTGCAATGGTTAGATCCTCTCTTGTAGGAGATGGCCATTGCCTGGCACTGGTGTGGCACAAATGTAACTTGCCAGGTTAGATTTTGAATTTATAATAGGGAATAAATGAATGGCTGACCAACTAAATACATACTTTGGTTCTGTCCTTGGATACATTGTTTAGCATGCAGAGAGGGAGACCAAAATACACCTCCTTGGTTTGAATGCAGTTCTCCAACTGAAAATGAAACTAAAACTCAGAGCCAAAAACAGCTTCCAGCTCAAAACGAAAGTAAAAAGCAGAGCCAAGAGCCCAGCTCCACCCACATAATGACATCACTGCAGCCACTTGAGAAGACAAAGGAAAACACAAATAATGCACCCAAAATGTTGGGTAACACAGGATTTAGTAAAAGGGAGGAACTGAAGGAAATAAGTATTGGTAGGGAAATGGTGTTAGGGAAACTGATGGGATTGAAGGCTGATTAATCCCAAGGACCCGATAATCTATATCCCAGAGTAATTAACGTCCAACAGGTTTGTTTGGAATCACTAGCTTTTGGAGCATAGAGCGTAGAGAGCGTAGCTACGCTCTGAAAGCTAGTGATTCCAAACCACCTGTTGGACTTTAATCTTGTGTTGTAAGACTCCTCACTGTGCCCACCCCAGTCCAATGCCGTTATCTCCACACCAGAGTAAATAAGGAAGTGGTCCCAGAGATAGTGGATGCATTGGTGGTCACCTTCCAAGTTTCTTTAGACTCAAGAGCAGTTCATACAGATTGAGGATTAGCTAATGTAACCCCACTATTTAAAAAGGGAAGTAGAGTGAAAACAGGGTATTATAGACCACTCAGCCTGACGTCGGTAATGGGGAAAATACTGGAGTCCAGGGTTGAGGGAACACCAACGTACATCATGGAGTTCACCTGACCCAGAACTTTTAATAGATTTTGGTTATGGGGAGCACAAGGGCCCACTTTACAGGTGTGATGCAACAAAGATCTAAAGTATTTTTAAACAAAACAATGTTTATTCTATGAATCCAGTTAATATTTTATAAATACACAGTAAACATCACTGCAGCCACTTGAGAAGACAAACATTTCTTAAAGTGACATTCCCATGACACCATTAGAAAAGATTTAATAGCAGTGTCCTTGAAAAACAATGGCAGTATCAGACAGTGTCAACATGGATTTATGAAAGGGAAATCATGCTTGACAAATCTACTGGAATTATTCAAGGATGTAAACTATTAGAGTTGATGAGGACGAGCCAGTCGATGTGTTTTATTTGGACTTTCAGAAGGCACGGTGGCACAGTGTTTCGCACTGTTGCCTCACAGCGCCGGGGACCCGGGTTTTTTTCCGGCCGAGCGTGACTGTCTGTGTGGTGGTTGCATTTTCTCCCCATATCCGGGTGCTCCGGTTGCCTCCCACAGCCTAAAGATGTACAGGTTAGGTGGATTGGACATGATCAATGTGCGGGGTTAAGGGGATCGGTTGGGGGAGTGCTCTATTGGAAGGATGGTGTCTCCATCCACGCTGTAGGGATTCTGTGGATTCTATGAGTGCTTTCTACAAAGTCTCAAATTGAAAACACATGGGATTGGGAGTAGTGTATTGAGATCCAAATAAAGTGTTTGGCAGACAGGAAAGAAAGAGTAGGAATGACAGGCAGTGACTAGTGGGGTACTGCAGGAATCAGTGCTTGGACCCCAAATATTCACAATGCATATTGATGATTTGGTTGAGGAAACCAAGTGTAATATCTCCAAATTGCAGATGACACCAAGTTGGGTGGGAGGGTGAGCTGTGAGGAGAATGCAGAGATGCTTCAGTGTGATTCGTACAAATTGAGTGAGTGTGCAAATGCATGGCAGATGCAATATAATGTGGATAAATGTGAGGTTATCCACTTTGGTAGCAAAAACAGGAAGGCAGATTATTATCTGAATGACTATAGATTCAGAGAGTGGAATGTGCAATGAGACCTGGTGCGGGATTCTCCATTTCGCCGGCTGGTCAATGAGGTTTCCCATTGTGGGGCAGCCCCATGCCGTCGGGAAACCCCCGGGCTGCGGCAAAATGGAGAATCCTGACGACGGAAAATTCAGCCCCTGGTGTCCATGAACACCAGACGCTGAAAGTAAGCTCGCAAGTGAAGCAGGGTAAAGGAAGGCAAATTGTATGCTGGCCTTAATAGCAAGAGGATTAGAGTACAAAAGCAGAGATGTCTGGCTGCACTTATACAGGGCCTTCGTGAAGCCACACCTGCAATATTGTATGCAGTTTTGGTCTCCTTATCTGAGGAATGATGTTCTTGCTATACAGGGAGTGCAGCAAAGGTGTACCGGACTGATTTATGGGATGGTGGTAGTGACATATGAGGAGAGATTGAGTCGGTATATGCTGGAATGTAGAAAAATTGGGGGGGGGGGGGGGATCACATAGAATCCTGTAAAATTCTAATTGGACTACACAGGGTAAATGCAGGAAGTACGTTTCCGATGGCGGGGAAGTCCAGAACCAGCGGTTACAGTAAGGATTCGGGGAACCATTTAGGACTGAGATGAGGAGAAATTTCTACACCAAGAGAATGGTGAGCCAGTGAAATATGCTGCAGCAGAAAGCAGTTGAGGCCAAAACATTGTGGGCGGGATTCTCCGTCCCGCCCCCACCGGCAGCGGGATCTTCTGTTCCGGCAGCCGGGCAATGGGGTTTCCCATTGCAAGCCCTCCTACGCCATCGGGAAATCTGCGGGCGTGAGTATGCTGCTGGCGAAGCGGAAGATCCCGCCAACGGAGAACCCAGCCTGTATGTTTTCAAGAAGGAGTTAGATACAGCTCTTGGGACTAAAGGGATTAAGGCATGTAAAGGGAAAGCAGGAACAGGTTACACTTTGGATGATCAGAATGAATGGTCGAGCAGGCTCAAAGGGCCAAATGCCTACTCTTATTTTCTATGGTTCTGTAAATTAATTTTGAAAAAATCACTGGCCTGCTAGTGGAGAGTCAGACAAGAGTTTGCAAATCGTAGAAAAATGCTGATATCACAACAGTTGTCGAAATTAAAGGTTCCATTCTTAAGATGTGAGTACTGCTCTTATCTCAACATAAGTCATTGTTTCTTCCAATCTACAAGTCTGTTGCAAGTAACACATTGTCAACTTAGATCATGATATTCCTGTGTTCATTCCAGTACCTTGAGTCATGTTCACAGCAAAACTACAATAAAGGCATTATGTTAATATAAGTTGTTATTGTTGGTGAAAGAGTTGTGGGGAAAACCCATTTTTCAAATGTAACTTTATGTTTTTTTTTAAATTTAGAATGGCTCAAAGAAAGCAATTGGTGAGAAAGAAAGAGTACGTCACCAGACTAAGCCTGTAGCATCCACTCCTGTACCTGGCTCCCCTTGGTAGGTTCATGTACAACCAAATATTGAAAATGTGTAAAACAAGTTGACAATTCTTTTGAATGTTTAGATGGGTTCCAATCTTAACCATGTTGATATCTGAATTGCTAGTTTGGTTCTTTTTGCAGCATGTCGACAAGTGGTTGAAGACATTTTATTTTGAGTCAGTTATTGAAGTGCGCATAATTTCTTTCTAATTTTCCTTGGTCAAAATTTAGCGTGTATTTACAGTCCAACAGCGATGTTGACGTGAAGTGATTTTAATTTGCACTAATTTTGTATTTAAAGAGTGAAAGCTCAATCAGAGATCTGTGCCTGACCTAACCAGAGGAGATGGTTTCACTCCGCTTCACTTTGGGATTAATTCAGGCCTTGACACAGAGTTGCACTTCATACAGCTACTAAACTAATGAGGCCAATTTTCCTCTGCCTTGCTCCCAAAATTCACCTGAAAAATAGGCTCAGTGTGGAGGGAACCCATTGCAAATCCTTTGCTGCCAATTTAATCTGAATGGCTGTGTCCTCAAACTTTGGGTGGCATTTTCTGGCCCTTTCCGGTTGGTGGGATCGTCCGGTCATGCTGAAGGTGACCTCTCCCGTAACGTCTTTCCCAGCCGCGGGACAGGCAAGCCATTAAATCGACGTAGACATCGGCGGGATCGAAGGACTCCATTGACTCCTCCACTGTGAGAAAACATGCTGCGCGGGGGAGGGCGGTATTGGAAAACCACACCCTTTGCCTATTACATTTTGGGAGCTTACAGCTGAAGTGGGCTCAGCGATATTAATTGTCTCTTCTAATGACACAGAGTTGGGTTCAAAGTCCAGCTGTCCTTTAAAAACCTGATACTCAATACAGCTGAGGTGCTAGTTTAGATGCTATCAAACTGATATTGCTAAGGTAAATCTTTATTTTGAATTGAAATTAATTTTCCTGTTTCTGTTGCGGACAACTGTTACTAATCTAATTTTAACAATGACTTTTTGTGATGTCATTTATTTGGAGCTAGTCAGGTGGCAACAGCTACAAATCCTTTTGACAAATGCTGAAGCTTCTTTCTTGGGTTTCTCTTAAATCAGTAACTATTCTTCCCCCATCATCATAGAACAAAAGTCTCTATCCCTCAACCCTACAGCTGTTTCACACCAACCTGAATAAATAAAGACACCTTACATTCAAACCAACCAATTACTCCTGTACCCTCCATCATTCTTCAGATCAGTATGTTCCAAGTATACGGATATCTCAATAACAGATTATCAGCAATGCTCCATTAAACAATTCTGCCAGTGTGCCTATTGATTGTAATACACTCTGTCTATTGTTGTGATCTCCGTTGAGAACAATAACTTTTAAAAAGAATTCAAAGTTCCAGTTGATAGCTGAACGAATGACATGACAGATGACACAGTTTTAAACTTTTACTGTAACAAATGACTAAACACTATTTTCCTTTTGTAGGCAACAGAGAGGAATTCTTTAAATAACAGAGTAATGTTCCCCCTTATACGTATTACACATCACTCACCACAGTCCATTTAGCAAATAATCCACAGTTGCTCCCATCTTCCACCGACTTCTGTATCTCCATTCTGCCGAGTAGTAACTTTGGGTGCCAATCTCCAGGCACTTTCTTCAGTTTTTAGAATTCCTTACAGTCTCCACTTAGAGTAAAGCCTGTTCTGATGGTTATTCTGCCCCCTGGCCATGCCAAGCCAAATCTTCCAGCATAATTAGATGGCTACAGGATGTGCTTCTTCGAACAACTCCCTCTAGCTGCAGTAGCTCATAAAGTCAAACAGCTTTTCTTTATCTGCTGACCACACAGAACATTTATCTGCCTATCTGTGAAATTAATTGATCTCCAGGGAAGCCTGTAAATTAGTATCAAAAATGGCTTTCTCTTCTCTTCCCCCGGCATGGTGGTACAGTGGTTAGCACTGCCGCCTCACGGCATCATGGGTCCTGGTTCAATTCCAGCCTCGGGGGACTGCTTGTGTGGAGTTTTGCACGTTCTGTCCATGTCATTGCGGGTTTTCTCCGGCTGCTCTGGTTTCCTCCCACAGTCCAAGGGATGTGCAGGTTAGGTGGATTGGCCATATAAAATTGACCCTTAGTGCTCAACGGTTAGGTGGGGTTACGGGGTTGTGGGGGAGTGGGTCTAGGTAGGGTGCTCTTTCAGAGGGTCAGTACAGATTCGATGGGCTGAATGGTCCCCTGCTTAGGATTTCTATGATTTTCCCTGTCAATGTGAAACACATTAACCTTGCATTCAGGTAGAAGTGCTAATTATTTGTCCTTGATCCCAACTACGTTTCATCTCAGAAGTAAATGGACAGTGTACAGCTTAACTGTTACAACCCTGCAACTTCAACTTGGGGAGACTCATATCAAGTCTACTCGTGGCAAACTCAGAAACTGCTGCCATTGACTCCAAGGGTAAACACATTGCACATTTGTTTTAAGAAAACAATCTAAGCTCTCCTCTGATCGCTAACAGTCAAACCATCAAAGATTATTGTCAGGCCATCTTCAGAATAGGTCACATGACCCCTTTTCATTCATCTTAAATTTAAAGCCACATGTCCAAAATATAATAATCTTATTTACCTCATAATTGTAATACTATTCCTTCAAGATTCACCACACAAATACTCTGACCCATGCTTGAAGAATGCAACCATCCTGGCCTTGTGGAGTAAAAAGAGCATAAAAATGTGTTATAAATTATGAGCATAGAAGAGAAAATCGGAACCTTGGTCGGGCAGAGTGGCTCGAGCTGGTTCAAAAATCCATGAACAGCTTCAATACTTTGCCAGTTGCAGATTCTTTTTCCGGTGTACATACTGATGAAGCAGTTGCTGATGTAATTCATTGGGAAATCTGCGTACGTGGAATTTCAAATGACACACCCCACTCATTCAATTGTGAGAACAGATTCGGACCTGCAACCTGAAAACAAAGGAAAAGTTTGTTTTTACCGAGAAAGCTACTGCCAAAAGAAGCTTCAAACAGCCGACAAAATGACTTTAAAACATTGGGCTGGATTCTCTGGTCCCCCAGCCATGTGTTTCTCAGCGGCGTGCCGTTTGCAGGCGGTGGGCTTCTCCCTTCCCGCCGATGTCAATGGGTTTTTCCACTGAAGCCACTCCACGTCGCCGGGATACCAGAGGTGCACTGCCGGTGGGAAAAAAAATAATCCCAACGTTCGGAGAATTACCCCTATTATTTTAGAAATAGAATGATACCAAATGCAGGACTACACACTAGTCTCTTGCCTCTGGCCTGCAGAACTCCTTTAATTCTGATGCTGTTCTGAAGGGCCTACGCATGCCCAGGTTTTACATTCTGTGTGGTCCGACACCCAGTAATGTCTGCCATGTACACTCACCGTGTTCTAATGAGGACCCAGACTACGTATGGGCACTAAGAAGCTCTACAGGTGGAAGGAACACTCTGTCAATAGTAGGAGAACAACACCTGTGTGATGTGACTGCACCCTCCACCTAACAGAAGGAAATAGGGGAGTGTAGTTCGAAAAGGTTAAATATAGAATTTTCTAAATATAGAAATACAGAAGGTTAAATATGTATGCTTTGGATTATTCTATTCCTTATTTGAGAGAGCTATGGTTAAGCTGTAGTTTAAATTTGTTTCTTTTAATTAAGAGTGAAAGTGAATGGTGTGTGAAGTATTTAATTTAAATGTCAGATTTTACTGAAGTAGTTAAATAAAAAGAGGGTAGATACAAAATATATCACACAGAGTATTGTATGTGCTTTTTCCTTTGACCATCACAAACCAACATTTGTGTATCTGATTCCCTGCCAGAGAATCAGATTCAGTGTGATGCCTGAAGCTGTGCTTAGAAACCACAAATCAAAGTCTGATTGCTTGAAGGCCATTGGTCACACAGGCCTAAATAAATTGAATCTGTAGTTTCCAGTTATTGATCTATGGCATTTTTCTTAAAAGAACATGATGCTTCAGATAGCAGAGTTTGGACATTAATGTATCAAAGTGAAATATTGCACAAGTCAATTTTGACACCATGTCCTCAAAAACAATATCTACCTACCACTGTCTCCCATCAGTGACAGTCGGAACCAACTAGAATTGAACCAGGACTCTGCTCTTTGCAAGATTGAGCAGTATCGGTGAAAGGTGGCAGAACCAGCGCATTACTCTTCACAAGGCAAATGTCATCATGGAGGGTTGAATTTGGGAAGGCAGTGACATCGTGGTAATGTCACCAGACTAGTAATCTGGAGTCCCCGACATATATTCAAATTGCACCATGGCAGCTGGTGGAATTTAATCATGAATAAATCTGTAAATAAAAGCTAATGAAATGGTAACTACAAAACCATTGTTGATTGTAGTTCACTAATGCTGCTTAAGGAAGCAAATATGCCATCTTCACCTGGTCTGGCCTACATGTGACACCAGACTCTCAATAATGTGGTTGACTCTTAAATTCCCTTTCAAATGGCCTAGCAAGCCACTCAGTTGTATCAAACTTCTACAAAGCCTAAAGAATGGAATGAAACCCGGCATCACTCTAGGCACCAAAAACAATAATGGCACCCTGCAAAGTCCTCCTCACTAATATCTGAGGGAGTGTGCCACAGAACTGTCCCACCAACTTTTCTAGCAATAGCTTGGCATTGTCATATGCACATAATCATACCTTATAGACAATGACCCTGACACCACCATTACCATCTCTGAATATGTCCTATCCCATGAACAAAGACACCCATATCCCTTTGCTGAGACACATTAAGAATCTGCTTTCCAGATCAGACCCACCAGAGGTGGCAGCACAGTGCTGTATAGTCGGGAGGGAGCAGTCCTGCAAGTCCTCAACATGAACTCTGAACTCCATGAAGTCTCATGGCATCAGATCAAACATGGGCAAGGAAACCCCCTGCTTGTTACCACCTACCACCCCCCTTCAGCTGTAAATAAGTCCTCTTCCATGTTGAACATCACTTGGAAGAAGCACCAAGGGTGGCAAGGGCACAGAATGTACTCCTGGTGGGGGAGTTAACAGTCATCATCAAGAGTGGCTTGACAGCACTAGTACTGACCGAGCTGGCTGAGTCCTGTAGTTGCTGCACTGAGTCTTCGGCAAATGGAAAGCAGATTCAAAATGCGTCTGAGCAAAGGGATCTGTGTGTATTTGTTCATGAATCACAGAAAGTCAGTGTGCAGGTACAGAATGTAATAAAAAAGGCGATTGGAATTTTAGGGTTTATTGCAAAACGTCTAGAGTGTAAAAGTAGAGAAGTGTTGTTGCAATTGTCTAGGGTGTTGGTGAGGCCACATCTGGAATATTGTGTCCAGTTTGGTCTCTGTTTTGAGGAAGGATGAGATGGCATTGGAGGCAGTTGAGAGAAGGTTCACCAGATTGATTCCAGGGATGGAAGGGTTGACGTATGAGGAGAGATTGAACAGTTGAGACTCATACTAGCTGGAGTTTTGAAGAATGAGAGGGGATCTGTTCGAGGTATATAAAATACTACGAGGGATTTATAAAGAAAACGTAGAGCAATGTTTTCCCCTTGTGGGGCAATCTTGAATAAGAGGTCACAGATATGAGAGGAGGTAGATTTAAAACTGAGATGAGGAGGAATTACTTCTTGCAGAGGGTGGTGAATTTGTGGAACTTGTTGCCCCATAGTGCGGTGGACTCTGAATCATTGAATGGTTTCAAGAAGGAGATAGATATATTTCTGATTTTAAAAAACAGGTTAAACGGATATGGGGAACAGACAGGGAGGTGGATTTGAGACCAGGAAGACATCAGCCATGATCTGATTAAAATGGCAGAGCAGGCTCAAAAGGCTGAATTACCTTCTTCTGCTCCTAACTCCTATGTGAGAGAACTAAAAAGAAGGAAAAACGTACTTTACCTCATCCTCACCAATCTACCGTTTACAGATACATCTGTCCATGATAGTATTAGTAGGACTGACCACCACACCCTCCATCGTGTTGTGTGGCACAACCAATGTGCTAAACAGGATAGAGTTTGAACAGACCAAGAAACTCAAAACTGGGCATTCATGAGGAGATGTTGGACTTCTGCTGCAGCAACAGAATTGCATACAACCACAATCTGTAACATCATGGCCTGGCAAATCTCTCACTCTACCATTATCATCAAGCCAGGGGATCAACACTGGTTCAATGAAGAGTGCAGGAGGGCATGCCGGGAGAAGTACCACGCATACCTAAAAATGAGGTGTCAGCTTGGTGAAGCTACAACACAGGAATACTTGCATGCCAATCAGTGTAAGCAATGCGTGATAGGCAGAGCTAAGCGATGCTACAACCAATGGATCAGATTTAAGCTCCACAGTCCTGCCACATTCAGTGATGAATGGTAGAGGGCAATTAAACAACTAACAGCAGGAGGCTCCACAAATATCCCCATTCTCAATCATGGAGGAGCACAACCATGCAAAAGACAAGGCTGAAGCATTTTCAACCATCATCACCCACAAGTCCCAAGTGCCAGGTAGATGATAACTTTAGGCCTCCTGCTGAGATCCCCAGCATTACAGATGCTAATCATCAGCCAATATGATTCAGAACTGTGATATGAAGCAACTAGATACTGCAAGGATTATGAGCCTTGACAACATTCCAGCAATAGTACTGAAGGCTTGTTATCCATAAGTTGACACTCTCCTTGCCACAATGTTCCAGTATAACTATAACACTGTACTCAATGTGCCAATTTGGAAAATTGCCCAGGAAGGTCCTTCCACAAGAAGTATTGACAATGCCATTAAGTGGCAATCATCAGCAATAACCTGCTCCCTAATGCTCAGTTTGGGTTCCACCAAGGCCACTAAGTCTCTGATCTCATTACAACCTTGGTTAAAACAGAGACAAATGAGCAGAATACAAGGTGTGAGAGTGGGTGTCCTTGACATTAATGCAGCATTTGACTGAGTATGACATCAAGGAGCCGTAGCAAAACTGAAGTCAATGGAAATTGGGGGGGGGGGGGGGGGGGGGGAGGGGGGGTAAAGTCTCCATTAGTTAGAGTCATACCTAGCAAAATTGTTGTGGTTGTTGGGGGTCAATCATCTCAGTCCAAGGACATCACTGCAGGAGTTCCTCAGGATAGGGTGCTAGGTCCAACGGTCTTCAGTTGCTTCATCAATAACCTTCCCTCCATTACAAGGTCAGAAGTGGAGAGGTTCACAGATGATTGCATAATGTTCAGCACCATTTGTGACTCTTCAGATACTGAAGCAGTCCATGTCCAAATGGAGCAAGATCTTAATAACATTCTGGTTTGGGTTGATAAGTGACAAATAAGATTCAGGTCACAAAAATGCCAGGCAATGACCATCTCAAACATGAGAGACTCATCTCTGTTGAGATTGTCTTTGGCCTACTGGATTAGTCCCTAGTCTTCAGAAACTCTGTACCTAATCAAGGGAGAGTCATCGGGAGATGGGGGTTCACCATGGGGAGGCAGACTCCCTGACAATTCTCTTGTGCCCCTCCCTGCTCCTTCTGGTATGGCACTCCTTCCCTGTTACCCCCAAATATCACAGCCATGGCAGGATGAGGCCCTTATGTGACTACTTAAGGGCCTCAGCTGGTCGCCCTGTGGGATGGATGCCTTCCACCCTTCCTGCCCAGAGTTTGATCAGGAGTGTGTGGGGTTAGGGGGTGGGGCGGGGTAGGGAGGGGAGGGGGTGAAAGAGTTAGGTCAGCAATGAGGTCTCTATCTCTCATATTCCTGCTCGATCAAATTCCAGCTCCCCCCCCACCCCACACACACGCACACAGACACCTCTGAATTCAACTCCAGAGGGGAATTAAATTCCACCAATTGTGTTCAGTGCCCACCATAAATACTGATCTGTAGCCACTGACTCCATTCCTCTCCTGCCAATTGTTGCCGCTAGGCTTGATGATTCCAAAGCTCTCCTGGCAGACCTCCCATTTTCCACTCTCCGTAAACTTAAGCTTTTCTAAAACTCTATTGCCGACTTCCTAAGTCCCATTCATCCACTACCCCGATGCACCCGGGCCTACATTGTCTTCCTGCTAAACAGTACCTCTGTTTTAAAATTCTCATCCTCATCTTCAAATCCTTCTGTGTTCTCACCCCTCCTTATCTTTGTAACTTATTCCAGCCCTCAACCCTTTGTTCCATCCAGTTCTGGTTCTTATTATTGACAAGTGATTTTAATCAATCCATCATTGCTGGCAGACCCTTTGATTGACTAAGCCCTAAATTCTGGAATTCACCCTGTAAACCTGTCCACTTCAGTGCCTCTCTTTTCTCCTTTTAAAATATTACTTAAAATGTTCTTTTACCAAGCTGCTGGTCACCTAACCTAATATTTCACCATGTGGCTCAGTGTCTAATTTTGTTTGATAATGCTTCTTTGGCGCACTTTGGGATATTTTGATACATTAAGGGGGCTACATATATCATTGAAGGTCAGCGCGTCCAAGATATTGAAGGGTACTGACTTCCAGATGAATGAGAGTGGGCCCCACCAGATTTGGGCCCTACCAGGATTTGGGCCCTGACCAGGCAAGTATCCTAGAACCAGAAAAAGATAAGTTTTTGTTTAAATAATGCCTTATACATGGAACCAAGGGGCAGGGACTGTGGTCGCCTTCCCTCCCACATGACAGCAACTGCAAATTTTCGAGCCAATGGAAGATGTGGTGTTCGACTGTCATCTGCACTCACCTGCCCCATTCAAATTGCTTGCCCTTCCACTGATATTCAAACCACGTTATGTTAGCTGGTGTCAGCCTGCCTTAACCATCTAAATTGCATCCCAGGGAGGTTTCTGTTTGTTGTCTAAACTTATTTGATGAGTTTCTGTTTCAAATTCACTCACATCTGAAAACATTAAAGGAGATTATTGACAAGTGAGATTAAATATCACTCTGCAACATTAATCCTGCTGAATAAACTGGAGGGCCATTTTTAAGGGAGCAATAATATGCAGTTTTTAATTCATGTTATCGTATTGCAGCAGTGCACCCTATGACATTGTATGTCATTTCTATTAGCAAGCTTTGCAAATAATTGTCCTGTCCCAAGAAAGTGCTTAATATTGTAAGGTGCCAACGTTTGGCAAATACTGTATCAATCAGTTTAACATTAACCTTTGTCTGTAAAGGCAAAGGCGACATTAGTGAACACACTTGTCAGTGAAAACAAATGGCAGCAGAATCAATCCAAAGAGGTGAAGGGAGAAGCAACTTTTGACTTTATTGCCATTGCAGGAGGAAAGTGCTATAGCTTTTGGAGGAGTAAGTTTCACTGTGCTAGTTAACTTCTAATTAGTCTGGCAGACAGACTGTTTGCACTATGGCACTATTTTGAAGCAGAACAGACCAATATTTAACCCTCAACCAGCTGCTAAAAGAAATCTGCTTACTATGGCATTGCTGAAGGGCCTGAGGTGGGGGAAAGGGGTGGGAGGGCAGTGGGGATACAAACTGGAAGTTACCGTACCTCAAACATTACCTAATTGGCTGTCTCATGATTTAAAGTCAGGGAATGTGTAATATGAGATTGGATTTTATGGACTCATGGCGGGTGTGCATGCAGGTGTTGACTGTAAAATGTCAAGACATCATGCTCATAACCATCCCCACCACCACCCCACCCATGCCATAATTTTACTTGCAACAGGGGAGGTATCAGGTGGCCCACCTGCTCATGTGCCAATTGAGGCCAATTAGGTGGCATAGTGGCACAGTGGTTATCACTGCTGCCTCACAGTGCCAGGGACCTGATTCTGGCCTTCGGTGACTGTGTGGAGTTTAAACATTCTCCCTGTGGATGCATGGGTTTCCTCCGGGTGCTCCTGTTTCCTCCCACAGTCCAAAGATGTGCAGGTTAGCTGGATTGGCAAGGCTAAAATTGCTCTATGATGTCCAAAGATGTGCAGATTAGGTGAGGTTACAAGGATAGGGCGGCGGAATGGACCAAGGTAGGGGGCTCTTTCAGAGGGTCGGTGCAGACTCGATGGGCCGAAAGACCTCCTTCTGCACTGCAAGGATTCTATGGATGTGGCCAATTAATGGGATTTAACCAATGGCAGCAGAGGACCATACCAAATATCCAGTCTGGCAGTGTATACTGCACAGGCCTGCAACAGAAGTGACCCAATTCATTCTCCACTGTCCACACCCCAAACACCAACCATTCCCATAAGGGTCTAGCACATGTTGGTTTAATGTGGGATGGAGTGCAATACCACCCACACAATGGTGTAAGAGAGCACATGAATCTGCCTTAGGGTCAGTCGAGTGTTGTAGAGTCATGTGTATCAACAAGCATGGAGACATCTCCGAGCTGGTACCCTTTACTGTATGTTTGTAAACAGTTCTGAGAGTCAATCAGACTTTCAGTTAAAGTATGTATGATTAAAAAAATGTTTTCAGACCTGCCAGACTGTAGCTAGCAATGTACAACATGGTGACAGCGTATGGAAAAACCCAAGATATCTCAGAGAATAATGCCCAAGATAATGCAGAGAAAGACTAAAATGCTTGAAAACTGAGCAAAAGTTCAGCAAAGCAGTCTGACCTGAGAAGAAGCTCCAGAAGCAGAGACGCATAGGACAAATCACTGGGAAAAGGCTCCAAAGAAACACTTGCAATCTGTTGGCAGAAATTTAGAATTCCTTACTGCAGTAGAATCTCTCTTGGCTGCCCAACGTCTAATCCCAGAGTGCAGAGTCCACAATCCAATAGGGGGTGCACTAAATCTTTTAAAATTCAAGGCCACAGCATGTCCTGAGAAGTTTTAAATAATTCAGTCAGGAGTGCAGTGGAAGAACCCAAACTCCAAACTCACCCTGAAACAGAAAAAGAAATTATTCAATAATCTGGGAGAATCATGACTTCTAAACTCAGCTGCGAGAAAGCAAAAGCCAAGGTCGACTGATTCATGACTTTAAAGCTAAACACTGAATAAGAGAACTCTGCAGGTAATCAGTCCAGGCAGCCATTGTTGAATTTTCGATTCAAACTGAGAGCGATTTCCATTATAGCAGAGCCTGCCAAAACCAGCAAGCACGAGAAATCCCATTGTCTCCAAATGGATGATGACATCCTCTTCAAATTCAGAAAGCTCTTAAAGCAGAATCTACACTTTTAAGAATTTAACCACGAATCACAATCTGGACTTTTCCAAGCGCCAAACCTAATGGAAAATTTGGCATTCTTGAGAAGTGAGGTTTTAAATGATCAGAGTACGTCACGTCTAAGTAGAAAGTCAGAAAATGTCCAAATCGATACCCTTTTATTCTGGCTCGGTGAACTTACGGATGAAATAATTCTAAAGCAAGGCATTGATGAACCATCAACCAGCTTCAATGAAATGTTAAAATCCTTTGTCAAATATTTTAATCTTCAAATTGAAGAGAGCACAGAGCTTAGAAAAAGATATATTAAACCACCGGTAAAGTTACAAAAATATATACTTTAGGAAAACCCAACACATTACCTGAACTGTAACACCAGAGGGCAATGTGGAGCAAGCAGCTGACTTTGAATGAAGGAAAGCTATCTGATGAAGTCTAAAATTCAAAACCCTGTAAAGGAAAATGAAATAAGATTTGAAAATGTTTGCACCAAACCTGAATTAGAAGATTTGAAACACAAAATTGAAGCTAAGTATATACTTTTTGAAGTGGGGACCAGAGGGCTTATACTAGAAGGTTTAATATTAAAATACTTAAATAATTCTAAAATAACTGCAGTAATTATGAGGGTTCCTTTCCTAGACATGATTGGAAACTTGACCAAAAGGGCTCTGGAGATTCTGGCTCAAAAGCTAGCAATAACATCCTTCACAGCCTGTATAAACATATTATTCATTATTATAGAGGAAGGAGATAAGTAGAACTGAAGACCAGATAAGGCAGTTGAACATAAGAACTAGGAGCAGGAGTAGGCCATCTGGTGCCTCGAGCCTGCTCTGCCATTCAATGAGATCATGGCTGATCGTTTGTGGACTCAGCTCCACTTTCCAGCACAAACACCATAGCCCTTAATCCCTTTATTCTTCAAAAAACTATCTATCTTTATCTTAAAAACATTTAATGAAGGAGCCTCAACTGCTTCACTGGGCAAGAAATTCCATAGATTCACAACCCTTTGGGTGAAGAAGTTCCTCCTAAACTCAATCCTAAATCTACTTCCCCTTATTTTGAGGCTATGCCCCCTTGTTCTGCTTTCACCCACCAGTGGAAACAACCTGCCCGCATCTATCCTATCTATTCCCTTAATAATTTTATATGTTTCAATAAGATCCCCCCGCATCCTTCTGAATTCCAACGAGTACAATCCCAGTTTACTCAACCTCTCCTCGTAATCCAACCTCTTCAGCTCTGAAATTAACCTAGTGAATCTCCTCTGCACACCTTCCAGCACCAGTACGTCCTTTCTCAGGTAAGGAGACCAAAACTGAACACAATTCTCCAGGTGTGGCCTCACTAACACCTTATACTATTGCAGCATAACCTCCCTAGTCTTAAATTCCATCCCTCTAGCAATGAAGGACAAAACTCCATTTGCCTCTTAATCACCTGTTGCACCTGTAAACCGGATTTTTGCGACTCATGTACCAGCACACCCAGGTCTCTCTGCACAGCAGCATGTTTTAATATTTTATCATTTAAATAATAATCCCTTTTGCTGTTATTCCAACCAAAATGGATAATCTCACATCTGCCAACGTTGTATTCCATCTGCCAGATCCTAGCCCATTCACTTAACCGATCCAAATCCCTCTGCAGACTTCCGGTATCCTCTGCACTTTTTGCTTTACCACTCATCTTAGTGTCGTCTGCAAATTTGGACACATAGCACTTGGTACCCGACTCCAAATCATCTATGTAAATTGTGAACAATTCTGGGCCCAACACTGATCCCTGAGGGACACCACTAGCTACTGATTGCTAACCAGAGAAACACCCATTAATCCACACTCTTTGCTTTCAATTAATTAACCAATCCTCTATCCATGCTACTACTTTACCCTTAATGCCATGCATCTTTATCTTATGCAGCAACCTTTTTTGTGGCGCCTTGTCAAAAGCTTTCTGGAAATCCAGATATACCCCGTTATCTACGCCATTGGTATTGTCCTCAAAAAATTCCAAAAAATTAGTTCAGCACGACCTGCCCTTTCTGAACCCATGCTGCGTCTGCCCAATGGGACAATTTCCATCCAGATGCCTCGCTATTTCTTCCTTGATGATAGATTCCATCATCTTCCCTACTACCGAAGTTAAGCTAACAGGCCTATAATTACCCACTTTCTGCCTATCTCCTTTTTTAAACAGTGGTGTAACGTTTGCTAATTTCCAATCCGCCGGGACCACCCCAGAGCACAGTGAATTTCGGTAAATTATCATAGTGCATTTGCAATTTCCCTAACAATCACTTTTAGCACTCTGGGATGCATTCCATCAGGGCCAGGAGACTTGTCTACCTTTAGCCCCATTAACTTGCCCATCACTACCTCCTTAGTGATAACAATCATCTCAAGGTCCTCACCTGTCATAGCCTCATTTCCATCAGTCATTGGCATGTTATTTATGTCTTCCACTGTGAAGACTGTTATGGGCCAGGATTTAGAGAACCCCAAAGTGTATCATGGAGTTCACCTGACCCACAACCTTTACTAGTTTGTGGTATGGGGAGCACACGGCCGACTCTACAGGTGTGGTACAGCAGAAATGGAAAAGTATTTTTTGAAGCAAAACAATGTTTATTCTATGAACTCAAGTTAACCTTTTTAAAACATACAGTGAACATCTTAGCAACCATCAATTTAAATACAACCCTCAAAGACTACAACACTAAGTAAACGTTTAAACTTTCCTTTTTAACATCCATACGACTTAAAACACCTTTTGCCAGAAGCACACCAGGTTAAAGTCACTACTGTTATTAATTTTAAATCCCCAGGATCGATTTGCAGTCTTTAGATTACAGAGAGAGATTCATACACCTTCTGGCTGTGACTGCAGCTATCCAGCTCTGAAAACGAAACTAAAACACACCCCGCAGCCTGCTCAAAAAAGAAAGTAAAAAGCTGACAGACAGCCCAGCTCCACCCACTCTCTGACATCACAACAGTAGTAAACAGCCATTTCTTAAAGGTACTCTCAGATGACACCTCCCCCAAGAAAAAAAAAAACCCCATCAACTTCAAGATGGTTTCATTTTTTACCTTTTCACTATCCTTTAAGAAATGTACACAGTAAAAATACTTTTTTGTTTTAAAAAAAAAAACAACACACGCAAACAGGTACAATAATATATTCCATTTTCTTTCTTCTTCCTCCAACTGAAATCCTTCTCGATTGACAGTCTCTTTGAACAAGAAGGTCTTTGCACGATCCATCCATTTCTCTGTGCCTCGGCATGTCTCTTTAAAGTCAGATACTTTAGTTCAATCTGATCGCAGAGTCCCTTGCAAATCTCCAACGCAGAAGCATTGGTTATCACAGCTTTCAGGCAGTCAAATGCCTGTTGAAAGTCCGCTGTCCATTGAGATTTTCAACGTTTCTTCAGCAAGTCCATCAGTGGCGCAATCACGCTACAGAGCATTTGCACAAATGTTCGATCAAATCCACTCATGCTAAGAACTCTCATTATTTCCCTTCGTCTTGAGGGTATCGGAAACTCCTCAAGAAAAGTGACTTGGGCTGTTCTAAATTCACTTTTGGCGAGGTTTATCACGAAACCCGCCTCCTGAAGTCGATCGAATAACTCCATCAGATGTTTTAAATGTTCTGTCCATGTCTGGCTGAAAATTACCAGATGGTCGATATATACCGCACAATTGGGTAATCCTGAAACGACTTTGTGAGTTAACCGTTGACATGTGGCTGGGGCGTTTTTCATGCCAAATGGCATAACATTGAATTGGTATATACTATCTGGAGTCACAAAAGCGAACATTTTCTTCGCCCTTTTGCATAAAGGTACCTGCCATTAACCTTTAAATAAATCCAGTTTGGAAATAAAAGCTGATTGTCCCACTTTCTCAATGCAATCCTCCAAACGTGGGCTAGGATAAGAGTTCATTCTTGTAACTGCATTAACCTTTCTATAGTCTACATACAACCATTGGGTACCGTCTGGTTTTGGTACCATCACTATGGGTGAGCTCCATTGGCTGCAACCCACTTCAATTATGCCATTTTTAAGCATGCTCTCAATCTCTTTGTAAACCTGTGCCAATTTTAATGTGTTAAGTCTGCATGGATGTTGTTTGATTGGAACAGCATTTCCCACATATACATCATGTATAGCCATTTTAGTACTTCCCAATTCATCTCCACAAATATGCCCATTTGATATCAATAACTCTTTCAGGTCAGTTTGTTTTTCCTCTGGAAGTTAACTCAACAATTTATCCCAATTTTTAAGAACATCCTCATTTTCCAATTTAATTTCAGGTATGTCAAATTCACAGTCATCTGGATTTGGTTCATCACTTTGAGTTAGAATCATTAAAACCTCCTCCTTTTACTCTCCTTCCCTTTCAAAGTACCTTTTCAGCATATTCACATGACACACTTGGTGAGTTTTCCTTCTATCTGGCGTTCTTACCACATAATTTACCTCACTTAATTTCCTTTCAATCTGATACGGTCCACTTTTAATGGTTTTAAAGGTTTTCCTACCACTGGTAACAACACTAAAACTTTATCTCCAACGGCAAAACTACAAACTCTGGATTTCTTGTCCGCTACCCGTTTCATCACATTTTGTGCAACTTTTAGCTAGCCCATTCACCTGCTCTATTTAATCGTTCCCTAAAATTTGACATGTAATCCAATAACGTAATTTGCGATTTTTCACTCACCAATTTTTCCTTAATCAATTTAAGTGGTCCTCTTACCTAATGACCAAAGATTAGTTCAAAAGGACTAAATTTGGTTGACTCATTCGGAGCATCCCTAATTGCAAACAGTACGAATGGAATTCCTTTATCCCAATCCTCTGGATAATCGTGAAAATAAGCCCTCAACATTGTCTTTAATGTCTGATGCCACCTTTCTAACGCTCCCTGCGATTACGGATGGTACGCAGTTCATTTAAATTGTTTCATTCCTAAGCTATCCATAACTTCTTTGAATAACCTTGAGGTAAAATTCAATCCTTGATCCGATTGTATTTCTGTGGGTAGCCCATATCGAGTAAAGAATTTAAGTAACTCAATCACAATCTTTTTAGCTGTAATATTACGTACTGGAATGGCTTCTGGAAACTAGTAGACACATCCATTATAGTCAAAAGATATTGATTCCCACTTTTCGTTTTAGGAAGCGGTCCTACGCAATCAATTAGGACCCTTGTAAAAGGTTCCTCAAATGCTGGAATGGGTATTACGGGCATTGGTTTTATCACTGCTTGAGGTTTCCCTATCACTTGACATGTGTGACATGATTGACAAAATTTAATTACATCTTTATGTAGTCCAGGCCAATAAAAATGTTTTTGTATTTTAGCTTGAGTTTTTCTTATTCCCAAATGACCTCCCACTGGTACCTCATGTGCAACTCGCAACACTTTCTTTCTGTACCCTACCGGCAATACTACTTGATGAACTTCTACCCACTTTTCATCCGCCTACATATGTACAGGTCTCCATTTTCTCTTCAAGACATCACTTTTACGGTAATAACACTCTGGTATACACTCAGATTCCTCTTCCATGTATGCTTTCTGATACATCCGTTTTATTTCTACATCCTTCTGTTGTAATTCCACCAATTTTCCTGAACTAAAAATATCCACCTCATCCTCCACCTGTTCTTGTTCTTTTTCAACCATCTGATCAAAAATTGTTTCTGACAATTGCACTTCAAGTTCATCTTTACTCTTTAATTTCTCCTCTTCTTTTAACCTGTCATTTTGACACCTTGTTACTACACAATCCAGAAAAATCCCAGGATATCCGTCCTTCAACACTTCAGTGGGGCTGTTTAGCACAGGGCTAAATCGCTGGCTTTGAAAGCAGACCAAGGTAGGCCAGCAGCACGGTTCAATTCCCGTACCAGCCTCCCCAAACAGGTGCCGGAATGTGGCAACTAGGGGCTTTTCACAGTAACTTCATTTGAAGCCTACTTGTGACAATAAGTGATTTTCAGTTGTCTGATTTTCCACTGGCTTATCAACCACAGTAGGCATCACTCCCACCTGCGATCCAGTTATATCATTACCCAAGATAAACTGTATTCCTGGACAAGATAGTTTCTCTATTACTCCTACTACCACTTCACCACTCTTCACTGGACTTTCCAACCTTTCCTTATATAATGGAACACTACTCCTTTCACCCTGAATTCCACATAGTACCACCTTTTCTGGCAACATTCTTCCCAAACTACATAAATCCTCATCTCTTACTGTTAAAGATTGACCAGCTCCCGTATCTCTTAAAATTGTGACTTCTTTATCTGCTCCTCCTGATACACATGAGTAAACTTTACCCACACAAGTATATTCTTTAAAGAGATCTGGCACCTTTTATCAATCACCTCTTGATCAGGCTGTACAATCTTTTACATCTCCTTCGCTTCACTTGGGCTTTCCTTTACCACTTTAACAAACCCCACATCAGCCTTCACAGTGCTTTTCTTCAACCACCAACACTGTGACTTTACATGGCCTAGTTTATTACAGTGAAAACATTTGAAACTTTTAATTTATTTTCCACTCTCCTGGATTTTGTTTTTAATCAGAGGTACACTCTCCTTATTATCTCCCATCAGATCACCTTTACCTTTACCACTAGAGTATTTTTCATGTCCCCAGTTTCTACTCCTCACAGGCTGAAACTGATGTCGGAAACCAAGCTTTGATTTATGAACTAATTCATCATCATCTGACATTTCTGCTGCTAATCTCACAGTTTTAACCTTCTGCTCTCCCACATGAGTTCTCACTACATCACAAATTGAATTTTTAAACTCCTCCAAAAGTATAATTTCTCTGAGAGCTTCATACGTTTGGTCTATTTTCAAAGCCCTTATCCACCTATCAAAATTACTCTGTTTGAGCCTTTCAAACTCCATGTACGTTTGAGCAAATTCTTTCCTTAAATTTCTAAACCTTTGTCTGTAGGCTTCAGGCACTAGTTCATAAGCACCTGAGATGGATTTTTTCACCTCCTCATACGTCCCAGATACCTCCTCCGGTAGTGATGCAAACTCTTCACTCACCCAACCTACCAGCTTTGTTTGAATCACATGTCCTGTGGCCATTTCATTTGTTTAGCTACCTTCTCAAATGAAATGAAAAAGGCTTCTACCTCCTTCTCATCAAACCTTGGCAATGCTTGGACGTATTTAAATAGATCCCCACCAAGTCTTCGACTATGACGGTCTTTCTCACTATCCTCAGCACTATCATCCAACTATACGCTACCCTTTACGTATCATAGAATTTGCAGTGCAGAAGGAGGCCATTTGGCCCATCGAGTCTGCACCGGCCCTTACAAAGAGACCCTACTCAAGCCCATGTATCTACCCTATCCCCATAACCCAGTAACCCCCACTTAACCTTTTTGGACACTAAGGGCAATTTAGCACGGCCAACCCACCTAACCTGCACATCTTTGGACTGGGAGGAAACCGGAGCACCCGGAGAAAACCCACGCAGACACGGGGAGAACGTGCAGACTCCGCACAGACAGTGACCCAGTGGGGAATCAAACCTGGGACCCTGGAGCTGTGAAGCAACAGTGCTATCCACTGTGCTACCGTGTCGCTATCTGTGAAACTGTCATGTTTCAGGTCCATTTTCTGAAGTTCAAACTCTCTCTCTTTATCTTTTTCCCTGCTCTGTATCTCCCTTCCGCTTTCTTTTTGTTCTGCTGGGGCTATTCTTTCTTTTCTCCTTTCTTCTCTCTCCTTTTCTTTTTCCTCTCTCTCTATTTCATATTCAAGCCGCTTTAATTCTTTCAAATGTTCCATTTGTTTAAGTTATAACTGAAATGTTGCCATTTCCAATGAGTTTGCAAGGATAATCCAGGGAACTACAGGCCAGTGAGCCTTACGTCAGTGGTAGGGAAATTACTGGAGAGAATTCTTCGAGACAGGATCTACTCCCATTTGGAAGCAAATGGACGTATTAGTGAGAGGCAGCATGGTTTTGTGAAGGGGAGGTCGTGTCTCACTAATTTGATGGAGTTTTTCGAAGAGGTCACAAAGATGATTGATGCAGGTAGGGCAGTGGACGTTGTCTATATGGACTTCAGTAAGGCCTTTGACAAGGTCCCTCATGGTAGGCTGGAACAAAACGTGAAGTCACATGGGATCAGGGGTGAGCTGGCAAAGTGTATACAGAACTGGCTACGTCATAGAAGGCAGAGAGTAGCAATGGAAGGGTGCTTTTCTAATTGGAGGGCTGTGACTCGTGGTGTTCCGCTGGGATCAGTGCTATTACCTTTGCTGTTCATAGTATATACAAATGATTTGGAGGAAAATGTAACTGGTCTGATTAGTAAGTTTGCAGACTACACAAAGGTTAGTGGAATTGCAGATAGCGATGAGGACTGTCAGAGGATACAGCAGGATTTAGATCATTTGGAAAGTTGGGCGGAGAGAATGCAGATGGAGTTTAATCCAGACAAATGTGAGGTAATGTATTTTGGAAGGTCTAATGCAGTTAGGGAATATACAGTGAATGGTAGAACCCTCAAGACTATTGAAAGTCAGAGAGATCTAGGTGTACAGGTCCACAGGTCACTGAAAGGGGCAACACAGGTAGAGAAGGTAGTCAAGAACGCATCCGGCATGCTTGCCTTCATTAACCGGGGCATTGAGTATCAGAATTGGCAAGTCATGTTGCAGCTGTATAGAACCTTAGTTAGGCCACACTTGGAGTATAGTGTTCAATTCTGGTGGCCACACTACCAGAAGGATGTGGAGGCTGTAGAGAAGGTGCAGAGGAGATTTACCAGGATGTTGCCTGGTATGGAGGGCATTAGCTATGAGGAGCGGTTGAATAAACCCAGTTTGCTCTCACTGGAACGACAGAGGTTGAGGGGCAACCTGATAGAGGTCTACAAAATTATGAGGGGCATAGACAGAGTGGATAGTCAGAGGCTTTTCCCCAGTGTAGAGGGGTCAATTAATAGGGGGCATAGGTTTAAGGTGCGAGGGGCAAGGTTTAGAGTAGATGTACGAGGCAAGGTTTTTACACAGAGGGCAGTGGGTGCCTGGAACTCGCTGCCAGAGGAGGTGGTGGAAGCAAGGACGATAGTGACATTTAAGGGGCATCTTGACACATACATGAATAGGATGAGGGATACGGACCCAGGAAGTGTAGAAAATTGTAGTTTAGTCGGGCAGCATGGTCGGCACGGGCTTGGAGGGCCGAAGGGCCTGTTCCTGTGCTGTACTTTTCTTTGTTCTTTGTTCTTTGAGTCAAACTGCATCTCAGGCAACTTTAAATGCATAGCCACCGCCATAATACCTCATCTTTCCACATTTTGTCAGGTAATGTTAACTACACTTTTTTGCCAAATCTAACAGTCTGTTTTTAGTCCCTGTCTGTAAGGTACTGCTGTTGCTCTTTTTAGCCTTAGTTTTATTACCTCTGATTATGTCACCTTTGCTCACGAGTCGCCAGGTATCTTTCTGATACCGCCACGTGGTTCAAGCTCGAGTTATGATTAATAAGTCAGCACACTGCTTAGTAAGATTGAAATCAACGGTCATTTATTATATACAACAATTAATGCTTACACAATAATCCTACTATCTATATTGAAACCTACCACTACTGGCCAATACTTAACTTTAGGAAGGGCCCACCAGGTCAGGGAAACGAATGGCTTATTGAATCGGATCTGGCCCGCGGGATTCAAAAGGCTGATACGGGTCGATGGCTAGGAGTCTTTATCGGGTAGCGATCGCTGGAGTCAAACTTACGGTTCTTTGCTGAAGGTTCTTGCGAAGGCTGCGAGCAGGTGAAGAAGGGAGAGAGAGAGAGATCTGAACTTGGCCCCTCACTTTATAGGGCCCAGGGGCTTCCCGTCCCAAGTGATTGGACTTGTTCCCAATCACTGAGTTCGATATGCTCCAATAATGGGGCGATTCCTTGATCGGGGGGTGGTCGTTCACCTGTCTTTGTTTTGGCCACTGCAGGCGGCGACAGGTCTGGCCCGGCATTCAATTGCTAATATGTTGCAATGGTTCCCGGGGATAGCCGATTAAACTGCAGATGCCTGGGTTGATGTGCTGCTAATAGTCGTAGGTATCGATCTGGGCCGACTTCCCCAGAGCCGAATACGCTATTCTGTCTGCAGCTGTCCGTTTGTGTCCTGTTGACTGCTTTTCCCATCAGCCTTTTCGGTTAGCCATTTTAAATCGAGTTTTGGCCAAATTAATAGGGAATCAGCCATTTTAGGTGGCTACACTGCGCGTGACCGTCTCCACCCCCAAAACCCTCCGAGCCTCTGAAAGAGCCATTATCCACAACACACTCCCTACTTCAACTAAAATACCACACCTGAAAAGCACCCACAATATGCTCACCCCTCACTGTCTTTAAGTTCACAAAGCCAATCCAATAGATAGACTTTTATCCCGGACGAGCCCCCAATTTTTTATGGGCCAGGGTTTAGAGAACCCCAAAGTGTATCATGGATTTCACCTGACCCACAACCTTTACTAGATTGCGGTATGGGGAGCACATGGCCCACTCTACAGGTGTGGTACAGCAGAAATGGAAAAGTATTTTTTAAAGCAAAACAATGTTTATTCTATGAACTCAAGTTAACTTTTTCAAAACATACAGTGAACATCTTAGCAACCATCAATTCAAATACAACCTCCAAAGACTACAACACTAAGTAAACATTTATGCTTTCCTTTTTAACATCCATACAACTTAAAACACCTTTTACCAGAAGCACATCAGGTTAAAGTCACTCCTGTTATTAGTTTTAAATCATCAGGATCAATTTACAGTCTTTAGATTACAGAGAGAGATTCATACACCTTCTGGCTGTGACTGCAGCTATCCAACTCTGAAAACGAAACTGAAACACACCCTGCAGCCTGCTCGAAAACAAAAGTAAAAACCTGACAGACAGCCCAGCTCCACCCACTCTCTGACATCACTGCAGTAGTAAAAACCCATTTCTTAAAGGTACTCTCACTACAGATATTTATATACGCACCCGTTTATAAACACTCATTTCTTAAAGGTACTCTCACATGACAAGACCAACCTAAAAAACCTGTTCGGTTCCTCAGCCATTTCTTCAGCTCCCATTATTTGCGGGATGTGGTGGCCGAGTGGTTAAGGGGACGGACTGCTAACCCATTGTGCTCTCCGTGCGAGGGTTCAAATCCCATCATTGTCGATTTATAAGGGCAGCACGGTAGCATTGTGGATAGCACAATTGCTTCACAGCTCCAGGTCCCAGGTTCGATTCCGGCTTGGGTCACTATCTGTGCGGAGTCTGCACATCCTCCCCGTGTGTGCGTGGGTTTCCTCCGGGTGCTCCGGTTTCCTCCCACAGTCCAAAGATGTGCAGGTTAGGTGGATTGGCCATGATAAATTGCCCTTAGTGTCCAAAATTGCCCTTAGTGTTGGATGGGGTTACTGGGCTATGGGGATAGGGTGGGGGTGTTGACCTTGGGTAGGGTGCTCTTTCCAAGAGCCGGTGCAGACTCGATGGGCCGAATGGCCTCCTGCTGCACTGTAAATTCTATAATCTATGGTTATTAAATCTCCCTTCTCATCCTCTAAAGGACCAATATTTACCTTAGCCACTCTTTTTTGTTTTATATATTTGTAGAAACCTTTACTATCTGTTTCTTTATTCTGAGCAAGTTTACTCTCATAATCTATCTTACTCTTCTTTATGGCTTTTTTAGTAGCTTTCTGTTACCCCCTAAAGGTTTCCCAGTCCTCTAGTCTCCCACTAATCTTTGCCACTTTGTATGCTTTTTGAGTTACCATGGAAACTAGCAGACCAGAGTCTGAAGGATGAGATAATGGGAACATCTGCTGGGCCAACATGATCCAGTTTTGATGGAATAATATGATTAAGGATTAATGACTATCATGAAACATTGTAGTGAAAGCAGGAAAATAAAAACTATGTTGTAAGCTCTGTGTTGTTGAGAAGGTCCTTGGGTGACCAAGATTTTCTTCCGTACACATGCACCAATAAAAATCTTTGTTTGCTTGAATTTCCCGGACGCGAGAGTGGTCATTTCACCACAACACTTTGAAACTCAATGATATAGGGAGGTGGTGGGAGCATAGTGGCATTGTCACTGGACGAATAATCAAGAGACGCTCTGGGGTCCCGGGTTCAAATCCCAGAGCAGGTGGTAAAATTTGAATTCATTAATAACCTGAAATTAAAAGTATAATGTGACCATGAAAATAAGTCGATTGTTAGAAAAACCCATCTGGTTTCCTAATGTCCTTTTGGAAAGGAAATCTGCTGTCCTTTCCCAGTCTAGCCTACATGTGACTCCAGGCCGACAGCAATGTGGTTGACTCTTTACTTCCCCCTGATGGGTAATTAGGGATGGGCAATAAATGCTGGCCCAGCCTGCAACGTTCACATCCCATGAATGAATAAAAGAGATTAATTAATTAAAGTCTTCAATGAATCAAGCTGCTGGAGATCTAAACAAACACATTTCTGAGGTATCTCAAAGGTACCAGGTGAACATAACAACTCTTGAATTCCATTGTTAGCGAACTGAAGTGGGTGTTGGAAAACTCAGCCCAGGAATAGAGCCAGGCAGAAAATGCACTCAAGAAGTTGCAGCCTTGAAAGAACTTAAGAACCAGTTGGCAGAAAAGGCCCAGGAACGTTCTATATTCCAGGAGAAAGCCAAGAGGTACAAGAAAGAGACTACAGGGCTGAAGGATCTGGTTGGGCATTTGAAAGAAAACTTGGAAAATCATTACAGTCCCAAAGATATATTTGGGAGATGAAAATTAAGAACCATGAATGGTAAGAGCCAGTAGAACCTTTCACAAAAGAGTGTGAAGAGCCTCAGAAACAATCAGTAGAAGTGCAATTACGGAACCTGAGCATGAATCATGGCGTAGAGGAATTAGGCTCAACTTTCCCAATGAAAGATGAGTTTGTACAGGAAAAACGGGAACCGATGAGAACTCTGGAATGTTGATCACAAGAAGTAGAACACTTGAGGGAGGATTTGAAACGCTTCAATGAAAAAAACATGCAGTGGCAAGTTCAACAAAGCTCGACCTTCAATTAAAACTCGATGAACTCCATGCATCAGAAGTCTCTAGTGTGCATGGTGCCAAATACCTGGAACAGAAGGAATTGTTGATGCATCAGGATGGTTGCTTGAAAATAGAATTAACAATGAAAGCTGACAAACGTATTGAACATCAATCCAAATGGAATTACGTGAAGGTTGAGATACACAATATGGAAGAGCAAATCCAATCTTTGACACTAAGAGAAATTCCATGAACCAGATTGGCAGTCTAACTCATGAATTGAAAGAGTTTAAGGAGCAGTCAGTGTTCATGGAAGAAAGATTCTGCACAGAGCTGAATATCCAGGTGAAGCTGTCAGGCTATATAAGTGTTCCGCAGATAACTCTGAAACAAAGACAACTAAACTTATTGGAGTAGTTGCTAAGCTGAATGAAAAGATTCACAAGCTCAAAAAAACACTGGAAAGGAAGAAATTAGCCAACCTTTTGATGATAATAATAATAATCTTTATTAGTGTCACACGTAGGCTTACATTAACACTGCAATGAAGTTACTGTGAAAATCCCCTAGTCACCACACCATGGTGCCTGTGAAACAACAGTGCTAACCACTATGCTACTGTGCCAAATTGTGAAACAAGTGGGAAGTGGGGTTCAATTTTTGAAACGTACACTTCAACATATGTCACCACGGCCCCCATGATGAAAGATGAAGCGCAAGAAATTACAAGGGAATGAGCACAATGTCTGTCTACCCTGCAAGAAATGAGTTAGGGTAGTAACCACTGACCAGAGCAGCAACCAAACCAACCAAGTGTGGTTCAACATGGAAGAGTGGGAGAAAATGGCAAACAACTTCCAAACCTACAGAGGGTACCAGCAGCGGGAAAGCAGTCCTCCATCAGTGGTACGACTGAGATATGGAAGGGTTATAAGGCCACCAGGCTACCAGAACCTTTGAATTCAAGGATGTAAAGAGGGAAATGATAATGTAGTAATGACAATGTGAATTATGCATGACAGTAGTAACAATGTAAGATGGTACCTTGGTGGCACTGCCAGGGTGACAAGCTGGAACAGACAGGGTGTCCAGGTGGCACCAGCAGACTAGGGTGCCATCCTGCCCAGAAGGCATGCACCTGGGGGCCTCCAATCCCCTAGGAGATCCCCGTGAGTGCATTCCATCTGGATCGTTTCTGGAGACTAGTCCTGAAGGCGCTCTCCCAAGGTCTGCAAGGCGAAGGAGATTGATCCCACACCTCAGGGAACTCAAGAATCTGCACTTTGACGTGAGACTAGCTGTCTCGCTTTAATATGCAGATTTGCCTAAAAATGATCCCGCTCACAATTGGCAGGATTTACATCCCAACGTCCTGTGTTAGATCTCACGAGGCGTTGCCAGCAGGGCAGATCATGGGAGCGGGGTCTTCTGGCTTCTATTGGCCACACTGCACCACAGAGAGCTGCTTTTCATGCCTAAGTAAACATGCATAAGTAAAGAAGGACTCTGCTGTCTCTCCAGATGGATATTATTGCTGTCTGCTAAGCACAACAAGCTACAACTTGACACGTTTTAACTGCTTGCTAATAGGATTTCCTGCTGTCAACTAGATCAGAGAAATTGTGCTAGGTGTAAGAACAATAAATATTGATAGATAAAACTTTAGTGGTAAAATGAGCAGCCCTGCATTGTTTTGTGGCCAGTGTCAATCTCCACTGGCACATTAGGCATGCTGCAGCATTATCAAATTATTACCTCTTAACATTTATGTACAACCAAACACATCCGTGCAGAAATGCAAACCAACTCAGTTTGGTTCACGACTGACAGATAACTTGTGCAACATTGTGTTTTTTGCGAACAATATACTCAAGTCTAATTATGAGCTGAATGCTATAGCACTGTTTGATTGTAATGAATTTTTAGGCTGTCAGACAACAGAATACCTTTCCAAAAGGTGCTGTGAGGGGCACAGTCCATTTTAACAACTGCATTTCCTTAACAACTATGTGAACACAGAGGTGCCGAAATGTTTGTCTGGAACAAGTAGCCACATCCAGGGTGGCAAGAAAATTGGGCAGCGCCCAGACCATCTGGCCAGCATTCTGAGAAGTCATTGTGGTTGGCAGGGACAATACAGGAGAGGTTTGTAAAAAAAGTGGAAGCATTGGCCAAGACATGCTTTATTGAGCTGGAGAAGCATTTTTGCTCCATCTGGCCCTACAAAATTGCTTTTTATTCTTATACTTTGAGTATAATCGAGAGAAATGTTCACAGTGGATGCTGAGCCCAAAAGGCTTTGAAGATCTAGATCTGTCGTACGACCCCAACCTACAAATATTTATGAGGAACCTACCAGAATCATGAATGCATATGAACTATTCAAAAAGTAGCAACACTAAAATGACCATGGGTCAGTAAACAAATAGTTACATTTACCGCATAGATTTTAACTCCTATATTAGACCCCACTTTTGACAACAGGTGTAATTATAAATCACCCTTATAGGTAATGATTGCACAATATTTGAAGGAAAAATGCCACATTTTACCATCCTATCAATCACATTTTCATCTTATGGTGTTACGATCCCAGGCAAGATTACATATTGTTATTATCTTGGTAAAGACAGCAACATATTTATTTATAGTTTTTAGAATCGAAGAATATAAGTATTTACGAAAAGAACAAAGCCACAAAGTTCATAGTTCGAATTTTTAAAACTTACAGAACAAAAATCAAAGAACATGAACATTCAGCTTTTTAAAAAAATGTATTTTATTACCAACATGTATCAAAACAGGTTACAACACATAAACACCCCAGGTGACATACTTACCAGCAATCAACAATGCAGTGAACATGAACATTCATAACTACACTCTATCTTAAATGATAAGTTACATTCAAGATATTAAAAGTAAACTGAACATATTTTCTAAATCAAACTTCCCAACTTTCTGCTGCACCCTGTCATGGCCATGTAAAAGCCACTTCCTCAAAGTTGCCCATGTGCTAAAACTTTATGTGTGTATGCCTTCGTGCTCTGCCATTATGTCTAGATGTGTCTCCAGGATGCACATCAGAGGTGGGAGATACTTTCTGTGCCCTATGGCCTTTGATGCCCCTAGCGAGCATCTTCTGGAGAGTCTGGGGCCAGAGGGCCCTGGCCACCTTACTGGTGCCACTTGCCTCGCCGTGCCACCCTTTTCGCCCGCAGTCACTCCCGCCCATGGGGGTGGGAGACCACCCTGGATAGGTGAGCATGGCATGCAGTTGTCAGGAGGGCGGGATTCACGGGGCAGCACTGGTGCAGTGGTTAGCACTGCTGTCTCACGACGCCGAGGTCACAGGTTCGATCCCGGCTCTGGGTCACTGACTGTGAGAAGTTTGCTCATTCTAGCATGGGTTTCGTCCCCACAACCCAAAACATTTTCAGGCTAGGTGGATTGACCACACTAAATTGTCCCTAATTGGAAAACATGAATTGGGTAATCTAAATTTATTTTTTAAAAAGGAGGGTGGGATTCGGGAGAGCTGGAGATCGCTGTCGTCTCCATGTTGGAAGGCTCCAGGTCGGCCATCAGCGCTCCCTCATCCCAGACAGTGCCTTAGGGCCGTGGCGGTCACCTTGGGGCAGAGGCGTAGCTGGAGCAAGCTCCACATGCCCCTGCATCACCTGGCACTGCTAGCCCTGGTGGCTCCCCATTGCCTGCACTATGGTACCGACGCTCTCGTTGATACTCCTCTGTGACTGGGCCACACTCTGGCATCCCTTGGCAATGTCCATTTGCGTCTGGGACATGTTCCTCAGCGTCTGGGACACATCTGGAATGCCTCGGTAATGCCACCTGAATCTGTGAAATGCTCTGTAGTGCCTCGGCAAGGCCCACAGCGTATGGGACATGTCTCCCAGTGACTGGGACATGTTGTTGTTGTTCAGCCATGGCCGCAACTGACTAAGCCACACCCTGGACACCGTCACTCATGATGCTGACCTTGTGCTGCTGGCCTTCCACTATGGTCACCACCCTAGCAATGTTGGCCTAGGTGCCACGCTTTGCCGGCGCCATCTACTGCACCCATAGCCTTTGGGACTCCTCCAATCAGCTGCTGGAATGCCACTAACATCTCCTCCTGAATCTCACGGTTGCTCGCTAGCGTCTGCATCAGCCCTGGGATAACCTGGTCCAGAGGCTCAACATCTGGCTTGGACCCAGCTGTGTTCTGGGATATAACAGACCTCTGACTGCTGTTTCCCTTGGATGTTCCTGCCTTTACCTGTTGTGCATCAGCAACTATGTGATGCTCACCAGATTGTGCCCCAGAAATCTGTCCACTAATGTCGCCCACCAAGGTATTTGTCTCTGCGCTGGTGGAGGGTGGGAATGATAGCTGTGATGCATCAATGGTGGCATTCTCGGAGGTCTTCTCTGAGGTGTTGGAAGGCGGGGGTGGGGGGCACCCTGGATAGGTGAGCATGGGTGGGTTGTTCAGGGGCACTGGCGTGGGGAAAGGTGCATTCTAGCTGCCGACTCTTTGCGCAGGGGTGTCTGGGGAGCCAGGTGGGTCTGCTACCAGGCAGCTGACATCAACTCACCCGTGCGGACAAGCTGAGATTGTTGAGCTTCTTACGGTATTGGATGGTGGTCCTCCTGGTAACGCTGCCCGAACTGACACCGGCTGCCACTGCCTCCCATGCAGCACTGGCTGACCTGTGTCCCTCCGATCCCCTTGGGGGAACAGGGAGTCTCGTTTCGACTCCATCGCATCCAACAGTCTGGCAGGTCGACATCTCTGAAGTGTGGAACAGGTCTCTGTGGTGGGCAGGGCTGTGTGCTGTCTGGAGTCTGTTCAGAGGGAGCAGTTTATAGGCTGTTCCCCCTTGTTAGCAGAGAGCGACCAGGCATGGTCCAGGAGAATCAGCTGGCAGGATGGCCATTTCAGTCGTGAAGCCCTGGCCCAAAATGGACTTCAGATACCGGGCGCGGTCTTGCCGGGTCAGCCATCGTAGCACCCGGAAAGTCGCACTCGCTATCACACTAAGTGCTTCTCCCATTAGATCACACCCAGTAAAATTGTTGCATCCTTGAAATTTGGCACGTGTCCTGATGGGTGCAAGATGAAAAGCTTCAAAAACATGAATCTTTTGTGCAGCAATACTTCTGTAGCCCAGTAATTATATACGAAACCCACGTGGTAAGGAACACATTTTCAGACAAATCCATTTCGTACAGTTTTACAAAGTGTTTGATAAACATTTGCCATGAAGAAATAATTGTCATTCTGTACTTGCGTTGAAAACCTTATTCGTGGACGATACTTCAAAAGGAGAACATTTAATTTAAAACGTTTTGTTGCTGGACAATTAACAATCTCTATCCATTTGGCAGCCTTTCTTCTCCAGTGGAATTTGTTGAAATGTCAACAGCTGTAGCACTTCTATTTCATGACCAATATGGTGATAGCTCTGAGAAAATTAGTGTTTATAGTTCTTTTTGTTCCATCAAACAAGGACATTCAGATCAAAAATGCATGGCAGATGGGGAAGGTCAAGGCTACTAAATGCAAATTGCCCCCCTCCCTCGTATGCACTAAGGGCTAGATTTAGAAAGGCAACTGTGAATGTTGTTTTCATCATAAATGCTCATTCTCATTTATTTTCATGTCTCCTCCACATTATTTGGAATTAACAGTGAACAGCAGTGCAAATGGGAATTGAAGCATCACCAAGCAATTATAGGATTATTATAAACAATTTATTTCTCTATATTGCATAAGACCACTAGACATAGGAGCAGAATTAGGCCACTCGGCCCATCGAGTCTGCTCTGCCATTCAATCATGGCTGATATATTTCTGATCCCCATTCTCCTGCCTTCTCCCCATAACCCCTGATCCCCTTATTAATCAAGAACCCATCTCTGTCTTGAAGACACTCAGTGATTTGGCCTCCACAGCCATCTGCAGCAAAGAGTTCCACAGATTCACCACCCCTGGCAGAAGAAATTGCTCCTCATCTCTGTATTAAAGGATCTTCCCTTTAGTCTGAGATTGTGTCCTCTGGTTCTAGTTTTTCCTGCAAGTGAAAACATCCTCTCCACGTCCACTCTATCCAGGCCTCGCAGTATCCTGTAAGCTTCAATAAGATCCCCCCTCATCCTTCTAAACTCTAATGGGTATAGACCCAGAGTCCTCAACCATTCCTCATACGGCAAGCTCTTCATTCCAGGGATCATTCTTATCCAACTTCATGCCAACGTGGCAATATTTCATTATTCTGTTTGCAATCTTTTTATTTTTCAAAACAATTACTGTTGTTACCCTGTTAACTTTTTATATGTTGTCTATAAACTCACATGGTAACACTTCAAAAGTTTGTTTTGGATTTCATTTATTTTTCCACCTCATTTCCTGACTCCTTGTTATCACTTTGCTCCAGGGACCAATGCTAACTGTTCCTCTTTTCAAAGGCAAGGAAAATCAGCTGAGAGTATAAAAATGTTAGCAACTCAGGAGAAACGTTTGTTCCAATGCCAATTTGTGCATGTGCAACAACGCAGGGACAAATCGATGGTTCTCCCCCCACTTTTGCTGTTTGCCACACTTCCGGATGTTTATCCTGGACAGAGGTGCTGCGCGGATGTCAAGCGCATGAGATGGGCACAGTTACAGCACATGGTGGAGCTGCTGTGGATTCAGAGGAGCACAGACTGGACATTATAGGAACTCAAGGAGGGGTTCTTGAGGGGGTCTTGCTCCTCCCTACCTCTGCAGCCTCCAGCACATAACCCTTCGAGACATCTGTGCTCCTCCAATTCTGTCCTCTTGCACATCCCCAGTTTTCATTGCTGCTCCCTTGCAGGCTGTGCCTTCATCTGCTTAGACCTCACCCTGTGGATTTCCCGTCACAAACCTCTAAGCCTCTCCTCCTCTAAGATACTCCTTAAAACCTAGCTCTTTGATCATGCTTTTTCATCATTAGCTCAAATACCTCCTGTGTCTTGGTACCAAACATGGCTGGTAGTGCTCAGGGCGGCACTGAGGCGCAGTGGTTAGCCGACGGCACTGCGGACCCGGGTTTGATCCTGGCCCCGGGCCTCTGTCCGTGTGGAGTTTGCACATTCTCCCTGTGTCTGCATGGGTCTCACCCCCACATCCCAAAGATGTGCAAGTAGGTGGATTGGCAACACTAAGTTGCCCCTTAATTGAAAATAAAAATAAGTGGGTACTCTTAAAAAATCATTTAAATGATTTTAGTGCAGTGAAGCACCTTGGGGAGCTTTACTATTTTAAAAGTTCTTCATAAATGCAAGTTGTTGGTTTTCTTGCATGATACTTTGTTTAACTGAATGCAACCATGTAAAGGCTACACTCAGAATACATTTTCCCTCATTCCAATGGCAGTAAAGCCATTAAGAGCTCCACCCCAGCCGTCAATGCTAAATGACAGGGGCTCAGGAGAACATGTACATTGAGTCAATTCATATGAAGAGGTAATACAAGTACAGCATTGTTAACTGGTCAATGGGCCAGTTGCTTATGGAGTCACATTAAAGGCTAATTTGTGGCTACTTGAATATGATTCTTTAAAAAATATATTTTTATTGAAGTATTTGCAAAATGTTTATAACAATAACAAATGCAATAATAATAATATAAATATCAACATAGTAAAAAAGACATTTCCCACCCAACCCCTTCTATACATCCCTCAACCATATTGCACCTACCCACCCCCGCCCCCCTTCGGAATGCTGCTTCTGCCGACATTTGAGAAAGTCGACGAAAGGCTGCCACCTCCGAGAGAACCCCAGCATTGACCCTCTCAAGGCAAACTTTATTTTCTCCAGCCTGAGAAACCCAGCCATGTCACTGACCCAAGTCTCCACACTCGAGGGGGCTTTGAGTCCCTCCACATTAAAAGGATCCGTCTCCGGGCTACCAAGGAGGCAAAGGCCAAAACGTCAGCCTCTTTCACTCCCTGAACTCCCGGACCTTCTGACACTCCAAAGATCACTACCTCCGGACTCGGCACCACCCGCGTGTCTAGCACCTTGGACATTGCTTTAGCAAAACCCTGCCAAAACTCTCTAAGCTTCGGGCATGCCCAGAACATGTAGACATGGTTTGCCGGGCTTCCCGCACATCTCGCACATCTATCTTCTACCCCGAAAAACTTGTTCATCCTCGCTGCCATCATGTGTGCCCGGTGTACCACTTTAAACTGTATTAAACTGCGCCTGGCACATGATGAGGAGGAATTAACCCTGCTTAGGGCGTCCGCCCACAGACCCGCCTCCAACTCTCCACCTAGCTCCTCCTCCCACTTGCCCTTCAGTTCCTCCGCCGGGGTGTCCTCCACTTCCAACAACTCCTGATAGACCTCTGACACCTTCCCCTCCCCCACCCAGGTGCCAGAGACTACTCTGTCCTGTATCCCCCGTGGCAACAAGAGCAGGAAAGCCAACATCTGTTTCCTCAAAATGTCCCGCACTTGCAAATATCAGAAACCATTCCCCGGCGGCAACTTGAACTTATCCTCCAGCACCTTCAGACTGGGAAAACTCCCGTCTATGAATAGATCTCCCATCCTACTAATTCCTGCTCTCTGCCAGCTCCGGAACCCGCCATCTAACCTGCCCGGTGCAAACCTGCGGTTATTGCAAATCGGGGTCCAGACCGACACACCCTCCACCTTCTTATACCACCTCCATTGCCCCCAGATCCTCAGTGCCGCCACCACCACCGGGCTAGTGGTGTAACGGGCTGGCGAGAACGGCAGAGGTGCCGTTACCAATGCTCCCAAACTCGTGCCTTTGCATGAAGCTGCCTCCATCCGCTCCCATACCAACCCCTCCCCCGCTACCCACTTCCTAATCATCGCTATATTAGCCGCCCAGTAGTAGTTGCAGAAGTTCGGCAGCGCCAACCCACCCTCCCCCACCGACTGCGCTCCAGCAACATTTTCTTCACTCGCGGGGTTTTATTCGCCCACACAAAGCCTGAAATAATCTTGTCCACCCGCTTGAAAAAGGCTTTAGGGATGAAGATGAGGAGGCACTGGAAAACAAGCAGAAATCTGGGGAGGACCGTCATTTTCACGGCCTGTACCATCCCCGCCAACGATAGCGGGAGCATATCCCATCTTTTAAAGTCCCCTTCCATTTGCTCTACCAGCCGGGTTAGGTTAAGCTTGTGTAATGCCTCCCATTTCCAAGCCACCTGTATTCCCAGGTAGCAAAAGCTCCTCTATACCATCTTGAGCGGCAGCTCCTTCAGTCTCCTCTCCTGCCCCCTTGCCTGGATCACGAACAATTCACTTTTTCCCATGTTCAATTTATACCCCAAAACCTGCCAAATTCCCCCAAGATCTGCATAACCTCTCCCAGCCCCTCCACCGGGTCCGAAATGTGCAAGAGTAGATCATCCACATAAAGCAAAACCCGATGCTCCAACCCCCCGAACCAGCCCCTGCCAATTCCTTGATGCTCTCAGCGCTATGGCCTATGCCTCTATAGCCAGAGCGAACAGCAGCGGGGAGAGGGAGCTCGTCCCTCGGTGTAACTTAAAATACCCTGACCTCAGCCGGTTCATGCACACGCTCGCTACAGGCGCCTGGTAGAGCAATCGCACCCAGTCAATAAAGCCCTCACCAAAACCCAAACCATCCCAGCGTCTCCCACAGGTACTCCCACTCCACCCGATCAAAAGCCTTCTCCGCGTCCATCGCTGCCACGACCTCCGCCTCCTCTCCTTCTGAGGGCATCATAATTACATTTAAAAGCCTCCGGACGTTAGCATTGAGCTGTCTGCCCTTAATGAATCCAGTTTGTTTCTCCCCTATCACCCCCGGGACACAATCTTCTATCCTAGTGGCCAGAATCTTAGCCAGCAGCTTGGCATCTACGTTCAAAAGCGAAATCGGCCTATATGACCCACATTGCTCTGATCCTTCTCTCGTTTAAGAATGAGTGAAATCGAGGCCTGCGACATCATTGGGGTGAGGATTCCCCTCTCACTAGCCTCGTTAAAAGTCCTCACCAGCAGTGGGCACAACATCTCTGAGAACTTCTTATAAAATTCTACCGGGTAACCATCCAGCCCCGGAGCCTTGCCCGACTGCATGCCCTCCAGTCCTTTAACAATTTCCTCTGGCTCAATCGGGTCCCCAGCCCCTCCACCTGGTCCTCCTCCACCCTCGGAAACCTCAACTGATCTAGGAATTGCCTCATCCCTTCTGCTCCAGCCTGGGGTTCCGACTCATATAATTTACTATAAAATTCTTTTAAAATTTCGTTCATCCCCCCTGGGTCCAAGACCATGTTACCCTCCCTATTCCTTACTCTCCCAATCTCCCTAGCCGCCTCTCTCTTCCTAAGCTGGTGCGGCAGCATCCTACTCGCCTTTTCCCCATATTCGTAAACCGCCCCCTTTACCTTCTTCAACTGTTCCAGTGCTTTCCCTGTGGCCAACAACTCAAACTCCGCCTGTAGCGTCCGGCGCTCCCTCAGGAGCCCAGCATCCGGTGCCTCCGCATATCTCCTATCTACTCGAAGTACCTCCTCCACTAACATAGAACATAGAACAATACAGCGCAGTACAGGCCCTTCGGCCCACGATGTCGCACCGAAACAAAAGCCATCTAACCTACACTATGCCATTATCATCCATATGTTTATCCAATAAACTTTTAAATGCCCTCAATGTTGGCGAGTTCACTACTGTAGCAGGTAGGGCATTCCACAGCCTCACTACTCTTTGCGTAAAGAACCTACCTCTGACCTCTGTCCTATATCTATTACCCCTCAGTTTAAAGTTATGTCCCCTCGTGCCAGCCATTTCCATCCGCGGGAGAAGGCTCGCACTGTCCATCCTATCCAACTCCCTGATCATTTTGTATGCCTCTATTAAGTCTCCTCTTAACCTTCTTCTCTCCAACGAAAACAACCTCAAGTCCATCAGCCTTTCCTCATAAGATTTTCCCTCCATACCAGGCAACATCCTGGTAAATCTCCTCTGCACCCGCTCCAAAGCCTCCACGTCCTTCCTATAATGCGGTGACCAGAACTGTACGCAATACTCCAAATGCGGCCGTACCAGAGTTCTGTACAGCTGCAACATGACCTCCCGACTCCGGAACTCAATCCCTCTACCAATAAAGGCCAACACTCCATAGGCCTTCTTCACAACCCTATCAACCTGGGTGGCAACTTTCAGGCATCTATGTACATGGACACCTAGATCCCTCTGCTCATCCACACTTTCAAGAACTTTACCATTAGCCAAATATTCCGCATTCCTGTTATTCCTTCCAAAGTGAATCACCTCACACTTCTCTACATTAAACTCCATTTTCCACCTCTCAGCCCAGCTCTGCAGCTTATCTATATCCCTCTGTAACCTGCTACATCCTTCCACACTATCGACAACACCACCGACTTTAGTATCGTCTGCAAATTTACTCACCCACCCTTCTGCGCCTTCCTCTCGGTCATTGATAAAAATGACAAACAACAACGGCCCCAGAACAGATCCTTGTGGTACTCCACTTGTGACTGTACTCCATTCTGAACATTTCCCATCAACCACCACCCTCTATCTTCTTTCAGCTAGCCAATTTCTGATCCACATCTCTAAATCACCCTCAATCCCCAGCCTCCGTATTTTCTGCAATAGCCTACCATGGGGAACCTTATCAAACGCTTTGCTGAAATCCATATACACCACATCAACTGCTCTACCCTCATCTACCTGTTCAGTCACCTTCTCAAAGAACTCAATAAGGTTTGTGAGGCATGACCTACCCTTCACAAAGCCATGCTGACTATCCCTGATCATATTATTCCTATCTAGATGATTATAAATCTTGTCTCTTATAATCCCCTCCAAGACTTTACCCACTACAGACGTGAGGCTCACCGGTCTATAGTTGCCGGGGTTGTCTCTGCTCCCCTTTTTGAACAAAGGGACCACATTTGCTGTCCTCCAGTCCTCTGGCACTATTCCTGTAGCCAATGATGACATAAAAATCAAAGCCAAAGGTCCAGCAATCTCTTCCCTGGCCTCCCAGAGAATCCTAGGATAAATCCCATCAGGTCCCGGGGACTTATCTATTTTCAGTCTGTCCAGAATTGCCAACACCTCTTCCCTACGTACCTCAATGCCATCTATTCTATTAGCCTGGGGCTCAGCATTCTCCTCCACAACATTATCTTTTTCCTGAGTGAATACTGACGAAAAATATTCATTTAGTATCTCGCCTATCTCTTCAGACTCCACACACAATTTCCCATCCCTGACCTTGACTGGTCCTACTCTTTCCCTAGTCATTCGCTTATTCCTGACATACCTATAGAAACCTTTTGGGTTTTCCTTGATCCTTCCTGCCAAATACTTCTCATGTCCCCTCCTTGCTCGTCTTAGCTCTCTCTTTAGATCCTTCCTCGCTACCTTGTAACTATCCATCGCCCCAACTGAAACTTCACACCTCATCTTCACATCGGGCTCCTTCTTCCTCATAACAAGAGATTCCACTTCCTTGGTAAACGACGGTTCCCTCGCTCAACGCCTTCCTCACTGCCTGACCGGTACATACTTATCAAGAACACGCAGTAGCTGATCCTTGAACAAGCCCCACTTATCCAGTGTGCCCAACACTTGCAGCCTACTTCTCCACCTTATCCCCCCCAAGTCATGTCTAATGGCATCATAATTGCCCTTCCCCCAGCTATAACTCTTGCCCTGCGGTGTATACTTATCCCTTTCCATCATTAACGTAAACGTCACCGAATTGTGGTCACTGTCCCCAAAGTGCTCTCCTACCTCCAAATCCAACACCTGGCCTGGTTCATTACCCAAAACCAAATCCAACGTGACCTCGCCTCTTGTTGGCCTGTCAACATATTGTTTCAGGAAACCCTCCTGCACACACTGTACAAAAAACGACTCATCTATTGTACTCGAACTATATCTTTTCCAGTCAATATTTGGAAAGTTAAAGTCTCCCATAATAACTACCCTGTTACTTTCGCTCTTATCCAGAATCATCTTCGCCATCCTTTCCTCTACATCCCTAGAACTATTAGGAGGCCAAAAAAAACTCCCAACAGGGTGACCTCTCCTTTCCTGTTTCTAACTTCAGCCCATACTACCTCGGAAGAAGAGTCCCCATCTAGCATCCTCTCCGCCACCGTAATACTGCTCTTGACTAGCAGCGCCACACCTCCCCCTCTTTTGCCTCCTTCTCTGAGCTTACTAAAACACCTAAACCCCGGAACCTGCAACATCCATTCCTGTCCCTGCTCTATCCATGTCTCCGCAATGGCCACAACATCGAAGTCCCAGGTACCAACCCATGCTGCCAGTTCCCCTACCTTGTTTCGTATACTCCTGGCATTGAAGTAGACACACTTCAAACCACCTACCTGAACACTGGCCCCCTCCTGCGACGTCAAATCTGTGCTCCTGACCTCTATACTCTCATTCTCCCTTACCCTAAAACTACAATCCAGGTTCCCATGCCCCTGCTGCATTAGTTTAAACCCCCCCAAAGAGCACTAACAAATCTCCCTCTCCGCTCGTTCCTCCTTTTCTATATGGGACCGAATCAAAATTAGTTCCCCTCTTACAACTGCCTTCAGAGCCTCCCAAACTGTCGCTGCTGATACCTCTCCCGTAACATTTGTTTCCAGGTAATTCTGGATGGACTTATTCACCCGCCTGCAGACCGCTTTGTCTGATATCAACCCCACATCCAATCTCCACAGCGGGCACAGCCCTCTCTCCTCACCCAATCGCAAATCCACCCAATGCGGTGCATGATCAGAGACTGCAATCGCCGAATATTTCGTCCCCGCCACCTTCGGAATCAGCGCCCTGCTTAGAACAGAAAAATCAATACGGGAGTAAACTTTATGGACATGAGAAAAAAACGAAAACTCCTTTGCCCTCGGCCACTCGATTCTCCACGGGTCTACACCCCCCATCTGCTCCATGAAACCCCTCAACTCCTTTGCAGCAGCAGGCCTCCTCCCAGACCTGGATTTTGACCGGTCCAGATCGGGATCAATGACTGTGTTAAAGTCCCCCCACCATGATCAGGCTGTGAGACTCCAAGTCTGGGATCTTACCGAGCACACGCCTCATAAATCCCACATCGTCCCAGTTCGGAGCATATACGTTCACAAGCACCACCCGTACACCTTCCAACTTCCCAATCACCATTATATATCTACCCCCCTTATCTGCCACAATTCTTCCAGCCTCAAACGCCTCTCGCTTACTGATCAATATTGCTACCCCCCTGATCTTTGAGT